>NW_026991710.1:165983883-167248902 GCF_029215605.1 Mirounga angustirostris
AACAAACTGAGGGTTCTAGAGGGGAGGGGGGTGTGGGGATGGGTTAGCCTGGTGATGGGTATTAAAGAGGGCACATACTCAATGGAGCACTGGGTGTTATATGCAAACAATGAATCATGGAACGCTACATCAAAAACTAATGATGTAATGTATGGTGATTAACATAACATAATAATAAAAAATAAGAAAAAAAAGATACAAGAAGTTAGCTGTGTAAATGTATCTAAATTCAGCCAATGTTCTGTCTGGATTTATAGTTCTGAGTTAGGTGTGCAAACCTGATCTGATCATATGTGGCCAAGGAATTGTTGCCATTTAGTAGAACCTGAAACAATGACACCCTTCTTCAACAGGAATTGAGTATGTATAAGAGCTGAAGGAAAACAAAAATTGAGCTATATAAATTCCACAGCATGTAATAATGTAGCTGAAAGATATAGAGAACTCATTAAGGACCTCAAAAAAGTGAAAAGGTTATTTGCATGGTTATTTGATAGAATAATAAAATTGGAAATATGATAATTTAAGAATTTGAAGATTTGCATGTAAATTATCTTTTTAACTTTGGAGAAGTTTCATCAACTATACTAATATTTCATCTTCCATGTAGACAAAATAGGGAAAAGTACTAGATGGATTTAAGTTTGAAATTTAAAATGCTTCACATTGTTAAAACCTAGAGTAACGTTAGAAAAAGACCAACTGCTAGTATATATGATCACTGAGTGGGACATGGAAAGCAGAGTAGATAGCGGTACATGGGAATGGAGTAAATAGTACAAGTCTAGTTTTTCTACTTTTCTTGATTTTGTTTAAGAATACATGTTTCCTAACCCTAAAAGTAATGCTATTTCTTTTATACAGATTTATATCAGAAGACAGCAATAGTAACAGCACCGTGTCATAGAGTTAAAGGTGAATTGAAGGAGTCAAATTATTTAAAATGATGTAATTCATGAAATAGTTTTTTTAAAAAATTTAATAATACTTCACTATAAGGAAGCTATTATTCCACATTTCATCATACTAATTCTTATTTATCAATATCATATACTAAAACAAAGACTAAAAGCATTTGATAATTTTGTTTTATATTAATTTAGAAATGTTAATATTAACTAATATTAGCTAGATATTTATTAAGCAACATTTTTGTAATGAAAAATTACATTGAATTTAAATATGTTCTTAAAATATTTATGAGCAATTATGAATCCTGCTCCCACACTTGAGGTTCCTATTAGTAGATTTACACAGATTGATTCCTGATATTTACATTTCTTCTTGACTAAGACTCCATAGTTACTGTTATTCTCATACTAAAATGAGAAAACCGACATAAAGAATTTAAATAATTCCCTGTGTGTACAGAATTTTAGTAAGTTTTGAGCTGGAGTTTCATTTAAGACAACCATACTCCAGGGTTTAACTCTTAAGAACTACAATTTTGGCACCTAGCCTGATATATCTGGTGATGGGAAATGGAATTTACATGTATTGAGGATCTACTAGATGCCAGGCAAAATGATAAATTCACTGTCCCGCCAGGGTAGAAAGACAATTCTTTGTTATAAGGTGGGATAAAGTTGGCATCTGTATACATTCAATACATATATCTATATATTGTATATATATATCTGAATATATCTGTATATATTCAAATTTATAAGATATATACATAAGGAAATCATAGTATTTGACATATTAAGCCTATCACTGGGAGTAAATGTAAAAATTAAAAATTCAACCATAAGTGAAATCAAGAGTTTATCCAATGACTAATTTGCCATTCCTCCATACTTTACTTTGATGGAGAGTTAAGTCAATGGATCTCTGTTTCCCTCTGCCACCAAAGAAAACATTTATAACTACTTGCCCCCACGTAAAATGGTCTTATTTCTCAGTAGGGGTAAATGGGAGAGTTGGTGGTGAGGAAGGAGCTGGAGAGAGGTTTTGAATATGATTGAATAAGTGAGCCCTATTCAGCAAGGGATATGTAAGCAAAGAGCTGGAGGAGGTGCAAGTATTTACCCAGTTTAGATGTTTGAAAGTAGGTACTTGACTTCCCAGGGTCAACTCACAGAAGGCTTTTATTTCAATGTAAGGGATACAGTGCAGCAAAGAGAGTGCAGGCAAGCCATGGGCACCACAGAGACACCTCATGCGCAAGGCCTCAAGGCTCCTTATTGTAAATTTTAAAGAGTCCATTACAAATCCCACTGCCATCGTCTGGGCAAAAGGAGAAACCAGGCATCCAGGCTCTCCCAGAGATAAAGATAGAGTTTTTCCATTCCAGCTGTAAATCAACTCTTTCTGACACAGGGGTAGAGCTGTCAGAGGTATCCATGCATGTATCTGGGCAGGAGCTTTCCAAGCATGTGAATGATCCAATGAAAAAATAAGTCAGGAATGTTTGATGAATAAAAGCGATGTCAGTTTGGCTGGAGCAGAGTTAGCAAGAGGGCTGTGGTAGTGAGTAGGTCAGATAGTAAAACTCCTGGAGGCTGTAGGAAGTCTTGGGGGGCATCTGTGTTTTATTCTCACTGAAAGGGGAAAATCACTGGAGAATTAAAGTTTCAAACACATGACTTCCACTTTAAAAGGCTGGTTTGTTAAAAAATAAATAAATAAAATAAAGGCTTGTTTGTTGATTTAGTCTGTATGATGGCAAGAGTAGAAGTGGGGAAATTACTGTAGTAATCCAGGAGGGAAGGGACGGTGCCTCCAACCAGGAATGGTAAAGATGGTCTTCGGAATAAATTCTGAAGGTGACCAACAGAATGAATTGACAACTTGAATAGACAAATTAATAGTTATTATTTATTTCTTCACATATTTTTATTGTTCTTTTCCTCTGTTTCTGTGCTGGTGATTTTCTTTTATCCACGTGAATTGTTGAAACTATGTAAATGAAATGCATGTGACTACTACTTTATAATATTTCCCTTTACTGGGGCTGTCACAGACAATTCAGGAAAAAGAAAGCTGGGTTTAAGAATTTCATGGAATACAGGCATAGACTGTGATACCATAAGCAGTGTTCTATATACTAATTACTTGTTACAACTGTAGTTGCATAGCAAAATTAGATAGCTTTTATTAACAACTAAAATTTAGCATTTCTTTTTTCTATATTTGTTTTACAACAGTGACTAAATGATGTCAAAAAGCCATAGGTTGGAGACAGACTATTACCAAGACATTCAGTGTTAACTTCCCTGCTCTGAGAATGAAAAAAAAAAAAAAATCTGCTAATCTCTCCTTTTGTTATGGCTTAAAGCTTTCAATTTCACAAACAAAAATAAATCCTGAGAGTGAAAGTATGTAGACTTGTGTCTATTGATTCTTCTACCTGCTGTGATCCTTTAGGAGGAAATAAGGAACATTGCCTCTTTTGAACCAGGGAAGCTCTTACATCCCAACTTGTAAGCATTCCATTGTTCACTGTTGCTGCCTACCCTCAGATGCCCAGGTCCATGTTAACTTCTCCCTTCTCAGAAGACACCCACAGACCACACCTTTCCAATAACTCATGGTTCCCTGCCTTATCCATTCCAGGCTTTGGGATATTGAGAGGAAATGATGCTAGGTAAGGCCAGCCCCAGGACCCTCCGATAGTCACTAACATCATTCTATCTTCAGGGAATTGCTTGAACTGAGTTCCTGGTCATAGATAACTGTTGTGTCTCCAAGTGATACTTCCTTGGCCTCAGGTAAATTGAGATCTAGGGTATATCTTTGTCCTTTGGGGAACCCAGACTTGTTACTCCTTTTTCACTGAGCTGAGCTTTTTTGGGTAAGATTTTCTTGCTTCAGTGCCCTCCTCCCCATCTCCCTCTTCCTGAGATGAGTGCACTTCTACATACCTCAAAGCATTGTACATTGATAAGGGAACCATCACCCTAGCTGGAGTCGAATGAGAACCTACAGAGTCTCTATCATAAACAAAGATGCTCCTGGTTCAGGGGTGGGAGTACCTCACCACAGAGACCAAGAGATTCCTTTTCCAAATGTCCATCAACTGATAAATGGATAAACATTGTATGAATGATGACCTATGCACAATGAATATTATTCAGCCATAAAAAGGAATGAAACCCTGACACCTGACACAGTTCAGTGATTGTGTAGGGCTGGGTTGTTTAGGAGGGGCTAAAGAACTGGGGGTGAGGGGTGGTGATAGTACACATCAATATATGAAAAATCCTAAAATCATTCAATTGTACATTTTAGTGGGTGAATTGTGTGGTAAAAAAATACATATCAGGATGATTCTACCATAACTTTCCCTCATCCTCATTGACACTAACTTATTTTAGTTCATTATGATCACTGGCCTGCCTTATTTTAATAAAACTTTCTGAAGATCCCAGTGTACCACTAGCAGGTCCAAGTTTTAATCCTGACTGGAGTTTATCGTTGCAACTGTTGACACAATTCATCCTTGCAATAGGCTGTACTGGGGTAAAAGAAGGTATAGATGAGAGGTGGGTAGAAGTTTGAGTTAGGTTTTGGACATGTGTGGTTTAAGATTTCTCTTAGAACATTCAAAGACAGTTGCATGCTCTTCTCCACCTGGGACATATTTCCTATTTGCCTTGCTGCCCTTCCCACCTCTGTAGCTTCCCTGCTAGTGCTTAGAGTAACTGTTAACAAAACACTTAGGTTTCCTTTCCCTTTCTTCAACTGATTACAATCTAATACTGTAAGAATAGGCACACAGTTGAAGAAAAGTGTTTTGATTGCCTTCTCCAAGATCAAGTTCAATATTCTTGATTTTTCCTTATTTGCACAGATAATAAGTCAGCAGGAGCACCATTTAGAAAATTTCTTGTAAGAGTGGTTAACATTCCTATTTCCCTCTCTCTCCTCCATTATAGCAAATAAAAAAACACGCCAGAAAACCATGACATGGAGAATCGAAATTGCCAGGAACTTCACCAGAAAAGCAAATCCCGCTCATTTGCCCCTTTGTCGCTATCAGAGGGTTTAACCAATGTAAACTTAGCCAGAACAAATCAGTTGTGTGCAAAGGGATAAGCTTGTATATGGTGCTTCCTCTCCCTAGACCTGTGGAAGCCGCTGATCCATTCTGGAGCCCTCAGGGTGAGCCAGCGCGAGCTGATAGCAAGCACAATGCTCACCCGCCGGGCCAGCGCGCAGGAGAGACTTCCCTGAGTACTCCCGCCCACGAGCCTCAGAGCTGCCCAACGGCCTTCAGCCTTGGCTGTGCTTGCAGCGCTCCCGGCACAGCGATGTTCCTTCTCTTTGCCCTGCTTTCTGAGTTTGGAGGGCTGCACGCCCGCCTGGGTAAGACCACTGGAGCCTCGACTACCTTTCCTTTTTTGCCTCCAAGCAGGGACAGGCTCTTCCAGGAGAGCAATTTCCTTTTCTTTGGGACCCCTACTGCCCCCACTCCTGGATCCCCTGCTGATGCCTTCCTCCGCATCTCCCCCACTGCCCAGGTCAGGGTAGGTGACTGAGGATGTTATCCAAGGCATCCACTTTCCGCATCAAGGGTTGAGAGGGTCTTAGGAGCTGAAATGCAGCCAGTCTTCCTGGGTCAACCCATCTGAGGCCAGAGGTTCTAGAGGTGTGAGTACTGCCCTCAATTTATTCCTCAGAGTCCCAAGGCAACGGGCCCTGACGTGGTTCTGAAAACGAACAAGACGGTCCTGTAGAACTGTAATGTCTAATTTTTATTTACTTGTTTGGCTCTTTGCCGTTTTCAGTGTGCCACTGAAAATCTAGTGAAAGCTGTGCACCAAGGAGAGTGGGCACATCTATATAAGTTTATTGACATTTTGAGACCCCATCATGTACTCGGGATTAAGAACCCATGCTTGATTGCGATGACTGTTGCAGAAGAAAAAAAAATTTTTTTTTTTCCTACTGCAGATTCTGAAGGAGTATTATTGCATATTACAGCTCCATGGAAGATAAGGTCAAATGAGAGTGAAGATTCAGAGAAGCAGGTAAATGATCAAGAATGTTGGTTTTATCATTTCAATTTTTAAGACTCTTTTTATTTACCTTTGCATTAAGTCAGATAATACTGCTCTGTAGTCACTTGCAAAGCACAGTATTTTCCCTGTGCTATTCTGTACATTCTGATCCTCCCTTTCCCACACTTCTGCTAACCCCTGTGCCCTATCACCTCTCCATCTCTTCTGACATACTTGCACACAACTTCCAAGAAATATTAAACTCTTTTCAGGAATCATACTGGTAGAAAAAAGAATCAAGATGAAATATGTATAACAGTGGCCCAGCCTGTTATTTATTTATTTATTTATTTATTTATTTATTTATTTATTAAGATTTTATTTATTTATTAAGATTTTATTTATTTATTTGACAGAGAGAGAGTCAGTGAGAGAGGGAACACAAGCAGGGGGGAGTGAGAGAGGGAGAAGCAGGCTTCCTGTGGAGCAGGGAGCCCGATGGAGGCTCGATCCCAGGACCCTAGGACCATGACCTGAGCCGAAGGCAGATGCTTAACGACTGAGCCACCCAGGCTCCCCCAGCCTGTAATTCATACAAATTTGTGAATGGCCACTAAGTGATAGAGAAAATAGTCTTGAGGAAAATTTTGACCCAGAAGCATCAGACTTCATAGAAATAATGGCCAAAGAAAGAAAGAAGAAAAAAAAAAAAGAAGAAGAAGAAAGAAAGAAAAATGTCACATTTGCTTGCTTATAGTGAAAAATATTATAATAAATAAATAGTAACTGTAAAAAGTAGTTGAAAGAATGCTTACCTGCTATATAAAAAAAGTGATTAAATTGAAGACATCCACTTTGATCATTTTCTTTGCTAAAATACTTCAAATTAATATAGTTATAATGTTTTACATTGTAAACTGGAGGTCACAATACAGGGGTTTAGATTTCCATGTGATGAAAGTGCTATAGTCAATATATGGTAACTCTGAGAAAATTTTTCAGGTTGAAGGAACAATTTTTGAAAAAAGAGTAAGTTAAATTCATTAACTCTATTTTGACATGCAGAATTGGAACGTATCATGATTAAGTTCTACTACTGAACAATTATAATAAAAATAAAATGTATGTCAAAATGTATTTGAAAATCACAATGAAATAATTTCCTTTAGAGGGGTATTCATATACTAATCTCATTTAATTCTCACATTAACCTTCTGAAGTAAGATATATATTCATATATATATGAATTTAAAAGAAAGAAGATTAAAAATGTTAAGGGCATCAAACCTCTAAGTTTCAGGACATGGAATCTAATCTTTAATTTATGACTCCAATTCCATTACAAGTAAGCTGCTTTCTGTTGAAAAATTCTTTGCATAAAGTTTTTTTTTTTCTGATCTACTTCAGTTTGTACATTGCCATTGCATGATAACTTCATTTTTAAAATTTTTTTAAAGATTTTATTTATTTATTTTAGAGATAGAGTGTATAAACAGGGGAAGGGGCAGAGGAGAGGGAGAGAATCCCAAGCAGACTCCTCACTGAGTGAGGAGCTGGACAAGGGGGCTGGATCCCAGGATCCTGAGATCATGACCTGAGCTGAAATTAAAAGCCAGATGCTGGGCGCCTGGGTGGCTCAGTTGGTTAAGCGACTGCCTGGAATCCCAGGATCGAGGCCCGCATCGGGCTCCCTGCTCAGCGGGGAGTCTGCCTCTCCCTCTGACCCTCCCCCTTCTCATGTGCTCTCTCTCTCTCTCTCTCAAATAAATAAATAAAATCTTTAAAAAAATAAAAAATAATAATAAAATAAAAGCCAGAGGCTTAACTGACTGAGCCACCCAGGCGCCCCTGCATGATTGCTTTAAACTTCAAACTGTTGGGATGCCTGGGTGGCTCTGTTGGTTAAGCGGCTGCCTTCCACACGGGTCATGATCCCAGGGTCCTGGGGTCGGGCTCCCTGCCCAGTGGAGAGCCTGCTTCTTCCTTTGACTCTGCCTGCTGCTGTGCCTACTTGTGATCTCTCTCTATCTTTCTGTCAGATAAATAAATAACATCTTTAAAACAAACAAACAAACAAGCAAACAAAAGCCTTCAAACTGTTTATTTCAGATGCCCCTCACAAAGCATATGGCAATATTGCAGGACATGGAATAGTTTTACACAATGTGTTCAGTACCTGTCTACATTTTTTGTATTCTGTATATGGAATTCCATAAGCTGTTTTTCCCTGTGATAGAGTATGCTAATGTTCTCCTTTGATTTCTGATAGTAGACCTCCTTTATCTCTCTTGTTTTCATCCTTTAATCCTTTATCATTGCATATCTTTTTAAAACATTTTCATTAGACATATAAAAGATTCTTTTTTCACAGACTTTCAGTATGTCATGACAACCACACATTCCAGGAAACAACAAATGTTGGTGAGGATGTGGAGAAAGGGGAACCCTCTTCCACTGTTGGTGGGAATGCAAGTTGGTACAGCCACTCTGGAAAACAGTATGGAAGCTCCTCAGAAGGTTAAAAATAGAGCTACCCTATGACCCAGCAATTGCACTACTGGGTATTTACCCCAAAGATACAGATGTAGTGAAAAGAAGGGGCACATGCACCCCGATGTTTATAGCAGCATTGTCCACAATAGCCAAACTATGGAAGGAGCCTAGATGTTCATCAACAGATGAATGGATAAAGAAGATGTGGTTCATATATACAATGGGATATTATTCAGCCATCAGAAAGGATGAATACCCAACATTTGCATGGACATGGATGGAACTGTAGGGTATTATGCTAAGTGAAATAAGTCAAGCATAGAAAGACAATTACCATATGGTTTCACTCATATGTGGAACATAAAGAATAGCACAGAGGACATTAGGAGAAGGAAGGGAAAACTAAAAGGGTGGGGGGGAATCAGATGGGTAGACGAACCATGAGAGACTACGGACTCCAGGAAACATCTGAGGGTTTCACCTTGGATTACATTTTTTTTTTTCCTTTCCAATTTGATTTTCAGACATGACAATGCTAAAATGTTTGTTGTGGTCAGTTTTAAGAGATGAAGCCCAAATTCTAGGTATCCATTTCTGTCTTGTGTAAAAAATAAAGTCATGCTATAGAGGAAAATAAAAGCTAAATATTTACTAAAAAAAAAAATTCTTTCGTTCATTTTGGAAAATGGTACCTTTGTTAATCCCCTATGAGACTATTTATTATATTCTGATTGTGTCTGAATAGTCAAAGAAAGTGTGATTTCTCAGTTTTTATTCTGTAAGACTTGTACCTTTAGGAAGAGGATGTTGTTTCTCATGGGGAAGGGAAGAGGCTAGTGGACAGAGAAGGGTGAAGGGTGTTATTTCCTTGAATGTAGAGTGGTGTGTAATTTATACTTAAGGACATCTCCTAGAACAGCTAGTTTAGCAGCTTGGTTTTGTTAATTATAGAGAGCATGATGTGTTTTCATCTGGTCCATTCTATCAAGTCCTATGTATTCCTTAGGGATATGGGGGACTTGGCTTTGGCTTAGGTGAGGTACATAAGTGACATGTGTCATTTCTCTCCTGAGAGGATAGAGATGACAGGCTTCTTTCAGATAATCACTGTTGGGGGCTGGGGCACAGGAGCCTTTGGCATTCCCCTCAATTTAGTTGGTGGGTGGCAAATTTGATGGAAAAGTGAGAAGGAACTAGTTTTTAAAAACTATGATGTAGTCCCTATGTGATTAAGCCTTTGTTGGCCCTTTAAATACAGAAGAAACTTGCATTAAGAACCTGGTATCCAGGAGTCTTTGATTTTATGAAGTCTGGAAACATGATGACCAGTTGTCAGTATTTTGGTCATATTCCATGAGTGTCCCTTCTGTCCTCTTGGCAGAGGAGTTTGAACATGACCCCAAAGAAACCTTCCTCTGAGGAAGTAGTAGTCAAGGCTATAACATCCACACCATTTAAAAAAGCATTTGGTAGCAAAAGAGAGCACCCTATTGGGGGTATTACTTAAACAATGAGATGTTAACTTATTGAAAGTTTTGTTTTTTTTGTTTCTGTTTTGTTTACAGTGTCCGTGACTCTGCTACATTGTGTAAATAGTACCCTGTAAAGAATGTGCCTCACAGATAAACTATGCTAGAATCCCTGGTTCTGATGCATTGTCCTTTTCTTGTCCAAATCAGCAAGGTGTTCCTAGACTTGGGCAATAAGGAGTCTCTCAACATCGAACATTGTTAAAACATACTTCCTGACATTTGTTTATCTTCTTTGGGGTTCCTTAGTAGCAAATCCCAAGCCACTCACCGTTTCCAGTAGTAGTAATGTTCTAAGAGGGGCTATACATTATACTAAGATCAGATTGGTTCTCCATGGGAAGGCTGGGTTTTTTTTTTTAGTTTTTTTTTTTTTTTTAGTTTTTTTTTATGTTATGTTAATCACCATACATTACATATTTAGTTTTTGATGTAGCATTCCATGATTCATTGTTTGCATATAACACCCAGTGCTCCATGCAGAACATGCCCTCCTTAATACCTGTCACCAGGCTCACCCATCCCCCTCCCCCCTCCCCTCTAGAACCCTCAGTTTGTTTTTCAGAGTCCATAGTCTCTCATGGTTCATCTACCCCTCCGATTTCCCGCCCTTCATTCTTCCCCTCCTGCTATCATCTTCCTTTTTGTTTTTTTTTTAACATATAATGTATTATTTGTTTCAGAGGTACAGGTCTGTGATTCAACAGTCTTGCACAATTCACAGTGCTCACCAAAGCACATACCCTCCCCAATGTCTATCACCCAGCCACCCCATCCCTCCCACCCCCCACCACTTCAGCAACCCTCAGTTTGTTTCCTGATTAAGAATTCCTCATATCAGTGAGGTTATATGATACATGTCTTTCTCTGATTGACTTATTTCGCTCAGCACAATACCCTCCAGTTCCATCCACATCGTTGCAAATGGCAAGAACTCATTTCTTTTGATGGCTGCATAATATTCCATTGTATATATATACCACCTCTTCTTTTTTTTTTTTAAAGATTTTATTTATTTATTTGAGACAGAGAGAATGAGAGAGAGAGAGCACATGAGAGGGGGAAGGGTCAGAGGGAGAAGCAGGCTCCCTGCCGAGCAGGGAGCCCGATGCGGGACTCGATCCAGGGACTCCAGGATCATGACCTAAGCCGAAAGCAGTCGCTTAACCAACTGAGCCACCCAGGCGCCCCTATATACCACCTCTTCTTTATCCATTCATCTGTCGATGGACATCTTGGCTCTTTCCACAGTTTGGCTATTGTGGACATTGCTGCTGTAAACATCGGGGTGCACGTACCCCTTTGGATCCCTACATTTGTATCTTTGTGGTAAATACCCAGTAGTGCAATTGCTGGATCATATGGTAGCTCTATTTTCAACTTTTTGAGGAACCTCCATACTGTTTTCCAGAGTGGCTACACCAGCTTGCATTCCCACCAACAGTGTAGGAGGGTTCCCCTTTCTCCGCATCCTTGCCAACATCTGTTGTTTCCTGACTTGTTAATTTTAGCCATTCTGACTGGTGTGAGGTGATATCTCATTGAGGTTTTGATTTGGATTTCCCTGATGCTGAGTGATGCTGAGCACTTTTTCATGTGTCTGTTGGCCATTTGGATGTCTTCTTTGGAAAAATGTCTGTTCATGTCTTCTGCCCATTTCTTGATTGGATCATTTGTTCTTTGGATGTTGAGTTTGATGAGTTCTTTATAGATTTTGGATACTAGCCCCTTATCTGAGATGTCATTTGCAAGTATCTTCTCCCATTCTGTCGGTTGTCTTTTGGTTTTGTTGACTGTTTCTTTTGCTGTGCAAAAGCTTCTTATCTTGATGAAGTCCCAATAGTTCATTTTTGCCCTTGCTTCCGTGGCTTTTGGCAATGTTTCTAGGAAGAAGTTGCTGCAGCTGAGGTCGAAGAGGTTGCTGCCTGTGTTCTCCTTTAGGATATTGATGGACTCCTGTCTCACATTGAGGTCTTCCAACCATTTTGAGTCTATTTTTGTGTGTGGTGTAAGAAAGTGGTCCAGTTTCATTCTTCTGCATGTGGCTGTCCAATTTTCCCAACACCATTTGTTGAAGAGACTATCTTTTTTCCATTGGACATTCTTTCCTGCTTTGTCAAAGATTAGTTGACCATAGAGTTGAGGGTCCATTTCTGGGCTCTCTATTCTGTTCCATTGATCTATGTGTCTGTTTTTGTTCCAGTACCGGAAGGCTGATTTTTAAATGAGACTTAGTAATCCTCTTTTTAGCTGGTGTTTCATTACCACCAAGGATTTATAATGCAATAACTCTGAGGCAGAGCTGTTAAGAATTCAAGCTTCGCTAATATTTAGAGTCATAAAATTCTGGATATTGGACAAGCTCTTAATTACTCTGAATCCGCCTTTGTCTTAATAAAATTTGGATTGTACCCACTTAAAAAAAAAAAAAAAAAAGCAACCTGCCATATTTTGTACTGTCCATGGAGTTGGCCAAGAGGCAGGTAACTGGAAGTGGCCTCTAGTAAATGAAAAGACCCTCTTGCCAATAGCAAAAAACTAAATCTCTTAGTTCTATAGCTGCAAGGAAATGAATTTTACCAACAAACTTAATGAATTGGAAGTAGAAATAGATTCTTCTTCAGATGAGAATACAGACCAGCTGACATGTTGAAAACCCAACTATGTCATGCATAGACTCCTGACCCATAGAAACTACAGGATTATAAATGGTGTATTTTAAAATTCAGTTTGTGATCATTTGTTATGCAGCAATAGAAAACTAATACACCCAGCCTCATGAAATTCTACTCTCTATATATGTGATTTAGTATTCATTAATGGAATCAGGGGAATTCTCCTTCCTCAGTACAGTCTAGAAAGTTCATTGAGACAGGAAGCCAGGACAACTGTAGTGCCCACCTCAGTTTTATACCTTCTCTTGGTGATCATAATCTTGTACTACCTTTTGTCTAGAGTATCAAAGCATTTGTTTTATTCATCATGTCTAGTTTTCTAGTTGCTTGCAGCTGAAGAGCACATTCAGTCCTAATCTTTCTACTATGGCAGGGATGGAATTGATGTCATTGATTATCACTGCTTCCTGCATGTCGTCCTTCCTTTTCAGTTCACTTTTCTTCTTGCTGAAGTTCATCCTTCCATGATTCATTCATAGCATTACCATAAGTGGTAAACTCAACTGCATTACTACTTGAAGAAAGTACTTTAGTACATTTACCATTTTAGAATTCTTTTCTGTCACTTTTCTCTGTGTGTTGACAGAAGGTTTCTCATGACTAACAGTGAGAAATCTGGCTCCCATTCTCCATTATCCATGTATTATTGTTTTTAAATTCCAGTAGAGTTGTACAATTGTTTCAGAATTTGTAACCCATACCCTGATGGGAAAGACTACCAACTAGAATAGTACTATATAGACTTTGTCTTTAGTCTTACAGTTCTCCCCTTATTTCCGAAGTCATTTATGTCAGAACATTTTGTCTCTTACCTTTTTCAGTGATGTTTTATCATACATTTATAATAAAGTTAAATTCTTTTGTCATAGTCTGCCTTTCACCATGGAATCTCCTGCCCTTCTAAATTATTTTTAAATTTGCATACATTAAAGTTCACTGTTCTGTATATGTCTATGGGTTTTGACAAATATTTAGTTTCATGTATCCAGTAGTACAAAGTTATACAAAACAGTTTAATTTCCCTTAAATATCTATCCTCTTTGCTTCAGTTTTATTACCCTTTCCAAAACCAGCCCCTGGCAACTGATCTGTTGTTTAGTCTCTAGAATGATGTCTTTTCTAGAATGTCATAGAGTTGGAATCATACAGAATATCACCTTTTCAGACTGTTTTCTTTCATTTAGCAATATACATTTAAAATTTATCCATATTGGTTTCATGTTTTGATAATTCATGCTTTTTATTGTTAATATTGTTGAATTGTATAGATGTATTATAACTTGTCTATCTGTTTCCCTATGGAAGGACATTTTGGTTATTTCAGGTTGTGGCAATTATGAATAAAGCTGTTAATAACATTCATATGCAGGTTTTAGTAGACATAAGTTTTCAAATCAGTTGAATGAATACCCAGGATAATAATTGCTGAATTGTATGTTAAGATTATGTTTAATTTTATAAGAAACTTCCAAATTATCTCCCAAGGTAGCTATATGTTTTGCATTTCCACCAGCAATGAATAGGAGTTCCTATTGTTCCACATCCTCACCAGTATTTGGCATTGCAAGGTTCTGGCTTTTAGCCTTTCCGATTTTTGTGTAGTAGTATTTCCTTGAGGTTTTAATTTGCATTTCCCTAATAATGAATTATATATTGAATATATTCTCATATTCTTATTTTCCATCTATTCATCTTCTTTGGTAAGATGTCTGTTCAGATCTTTTACACATTTTTGAATTGGTTTGTTGGTTTCCTTATTGTTGCATTTTGCATGTTCTTTGTATATTCTGCACACATTTGTTTTAATCAAATAAGTGATTTACATTTTTTCCAGTCTATAGCTTGTTTTTTTTAATTGTCTTAACATTGTTTTAACAATGCTAACAAGATATTTTATATTAAATAAAATCCAACTTATTGTTATTTTTCTTTTATGGAACATGATTTTTCTGTCATATCTAAAAATTTACCAACACTAAGTTCATCTAGGTTTCCTCCTATGATTTATTAGAGAAGTATTATAGTAAGTCTATAATACCTTTTTTTTTTTTAGTTAATGTTCGTGTAAGGTGTGAGGTCTGGATTGAGTTTCATCAATTTGATATGGGCATCCAATTTTCCCAGCACCACTAGTTGAAATGACTATCATTTCTCCACTGAAATACCTTTGCACTTTAAAAAAATCAGTTGATTATATTTTTTGTGGGTCTATTTCTAAGCACGCTGTCACTCTCTCTCTCTCTCTGGCCAATACCATGCTGTCTTGTTTATGGTAAGTTTGTCGAAAATCTTGAAAGTGGGCAATATGATGACTTCAACTTTGTTCTTCCTTAGAATTCTGATGATTGACTATACAAGGTCCTTCACTTTTTGTTAGGTTTGTATGTGTGTGTGTGTGTGTGTGTGACCCATAGTGAGTAAATGAAATAAGCATACTTAAATCTTCATTTCTCAGCAATTTTGAAGTGATATTTCTTAACTCTTGCTTCTTTGTGTATTATTTTTGCCTACATACATTCTCATTAGCTAATGTTTGAAGTTTTGGAAAGAGCGTCTCTTATTTATTCTTGCAAATCTTCCACTTTATAAAATTACTTTGTATTTAATCTCAGAAACTTTCTTAGCTTTGATGTTCAACCTCACAAATTCATGCTTCAGATATACCCAATGTCCTACTCATAGTAATTTACTTAAAAATCAACAATTATATTTTCATTTATATGATCTATAATTGGATCATTTCGATAACTGTCTTTTCTTCCTTCAATAAGAACTGCCTGCTCTTCTTCACATGTTAACACTGTAGTATAGTCATAAAGTATATGGTCTCTTTGTCAAGCTCTAATATTCATTAAATGTGTTACCTTGGGAGAGTTAATCTCTTTTTCTCAAATTGAAAATTATGGTTGTTAGAGTAAAAATATATATTTTTTAAAAACATGTGAAGTGTTTAGGACAGTGCTAGGCATAAGATAAATGCCCATTAATTGTTAGAAACTTTTAGAATAGTATTCCAATTACATCTAATCTCTAATTCTGAGGTATAATACATACTATTACTTCTCTAAGGATCTTAAATGTACTTATTTTTTTCAGGTCTCGTCTTACATACTTTACACCTTTCTTGGGAGTAATTTATTTCATTTATTGAATTTGATACCTTTCCTTCTTGATGTAGACATTCCTCAGAAGTTAAATTGTTTTTTATTGTGTACTTGCCATTGCAGTTGAGATTCTGTCAGACTTGGTTTTGTATTTGGTCTGAGATAATGCATTGGTTCTGCTATAGTACATTGCAACAGTTTTAGAGGAATGGCAGAGATAAGATTTGCCTCAGTTCTGGTCTTTTGAATCTGTGTGCTTCTCGTATTTCCTAGGTGTTTCCAGTCATAAGTATCACTGGCCTCTCCCAAACTCACAGATTCTGTTCCAGCTTAAAACCAGAGGTCTTTCTTGAAATTGGTTTGTTTTGGAAAGAAATTGTGCATTTGTTAGACTAGATGTTTGTCTGCCTTTGTGGAGATAGTCCACTGACTCTGTAAACATACACTAAGTCCTCTCCTATTTCTGAATGCCACCACATTGGAATGATGAGCACTGTTAAAACTCAGTTCTTGTTGTATTAGAGCTTATATTTTTTATAAGTTTATAGTAAAGTTTATATTTTTCTAAATAGAAACAATTAATATATAGTATTAATAATGCTATTTTTTTTTCAAAATGTAGTCTCTATTTTGCCAACCCTACACATTAAATTCATCATGGTAATCCTAAATCTACTAGAATAATAAATTCTTACTATTTAGAATAATAAATTCTGAAGGGTACACTAATTTTTAAAATGGATTGTGTCTTTTTTTTAATTGAGGTAAAATTAGCATATAACATTATATACCTTTCAGGTATACACTATTATAATTTAACATCTGTATGCACTACAAAGTGATCATCACTTAAAGTCTAGTTACCATCCATCACCATACAAATTATCCCCTTTACCTATTTTGCCCACTCCTGACCCTCTTTACCTCTGGTAACCACCAATCTGTTCTCTGTATCTATGAGTTTATTTTTGTTTTGTTTTGTTCTGTTCATTTGCTTTGTTCTTTTTAGGTACCACATATAAGTGAAATCATACACTATTTGTCTTCTCCGTCTGACTTATTCCATTTAGCATAAAACCTTCAATGTTCATTTACATTGTCATAAATGGCAAGGTTTCATTCTTTTTGTGGCTGAGTAATATTCCATTGTGAGTGTGCATATATATATGTATATATATATATATATATATATATATATACACACACACATATGCACATATATATAACATCATCTTTATTCATTCATCTATGATGAACATTTATGTTGTTTCCATTTCTTGGCTATTGTAAATAATGCTGCAGTGAACATAGAGGTGCATATATCTTTTTCTATATCTTTTTGAATAAGCATTTTTTTGAATAAGCATTATCTTTGGATAAATAACCAACAGTGGAAGAGCAGAATCGTATGGTAATTCTATCCTTATTTTTTTGAGGACTCTCCATACTATTTTACATAGTGGCTGCATCAATTTACATTTCCACCAACAGTGTACAGGTGTCCCCTGTTTTCCACATCCTCTCAACACTTGCTATTTCTGGTCTTTTTTATAATGACCCACCTAATTGGTGTGAGATAATATCGCATTGTGGTTTTGATTTGCATTTCCCTGATAATTAGTAATGTTGAACATCTTTACATATGCCTGTTGGCCATCTGTATGCCTTTCTTGGAAAATAATCTGTTTAGATCCTCTGCCCATTTTAAAAAATCAGATTTTGTTGTTGCTGCTGATTGTATAAACTCTTTGTATATTTGGTATATTAACCCCTTATCAGATGTATGATTTGCAAATATCTTCTCCCATTCAGTAGGCTGACTTTCCATTTTAATAATGGTTTCCTTTGCTGTGCAAAAGCTTTTTAGTATCATATAATCCCATTTGTTTATGTTTGCTTCTGTTTCCCTTGCCTTTGGAGTCTGATCCACAAAAGCAATGCTAAGACCAATGTCAAAGAGCTTACTGTCTATGTTTTCTTCAAGGAATTTTATGGTTTCAGGTCTTACATTCAGGTCTTTAACCCACTTTGAGTTAATTTTTCTGTATGGTGTAAGATAGTGGTCTAGTTTAATTCTTTTGCATGTGGCTAACCAGTTTCCCCAACATTATTTATTGAAGGGACAGTCCTTTCTCCATTATGTTCTTAGATCTTTGCCATAAATTAATTGTCCATATGTATGTGGGTTTATTTCTGGGATCTGAGTTCTCTTCCACTGATCTGTGTCTGTTTTTGTGCCAGTGCCTTATTGTTTTGATTGCCATAGCTTTAAAATATAGTTTGAAATCAAGGAGAGTAATGCCTTTAGCTTTGCTCTTCTTTCTCAAGATTGCTTTGGCTATTAGCCAAAATATTAGCTATTATTTGTGGGTCATACAAATTTTATTTATTTATTCGTCATGGGGGAAGAGAGAAAAAGAGAGCACAAGCAGAGGGAGCGGCAAGCAGAGGGAGAAGCAGACTCCCCGATGAGGAAGGAGCCTGACACAGGACTCAATGCCAGGAGCCTGGGAGCATGACTTGAACCGAAGGCATAGGCTTAACCACCTGAGACACTCAGGCGTCCCTCAATTTCTTTTATCAATATATTATAGCTCTCTGTACAGATATTTTACCTCCTTAGTAAAATTTGTTTCTAGATATTTTATTCTTTTTGATGCAATTGTAAATGTTATTGTTTTTTTAATTCATCTTTCTGATAATTTGTTATTAGTCCATAGAAATGTAACAGATTTTGCTAAATAACTTTATATTCTGCAACTTCACTTAATTTATTCATTCTAAGAGTTTTTTTGGTGGAGTCTTTGATTATATGATATGCCATCCGCAAAGGGTGATAGTTTTATTTCTTCTTTCCCACTTTGGATGCCTTTTCTTTTTGTTGAGTTATTGCTGTGGCTAGGACTTCCAATACTATGTAGAATAAAAGTGGTGAGAGTGGGCATCCTTGTCTTGTTCTTGAACTTCAAGGAAAAGCTTTCAGGTTTTCCCCATTGAGGTGTTGGCTGTGGGTTAGACATATATGACCTTTCTTATGGTGAGGTACATTTCTTCTAGAAACAATTTTCTGAAAGTTTTTATCATAATTGGAGTTGGATTTTATTGAATACTTTTTCTGCATCTATGAAGATGATCATATGGTTTTTATTCTTCATTTCATTGAAGGATATATATAGTGTATTACCTTGATTGATTGCAAATGTTGAACCATTCTCATATCCCTGGAATAAATCCCATTTGATTGTGGTGTATGATCATTTCAATGTATTGTTGAATTTGGTTTGCTAATAATTTTTGAGGATTTTTGCATCTATGCTAACCAAAGGTATTGGCCTATAACTTTATTTTTTCATGGTGTCCTTGTTTGGTTTTGGTATTATGGTAATGCTGGCCTCACAAAATGTATTTGGAAGTGTTGCCTCCTCTTAATTTAAGAATACACAAGTCTTTTTTTTCTTTTGAATGCATTCACAGGCATATGATTCTGGACTTTTGTTTGTTGGGAGGTTTTTGATTGCAGATTCAATTTCCTTACTAGTAATAAAATTTTCTGTTTCTTCATGATTCAATTTTAGAAAATTGTATGTTTCCAAGAACTTATACATTTCTTCTAGGTTGTCCAATTTGTTGGTGTGTAATTGTTCATAATAGTCTCTTATGATCTTTTAGATTTCTGTGCTGTCAGTTTTAACTTCTCTTTCATTTCTGATTTTATCAGTGTCTTCTCTTTTGTTTTGTTTGTTTGGTTTGGTTTGGTTTTGGTTTTGGTTTTCTATTGTTGTTGTTAGTCTAGCTAAAAGTTTGTCATTTTGTTTTATCTTTTCAAAGAACCAACTCTTAGTTTCATTGATCTTTTCTAACTTTTGTCTCTTTTCATTTATTTATCCTCTGATCTTTATCATTTTCTTTATTCTATTGACCTAGGGTCTTGTTTGGTTGTTTTCTAGCTCCTTTAGGTACAGGTACAATACAGGTATTGTATTGCTATGATCTCTTTTAGAACCACTTTTGCTGCATCCCAAGGATTTTGATAAGTTGTATTTCTGTATTCATTTATCTCTAGATATTTTTTCTTTAATTTCTTTGAGTGCTCACTAGCATGTTTTTTAATCTCTACCTATTTGTGTTCTTTCTAGTTTTCTTCTTGAAATTGATTTCTACTTTTATACCATTGTGTTTGGAGAAGACACTTGATATGATTTCAGTGTTCTTGATTTTTGAGTCTTGTTTTGTGTCTAACATGTGATCTGTCCTGGAGAATGTTTTATGTGCATCTGAGAAGAATGCATATTCTTTTGCTTTTGGATGGAATGCTCTGTAAAACTATTAAGTCCATCTGGTTTAATGTTTTTTAAGACTGATATTTCCTTATTGATTTTCTATCTGGTTGATCTATCCATTGAGATAAGTTGGGTTTAAATCTCCTACTATTTTATATAGCTGGGTTTTTTGTTTTGTTTTGTTTTGTTTTGTTTTTTAGAGAGAGAGAGACAGAGTGCACAGGAGTGGAAAGAGGGGGAGAGAGAGAGAGAATCTCAAGCAGGCTCAAGCAGACATGGAGCCTGACACAGGGCTCAATCTCAAGACCCTGAGATCATGACCTGAGCTGAAATCAAGAGTCCAATGCTCAACTGACTGAGCCACCCAAGCGCCCCTATTTAGCTTTTAATTTCTCTGTTTAGATACATTGATATTTGCTTTATGTATCTTGGTGCTCCTATGTTGGGTGCATATGTATTTATAAATGTTATATCTTATTATTAAATTGACCTCTTTATCATTATGTAATATCTTCATCTATTATTACAGTCTTTGTTTTAAAGTCTATTTTGTTTGTTATGAATATAGCTATGCCAGCTTTTTGTTTGTTTCCATTCATAGAATATCTTTTTCCATCCCTTCAATTTCAGCTTGTGAGTGTCCTTTCTTCTGAAATTAATCTCATGTGGGTAGAACACAGATAGGTCTTGTTTTTTTTAATCCATTCAGCCATCTTATATCTTTTGATTGTAGAGTTCATTTACATTTAAAGTAATTTTTGATAGGCATGTAGTTATTGCCATTTTGCTAATTGTTTTCTGGTTGTTTTTGTAGTTCTTCTCTGTTCCTTTCTTCTCTTTCTCTCTTCCCCTGTGGTTTGATGTCTTTTGTTAGTGCTATGTTTAGATTTCTTTCTCATTTTTCTTTTGTGTATTTATTTTTTGTATGTATTTGTGATTATTGTGAGGTTTACATATAACTTCCTATTTTATGTTTTGAGTTGACAGCAACTTAAATTTGAACATTCCAAAACTGTACATTTTTCTCCTCCTCTCATGTTTTATTTCTTACATCACATGTTGCATCTTTTATTTCATGTACCCTCTAACTAATTGTTTAGTTTTAGCTAATTTTATTGTTTTTGTCTTTTAACCATCATACTGGCTTTATAAATGATTGACCTACTACCTTTACTATGTGTTTACCTTTTCCAGTGAGCCTTTTTAATTTTGTGTTTTCCTGTTATTAATTGGTGCGATTTCTTTTCAGTTTAGAGAAGACCTTTTAACATTTCTTTTAAGGCCAGTGTAGTGGTGATGAACTCCTTTAGGTTTTGCCTAACTAGAAAACTTAATCTCTTATTCAATTCAGAATAATAGCCTTGCCAGGTAGAGAATTATTGGGTGGAAGTTTTTCCATTCAGCACTTTGAATATGTCAAGTTAATTTCTTCTGGCTTGCATAGTTTCTGTGAAAAATTTATGAGATCTCCTTGCATGTAGTAAGTTGTGTTCTTTTGCTGCTTTTAATAATCTTTAACTTTGACCAGTTTAATTGTAATATATCTTGGTGTAGATCTGTATGGGTTTATTTTATTTGGGACTGTCTAGGCTTCCTGGACCTGTATATCTGTTTCCTTCCTCATTTTAGGGAAATTTTCAATTACTAATTCTTCAAATAAGTTTTCTGACCCCCTTTTTTTGAAAGATTTTTTAAATTTATTTGACAGAGAGAGAGACACAGCAAGAGAGGGAGTACAAGCAGTGGGAGTGGGAGAGGGAGAAGCAGGCTTCCCGCTGAGCAGGGAGCCTGATGTGGGGCTCAATCCCAGGGCCTGGAATCATGACCTGAGCCGAAGGCAGACGCTTAACGACTGAGCCACCCAGGCGCCCCTGGCCCTTTCTCTGTCTCTCTGCTCCTTCTGGGATCATTGTAATCTATTATTCTACTTGATATTGTACCAATGGTTTCTTAGTTATCTTCATTTAATTTTTTTTTCCCCCTGATCTCTCTGGGTGAGTTCTGTTGCTTTGTTTTCCAGCTCAATGATCCAATCTTTGGCTTCATTCAGTGTGCTATTGAACCCCTCTAGTATATTTTTCATTTCAGTTATGGTATTCTTTAGCTCCTTAACTTTTGTTTGGAACCTTCTTATATTTACTGTCTCCTTGTTGAGGATCTCACAGTGTTCATCACTATTCTTCCAAGTTTGTTGAACATCTATTTGACTATTTTAACTCTTTATCAGGTTGATTGTTCATCTGCATTTCATTAACGGCTTTCTGATGTTTTGTCTTTCATTTGGAACATATTTTCCTGGTTCTTCACTTTCCTGATTTTCTGTATTTGTTTCTATGTATTAGGAAAATCAACTACCTCTCCCAATCTTGAAGGATCAGCCTTTTGTAGTTGTCATAAGAAGCCTAAAAGCACAGTCTTCTCCCACCACTAGAGTTACATGCTCAAGGGGTATCACTGTAGAAGATGTGCACACCCATCTGCAGCACAGGGGTTGGCAGAGCTGGCACCCATGCCAGCCAGGTGCATCACACAGCTGCACTGAGGCCCAGGGGTGAGTGGGGCTGGTGTCTGGCCTGGCTGTAAAGTATGGCTGTGCTGCCATAGTGTGGACAGGGTTCTTAGTTGGGTGTGCCCAAAGGCTCTAGCAGATTAGAGAGTTAGCTCCAAAATGGTGCCCACCAGCCCTGACATTAGCAAAGTAAATGATGTTGCACATATGGCACCCACTAGTTTCTCTGTCCCCAGAGACAGTTCCAGTAGTTTACTACTTCTCTGTCAGGTGCTTTAAGTTTAGTAAATGGGTCTCCTTCACATATGGTCTAGGTGATTTTCAAATTGGTGCTTTGGCTCTGGGTCCCAGGGTCAGTGATTCTGCATGTGATCCCTTTAAGAGTGGGTTCTCCATGCTCGACAGTTCTGTGTTTTTCCTGGATGTAATCTCTATTGGTTTTCGAAGCCTGGCATTTTGGGCCTCAACTCTTTTATGTAGGGTCTAACATTTTTTTATTAACATATAATGTATTATTTGTTTCAGGGGTATAGGTCTGTGTTTCATCAGTCTTACACAATTCACAGCACTCACCATAGTACTTACCTTCCCCAATGTCACCCAGCCACCCCATCCCTCCCACCCCCCTCCCCTCCAGCAACCCTCGGTTTATTTCCTGAGATTAAGAGTCTCTTATGGTTCATCTCCCTCTCTGGTTTCATCTTGTTTCATTTTTCCCTCCCTTCCCCTATGATCCTCTGTCTTGTTTCTCAAATTCCTCATATCAGTGAGATCATATGATACTTGTCTTTCTCTGATTGACTTATTTCGCTTAGCATAATACCCTCTAGTTCCATCCATGTCGTTGCAAATGGCAAGATTTCATTTCTTTGATGGCTACATAATATTCCATTATATATATATATATATATATATATATATATATATATATATATATACCATCTCTTCTTTATCCATTTACCTGTTGATGGACATCTAGGCTCTTTCCATAATTTGGCTGTTATGGACATTGCTGCTATAAAGATTGGGGTGCATGTTCCCCTTTGGGTCACTACATTTATATCTTTGGGGTAAATACCCAGTAGTGCAATTGCTGGGTATAGGGTAGCTCTATTTTCAACTTTTTGAGGAACCTCCATACTGTTTTCCAGAGTGGCTGCCCCAGCTTGCATTCCCACCTACAGTATAGGAGGGTTCCCCTTTCTCTGCATCCTCGCCAACATCTGTCGTTTCCTGACTTGTTAATTTTAGCCATTCTGACTGGTGTGAGGTGATATCTCATTGAGGTTTTGATTTGGATTTCCTTGATGCTGATGGATGTTGAGCACTTTTTCATGTGTCTGTTGGCCATTTGGAAATCTTCTTTGCAGAAATGTCTATTCATGTCTTCTGCTGTAGGGCCTAACATTTGAGGTCTATTGCATAGCACAAACCTCTGACTCCTTTGGAAAATCTTTGTGTTTTTGTCTTCCCTCCCAATTATGTATCACCCTGATGGAGTGTTTTTTGTTTGTTTTGTTTTTGTTTTTGTTTTGTTTTGCTTTTGTCAAGATAGTATCTCTGCCTCTCCTATCCCTCTCAATGCTGTCCTTTTTGTCTTTTTCTGTGAGTCTCTGTTCATCCAGTTTTCCAGTTTTTTTCAGAGTAAATTGCTCCATATGTAGTTGTATATTGGTTGTATCCATGGGAGGGAGTTCAGGATTTTCTTATGTTGCTATTTTAAACCCAACCCCCCCAAGTGAGTCTTATTGTTTACATGAGAGAAAAGTACTGCTTCAGTTTATATATTTCTGATTTACTGAGTCATCTTTATTTATTTGCTTTATTTTAGGTGATTTATATCATTACAATTGATGAAAAGCCATACACTCTGCATCTTAGAAAACAGTAAGATATAATTTTCCATTAAAGCTTAGATTGTACTTTTTAAATATTTTGGTATACAATTTAAATTAAAGAATGCAATATAATATAGACTGTTCAATCAACTTGTTTTTAAATTAGGATTAATTAAGTCTTGAATAATGGAAGAGTAGAATGTTGAATAATAGAATGCTGCATTTTAATTTTCTAGCTTGTTATTTTCACATTAAGAAATAAGTTACTTATTTGTAAATCTTCAATTGAGTATAAAGCCATCCAACCCAAGAACTGCAAGTTATATGTTAAGTATGCCTGATGTAAAATCAAACTTAGTCACATCAAGTGGTTATTGGTGGGAAATTCAACTAATGACATATTTTATAACTGTATTAATTACATATGTATTTATTTTTAACAACTTTAATGGGTACATTCATATGTCATAAAACTCACTCAAGTGTATAATTCAATAATTTTTAATAACTGTATGCCGTATTGCAACCATCAAACATAAATCAATTGTAGAACATTCCATATCCTACATAGGATCCTCATGCCATTTCACATTTAATCCTTATTCCCACCTACCACTCCAGGCAACAATCAATCTACTTTCTGTCTCCTAATTTGCAGTTTCTCAACATTTCATGCAAGTGGAATCAAACAGCTTCTTCTCTGCCTGCATCTTTGAAAATATATATTTGTAACAACTGCATTTTGTCTGCCTTACATCAGTGTAGTTGAACAAGGCTGAAGAAAACTCCTCACTTAATTTATGACTGTTATCACCTAATTCATGACCATTAAACATATGTTGGTCTTTAGTGTCTATAAAACTCCATTAAAATGTTTTTTGAGAAGACCATCATTTGTTTTTTGATAAGAAACATCTTCATGTTTCTGAATGCCAGTTATTTTTTAGTCTTCATTTTTCTTGACCTAATGGCAGCATTTTGTGTAGCTGATCAGTATCTCCTCCAAAAATACTTTCTTCATTTGGCTTCCAGAAAACTGCAGACTTCTGGTTTAATTCTTCCCATTGTGTTTACTCTCTCAGTTTTGTTTGTTTGTTTCATCTTGTTTGTTTTTTAGATTCTTCCCCATCTCTCCAATCTTTTCATGAATCTTGTTTTTCCCTAGCTACCTTCAATCACCTGGCTATTTCATCCCCTCTTGCAGCTTTAAATATCATTCATGTATTGATTACTCCCAAGTTATATCTCTACTTTATTCCTCTCCAATGAACACCATATTCATTTATGTGACTGCTTATTTGATAATCAAGTGTTTGATAGAATTCTCATACTTATCATATCCAAAATGTACTTCAGATACTTTTCCAAAACTTATCCGTCCTACAATCATCTCAGTAAATGGCAACTCTAGTTTCTTAAAACAAAACCTTGGATGATAAAAAAAGATGACAGAGGAGTAGGGGACCTTATTCAAACTGGTGCCTGGAATTGAGCTGGATATATACCAGACCACTCTGAACATGCACAAAATCAGCCTGAGATGTAAGAAGATATATCTGGATCTCTACAAACAGAATATCACAGGTGGTTGGTTTCAAGGTACGAATTGGGGAGCCATGATTCTGTGGGCAGATATCAGAGGATAAACGGAAGGGAGAGGGAGCTGAGCCGTTGGGATCCTACATCACCAGTGAATAATAGTCTCCCTCACTGGGGACTGGGCACAGACTCACAGACTGGTAGCGACAGGGAAAAGATTTTAAGGCAGACCCCCAGATGGAAATCCAGAGTGGGAATGCACGTGCAAACTGGGGGTGGCTGGTGGTTTTAGAAGCACAAAGGGCAGAGACATGCCCCAACCTGGAGGCAAGGACTGGGAGCCCTGCTGAAGGGCACGCAACCCAGGACACTGCAGTTTATAGCACCACAGACAGAAACAGAGATAGTGTGGCCTGGAGAGCTCACTGA
Organism: Mirounga angustirostris; assembly: GCF_029215605.1. Classification (NCBI taxonomy): domain Eukaryota; kingdom Metazoa; phylum Chordata; class Mammalia; order Carnivora; family Phocidae; genus Mirounga; species Mirounga angustirostris. Next base: position 166,010,225 of record NW_026991710.1, read on the forward strand.
AGAGCAGACTGCAAACTCTCTGCTCTGAGGCAGAGGGTTGGAAATGGTCTCTTCTGCTCTGACTCTAGGAAGAGATGCAGAAAGCCACCAGGGAAAGGCCCCAGAGAACAAAAGGCCCCCCAAAAAGGTTTTCACTGAGCCTATCCCCACTAGGGACCTTAGGGTTGCCTGAGTGAAAGTGTGGCAGGCCCCTCCTGCAGAAGACAGGCTGGGTAAACAAGAAGCCAGCAACCCTAAGGTCCCTATAAACAGGTGCATCTTGCTTGGGTTGTGGTCAATAATTTGGACTCTGTACATTCCCTCAACCACCCCTCAACAGAAGGACTAGGGGGAGGAACCCACAAAACAGGAAAGACAAAGACTATGACTTATGCCACAGATTTACAAATGGATTCAGATATAACCAAGATGTCAGAGATGGAATTCAGGCTAGCAATTGTGAAGACAATAGCTAGAATGGAGAAATCAATTAAAGGCAACATAGAATCTCTAAGGGCAGAAATGAGAGCTGAATTGGCAGAACTTAAAAATGCTATCAATGAGACCCAATATAATCTGGATAATCTAACAGCTAGGGTAAGTGAGGCAGAAGAACAAATTAGTGACCTGGAAGACTATTTAATAGATAAAAAGGGAAAAGAGGTGGCCAGGTAAAAACAACTCAGAATCCATGAAAATAGAATCAGGGAAATAAGTGACACCGTGAAGCGTTCCAATGTCAGAATAATTGGAATCCCTGAGGGGGTGGAGAGAGAGAGGACTAGAAGATATATTTGAGCAAATCATAGCTGAGAACTTCCCTAATTTGGGAAATGAAATGAACATTCGTGTCCTAGAGGCAGAGAGGACCCCTCCCAAGATCAAGGAAAACAGGCCAACACCCCAGCATGTAATAATAAAACTCGCAAATCTTAGAACCAAGGAAACCATCTTAAGGGCAGTTAGGGGGAAGAGATTCCTTATGTACAGAGGGAGGAACATCAGAATAACATCAGACCTATCTACAGACACCTGGCAAACCAGAAAGGCCTGGCAAGACATATTCAGGGTACTAAACGAGAAAAACATGCAGCCAAGAATACTTTGGAGAGATGCAGAGCTTCCAAGACCAGCAGAAACTGAGAGAATATGTGACCACTAAGCTGGCCCTGACAGAAATATTCAGGGGATTTTTATAAAAGGAGAAAGACCCCAAGAGTGATCTACAACAGAAATTTACAGGGACAATCTATGAAAATAAGGTCTTCACAGGCAAAATGATGACAATAAATCATATCTTTTAATAATCACTCTCAGTGGGAATGGCCAAAATGCTCCCATAAAATGGCACAGGGTTGCAGATTGGATAAAAAGACAGGACCCATCCATATGTTGTCTACACGAGACTCATTTTGAACCTAAAGATACATCCAGACTGAAAATGAAGGGATGGAGATCCATCTTCCATGCCAGTGGACCTCAAAAGAAGGCTGGGGTAGCAATTCTTATATCAGACAAATTAGATTTTAAGCTAAAGACTGTAATTAGAGACACAGAAGAAAACTCCATCATTCTTAAAGTATCTGTCCAACAAGAAGATCTAACAATTGCAAATATCTACGCCTGCAATATGGGAGCAGCCATCTACATAAGCCAACTGTTAACCAAAATAAAGAGTCATATTGATAACAATACAGTAATTGTAGGAGCCCTCAATACTCCACTCTCAGCAATAGACAGATCATCTAAGCAGAAAATCAACAAAGAAACAAGAGCTTTGAATGACACACTGACGAATGACACACTGACGAGATGGACCTCATAGATATATATATATAGAACATTCCACCCTAAAACAACAGAATACTCATTCTTTTCAAGCGCACATGGAACTTTCTCCAGAATAGACCACATACTGGGTCACAAATTAGGTCTCAACCAATACCAAAAGATTGAAATTATTCCTTGCATATTCTCAGACCATAATGCTTTAAAACTGGAACTTAATCACAAGAAAAAATTTGGAACACCTTCAAACACTTGGAAGCTAAAGACTGCTCTGCTCAAGAATATTTGGGTCAACCAGGAAATCAAAGAAGAACTTAAACAATTCGTGGAAACCAATAAGAAGGGAAACACATCAGTCCAAAACCTATGGGATACTGCAAAGGTGGTCCTAAGGGGGAAATACATAGCCATCCAATCCTCAGTCAAAAAAATAGAAAAATCCCGAATTCACCAACTAACTCTACACCTTAAAGAACTAGAGAAAAAGCAACAAACGACGCCTAAGCCATGCATTAGAAGAGAAATAATTAAAATTAGGGCAGAGATCAATGAATTAGAAACCAGAAACACACTAGATCAGATCAATGAAACTAGAAGCTTATTCTTTGAAAGACTTAATAAGATCAATAAACCACCAGCCAGACTTACCCAAAAGAAAAGAGAAAGGACCCAAATTAATAAAATTATGAATGATAGGGGAGAGATCACGACTAACACCAAGGAAATAGAAACAATTATTAGAAATTATTAGCAGAGGGGTGGAGCAAGATGGCGGAGGAGTAGACCTGGATTTTGTCTGGTCTCAGGAATTCAGCTGGATATGTACGAACTTAACAGGAGATCGAAGAAAAGAATAGCAACAACTCTCTGAACAGAAAAGCAACCACTTTCTGGAAGGTAGGACGTGCGGAGAAGTGAATCTGAGGCGATATTCGGGAGGATAGACAGCGGGAGAGAGGGTCTCTGTTGGCCACTTCTGGCAAGTGATAGAGCTGTAGAGGAAAAAATCGGAACATATAGAAGTCCACGCTGAGGGACGCCTCTCAGGTGGCTAAGCGGGGGGTGGAACCCTCGTGGGACAGTGTGGTCTCAGGCCCCTCAGGGTCACGGAAAGACCAGGGGTGCCTGAGTGCAGCAGAGCTCCCAGGTATCAGAGCGGGGATGTCGGCTGCAGAGATGGAGCCAAGGGGCGGGCTGTCAGCTCGGGGTTGCCATAAACTGTGATCCGTGGCACAGTCAGGCCACTGCTCCTCTAGCAGGGACCCATAAAGTGGCAGATCCGGGGAGACTCCCCTTCCTCCCCTGGGAGGAGCAGCATGGCAGAGCACTGCAGGGATCTGCTGGGTTTGGAGACTCCACACCTAGTCAGGTGCCAGAGATAGAAATGCTCGGTCACAGGACGGGTGAGCATGGAGTGTGGCTGGAGACCGGGGGGATGGGAGTGATTGACTGCTTTTCTCTGGGGGCTCACTGAGGAGCAGGGCCCCAAGTTCTCAGTTCCTCCAGGATGGAGATTGGGAGGCCGCCATTTTCACTCTCGTCTGCCAAAGCTGGACGAGATGCCTGTTTCCTTCCCAAATTAAGGAAGTTCTCTGCTATAAATTGCCCAATATACCTTCTCTCTCTCTCTTCTTCTTCTGTGATCCCAATTATACTAATATTATTTCATCTTATGGTATCACTTATCTCTCAAATTCTGCCCTTGTGATCCAGTAGTTGTTTATCTCTCTTTTTCTCAGCTTCTTTATTTTCCATCATTTGGTCTTCTATATCACTGATTCTCTCTTCTCCCTCATTTATCCTAGCAGTTTGTGCACCCATTTTTTGTTACACCTCATTAGTAGCCTTTTTGATTTTGACTTGGTTAGATTTTAGTTCTTTTATTTCTCCAGAAAGGGTTTCTCTAATAACTTCCATGCTTTTTTTCAAGCCTTGCTAGTATCTTTAAAATCGTCATTCTGAACTCTAGGTCCGACATTGTACTAATATCCATATTGAGTAGGTCCCTGGCAGTCAATACTACCTCTTGTTCTTTTATTTGAGGTGATTTTTTCCATCTTGTCATTTTATCCAGGGGAGAATAGATGAATGAGAGAACAAAATGTTAGCTGGGTAACAATGACCCCAGAAAAATATGCACTAAACAAATCAGAAGAGACCTGAAACTGGGGGGAAAGAAAGGGAAAGAAAGAAAAAAGAAAAAAAGAAAAAGAAAAGATAGCAACAAACAAACAAAAACAGAATATGATCAAATATGATCAGGCTGGTGCATAGATCAGTGTCACACAGTAGATTTGGGCATATTTTGGTCTGTTAGAAGAAAGTGCCTCCCAAAATTTTAAAGAAAGAAAAGCTCATATATGTACAAAAATAAGGGTTAATACGATGAAGGGATGGACTATGACTGTAAAGATGAAAATTATAAAAGATTTTATAAAAGGAATTGATAAGAAGTTGGTTGAAAAAAGAAAGAAGAGGATTAAAAAAAGGGGGGGGGAGGGCGCCTGGGTGGCTCAGTCATTAAGTGGCTGCCTTCGGCTCAGGTCATGATCCCAGAGTCCTGGGATTGAGTCCCACATCAGGCTCCCTGCTCAGCGGGAAGCCTGCTTCTCCCTCTCCCACTCCCCCTGCTTTTGTTTCTGCTCTTGCTGTCTCTGTCTCTGTCAAATAAATAAATAAAATCTTAAAAAAAAAGGGGGGGGCAGAGAATGTGATCAGGCAGGAGTCTAGAACAAAGCCATACACTAGAGATTTAAGGTATATTTTGGTCTGTTAGAAGAAACTGTATGTCAAAATTTTAAAGAGAGAACAATATATACATATATATATATATATGGTTAACTACTTATAGGTTAACTACTCATAAGGGATAGAATATGACTCTAAAAATGAAAAATAAAAACAATTTTTAAAAAGGGATTGATAAGATGTCGGTTGAAAAAGGGAAAAAGGAAAACTAAAAAAACAAAACAAAACATGATTCCTTTTGGAGTATTCTCCTAGTGTTGGAGTTCTGCCGTTCTCAGACTTCTAAAAGTTCCAATTTTGTGCTCCTCTCTCTGTCACTTGTCAGTAGTGGCTGAGAGAGGCCCCCTCCCCCACCATCTATCATGCCAAATATCACCTCAGATTCACTTCTCCACATGTGCTACCTTTGAGAAAGTGGTCGCTTTTCTGTTCAGAGAATTGCTGCTATTCTTTTCTTCAATCTCCTGTTGAGTTTGTAGATGTTCAGAATGGTTTGATCCCTATCTAGCTGAATTCCTGGGACCAGATGAAATTCAGGTCTCCTACTCCTCCGCCATCTTGCTCCTCCCCCTCCTTCAAAATATATTCATAATTGCACCTCCACCACTGCTACTGTCTTAGTTCAAGTCACTATCATATCTTGCCTGGATGACTTAATAGCCTAATTGCTCTCTCTGCTTATTTGCCCTACAGATAATTCTCAACACAACATTCAGTTTGATTCTATTAAAATGTTGGTCTGAGGGTTGCCTGGCTGGCTCAGTCAGAAGAGCATGTGACTCTTGAGCTCAGTGTTATGAGTTTGAGTCCCATGTAGGGTATGAAAGTTACTTAAATAAATAAAAATTTTAAAAATAACATAAAATATTGTCTGGTCCTATCATATATCTGTTCAAAATCTTCTAATGGCTTCTCATCTCTGTGATGCCATCTCTTACTACTATCTCTCATCTTCAATCAACCTTGCATTCCAGGCATATCACCCCCTAGCTGTTCTTTATATAGAGAAGGCACATTTTGGCCTCAGGGTCTTTTCATTTTCTCCTAACTCTGTCTCAAATAACATATCTGTGCAAATCCATGTGGCTTGTTTTCAGGTTCAGTCTATTCAGTGAGCTTTTTTATGCCATCCTATCTACACTTTGCAACCAACTTCCCTCACCCAGGTTTATTTATAACATTTAACATCTAACATGCTAGCAGTATTTGTCTCTCACTATCATGAAGACCAGTGGTTTTGTCTTTTGTTTACTGCTGTATCCCAATGCTTAGAAGAGGATCTATCAACAGGTACCTAGGAAATATTTGTTAGATAAAGACATATATAGGCCCACGGGTTAATATCTGAGACAGAGGGCCCAGTCTGCTCTAATTAAATCATATTATTATATGAATCCTATATATTTCACATTTATTTTTATGTTTATGTTTATATTCATATTAAATTCATGACTCAAACATTTTTTTTTTAATTTTTGTTTTTCTTAGCTCATTCTTATCCCAGAACTTTTTGGTTTATACATATAATGAAACTGGATTTTTGCATTTAGAGTCTTCATATTTTAAGGTAAGCTCTATATGTCTTAGATATTTGTTATCATATAGTTTTTTATTTAAGTGGCCATATCACTACCATTGAGATATATTTGTTTTATGACAATTTAATACAAATATTTTATTCTGTATAATTATGACCTGTTATGTGGTTGTTCATAAAAATGGTACATGATAGAGATAAAACCCAGACTGAAAGAATACTCATTGGCACCTTGGTGGTACAAAATAAAGAGGATTGTCAAAAACCCTTTTTCCTTGAAAATCTGCATTAACAAATCTATATGATACACAATCTTATTATTTTCAATTATTTTAACATTTTTAATCTCTATTGTTAGCAAACACATTTTTATTCATAAAGAATTTATTTACTTACTTTTCTATATTGTTTTTCAGATGCATTGTCATTACCAAGGATATATTGCAGATATTCCAAATTCACTTGCAACACTCAGCATCTGTTCTGGACTCAGGTAATAGGATCTTACGTGATACTTATACATGGAAAACTTTAAAATGAAACTTAGTGGCTAGCAGATATAAATCTGGGAATTTTAAGGGGAATCCAAATCTGAAAGTTTCCTTTATGATGGCCTTACTTTTTAATATCAATATTAGCAGCTGAAATTTAGTGTCCATTCAAATGAAATCGTTCCAGGGAATCCTGACTGGAGGTATTTTTTTCAAGATACTGTGCAGAAGGGGATAGTTTCAGTAAAGGAAACTTTAAAACTAAATAATATTATTGCATTATCTTTCAATTATCTCAAATAGTTATGGAAAATGATATGAATTAATCATTTCAATATGCACATATTGTATGCTTTCAGTTTAGGTGCACTCAGTATCAGACAAAAAAAAACAACTAATTAAGAAGGTCCCTCAGAGCTATAAAAGCAGGGATAAGTGATTTTCATCAGTGATGGTGGCAAGAGAAAGGTATTAAGTTTATTAGAGGAAGACTGGTCCAGAGCAAAGGAAAAAAAAGACTCTCCCTAACTTCCTTTTGGTTTTGGTTGCCTGACTTCTAGAATTCACTCATGTCAACTCAGAAAAAATTGGCATTCATTTAATGTGGTTTTCATGTATTTCATAGATATCCACCTCTTTACATATATATACACTCTATATACCTGCTTTTCCTTATTCTAAACTCTGTAAGAACATGAACTTTATTCTTGGAATTCTCAACAAGTGCTTGATTTTCAACAAATACTTGGTCTTAACTAATGTATCTTGAATAAATATGACTATTATACACATAATATAAAATACTTTGCAATATGTTTTGTTCTTTAATATATGAGCAAAACTAAGGTAGATGTGATATCTCAGTTACTAATGGTAAACCAGAAAAAATGGGAAAATAAAGTGTGTTTATAATGTGTTCCTTACTATATTTCAAACTGGAATTTCTATTGATTTCTTCTCTATAATTTCCATGCCTTTGTTGACATTCTTTATTTATTGAGACATCATTAAAATATTTCCCTTTAGTTGTTTATATATGGTTTATTTTAGCTCTTTGAAATTATTTAAATACCTAGTTTAAAATATATAAATTTATTTCTTTAAATTTTTAAAAATTTTTTCACATTTTAGATTATAGCTTTGATGGGATCACTTGTAGGGTTTTTATATCATTGCTTTCTAAATATTCAGGGGATTCCTTCAGTTTGAAAACATCAGCTATGGAATTGAGCCATTGGAATCTTCAGCACGATTTGAGCACATAATTTATCAAGTGAAAAATGAGAATCCAAATATACCACTGTTGGCAGAAAATTACAGCAATATTTGGCAGAAAGGCCAACCCTATAAAGATAATTTAAGCTCACAGGTAACATGATAATTCTGATGTTATGACATACTGTGAAATTATTTATGTAGAATTTTGTTGATTGTGGAAAGGAACTACTTAACTGTGGAGTAGAAATATCTAATTTGATATCTTCCTTCTGTACTTTTAAATAAAACATCCATATTCCATCTAAAATATATGAAAAATACACAATAATGTATTTCAGGCTTATTATAATGTATTATGTTACATTTCTTACTTTAGCAAAAATGCAGATTATTGAGTAAAATTTAGAAATATAGGAAGAATGAGTCACTATATAAAGACAATAAAATAAGTTAAATTACCACTAGCTTGTTAAAATTACTTTTAATATTTTTATATATGGCTTTATGTACTACTAGAACATATCTTTCTAAAATTGATAATCATTTGTATATTATTAAACTCTTAATTTGCCTGTTGGCTGTATATAGAGTTCTTGTTTGACAGATGTTTTGCTTTCATCATTTGAAATATTTTAATTCACTGTCTTATGGCCTCCATGATTGCTGATGAAAAATTAGCTGTCATTAATCTTATGGAGGATTCCTTATACATGATGAGTCCCTTCTCTTGTTTCTTCCAAGTTTCTCTCTTTATCTTTGGCTTACAGCACTTTTTTTATAATGTGTCTTTGAGTGGTTCTTTTTGAGTTTATCTAAATTGGAGTTGACTGAGCTTCTTTTTTTGTACATTAATGTTTTTCACCTAATTTGGAAAATTATGGGCCATTAGTTCTTTGAATATTCTTTGGCCCTTTTATCTATCTCCTCACTTTCTGATACTCCCATTATGTGTATGTTGGTATGCTTGATAGTGCCCCATAGGTCTATTAGATTTTGTTTATTTTGCTCCATTCTTGTTTCTTTCTCTTCCTTAGATTGTATAATCTCAATAGGTCTGTCTTCAGGTTCCTTGATTCTTTCTTCTGTCTGCCCATATCTGATGTGGAGCCACTCTAATGGGTATTTTATTTCAATTGTATTTTTCAATACCAGAAATTCTATTTACTTCTTTTTTAATATTTTTTTGCATTTATTGATATTCCATATTTAGTGAGGCATTATTATAATATCCTCCAGTTATTTATACATAACTTCTTTTAGCTCTTTGAAATGATTCAAAATACCTAATTTAAAGTATTTTTCTAGTAAGTTCAATGTCTGATCATCCTCAAAGACAGTTTCTATTGATGACCTTTTTCCTGTATATGGGTCATACTTTAGGTCATTTTCATGTCTCATAATTTTTTGAAAACTGAAACTAGTCACTCCAAATAATACAGTGTGATAACTCTGGAAATCAGATTCCCCTCCATCAAATATTATTGCTATTCATTGCAGTTGTTATTTGTCTTGTAAATTTTAACTGGTTCTCTAAAATGTGTATTCTGTGTTGTATGTAACCACTGAAGTCTCTATTCTGTCATCTTTTCAGTGTGTTAATGATCAGACAGAGTTCTTTAAACGCTTGGAAACAATAGGTTTCCCAGTTCTTACTGAGAGTCTCTCTGTACCTATTGGAGCATGCCTTTGTCACTCAGTCAGGCAGTTAACAACTGCACCTATCCTTTCACTTTCTGTTTGCACAGAGCCTCGAGATCAATCAGAGGTGAGAATTTAGGGTCTTTTCAGGTCTTTCCTAAGTATGTGTACAGACCTGGGAATGCACTTAGCCTGATACATGTGTGTGGTCTGCTAGATTCCCATAGATTTATCATAGCTTTTCAAAGTTCTGTTTGAATATCTAATTATCCAGTTTTTCTCCTAAGTCTTTTTATTGGTCTACTGTTTGTCCCATGGCCATTCACTGCTCCAGACAACTGTAAAGTTTTAAAAAATTGCCTATAATTGTTTAAAACAAATGCCTTTGGAAAAAGGGCTTTTCCAACTGTGTAAAATGTTATTTAGGTCAATATTGGCAAACAAAATAGGTCTTCTAGGGACAAAATAGTTTAGGTCATGACATTTCTTTAGAAATGAGATTTTGAAGATGTTCCAGCCATATTCTGCTTTTTCTGGAGGTTGCCAGTGTACTGGTATTCACTGCAGATTTGAGCTATTAGTTTTCAACTAATGGGAGAAAATACTAGAGTGAATCCAAATTCCACAAATACCATTACTTTTACCCAGATCACTTACTTTTCTTGAATAAACACTCCCTCGAAGGCTGCACACCATTTGTTAATTTCTAGAGATCTGAAAAAAGTTGATTCTAACAACTTTTGCCAGTTCTCTTGTTGGTTTTATGTAGGGAGAATTTTTAGTGGTTTTCAACCTGATTTTAATTGATGTATTTTCATTTCTTCAGTTTTATATACCATGTATTTATAATCTTTTAATGTACCATTTTTAATTTACCTTGTTATTCCTCCATTGACCCATGGGAAATTTAGAAGTGTGTGTAATTGGACATTTTCTAGATATCTTTCTTGGTACTTATTTTTAACTGATTTTCATCATGTTCCAATAGTGCATTTGACTTTAGTATAAATGTTTCTCTATATATCCTGCAGTTGTTTTGTGTAGTGTTTTACAGATGTTCATTAGGACAATTTGTTTGTATTCTTCAAAATTTCTGTTTTCCACATTTTTTTCTTGTAGGAATTTTGTAGCTTATGTCTGCTGTCCTCCTGTGGGGCATTTTTGAGCTCTGTTCTGTATTTTTTGTTTTTACATGATATATCATTATTAATTCTTATTTAAAGTAATAGAAGATATATTTGCCAAACTTCCACTAGACAATAATTGGTTTTGTCCAAAAGTTAGTGAGAAAATTATAATACTGTGTTGTTGTTGTTGTTGTTGTTGTTTCTGAAAGGCAAGCAGGCAACCTCTTTCTCTTTTCCAGATCATTTCTAATTGTAAAGTTACACACACTGGCTTATCAAGAACACAGTACAAAGGTACTCAATGATAAAATAAAGTGTGCATAGACACATGTGGATAGGGACAACCAACTACTTTCCATATCGGGTGGTTGTTTTAGAAGTATTTGGTGTTGAAATAACACATTTCATGTTGCATGTTGTTTAATATTTTCTACTAGTGCCTTTAACATATTAACTAGAATTGCTTTAAATCTTCCTTCTGATAGTTCCAATATCTGTGTCATTTGTAAGTCTGATTTTCATGATTGCTATATCTTTTATATTGCATTTTCTTTTTGCCAGTCTGTATCCCTTCTCTCTCTCTTTTGTGAAAGCTAAACTTGTTACATAACATAGTAGGCAGTAGATATTGAATTAAATGTTAATTTTAGGTTTGGAGATGAACATACCTTTCTACTGGGTCTTTAGCTTGAAATTTTCTGTTAATATAGTTAGAATATAGATCTGTTTATGTGTGTTTTTGCTATTGCTATCCTTAGTGTACTTACCAGAAGCTTCACATTCTTTTTAGTGATTATCTTTTGTTTAAGGTGAATGATAATTTGCTAGAGGAATGTCTGTTCTGTTTAGCTTTGTATTTTCCCACTTGACTGTTTTGTGTGTTTAGATAAAAATCCATCTCTTCCAGATCTTCCTGCTGTCTTTCCTGTATTTTTTTTTTTTTTGGACACATTTTAGCACATATCATGGATTTGGCATAGAGCAGAGAACAGAGGAATTCTCTGATGCTTGGATTAAAACTCAATGTTAGGAAGGCACTATGAATCTGGATTTGGGGATGTAGTCTTCACAAATGTCACCAACTCTCTCTTCCAGATGTAATACTGGGCCTATCAAGTATTCCTTACTTACCCTCCAGAATTAGACCTTTTTATTCATTTTCCTCTCCCAGTTATAGTTTTTACCAGTTCCCTCAGGATATAAACCTCTTTCTGCTTTCTCCAGTAGATTAAGGTTTTTGTGTCATAAAGGAGATAGAGGAGATGAGTTTGGGTGGTTTTTGCAGTGGCTGATATTCCTCTGCACCAGCCAGCACTATATCTTTTTCAATATATGCTCTAATCTTCATTATGAGTAAGTTATGGAATTCCTGAAGAAAAAGCCTGTAAAAATCTGTGAAATCAACTATCTTTATGATTCCCAGAGATGTCACACTTTTATGCTAGCCAAGCTTGGCCTTTAGAAATTCAAAATTTCTAGCTGGATTTCTTATCAGCTTACATGGTTTTTGGTGTCATCAGAACAAGCTAAGCAAATACCTGGTTTCTTGCCCACCCTGCAGGCACATTTCTCTCTCCAGATTTTGGTTAGTGGTTTAATCCGCAGTCTCAGTTTTTTGATGGGTTAAGTAAAAATCATTAATATGTACTTTGTTCAAGTTTCACTTTGTTGCACAGCACTTGTTTCTGATCTCTGATCTAAATCCAGATCACCAATACTACAAACAATTCTAACTACATACATTTAGCAATGTAAATAAAATGGGGCCAATATCTTAAAAACAATGCACTATCAAAACTCAACCAAGATGGAATAGACAACCTAAACAGTCCTGTAACCAATAAAAAGCATTGAATTTTCAGTGAAAAATCTCTCAAACACAAAATCTCTCTGGTGTGGATGGTTTTACGTAAAATTTATAATACATGTTAAAAGAAGATATAATGCCAATTCTATACAATTTCTCCAGCAAAAATTAAGAGGGGTAAACACTTTACAACTAAGTTTGTGGGGACAATATTGTCCTGATACTAAAACTATATACAGACAGTACAAAACAAACAAACCCATAGACCATATGAATATAGGTGTAAAAATTCTGAATAAAATACTGTCAAAAGTAATTGAGTAATTTATTAAAAGGGTTGCACACCATGATTAAGCATTGTTTATCCAGTGTTGGAAGTCTGGTTCAATATTTGAAAATATACCGAAATTATCTACCATTTAACAAGATTAAAGAAGAAAAGGTGCACAATCTTCTCAATACAGAAAAATAGGACAAAATTCAATTCAAAGTTCATTTATTATATAAATTTTCAGTGATGATGGAAACTTGTAACTTGTTCTAATGATAAAAAATAATCCTACAAAAGCAGATAGCAGTCTCTGGTCCACCCCATTTGACAGACAGCCGCATCTTCTGGTTCAGTGCCAGCTGTGTCCCGGAGACACGATGGTGAAGGTCGGAGTAAATGGATTTGGCAGTACTGGGCTCCTGGTCACCAGGGCTGCTTTTAATTCTGGCAAAGTGGATATTGTGGCCATCAATGACTCCTTCATTGACCTCAACTACATGGTCTACATGTTCCAGTGTGATTCCACCCACGGCAAATTCCACAGCAGAGTCAAGGCCGAGAACGGGAAACTTGTCATCAATGGAAAGTCCATCTCCATCTTCCAGGAGCGAGACCCCGCCAATGTCAAATGGGTTGATGCTCGTGCTGAGTATGTTGTGGAGTCCACTGGGATCTTCACAACCATAAGGCTGGGGCTCACTTGAAGGATGGGGCCAAGAGGTTCATCATATCTGCTCCTTCTGCTAAGCCCCTGTTTTCATGATGAGTGTGAACCATGAGAAGTATGACAACTCCCTCAAGATTTTCAGCAATGCCTCCTGCATCACCAACCACTTGGCTTCTCTGGCCAAGGTCATCCGTGACAACTTTGACATTGTGGAGGGACCCATGACAACCGTCCATGCATCACTGCCAACCAGAAGACCGTGGACTTCCCCTCTAAGAAGCTGTGGCCTGATGGCCGAGGGGCTGCCCAGAACATCACCCCTGCTTCCACTGGTGCTGCCAAGACTATAGGCATGTTCATCCCTGAGCTGAACAGGAAGTTCACTGGCATTGCCTTCTGTGTCTTCACCCCCAATGTGTCCATTGTGGATCTGACCTGCTGCCTGGAGAAAACTGCCAAATAGGATGACATCAAGAAGGTGGTGAAGCAGGCATCAGAGGGCCCCCTCAAGGGCATCCTGGGGTACACTGAGGACCAGGTTGTCTCCTGTGACTTTAACAGTGACACCCACTCTTCCACCTTTGATGCCAGGGCTGGCATTGTTCTCAATGACCACTTTGTCAAGCTTATTTCCTGGTATGACAATGAATTTGGCTACAGCAACCTGGTGGTAAACCTTATGGTCTACGTGGCCTCCAAGGAGTAAGAGCCCTCTGGACCACCATGAGAGCAAGAGGAAAAGAGAGGCCCTCAGCTACTGGGGAGTCCCTGTCCCAACTTATCCCCCAAAACACTGAGGATCTCCCCCATCCATCATTTTCATCCCAGACCCCTGGGAGAAGGAAAAGGGCTTGGGGAGCCCTACCTTGTCATGTACATCAATAAAGTATACTGTACCAAGACGCCCCCCCCCAAAAAAAAGCAATAGCAAATATAATACATAATGAAGAAAGAGTACTTTCCTGTTAAGACTTGGTATAAGGCAAGGATGTACACCCTCTCCACCTTTATTTAATAGTGTTGGATTTCTAGGCAGAATAATAGAGCAAGAAAAGGAAATAAAAGGCATACAGATCAGAAAAGGAAACATAAGAATGCCTTTATGTGCAGGTGACACAATTATCTGCTTAGAAACCTCAGGAAATATAGAAAATAACTGCTGGAGCTAAGGGAAATCAATGAAGTCACAGAATACTTGATCAAGATACAAAAATCAACCATTTCTACATATTAGCAATGGATATGTGGAAACTATAAGGCAAATATACAACATTTTCAATCACTGAAAAATAAAATGATATCTTAGTCATTTTAGGCTGCTATAACAAATTACTGTAGACTAGTGGCTTAAACAACAAACATTTATTTCTCACAGTTCTGGAGATTGGAAGTCCAGAATTAGGAGCATGTTCAGATTTTTGGTGAATGTCCTCTTCCTGGTAGGCCTATCTTCTTGCTGTATCCTCATATGGTGGAGAGACAACTAGCTAGCTCTCAGTCCCTTCTTATAAGGGCACTAATCCCATTCTTGATGGTTCTAGCCTCATGACCTAATTACCTTCCAAAGGTCCCACCTCCAAATGGGAGTGTTTGAACATATGAATTTGGGGGGAACACGTACATTGCAAGTAGAAATATAGCAAAACATGTAGAAGTTTTATATATTGAAAAGTACACAATGCCGATGTAAAAAATCAAATGTAAATAAATCAAAGAAGACATCAATAAATGAAGATACATACCACGGAATGGAAGACTCAGCATAATAAATATTCCATTTTTCTTCAAGTGAATGTATAGGTTTAACATAATTCCTCCAAAATCCTAGCAAGAATTTTTATAGCTACATATAAATTTGGTCTAAAAGTTATATGGAAAGTCCAAGAAACTTGGATCAAGGAAGAAATATAGAAATTTTTTGAAATTTCTATATGTAATATGGAATTTCAGTGCCTTAGAAATACAGCTCATAAAAAATTACCATTAAAGTGTTAAGTAATGATAAAATAAATTGATGATACATAGCTGACTGGCTTGACACTATCAAGAATTATTACATCATACCAAATGGGACAATCTATACTCTGAGACTACAGAATTACTTCTGATATCACACATTTTGTTCTTTCTTGTGTACCCATATAGTTAGTAGTACAAAGTATACTATTTACCCAAATTTCTGTGTAGACTATGAATTCTCAAATATTTCTTATGTTTTTCTGTGAATGAATTAAAGACTTCCAGTGCACCACGGTTGGTGTTACATAGTCTTTAGGAGGGCAGTGTGTGAAGAATTTTCAATGTGAACTGGTAATGTAGGTTTGCAATGAGATGAAGACAACAGAATGTGTATCTTTATATTCATTTTCTTTCTCATTCAGTATTGAGAGTACCTAAACTCTTATATTACTCCAGCAAGCTCACTGGGACTCTTTTAAACCTGGAATATATTTTCAAATGAAATTTTCTGATTTGTAATTAATTTTTATATTTAATTCCTCATGAAGTTTTTATATGTGTTCCCCTTCTGTACATGTTACTCTTTGCGCTTAACAAATTCAATACATGTTAACATTTGATAAATCCTTTTTTTCCCCTCAGGAAACAACTCTTTCAAAACTATTACCCCAATACCTAGAAATTCACATTATAGTAGAAAAAGCTTTGGTAAGTAAACTTTTCCTTCCCTCCTTCCCTTTCTCATTCCTTTTTTCTCTCTTTTCTTTCTTTCTTTGAACTCAATGAAATAATTTTTTTCTTAACTTCAAAAACATAATGTAATTTTTAAACTATTTCCAAGTAAAGATATTTTATTTTAGTTGTTACTGTTATGACTAAAAGCCCCAACTAGCCTAGAATGCCCTACACTATCTACCCTGCCCCCATCCTCAGCTTAGCCCAGTCTCTCCCTGACCTCACTTTCTAGCAGCCTTGACCTTCCCTTAACCTGCTCTAATCTCCCTGGTCACATTACTTTTTTAAACATACCAGATGCTTACCATCTTACCAATTTACTTAATGTTTTCTAACTTTACTGAGAAATAATTAACAAATATAATTGTATATATTTTAAGGGTAAAATGTGATGATTTGATATACATTGTGGATTGATTGCCAAGACTAAGATAATTAACACATCTATTACCTAACATATTTTTTTTCTTTATGTGTGTGTGTGTGTATGCACAAGTGTGTGTGGTAAGAACACTTATGATCTATTCTCAGCAACTTTCAAGTATACAATATCATATTGTCACCATGCTGTATGTTAGATCTTCAGAATTTATTCTTTCTTATGACTGAAAGTGTATACCCTTTGACCTATATCTCTCCATTTCCCCTCCCTCCAGCCACTGGCAACCACCATTCTATTTTCTCTTTTCTTTCTTTTTTTTTAAATTTTGCATATAATTGATACCATACAGTTTTTGTCTTTCTCTGTCTAGCTTATTGCACTTAGTGTAATGTGCTCCAGGTTCATCATGTTTTGCAAATAGATTTCCTTCCTTTATATGACTAATATTCCATTGTGTGTGTGTGTGTGTGTGTGTGTATCACCTTTTTTATCCATTCATCTATTGATGGACATTTAGGTAGTTTCCATATCTAATCTGTTATGAATAATGCTGCATTGAACATGGGAGTGCAGATATCTCTGAGGTACTGATTTTGTTTCCTTGCTGAGTGTGGAGCCCAATACACGGCTCTATCCCACAACCCATGAGATCATGACCTGAGCTGAAACCAGGAGCTGGACACTTAACCAACTGAGCCACCCAGGTGCCCCTTCTCATTTTAATACTTTTATTAATGTTTTGTGGGATTTTACTTATTTTGAATATTAATCTTTTGTCAGATGGTATATTGGGGATATCTTCCTCCAGTTTGAGGCTTGTTTTTTCACTCTCTTAATGGTGTATTTTTTTTAAGACTTTATTTATTTGACAGAGAGAGAGAGCCCAAGCAGGGGGAGCAGGAGAGGAAGAATGGATAAAAAAGGCGATAAAGAGCAGGGAGACCAATGCGTGGCTCGATCCCAGGACCCTGGGATCATGACCTGAGCCAAAGGCAGTTGCTTAACCAATTGAGCCACCCAGGCACCCCTTAATGGTGTCTTTTGATGGACATATTTCTTAATTATTATGCATTTAAATCCAATATATAATTTTTATCATTGTCTTTTCCTTTTACGAAATATTTTATTACTCCAAGGACATAGATATTTTTACTTTTGTTTTGGAATTTATTTTTATTTAACTTTTCACATACAGTTTTATGATCATCTCTAGTTGATAAAATGTGTGGTGTGAGATAGGGTTTAAAGTTTATTTTTTCCATATTCACTTGCTCCAACACTATCTAGAAAGACCTGTCTTATCTCATTCAATTTGCTCGCAATTTTTAAAAAGTCAAGTAATGGAATATGTATGGCCTATTTCTCAAATCTGTTTTCTTTTCTCCCCACTGGCTAATTATTATTTTGTTAAATACAATACAGTGTAGAAACACTACACTGTACGGATTACTATAGCTTTATTGCCATTTAATCTATGTGTTTAAATCCTCTTATTCTTCACTATTGCTTTGACTATTCTGGGTCTTTTTCCTTTAAATATATTTTAGAATTACTCTAAATTTACACACACACACACACACACAATGCAAATGTGACTTTCATTTGGGGTTTTCATTAAATGCTTATATCACTTTGGGGAAAATTGTCATCTTAACAGTATTGAGTCTTCCAAACTACTACACACACAATTTTACATTTTTTGTTAATTTCTTTCACCAGTATTCTGTTGTTGTCTGGACATCCTTTTTTTTTTTTAATTTATTGTTATGTTAATCACCATACATTACATCGTTTTTGATGTAGTGTTCCATGATTCATGGTTTGTGCATAACACCCAGTGCTCCATGCAAAACGTGCCCTCTTTAATACCCATCACCAGGCTAACCCATTCTCCCATCCCCCCGCCAGAACCCTCAGTTTGTTTTTCAGAGTCCATCGTCTCTCATGGTTCGTCTCCCCCTCCAATTCCACCCCCTTCATTCTTCCCCTCCTGCTAACTTCTTCTTTTTTTTTTTTTCTTAACATATAATGTATTATTTGTTTCAGAGGTACAGATCTGTGATTCAACAGTCTTGCACAATTCACAGTGCTCCCCATAGCACATACACTCCCCAGTGACTATCACCCAGCCATCCCATCCCTCCCACCCCCCCCACTCCAGCAACCCTCAGTTTGTTTCCTGAGATTAAGAATTCCTCCTATCAGTGAGGTCATATGATACGTGTCTTTCTCTGATTGACTTATTTCGCTCAGCATAACACCCTCCAGTTCCATCCACCTCGTTGCCAATGGCAAGATCTCATTTCTTTTGATGGCTGCATAATATGCCATTGTATATATATACCACCTCTTCTTTATCCATTCATCTGTCGACGGACATCTTGGCTCTTTCCACAGTTTGGCTATTGTGGACATTGCTGCTATAAACATCGGGGTGCACGTACCCCTTGGGATCACTACATTTGTATCTTTGGGGTAAATACCCAGTAGTGCCACTGCTGGATCATATGGTAGCTCTAGCTTCAACTTTTTGAGGAACCTCCATACTGTTTTCCAGAGTGGTTGCACCAGCTTGCATTCCTAACAACAGTGTAGAAGGGTTCCCCTTTCTCCGCATTCCTGCCAACATCTGTTGTTTCCTGACTTGTTAATTTTAGCCATTCTGACTGGTGTGAGTGGTATCCATTGAGGTTTTGATTTGGATTTCCCTGATGCCGAGCAATGCTGAGCACTTTTTCATGTGTCTATTGGCCATTTGGATGTCTTCTTTGGAAAATGTCTGTTCATGTCTTCTGCCCATTTCTTGATTGGATTATTTGTTCTTTGGGTGTTGAGTTTGATGAGTTCTTTATAGATTTTGGATACTAGCCCTTTATCTGATATGTCATTTGCAAATATCTTCTCCCATTCTGTCGGTTGTCTTTTGGTTTTGTTGACTGTTTCTTTTGCTGTGCAAAAGCTTTTTATCTTGATGAAGTCCCAATAGTTCATTTTTGCCCTTGCTTCCCTTGCCTTTGGTGATGTTTCTAGGAAGAAGTTGCTGCAGCTGAGGTCAAAGAGGCTGCTGCCTGTGTTTTCCTCTAGGATATTGATGGACTCCTATCTCACATTTAGGTCTTTCAACCATTTTGAGTCTATTTTTGTGTGTGATGTAAGGAAATGGTCCAGTTTCATTCTTCTGCATGTGGCTGTCCAATTTTCCCAACACCATTTGTTGAAGAGACTGTCTTTTTTCCATTGGACATTCTTTCCTGCTTTGTCAAAGACTAGTTGACCATAGAGTTGAGGGTTCATTTCTGGGCTCTCTATTCTATTCCATTGATCTATGTGTCTGTTTTTATGCCAGTACCATACTGTCTTGATGATAACAGCTTTGTAATAGAGCTTGAAGTCCGGAATTGTGATGCCGCCAGCTTTGCTTTTCTTTTTCAACATTCCTCTGGCTATGCGGGGTCTTTTCTGGTTCCATACAAATTTTAGGATTATTTGGTCCATTTCTTTGAAAAAAGTGGATGGTATTTTGATGGGGATTGCATTGAATGTGTAGATTGCTCTAGGTAGCATGGACATCTTCACAATATTTGTTCTTCCAATCCATGAGCATGGAACGTTTTTCCATTTCTTTGTGTCTTCCTCAATTCTTTCATGAATATTTTATAGTTTTCTGAGTACAGATGCTTTGCCTCTTTGGTTAGATTTAGTCCCAGGTAACTTATGGTTTTGGGTGCAATTGTAAATGGGATTGACTCCTTAATTTCTCTTTCTTCTGTCTTGTTGTTGGTGTATAGGAATGCCACTTATTTCTTTGCATTGATTTATATCCTGCCACTTTACTGAATTCCTGTATAAGGTCTAGCAGTTTTGGGGTGGAGTCTTTGGGGTTTTCCACATCAAGTATCATATCATCTGCAAAGAGTGAGAGTTTGACTTCTTCTTTGCCGATTTGGATGCCTTTTATTTCTTTTTGTTGTCTGATTGCTGTGGCTAGGACTTCTAATACTATGTTGAATAGCAGTGGTGATAGTGGACATTTGTGCTGTGTTTCTGACCTTAGGAGGAAAGCTCTCAGTTTTTCCCCATTGAGAATGACATTTGCTGTAGGTTTTTCATAGATGGCTTTTATGATATTGAGGTATGTACCCTCCATCCCTATACTCTGAAGAGTTTTGATCAAAAAGGATGCTGTAATTTGTCAAATGTTTTTTCTGCATCTATTGAGAGGATCGTATGATTCTTGTTCTTTCTTTTGTTAATGTATTGTATCACGTTCATTGATTTGAGGATGTTGAACCAACCTTGCAGCCCAGGGATAAATCCCAGTTGGTCGTGGTGAATAATCCTTTTAATGGACTATTGGATCCTATTGGCTAGTATTTTGGTGAGAATTTTTGCATCAGTGTTCATCAGGGATATTGGTCTGTCATTCTCCTTTTTGATGGGGTCTTTGTCTACCTTTGGGGATCAAGGTAATGGTGGACTCATAAAATGAGTTTGGAAGTTTTCCTTCCATTTCTATTTTTTGGAACAGTTTCAGAAGAATAAATGTTTGGTAGAATTCCCCTGGGAAGCCATCTGGCCCTGGGCTTTTGTTTGTTGGGAGATTTTTTTTATTACTGCTTCAATTTCCTTAGTGGTTATAGGTCTGTTCAGGTTTTCAATTTCTTCCTGGTCCAGTTTTGGTAGTTTATATATCTCTAGGAATATATCCATTCCTTCCAGATTATCTGATTTGCTGGCATATAGTTGCTCATAATATGTTCTTATAATTGTTTGTATTTCTTTGGTGTTGGTTGTGATCTCTCCTCTTTCATTCATGATTTTGTTGAATTGGGTCATTTCTCTCTTCTTTTTGATAAGTCTGGCCAGGAGTTTATCAATCTTGTTAATTCTTTCAAAGAACCAGCTCCTAGTTTCGTTGATCTGTTCTACTGTTCTTTTGGTTTCTACTTCATTGATTTCTGCTCTGATCTTTATTATTTCTCTTCTCCTGCTGGGTTTAGGCTTTATTTGCTGTTCTTTCTCCAGCTCCTTTAGGTGTAGGGTTAGGTTGTGTACTTGAGACCTTTCTTCTTTCTTAAGAAAGGCTTGTATTGCTATATATTTTCCTCTTAGGACTGCCTTTGCTGCATCCCAAAGATTTTGAACAGTTGTGTTTTCATTTTCATTGGTTTCCATGAATTTTTTTAATTCTTCTTAAATTTCCTGGTTGACCCATTCATTCTTCAGTAGGATGCTCTTTAGCCTCCGTGTATTTGAGTTGTTTCTGACTTTCCTTTTGTGATTGAGTTCTAGTTTCAAAGCATTGTGGTCTGAAAATAGGCAGGGAATGATTCCAATCTTTTGGTACCGGTTGAGACCTGATTTGTGACCTAGGATGTGATCGATTCTGGAGAATGTTCCATGGGAACTAGAGAAGAATGTGTATTCCATTGCTTTGGGATGGAGTGTTCTGAATGTCTGTGAAGTCCATTTGGTCCAGTGTGTCATTTAAAGTCCTTATTTCCTTGTTGATCTTTTGCTTAGATGATCTGTCCATTTCAGTGAGGGGCTGTTAAAGTCCCCCACTATTATTGTATTGTTGTCGATGTGTTTCTTTGCTTTTGTTATTAATTGGTTTATATAATTGGCTGCTCCCATGTTAGGGGCATAGATATTTACAATTGTTAGATCTTCTTGTTGGATAGACCCTTTAAGTAAGATATAGTGTCCTTCCTCATCTCTTATTACAGTCTTTGGTTTAAAATCTAATTTGTCTGATATAAGGATTGCCACCCCAGCTTTCTTTTGGTGTCCATTAGCATGGTAAATGGTTTTCCACCCCCTTACTTTCAATCTGTGGCTGTCTTTGGGTCTAAAATGAGTCTCTTGCAGACAGCATATTGATGGGTCTTTTGATTGGGGCATTTAGCCCATTTACATTCAGGGTAACTATTGAAAGATAGGAATTTAGTGCCATTGTATTCCCTGTAAGGTGACTCTTACTGTATATTGTCTGTGTTCCTTTCTGTTCTATGTTACTTTTAGGCTGTCTCTTTGCTTAGAGGACCCCTTTCAATATTTCTTGTAGGGCTGGTTTTGTGTTTGCAAATTCCTTTAGTTTTTGTTTTTGTTTTGTTTGTTTGTTCTGGAAGCTTTTTATCTCTCCTTCTGTTTTCAATGACAGCCTAGCTGGATATAGTATTCTTGGCTGCATACTTTTCTCGTTTAGTGCTCTGAATATATCCTGCCAGTACTTTCTGCCCTGCCATGTCTCTGTGGATAGGTCTGTTGCCAATCTAATGTTTCTACCATTGTAGGTTACAGATCTCTTCTCCCAAGCTGCTTTCAGGATTTTCTCTTTGTCTCTGAGAGTCGTAAGTTTTACTATTAGATGTCGGGGTGTTGACCTATTTTTATTGATTTTGAGAGGGTTTCTCTGTGCCTCCTGGATTTTGATGCCTGTTTCCTTCCCCAAATTAGGGAAGTTCTCTGCTATAATTTGCTCCAATATACCTTCTGCTCCTCTCTCTCTTCTTCTTCTGGGATCCCAATTATTCTAATGTTGTTTCATCTTATGGTATCGCTTATCTCTCGAATTTTGCCCTTGTGATCCAGTAGTTGTTTATCTCTCTTTTTCTCAGCTTCTTTATTTTCCATCATTTGGTCTTCTATATCACTGATTCTCTCTTCTGCCTCATTTAACCTAGCAGTTAGCACCCCCATTTTTGATTGCACCTCATTAATAGCCTTTTTGATTTCAACTTGGTTAGATTTTAGTTCTTTTATTTCTCCAGAAAGTGTTTCTCTAATAACTTCCATGCTTTTTTCAAGCCCAGCTAGTATCTTTAAAGTGATGTTTCTGAACTCTAGATCTGACATTGTACTAATGTCCGTAGGTCATTAGTGAGTAGGTCCCTGGCATTCAGTACCAGGGACATGTCTAGCAAGAAGTTGCATTCAGTACTACCTCTTGTTCTTTTGGGTGAGGTGATTTTTTCCGTCTTGTCATTTTGTCCAGAGGAGAATAGATGGATGAGAGAACAAAATGCTAACAGGGTAACAACGTCCCCAGAAAATATACTCTAAACAAATCAGAAAAGACCTGAAGCTGGGGAAAAGAAAGGGAAAGAAAGAAAAAGGAAAAAGAAAATGATAAAAACAGAAAAAAAAACAGAATATGATCAAATATGATCGGGCTGGTACATAGATCAGTGCCACACACTAGATTTTGGCTGTATTTTGGTCTGTTAGAAGATAGTGCCTCCCAAAATTTTAAAGAAAGAAGTTATATATGTACAAAAATAAGGGTTGATATGATGAAGGGATGGAATATGAGTGTAAAGATGAAAATTATAAAAAAATTTTATAAAAGGAATTGATAAGAAGTTGTTTGAAAAAAGAAAAGAGGATTTAAAAAAAAGAAAGAAAAAAAAAGGGAGAGAATGTGATCAGGCAGGAGAGTAGAACAAAACCATACACTAGAGATTTAGGGTATATTTTGATCTGTTGGAAGAAACTATCTCAAAATTTTAAAGAGAGTACCACTTATATATATATGTCAAAAATAAGGGTAACTACTATGAAGGGATAGAATATGACTCTAAAAATGAAAAATAAAAATATTTTTTTTTAAAAAGTGATTGATAAGATGTTGGTTGAAAAAGGGAAAAAGAAAAATTCAAAAAAAAAAAAAGTTAAAAAAAAATAACTTTGAAAGACTAAAGAATCATAGTAAAAAGGCCGTGGATTCTATGTGCAGTATTCCCCTAGCACTGGAATTCTGCCATTCTCATTGATCGGTAAACTTGGTCTTGGCTGGCTGTTCTTGCTGATCTTCTGGGGGAGGGGCCTGTTGCTGTGCGTGGTTCCCAAATGTCTTTGCTGGAGGCGGAATTGCCCTGACCTTGCCGGTCCAGGCTAAGTAATCTGCTCTGGTTTGCTCTCGGGAGCTTTTGTTCCCTGCGAGCTTTCCGTACAGCTTTGGAGGCCAAGAATGAAAATGGCGGCCTCCTAATCTCTGCCCCGGAGGAGCTGAGAACTTGGGGCCCCACTCCTCAGTGCGCCCCCAGAGAAAAACAGTCAGTCACTCCCATCTCCCCGGCTTCCGGCCACACTCCGTGCTCACCCGGCCTGTGACTGAGCATTTCTATCTCTGGCACCCGACCCCGGGTGGAGTCTCCAAACCCAGCAGATCCCCGCAGTGCGCTCCCGCACCGCTCCTTCCAGGGAAGGAAGGGGAGTTTCCCCGGATCTGCCACTTGTTGGGTCTCTGCTGGAGGAGCAGTGGCCCAACTGTGCAGCGGATCACAGTTTATGGCAACCCCGAGCTGAGAGCCCATGCCTCAGCTCCGTCTCTGCAGCCGGCTTCCCTGCTCTGATACTTGGGAGCTCTGCTGCACTCAGGCACCCCGGGTCTTTCTGTGACCCTGAGGGTCCTGAGACCACACTGTCCCGTGAGGGTTCCACCCCCCGCTTAGCCACCAGAGCGACGTCCCTCATTGGAGCAGACTTCTAAAAGTTCCGATTTTGTGCTCCGCTGCTCTGTCACTTGCCAGAAGCAGCCTATGGAGGCCCCCTCCCCCGCCGTCTATCCTCCTGAATATTGCTTCAGATTCACTTCTCTGCACATCCTACCTTCCAGAAAGTGGTCACTTTTCTGTTCAGAGAGTTGTTGCTATTCTTTTCTTCAATCTCCTGTTGAGTTTGTAGGTGTTCAGAATGTTTTCATCCCTATCCAGCTGAATTCCTGAGACCAGACGAAATCCAGGTCTCCTACTCCTCTGCCATCTTGCTCCGCCTCCCTGGAACATCCTTTTTAGTTTTATTGTTAATGCATTTGTTGGCCTATAGTTTTTTTTTTCTTTAACATTTCAATTTTCTTGCTAGTTTATGGAAATACCATTGATATGTATATATTCATCTTATATCCTGTGATCATGCCTAATTCAATTGTTAACTCTTTTGAGGATTTTTTTAGTTTCTTATCTGAATAATGATACTTTTAATTTCTCTTTTCTAATCTTAGAATTCCTCTTCTAGTTTTTAATTTTTTTGCTTCTTTACTTGTACTTCCTTTTCTTGCTTTGTCTTAGCTTGGCTCTCTAATACATATTAATGTATTGTCTATATTCCTAACTTCCCCCCCTCCATTATAGAGTAGCTATTTTATATACTACTTAATCATATTTTACTCATTTTTACAAATCATGGATGTTTTTTTTTTTTACTTAATATTCTGTTTAGGATTTTAGGGTTTATGTTTAGGAAATAATGATATGCAATGTCCTTCCTTATAATGTTTCATTTCATTGTATTAAGCTTACACAAGCCTCATAAAATGAGTTACTATGTTTTGTTCAAGACTTTATACATTATGGGTTTGATCTCTTCCATATGTATTTAGAAGCATTCACATTTGAAGCCATGTAGATCTTAAGTTTTCTTTTTTTTTTTTTTTTTAAAGATTTTATTTATTTATTTGACAGAGAGAGACACAGTCAGTGAGAGAGGGAACACAGGCAGGGGGAGTGGGAGAGGGAGAAGCAGGCTCCCCGCAGAGCAGGGAGCCCGATGCGGGACTCGATCCCAGGACCCCGGGATCATGACCTGAGCTGAAGGCAGTCGCTTAACCAACTGAGCCACCCAGGCGCCCATCTTAAGTTTTCTTAAAGGGAATATTTTTAAGTACTGATTTAATTGCTTTGGCATATATAAAGCAGTTCAGATTTCTTTATTTTTGTTTCACTTTCTGTAAGTTAGGTTTTCAAGGAATTTTTTTCATATCATTTAAGTTTTCAAATTATTGAAATACATTTATTGAAAATACCTTCTTTTTATCTTTAAAAAGTTGGTAACTTTGTAGTGATACCACCATTTCTATTGCTCACCATTGCTATCAGTGATCTTTTTTCACTCTTAAGTTTTATAATGAAGTCATCAAATATGAAAATTAACATTCCCACCAAACTATTTACTAGTCTATATATTTTGCTTGAATTTTGACAGTTTCCCTACAAATGTTGTTTTTCTTGTGCAGCCTCCAGTCCAGGATCCTACACTCCATTGAGGTGTCATGTCCTTATTCTCTTCTAATATGTTATAGTATTATGGTATTTCTTTGTGTTTCTTATACCTTGGAACCTTTCTTGTCTTTCCTGATACCATTCTTGTATTGGAGAATACTTTCCAGTTACCTTGCTGAATGTACCTCAATATGAATTTGTCCCATACTTTCTCAAGATTATATCAAGATTGTATTTTTTATAAGGATACCAAAAATGTGATCTTTTCTTGTTAAGCTGTTGTTAAGGTAGTGCTGGTTTCATAAAATGAATTAGGATGTTTTTACCCTTTTCTTATATTCTGGAAGATTTTGTGTATAGATATTTTAATTTCTTCTCTAAATGTCTGTAAGAATTCACTCTTGTAGCTTTCTCAGGCTAGTGATTCATTTTTTTTGGAAAGTTTTATTGCATATTCCATTTTGATGGTGATATATTTATATATTTTTCAACTTTATGTGTATAATTTTTGGTAAACAGTGTTTTTTAAATTTATCAACATTAAAAAAATATTGCAGAGTTAAGATGGTGGAGTAGTAGGGGGACCCTAGCTTGCCTTGTCCCTTGAACAAAGCTAGATAAATATCAAATCATTCTGAACACCCAAGAAATCAATCTGAGGACTGGCAGAACAAACTGCCCAACTAGAGGGATAAAAAAGTTCACATCATTGGAAGGTAGGAGGTACGGAGACAAGACTTGAGGGAAAAAAGAATTGAGCACTACAGAGGAGAAAGAGCTCTGATCACAGAAAAAGAAGAGAAAGCAGTGTGCATAGGGATTGCACGAGAAAAACATTTCCTTATAACCACTGACTGGAAAAATGAGAGGGGATGATTGTTGAAAGTGTTTATAGTCAGTAGAGCTCAAAGTCTGAAGTTTTTGAAGTTCATGCCATCACCAGGATAGAGCCTGGCAGGCATAACAGTGCTCCTGTGGAGAAGGAGGTCAGAGGCCCAGGAGCTGACAGTTTTGTCTGAGGATCCTCTGAATTGCACTGGGAGAAACAGTTCCCCTTCTTGGAGTGCATTTGGGAGAGGTGACACTGCCTCTCACAGGACAAAAGAGATGGCGGGCACCATTGAGATACCCTGTTCATTAGCATAGGCGCAGAGACACCTGTTGAGGGCAGTTAACCTGGACACTGGCTTTTTGCTGCACTTCACCATAAATCTCAAGCCTCTGCATTTTCATTCAACTGCCCTTCTGGGACAAACCAGCCCCAGGCACAGTGTGGCAAGACCCTCCCCCAGAGGATCAGTGTGGGTCTGCACTGCATCATGTTCCTAAAATTTGAAGTTTTGAATCCCAGCTGCCATGCCTGAGATAAAAGATAGGAGCACTGTGTAACTGTGTGGGCAGAAGGCTTAGACAAAGACAGGATGAAGGGAGGGATCTGAGGGACCCCTGGGACACATGCGGGGAGATTTTTCACTCCTCTGGGAGGGTTTCCTGAACAGTGGCAGGTGCAACTCCCCTCTCTGTGGACAAGAGAGTGGGCTGATGTCAATTTTATCCCCAGCCCATCAGCAAGGATGAACTTGAATGATGAGCACAGTGCCCACAGTGCAGGCCCTAAATCATACTAAAGGGGTCTAACCAACAAGAACATCTAACAATTGTAAATATTTATGCCCCCAACTTGGGAACACCAAAATATATAAATCAATTAATAACAAACACAAAGAAACTCATTGATAATAATACAATAATAGTAGGGGACTTTAACACCTCACTTACAGCAATGGGCAGATCATCTAACCGGAAAATAAAAAGGAAACAATGGCTTTGAATAACAGACTGAACCAGATGGACTTAACAGATATCTTCAGAACATTTCATCCTAAAACAACAGAATACACATTCTTCTCGAGGGCACATGGAACATTCTCCAGAATAGATCACATACTGAGTCACAAATCAGGTTTCAAGTAGTACAAAAAACTGAGATCATACCATGCATATTTTCAGACCACAGTGGTATGACATTAGAAGTCAACCACAGAAAAAAATTGGAAAGACCACAAATACATTGAGGTTAAAGAACATCCTACTGAAGAATGAATGGGTTAACCAGGAAATTAAAGAAGAAATGAAGAAATACATGGAAGCAAATGAAAATGAAAACACAACAGTCTGCAACTTTTGGGATGCAGAAAAAGCAGTCAAAAAAGGGAAGAATACAGCAATACAGGCCTTCCTCAAAAAACAAGAAAAGTCTCAAATATACAACCTAAACTACACCTAAAGGAGCATGAAAAATAATAGCAAATAAAGCCTAAGTCAGCAAAAGAAGGGTAATAATAAATATTAGAGCAGAAATCAATGATATACAAACAAACAAACAAACAAAATCCAGAATGAATCAGTGAATCTAGGAGCTGGTTCTTTGAAATAATTAATAAGATTGATAAACCCCTAGCCAGACTTATCAAAAAGAAAAGAGAAAGGACCCAAATAAATAAAATTATGAATGAAAGAGGAGAGATCACAACCAACACTGCAGAAATACAAACAATCATAAGAGAATATTATGAAAAATTTGCCAAAAATTGCAAATTGGGAAGAAATAGATAAGTTACTATAAATATATAAACTACCAAAATTGAAACAGGATGAAATAGAAAATTTGAACAGACCCATAAACAGCAAAGAATTTGAAGCAGTAATCATAAACCTCCCAAGAGAGTCCAGGGCCAGATGACCTCCCAGCAGAACTCTACCAAACATTTAAAGAAGCATTAATACCTATTCTTTGGAAGTTATTTCAAAAAATGGAGATGGAAGGAAAACTTCCAAACTCATCCTATTAAGCCAGCATTTCCTTGATCCCAAAACCAAACAAAGACCTGCAACAAAAGGGAGAATTACAGACCAATATCCCTGATGAACGTAGATGCCAAAATTCTCCCCAAGATACTAGCTAATAGGATCGAACAGTACATTAAAAGGATCATTCACCATGACTGAATGGGATTTATTCCTGAGCTGCAAGCACGGTTCAACATCCAGAAAACAATGTGATACACCACATTAATAAAAGAAAGGAAAAGAACCATATGATTCTCTCAATAGATGCAGAAAAAGCATTTCACAAAATACAACATCCTTTTTTGATAAAAACTCTATGCAGTGTAGGGATAGAGGGAACACACCTCAATATCATAAAAGGCACATATGAAAGACCCACAGCTAATGCCATCCTCAAGGGGGAAAAACTGAGAGCTTTTCCTCTGCGGCCAGGACCAAGACAGGGATGTCCACCATCACCATTGTTTTTTAACATAGTACTGGAAGTCCTCACCTCAGCAACCAGACAACAAAATGCATCCAAATCAGCAAGGAAAGGCATCCAAATAAGCAAGGAAGAAATCAAACCTTTGCTATTTGCAAATGACATGATACTGTATGTAGAAAACCCAAAAGACTCCACCAAAAATTTGTTGGAACTGATACACTAATTCAGTAAAGTCACAGGCTACAAAATTAACAAAGAGAAATATGTTGTATTTCTATATGCTAATAATGAAGCAACAGAAAGAGAAATCAAGGAATTGATCGCATTTAGAATTGCACCAAAACCCCTAAGATAGCTAGGAATAAATGTAACTATAGAGAGACTATAGAACATTTATGAAAGAAATTGAAGAGGAATGGGAAAATATTCCATGCTCATGGATTGGAAGAACAAATAGTTAAAACTTCTATACCACCCAAAGTGATCTACACATTTAATACAATCCCTATCAAAATATCACCAGCACTTTTCACAGAGCTAGATCAAATAATGCTAAAATTTGTATGGAACCACAAAAGACCCTGAATAACCAAATCAATCTTGAAAAAGAAAAGCAGAGCTGCAGGCATCACAATTCTGGATTTCAAAGTATATTAATAAAGCTCTAGTCATCAAGACAGAATGGTACTGGTACAGAAACAGACACAAAGATGAATGGAACAGAATAGAAAACCAAGAAATGGGCCCTCAATGTTATGGTCAAATAATCTTCAACAAATCAGGAAAGAATATTCTATCAAAAAAAAAAAAAAAGACAGTCTCTTCAACAAATGGTGTTGGGCAAACTGGATAGCAACATGCAACAGAATGAGACTGGACCACTTTCTACACAATCCACAAAAATAAATTCAAAATGTGTGGAAGACTTAAATGTGAGACAGCAAACTATCAAAATCCTAAAGGAGAACACAGGCGGCAACCTCTCTGACATTGGCTGTAGCAACTTTTTACTGGACACATCTCTGGAGGCAAGAAAAACAAAAGCAAAAATTAACTATTTGGACTTCATCAATATAAAAAAAACTTCTGTGCAGTGAAGGAAACATTAAACAAAACTAAAAGGCAACCTATGGAATGGGAGATGATATTTGCAAATGATATATCTGATAAAAGGTTAGTATCCAAAATGTATAAAGAATTTATTAAACTCAACAACCAAAACCCAAATAATCCAGTTAAGAAATGGTCAGAAGACACGAATAGACATTTTCCCAAAGAAGATATACAGATGGCTAACAAACGCATGAAAAGATGCTCAACATCACTCATCACCAGGGAAATACAAATCAAAACCATGATGAGATATCATCTCACACCTTTCAGAATGGCTAAAATTAACAACACAGGAAGCAACAGATGTTGCTGAGGAAGTGGAGAAAGGGGAACCCTCTTACACCGTTGGTGGAAAGCTGTGAGAGACTATAGAGAACAAAGTGAAGGTTGATGGGGGGGGATGGGCTAGTTGGGTGTTGGGTATTAAGGAGGGAACTTATTGTGATGAGCACTGGCTGTTATATGTAAGTAATGAATCACTAACCTACTCCTGAAACCAATATTACAGTGTATGTTAACCAACTAGAATTTAAACAAAAACTTGAAGCCTACAAAAGATAAAAAAAATAAAACAATTATTGGGATAAACATTTTAATAGTCCATTATTATCCTTTTATTATCTTGTAGGGTGTATATTTTGGCCTCTCTTTTATATGCCTGATATTGCTAATTTATATCATCTCTCATTTTCTTGATAGTACTTATTAGGGTTGTATCAATTATATTCATCTTTTTCAAAGAACCTTTATTTTTTATTCCTTGATTTTTATGTTTATCTCCCAGTTTATTGCTTTCTTATATTTTCTTTACTTCCTCCCTTTCAGTTTCTTTCATTTAGATAAGATCACTGATTTTATGCATTTTTTAATTTTCTAATATATACACAGATAAAAATTTATCTCTAGTGAATTAGTAACTGTATAACACAAGGGTTTTTGTTTGTTTCTAGCAACACAAGTTTTGATAAGTCTGATTTTTATCAACATTTCAGTGTTTCTAAATCATCTTCTAATTCGTGCGTGTGTGTGTGTGTGTGTGTGCGTGTCTGTGACCCTTGGGTAATTTAGAATTGTATTGGTTAGATTCAAAATATTTGGGAATTTTCAAGTTATATTTTAGTTGCTCTTATCTAGTTTTATTCCATATTGGTAAAAGAACATAATCTGAATGATGTAAAATCTTGGAAATCTGTTAAGACTTCCATTATGACCCAGTATATGGTCAATTTTGTAAATGGTCCACATGCATTTGGAAAGGATTTATTACATTCTGCCCTTGTTAGATGCAGTGCTTTCTGTATATTAGTCAAACATTTTAACGGCATTGTTCAGAGCTTCTATATTTATTTCATTTTGCCCTCTCGTCTTATCAGTTACTAAAAGATTTATCTTAATATCTGGAACTATTATTGTGGGTTTCTTAAATTCTCCTTTTAATTGTGTCCATTTTGTTTTCCATATTTTGGCAATGTGTATTATTTCCTACTAATTAAGCATTGCTATGTCTTCCTTATATATTGAGAATTTATACCTTGTGAAATAAACCTTTGGAGCTAGTGATATTTTCCAAAGTGTCATGACATTTAGTATATGAAATTATACTCCTACTCTAATGATCTTAAGTATTCTCAGATTGTCATAAATAAGGATTTTTCTATTTGTGTGTTTTATGGGCATATATTTCATATATATAACACCTGTCTAATGCACTGTTTCTTCTATTATAAGGAAAACATTTTGATTAGAATATATTTAATTTCTAATTCATCCAATGAAAATATATAATTACTTTCCCATTACTTTTATTATCAACAATTGTAACAAGTAATCCATTTCAATAACTATCATAATTTTGAGTAAACAAGCTATACAGATTTCTAAGATTTGGTAGGATTCCAATTTTTTTATTAAAAAAATAGCAACTTTTGCAGAAGTATTAAGCATTTTCCAAAATATGACTCCAAAGAACATGTGTTAAGTTCCCAAATAAGTAAGAATTTATGTCCTCTCACCTGGGTGGCTCAGTCAGTTAAGCATCTGCCAATGGCTCAGGTCATGATTCCAGGATCCTGGGATTGAGTCCTGCATCCAGCTCCTTGCTCAGTGGGGAGCCTGCTTCCCTCTCCTGCAGCTCCTCCTACTTGTGCTCTCTCTCTCTCTCACTTTCTCTGACAAATAAATGAATAAAATCTTAAGAAAAAAGAATTTATATCCTCTCAAGAATTTACCACTTTCAAAGGACAACTTATTTCTTTTCTCCTTGCCTTTACATAATTTCATCTTATTTATCAAAACTTTTCAAATCCTTATGCAAAGGAAACAGTCAACGAAACAAAGAGGCAACCCACAGAATGGGAGAAGATATTTGCAAATGACACTACAGATAAAGGGCTGGTATCCAAGATTTATAAAGAACTTCTCAAACTCAACACCCAAAAAACAAATAATCAAGTCAAAAAATGGGCAGAAGATATGAAAAGACACTTCTCTGAAGAAGACATACAAATGGCTAACAGACACATGAAAAAATGTTCATCATCATTAGCCATCAGGGAAATTCAAATCAAAACCACATTCAGATACCACCTTAAACCAGTTAGAATGGCAAAAATGGACAAAGCAAGAAACAACAAATGTTGGAGAGGATGCGGAGAAAGGGGAACCCTCTTACCCTGTTGGTGGGAATGCAAGTTGGTACAGCCACTTTGGAAAACAGTGTGGAGGTGCCTCAAAAATTTAGAAATAGAGCTACCGTATGACCCAGCAATTGCACTGCTGGGTATTTACCCCAAAGACACAGATGTAGTGAAAAGAAGGGCCATATGCACCCCAATGTTCATAGCAGCAATGTCTACAATAGCCAAACTGTGGAAAGAGCCAAGATGCCCTTCAACAGACGAATGGATAAAGAAAGTGTGGTCCATATATACAATGGAATATTACTCAGCCATCAGAAAGGATGAATAACCAACTTTTACATCAACATGGATGGGACTAGAGGAGATTATGCTAAGTGAAATAAGTGAAGCAGAGAAAGTCAATTATCATATGGTTTCACTTATTTGTGGAACATAAGGAATAGCATGGAGGACATCAGGAGAAAGAAGGGAAAAATGAAGGGGGGAAATCAGAGGAAGAGATGAACCATGAGAGACTATGGACTCTGAGAAACAAAGAGGGTTTTAGAGGGGAGGGGGGAGGGGATTCTGGTTAGCCTGGTAATGGGTATTAAGGAGGGCATGTACTGCATGGAACACTGGGTGTTATACGAAAACAATGGATTGTGGATCACCACATCAAAAACTAATGATGTATTGTATGGTGACTAACATAACATAATAAAATTAAAAAAAAAAAAAAAACAGAAAAAAATCCTTATGCCACATAATTTTTTAATTATGTTAAATTTTAAATTTTTATTTTTTAAATTTTTTATAATTGTGATTTCTGGGTTTTTTTCAGTAGAAATATTTGAGCATTTTGATTTTTAAATATTTATTGATTTGATTTTTTTTAACCAACCATGTGACAGGAGGTTTTGTGATTCCCTCTGTGTCATAGAAAATAACTGTTATTTTCTCTATCTAGCTGAAGAAATCTCATTATACTAAGGAGGAATCTGTGAAGTTATTTGAGGACCTCTTGATTTCAATTTTTTCTGTTTGAGAGTGTCTTTAAAATATGAACAATTGAGAATCTATTTCAAAAACCTATGATTTTTGTTGTTTCTTTTATTATAAATGTTAGCATCTTTGTATTAATATGCTTTATATTGTTTGACAAATCCTATGGTTTACCTTCCTGGTAAAGATATATGCACCATAAAAAATTGCTATCACTCACATTTTTTAAAAAATCACTTAAAAATTGTTTTTCAGTATGATTATATGGGATCAGAAATGATGGCTGTAACACAGAAAATTATCCAAATTATTGGCCTTGTCAACACTGTAAGTTTTAAGTTTTTTACATTTATAGTTTTATGAAAAATCATTGAAACTGATTTCTAATCTATCATTACAAATTAATGACTTAAAAATCTTTGATTATTAATATCCAAAGTAATAAATTGAACTTATTCTTTATTTTTATGTAGTCTTGAAGTAATGACTAATGTTATTTGAACAAGTATGCCATAAATTTTATTTTAGATGTTTACTCAGTTCAAATTGACTGTGATGCTGTCCTCCTTGGAATTGTGGTCAGATGAAAACAAAATGTCTACCAACGGGGATGCTGATGATTTATTACAAAGATTTTTCACATGGAAACGGAACTATCTTATCCTACGGCCCCATGACATAGCATTCTTACTTATGTAAGCATAATGTTCTATATTAAAAAAGAAATATTAAATAAGTTCATTAATTTGATAATTTAATGCATTTACTGTGTTCTTCAACTTTCTGTAGGCCCCTCTGAAAATTTTAAATAAACATAGCTGTTGCCATGGATGCAGTAGTGTAGTTGAAAATATGATAAAAACAAAAACAACATAAATAAATTATATAAAAATATATTTTGGAATATAATTTATGTAAAAGACTTGCCTTTCATAAACTTTTATGATGTTAACTATACTACAGAACACATATAAGCTTTAGCTTCTTAATAATGTAAAAATTGGCACTATTCAGTTAATATTACCTATAATATGTTAATACATTTCATGTCTACTCTTTGACTAAAAAGGATATTTTTGGTAATAATTAATTAAACAAATGCTTACATTTCAGACAGGCAAGACTTCTTATTCCACAGTTAAAAACCCCTTTTGTTTTAACTTTTAGTAACCAAAAGAGTGCATACAGTACAAGGGAAACCGAGGAGAATTCAAGATAGTAAAATTTTATCAAGTCTAAGAGTTAGGTGAGGAGAGGAAATTGGATTTAAAGTGAATTGTATGGGCACCTGGGTGGCTCAGTTGGTTAAGTGTCCAAATCCGGTTTGGCTTGGGTCATGATCTCAGGGTCGTGAGATGGAGCCCTGGTTATGCACTCAGAGAGGAGTCTGCTTGAGATTCTCTTCCTCTCCTTCTCCCTCTGCTCCTTCCTCCCCAAATAAATAAATAAATATTTAATTAAAAAAATAAAGTGAATTATAGTTTTCAATGATTTGAGCATTTTATATAATATATTAGATAATACCCAGATCAAAAACTGGTTTGAAAAATCATTTTAAATTTTATGAGAGATTTAATTTTATAAATAAGCTAATAAATTGTTCTGAATAAGTATGGGAATAAAATAGGCTATACTATAATGATGTAGTTACAGGAAACATCCTAGATATTTGGGAGCAACATTTCCTGGCACAATATGCAATAAAAGCTATGATGCAGATATTGCTATGGTATGTAATTTTTATCCTTCTTTACTATTTTTTCTAAACTTTATATTGTATTTTATATTATCTTATATAGCTAAATAGTGTATAATAAAAGTAGTTCATATTAACTTGACATTTTCCTCTATATGTGATTTATTATTTTGTTGGGACAAAATTATTTTAATCTCAGAAAGTTTATTTAATTATAAATTATAACATAAATCAAAAATGTAGCATACATTAATACACTTATTCACCAAGTAGGCAAAATGACTAACATTTATATCGGATTTTCTAAGGATGTAAAACCATAGAGCAAAGTTAAAGCCTCCTGTATGTCTACTTTAAATTCAAGAAATAGCAAAAATCATGAATTTGTGCTTCCATTTTATGTGTACTTTATGCAATTGTTACAAATGTATGTATCCATTAACTAAATATTATTGTTCTGCATTGTTCTTATTTTATGCATCATTTTCATACTATTTTGAACAGCTTTTAAAAAGATGCATATATGTTGAATCATATAGCTCCACTTTTAAAACTTTTATGTTATCAAGTAATACACATTCACTTATTATAAATACAAGTGGTTTTACAGGACTAATACTGAAAAACTGAATCAGCCCCTTGCATAAACTACAGTCTTATGAATGTACATTCAACCATTTGTTGAAGAGACTGTCTTTTTTCCTTTGGATATTCTTTCCTGCTTTTTTGAAGACTACTTGACCATAGAGCTGAGGGTCCATTTCTGGATTCTCTATTCTGTTACATTGATCAGTCTGTCTGTTTTTGTGCCAGTACTGTACTGTTTTGATGATTACTGCTTGGTAATAGAGCTTGAAGTCAGGAATTGTGATACCACCAGATTTTCTTTGGAAAAGCTTTTTACAGTTTTCTGTAGTGAGAGTGCAAACACACACGTGTGCATGGGCACACACACACAAAAGTGTGTGTATAGACATTTTACCACTACAAATAAAACGTGGAAATGTTAACACCATCTTTTAGGTCTCAAATCATATAATATAAACATAAAATAAGTAATTATGTAGCTTACTAAATTTTACTTTTAAATATATTTAAAACTATATCACACAAAATTAGCATTTTATTTTTAACCATGAAAAAAAATTTATCAATTGAAGAGAAAGTTTATTATATTTTCCCATTTAGTTCCTCTTTGTTCATCCCTGATGTTACAGGTTTTCCTTTATTATCATTTTATTTTTATCCCCAAAAAATTCTTTAGTCATTTTTTTTAAATGGGGGGGGCGCCTGGGTGCCTCAGTCATTAACTGTCTGCCTTTGGCTCAGGTCATGACTCCCAACCACTAATGCCAACATAGTATCTTAATTTTCCTTCATTTCAGAATGTGTTTATTTAATCTTCATTCTTAGGGGATATATTTGCTGGATTAAAATAGTGAGTTGAGGGGCACCTGGGTGGCTCAGTCGTTAAGCGTCTGCCTTCGGCTCAGGTCAGGATCCCGCGGTCCTGGGATCGAGCCCCGCATTGGGCTCCCTGTTCAGCGGGAAGCCTGCTTCTCCCTCTCCCACTCCCCCTGCTTCTGTTCCCTCTCTTGCTGTGTCTCTCTCTGTCAAATAAATAAATAAAATCTTTTTTAAAAAATAAAATAAATAAAATAAAATAGTGAGTTGACTTTTTTTCCTTTCAGCACTTGAAAAATATTGTCCTATATCCTCTGTTTATTGTTCTTTCTGATGAGAAATTCTCTGTTCTATGAGTCGTTGCTCCTCTATAACCAATGTGTTGATTTTCTTTGGCCAATTTCAAGAGATTTAAATATTTTCTCCAGCTATTTAATCATGATGTGTCTGCTATGATTACTTTAGGCTTATTTTGTTAGAAATTGGGGATGTTTTAGCCATTTTCCTTCAAATATTTTTCAGCTCTGTCCCCTTTCTCCCCTTCTGGGACACTAATGGCATTGATATTTGATCTTTTGCCATTGTTCCACTGCTCCTTGTATCTCTGTTAATTTCATAAAAAGCTGTTTTCTCTCGGGCGCCTGGGTGGCTCAGTTGGTTAAGCGACTGCCTTCGGCTCAGGTCATGATCCTGGAGTCCTGGGATCGAGTCCCGCATCGGGCTCCCTGCTCCGCGGGGAGTCTGCTTCTCCCTCTGACCTTCCCCCCTCTCATGTGCTCTCTCTCATTCTCTCTCTCTCAAATAAATAAATAAAAAATCTAAAAAAAAAAAAGCTGTTTTCTCTCTGTTTTCAGATTAGATAATTTATATGAATTAGTCCTTAAATTCATTCTATCTCTAACATGTCCATTTTGCTACTAAGTCCACCTACTCTGATTTTATTTATTTGTTTATTATTTATTTATTTATGATTTCTGTAATTTTCTGTTCTATAAATGTCATTTTCTGTTTCCTTATAGTATATATTTCTTTGGTGAGACTTAATGTTTTTATTTGTTTTATAGATTTTATAATTACTTGAAGCATTTTTATGATAATTTATGAAGGATTTTACTTCAGAGAATGTAATATATAGACTATCTTGGTTTTGCTGTCTGTTGATTATGTTTTCTCACTTCAGTTGAGCTATTTCTGGCTCTTGATATGATAAGTAATTTTGGACTACATCCAGGATATTTCTGAGAAATATGCTATAAGACACTAATTCCTATTTAAATCCTCCATTTCAGAAGAAAGTTTTGTTTCTAAAAACAAATTCTAGATCAGTTCTATGGGCCATTGTTTACATCTCAATTTAGTTTTCATGGCCTTGAGAGAAATTCTTTGACATTATGGACATTATACATGCTATTAGGGAGTCTGGATTCTATTGTTTTTCTTTGATGAGTGGTGATTTTTTGTTTCTTTTATCATGCGGTGCTCTTGGTTAAATTCAGAATGGCAACTGTAGACAGTGGAAAGCAGCTCTGGACTCAGTTGAGATCTTTAGTCTTTAGCTAGGTTCAGTGTTGAGGCTGCTCCATGTATGAATGTTTCAGGAGTCAGCCAGAAATGTGGGAGACAGAATTTGGAGGATTCTTTTTCTAAAGTCTTCTCTTTGTGTATCTATACAGCAGCCACCATTTCTTCATGTCAGATGTTTAATTTCCCAGGCCTGGAGTATCTTTTCTTTTTTTTTTTCTTTTCATGAATGGCCTGTGAACCCACATGCCATGTCGATTATACCTGGCCTTAAGCTGAAAGTCACAAAGACTGTCACTGTTTATAGGTATTTCTTTTGAGCATGGACTCCCAACCATTAATGCTAACTTCTGGTGAGTTTTTTTTTTTTTAAGTTTTTATTTAAATTCCAGTTAGTAATATTAGTTTCAGATGTATAATATAGTGATTCAACACTTCCATACAACACCCAGTGCTCATCACAACAAGTGTACTCCTTAATCTCTATCATCTATTTAACCCACACCCCCACTTACCTCCCCTCTGATAATCATCAGTTTATTCTCTATAGTTAAGAGTCTGTTTCTTGGTTTGCCTCACTCTCTCTCTCTTTTTTTCCCTTTGTTTGTTTGTTTTGTTTCTTAAATTCCACATATGAATGAAATCATATGGTGTTTGTCTTTCTCTGACTGATTTATTTTGCTTAGCATAATACTCTCTAGCTCCTTCTATGTATTTGCAAATGGCAAGACTTCATTCCTTTTTTAATGGCCAAGCAATACCCCAGTAGATAATGCTGCTATAAACATTGGGGTACATGTATCCCTTTGAATTAGTGTTTTTGTATTCTTTGGGGGAAATACTTAATAGTGCAATTGCTGGATCATAGGGTAGTTCTATTTTTAACTTTCTGAGGAACCTCCATACTGTTTTCCAGGGTGGCTGCACCAGTTTGCATTCCCACCAACAGTGCAAGAGGGTTTCTTTTTCTGCACATCCTTGCCAACACCTGTTGTTTCTTGTGTTGTTGATTTTAGCCATTCTGACAGGTGTGAGGTGATACCTCATTGTAGTTTTGATTTCTGTTTCCCTGATCATCAGTGATGGTGAGCATCTTTTCACGTGTCTGTTGCCATCTGTAGGTCTTCTTTGGGAAAATTTCTGTTTATGTCGTCTGTTAATTCTTTAGCACTTTTGGGTATCATGCACAGGGAAATAAGTGTAATAAGATCCAACTCCTTCCTGGGCAACTCCTGACCTGAAGCATGTATTAGATTCTATACTATAGATTCCAAATTTCTGTTGAAACTACCTAATATTTATTTATTATTAAAAATGGAGAACATTTTTCCTCTATTTTCATGCACACACAAACACATGCCATAGCTCTTCCTCCTGCCTCCAGCATTATTGAGGTAAAACTGATAAAGTACTAATATATTTAAATTGTACAATGTGATAATTTGATATATTTACATTATGAAATAATTCCCATAATCAAAGTAATTAATATATTCATCAACTCACATAGTTATGTTTTATGAGAATGTTTAAGATGCACTCTCATAATAAATTTCAAGTATATAATACATAATTATGAATTATAGTTCCCATAGTTATATTAGACCCTCAGAACTTATTCATCTTATAACTGGAAGTTTGTACCCTTTGGCCCACATCTCCCCATTTCCCCCTTCCCCTAGCGCCTAGCAAATACAGTTCTACTCTCTGTTTCCATAGTTTGACTTTTTTTTTTTTAAAGATTTTATTTATTTATTTGACAGAGATAGACACAGCAAGAGAGGGAATACAAGCAGGGGGAATGGGAGAGGGAGAAGCAGGCTTCCCGCGGAGCAGGGAGCCCGATGCGGGGCTCGATCCCAGGACCCTGGGATCATGACCTGAGCCGAAGGCAGACGCTTAACGACTGAGCCACCCAGGAGCCCCTAGTTTGAATTTTTTTAAAGTTACCATATATAAGTGATATCATACATATTTGTCTTTCTCATTTTACTTAGCATAATGTACCCCTGGTCATCTATGTTGTTGCGAATGGAAGGATTTCCTTTTTTGCGACTGAATAATACTCCATTGTATAGATACACTACATTTTTTTTATCCATTCATCTATTGATGGACATTTATGTTGCTTCCAAAACTTGGCTATTTTGAATAATGCTGCTATTAACATAGGGGTACAGATAGTGATTTCATTTATTTTGTTTATATAACCAGAAGTGGGTTTGCTGGCTCATATGATAATTTTATTTTTAATTTTTTGAGGAACTTCCACACTATTTTTCATAATGGCTGTACCAATTTACATTCCCACCAATAGCTTTCCTCCACATCCTAACCAACATTTGTTATCTCATCTTTATGATAATAGCATCTTACCTGGTGTAAGGTGATATCTTATGGTGGGTTTGATTTGCATTCCCCTGATGGTTAGTGATGTTTAGCATCTTTTCATATACCTGTTGGCCATTTGTATGTATTCTTTGGAAAAAATGTCTATTCAAGTCCTTTGCCTATTTTTTAATTGAGTTATTTGGTGTTTTGCTATTGAGTTCTGAGTTTAGGAAATGACCCAGCAATATAAATAGGAGTTATTTTTTATATAATTCCTTACTGGATATAAGGTCTGCAAATATTTTCTTCCATTCCATAGGTTGCCTTTCATTTTGTTGATTTCTTTTTCCTTTGCTATGGAGAAACATTTTAGTTTGATGTAGTCCCAATTTATATCTTTTTGGTTTTGTTTGTGTCTACTCAAGTATAATTAACATACAATGATATGTTAGTTTCAGGTGTACAGTATAACGATTCAACAATTCTATACATTTTTCAGTGCTCATCAAGATATATGTACTCTTAATCTTTTTTTATCTATTTTGCTCATCTTTCCCCCTCCCCCTCTTCCCCTCTGACAACCACCAGTTTGTTCTCTGTATTTAAGATTCTGGTTTTCTCTCTCTTTTTTTTTTTCCCCTGTGTTTGTTCATTTGTTTTGCTTTTTTTTAATTCCATATATGATTGAAAACATATGGTATTTGTCTTTCTCTGACTGACTTATTTCATATAGCATTATGCCCTCTAGGTCAAACCATGTTGTAAATGGCAAGATTTCATTCTTCTATATGCTGAGTAATATTCCATTGTGAGTAATATTCCATTGTGTATATATATATATACCACACCTTCTTTATCTATTCATCTATCAGTGAACACTTGGGTTGTTCCAGTAATTCCACCACTTGTTAATTTTTGCTTTTGTTGCCTGTGCTTTTGATGTGAAATCCAAAATATCATTGCCAAGAGCAATGTCAAGGAGATTTTGCTTATGTTTTCTTCTAAAAATTTTACAGTTTTAGGTCTTATGAGTAAGTCTTTAATCCATGTCACATTAATTTTTGTGAGTGGTGTAAGATAGGGGTACAATTTCATTCTTTTGCACATCATAGCTCTTTTGAATCTGTAGGATCTGTTGTGATGTCCTCTTTTTTATTCCTGTTATTATTTGTGTGTGTTTGTGTGAGTGTGTGTAATCTGTCTTCCTTTCCTTCCTTCCTTTCCTGTCCTTCCTTTCCTGCACCACTAAGTTATTTTATTTTGTTGCATTACTTTATACAGGGGATTTATTTTCAACTGTATAATTATGGAAGTACAAGACCATGTCTTCTTTTTCTGAGCTGGCAGTAAAAGGTCAGCTTCTGGTTATTACAACTTTCCCTAAAATCTGGTGATCAGCCAGTTATCATCTTTCATGTTCTGCTGTGGCTTTAAGTTTCTTTTAAATTCTGTTATTGGGATTTGGTCTTTCTTTCATGCTTAGCTCTTATAGGGTAAAAAGAAAGGAAGGAAATCATTTACTATTAGCTATTAACTAGTTTTTCCATGTTTTCATTCACACACTTGCACATACATACACACAGTCTTATTTTTTTTTTTCTTTTAGGTATGAATTACTTAAATTTTATCATAAATTTCACTTGATGTAGAAAAATAAGAGAAACTAAGTATTTTGCTTGTGATGATCAATGGGATGAGAAAAGTTTCACAATTTATTTAAGTTAAATAATATGACATACCACTCTGCACTGCCAGCAACCTTTTAAAAATAACTTCTCCTTCCAAGTGTTTTTACCATGGCTTTGCCTATAACTCTAATTTCTGTTAATTTTTGTTTTTACTTCATTCATTATACTACAACATTTTAATGAGCTCCCATACAAGTACCTTAATCCTATTTATATTGCTGGGTCATTTCCTAAATGTTATACTTCAGCTTAAATACTAATTCACAAATATTAAATAATTATACTCCACCTCAAAATTCTCTATTGGAGCACTTCATTTTCTTTAGAACACTTTTCACGATCTCTTTGTATTTGGGAAGTTTAAGTCTCTTGTTTATTTTTTTTCTCCCCTTCTGTAATGGAAGCTCCTAGTGTGATAAAGTCCATTTCTTCATGCATACCACTACATTTTCATCTTCTGTTAATGTGCTTGACACATGTGTATATTGAATTAATATTTTTTAACTGGATGGACTGATTTAATGAGAAAGTTAAATAAATGTGTTTTATGTTGATTGCATCAGAAATACTATGGCTATAGAATTTGAGCATGTCAAATATTAAACCAAAAAATACTTCTAGCTTGATCATTCTTTACACTGTTGCATGGTTCTTAGTCAATTAATCAGTATGGATAGTCTTATCAATGACATATCAAAATAACGTTGTAAAATATGCTTAACATAAAAAGTATTAAAATATAAAATTTTATAGGAACAAATGTTTTAATGTATTACTTGCTTTTGTTAACCTCTTGTATGATGGTTTTCCCTTCAATATTCTTTATTTTTAGTATCCAGATACAATAACTTTGGAGGGATTTTCAGTTATTATAGCTCAACTACTTGGGCTTAAAATGGGATTAACATATGATGATATTGATAAATGTTCTTGTCCAAGATCTACATGCATAATGAATCATAAAGCAGTGTAAGACTCTTTTTCTTCTTAATTAATTTCAATATATATTTGTGAAGTTGTTTACAAGATGTGATGATTTTTTAATTCTTTATATTCAACTCCATGTCAAAAATTGGAAAAGTATGTTGTGCACAAAGAGATATCACACTAACAAATTTGTCTAAATAATATGACTCCAGGAAAGTGGTAAATTACATGATTAAGAAATGCTCACTTGGGGGGATTAGAGGAAAATTTTTAAGATTTGTGAAGAGTGTGAAATATTATGTAAACATGGTGCTATTGTTTTGGTTATTGTAGTATATCGCATTCAAAGCAAACATCTAAAATTACCCTCAGTGATCTAGTACTGGCAGCTTTGGCTAGAATTTTAAGAGAAAGTAAAAGGAGGAAAGGTTTGAGGAGGGAAAAAAATTGTCCCTATTTATGGATATTATGATTGACTACCTACATATATTAACAGAATTAGTATGCAATTAAAACAACAACATTAAACATTTATTAAGATGGGAGAAACTACATATTATCTATAGACTGAAAGAAATAAAGAGAAGAGAGGGAAAAGATGATTTTGGATATAATGAAGACTTAAAAACAAAATCATTGAGTAAATTAGAGAGGATAGAATTTAGCGCATAAGTAGAGAGGCTGACTTTTATTGGAGCTGAGTATATTCAATTATTGTTAGATGTTAGCAGAGTAAATAGATAAAGATGTAGGTAGTTTGGTTAATGGAGGTATAAAGATGAGGGCAATTTCTTCTGAAGTTCAGAGTAAGGAGTATAAAAGCTTGGATAAAAGATGTGAAACACTTGTCTTGGAGCCTAGAAATTAGAAATGACAAGAATGTGATAGGATTGTTGGGCTTTTTGAAGATATACTTAATATTAGTA
Organism: Mirounga angustirostris; assembly: GCF_029215605.1. Classification (NCBI taxonomy): domain Eukaryota; kingdom Metazoa; phylum Chordata; class Mammalia; order Carnivora; family Phocidae; genus Mirounga; species Mirounga angustirostris. The sequence continues at coordinate 166,055,079 of NW_026991710.1, forward strand.
ATTACAAATGTAATGTGAATTCAAACAGCATGTTATTTATTCTAGTCCATATAATTTCAGCTACCAAAGTCTCTATATAAAGAAAGTAAATAGTTGAGGTTTTGCCAAGTTAATGTCCATGGGATTCAAAAAGAGTTAGGGTTGCAGGAAAAGCTATGTTCCCTTAAAATAATTATTTCAATTTTTCCTAGCCCACCCTTGGAGTTTGGGATTAGAAATTAGAGTACTTTGAAATAGTTGCCTTAGCTTAACTATTTTATAGTTGTCTTTAGACCTGGTTGGTAATCTTCCCCACAAAAAGCAAATCAATTAATATTTACTTTGAAATGTCTTGGTCTATTAAAATTCTATATACTTAGGCTAACACATTCATTTCTTCCTTTTCATGGCCATCTTTTAAGCAAAGATGTAAAAAAATAAATTGCTTTGTACACACTTTAAGCAAAAGTTCCAAGTTCTAATTAGTACTTTTAATTTTTACTCAAAAAGCATGTGACCCAAGTAGAAAATAACCTGTTTCTATTTTTTCTTTTTAAATTTTTATTTAAATTCTTGTTAATTAACATACAGTGCAATATTGGTTTCAGGATTAGAATTTAGTGATTAATCTCTCTGTCTATTTTTAAACTAATTTTGTATAAAAAATATCGGTGCTCAAAATTTGTAGCTTTTTGCCTGAGAATGGCCTGCAAAAGTGAAGTGGCACTGATAGCTATTGAAACAAAGTAGTTAAAAGTAATAGAAAGTTGCTTAAATAATATTATTCCTTGTGATAGTCTTCCCATTTTCCCATATTTATTTCATTACAAATGACTGTCAGTGAAAGCTAAAACATTCTTTTCTTTTCTCACTCTCCCAACTCCAAAACCTTAGCAGCTATACATTTATTTCCTTGGAGGCTCAGCTATGGCTGTTTTGGAGTTATTATTTCAGACACGATTGCTTAGACTGACACTGTGCAATAGAAATAAAATGTGACCTACATATGTAATTTTAACTTTTCTAGAGCTGCATTAAAAAATTTTAAAAATCAGATGAAGTTAATTGCAGTAATATATTTTAATAATATATTTTATTTAATCAATATATCAAAAATATTATCATTCCAACATTCAATCAACATAAAAATTATTAACTGGATATGTTATATTCTTGTATGTGCATGTGTATTAATAGAGGATGTATATGAGAGAAAAGAGTCCAGGATTACACCAGTGTTATCCGCCTGAGAAACCAGAATAGAGTTGCCCGAACTGAGAATAGTAAATGGTACAGTCTTGGCTTAGAAAACCAGCAGTCAATATTGTACATAATTTTTCAAAATGTCTATTGGAGATCCATTAGACATATATCTTTTAAATATTCCACTAGAAATATAGCTGTGAACATGAAAATAAAAACCTTCACAGAACTTATATTTTAGTGCACAACTTAAGTCACATAAAAACAAATTTAAAAAATACAAATGAGCTTCTTTTTACATGATGCAAAAGTACCATGTAGAATAATAAATATTGACAGTGGAAGAAGAATGTGGGAGGGGACACAATTTTATATAATGTCAAGAAAGACCTCTTTGGAAGATTACATTTGAGTAGACATCTGACTGAAATGAGGGAGGGAAGCTTTGGATATATGAGAGAAGAGCATATTAGGTAGACAGAAAGATAGATGATAGATAATAGATGATAGGTAGATATTTAAACATTACACTTTATTGCTTTCCTGGAAAGATACATTTCCAATGGCATTTTTTAAAAAGAATGTTAAAGATAAATAATGATAAATTAAAATTTATTCATGCTTGTATTCATCTCTGATCAGGTGCAAGTTTTTCATTTGCCATCTTGCAATTCATATCATTATATATGGGGGCATTATTTAGGTGGAGTTTTATTAGCCTGAGGATTTACATGAGGATTATTATTTCATTGTAGGGGTTCCAGTGGTATAAAGATTTTTAGCAACTGTAGTGTACATGACTATAGATATTTTGTTTCAAAATTTGAGGCTAAATGTCTTCAGAACTTTTCAAATTTGCAACCAGTATATCAAAATCAATCAGTATGTGGTAATGGGATTTTGGAACCTAATGAAGAATGTGACTGTGGCAGCCAAGAGGTAAGCAATAAAAATTGGGATTTGAGCATAATTTCTTGTGTATCTAATAAATGGTTTTCATGGTATATATGGGATAATATATGAAAGTATGTCTTTAATACAGAACTTAGATATGAAAATGAGTGTAAGTTTTAGGATACATGAATTGCTTTTCCAACCCTCTTCAGTTGAGAAAACAAGTAAGTCATGAAAACTTGGTTTGCACACACTGCTTCCAAGTATGCCAGTGGAGAGGTTTTGCACATATAGGCTAAGTGCTTGGCTTTTTATCCTCTACTTATTTCCTAACTCATGTGACCCCAGTCTGTTTTCTCTACAAACTTTTCCTGAATTTGGTCCAAATTTTCCCATCTCTTTTGGTTGCAGGAATGGTGAAACATTATAATAGATTTTTCTTAATCCTCAAGCATTCTTGCATTTCCAAGTTTTAGGATGATCAAAACTTGTTCTATTTGCTCACTTCTAAATATAGATATCCATTCTATGACACTCCTATTAACAAAATACTCTCTGTACACTATTCTCAACAGATAAGACCACACATTTAATCTAATATCATTATTATGTAATATTTTGCAATTCCTCTCTATTTAAATAAAATAAAACTTAATGATTAGTCCCCCAGCAGTTACATGAATTTCTTATCCACCTACAAAAAGAGCTGACCACCCTCTGTTCACATAACATTAAATCTCTACAAGTTATCTTAATCCCCCACTATTCCCAAAAGTTTGTGTGTGTGTGTGTGTGTGTGCGCGCATGTGTAGGTTTTCCATTTATCTCAGGTCTTTCTTTCTTTCTTTAGAGAGTGGGGTGGAGAGGGACAGGAGAGAGGGAAAGAGAGAATCTCCAGCAGGCTCCACACCCAGTGTGGAGCCCAATGCAGGGTTTGATCTCACAACCCTGAGATCGTGACCTGAGCCAAAATCAAGAGTCAGACACTTAACCAACTGAGCTGCCCAGGCAGCCAGTTATCTCAGATTTCCTAATGTCATTTGACTTTTCTGATTAGTGGTACTAAGCTCATCTCATATTCATATCCTCCTAAATATGGCGCCTATTTCCTCCCAAAATGTCTGGTTATTTTTAATGAAGGATAGAATAAAGCAACATAATCTGGAGCTACAACTGCACATTATGAGCTTCCAGCTACAGGCTGTAAGCAGAATGTCCTTTATAGCAGATACTGTCAGTGTCCTACCAGTATCTTCTCAGCATTGATTGTTCCTGGAGAGAGTATTTGGTTCAAGTATCTGAGACTTTTTGTTGGAGTGCTTCCTCTGGTCTCAATAGCATGCTCAGCTTTTAGCAGGATGGGCTTAAAGCACTTGGGGCTAATGATCAGTCCACAAATAATTATGAAGAGTAGTTGGTGAATGAATGCCCCAGATTCCTTACCCCTTATAAGGAGATTCTCTGAGATATGCTCTATATCAGAGTTGTGCAAACTGCCCAGTAGGTCAAATTCAGCTGCCACCTACTTTTGTAAATGGAACTTTATTGGAATGCAGCCATGTCTATATGTTTGCATATTGTCTATGGCTGCTTTTGTGCTATAATGGCAGAGTTGAACACTTGCAATAGAAGCCATATGGTGAACTATTTTAGCAAAGTTGCAAATATTTGTCATTTCATCCTTTGGAGAAAATGTTTACAGAAAATGTCCTCTGTTTCATATCATTTCCTAGAGGTACCTGTGGGGTTTAGCTTTAGCCCAAAAGAGCAGTAAGCAACTCACAAACCCACACATACCACTGCCAGGCTTCTATTCCCTAACATCTGTACTCCCATGACAGTATTTTTTTGGTAGGTAGAATAGACCCTCAAAGATGTCCTCACTTTAATTAGTGGACTTGTGGATATGTTACTTTGCAGAAGTAATTAAGGTTATGGACTTTAAAATGGGGAGACTATCCTGGAGTATATGGGCAGGTCTAATCCAATCAAATGAACCCTTAAAAACAGAGAACCTTCCCCATGTGAAGTCAGAGAGATGTAGCAGAAGACTCAAAAATATTGAAGAGAGAGAGACCCAACCTGCAGCTGCTGAAGGAAGACACATGGAAGCACAGAAGGAATGCAATTAGTTTCTAGGAGAAAAAACATGCTCTTGGCTGATAGCCAGCAAGGAAACAGGAATCTCAGTCTTATAACCACAGAAACTGAATTTGGCAGAATCTGAATGAGACTTGAGGTGAATTGCTTCCCAAAGCCTCCAATAAAGGACATAACCTTATTAACATCTCGATTTTACCCTTGTGAGACTACAAGCAGAGGATCTGGACTACTTTATGTACTTGAACTTCTGATCTATAGACTATAAGATAATTATTTAATTATTTTAAGTTGCTGAGTTTTTGGTAATTTATGACAGCCTCATTAGGGAACTATTACACTTGCCAAATAAATTACTTATATGCATCCTTGTTTCAGAGTCTGTTTCTTAGGCAACTAAAACCAAATCAGCTGGTACCAGAAGTTTGCTAGGAAGCAGACACCTAGGATAGGATTCTGAAAGTGGATGTATTGTTGGCCAGATGGCAAAATGTACTCATTTCTTGGTTTGGGACATTTGAAATGATGGACTTTAGAAATTTAAACCTTCAAATTCCTGGGAAACCCCTGGGCTGGGAAGTGACTGCTAGCCCCATGGTGGAGGAAGGCAACCTCACATTGCCTAGAGGCCATACAAAGACTCCACATGAGATGGATGTCTCATAAGATGATGCTTGTTCTTTTCAAGATCTGTCCCTGCCTTACCTCATTGGTTCTAGACTATGTCAAGTCTAAACATAGCCCAAGTGAGGAAGTACTCTCTGCTATTACAATAAAGAGATTATTTTTAAGAACATACTGATATATATAGACAAAAACCTGGATAATATGCAGGAATGGATGCTAAGAATGCTGTCCCCGAGGTATTAAAATATAGGCCTGGATAGGGTAGAGTTTATTGACAGGGGGATACTCTCTAGTGAATCAAGATTTGATAGGCAAGGAGACCCATGGCCAGTCTTGATTTGCTGCTGGATGAATCCTTGAAGATTGCAGTTTAACCCAGAATAAAGGAGGTGGATATGCCAGTACGTCTTTATTTTTATTTTTTTATTGCAAGAACTACCTTAATAGAGAAATATGGAAGGGGTCAAAAGCTCAGAATAGTGATCATATTATAAGAAAATATAAGAATACAAAATCTAGCACCCAATTATTTTTGTGGCTCACAGGGTACTGCTTTCACTAAGGCAATGAAAAAATGCACTACTAAGGAGGTACTTATATTGTTGAAAATCTCAGTGGTAATTTTCTTTTATAGACAACAGTTAATGGCTGGAAGTGTCATTACAGAATTGGGCACCCTGGTGTCACTGGAAATCACTGAATACCAAAATAGCAAAGGCCGAGTGGCAGTGCTTAACAATAACAGCCAAAATGGATGAAATTAGCATAAAGGAAAGAGAGGCAGAGATGGCCACTACTGGTTTTGACCTGCATGGATTTATACTGATAATTAAGAAAGATCTGGGTAGTCAATTACCATATTTCTTGGTGTATATAACTAAAAATTAAGAAAAAGTGAGCAGAGGATTGATACCAATTACTACAGATCTCTTGATAATCTCTTGCTACATTTTCAGACCCAAGGCAGTCTCAGCTTGAGTTCATTGTTCAGGTAGAGGATGAAATCCTACAATGCTCCAGTAAGGACAGAAAGCAGCAATTTCCTCATTCATTCCCCTCTCCAACAGAGTGACCTATAGTCTTTTACTGAAGTAACTGTACACTGGAGAATGGGGAATACCCAGATCATTGTAGGATGATTCAAGTACAGAATCTTTGCTCATGGTATTCACATGAGAGGACCCAACACATCATCATTAGTAGAGTGAGGGTATAGAGAATCCAGGTAATACCTGGAGTCCTTGAAAAAGCCCACCTCACAGTAGGTTCAGTGGACCCCAGTTTCTCACAGATTCTGCATCCAAGCATCCTGCAACCAAATGTAAGTTGTTTGAATAAATAGATAGTTAGAAATGCCCCATTGACACTAATAAAAAAATTAAGCAACAATAACTAAGATGGGACATCAATATAGATCTTATGTAACATGACATTAAAATGGTAAGATGATATCATGAACAACATTATACTACCAAACTTAACAACCTAGATTAAATGGACAAATTCTTTGAAAAAAAGCATTTGCAAAAACCAACATGAGTAGACATTTAAAATGTGAATAGCATTATTAAGAAAATTATGCTAAGGAAATCCTATTTTCTCATCAAAACTTCTCAACAAAGAAAAACCCATACTACATGGCTCTCCTGGTGATTTTTTTTTATTAATTAAAGCACAGTATAGAGAATATAGTCAATGATACCATAATAGCATTGTATAGTGACAGACGGAAACTATACTTGTGGTGAACATAGCATAATGTATAGAGAAGTTGAATCACTATGATGTACACCTGAAACTAAGGTAATTTTGTGTGTCAACTATACTCAGATTAAAAAAAGAAATTATGCTGATTTTATACATTGTCTAAATTATAGAAAAAAGGCAATATGTTCTAACTCATTTTTTTCATCTAGAAATAAAAACTAAGTCTATGCCTCCATTTTAATAATTTGAGACAATTCCCATCCCTAGCAAATTAAACACAAATGTGCACACACAAACACACACACATACTGTGATTAAAATGAGGTGGTATTGGCAAAAAAAAATACAAAAAATTTAAAGTGAATATAGTCCATATCTTAATCATTGCTGTGTTGCCAGTACATAGACTAACATCTAGTACATACAAGGTACTCAACAAATACTTGTTGATTCAATGAATGTGTGGATAGTGTAATTATCTTTATAATTATATATCATTTGTATCAATGAATAAGGATTAGTGTATTTAGAATATCCATTAGTCATAATAATACTTGGAGAGTTTATTCGAAAGATTTTCTTAATGAGAACTAAGGAAAAATATAAGGAATTTTTATAGAAAGAGTTGATTTGGAGGAAACCTTGCCTTAATAAACATCAAATATACTTTGAGCCTGTTTAATTGCATTCACTGTTGTATTGGGCTATTGTCATAAGAAATGAAAATTGGCATCTATATATCTTTATCTATTTATATATCAACATATATCTATCAAGTGATTCAACTAAATATATAAAAGTTACATAGATACATAACAGTCAGTTTCAGGATGGAAATAGATAATGTCAGATTGTTTATCTATAAATCCAGTGCATACATTATGAGAAAGGGAGAAGCAACCCCTGATGTGCACGATCTGGCCTAATAACATCAGCTGGGCCTTGGTGCTACTAGGAGTTGGCCTGACATGGATGGGTTGTGGGGTTCTCCTGTTGAACATAAATAATTTCATAAAAGCTCAACACCTGTGATCATGATGGATGAAGAAAAAAAGCAAGGCCACTCTCTATGTCTGAACACAAGTAAAACTTGGAAATTGTTCAGGTCACAGAAATGACCAAATACCCTCCTATCTTGGCTAATGTGAGTAATTCCTGCTCCTTTACCAATTTCAGCTTTAGCATTAGTATGTCCTTCCTCTTCTAGATAAGCATTATTAAAATGCCCAATCAGAGATATACCACTTCTTTTCTGAAAGCATCTACTCTGGCAAAGCCCAGAGTCCTTATATGCCCCAAATTACCCAACACAAGCCCAAATTCTGTAATTGTGTGTTCTCCTTTGCTGACACTAGTAATAAATCCAACTTGTTGAACTACAGATGTATTCCAGGTAGTCTTTGGCAGAATGGATGGACATCTATATCTTCATAAATATCCCTCATTTTACACAAATGAAATTCTGTTTTATATACCACCTACACATGTGGAGTGTGCATTTGTTCTTGTATACACAAATATAAGCACAAGTAATGAATATTTGAGCAAATATCCCACAAAATATAGAGGGATACATTTCAGAAAAAAAATAAATCTGTAAGTTTTAAATAGCAATAAAAATATTATAATAAAGTATTGATAATAGTCTTTACATAATGGAGGTCTTGGTAAAGAGACATAAAACCCAATAGTCATAAAAAAATTTAAAAATTAAAAAAATAATAGTCAAAAAGAAAGAAGAACATTACAAATTTCACAAAATGACAGGCACCATTAACAAGACAAACAATAGACTGCAAAGAAATGTTATAAACATATAGAAGAGAGAAAAGATAACTGGATACTATGTAAAAGCTTACATAGTAAGCTCTTCCCCACTATTTAGTGGGGAAAAGAAGGAAAAACAAACAAAATACTCAAAGTGGTCAAAAGAAATGATTATTTAATTCATAATGTACAAAATTAAAAATTCATGCTCACAATCACTAGTAATTAGAGAAATGATAACAGAAAATGAGACACCATTTCCCATTAGCTCATTGTAAGTTAAATTGATTTGGTCATAATTAGTATTGATAAATATGGTTGGGAGAGTATCTTCATTTATTGTCCATGAAAGAATACACACACACACACACACTCAAATAATGATATTGAAGTTACCTCTGGAGAATCTGGGAAGTATAGCAACAATTTCAAATTTTACTCTATATTTTCTATATTATTTCTAGGATGGGAATATTTATAAATATATATCTATTCACATAAAGACATGAAAAAGAAGAAACAAATGGAAAATTAGAAATCAAGAAGAATCTTACCTTTATGTTAAAGGATAATATCTTTGAAACTGCTTTTTGAGTAAATAGAAAGTGTTTGATTTTTTATTATTTTTTTAATTTAAATTTATTTTATTATGTTACATTAGTCACCATACAGTACATCATTAGTTTTTGATGTAGTGTTCCATGATTCATTGTTTTCGTATAACACCGTGTTAAGAATATAAAAATATTAAAGAATTATATAAGTGCATTATTTACATGGAAACAATATTTAGTTTAAATTATTACCTCATTTGAATAACAGTTGACTGTCATTTACCTTGTAAAAGTACATAGGGGCACCTGGGTGGATCAGTCCGTTAAGTGTGTGCCTTTGGCTCAGGTCATGATCCCACCAAGCCCTGCCTCCGTCTCTCTCTCCCTCTGCCTGCCACTCCCCCCTCCTTGTGCTCTCTCTCTTGCTCACTCTCTCTCTCTCTGTCAAATAAATAAATCTTAAAAAAAATTTAAAAAAATATTTTAAAAATTTAAAAATAAAAATACATATATTTATTAACATGTCCTTTTTTTGTTAATTTCATTACAGTAAAACATGACACATGATTATAAACTAAATGAATTTTAAGTGTAACTATTGCCTAACTCTAACTTTATTCACAAAATGAAGTCAGAATAAACAAATCACTAAGAAGACAATTGGGGAAGTTTTTCTCTTGGAAACTCAAGTAATAAATGTTACTGATCAACTCCTGTTTTAGATGTTATTTAGTTTTTATAGTTATATGTTCTTTTGGACATTCTAGAAATAATAAAACAATAAAACTTCACTGAATATATTGTATAATTCAAAAGTTGAACACAAAAGTGTATAAATAGAAGCTAAGATTAATAAATAAGAGCTGTTAAGTGGTTGAACTACAATAATATTTCTTATGAAATTTTAGGAATGTCAGTTTAAGAAGTGCTGTGATTTTAATACATGTAAACTGAAAGACTCAGCAAGATGTGGTTCTGGACTATGCTGTACATCAAACTGTGAGGTAAGTTTTCAACATTTATAAAAAAGAAATTAAACTGTGATTATAGAAGTCTATACTAATTAAATTATTGTGGCATTGATAAAAAGAATATAGAAGTAATTCGGTGTAACAAAATAAAGAGTCCATAAATAACCGCAAGTAAAAAGGAAAACTACTATGAATTAAAGAATGCATCACAGATAGGTACTGATTATTCTGTTGTGTTCAAACCACTGTTTACCATCTTCTAAATTATCAGATAAAGAAAGAGTAAACATATACATTACTATATCAAAATTCTCAAGAAATTGTGAAGTCAAATAAATGGTAAATGACCATGAAAAAATTGTAACACAAATAGACAAATTGCGTAGCAGACAAAATGTATAGCATACAGAATATGCAAAGAACTCTCAGACATTGATAAATAAAAGGCAAATCACACACACACACACACAGGCAAAGGGGGTGCTTAGGCAATTTATAATAGTGAAAGTAGAATTGTTCAATATCTGTACTTCATCTGCAGTAATTAAGGTAAACACAAATAAAAATAATACAGTATCATAAGTTAGTCATCCAAATGGTAATCTTAAAAACAACTGTGTCAGATATTAACCAAAGAGAAGGGATAAAGATCATTTTTGGAGAGTGTGGAATTTTGAATTGCTACAATCCCTTTGGTGAGCAATATTTGAATATCTCTGAACAGAGTATAAATTACCAGTCAGTTTCTCTCTTATGTACATATGGTAGAAATATGCACATGTATGGAAAGTTAAAAAAAGAACATTAATTACAGAACTGTTCACAGTAGCAAATAATAAACAATATTTGCATTTGAATGGTTATATAAATTATTGTATATTATACAAGAATTAATAACTGCAGGCTAAATATGAGTGCACTAATATGATATTACTTTTTAAGACATGTTTGGATGAGAAATCAAGTTCAATAATGCAAAATATTTTATAATTCCAATTCTGATATATTATATACACATAAATATACCATACGTTCTTTTTGCCCAATTTTTCAATTAAGGTATAACTTACTATACTATAATTTTATTACAGTAAAATTCTTTTAGTGAATGATTCTGAGTGTTATAACAAACTTTCAGTCTTATAATTGGCACCACAGTCAAGGGATACGTAATTTTATCACCACTCCTAAAAAGTCACCATGTGCCTCCTTGTATTCAATCCACACCTACACCCACAGACCCTGGTAACTACAGATCCATTTTCTGCATCTGTAATTTTCCTTTTACAGAAATATAAATTGAATCATATGTATAAACATTGTAATTAGGCATGTTAGCATAATGCATTTGAGACTCATTCATGTTGTGGTGCTTGTTAGTGGCCCATTCCTTTTTTGTTTGTTTAGTTTGTGTTTTCAAAATAGGTATTTATTATTAAAAAATTATACAAACTGGCTTTTTATTACTCACAAATTATGAAAATTTTTAAACAATTTGTCTCAACCCTCAAAAAAGTGTGCTCTCCCTTTACAGTCCTTAGTGGCAGTACATTTTGATGGTATAGAAACTAACTCACAAACATTCCATATAACTTGGTTAGAATGTACAAAGATATGGCAGAAGGCAGAATCCGTACAGTGATTAAAAAAATACAAATTTAAGTGTTATTGAAGTTATATAGACAGTGAGGATTACAGAATAAATAGTAAACAAACACCTGTGTATAATTTTGCAAAGCATTAGTTTTGTATGTTTTCACTTTGTTTCAGTCTTTCCAAAACACTTTTAAATGCAAAAGTTGAAGGGAGCCTGGGTGGTTCAGTTGGTTAAGCATCTGCCTTCGGCTCAGGTCATGATCCCAGAGTCCTGGGCTCGAGCCCTGTATCGGGCTCCCTGCTCAGCAGAGAGCCTGCTTCTCCCTCTCCCTCTTCCCCTCTCCCCCAACTCGTATTCTTGCTCACTCTGCTCTCTCTCTCAAATAAATAAATAATCTTAAAAAAACCCCACAAAAGTTGAAAATTTTCCAGTTACCTGAAACTCTAAAAAGCAGCATCATTCAAATAGTGGTTAACTCAAAACTGTGTGTGCAACAACCACAACTAACCTCACTATTACTCAGGCATGTCAGAGTACAATCCAAGGCAGAGCCAGTGGCAGCATCCCTGACAGTTAAGAGAAAAAGGCATGAGGAATGGTACGCAGCCCAGGGCATCCAGGTGCTTGCTTGTGGAAAAAGGGTCAAAACTGAAGTGGCTTTCCTTACAGAATCCAAGGTCCTAATTAAAAGCCGCTCCTTTAAACACCTAAATCCTTTTTGATTCCCTCCTCATCAGTAAAACACATATGGTACAAAGTCTTCATACAAAAGAGAAAATTTTCAAAATTGTATTTTATCTCAATGCTAGTAACAACCAATTTAGCAGAAAGAACTACAAAATGCAAATTTTAAAAGGTTTCCTTATTAATGGAACTATAGACTAAGGTAGGAGCCAATTGGGTTTCCCAAAAAACAAAACAATTCTAATGCACTTTAAATTAGAGATCTGATGTCAACACTATTTTAAAAAGCCTTTAAAGAGAAAAAGAAGGCCATTATATCCATATCAAAGTTTTGTTATCTATAGAAGTTGACCTATTTTCAAATAACTGACATAATTTAGTGTTTAAATTAGCTTTTTAAGCAAAAAAGGCAAAAGCAAAGTGCCTACTGAACTATACACTTTATGATTGATATAGCAAATGTGTATTTTACCACAATTAAGAATAAAGAAAAGAAGGTTACCTTTTGATAATGTATGAGTAACGACACCACAATATCATGCAAAGCACAGGTACATAAGCCTGCTTTCTTATCAGACTTGCACCAGAGATTGGCGAAGCAGGCTGGGCATATACACCAAAGCTGAGGCAATGCCTGGGTTGTACTTCAAGATCACACTGACCGAGGGCTTTGGCATCTACAGAAGCAGGGACATTCTCTCCAGCTGGCTGTTCCTTCTGGAAGAGCTCTTTGATCTGGGTTAATTGGCCATAGAGCTCATTGCTTTTTTATTGCTGAAAGTATTGCAGGTATCATAAGGTTGTACCAGAGTCTGTTAATACATCCTCCTCCAGTTGAGGAACATTTCAGTCATTTTCAGGTTTTGGTGATGAAAATACAGCTGCTATAAATAATATTCCTAAGCAGGGTTTGTATGAACATAGAGTTTTTTTTTTTTTTAAGATTTTTATTTATTTGAGAGAGAGAATGAGATAGAGAGAGCATGAGAGGGGGGAGGGGCAGAGGGAGAAGCAGACTCCCTGCCGAGCAGGGAGCCCGATGCGGGACTCGATGCCAGGACTCCGGGATCATGACCTGAGCCGAAGGCAGTCGCCCAACCAACTGAGCCACCCAGGCGCCCATGAACATAGAGTTTTATTTCATTTATAAGATTGTTGGTTCATAGGGTAAATGTATACAGAGCTTTATAGGAAACCAAAGACCTGTTTTCTAAAGTAGGTACACTATTGTCAATTCCCATCAGCCTTTTATAAGACCTACAGTTGCTCCAAAAATTAAATGTAAACTCTAAAAGTATACAACATGTAGCTTCATTTTATTTTTGCTATTGTTTTAATTTTATTTTATTATGTTATGTTAGTCACCATACATTACACCATTACTTTTTGATGTAGTGTTCCATGATTCATTGTTGCGTATAACACCCAGTGCTCCATGCAGTATCTGCCCTCCTTAATACCCATCATCGGGCTAACCCATCCCCCCACACACCCGCCCCTCTAAAACCCTAGTTTGTTATTGGTTTTTATTTACACTTTAAAAATAAATTTACTGGTTGTCACATAGTTTACAAATCTTTGATTAATCAGAGTCTGATTTCATAAAATATAACACTTCACATGGAGTGAATGAGTCTTATAATAGGACACTCTCATATACTAGAAATGCAAAATACATTGTTACTATTTTTGCTTTATATAGCTTTTATCTTTTAGAGAAGTAAAATAAGGGAAAAATGAATTTAATAACTAACAATAATTATTCCATTTTTTACTCTTAATTTCCTTTTGTATTTTAGATTTCTGTTTATTATCATATTATTTATGCCTGAAGACCTCCCTTTATGATTTCTTGTAATTTAGGTCTGCTGAAAATGACTTCTCTCAGTTATTATTTGCCTTAAGAAAGTCTTTATGTCTCATTAATTTTTGAAATATAGATTTTGTAGGTATAGGATTTTAGGTTGAAATACTCTTTTTTTTTAATTTCATCACTTTTAAGACACCACTTCATTTGTTACTCATCTTTGTTTCAGTCTATTAAGTATTAATTCAATTAAACAGAACTGTAGAGTGTGTTGGGGGGAAGAGGGTAAACTTCCCTATGAAAAACAATAGATAAAGTACTTCACAAGCCATATAAATTTGACAATTACTGTAATCTTTATCTGAGCTATGCAAGGAGGCCTTTCTACTTTCAGATAATACTACATATAATGATGTTGATAGCTATTACATACATTGTTTACCATGTGTTGTTCTAAGCACTTTTTACTTTAACTCAGTTTTTTTTTTGAATTTTTATTTAAATTTTAATTAGTTAACATGCAGTGCAATATTGGTTTCAGGAGTAGAATTCAGTGATTCATCCTTACATGTAACACCCAGTGCTCATCATAACAAGTACCCCTCTTAATATCCACCACCCATCTAGCCCATCCCCCACCCACATCCCTCCATCAACCTTCAGTTTGTTCTCTATTATTAAGAGTATCTTATGGTTTGTTTCCCCTCTCTCTCTCTTTCCTCCCCCCTGATATGTTCATGTTTTGTTTCTTAAATTCCATATATGAGTGAAATCATTGTGGTGTTTGTCTTTCTCTTATTCCCCTTAACATAATACATTCTAGCTCCATCCATGCCACTGCAAATGACAAGATTTCATTCTTTTTGATGGCTGAATAATATTCCATTGCATATATATATGCCACATCTGCTTTATCTATTCATCAGTTTGGCTATTGCTAATAATGCTGCTATAAATATTGGGGTGCTTGTACTCCTTCAAATCTGTGTTTTTGAATCTTTTGGGTAAATATCTAGCAGTGCAAGATATTTGAGGTATCATAGGGTAGTTCTACTTTTAAAGTTTTGAGGAACCTCCATACTGTTTTCCACAGTAGCTGCACCAGTTTGCATTCCCAACAGTGCAGTAGGGTTCCCCTTTCTCCACATCCTCGCCAACACCAGTTGTTTCCTGACTTGTTAATTGGTGAGGTGATATCTCATTGTGGTTTTGATTTGTACTTCCCTGATGATGAGTGATGTTGAGCATCTTTTCATGTGTCTCTTAGCTATCTGGATGTCTTCTTTGGAAAAATGTCTATTCATGTCATCTGCCCATATCTTAACTAGATTATTTGGTGGCCATCATAAAGGCCAGGTACAAAAGACCCACAGCTAATACCATCATCAATGGAGAAAAATTGAGAGCCTCTCCTCTACAGTCAGGAACAAGACAGGGATGTCCACTCTCACCATTACTATTTAATACAGTGCTAGAAATTTTAGCCTCAGCACCCAGACAACAAAAACAAATAAAAGCCATCCAGATAGGCAAGGAAGAAGTACAGCTTTCACTATTTGCAGATGACATGATACTCTATGTAGAAACCCAAAAGACTCCACCACAAAATTGTTAAAACTAATACATGAATTCAGCAAAGTCACAGGATATAAAAATCAATGTACAGAAATCTGTTGCATTTCTATACACCAATAATGACACAGCAGAAAGAGAAATCAAGGAATTGATCCCATTTACAATTGCACTGAAAACCATAAGATGTCTAGGAATAAACATAACCAAAGAGGTAAAAGATCTGTACTCTGAAAACTATAGAACACTAAGAAAGAAATTGAAGAGGACACAAATAAATGGAAAAACATTCCATGCTCATAGACTGGAAGAACAAACTTGTTAAAACGTCTATACTACCCAAAGCAGTCTGCACATTAAATGCTATCCCTATCAAAATACCAACAGCATTTTTCGCAGAGCTACATCAAACAATCTTAAAAGTTGTATGGATCCACAAAAGACACCAAATAGCCAAAGCAACCCTGAAAAAGAAAAGCAAAGCTGGAGGCATCATGATTCCCGACTTCAAGCTATATTACAGAGCTGTAGTCATCAAGACAGTATGGTACTGGCACAAACATACAAAGATCAATGGAACAGAATAGAAAACGCAGAAATGGACCCCCAACTATAGTCACTAATCTTTGACAAAGCAAGAAAGAATATCCGGTGGAAAAAAGACAGTCTGTTCAACAAATGGTGTTGGGAAAACTGGACAGCAACATGTGGAAGAATGAAACTGGACCACTTTCTTACACCATACACAAATATAAATTCAAAATGGATAAAAGACTTAAATGTGAGTCCTGAAACCATCAAAATCCTAGAGGAGAACACAGGCAGAAAGCTCTTTGACCTCGGCCATAGCAAATTCTTACTACACATGTCACCAAAGGCAAGGAAAACAAAAGCAAAAATGAATTATTGGGACTTCATCAAAATAAAAAGCTCTGCACAGTGAAGGAAACAACAAAACTAAAAGGCAGCCTACAGAATGGGAGAAGGTATTTGCAAATGAAATATCTGATAAAAGGTAGTATCCAAAATCTATAACAAATGTATCAAACTCAACACTCAAAAAAACAAATAATCCAGTTTAACTCAGTTTAAAACTACCAAAAACTCTCTGAGAGAATGATTATCATCCTGAGTTTACAAATGAAGCAACTGCAAATGAGAGAGATTATGTATCTCACCCACACAAATAAGCTAGTGAAAATCCAAGCAAGAAATTGAAACCAGGCAATTTGGCTCTTGGTCACTTCAAGAACAAAAATGTAGAGGCATTGTTCTTCCAATTTTGAGAAACAGGTATGTGTTACCCATTTAGGCTCCTTCCAAATGCAAGTTGAGTCAGATGGCTTCCCAATGCAGAACGCAGAACAGTTATAAACCCTCTGTCAGAAGGGATCATTTTACATTTGAGATAGTTACTTTCCTTCAGACTTCATAATGAATACTGTACCTGACATTTCCTTCAGAGAACTCACAACCTTGGGAATTCTATGATTCCTCCAAATATCAATAATTAGGCATATTTTATTGATAAATCCCTTCACTAAGCAAGTAAGAATAGTCATTCACAAGAACATGATTTTCTTTTTCTTTTTCCTCCTAGATATCAGTAGCAGGCACTCCATGTAGAAAGAGTATTGATCAAGAATGTGATTTTACAGAATATTGCAATGGAACATCTAGTAATTGTGTTCCTGATACTTATGCATCAAATGGAATGTTGTGCAGGTTGGGAACTGCATATTGTTATAATGGACGATGCCAAACTACTGATAACCAGTGTGCCCAGATATTTGGAGAAGGTATTGCTCTTTCTTATATATTTCTTTTACCTTAAATTTGGATTCCTCTATATGATAAAATATATATCACACAACCCTAGAAGTAGAAGAACTTGAATCTCAAGCTCAATAAGGTTAAGATTAAGGTTGTGGATAGAAAAAGAATGAGAACTACAACTGGGATGGGAACAGTTGAAAATATGTTCCCCCCAATTTTAGAAATGGTAACTTTAAGGACAGGGGTATTAGGGCACGTACTGCATGGAGCACTGGGTATTATACGAAAACAATGAATCATGGATCACCACATCAAAAACTAATGATGTATTGTATGGTGACTAACATAACATAATAAAAGAAAAGAAAAAAAAATTGAATTAAGGAAGATGTTTTTAGAGGATAGTAGTATAGTATTGTATAGTATCTCCAGAATAATACTGTACATTCCTCTTCTCATGGTTTGATTTTTGCTTCTTGTACTGAGCAACCTGGGCAAAAATCCATGTTTACCACTCATAATTTACATAGAAATTGGAATGGCAAATCAGTAAATTCTAGAATTTTACTTAAATTTCTTTTACTTCACATCTTCATGATCTAATTTTAATGGCATAAAACAAGAAGTTCAGAGTAAGTTTCACTCAAGTATAATCATATTTCTTAACTGAGGAACTGCTAGGATAACAGTAGTCATAGGCCACTGATCAAAATTCATTTCTATATTTTCTTTTTAAACAGTTTTTCCAAGCAATTCAAATGAGAGTTGTGCATATATGCTTGCTTTTTATGCAGTAACTATTCATAATACCCCAATATGATTTTTTAGAGGGATTAAATGAAATTTGAACAGATCAAAATCACTCAGTGAAATGTATTCAGATCAATCATTTACTAATTGAACAAAAGTAGTATAAGCACCACTTTTCAGTTATTTGCCCAGCAGTAATAAGGTGTATAGTTTATACCAAATGACATGGTATGCAATTTGTATTGTCTTCCTAATTATTTGAAACTTTTCCTTAGTAACAAGTTTCAGATTAGGTGAGTTAACCAACATTTAACCAGAGCTGCAGAGCTATAATCTCCTAAATCACAGATCAGTGGTATTTTCTGTAGGCTGTATTTTCAGGATTCCACTTTTTATTTGGTTGTTTCTTTGCTGTTTTTCTTTTTCAATGCTTACTTGCATTTAATAAAATATTATTTGTCATTGTCACAGTAACTTTAGATCAAGGTTTAATATATTATTTAAAAATAAAATTAAATAACACTCTCTATAACATCCATTAAAGATTGTCCAGGCCATACTCTTTTTTTTCATTAAATATATCTTTGATCCAGAATTGAACTACTTGTCACTTGACATCTTTTTGAGTTCTAATTAAAATAAGGATCTTTAAGTAAGACTTAACCATTAATGTGTATTTCCTCCTCTAATATATGCTTTAGTATCCCACAAAACTTACCCAACTGCGTCAAAATTTGATCTTTTGATGTAGTTCATTCATTCATCCCTCCTTTTTTCATTTATTGAGCTCCTATCTGGGGGAGGCACTTTTTTCTTATTCTTATGTTACCAAAAACTATAAGGCAAAAGGCTGTACTTAAGACAAGAATACACAAAGATGATAGTATTCAACAAGATGAAAATTGTCACATGGCTATTGTACTCATGCAGCTTATGATCAAGAGACAAAGACAGTAAACACATAAATACAAAAGAAATATGAAACCTTTAATTGTACTAAGTGCAGTTAAAGAATGCTGGGGAAAAAAATAAGGTGTAGTGGACAAGGGAAATACTGCCTGCTGTCCTCATATAATCTCCAGCTGTCAGCTCACTCCTCCAGAATTTGTCTTAACTGCAGACACCTCACCCAAAAGCACAAATTCAATAATTAATTGAGATGGGGTATAAAGGCCCGACAATTGTGTTCTAATCAGGCACAAATCAAGCACAATTTGCACTCTGGCAGACAGCTACCCATAGGGTTGGTCAAGTCTTTGTTGGGCTTGCAATTCTGTTTGACTTCTTATCTGTTCTATCCTGCTTTCTCCCTCTCACTTCCAGATATTCTAATCACTAATAAATAGCTTTCACATTATACCTCATCTAGATGCTGGCTTCTGGAAGCTCTAACCATAACAGTTGATTCTGAAAGTGGTATGAAAAAATAGCCTATAAGATCATTTTCAAAATTAAGTTACTGCCAAGCTGTGAATGAGCATGCATCACTGGTGAAAGTTGATAATACCCTCAATGACTGAACTGGGATAGTAAAAGATAATCCATTAGCTGATAAATTGAAATGTATGGGGGAAATGGTAACTTTAAGGACAGGGGTATTAGATGGCTATTACTAAGCAACATTGAAATCTAAGAAAAGATAACAAAAAGGTGTTCATTTAAAATCAAAGTGTATGCTGAATGGGCCCCACTGTTAACTCATAAAGAGGTTTTCATCTCTTAAAATAGGAGATTAGAGAAAGTTAAAGACTTAATTATCAAGTTGAAGGAACTTCAGAAGAGGGTAAATTCTCAGTCAAGTCTGCTTTACCATGATAAAGATTCTGGATAGAAAAAGAATGAGAGGGGCGCCTGGGTGGCTCAGTCATTAAGCGTCTGCCTTCGGCTCAGGTCATGATCCCAGGGTCCTGGGATCGAGCCCCGCATTGGGCTCCCTGCTCGGCGGGAAGCCTGCTTCTCCCTCTCCCACTCCCCCTGCTTGTGTTCCCTCTCTCGCTGTGCCTCTCTCTGTCAAATAAATAAATAAAATCTTAAAAAAAAAAAAAAGAAAAAGAATGAGAACTACAACTGGGAGGGGAACAGTTGAAAATATGTTCCCCCCAATTTTAGCCTCCACACTTCTCTGAAACTACTGAATTTATAAAGTGGCACAGCTCTGATCCCTCACACCACCACCTGTGCCCAATTAAGAATGGTATAAGTATGTTCCCATTGTTTAAAGATAATGTGGAAGCCTATCACTCAAAACACAAATTGTATCCCCATTAGGACCTCTCTCCTAACTGTTCTGGACACTAAAGCTGAAAATTGAGTTAAGGCACAGCAAAATAGAGCCAGAATTTGCTGGAACTTATAAGGTAGTAAAGGAAATATACCCCAATGGAGCTGTAGGTCCTAGTCAGCATTTACTGCCAGAATCAAGGGAGTTTACATGAAATTGGATTCTGAGACTGCTTGATCATCAGATTGGATAGGGGAACATGAGATTAGATAATAGAGCTCATTGTTTTGAGAGCACTCTCCCAGGATAAAAGGAATTAACACCCTGACTAGGATCCTAGAATATGATAAAAATTTCTATTAGAATTGTTTCCAGAGGCGTGGAAAAAATGGGATGGCTCACTCCACGAGAAATTTAAATGATGGACTTGCCATGAAATAATGAAGGAAAGAAAGAAAAGTCTCAGGGAAATGGATATACTGTAATGTATATGCTGTAAGTGCAAGCCAAATAGTCCCAACAGGAAGGCCCAATGCCACAGGGAATGTGGTGCTAAGAGGTGTATCAAAATCATTTTAAGTGTTCATGATGGCCTTCTCTGTAGGCCAGGGGTGATAGGAGGAGATGGTATTATAGAAGTAGGCTCACTGATAGCAATGGGCATGATTGATAAGGTCTTGAAAAAAATCAAGAGAACAGTGCTTGGCTTCCAGAAACCAGATGGATAATATTATTGTAATAAGCAGCAGGGACAGAGTTGCAGACATGGATACCTAGTCTACAGACAATCAGGAAGATAGATAATAGAATATTACCCAGTTTGTACCATCAAAGGAAATTAAAAAATGGAGGACTAGGGGACTGAGTAGAGTTACATTAATAAATGCCATAATTCCATGTCTAAATTCTGAATCTAAGCCAATTTTCAGAACAAAAACTCATTGACTTAAGAGAGGGTTAGAGTTCCAGAAAGGAAACTACACAACACCTTGGCAAGCATACATGCTAACAATTTCTCTAGCACATTCTCAAATGATCCTCAATCATTTAATTATGTATCTGTTCATGTGGGAAATGAAAATACCCAAGAATTTTGGAAACTAGTGGACAAAGAGTGTGAATTGACATGGATACCCAGAAATGCAGTGTCATCTTGTCTCTCTGTGAGAGTGGGGACTTATGGAGTTAAAGAATAGAGTCCTTGCTAACTTTCAGTGTGCAATGGGTCCACCAGGTCCACAAATCCATTTGGAAATTATTTTTTCGTCCTAGAGGATATCATCAGGTTTGACATATTAATAGTTTGTGCAATCCTATCATTATGTCCTTGGCCTATTTGGCAAGGCCATGGAGAAAGCCTCTGTAACTGTCTCTTTCCAGAGATTAATGGTATTTTTTTTAAAGTAGTCTCCATGACCAGCATGGAGCCCAATGTGGTTTTGAGCTCACAATCCTGAGATTAAGACCTGAGCTGAAACCATGGTCAGATGCTCAACTGACTGAGCCACCCAGGTGCCCTAAATTAATGCTACCTTTAAAGATCTAAAGGATGCAGAGGTGGTTAACTGTATATCTACATTTAATTACTCAACATGACTCTTGCAGAAACCAGATGGCATCAGAAGATAATAATAATCTATTGCAAATGGAGACAAGTAGTAGATTAAGTAATTGCACCCACTATGCCAGATATGGTGTCTATGCTAGAGCAGAATGACATGGCCTCAGATATGTGGTAGGATTATAGCCACTGATTTGGCAAATATATTCTTTTCCTATTTGAAAAAAGAATTAGAAAGAGTTTGCTTTCACATGGAATGGATAATGGCATTAATGTTGAGTTTTGTTGCAGGGTTATTTTTACTCTCCTGCCCTCAATCATAATGTAGTTGTAGAGATGTAGACATCCTAGAAAATACCACATTGTCTACTCCATCAATGATTTTGTTATAATCCAGCTAAACAAGCAAAGCATCACTAGAATGTTGGAGCATTAAATACAACACATGTTTAGAAATTTGTCATCAGTAAAATTTTTAAGAGTCCAGTGATCAGAGGTATGACCTGACATCCCTTGCAAAATAAAAGCAAACTGTATGTATCTTGCATCTTATTGAACTAAAAATTACAACACCTGGTAGTTCTCTTTGGGATCTGAAGTCAGTATATTCCACATGGGGAAGTACTGCTTCATTTCCCATTTACTAGATGACATGAAATGTTGCTAATGTTGAGTGAGGTGAAAAACAAAAAAGGGCTTTGCAGCATTCCCAAGCTGCAATGCAAGCAGCCATGCATTCTGAATTATAAAACACAGCAGCCCCAATATCAGAAGTGTACCTTGGGAGAAAAAAAGTGCTATGTGGGGCTTATACCAAGCCTCTTTGGGATAATGACTGGGCAGTTCTCTGGACTTCTGGAGGAAAATTGTGCCATCTAAACTGGAGAACTATAGCACTTTGACAAAAAAACTCTGGTCACACTAGTGACCCCTGTACAGCTAAAGAATCTGACTTTCAGACAACAAATACCCATGTGTTCAGAACTGTACAGCCTAAGCTCAATTATGTCAGATATACTAAGTTAAGTGATCAGACAGATAGAAGTCATTCATTCACCTGGATTAAAAGCACAGGCAAAAAGAGAGGGCAGAAAAAAAAAATCCATAAGCAGGAAATCCAAAACAGTCACCTTTCTCCCCTATGCATCTCCCTCAGCTCACACTTATGGATACATGGAATTTCATCATGACCAATTACACAAGAAGAACATGCCTAGGCTTATTTTATAAGTGTGTTGGCTCAGTCACTGGTTATAAGTGGGGGTGGGGGGAAATTAGCCATATTGCAACCTCATTTTGGAGGATGCCTTGAAAGATATTGACCATCTGGTCATCTGTTTTTTGTGGAAGGAGAAATGGCCAGAGGTAGATTATAGATATACAAATGAACAATGACAAAGGGCCTAGTTTGTTGGTGGGGAGCCTGGATGTGGAAAGACCAGAAGATTAGAGGCAAGAGTTCTGGGATAGAAATATGTGGGTAGATACATGGAGATAAAAAATAATGTGAAAAACAATGAATCATGGAATACTACATCAAAAGCTAATGATGTAATGTATGGTGATTAACATAATAAAATAAAATTTAAAAAGAAAGAAAGAAAGAAAAGAAAAGAAAAGTAATGTGAAGATCTTTGTATTAATCTACCAGGTTAGCACCCACCAACAAGCACCCACCATTGAAGAGACACAGAACAATGAAATAAGCATAATAATTTGGCTAATCTACATCAGCTAGCAACCATCATTGTCCACCCCAATGCCTATAGAATGGACACATTTCTGGACTTTCTCGATTTTTTTTTTTTACTACTACCTCTGAAATAACTGATTCTATCCTGAGTTTAGTTTATCTTTTTCTTGAGTACCTTTACCTTCTGGTCAAATACAGCCAAAAGTAACCAAGACAGATTCTGTTTCCCTACTTCTTTGCCTAAGACAACAAGTTTATTAAGGCTATTATCTCCCTTTCAATCATTGAGAAGAGAGTTTCTCCAAGTGTTTCACCCTCATGTAGCATGAATTACTCTTCTTTATCCAATGATAATAATTTTCTTATCACCTACTACCAGCCTTCATTGACAATGCCACATATTTTAGGCATATTTTACAGGAGAACTCCACTTTTGAGTACCAATTTATGTGTTTAATGAAATGGAAACAGCTCTAAATATCTCAGATTTACATATACAAAACAACTATTGCTGCTACTCCATATGATACCCAGATGGACAAATGAACCTCTACTTAAAACATTACTTATCCGCCATCAGAGAAAAAAAGAGAATATAACACTTCTTCTATTCACAAGTCCCACAAGACTTTCTGCCCATAAGTGACATTTCATTAAGAAGGTCAAATTACAAGGTCAAGCTTAATATTCAGTGGATGAGGCAGTATGCATTTCCACAGGGAAGGGTAGCAAATTATTTTTAATAATTTAATTCTACTACAATTGATATAATTCTTTTCTGTTTTCTGTTAGATAATTATTTCTTTCTACTTGCATTGACAGGATACACACAGAAAAAAAGAATGACTTTTTTCATGATATTTTGTTTATGCAATAGAGTTTCACTGGCTTTTTATGAACAAAAATTTAATTTGGAGTCAGAATAATAATTTAACAGTCATCTTTGCATTTTTAGGTGCTCAAGGTGCTCCATTTGCCTGTTTCAAAGGAATCAATTCTCACATTGATAAATTTGGAAACTGTGGTTTTAAAAATTCACAACCATTACCTTGTGATCAGAAGTATGTACATAGAAAAAAATTGTTTTGTTGAGTCATGAAAATTATAGATTGCTTGTCAAGAGACACTAAAGAGTAATGGACAGTAAATTGTATATCAGGAGAATATTTTCAAATAACATTATATATAATGTTCTTCAATGTAATTCAGTTTTCTTTTTCCCTATTTTTTTCCCGGATATATTCTAATAATGAGACTAAACCAAAAAAACAAAACAAAACAAAACAAAAGGGAAAAAAAAGGCTAATGCTTATTACCAAAGTTATGAAGTGGGCACAAACTGCCAAAAATCAGAAACTTGTGCACTACATTGATAATTAAAACTGAGTTTTTTAATTAAGTTAATAAATGATAATAATCCTAAAGCAAGTGCTTTGACTTTTAAGACATGAAAGTATTGAGAGGAATAAGTTTCCTTTTTGTTTTTGTTGTTTGTTTCCAAAATACTGATATGTAAAGCATGGCAGAGGACTGAATTGGGAGTACTGGAATATTTTTAAGGGATTTATGAAATCCAATAAAGGAGGGCTTAATCCATAACAAATACTTCCTGAATTTCATGGAAGTATTGAAAACAAAAGAATAAAAAATAATAATAACAACAGATAGGAGGTTGACCAAGATGGCAACATAGGAGGGTTTGGGATTTTACTCCTATCAGAGACACACTGAATGTTCATATACACATGGAACAATTTCTTTTAAAAGAAATTCAGAAGATACCTGAGACTCCTACACATTGAATAAATGAGAAAATACTCACACTGAAGCAGGTAGATACACACTCTCTCTGTAAACCCCACCACTGGCCCAGCACCATGCAGTTGGAAGGGAAATCCCAACTGCCAGCTTCTTCCTGAGGAGTAAAGGATTTGGACCCCACATTTAGTGTCCCAACATTTAAGACACCTCCATGTCTTAAAAAGGAAAGAAAAAGAATGAAGATTGCTTAAGGAACTTAGGCGACACCATTAAAGAGAATATTATACACATTATAAGAGTAACAGAATGAAAAGAGAGTGTGAAAAGGACAGAAAATTTATTCAAAGAAATAATGAGTGAAAATTTCCTAACCTGGGGGAAAGAAACAGATATTCAGATATAGGAAGCCCAGGGGGGAAGCAAAAAGATGAATCCAAAAACCCCAAAGCAAGATATATTAAAATTAAATTGTCAGAGATTAAAAACAAAAGAATCTTAAAAACATCAAGAGAAAAATAACTTGATATATACAAGAAAACACCATGAAACTATCAGTGGATTTTTCAGCAGAAATCTGCATGCCAGAAGAGAGTGAGATGTTAGAAAGATTTTTCCAGACAAAGAGAAGCTGAAGTTCATCACAAGACCAGCCTCACAAGAAATGCTAAAAGTGGTTCTTCAAGGGGGCACCTGGGTGGCTCAGTCATTAAGCGTCTGCCTTTGGCTCAGGTCATGGTCCCAGGGTCCTGGGATCAAGCCCTGCATCAGGCTCCACGGGAAGCCTGCTTCTCCCTCTCCCACTCCCCCTGCTAGTGTTCCCTCTCTCACTGTGTCTCTCTCTGTCAAATAAATAAAATCTTTTAAAAAAAAAGTGGTTCTTCAAGCCAAGATGAAAGGACACTAATTAGAAAAAGAAAACATATGAAAGAATAAAATCCACAGGAAATAGCAAATAAATAGTTAAAATCAGAATACCCTAATGTGGTAATAGTGGGGGGTAAATCACTCACAACTCTAGTTAAAGATTAAAAGACAAAAGAATTAAAGGAGGAGGAGCAAGATGGCAGAGGAGTAGGAGACCTGGATTTTGTCTGGTCCCAGGAATTCAGCTGGATAAGGATCAAACCATTCTGAACACCTACGAACTCAACAGGAGATTGAAGAAAAGAATAGCAACAACTCTCTGAACAGAAAAGCGACCACTTTCTGGAAGGTAGGATGTGCGGAGAAGTGAATCTGAGGCAATATTTGGGAAGATAGATGGTGGGGGAGGGGGCCTCTGATGGCCGCTTCTGGCAAGTGATAGAGCCCCGGAGCACAAATTCAGAACTTTTAGAAGTCAACTCTGCTGAGAGACTTTGCTCCAGTGGCTAAGCAGAGGGGTGGGGTGAGGGGGGTGGGGAGTGGAACCCTCGCAGGGACAGTGTGGCTTCAGGCCCCTCAGGGTCACAGAAAGACCCGGGGTGCCTGAGTGCAGCAGAGCTCCCATGTATTGGAGCGGGGAAGCCAGTTGCAGAGACGGAGCCAGGGCACAGGCTCTCAGCTCGGGGTTGCCATAAACTGTAATCTGTGGCACAGTCAGGCCACTGCTCAGCAGGGACTCAACAAGCGGCAGATCCTTGGAGACTTCCCTTCCTCCCCTGGGAGGAGTGGCACAGGAGCCCACCGCAGGGATCTGCTGGGTTTGGAGACTCCACACCGAGTGGGGTGCCAGAGATGGAAACCCTCTGTCACAGGCCAGGTGAGCACGGAGTGCTGCTGAAGACTGGGGAGATGGGAGTGATTGACTGCTTTTCTCTGGGGGCGCACTGAGGAGCGGGGCCCCGAGTTCTCGGCTCCTCCGGGGCAGAGATTGGGAGGCCAACATTTTCACTATCGTCCTCCAAATCTGTACCAAATACTGGCAGGGAATAAAAGCTCCCAAGAGCAAACCCGAGCAGATTACTTAGCCCAGACCCGGCAAGGGTGGGGCAAATCCACCTCCAGCAAAGACATTTGAGAACCACAGCAACAGGCCCCTCCCCCAGAAGATCAACAAGAAGAGCCAGCCAAAACCAAGTTTACCAATCAATGAAAACGGCAGAACTCCAGAGCTAGGGGAATACTGTACATAGAATCCATGGCTTTTTTACCATGATTCTTTAGTCTTTCAAAGTTAATTTTTTTTACTGTTTTTTTTTTGTTTTGAAATTTTCTTTTTCCCTTTTTCAACCAACATCTTATCAATACCCTTTTAAAAAAATTCTTTTTTATTTTTCATTTTTAGAGTCATATTCTATCCCTTCATAGTAGTTACCCATATTTTTGGCATATATATATAAGTTGTACTCTCTTTAAAATTTTGGGATACAGTTGCTTCTAACAGATCAAAATATACCCTAAATTTCTAGTATATGGTTTTGTTCTAGTCTCTGGCCTGATCACATTCTCTCCCCCTTTTTTTTTTTAACCCTCTTCTTTCTTTTTTCAACCAACTTCTTATCTATCAATTCCTTTTATAAAATATTTTATAATTTTCATCTTTACAGTCATAGTCCATCCCTTCATCATATCATCCCTTATTCTTGTACATATATAAGTTTTTCTTTTTTTAAAATTTTGGGAGACACTTTCTTCTAACACCAAAATATGCCCAAAATCTAGTGTGTGGCACTGATCTATGCACCAGCCAGATTATATTTGATCATATTCTGTTTTTTTTTCTTTTGTTTTGTTTTTGTTTGTTTTTTCTTTTTCTTTTTTCTTTCTTTCCCTTTCTTTTCCCTCAGTTTCAGGTCTTTTCTCATTTGTTTACTGTATATTTTGTGGGGACATTTTTACCCTGTTAGCACTTTGTTCTCTCATTCATCTATTCTCCTCTGGACAACATGATAAGATGGAAAAAATCACCTCAACAAAAAAACAAGAGGCAGTACCGACTGCTAGGGACCTAATCAATATGGACATTAGTAAGATGTCAGAACTAGAGTTCAGAATGACGATTTTAAAGATACTAGCTGGGCTGGAAAAAGCATGGAAGTTATTAGAGAAACCCTTTTGGGACAAATAAAAGAACTAAAATCTAAGCAAGTCAAAATCAAAAAGGCTACTAATGAGGTGCAATCAAAAATGGAGGCTCTAACTGCTAGGATAAATGAGGCAAAAGAGAGAATCAGTGATATAGAAGACCAAATGGTGGAAAAAGAGAAACGAGAAAAAGAGAGATAAACAACTACTGGATCACGGGGGCAGAATTCGAGAGATAAGTGATACCATAGATGAAACAACATTAGAATAATTGGGATCCGAAAAGAAGAAGAAAGAGAGAGAGGGGCAGAAGGTATATTGGAGCAAATTATAGCAGAGAACTTCCCTAATTTGGGGAAGGAAACAGGCATCAAAATCCAGGACGCACAGAGAACCCCTCTCAAAATCAATAAAAATAGGTCAACACCCTGATATCTAATACTAAAACTTGTGATTCTGAGACAAAGAGAAAATCCTGAAAGCAGCTCCAGAGAAGAGATATGTAACCTACAATGGTAGAAACATTAGATTGGCAACAGACCTATCCACAGAGACCTGGCAGGCCAGAAAGGACTGGCAGGATATATTCAGAGCACTAAATGAGAAAAATATGCAGCCAAGAATACTATATCCAGCTAGGCTGTCATTGAAAATTGAAGGAGAAATAAAAAGCTTCCAGGACAAACAAAAACTAAAGGAATTTGCAAACACAAAACCAGCCCTACAAGAAATCTTGGAAGGGGTCCTCTAGGCAAAAAGAGAGCCTAAAAAAAAAAAAAAAAAAAAAAGAGAGAGAGAGAGCTTAAAAGCAACATAGACCAGAAAGGAACACAGACAATATACCGTAACAGTCACCCTACAGGCAATACAATGGCACTAAATTCCTATCTTTCAATAGTTACCCTGAATGTAAATGGGCTAAATGGCCCAATCAAAAGACACAGGCTATCAGACTGGATTAAAAAACAAGACCCTTCGATATGCTGTCTGCAAGAGACTCATTTTAGACCCAAAGACACCCCCAGATTGAAAGTGAGGGGGTGGAAAACCATTTACCATGTTAATGGACACCAAAAGAAAGCTGGGGTGGCAATCCTTATATTAGACAAATTAGATATTAACCGAAGACTGTAATAAGAGATGAGGAAGGACACTATATCCTACTTAAAGGATCTATCCAACAAGAAGATCTAACAATTGTAAATATCTATGCCCCTAACATGGGAGCAGCCAATTATATAAACCAATTAATAACAAAAGCAAAGAAACACATCGACAACAATACAATAATAGTGGGGGACTTCAACACCCTCCCTTGCTGAAAAGGACAGATCGTCTAAGCAAAAGATCAACAAGGAAATAAAGACTTTAAATGACACACGGACCAAATGGACTTCACAGATATATTCAGAACATTCCATCCCAAAGCAATGGAATACACATTCTTCTCTAGTGCCCATGGAACATTCTCCAGAATAGATCCCATCCTAGGTCACAAATCAGGTCTCAACCAGTACCAAAAGACTGGGATCATTCCCTGCATATATTCAGACCACAATGCTTTGAAACTAGAACTCAATTACAAGAGGAAAGTTGGAAAGAACTAAAATACATGGAGGCTAAAGAGCATCGAACTAAAGAATGAATGGATCAACCAGGAAATTAAAGAAGAATTTAAAAAACTCAAAACCAATGAAAATGAAAACACAACTATTTAAAATCTTTGGGATGCAACAAAGGCAGTCCTAAGAGGAAATTATATAGCAATACAAGCCTTTCTCAAGAAACAAGAAAGGTCTCAAATACACAATGTAACCCTACACCTGAAGGAGCTGGAGAAAGAACAGCAAATAAAGCCTAAACCCAGCAGGAGAAGAGAAATAATAAAGATCAGAGCAGAAATCAATGAAATAGAAACCAAAAGAACAGTAGAACAGATCAACGAAACTAGGAGCTTGTTCTTTGAATGATTTAACAAGATTGATAAACCCCTGGCCAGACTTATCAAAAAGAAAAGAGAAATGACCCAAATAAATGAAATCATGAATGAAAGAGGAGAGATCATAACCAACACCAAAGAAATACAAACAACTATAAGAACATACTAAGAGCAAGTATATGCCAGCAAATTAGATAATATGGAAGAAATGGATGCATTCCTAGAGATGTATCAATTACCAAAACTGAACCAGGAAGAAATAGAAAACCTGAACAGACCTATAACCACTAAGGAAATGGAAGCAGTCATCAAAAATCTCCCAAAAAACAAAAGCCCAGGGCCAGATGGCTTCCCAGGGGAATTCTACCAAACATTTCAAGAAGAATTAATACCTATTCTTCCGTAACTGTTCCAAAAAATAAAAATGGAAGGAAAACTTCCAAACTCGTTTTATGAGGCCAGCATTACCTTGATCCCAAAACCAGACAAAGACCCCATCAAAAAGGAGAATTACAGACCAATATCCCTGATGAACATGGATGCAAAAATGCTCACCAAAATACTAACCAATAGGATCCAACTGTACATTAAAAGGATTATTCACCATGACCAAGTGGGATTTATCCCTGGGATGCAAGCTTAGTTCAACATCCGCAAATCAATCAATGTGATAAAATACATTAATAGAAGAAGGAACAAGAATCATATGATCCTCTCAATAGATGCAGAAAAAGCATTTAAAAAAGTATAGCATCGTTTCTTGATCAAAACTCGTCAGAGTATAGGGATAGAGGGTACATAACTTAATATCATTAAACCCATCTATGAGAAAACCACAGCGAATATCATTCTCAATGGGGAAAAACTGAGAGCTTTTCCCCTAAGGTCAGGAACAGGGCAGGGATGTCCACTATCACCACTGCTATTCAACATAGTATTAGAAGTCCTAGCCACAGCAATCAGGCAACAAAAAGAAATAAAATGCATCCAAATCGGCAAAGAAGAAGTCAAACTCTCACTCTTTGCAGATGATATGATTCTTTATGTGGAAAACCCAAAAGACTCCACCCTAAAACTGCTAGAACTCATACAGGAATTCAGTAAAGTGGCAGGATAGAAAATCCTTGCACTGAAATCAGTGGCATTCCTATACACCAACAACAAGACCAAAGAAAGAGAAATTAAGGAGTCGATCCCATTTACAATTGCACCGAAAACCATAAGATACCTAGGAATAAATCTAACCAAAGAGGCAAAGAATCTGTACTCAGAAAACTATAAAATACTCATGAAAGAAATTGAGGAAGACACAAAGAAATAGAAATATGTTCCATGCTCATGGATTGGAAGAACAAATATTGTGAAGATGTTAATGCTACTTAGAGCAATCTACACATTCAATGCAATCCCCATCAAAATATCATCCACTTTTTTCAAAGAAATGGAACAAATAATCCTGAAAGTTGTATGGAACCAGAAAAGACCCTGAATAGCCAGAAGAATGTTGAAAAAGAAAAGCAAAGCTGGTGGCATCACAATTCCGGACTTCCAGCTCTATTACAAAGCTGTCATCATCAAGACAGTATGGTACTCGCACAAAAACAGACACTTACATCAATGGAACAGAATAGAGAGCTCAGAAATGGACCCTCAACTCTATGGTCAACTAATCTTTGACAAAGCAGGAAAGAATGTCCAATGGAAAAAAGATAGTCTCTTCAACAAATGGTGTTGGGAAAATTGGACAGCCACATGCAGAAGAATGAAACTGGACCATTTCCTTACACCACACACAAAAATAGACTCAAAGTGGTTGAAAGACCTCAATGTGAGACAGGAGTCCATCAAAATCCTAAAGGACAACACAGGCAGCAACCTCTTTGACCTGAGCCACAGCAACTTCTTCTTAGAAACATCACCAAAGGCAAGGGAAGCAAGGGCAAAAATGAACTATGGGGACTTCATCAAGATAAAAAGCTTTTGCAAAGCGAAAGAAACAGTCAACAAAACCAAAAGACAACCAACAGAATGGGAGAAGATATTTGCAAATGACATATCAGATAAAGGGCTAGTATCCAAAATTTATAAAGAACTTATGAAACTCAACACCCAAAGAACAAATGATCCAATCAAGAAATGGGCAGAAGACATGAACAGACATTTTTCCAAAGAAGACATCCAAATGGCCAACAGACTCAAGAAAAAGTGCTCAACATCGCTCAGCATCAGGGAAATCCAAATCAAAGCCCCAAGGAGATACCACCTCACACCAGTCAGAATGGCTAAAAATAACAAGTCAAGAACGGACAGATGTTGGTGGGGATGCGGAGAAAGGGGAACCCTCCTACACTGTTGGTGGGAATGCAAGCTGGTGCAGCCACTCTGGAAAACAGTATGGAGGTTCCTCAAAAAGTTGAAGCTAGAGCTACCATATGATCCAGCAATTGCACTACTGGGTATTTACCCCAAAGATACAAATGTAGGGATCCTAAGGGGTATGTGCACCCCGATGTTTATAGCAGCAATGTCCACAATAGCCGAACTGTGGAAAGAGCCAAGATGTCCATTGACAGATGAATGGATAAAGAAGAAGTGGTATATATATATACAATGGAATATTATGTAGCCATCAAAAAGAATTAAATCTTGCCATTTGCAATGACATAGATGGAACTGGAGGGTATTACGCTGAGCGAAATAAGTCAATCAGAGAAAGACATGTATCATATGATCTCATTGATATGAGGATTTCCTAATCTCAGGGAACAAACTGAGGGTTGCTGCAGTGGTGGGGGGTGGGAGGGATGGAGTTGCTGGATGATAGACACTGGGGAGGGTATGTGCTATGGTGAGCGCTGTGAATTGTGTAAGACTGTTGAATCACAGACCTGT
The DNA here is from genome assembly GCF_029215605.1 of Mirounga angustirostris. NCBI lineage: Eukaryota > Metazoa > Chordata > Mammalia > Carnivora > Phocidae > Mirounga > Mirounga angustirostris. The sequence goes on from NW_026991710.1 coordinate 166,088,140, forward strand.
ACCTCTGAAACAAATAATACATTATATGTTAAAATGAAAAAAAAGGAAGAAGAAGAAGAAGAAGATAGCAGGAGGGGAGAATGAAGGGCGGGAAATCGGATGGGGAGACCAACCATGAGAGACTATGGACTCTCAAAAACAAACTGAGGGTTTTAGAGGGGAGGGGGGTAGGTGGATGGGCTAACCTGGTGATGGGTATTAAGGAGGGCACGTTCTGAATGGAGCACTGGGTGTTATATGCAAACAATGAATCACGGAACACTACATAAAAAACTAATGATGTAATGTATGGTCATTAACATAACATGATAATAAAAAATATAAAATAAAAAAAGACAAACGAATTAAAAATGACTATAACTACCACAAGTTGTTAATTTATAAATGATGTAAAAAAAATTACACGTTGGGAGCTCAAAAATATAAATGTGCAGGAGAAGTAAAATTGTAGAGCTTTTGTGTGTGTTCAGTTTTTATCAGCTAAAATTGATTGTTATAAATATAAGCTGATTTTTTGTAAGCCTCATGGAAAACAGAAAGCAAAAACAAAGTAGATGCCCATAAGATAAAAAAGAATTATATGGAATCAAAGCATAAAGCTACAGAAAATCAAATCAAATCACAGAGGGAAACAGCAAGAGAGGAACAAAGGAATTACAAAAGAACCAAAAAACAATTTACAAAATAGCAATAGTAAGTCCCTATCTATCAGACAATATTTGAAATATAAATAGACTATGTTCTCCAAACAAAATACACAGAATGGCTAAATGGATAATAAAACAATACCCAACAGGCGTGCCTGGTGGCTCACTTGGTTAAGTCAAACAGAGAAAGACAAATATCATATGGTTTCACTTATTTGTGGAACATAAGGAATAGTATGGAGAACATTAGGAGAAGGAAGGAAAAAATGAAGGGGGGGCCAATCAGAGGGAGAGACGAACCATGAGAAACTATGGACTCTGGGAAACAAACTGAGGGTTTTAGAGAGGAGAAGGGTGGAGCGTTGTGTGAGCATGGTGATGAGTATTAAGGAGGTCACGTATTGCATGGAGCACTGCGTGATATATGCAACCAGTGAATCATAGAACACTACATCAAAAACTAATGATGTACTGTATGGTGACATACATAACATAACCTAATAAAAAAAAATCTGCCTTTAGATTAGGTCATGATACCAGTCTCTCTGCTCAGCTGGGAGTCTGCGTCTCCCTCTGCCCCTCCCTCTTCTTGTGCTCTCTTTCTCTCTCAAATAAATAAATAAAATCTTAAAAAAAAAAAGACCCAGCAATATGCTGCCTACAAGAGACTGCAGCTTTACAACACACAGAGTGAAAGTGAAAATTGGAAAAAGGTAACCCATGCAAAATGCAAATAAAAACAAAACAAAACAAACAAAAAACCAAGAGAAAAGGCACAGATAACTATACTTATATCACACAAAAAGACTTTAAGCCAAAGACTATAACAAGAGACAAACAAGTCATTATATAATGATAAAGGGATCAATTCATCAAGGCAATGTAACAGTAAATAGTTATGTACCAAACTTAGGAGCACCAAAGTATATAAAGCAAATATCAATAGATTGAAAGGAGAAATATACAACAATACAATAATGGTAGGGGACTTCAATACCCCACTTTCAACAATGGATAGATCATCCAGACAGAAAATCAGTAAGGAAATATCAACCTTAAACTACACATTGGACCTGATGGACTTACAGACATTTATTGAACATTCCTTCCAGCAGCAGCAGAGTACATTCTTCGTAAGTGCACATAGACTTTCTTCAGGAGAGCATGTTTGGCCACAGAAAAGTCAATAAATATAAGAAGATGTAAACAATATCAAACATCTATTCCAACTGCAATGGTATGAAACTAGAAATTAATTACAAGAAGAAAACTGGAAAATAGGGGCACCTGGGTGGCTCAGTTATTAAGCGTCTGCCTTCGGCTCAGGTCATGATCCCAGGGTCCTGGGATCCAGCCCTGCATTGGGCTCCCTGCTCCACTGGAAGCCTGCTTCTCCCTTTCCTACTCCCCTTGCTTGTGTTCCCTCTCTCGCTGTCTCTCTCTCTGTCGAATAAATAAATAAATAATCTAAAAATCTAAAAAAAGAAAACTGGAAAATTCACAAATTTGTGTGGAACAAACAACATGCTACTGAACAACCAATGAGTCATCAAAGAAATAAGAAGTCAAAATAAAGAAGATGTGGTATATATATACACAATGGAATATTATGCAGCCATCAAAAGGAATGAGATCTTGCCATTTGCAACAACGCGGATGGAACTGGAGGGTCTTATGCTGAGTGAAATAAGTCAATCAGAGAAAGACATGTATCATATGATCTCACTGATATGAGGAATTCTTAGTCTCAGCAAACAAACTGAGGGTTGCTGGAGTGGTGGGGGGTGGGAGGGATGGGGTGGCTGAGTGATAGACCCTGGGGAGGGTATGTGCTATGGTGAGCGCTGTGAATTGTGCAAGACTGTTGAATCACAAATCTGTACCTCTGAAACAAATAATGCAATATATGTTAAGGGGAAAAAAAAGAAAAAGAAGATAGCAGGAGGGGAAGAATGAAGCCGGGGGTGGAATCGGAGAGGGAGACGAACCATGAGAGACAATGGACTCTGAAAAACAAACTGAGGGTTCTAGAGGGGAGGGGGGGTGGGAGGATGGGTTAGCCTGGTGATGGGTATTAAAGAGGGCACATTCTGCATGGGGCACTGTGTGTTATGCACAAACAATGAATCATGGAACAGCATCAAAAACTAACGATGTAATGTATGGTGATTAGCATAACAATAAAAATTTTTAAAAAATACCTTGAAAAAATGAAAATGTATACACAACATACCAGAATGTTTGATGTAGCAAAGCAGCTGTAAGAAGGAAGTTTATTGTGATAAATCTCTACATTAAATAGAAGAAAGATCTGAAATAAACAACCTAAATTACACCTCAAATACTAGAAAAAGAAGAATAACTGATGTATAACTTGAGTGGAAGAAAGAAAATAGCATAGAGTGGAAAGAAATGAGACTAAAAAGTCAATAGAAAAGACCAATGATTCTGACAGTTGATGTTTTAAAAAGGTAAATAAAATCATCCAACCACTAGCTAGATCTACTAAGAAAAAAGAAATATGACTCAAATAGCTAGAATTAGAAATGAAAGAGAAGACATTATAACTGACATCAGAGAAGCAAAAAGAATCATAAGAAATAACTATGAACAGTTTTATGCCCCAAAATTGGACAAGGTAGAAGAAATGGATAAATAACGTAGACACATACAATCTACCAACTGAATCATGAATGAATAAAAAAATCTTAACTAACCAAAACAAATGAGATTGAATCATTAATCAAAAACCTCCCCAAAAACAAAATTCCAGACCCAGATGGCTCCATTAGTGAGTTCTAACAAGCATTTAAATAATTAATAACAATCCTTTTCAAAATCTTGTAAAAATCAGAAGAGGGAAAAACCCTTCTGAAATCATTTTACAAGGCTAGTATTACTCTAATAACAAAGCCCCACTGGCAAGGATATTATAAGAAGAGAAATAATAGACCAATACCCCTGATGAACATAGATGCAAAAATCCTCAAGAAATTTTAGAAAATTAATTAAAGAGTCCATTAAAAGGGGGATGGCTGGGTGACTCAGTTGGTTGAGCACCCAACCCTTGATTTCAGCTCGGGTCATGATCTCAGGATTGTGAAATTGAATTGGGGCTCAATCAGCATGGAGCCTTCTTAAGATTCTCTCTCTGCCCCTCCACTCTTGTGAGCTCTCTCTCTAAAAAAAAAGAAAAAAAATTACATTAAAAAGATCATACATCATGATGAAGTGACATTTATTCCAGTGATGCAGGGATGATTCACCCTCCACAAATCAATCACTATGATACACCACATTAACAAAATAAAGTACAAAAATAATGTGATTATCTTAATAGGTACAGAAAAATCATTTGACAAAATTCAACATCATTTTATTATAAAAACATATTTGTATAGAAGGATTGTACGTCAACATTATAAAAGTCATATATGACAAGCCCACAGCTAACATCATACTTAATGGTGGTAGCTCAAAATTTTTCCTCCAAGACCAAGAACAAGACAAGGATGAATTCTCTTATTACTTCTATTCAAAATAATACTGCAAGTACCAGCCAAAGCAATTAGGCAAAAAGAAAAAATAAAAGGCATCCAAATAAGAAAGAAAGAAGTAAAACTGTCTGTTGTAGATGATATAATCTTACATGTGGGAAACCACAAAAATGTTAGAGCTAGTAAACAAATTCAATAAAGTTTCAGGACACAATTTCAATATACAAAAATTAGTTGCATTTCTATACACTGATAATGAACTATTGGAAAAAGAAATTAATAACCCCTTTTATAACATCATAAAGAATAAAATACTTAGAAATGAATTTATCCAAGGAAGTGAAAGATATATATATATATATATATATTGAAAACTATAAGAAATTGATAAAATAAATTGAAGAACCCACAATAAATATAAAGATATTCTCTGTGATGGATTGGAAGAATTAATATTGTTAAAATATCTGTACTACCCAAAGCTATCTACAGATTCAATGTAATCCCTATCAAAATTCTAATGTCATTTTTTACAGAAATAGAAAAAAAATTTAAATTATATGAAACCAAAAAGACCCCAAAGAGCCAGAGCAATATTGAGAATGAAAAATAAGGCATCACACTTCCTGATTTCAAAGTGTATCAAAAAACTATAGTTATTAAAAAAAACTATAATAATTAAAAGAGTATGATATTGGCATAAAGACTGACACATATTAATGGAACAGAATAGACAGCCTAAAAATAAATACATGCACACACAATTGATTAATTTTCAACAAAGGGACCAAGATTATACAATGGATAAATGATAGTCTGTTCAATAAATCATGTTGGGAAAATTAGATTGTATCTCATACCATACACAAATATCAACTAAAGTGGAAAAAAGACTTGAATTTAAGATATGAATCTGTAAAACTCCTAGAGGAAAATATCCATAATAATTTCCTTAACAGTGGTCTTGGCAATGAATTTTTACTGTCACTGAAAGCAAAGGCAGCAAAAGAAAAATTACACAAGTAGGAGTACAACAAACTAAAAAGCTTCAACTTAGCAAATGAAATCATCCACAAAAGGAAAATGCAAACTATGGAATGGAAGAAAATCTTTGCAAACCAAGTATCTGATAAGGAGTAATATTTAAAATATGCAAGAAATCTTCCAACTCTTCCATTTTTTTTAATGGACAAAGGACTGGAACAAACATTTTTCCAAGGATATGTGAATGGCCAACAAGTACATGAGAAGGTATTCAGCATCACTAAATCATCAAGGAAATGCATATCAAAACTACAATAAAATATCAAATCACATCTGTTAGGATGACTATCATAAAAAGACAATGGATAACACCAGCAAAGATGTGGAGAAAAGGGAACCCTCATATAGTGTTTATGGGAATTTAAACTGGTACAGCCATTATGAAAAATAATTTGGAGTTTCCTCAGTAAATTAAAAATAGAACCACCTTATGATCTAGCAATCTCACTTCTAACTGTATAACCAAAAGAAATGAAATCAGTTATTTTGAGGAGATTTAATTACAGCATTATTCATAATAGCCAAGGTATGGAAAAAATCTACATGTCCAGCAATAGATAAATGGATCAGAAAAGTGCTATGTATACAATGAAATATTGTTCAGCTTTAAAAAGAAGGAAATCTTGTCATTTGTGACAACATGGTTGAACCTGGACATCTGTATGCTAAGTGAAAGGAGCAAAAGACAAATACTAAATAGTATCACTTTTATGTGGAATAAAAAAAATTAAACTCATATAAACAGAGAGTAGAAAAATAGTTGCCAGTGAGAAATAGAGATAAGTTAGTAAAAGGATACCAGTTTTCAGTTTTAAGATGAATAAAGTCCAAGGATCTGATGTATAATATGGTGACTATAATTGATAACATTGTATTATATAATTGAAATTTGGTAAGAGAGTAGAACTTAAATGTTCTCACACACAAAAAGGATAAATAAATGAAGTGATAAATGTGTTAATTAAGTTAATGGGGACAATCACAATATATACATATATGAAATCATCACTTTGTACACTTTAAATGTCTTAAAAGTTTGTCAATTTTAACCCAATAAAGCTGGAAAAGTATAGTAACAAATACATTCTGGAGATCTACTACACAACATAGTTACTACAATTAAAAATATGGTATTGTATACTTAAAATTTGCTAAGTGGTAGTAGTTATATTAAGTGTTCTTGCCACAAAATATTTTAAAATAATATAATAATAAATAAAATTATTATTATTATTGTTATTATTCAAAGGCAGGAGGAAACTTTGGGAAGTGGTGGATACGTTTACGTCCTTGATGATGAGTGTGTGTTTATCCCCAAATTCATCACATTGCTTACATTAAATATGTATAGCTTTGTAGATGTTAATTATAACTTAAAGTGGCTTAAAAAGTAGTTATAGATCCAAATTCAAGAACTAAGGGAATGGGGAGAGAATATAAAAACATTCAGGGTCAAGTGATCTAGGGAGAAGCAGGATTTTCCTTAACCTCCAAAGACATGGTCAGGAAAAAATGTAAAATTCTTTGGTAAGCACTACACTCAGCATGCTTATAAAAAAAAAAAACCTTGGTTCCTTTATGAAGATTATAAATAGCTGAAGAAACTATCTAGTTGGGTGGGACTAAGAGTATCCACCACTTTGCATCCAACTGAGTTTACTATAAATTAAGTATGACATGTAGAGGATGCAGAATTTCCCACATGCCCCAATGCAAGACTAATAGATCACAAAATAGTGATGAGGGTAGATCTGATAAGAAGACCCATATAATCTCCAAAAGACAAGATTTAATCAGTCACCCCTTGTTAGATACAGAGCACCAGTGATCAGGCAGACTGAGTTACACCACAGTAGATGTCAACAAAAATAGGAGGTAGTGATAAACCAGCCATGCCTTATCTCTCTCCCTGATGAACAGAAGGCATGTCAACTACCCTTGGTCTAAGATTATTTGTGAAAGTATGGACAGAAAAGGTAGGAGAAACTCTAGCAAGCAGGACTTATCCAGATTTCATCTGAGATAATCATGATGCATATATTTTCTAAAATAAAATCTCTAACACAATTCACCTGCTTAAGCAGACTGATTCCTTTCCAGAAAAGAAAACCCTGTTAGTTCCAAGAATTCAACCATAAATACAAATTCCAAGAAAAAGGACTTTGGGAGGAAGTGTTTGTAATCAATAGCCTGACTAGAAAGAGACCTACTATGCAAAGCTGGTTTAAGATATATGCCATGGAAAGAGAGTGGAGCCACAACCAAAAGAAGTATCTAGATCTAAGATAGACAACTTATGCTGGGAAGGAGAAAAGCTTGAAAATAGATTTAGATTTTGGCTCCCAATTTCACTTGAATCTTTCCTCATTGTGCCATTAACCTAATCTCTGTGATGTTAAAAGAACCTGAAATGGTCTTTTAGGACAAATGAATAAAATTTTCTAAGAGAAGACTTTTGAAGAAATAATAATGACATACCTGACAAGCACATATCAATAGTTAAGAATAGTTGTTTCCATTGAAAATGAGAATTGATAGATCTGAGTGACTCCAGGAGCAAGAAATGACATAGATTACTTTCCAGGGCATAGTCTAGGAATATTGTAAGCCTTAGAGAAGCCAATATTCTACCCAGTGATAGATTATGAATGGCTAAATAAACTGTTTTGGGATAATGTTTTGTATGCTTGTGGCATAAAGGAGATCTCAAAGTTCCTTAATTCTCAAGAGAGAAGTGCAGAACCACTGGAAGTATCAGCATGTTGGAAAAATCTTGGGATCAAAATGAAGAGTCTGTATACTACAGAGATGTACTGATTAAAGTTCGTGGTAAGGACAATGGACATTAACAGAAGGGGCTCAAAAGATACATAGAGTTAATAAATGCAGCTAGCTACTCTCAGGAAATGTTGGGTAACAAATGACCAGACTGGCCAAGCTATATCAAAGTGGAGGCAGGTGATGAATTTTCCCAAAGAATGTGGTAAACTATGATGAACGTGCTAGGGTCAACTGGAGGCTAGACAAAAAGTTAAGTTCTGAAATAGAAAATGAAGTTATGACTGCAAATTTGAGTTTAGTATACAGTTTTCAATTCAGTTACAGTGCTAATCGATTGGATTGTATTCAGTTGTTTTGCACCATAGGATAATGTTATCTTGGCCTTTTTTTCTGTCAAAGGTTTTATACCATCTATTAAACATAAGTATTATAAGTAATATAACACTTATTTGGAAGTTGGTAACATTAAAAGGCAAAATGATAAGGAATTTTGTTTTTCATTTCAGGGATGTTCTCTGTGGAAAATTAGCTTGTGTTTGGCCACAGAAGAATACTTATAAAAATGATATTCAATCTGCAGTTTATTCATATATTCAAGGGCATGTATGCATATCTATAACTACTGGGTCATCAGTGAGATCAGATGGAAGAGATTATGCCTATGTGGCTGATGGCACTGTTTGTGGTACACAAATGGTAACGAAACATGTTCATTTATATTTAGCTGTGTTAAATTATGTAATTATCAAATACTATATTCCATGATGACTATCACAGTTATACTGAATGGATTTGAACCTGGTGCTGCCAATTATTTCCCATACAATATTGAAAAGATAATTAAACTAGGTCTCAGTTATTCAATGACTTTGCTTTTTGGATGTTATAACCAATCATTGATCCTCATATGAGAAGATATGTATGTCTTTTAAGCACAACATTCCACTAAAATGAGAGGTGATTTTTAATTAGATCTTTGAATTCTAACAAATTTTAATCATAGAATTCTGAGCTTCCAGTTTTTCCTGCTTCACAAAGAAACATAACTGAGCTTTTATATTTCTTAAACCATCGGTTTACATTTATAATCAAAGTATAATTGTGAGAGGTTTAGAAGAACCAAACAAGAAGTCTATACCAGGAAAGCATGGTTACAGTGATACACAAGCTTACGTCCATATGCGTATATACATACATATGAGCATTTGCACTTATATGGTCATAAAATAAAGGGAGAACAAAGATGGTTCAGAGGCTGTTAGTCAGTTTGGAAGTACAAGTGCACACATTCCAGAAACTATAAGTCATCTCAGATTTAAAGTAGTAATTGTAAATCAGTGTGCTACATAGAAATGACATTCAAACTTACTTGTTGAATTAAAAATAAAACAAAACCTTGAAATGGTGAATCAATTAGCCATTTTTTTAATTTTATACTGTATGTTCATTTATTTTTTGTTGAGGTATGTTTGACACAAATATTAGTTTCAGATGTACAACATAATAATTTGATGTACACATTGTGAGATGATCACCACAATAAGTCTACAGTCCATCACCTACAATATATTATTGACTATATTCCTCATGCTGTGCATTATATCCTCATGACTTATTTTATACCTCTATGCTTGTACTTTTTAATCCTCTTCATCTCTTTTGCCGTACCCAAACCCTTCCCCTCTGACAGCCACCAATCTGTTCTCTGTGACTGTAAGTCTGGGTTTTATTTTGATTGTTTTGATTTTTAGATTCCACAGATAGGTGAAATCATATGGTATTTGTTTTTTCTCTCTCTTATTTCACTTGCATAATACCCTTAAGTTTCATCCACGTTGTCACAAATATCAAGATTTCATTATTTTTGTGGTTAAGTAGTAATGTATTGTAGATATATACCACATCTTCTTTATCCACTCATTTATGGGTGAACATTGGGTTGCTTCCATATCTTGGCTAATGCTGCAATCAACAGAGGGGGGTACATGTACCTTTTTGAATTAGTATTTTTATTTTCTTCAGATAGATATCCAGTAGTGGAATTACTAGATCATATGGTAGTTCTATCTTTAATATTTTGAGGAAACTCCATACTATTTTTCATAGGGTTTTCACGAATTTACATTCCTACAAATAGTGCACAAGATATTCCTTTTCTCCATATCCTCACCAACACTTGTTATTTCTTGTCTTTTTTATTCTAGCCATTCTGACATCTGTACGGTGATAACTCATTGTAGTCTTGATTTGTATTACCCTGATGAGTAATGATGTTGAGCATCTTTCCATGTGCCTGTTAGCCATCTCTATACCTTTTTTGGAAAAATGTATTCAGATTCTTTTTCCATTTTTTAATCAGAATTTTTTCTGTTATTGAGTTATATGAGTTCTTTATATATTTTGATTTGAGCCCCTTAATTAACATATTATTTGGAAATATCTTTTTTCAGTAGGTTGCCTTTTTATTTTTCAGATGGTTTCCTTCACTGTGCAAAAGCTTTTTAGTTTAATGTAGTCCCATTTGTTTATTTCTGCTTTTATTTCTCTTGCCTTTGATGTCAGATTCAAAGAAAAATCTTTAAGACAGTGTCATAGAGTTTACCACCTATGTTTCCTTCTAGGAATTTTATGGTTTCAGATATTACATTCAAGTCTTTAATATATTTTGAGTTAATCTTTGTACATTTTAAGATGGTGGTCCAGTTTTATTCTTTTAAATGTAGCTATTAGTTTTCCTAACACCATATTTTGAAGACATTGTACTTTCCTAATGTATATTTTTGTCTCCTTCATTGTAAATTAATTGACTATATATGCATAGGCTCCCTATTCTGTTCCATTGGTTTATATGCCTATTTTGATTTCTGAACCACACTGTTTTATTTGCTACAGCTCTGTAGTCTAGTTTGAACATGGAAAATGTGGTATCTCCAGCCTTGTTATTCTTTTTGAGGATTGTTTTGTCAGTTCACTGTCTTCTGTGAATTCATACAGATTTTAAAATTATTTTTGTTTTCATTTTGGTGATGAATGCCTTTGGAGATTTGATAGGGATTTCATTTAATCTGCAGATTGCTTTGTGTAGTATTGATATTTTAACAGTATTTATTCTACCACTGCATGAGCACAGAATATCTTTCCATTTATTTGTGTCTTCTTCAATTTCATTCATCAATGTCCTGTAGTTTTTTTTATTATGTTATGTAAATCACCATACATTACATCATTATATTGGATGTAGTGTACCATGATTCATTATTTCCATATAACACCCAGTGCTCCATTCAGTACATGCTTTCTTTAATACCCATCACCAGGCTAACCCATCCCCCCATCCCCCTCTCCTCTAGAACCCTCAGTTTGTTGCTCAGAGTCCATTGTCTCTCATGGTTCATCTCCCCCTCCAATTTCCCCACCTTAATTTTTCCCTTCCTATTAACTTCTTCTGGTTTTTTTTTAACATATAATGTATTAATTGTTTCAGAGGTACAGGTCTGTGATTCAACAGTCTTTTTTTTTTTTTTAAGATTTTATTTATTTGTGAGAGAGGGAACGAGAGACAGCATGAGAGGGAGGAGGGTCAGAGGGAGAAGCAGACTCCCTGCCGAGCAGGGAGCCCGATGCGGCACTCGATCCAGGGACTCCAGGATCATGACCTGAGCCAAAGGCAGTCGCTTAACCAACTGAGCCACTCAGGCGCCCTGATTCAACAGTCTTACACAATTCACAGCGCTCACCATAGCACATGCCCTCCCCAATGTCTATCACGAGCCACCCCATCCCTCCCACCCCCCACCACTCCAGCAACCCTCAGTTTATTTCCTGAGATTAAGAATTCCTCATATCAGTGAGATCATATGATACATGTCTTTCTCTGATTGACTTATTTCGCTCAGCATAATACCTTCCACTTCCATCCACGTCGTTGCAAATGGCAAGATTTCATTCCTTTTGATGGCCGCAGATTATTCCATTGTATATATATACCACATCTTCTTTATCCATTCATCTGTCGATGGACATCTTGGCTTAATATGATTTCAGTTTTCTTGAATTTATTGAGTCTTGTTTCATGCATAACATGTGATCTATCTTGAAGAATATTCCATATGCACTTGAGAAAGATGTTTATTTTGCTCCTTTTGGATGGAATATTCTCTATATATCTTTTAAGTCCATCTGGTCTATGTGATGTTTAATGCTAAGGTTTCCTTTTTTGATTTTCTGCCTGGATGATGGATTCATTGATTTTAGTGGGATGTTAAAGTGTCCTACTCTTATTGTATTCATCAGTTTCTCCTTTTAGTTCTATTAATATTTGCTTTATGTGTTTTGGTGTTTCTATATTGGGTGCATATATATTTATAAACATTACATCTTCTTGCTTGATTGACCCCTTTATCATTCTATAGTGCCTCTCTTTGTCTTTTATTATAGCCTTTGTTTAAAGTCTATTTGTCTGGGGTGGGAGGGATGGGGTGGCTGGGGGATAGACACTGGGGAGGGTATGTGCTATGGTAAGTGCTGTGAATTGTGTAAGACTGATGAATCACAGACTAGTACTCCTGAAACAATACATTAATAAAAAAATAAAAATGTTAATAAAAAAGACTATACTTAATGAGCATTGAGTAACATATGGTTCTGTTGAATCACTATATTGTATAGCTGAAACTAATATAACACTGTATATTAACTATACTGGAATTAAAATAAAAAAATAAAGTCTATTTGTCTGATATGAATATGGCTATACCAGCTTTCTTTTTGTTTCCATTTGCCTAAGCTATCTTTTTCCATTCCTACATTTTCAGTATGTGTGTCCTTACTTCTGAAATAAATCCTTTGTAGGCAATATATAGATGTGTTTTGTTATTTTATCCATTCAGTAACTCTCTGCCTTTTGATTAAAGTTTTTAGACCATTTACATATAATGTAACTATTGATGCATATGTACTTATTCCTATTTCATTCATTGTCTTCTGGCTGTTATTGTAGTTTGTCTCCTTTTCTTTCTCTTCTTTTCCCTTGGTGTTTTGATAACTTTCTTAAGTGTTATGTTTACATTTCTTTCTCATTTTCTTCTGCATGTTTACTATAAATTTTTACCTTCTGGTTACCATAAGGCAAAATATGTATAGCAACTATATATATATAATATATCCTCCTATGTATAGTAACTTAAATTTTAATACATTCTAAAACTTTAAATTTTTGCTTCCCACATTTTATGTTTTTGGTGTCACATCTTACATCTTTTTTATTGTTATCCCTTAACTAATTATTGCAGATTTAGTTAATTTTACTATTTTTATCTTTTAACATTCATAGTAGCTTTATAACTGTTAATTGACTACCTTTATTAATTTTTTGCAGTGAGATTTTTACTACTGTAGGTTTCCTGTCATTTTAATTTCTGTTATTTCTTTCCACGTTGCTGCAAGTGACAAGATTTCATTTTTTATGGCTGAATAATATTCCATGGTATATATATATACCACATCATCTTTATCTATTCATCAGTTGATGGACACTTGGGCTTTTCAATAGTTTGGCTATTGTAGATAATGCTGCTATAAATATTGGACTGCATTTATCCCTTTGAGTTAGTATTTTTGTGTTCTTTAGGTAAACACCCAATAGTGCAATTGCTGGATCATTTTATTTATTTATTTATTTATTTATTTATTTATTTATTTATTTATTTATTTAAGATTTTATTCATTTTTTGACAGAGAGAGACACAGTGAGAGAGGGAACACAAGCAAGGGGAGTGGGAGAGGGAGAAGCAGGCTTCCCGCGGAGCAAGGAGCCTGATGCAGTGCTCGATCCCAGGACCCTGGGATCATGACCTGAGCCAAAGGCAGACGCATAACGACTGAGCCACCCAGGCACCCCTGCTGGATCATTTTAATTATGATGTGTCTTGGTGAATTGCTTTAGGTTCATCTTATTTTGAACTCTCTGAGTTTCTTAGACCTGGATGTCTGTTTCCTTCCCTTTGTTAGGAAAAATTTCAGTTGTTGTATTCTCAAATAAGTTTTCTGTACCTTGGTCTCTCTGTTCCCCTTCTGGAACACCAATAATGCAAATGTTATTCTGTTTCATGTTGTCTCAAAGGTCTCTTAAGTTTTCTTCTTTTTTTAAAGGTCTTTTTTTTTCTTTTTGCTGTTCTGTCTGGATGAGTTCCATTGCTTTGTCTTCCAGTTTGCTAATCCATTCTTCTGCTTCACCCAATCTGTTGTTAAAACCTCTTGTGAATTTTTTTTTTAGTCATTGTATGCTTCACTCTGTGACTTTTATTTGGTATTCTTACATTTTCTTTTTTGTTGCTGACTTTCTCATTGTGTTCATCCAGTCTTCTCCCAAGTTCAGTGAGCATTTTACAACCATTATTTTGAATCCCTTATCTGGTAGGTTACTTATCTTCATATCATTTAGGACTCTTTTCCTGTGGTTTTTTTTTTTTCTTGTTCTTTATTTTGGGTTATAGTTCTCTGTTTCCTAATTTTGCTTGACCCTCTGTGTTTATTTCTATGTATTAAAGAAAACAGCCACTTCTCTCAATCTTGAAGGGGTGGCTTTTTGTACACGATCAACTTTCTTTTTCAACCTTATCCTAGCTCTTGATTATCTCTCAAACCTTTGTGATTATCTAACCACCTGATTTTTTCTTGATTCATCCCTATTTTTTGAGAGTGTGCCAAGACCTCTCAATATTCAATGAGAGGAATCTCATTTAGCACCTAGTTTCAGGTTGATTGGAAACCAGACCCTTAGGCAAATATGTAAATATGTAAAATATAAACATATATGTACAGTCCTATGGGACTGCAGTTATAATCCCTGCTGGAGGCCAGTCCAGGAAAGCTGGAAGTGTCCTTTTGGTGATAGCTGCAAAAATTGAGGTTGCAGATAAGTGCATATGCTCCTTCCTGTGAGGTCTCTTTGAGCTGTAGTGAGGCCCAGAATGTGTGCAAGGATGGTGTCTCCCTGCTTACATTTCCTGGAGTGGTTCCTTAGCCTCTACATGTGGAAGAAATTTGAAGACTGTCCCTTAGGCTGAAGCTCCATACTTCATAAATAGGCTTTTTCCACAGGAAGACTGGGGTTGTGTTTCAGTCTGTTGTCTGTGTAGTAACCTGGGTGTGGTGAACAACCAAGAACTGCATTTCCAATTTTCACATTCCCATGGAGCTTAGGAATACCAGCCTCCTTGGCCACCAGAGCCAGGTAGATCAAAGGGCATTCCTTGTGTGGATTATCCATGCCTACTAGATTTACATATATAGTTGGAGAGTATAGGGATTAGAGCATGTTTGCTGGCTTAAGAAAGGTAGTGATAATATATCTTAACTGCACATTTCCATAGGTCAGGTTGTAGCTGAGAGTCCTTATCTGTGTGTGTATGCTGGCTTTAGTTTCAGAGTGGGAGAATGCCACAGCCACTTGCTCTCCCCAGCCCCAGCCAGAGAGCAGAGGAGTGTCAGAATTGTCCATGCTCACTGATTTTATCTAGTGAGCATGAGAATGTTCATGTTCACTTGCCCGAGCCAGATAGAGGGAGAGTGCTACAACTGCCTGCACGACCAGACTTCAGTAAGGCAGTAGGATAGTAGTTAAATGATGACCCTTTCTTGTCTTGGCAAGGTGGAGGGAATGTGCTGTATCTGAACTTCCTCCCCGTGCTAACAGGATAGAAGCAGAGTGCAGAAATGGTATCTGCCCATGCCTCTGACTCCAAGGAAGTCTCCTCCACCAGAGACTTTTGAATTAGCAAATGAATCTCCTTCACATATATTCATAATGCTTTTCAAACTGCTAGGGGATTTTGTGTTTGTTTTTGTTTGGTTGGTTTTGCTGGATTTTAGCTGAGTGAGACCATATGTAAGCTCTTTAAAAGGGGAATCTCAGGTTTGTAGAGCACTTGGGTCCCTTGGGCATCAGTCTCTTTGGTTTTCTAAGCCATATATTTTGGGGGTTTGTGTTTCCAGCACAGATCCCTAGGGTTGAGATGACTATTGTGGGAGCACCAACCCCTTGCTGCTCCAGGAGAAACACTAGACTGGTGAGATCCATCCTTATTGTGGGATGCCATGGCATGGCAGTTTTTGGTGAGATGATATTTCTGCCTTCCTACCCATTTTGATCTGGTCTTTGTATCCTTTGTTATGGAGAAACAGTTTATCTAGTTTTCAAATCTTTTTCAGAGGTATGATCCATATGTAGCTGTAGAGTTGATGTCTCCATAAAAGGTTGTGGTTTTAGGATATTCATATGCTACCATCTTACAGAAGTCCTAGCTAATTGTTATACCTGGAGCCAGCAATCCTATTCCCTTGGGGAAACTGCTTGTTGTGGTAGACAGCTTCTAAAATGTTTCCAATGATCCCACTTCCTGTTATTCACTCCTTTTTGTAATCTCCTTCCTTTGTATTTGGGCTGGATATAGTGGCTTGTTTCTAACAAATGGATTATGGCAAACATTATAGGATGTCATTTACAAGATTAGGTTAAAAAAGAGTGACTTCTGTTGTGCATGCACTCTCTCTTGCCTTCTCAGATTGCTTGCTTTGCTGAAACAAGCTACCATGATGGAGAATCGCACATGGAAAAGCAATCGTGGTCAGTGAAGCAGTGAGACTCTCAATTTAACAGCCTGTAAGAAACTGAATTCTGCCAAAAACCACATGAGCAAGCTCTGAAGAGAATATTTACAAGTCAGACTTTCAGATGAGACAGGAATCCCAGATGATACCTTGATAATAGCTTTATCAGAGACTGGAGAACCCAGCTAATATATATTTAGATTCCTGACCTGCAGAAACTCTGATATATGTGTGTTATTTAATGCTATTAATTCAGTGGGTAATATGTTATACAGCAATATATAAGTGATAGAGATTTGGGCACCTACAAATATATGGTGCAGTTGTATCAAATAAAATGTAGGTGTGACTATAGAAACAGGAAGTTTGTGGGTGCTAGAAGAATATTGAAAACCATGATAGAAATGAAGCAACTTTTAAAGGAACCTCCATATTGTTTTCCACAGTGGCTGTACCAGTTTACATTCCCACCAACACTACATGAGTATTTCTTTTTCTCCACATCCTAAACAACACCTGTTGTTTCTTATGTTGTTGATTTTAGACATTCTGACAGGTGTGAGGTGATATCTCATTGTAGTTTTGATTTGCATTTCCCTGATGATAAGTGATGTTGAGCATCTTTTCATGTGTCTGTTGACCGTCTGTGTGTCTTCTATGGAGAAACCTCTGTTCATGTCTTCTGCCCATTTTTAAATTGGATTATTTCTTTTTTGGGTGTTGAGTTATATCAGTTCCTTATAAATTTTGGATACTAACCCTTTATTGGATATGTCATTTGCAAATATCTTCTCCCTTTCTGTGGGCTGCCTTGTAGTTTTGTTGATTATTCTCTTTACTGTGCAGAAGCTTTTAATTTTGATGTAGTACCAATGGTTTATTTTTTGCCTTTGTTTCCCCTTGCCTCAGGAGACATATCTAGAAAGAAGTTGCTATGGCTAATGTCAAAGTTATTGGTTGTCTTCTCTTCTAAGATTTTTATGGGTTTCACTTTGAATTTATTTTGGTGTGTGGTGTAAGAAAGTGGTCCAGTTTCATTCTTTTGAATGTTGCTGTCCAGTTTTCCCAACACCACTTACTTAAGAAACTGTCTTTTTCCCACTGGATATTCTTTCCTGCTTTGTCAAAAATTGATTGACCAGGGCGCCTGGGTGGCTCAGTTGGTTAAGCGACTGCCTTCGGCTCAGGTCATGATCCTGGAGTCCAGGGATTGAGTCCCGCATCGGGCTCCCTGCTCAGCGGGGAGTCTGCTTCTCCCTCTGACCTTCCTCCTTCTCATGCTGTCTCTCATTCTCTCTCTCTCAAATAAATAAATAAAATCTTTAAAAAAAATTGATTGACCATATAATTGTGGGTTTCTTTCTGGATTTTCTATGCTGTTCCATTGATCTATGTGTCTATTTTTGTGCCACTACTATACTGCTTTGATTACTATAGTTTGTAATATAACTTGAAGTCTGGAATTGTGATGCCTCCCGGTTTGCTTTTCTTTTTCAAGATCACTTTGACTATTCAGGGTCTTTTGTGGTTCCAAATAAATTTTAGGATTGTTTGATCTAGCTCTGTGAAAAATACTGTTGGTATTTTGATAGGGATTGCATTAAATGTGTAGATTGCTTTGGGTAATATAAACATTTTAACAATATATGTGTTTTCAATCCATGAGCATGGAATGTCTTTACATTTTTTTGTGTCGTCTTCAATTTCTTTCATCGGTGTTTTATAGTTTTCAGAGTATAGGTCCTTCACCTCTTTGATACCCCTAGGTATCACCTTAAGATACCCCTAGGTATCACCTTAAGACACCCTTAGGTATCTTACTGTTTTGGGTGCAATTGTACATGGGATCAATTCCTTAATTTCTCTTTATGTTGTTTCATATATATATAATAGATAGATGATAGATGATAGATAGATGATAGATATAGATAGATAGATGATAGATAGATGATAGATAGATAGATAGATAGATAGATAGATAGATAGATAGATAGATAGATGATAGATAAGATAGATGATATGCAACACATTTTGGTACATTGCTTTTATATACTGCAACTTTACTGAATTTGTATATCAGTTCTAGCAGTTTTTTGGTAGAATCATTCAGGTTTTCTATACAGTATCATGTGATCTGCAAATAGTGAAAGTTTTACTTTTTCCCTGCCAATTTGGATGCCTTTTATTTTTTTATTTTATTTTATTTTATTTTATTTTATTTTATTATTTTATTTTATTTTAATTTTATTTTATTTTATTTTATTTTATTATTTTATTGTAATTTGTTGTTGTCTGATTGCTCTGGCTAGGACTTCCAGTACTATGTTGAATAACAGTGGTGAGAGTGGACATCCTTGTTATGTGCCTGACCTTAGGGGAAAAGCTCTCAATTTTTCCCTATTAAGGATGATGTTAGTTGTGGGTTTTTCATGTATAACCTTTATTATTATGAGGTATATTTCCTCCAAACCTATTTTGTTGAGGGTTTTTATCATGAATGGATAATGTACTTTGTTAAATGCTTTTTCTGCATCTATTGAGAGGATCATATGTTTTTTTATCCTTCTTCTTATTGGTGAGATATTATCACATTTATTGATATGCAAATATTGAAATACTCCTGTGACCCAGGAATAAAATGCACTTGATTGTGGTGAATGATTTTTTTTAATGTATTGTTGAATTTGGTTTGCTAGTATTTTGTTGAGAATTTTTGCATCTGTGTTCATCAGAGATATTGGCCTGTACCTCTCTTTTTTAGTGGTGTCTTAACTGGTTTTGTCATCTGGGTAATGCTGGCCTCGTAGAGTGAATTTGAGTTTTTCTTTCTTTTCTATTTTTTGGAATAGTTTGAGAAGAGTAAGTATTAACTCTTCTTTAACTGTTTGGTAGAATTTGCCTGTAAAACCATCTATCTTGTCCTGGACTTTTGTTTGTTGAGATTTTTAAAATTACTGACTCAATTTCTTTGCTGGTTATTGGCCTGTTCAAATTTTCTTTTTCTTCCTGTTTCAGTTTTGATAATTTATATGTTTCTAGGAATATATCCATTTCTTCTAGGTTGTCCAATTTGTTGGCATATAGTTTTTCATAATATTCTCTTACAATTGTTTGTATTTCTTTGGTATTGATTGTTATTTCTCCTCTCTCATTTGTGACTTTATTTACTTGTGTCCTTTCTCTTTTTTTCTTGATAATTCTGGCTAAAAGCTTATCAATTTTATTGATTTTTTTTTCAAAGAAACAGCTCCTGGTTTTATCAACCTGTTCTATTGTTTGTTTGGTTTTTTTTTTTTTAATTTCTGTATCATTGATTTCTGCTCTAATCTTTATTATTTGTCTTCTCCTGCTGGATTTTAGCTTCATTTATTGTTCTTTTTCTAGCTCCTTTAGGTATAAGCTTAAGCTTTTTGAGATTTTTCTTGCTTCTTGAGGTAGGCCTGTATTGCTGTAAACCTCCCTTTTTGAACCACTTTTCATGCATCCCAGGGTTTTGGACTGTTGTGTTTTCATTTTCATTTGCT
The DNA here is from genome assembly GCF_029215605.1 of Mirounga angustirostris. NCBI lineage: Eukaryota > Metazoa > Chordata > Mammalia > Carnivora > Phocidae > Mirounga > Mirounga angustirostris. Next base: position 166,108,243 of record NW_026991710.1, read on the forward strand.
TCCATGTACTTTTTTATTTCTTCTTTTATTTGATGTTTGATTCAATCATTGTTTAGTAGCATGTTATTTCAACTTAATGTATATGTGGTCTTTCCAGATTTTTTTTTTTTTGGTTGATTTCTAGTTTCATAGCTTTGTGGTCAGAAAAGATGCATGGTATGACTTTGATCTTCTTGAATTTGTTGAAGTTTGTTTGGTGGGCTAATGTGATCTATTCTAGAGAATGTTCCATGTGCACTTGAAAAGAATGTGTACTCTGCTGTTTTAGGATGGAATGTTCTGAATATATCTGTTAAATCCATCTAGTCCATTGTGTCATTCAAAGCCAGTTTCTTTGTATTTCTGTTTGCATGATCTGTCCATCAGTGTAAGTGGTGTGTGAAAGTCCCCTATTATTATTGTATTATTGCCAATTAATTCCTTTATGTTTGTTATTAACTGTTTTATGTATTTGGGTGCTCCTATGTTGGGTGAATAAATATTTTCCATTATTATATCTTCTTGTTAGATTGTCCCTTTTATTATTATATGGTGTCCTTCTTTGTCTCCTGTTAAAGTCTTTATTTTAAAATCTACTTTTTTCTGGGGCACCTGGGTAGCTCAGTCAGTTGGGCGTCTGCTTTCAGCTTGGGTCATGATCCCAGGGTCCTGGGATCAAGCCCCACGTCAGGCTCTCTGCTCTGCCGGGAGTCTGCTTCTCCCTCTACTTGCCACTACCCCTGCTTGTGCTGTCTCTGTCAAATAAATACATAAAAAATCTTAAAAAATAAATAAAATCTACTTTTTCCTATATAAACATTGCTACTCCATCTCTCTTTTGATATCCATTTGCATGATAGATGTTTCTCCATCCTCTCACTTTCAATCTGCATTTGTTTTTAGGTCTAAAATGTGTCTCTTATGGGCAGCATATAGATGGGTGTTGTTTTTTATACATTGTCACCCTATATCTTTTGATTGGAGCATATAATCCATTTACATTCAAAATAATTTTTGATAAATATGTTTATTGCCACTTTATTACTTGGTTGTTTCTAAAAATTTTCTTTTATCTTTTCTTGTCTTTCATGCTTTGCTGATTTTCTTTAGTGATATAACTGGATTTCTTTCTCTTTATTTTTTGCATATTTATTAGTGGTTTTTGATATATGGTTACTGTTAGGTTTATATATAACTTCTGCCTATAGCAGTCTATATTAAGTTGATCATTGTTTAAGTTTGAATCCATTCTTTTCTCCTCAGCTCTCTATGTCTTAGGTATATGTTATTATATTTATATCCTTGTGTGTGTGTGTGTGTGTGTGAGTTCCTTCACTAATTATTTACAAAATTATTCATTTTTACTGCTTTTGTGTTTCCTACCTCTATACCATCACTTTTGGTTTCTCCTTTCCCCTCAAAATGTCCCCTTTAACATTTCTTGCAGAGCTGGTTTAGTGGTCATGACTTCCTTTAGTTTTTGTTTGTCTGGGAAGCTCTTCATCTCTCCTATTTGAATGATAGCCTACCTGGATAGAGTATTCTTATTTGCAGATTTTTCCCATTCAGCACTTTGAATATATCATGCCACTCTCTTCTGACTTTCAGAATTTCTGTTGAAAAATCTCCTGCTAGCCTTATGGGTTTTCCTTGTAAGCTACTGACTTCTTTTGTCTTGCTGCTTTTATTTTTTTTTTCTTTATCACTATATTTTGTAAATTTAATTACAATATGTCTTAGTGTGGGTCTGCTTTTGTTGATTCTGGTGGGGGTTCTGTGTGCCTCCTGGATCTAGATATCTGTTTCCTTCTCCAGATTAGGGGAAGTTTTCAGCTATTATTTCTTCAAATGAATTTTCTGCCTCTTTTCTCTCTCTTCTTCTGGGACTTCTATAATATGAATGTTATTAAATCTGATGGAGTCACTGATTTCCTTAAGTCTTCCTTGTTTTGCATAATTCTTTTTTCTGTCTTTTGTTTAGCTTGGTTACTTTCCATTACTATTTCTTTTAGGTCACTAGTTCTTTCCTCTACTCCTTCCATTCTGCTGTTCATTTAATCAAGCCTGTTTGTCATTTTGTTTAATGTTCCCCTATCTCTGCTATGTTATTCCTTATTTCTGTGTTCAGTGTCTCACTCATGTCTTTCACTCTTTTCTCAAGTCTGGTGAATATTTTTATGATCATTGCTTTAAATTCTCTGTCAGGCATATTACTTATATCTTTTTCAATTAGCTCTCTGGCTGTAGCCTTGTCCTGTTCTTTCTTTTGGTATAAATTTTCCTGTCTCCTCATTTTTTCTTCCTCTCTGTTTCTGTTTCCATGTATTAAGAAAGTCAACTGTATCTTCTGCTCTTGAAAGTAGTGATACTATGAAGAAGCAGTCCTGGAGTGCCCTGCAGTGCAGTGTCTCCTGTTCACCAGAATCTAACAATTCAGGAAATTATCCTATATGTGTTGTTTATGCCTTGCTGTTGTGTCTGAGTCACTTTTTCTTTCAGTGCTGTAGTCTTCACTGACTATCTGCCTATTTTGGGCTATACTTGCTCTCTGTGATGTTAGCAGGACCCAGGCAGTCCAGCTCTAAGGGGACATGTCTGCCAGGGAAACTGGGAGTGGGGTGCAATGTTAGAAAAATTTGCACAGGTCACTAGTCCTACACCAGATCCCCCAAAGCACTGTGGGGGCTGAGATTTCTGTGTAAGGGCAGCTGGGTGAGCAAGGCTGGGCATGGTGCCCAAGGATGGCTGGGTGTGGCTGGGCCCAGTATGACTAGGTGGCGGGGGCCTGGGGCTGAGCAGAGTGTGGTGACTTGGCCAAGTGGGGTGACTGCTGTGTACCTGGTGGCTTTGCATGATGTAGGACCGCAGCTGGGGCCACACGAATGGGCACAGTGCACAAAGGTGGCTGGTTGGGCAAAGTGTGCAATGGTAGCTGGAGGCAAATGGTTGCATGTGGTGCAGTAGATGTGCATGTTGTGCTGTGGCAGCTGTGCACCTGATGGCTACTTGGGGCATATGTGTAGCTTTGACAAAATTTGCCCTGAGGCCAGGGCCAAGCCTAGCAGGTTTGGAGTGGGCTAGTCCTTAGGAGAACTCATGGGCATAGCTCACTGGAAGAGGGTTAGGTAGCAAGTGTCTGTGAATTCCTTCCTCTTGCAGGTGGCTCTGTGCTTATGCTGTGGGGCTGGGGAGGAAAATGGTGTCTTTCAGCTCCCTCATTTTCAGAGAATTCACCCAACACACTATGAAATCAGTATGAATAGATATACCTCCTGTTTTCCCCCAGAGTTGTGTTAACTGTCATTTTTATGTTGCCTCTCTGTGGGCTGCTGTCTCTTTAAGGGCTGTGACCCAGCTATCACTCACCTTCTTCAGGTAGCCAGTGCTGAAGCAGCAGGCTTTTAAACCTCCAGGCTTCAAGTACCACTGGTTTTATAAACTCACAGAATTCAGCCTCTCTTTTTTATTAAGATTGTATTTTATTTTTTAAAGATTTTATTTATTTATTTATTTGAGAGAGTGAGTGAGCAGGGGGAGGGGCAGGGGGAGAGGAGCTCTGGTAAGCGCTGTGAATAGTGCAAGACTGTTGAATCTTAGATCTGTACCTCTGAAACAAATAATGCAATATATGTTAAGAAAAAAAAAAGAAGCAGAAGAAGGTAGCGGGAGGGGAAGAATGAAGCAGGAGAAATCGGAGGGGTAGATGAACCATGAGAGACGATGGACTCTGAAAAACAAACTGAGGGTTCTAGAGGGGAGGGGGGTGGGAGGATGGGTTAGCCTGGTGGTGGGTATTGAGGAGGGCACATTCTGCATGGAGCACTGGGTGTTATGCACAAACAATGAATCATGGAACACTTCATCTAAAACTAGTGATGTAATGTATGGGGATTAACATAAGAATAAAAAAAGAGAGAGAAGAGAGAATCTTAATCAGGCTCTGCACTGAGTGTAGAACCCATCTCGGGGATAAATCTCACAACTCTGAGATCATGATCTGAGCTGAAATCAAGAGTTAGATACTTAGCTGACTGAGCCACACTGGTGCCTCAAGATTTTATTTTTTAAGTAATCTTTACACCTAACGTGGGGCTCAAATTTACAACCCAGAAGTCAAGAGTCATGTGCTCTACTGATTGAGCCAGGCAGGTGCCCCATCAGCCCCTCTTGTTTTTAAAGCCAAACATTATGGGAATTAGTCATCCCTCTGGTGTGAGGGCCTGTTTCTCTGCCCTTTCTACATGCTCAGCTCTCTCCCTCCTGCAAGCAGGCTACTTATGCCTTTGTGACTTTCCTGACCTTTCAGATGCAGCTTCTTCTCTATATTCAGTTGTGGAGTTTGTTCTCCCAGTCTTCCCATCACTTCCCATTTTGCTGAATTGGATGTAGACCATATTTAGTTGACATTATGGGACAGGGTGAGCTCAGGGTCCTTCCACTCTGCTATCTTCCCAAACTCAGAATTTCATTCTTTTAAAGGTTAAATAATATTCTATCATTTTTATATACCACATTTTGTTTATTGATTTATCTATCAATGGACATTTAGGTTGTTTCTACCTTTTGGCTATTGTGAATAATGCTGCTATGAACAGCATTTGGTGTACAAACATCTTTTCAAGTCCCTGCCTTTTAATTCTTTGGGTATATACCTAAACATGGATTTGCTGGATCATATTCTAATTCTATGTTTTGTTTTGTTTTTTTGAGAAATGGCCGTTCTGTTTTTCACAGTGGCTGCACCATTTTATATTCCCACTGGTAATTCACAAGGGTTACAATTTGTCTACTTCTTTACTAACACTTAATTTCTGTTTTATTTTGTTTTTGTTTGGATCATGAAGTGATATTTTATTGTGTTTTTAACTTTCATTTTTTGAATAACTAGTGATGTAGAACTTTTTTCACAAGCTTATTGGCTATCCCTGTATCTTCTTTGGAGAAATGTCTATTTATGTCTTCGGCCTATTTTTAATTTGGTATTGGTTTTTGTTATCATTGAGTTTAAGGAATCCTATATACACTTTGGATACCAATCCTTTACCGGATCATGATTTGTTAATATTTTCTCCCATTCTGTGGATTGCCTTTTCAGTCTCTTGATAGTGTTCTCTGACTTACAAAAGTCCTTTTAATTTTTATGAAGTCCAATGTATCTGTTTTCTCTTTTGTTCCCTGTCATTTGGGTATCATATCCAAAAAATCATTTCCAAATTAATGTTATGAAGCTTTTCCCTATGTCATCTAAAAATTTTATCATTTAGCTCTTTAGGTCTTGAATCCTTTTGAGTTAATTTTTGTATATGGTACAAGATAAGGATCTAATTTCATTCTTTTTCATATGTATATCCAATTTTCCAGGATCATTTGTTGAAAACATTGTCCTTTGCCACTGAATGGTCTTGGCAGCAAAATAATTTTACCATATATGCAAGGATTTATTTCTTGGCTGTCTACTATATTTGACCATATATGCAAGGATTTATTTCTTAGCTGTCTAATACATGCCATTCATCAATAGTTCTGAATTTATGCCAACACCACACTGTTTTCATTGCTATAGCTTTGTAGAAAGTTATGATATCAAGAAGTGTGATTTCTCCCACTTTGTTCTTTTTTAAGGCTGTTTTGGCTATTTCAAGTCCCTTGAAATTCCATTTTATGATGGGTTTTCTATTTCTGAAAAAGAGTCTTTGGAATTTTGACAGATAGTGCATTGAATTTGTAGATTGCTTTGGATAGTATTAGCATCTTAACAATATTATGTCTTTCAGTCCATGAACACAGGGTATCTTTCTATATCTTTACACCTTTAATTTTTTTCTCAGCATTCCTTTATAGTTTTCAGTGTACACATCACTTACCTGCTTGGTTAAGTTTAGTTGGTTAATAATGGTTAATACTGTTATAAATTGAATTATTTCTTGATTTTTTCATAATGTTTATTGCTAGCGTAAAGAAATGAGTTTGATTTTTTGTATGTTAATATTTTATCCTGCAACATTACTGAATTTGCCAATTAGTTCTGAAAACCTTTTTGTGTGTGGAGTCTTTAAGGTTTTCTATATATGATTATGTAATCTGCAAGCAGAGATAATTTTACTTCTTTCTCTATGATTTGTATGCCTTTTATTTATTTTTATCACCTAATTTCTTTGGCTAAAATTTCCAATGTTATGTTGAAAAGAGGAGACAAATGTAGGCTAGCATATGCAACATGATTTATTGGGTGTATGTTAATTTTCAGGAAATAATTGCACAAAGCTAATTTTTATTCTTATTATCTTCATATTTTCAATGTATTACTTATAACTTACGCTCCTTTTTAAAATAAAACAAAAGAATGTAAGCCAGGAGGCCAGTTAACAAAATATAAAAAGGTAAATGGGGCAAAAGTTACATATCCAGGTGACTGATTACCACTGGATTACTCATTTTGACATAACAAGGATTTTACAATGGATACAAATGAAGTTAAAATATTTCTCTTGATAAATTATTCTTATCAATATTATAACAAAGGTTCATGATAATTTATAATCCAAAATACTAACTTGTATTTGAAACCCAAATAAAATTAATGAATTATTTCCAATTTTTGAGGGGACAAGTCATTAATATTAATCTAATCAATTATTTATAACAGAACATTAACATAATATAGAAAATTTCCCTGATTGAGATCTTCAATTCAATTCCACATTCTAAGTATCAAAACACAAATTACATTACATTATTACAAAAACTATGTCAAGACAAACACCCTCAGTTATTTTTCTTTAATTGATTATTATCTACATTTTGTATTGGAATGTTAGAATCTTTGTACCAGAATCAGAGTAATATGGAATAAAATGTCTCAACTTAAGCATCTCTTATGTGTATATAACAAATAATTATTTTCTCATATTACATCAAATGTGTGAGTGATTATGAAATATCTTTGTTTTATTTTAGTATTGTATAAATAAAACCTGCAAAGAAGTTCATTTGGTGGGAAAAAAATGTAATGCTGCTAAAAAATGCAAAGGAAATGGGGTAAGTAACTTTCTTTCTGTAGTTCTAAATTAGATGTTATTTTTGTGGGTAATTCAAAGTAAAAGTTTATCTTACTTGGGAGAATTGAGAGTCTAGTTACTTTTAAACTGAACTTGCCTAGACTAGCTAATCACTATAAAGAAAATCAGTGGGGTGATGAATATCTACCATTTGCATCAACATGGGTGGAACTGGAGGGGATTATGCTAAGTGAAATAAATCAGGCAGAGAAAGATAATTATCATATGGTTTCACTCATATGTGGAACATAAGGAATAGAGCAGAGGACCATATGGGAAGGGAGGGAAAACTGAATGGGAAGAAATCAGAGAGGGAGACAAACCATGAGAGATTCTGGACTCTGGGAAACAAACTGAGGGTTACAGAACCGAGGGGTTTGGGGGATTGGGGTAACCGGGTGATGGGTATTAAGAAGGGCACGTGTTGTGATGAGCACTGGATGTTATACGCAACTAATGAATTTTTGAACACTACATCAAAAACTAATGATGTACTATATGTTGGCTAATTGAAAATAATAAATAAATAAATAATAAATAAAATTCAGTGGGGTTAATTCAAAAACTGTTAAACAAATTGTACTACATGTGTTGAATTTATTGTGAACATCCACAACTTATGAATTAATAACATGTTTAAATAAAAACCATTTATGCCAATAAATGTTTTACTTGTAATTGTGAACATATTTTGTACTTCCTCATTTTCTTAATAATTAAAATTTATGGCTATATAATATTTTATAGAAATATACCTAAAAAACCTATTGACATGTTAGTGAATTTTCTGTTTCATGAAGAGGTTTCTAATAGGAAATATATCCTTATGCAAAAACTTTTTATTTCTTCCCAACTGTTTATCTATCTTAATCTGCTAACACAAATTTGTTGTTACTTTTATATTTAATTTTTACATCTTAAAATTTATAGTTTTTGTCCTTTTAAAATTATTTTTCCGAAAAGAAAATCAGTGTAAGATGCAGTCAACACTATAAGAATTATCCCAGATTTACCATATTTATCAGTATTCAATTTTATAATTTTTAAATTGATTGGATTTAGAATATATAAAATGCCTCTTGCATTGTCTTTAATTTTCTAGAGGCTTTTAACAAAGAAGATAACTACATTTTCATGTTTTGTTTTTTACTTTCTATAGTTACAATTATTGGCCTGAGCTTTTGCTTTCCTTTCTTTAGTTATGCTTTAGGTCTTCAGTCCGAATGATTTTTATTAAATCTCAAACAAAGTTATAGATTGTAAATTATTGATACTGTTTTATTGGATACAAATTTGTTTTCTTCACCTACTACCATTTAGATTCCAATTTTATTTTACTTAGGTTTCTGGATTTTTAAATAAAATTTTTCACTATGAAATATGACATACATAAAATAAGTAAATAAGATTAAACTGCATTTATTTTATGATTTTCTCTATGCTTATTAATTTCAAAATTAAAATGAAAATGTCAAGTAAAATCTAACTGAATCTAGGAGAAGCTCTGTTTACTTTCCAATGACATCTCAACAGACAACTCTATTATTTACAGTTGATAGAGTTGACTTATAACCCTATAATTTGCCATTTTAGTTCAATTTTATGAGCGTGTAGTTGTTTAAGAAATCTTATTGTAAAGTATTGGCAGTCATTGTAGTGTGGTTCTTTTTTCATTTCTGATACATTTTTTTTTATTAATAAGACTTTTTTTTTTTTTAGAGCAGTTTTAGGTTCACAGAAAACTTGAGTGAAAAATACAGAATGCTCTCATATATCTCTTTCCCTGACACATGCATAGCCTCCCCCAATATCCACATCCTGCATCAAAGGTGCACACTTGTTACAATTGATGAACATACATTAACATATCATAATCACCCCAACTATTGATAATTTGCATTAGGGTTTATTCTTTGTGTTCTACTTTTATGGTTTTGGATGAATGTAAAATATATCCATTATTATAATACCATAAGATAATTTCACTGGCCTAAAGATCCTTTGTGCTTCCCCTCTTTAAGTCTCCACTAAACCTACAACAACCAGTTATGTTTTTAACTGTCTCCATAGTTGTGCCTTTTCCAGAATGTTATATAGTTGGGATCATACAGTATACAGCCTTTTCAGAGTGGCTTCTTTCACTTAGTAACATACAGGTTCCTTCATGTCTGCTGTTTGGATTTACCACAGTTAATTTATTTATTCACCACTGAAAGACATATTGGTTGCTTCCAAGTTTTTACAGTTATGAATATAACTACTTAAATATCCATGTGCAGATTTTTGTGAAAAGATAAATTTCCAACTCTTTTGGGTATATACTTTTCTTTAAATTAGACTCCCTAGCAATTTATCATTTATTAATGATCTAAATATATCAAGAAGTTAAGAAAAAAACAACAGATTATATTGAAAATTTTAGTTATTGATTGACTGCAAGTGGTGGACATTCCTGAATCTGGTCCCCATTGTTAAAGACAAAGGTTTCAATATTCAATTCCATGTCTTTCTTTCATGCAACATGCTTTTGATGTTATATATAAAAAGCTATCTCCAGGGCGCCTGGGTGGCTCAGTTGGTTAAGCGACTGCCTTCAGCTCAGGTCATGATCCTGGAGTCCCTGGATCGAGTCCCGCATCAGGCTCCCTGCTAGGCGAGGAGTCTGCTTCTCCCTCTGACCCTCCCCCCTCTCATGTGCTTGTTCTCTCTCGTTCTCTCTCTCTCAAATAAATAAATAAAATCTTTAAAAAAAAAAAAAGCTATCTCCAAACCCAAGGTCACCAAGATTTTCTCCAGTGTTACCTTCTACAAGTTTTATAGTTTTGTATTACATTTAGGTCTATGATCCATTGAGCTAATTTTTATGAAAGGCATAAGTACTAATTTTTTGCATGTAAATTTCCATCACCATTTATTTTAAAGGATGATTCTTTCTCCATTGAACGGTCTGGCTTTGCTCCATTATCAAAGGCCAGTTGACTATACTTATGTGGATTTAATTCTGATTTCTGTATTTCATTCCATCAATCTGTTTATCTATTCCTTTGCCAATACTCCACTGTTTTATTTTAGCTTTAAAATAAGTATACATATCAGGTAGTCAAAGTGATCCTTCTTTGTTCTTCAGTAGTATGTTGGCTATTCTGTGTCTTTTGCCTTTCCATATAAACATAAGTTGGCCAAATCAGATTGTCAGTATCCACAAAATAAGCAAATGGAATTTTGATTGGGGTTGTATTGAATGTATAGATCAAGTGGGGAATAACTAACATCTTGACAATATTGAATCCTCATATTCATGTACATGGAATATCTTTCCATTTATATAAATCTTGGAGTTTGTTACATTAGACTTTGCAGTTCTCCTAATACAGGTCTGGTAAATTTATAACCAATTATTTTTTTGGTGTTAATGTAAATGGTCAAATTCCAGTTGTCTATTGTTATATATAAGTAAGCAATTTACTTTTCTATATTAACTTCTCATTATGCTGCCTTACATAATCACTTATTGGTTCTTATAGCTCTTTTGTTGATACTTTGGGATTATTTACACAATCATGTCATCCAAGAACAAAATATTTTATTTCTTTCTTTCTTTCCGAATTTTATATCTTTTATTTCCTGTTCTTATTGCATTAGCTAGAACTTCCAGTATAATATTGAAAAGAGAAAAAGTAGTAAAAGTAAACATCCTTGCCTTGCTCCTGATCTTAGCAAGAAAGCTTCTAGCTTCTCACTATTTTTTTTTATATTCTTTCAATGTAGTAGGCCATATAAATTTGTGAATTTCTAAATAAGGTAGAGCAATTTCTTATCTGCATATTTAAAAATAGATTCAAACTTTAGAAAGAGTCATATTCAAATAAGCATGTCTAAATAAAAAATAATAATAAAAACATTTACTTCCTGGAAAACAACAAAGGGGATATATTCATAAACCCAGGGAACCCTTCTCATGTTCCTCTTTGCTCTTCTTCACAATTTTCTTTCACATTATTTATGTTGGAGACTCTCATCTGTGACCTTCCAAGACCACACACAAGTGAAAGCTCACAAAATAATTTACCTTTTTCTCTGAACCACATGGCTTACTCTCTTCTTTCCACTTCTCCTTTTTTCTTTTCTCCCTCAACTTGTCTATTTTTTTACTCTTTCATTTACTTTTTTATTTTTTCCCTAGGTTTCCCCTGATTCTCTTATGAATTCTTAACTTCAATTGTTCTCTGCCTTTTTCTTTTCTATTGAAGTATAATTGACAAATAACTGCATATTTGTTCAAGATGTACAATATAATGATTTAATATTTGTATGTATTGCAAAGTGATCACCACAATAATTCTAGTTAGCATCCATCATCATACATAGTTACAATTTTTTTTCTTGTGCTGAGGAATTTTAAGATCTACTCTCCACAACTTTCAAATATTCAATACCATATTATTAACTACATTCACCATACTTAAATTACATCCTTATGTTTTATTTATTTTATAACTGGAAGTTTTTATCTTTGAAAACCTCCACCTATTTCACCCATCATCCCCCAACCCTTCACCTGTGACACCTACCAATCTATCCTCTATACTTATATGCTTGTTTTAAAAAATTCTATCTAAAAGATGGATCATAATATTCGATTTTCTCTGTCTGACTTATTTTACTTAGCATAATGCCCTCAAGGTCCATCCATGTTGCCACAAGTGACAAGATCTCATTGTTTTTATGGCTGAATAATATTCCATTGTGTCTATGTGTATACATACCACATCTTTTTTTATCAATTCATTCATAGATGGACACTCAGGTTGTTTCTGTATCTTTCTTTTTAAGATTTTATTTATTTATCTGACAGAGAGAGAGCAGGAACACAAGCAGGGGGAGTGGGAGTGGGAGAAACAGGCTTCCTGCCAAGGAGGAAGCCTGATGCGGGGCTTGATCCCAGGACTCTGGGATCATGACCTGAGCCAAAAGCAGACACTTAACAACTGAGCCACCCAGGTGCCCCTGTATCTTGGCTATTATAAAAAATGCTGCAGGGCGCCTGGGTGGCTCAGTTGGTTGGGCGACTGCCTTCGGCTCAGGTCATGATCCTGGAGTCCCTGGATCGAGTCCCCCATCAGGCTCCCTGCTCGGCACGGAGTCTGCTTCTCTCTCTGACCCTCCTCCCTCTCATGTGCTCTCTCTCTCATTCTCTCTGTCTCAAATAAGTAAATAAAATCTTTAAAAAAAAAATGCTGCAGTAAACATCTTTTCAAGTTAGTGATTTGGTTTCTTTGGATGAATACCCAGAACTGGAAGTAATGGATCATATGGTTGCTCTATTTTTAATTTTTTGAGGAATTGCCATGCTGTTTTCCACAGTGGCTGCACCAGTTTACATCCCCACCAACAGTGCACAATGGTTCCCTTTTCTTCACCTCCTGACCAACACTTGTTATTTCATATCTTTTTGATAATAGCCATTCTACCATGTGTGAGGTAGTATATAATTGTAGTTTTGATTTGCATTTCCTTGTAGATCAGTGATGCTGAGCATCTTTTCTTGTACCTATTGGTTTTCTGTAGGTTTTCTGCTTCTCATTATTATGATGTTAGTTGTACATTTTTTTGTAGATGTTCTTCCTATTGAGGAATTTACCCCTCTATGCCCAAATTGGTGTGTTTTTAATCATAAAATGTGTGTGTTTGGTCAAGCCCTTTTTTCTGAATCTATTGATATAATCGTATGACTTTTTTTTTTTAGCCTATTGATGTTACAGTAACAGTAAAGTCCATTACAGTAATTGATCTTCAAATGATAACCTCAACTTGTATACCAGGAATAAAATCCACTTTATTCAGATATATTATTCTTTTATATATTAACTAATTTGATTTGCTAATATTTTTGAGGATTTATACACTTATACTTACTAGTGATATTGTCTATAGTTCTACTTTCTTGTAATGGCTTTGTCTGGTTTTGGTATTGGGATAATGCTGACCTCACAATGAGTTTGGAAGTGATCCTTCTGCCCCTATTTTCTGGGAAAGGTTGTAAAGAATTGACATAATCCATTTCTTAAATGTTTGATCAAATTCACCGGAGAACACATCTGAGCTATGTGCTGTTTTGGAAGGTTATTAAATATTGATTTATTTCATTTAACAGATATAGACCTATTCAGACTATTTCTTCTTGTGTGACCTTTTATAAATTGTGTCTTTCAATGAATTGGTTCATTTCACCTAGGTTACCAATTTATACACATAGAATTTTTAGGATATTACTTTATTATCTTTTTTATTCTTAATTAAAATCAATTTAATTAACATATAGTGTATTATTAGTTTCAGAGGTAGAGTTTAGTGATTCATCAGTTGCATATAACACCAAGTGCTCATGACATCAAATTCTCTCCTTAATGCCCATTACCCAGTTATCCTATACCCCCACCCACCTCCCCTCCAGTAACCCTCAGTTTGATTCCTATAGTTAAGAGTCTCTTATGGTTTGTCCCACTCTCTGATTTCATCGTTTTATTTTTTCCTTCCCTTCCCCTATGTTCATCTGTTTTGTTTCTTAAATTCCACATATGAGTGAAATCATATGGTATTTGGCTTTCTCTGACCGATTTGTTTCACCCAGCATAAAACACTCTAGTTCCATCCATATCATTGCAAATGGCAAGATTTCATTCTTTTTGCTGGCTGAGTAATATAACCATCTGGGCTTTTTCCATATTTTGGCTATTGTGGACATTGCTGCTATAAACATCGGGGTGCAAGTGCCTCTTCAGATCAACACATTTGTATCTTTGGGGTATATGTCTAGTAATGCAATTTCTGGGTTGCAGGGTAGCTCCATTTTCAACTTTTGAGGAACCCCCATACTGTCTTCCTGAGCACCTATATCAGCTTGCATTCCCACTGCCATGTAAGAGGATTCCCATTTCTCTGTATCCTAGCCAAAATCTGTCATTTTGTGACTTGTTAATGTTAACCATTCTGACTGGTGTGAGGCTTGTGGATTTGATTTGTATTTCCCTGATGCTGAATGCTGCTGAACATTTTTCATGTGTCTGTTGGCCATTTGTATGTCTTCCTTGGAGAAATATCTGTTCATGTCTTCTGCCCATTTTTTGACTGCATTATCGTTTTTTGGGTATTGAGTTTGATAAGTTCTTTATAGGTTTTGGATACTAGCCTTTTATCTGATAAGACATTTGCAAATATCTTCTCCCATTCTGTAGATTGTCTTTTAGTTTTGTCAACTGTTTCCTTTGCTGTGCAGAAGCTTTTTATCTTAATGAAGTCCAAATAGTTCATTTTTGCTTTTGTTTCCCTTCCTTTGAAGCCGTGTCTCGCATGAAGTTGCTGTGGCCAAGGTCAAAGAGGTTGCTGCTCGTGTTCTCCTCTAGGATTTTGATGGATTCCTGTCTCACATTTAGATCTTTCATCCATTTTGAGTTATTTTTGTGTGCGGTTTAAGAAAGTGGTCCAGTTTCATTCTTCTGCATGTGGCTGTCCAGTTTTCCCAATGCCATTTTTTGAAGACACTGTCTTTTTTCCATTGGACATTCTTTCCTGTTTTGTTGAAGATTAGTTGTTCGTAGAGTTGAGGGTCCATTTCTGCATTCTCTATTCTCTTCCATTGCTCTATGTGTCTGTTTTATGCCAGCTGTCTTGATGATTACAGCTTTATAATACAGCTTGATGTCCAAAATTGTCATGTCACTAGCTTTGGTTTTCTTTTTCAACATTCCTCTGGCTATTCAGGGTCTTTTTGGGTTCCATACAAATTTTAGAATTGTTTGTTCCAGCTCTGTGAAAAATGTTGGTGGTATTTTGATAGGGATTGCCTTGAATGTATAGATTGCATTGGGTAGCATAGACATTTGTGCCCATGAGCATGGATGTTTTTCCATTTCTTTGTGTCTTCTTCAATTTCTTTCATAAAAGTTCTGTAATTTTCAGGGTACAGATCCTTTATCTCTTTGGTTATGTTTATTCCTAGATATCTCATGGTTTTTGATGCAATTGTAAATGGGATCAATTCCTTAATTTCTCTTTCTTCTGTCTCATTGTTAGTGTATAGAAATTCAACTGACTTTTGTGCATTGGTTTTATATCCTGCCACTTTCCTGAATTCTTGTATGAGTTCTAGCAATTTTGAGGTGGAGCTTTTTGAGTTTTCTATATAGAGTATAATGTCTGCAGAGAGTGAAATTTTGATGTGACTTTGTCAATTTGGATGCCTTTTATTTCTTTTTGTTTTCTGATTGCTGTAACTAGGAATTCCAGTACTATGTTGAACAGCAGTGCTGAGAGTGGACATCCCAGTTATGTTCCTGACTTAGGGGAAAAGCTCTGTGGGTTTTTCACATATGGCTTTTATGATATTGAGGTATGTTCCCTTTATCCCTACATGGCAGAGTTTTTATTAAGAAAGGATGCTGTATTTTATCAAATGCTTTTTCTGCATTAATTGAGAGGATCATATAGTTATTGTCCTTTCTTTTATTAATGTGGTGTATCACACTGATTGATTTCTGGATGTTGAACCACTTTTGCAGCCCAGGAAGTAATCCCACTTGGTCATGGTGAATGATCCTTTTAATGTATTATTGAATCCTATTAGCTGGTGTCTTGGTGAGAATTTTTACATCCATGTTCATCAGGGATATTTGTCTGTAATTTTCCTTTTTGGTGGGGTCTTTGTCTGGTTTGGGGATCAAGGAAATGTTGGCCACATAGGATGAATTTGGAAGTTTTCTTCCATATTTATTTATTTATTTATTTATTTATTTATTTATTTATTTATCTATCTATCTATCTATCTATTTATTTATTTATTTATTGGAAACAGCTTCAGAAGAATAGGTATTAGTTCTTTAAATGTTTGGTAGAATTCTGCTGGGGACCATCTGGTCTTGGATTGTGGTTTATTGGGAGGTTTTTGATTACTGCTTCAATTTCTATGCTGGTCATGGGTCTGTTCAGGTTTTCTATTTCTTTCTTTTTCAGTTTTGGTAGCTTATATGTTTCTAGGAATGCATCCATTCTTTTCAGATTACCTAATTTGGTGGCATATAATTGCTCATAAAATTATCTTCTAATTGTTTGTATTTATTTGGTGTTGATTGTGATCTTTCCTCTTTCATTTAAGATTTTATTTATTTGGGTCCTTTCTCCTTTCTTTTTGATAAGTCTGGCCAAGGGTTTATCGAGTTTATTAATTCTTTCAAAGAACAAGCTCCTAGTTTCGTTGATTTGTTCTTTTGGTTTCTATTTCATTGATTTCTGCTCTAATTTTTATTAATTCTTTTCTCCTTCTGGGTTTAGGCTTTATTTTCAGTTCTTTCTCCAGCTCCTTTAGGTGTAGGGTTAGGTTGTGTATTTGATGCCTTTCTTGTTTCCTGAGAAAGGCTTATATTGCTATATACTTCCCTCTTAGAACCACCTTCACTGCATCCCAGTGGTTTTGAATATTTGTGTTTTCATTTTCATTTGTTCCCATGTGTTTTTTTTATTATTCTTTAATTTCCTGTTTCCATTCGTTCTTTAGTAGGATGTTCTGTAATCTCCATGTATTTGTGTTCCTTCCAAATTTTCTCTTGTGATTGAGTTCAAGTTTTAAAGCAATGTGGTCCTAAAATATGCATGGAATAATCTCAGTCTTTTGATACCGGTTGAGAACTGATTTGTGACCTAGTATATGATCCATTGTAGAGAATGTTCCATGTGCACTTGAGAAGAATGTGTATTATGTTGCTTTAGGATGAAATGCTTGAATATATCTGTTAAGTCCATCTGGCCCAGTGTGTCATTCAAAGCCTTGTTGATCTTCTGCTTAGATGATCTGTCCATTGCTGTGAGTTAGGTGTTAAAGTCCCTTACTATTATTTTGTTATTATAAATGTGTTTCCTTAGTTTTGTTATTATTTATATGATTGGCTGCTCCCAAGTTAGGGACATAAATATTTACAATTGTTAGATCTTCTCATTGGATAGACATTTTAATTATGACATAGCGTCCTTCTACATCTCTTATTATATTCTTTGGTTTAAAATCCAGTTTGTCTGATATAAGGATTCCCACTTCAGCATTATTTTGATGTCCATTAGCATGATAAATTGTTCTCCACCCCCTCACTTTCAATCTGGAGGTGTCTTTGGATCTACAATGAATCTCTTGTAGATAGCATATAGATGGGTCTTGTTTTTTTATCCAATCTGATACCCTATGTCTTTTGATTGGAGCATTTAGTCCATTTACATTCAGAATAATTATTGAAAGATATGAATTTGGTGCCATTGTATTACTTGTAAAGATGTTTCTTTAGATTGTCTCTGTACCTTTCTGGTCTTTGTTACTTTGGGACTCTCTCTTTGCTCAAAGGATCCCCTTCAATATTTCTTGCAGGGCTGGTTTAGTGTTCACAATTTCCTTTAGTTTTGTTTGTCCTGGAGATTCTATCTCTCCTTCTATTCTCAATGAGAGCCTTGCTGAATAAAGTATTCTTGTTTGCATATTTTTCCCATTTAGCACATTAAATATATTATGCCAGTCTTTTCTGGCCTGCCAGGTCTCTGTGGACATGTCTGCTGCCAGTCTTATGTTTCTACCCTTGTAGGTTAAGGACTTATTGTCCTGTGCTGCTTTCAGGATTTTCTCTTTATCTCTGAAATTTGCAAGTTTCACTATTATGTGTCAGGGTGTTGACCTATTTTTATTGATTTTGAAGGGGGGTTTTCTGTGGCTCCTGGATTTGAATGCCCATTTCCTTCCCCATAATAGGGAAGTTCTCAGCTATAATTTGTTCAAATAAACCTTCTGCCCTTCTGTCTCTCTCTTCTTCTTCTGAGACCCCTATTATTCAAATATTATTTTGTGTTATGGTATTGTTGATTTCTTGAAGTCTCCCTTTATGACCCAGTAGTTGTTTTTCTCTCTGTTTGCAGTTCCCTTATTGTCTATCATTTTGCCATCAATATACTGACTTTCTCTTCTGTCTTGTTTATTCTAGCAGTTAGAGCCTCCATTGTTGACTGCATCTCAGTAATAGCATTTTTAATTTTGGTCTGATTAGATTTTACTTCTTTTATTTCTATAGTAAGGGATTCTCTACTGTCTTCTATGCTTTTTTCAAGCCTAGCTGGTATCTTTATAATTGTGTTTTGAATTCTAGTTCTGACATCTTACATATATCCATATTGGTTAAATCCCTGGCAGTGAGTACTGCCTCCTGTTCATTCTTTTGGGATGTCTCATCATCCTGTTCAGAAAAGATTAGATGAAAAAGAGATAAGACAAAAATAACAACAAACCATAAAAATACAAATAAAACAAACCTGAAGAAAACAGAAACAATACAAAATAAGAAAAAATGAACAAGAAGTAAAACAGAACAAAACAACAAACTAGATCTTGGGTGTATTTTGTTCTGTTAAAAGAAACTAGATCCCAAAATAGGAAAGAAATAAAAACTTATATATATATATATACAAAAATAAAATAAAATAAAATAAAAGGAAACCATAATATATAATAGTATATATAAAAATAAAAATTAAGAAAGAAATAAAAATAGAATTGATAAAATAAAAAATACCTGAAAAAAATAAAACTGAAAGACTAAAGAATCATGACAAAACCATGAATGCTATATACTCTTTTCCCCAAGAGCTGATATTTTGCAGTTCTATATGATCTGTAAAATTGGTGTTAGCTGGTTGTTCCTGCTGGTCCTCAGGAGGAGGGGCCTGTTGGACTGGTTCTCAGGTGTCTTTACCCTGGCGGAATTGCACCCCATTGTCAGGGCCCAGGCTCAGTGTAAGTGGCTCCAGATTGTACCATGTGGTGCTGGTTTGCTCCCTGAAGTCTTTCAGAACAAATGGGGGGATGAAAATGGTGGTGCCCCAATCTCTAGGCCTGGAGCTGAAAGTTCATGTTCCCCACTCTTTAGTGAGCCCTCACAGAAAAGCAGTCAAACACTCTTGTCTCCCTGATTTCCACCAGAACTCTGTGTTCACTCAGCCTGTGACCAAGCGTTTTTGTCACAGGGATGCTACCCCATTTCAAGTCTCCAAACTTTACAGACTCCTGTGGTGTGGACTTAGCTATTCCTCCTGGGGGAGGGAGTGGGGTCTTGTCAGGCTTCTGCCTTTTGCTGGGACCCTGCCCAGAGAGTGGTCATGGGACCTTGCAGCAGTAAGAGGTTTATGGCAACACCAAGTAGAAAGCCTGTGCCTAGACTTACTGTTTTCAGATGGTTTCCCCTCTCTGATGTTTCAGAACTCTGCCACACTCAGGCACTCCCATTCTTTTTGTGACCCCAGGGATGCTGAGACCACACTGTCCAACCTGGGATTCTGCTCCACTTCACCACCTGAGCACCTTTAAGCCAGGGCTGTCCACAACTGTAGCAGACTTGTGAAGATTTCATTTTTTGTGCTCTGCTGCTTATACTACTTTCTGGCAGCCTCCTTAAGCAAGTTCCCTCTCCTCCGATGTTTATCTTCCAGTATATTGCCCCAGATTCACATCTCCCCACTTCCTACCTTCCAAAAAGGTCATTTTTCTATTTGTAGAATTGCAGCAATTATTTTCTCAAATTTCAATTGATTTTGCTGGTGTTCAGAATGATATGATAACTAGCTGAATTCCAGGGACAAGACAAAATTAGGGTCCCCTATTTCTCCACCATCTTAACTCCTCCCCCCTACATTATCTTTTCTATGTTCATGGATCAATAATGGTGGTATTTTTTTTCATTTATGATATCAATAATTTGATTTTTTTCTTTTTTCTTGAATTTACCTGGTTAGAGACTAATCAGTTTTATTGATTTTTTTTAAATGAATGAGCTTTTGGTTTTAATATACTCTATTAATTTTTTGTTTTAAATTATTTCTACTCTAATCTTTATTAGATTTAATTTCCTCTTCCTTTTTCTAGTTTCCAAAGCACAGGATAGATTATTGATTTTAGATCTTTTCTAATGCATGCACTAAATGCTATATATTTCCAAAGCACTGGTTTTCCTGCATCTCAAATTTTCATAAGTTTTATTTACATTTTGATTTAGTTTTTTTTTTTTAATTTCTTTTGACACTTCTTTGACTAATATATTATTTAGAAGTGTGTTGCTTAGGCACGACATATTTTGGGGTTTTCCAGCAATATTTCTCTTATTGATTTCTAGTTTAATTCCATCATTCCTTCTTGGTATGAAAACATACTTTGTGTGATAGCTATCTTTTTAAATTTGTAAAGGTGGGTTTTATGGCCAAGCATGAGGTTTATCTTGGTGAATAGTCTCTGTGAGCTCAAGAATAATGCATATTTTCTTGTTTAGGTAGAGTATTCTCTAAATGTCAATTCAATACTGGTCCAGTCAATTATATATTTACTGATTTTCTGCCTGCAGTATCTGTCAGTTATAGAGGTGTGTTAAAGTCTCCAACTAAAATAGTGAATTTGTCTTTTACTCCTTACAGTTCTATCAGGTTTTGCCTCACAAACTTGACACCTTGTTCTTAGTTGCATACACATTAAGGATTGTTATATCTTCTTTTTCATTATGTAAAGCCCTCTTTAGCTCTGAAAATTTTCTTTCTTTTGATTAGTTTTACCATGGTAAATCTTTCTCCATTCCCTCACTTTTAGTCTAGCTGTGGTTTTATATTTAAAGTGGGTTCTTGGTAGACAACATTCTTATTTATTTATCCACTCTGAAAATCTCTTTTAATAATGGTGTATTTTGACTATTGGTTTTTAAAGTAATTATTGATGTAATTAGATTAATATGTACCTTCTGTGTTACAGTTTTCTATTTGTTGGCCTTGTTTTCCATTTATATTTTGTCTTCCATTCTTTTTCTGTTTTTTTTTTCTGTTTTGAATTTAGCATTTTATAGAATTCAATTTTTACTTTTCTCTCAATAAATCAACTATACTTAGAAATTTTTATGGGTGATATAAGTACTTTGTAACAGAGTATTCCCAGTACTTCCCTCTCATGCCTTATATTTCTGTAATTAATTTCTCTTACCTATAAGATATTAATCACCAAATACAATGTTGCCATTATATTAATCAAGTTATTTCTTAAATCAATTAAGAATAAGAAAAATTAAAAAATTTATTTTACTTTCTTTTATTCATTCTCTTTTACTTTTTTTTTTTTTTTTTTAGTTTCTAATCTATATCAGTCCTTTCTGAAGCATTTCTTGCAAAGCAGGTACACTTGTGAAAAGGTTTCTGAAAGATTGTTTGAGATAGTTTAATTTCTCCTTCTCTTTTGAATAATAATTTTAATGGATACACATTCAAGGTGGGTATTTGTTTTTGCTTCAACATTTTAAATATTTCATTCCATTTTCCTCTTGCTTTCATGATTTCTAAAGAGAAGTCCAATGTAATTCTCTTCCTTGCTCTTCTATAGATAAGGTTTTGGGGTTTTTTTTCTAGTTTTTTCAAGATTTTCTCTTCATTTTTTATTTTCCACAGTTTGAATATGTTATTTCTACATAGATTTTTGAAATATTTACTTTGCTTGGTATTCTCTGAAGTTCCTCGATTTGAGGTTTGGTGTCTATCATTAATGTTGGGAAATTCTGCTTCAAATATTTTTCTGTCCTTTCTTTTTTCTCCTTCTGGTATTCCCATGACATGCATGTTATATCTCTTTTAGTTGTCCTACACTTCTTGGATATTCTGTTATGTCTTTTTTATTATTTTTTGCTCTTTAGATTTCAGTTTTGGAATTTTCTAATGACATGTCCTCAAGTTCACTGATTATTTCTTTGGTTGTATACACATGAGCCCATCAAAAGAATTCATTTCTTCTATAGTGCTTTTGCTTTCTGGCATTTTAAATATTTTTTTTAAAGTTTCTAGCTCTACTGTCGTCTACTTTCCCCTAGTACACTAACCATGGTTCTTTTAGACCTCTAGTCTGATAATTCGAACATATCTACCCTATCTATCTGACCTTCACCTTGTTCTATTTCTTCAAATTGTGATTTTTGTCTTTTAGTATGGCTTGTAACCATACAGAAATGACCCATTTATTTCTATCAAGGAACAAAATTCCCTGCTTGCTAGAAGAAGATTATACAGAGGTATGGTCCTTGCAAGTTAACATCAGATATTACCCTCTTAAGTTACATAAAAACATTATGTGCAAACAATGAATCATAGAACACTACATCAAAAACTAATGATGTAATATATGGTGATTAACATAACATAATAAAATTCAAAAAAAGTAATGCTGCAAAGAAAGAAAAAAAAGTGGAGTTAGAAAGGTTACAATAATACTAGCTTTTAGACTAATAATTGTTTTTTTAATCTATTAGTTTCTTAGCCAGTAGAAAATAAAAATTAGAGTTATAATTGTTACAATAATTTTAGCTTTGAAAAATACACATGTATTTACCTTTATTGAGATGTTTATTTTTTCATATAACTTTATAATTATAATATACTTTATAATTATATAATATTATATATATATAATATATATATAATTATATATAATATTATATAATTATAACTTTATAATTATAATATACTGCCCTTTCAAATCACCTTGCCAGACTCCATTGACCATTTCTTGCAGGGCTTCTATAGTAATAATGAATTCCCTAATTCTTCCTTATTTGGGAATTATTTAATTTCTCCCTTACATTTAAAGAACATTTTGCCAAATATAGGATTCTTGTTTGACAGGTGGTTTCTGTTTGTTCTTTCTCTCTTTCTTTCTTTCTTTCTTTCTTTCTTTCTTTCTTTCTTTCTTTCTTCTTCTTTCTTTCTTCTTTTTTTTTTCTTTTTTTCTAGTAGCACTTTGAATATATCAGCCATCCCCCTGCTGGTTTCCAAAGTTTCTTTTTTTTTTTTTTTTTATTTTATTATGTTATGTTAGTCACCATACAATACATCATTAGTTTTTGATGTAGTGATCCATGATTCATTGTTTTCGTATAACACCCAGTGCTCCATGCAGTACATGCCCTCTTTAATACCCATCACAGGGCTAACCCATCCCCCACCCCCCTCCCCTCTAAAACCCTCAGTTTGTTTCTCAGAGTCCATAGTCTCTCATGGTTCATCTCTCCCTCCAATTTCCCAACCTTAATTTTTCCCTTCCTTCTCCTAATGTCCTCCATGCTATTCCTTATGTTCCACAAATAAGTGAAACCATATGATAATTGACTTTCTCTTCTTGACTTCTTTCACCTACCATAATCTCCTCCAGTCCCATCCAAGTTGATGTAAAAGTTGGTATTCATCCTTTCTGATGGCTGAGTAATATTTCATTGTATATATGGACCACATCTTCTTTATCCATTCATCTGTTGGAGGACATCTCAGCTTTTTCCAGTTTGGTTATTGTGGACACTGCTGCTATGAACATTGGGGTGCATATGGCCCTTATTTTCACTACATCTGTGTCTTTGGGGTAAATACCCAGGAGTGCAATTGCTGGGTCATAGGGTACCTCTATTTTTAATTTTTTGAGACACTTCCACACTATTTTCCAAAGTAGCAGTACAAACTTGCATTCCCACCAACAGGGTAAGAGGGTTCCCCTTTCTCCACAACTTCTCCAACATTTGTTTCTTGCCCTGTCCATTTTTGCCATTCTAACTGGTTTAAGGTGGTATCTGAATGTGGTTTTGATTTGAATTTCCCTGATGGCTAATGATGATGAACATTTTTTCATATGTCTGTTAGCCATTTGTATGTCTTCTTTGGAGAAGTGTCTGTTCATGTCTTCTGCCCATTTTTTGACTTGATTATTTGTTTTTTGGGTGTTGAGTTTGAGAAGTTCTTTATAGATCTTGGATACCAGCCCTTTTTCTGTAGTGTCATTTGCAAATATCTTCTCCCATTCTGTGGGTTGCCTCTTTGCTTTGTTGACTGTTTCCTTTGCTGTGCAGAAGCTTTTTATCTTGATGAAGTCCCAAAAGTTCATTTTTGCTTTTGTTTCAATAGCCTTTGGAGATGTATCTTGAAAGAAGTTGCTGCGGCCGATGTCAAAGAGCTTACTGCCTATGTTCTCCTCTAGGATTTTAATGGATTCCTGTCTCACATTGAGGTCTTTCATCTATTTTGAGTTTATCTTTGTGTATGGTGTTAGAGAATGGTCGAGTTTCATTCTTCTGCATGTGGCTGTCCAATTTTCCCAGCACCATTTATTGAAGAGACTTTTTTCCATTGCATGTTTTTTCCTGCTTTGTCAAAGATTATTTGACCATAGAGTTGAGGGTCCATATCTGGGTTCTCTATTCTGTTCCATTGGTCTATATGTCTGTTTTTGTGCCAGTACCATGCTGTCTTGGTGATCACATCTTTGTAATATAGCTTGAAATCTGGCAACGTGATGTCCCCAGCTTTGTTTTTCTTTTTCAACATTTCCTTGGTGATTTGGGGTCTTTTCTGATTCCATACAAATTTTAGGATTGTTTGTTCCAGCACTTTGAAAAATGTCATTGGAATTTTGATCGGGATGGCATTGAAGGTATAGATTGTTCTGGGTAGCATAGACATTTTAATAATGTTTATTTTTCCAATCCATTGAGCATGGAATGTTTTTCCATCTCTTTGTGTCTTCTTCAATTTCTTTCATGAGTGTTCTGTAGCTCCTAGAGTATAGATCCTTTACCTCTTTGGTTAGGTTTATTCCGAGGTATCTTATGGTTTTTGGTGCTATTGTAAATGGAATCATTTCTCTAATTTCTCTTTCTACAGTTGCATTGCTAGTGTACAAGAAAGCAACTGATTTCTGTGCATTGATTTTGTATCCTGCCACATTACTGAATTGCTGTATGAGTTCTAGTAATTTGGGGGTTGAATCTTTTGGGTTTTCCACATAAAGTATCATGTCATTTGCGAAGAGAGATAGTTTGATTTCTTCTTTGCCAATTTGAATAATTGTATTTCTTTTTGTTGTCTAATTGCTGTTCCTAAGACTTCTAGTACTATGTTGAACAATAGTGCTGAGAGTGGGCATCCTTGACGTGTTCCCCATCTTAAGGGAAGGGCTCTCAGCTTTTCCCCATTGAGGATGATATTTGCTGTGGGTTTGTCATAGATGGATTTTATGAACTTGAGGAATGTTCCCTCTATCCCTATACTCTGAAGAGTTTTAATGAGGGAAGGATGATGCATTTTGTCAAATGCTTTTTCTGCATCAATTGAGAGGACCATATGGTTTTTCTCTCTCCTCTTATTAATGTGTTCTATCACATTGATTGATTTGCGAATGTTGAACCACCCTTGCATCCCGGGGATAAATCCCACTTGGTCGTGATGGATGATCCTTTTAATGTATTGCTGGATCCTGTTAGCTAGGATTTTGTTGAGGATTTTAGAATCCATATTCATCAGGGATATTGGTCTGAATTTTTCCTTTTTGACGGGGTCTTTGCCTGGTTTATGGATTAAGGTAATGCTGGCCTCATAGAATGAGTCTGGAAGCATTCCTTCTGTTTCTATTTTTTGAAACAGCTTCAGGAGAATAGGTATTATTTCTTCTTTGAATGCTTGGTAGAATTCCCCAGGGAATCCATCAGGCCCTGGACTCTTGTTTTTTGGAAGATTTTTGATCACTGCTTCAATCATGTTACTGGTTATTGGCCTATTCAGGTTGTCAGTTTCTTCCTGCTTCAGTCTTGGGAGTTTATATGTTTCCAGGAAGGCCTCCATTTCATCCAGATTGCTCAGTTTATTGGCATATAGGTGTTGATAATAATTTCTAATAATTGTTTCTATTTCCTTGGTGTTAGTTGTGATCTCTCCCTTTTCATTCATAATTTTATTAATTTGGGTCCTTTTTCTTTTCTTTTGGATAAGTCTGGCCAGTGGTTTATTGATCTTATTAATTCTTTCCAAGAACCAGCTTCTAGTTTTGTTGATCTGATCTACCATGTTTCTGGTTTCTAATTCATTGATCTCTGCTCTAATCTTAATTATTTCTCTTCTAAAGAAAGCTCTTGTTCTCTGTTGATTTTCTTTAGAAGAGAAATAATTAAGATTAGAGAGAACAAGAGCTTTGAATGATACACTGGACCAGATGGACCTCATAGATATATACAGAACATTCCATTCTAAAGCAACAGAATACTCATTCTTCTTGAGCGCACATGGAACTTTCTCCAGAATAGACCACATACTGGGTCACAAATCAGGACTCAACTGACACCAAAAGGTTGAGATTATTCCCTGCATATTCTCAGACCATAATGCCTTAAAACTGGAACTCAATCACAAGAAAAAATTTGACAGAAATTCGAACACTTGGAAGCTAAAGACCACTCTGCTCAAGAATGTTTGGGTCAACCAGGAAATCAAAGAAGACCTTAAACAAAACATGGAAAACTCTGAGCATGAAAACATATCAGTCCAAAACGTATGGGATACTGCAAAGGCAGTCCTAAGGGTGAAATACATAGCCATCCAAGACTCACTCAAAAATTAGAAAAATCCTAAATTCTCCAACTAACTCTACACCTTAAAAAACTAGAGAAAAAGCAACAAATGATGGTTTCCAAAGTTTCTCATGAGAAAGCTGCTTATAATCTTACTTAGGATCTCTTGTATGTGACAAGTTACTTCCCTTGCTGCTTTCTAAATTCTCTCTCTGCTTTCGGCTTTTAAAGTTTGATTATAATATGCACCAGTGTGAGCCATTTTAAGTTCATCTTACTTGAAGTTTGTGAGCTTTCAGATGTTTGAATTCATGTTATTCATTGAATTTGGGAAGTTTTCAGTAATTATTTCTTCATATATCCTCTCTTCTGAAATGCAAAAGGGAGCTCTTCAAGTTTAAAAATAGAAACTAACAACATGAAAACATGTAAAAGCATAAAAGCTACTGTAAAAATTAAAATATATTCAAATTCATAATACTCTAATATTGCATTGTTAACATGTAAATCACTTTAAACTCTTTTATAAAAGTTAAGAGACACAAGTTTTAAAATTAGGGCATCTGGGTGGCTCAGTTGGTTTAGTGTCTGCCTTTGGCTCGGGTCATGTTCTTACAATCCTGCTTCTTCCTCTCTCTCTGCCCCTCCTACCTGCTCATGCTCTCTCTCTCTCCCTCTCAAAAATGAAGAAACAAATAAATAAATAACAATTCTTTAAAAGAAAAATATTAAAATTAACTAGATAGAAAAATGTGTTAATGAATACACCATATAAAATGATGGAAATTTTGGCATCAATTACACAAAATGTGGGGGAAGGAGAAATTAAAGTGTAGAATATTTGTATAAGGTCAAAGTTGGGTTGTTATCAGCTTAAAATAGACTGTTCTATCTACAAAATATTTTATATAAGCCTCATGATAGCCCAAGTAAAAAACCTGTAGTGGACTCACTAAAGAGAAGGAGAAAGTAATCAAAGCATAAAAGTATTTTTTAAAAAAATCAAATCACAAAGGAGAACAGCAAGAGAGGAAAAACAGAACAAAGAAGCCACCAGAAAACAGGAAAAACGAAGGTAATAGTAAATCCTTACTAACCCATAATTACTTTAAATATAAATTAATTGAATTTTTATTAAAATACAAACATGAAATGATATGCTGCCTACAATGATTTACTTTACTTTTAAGGACACACATAGGCTTAATGTGGAGGAATGGAAAGAGATTTCCCATGCAAATGGTAACTAAAAGACAGTAGTGTGGCTATACTTATATCAGAGAAAACATACTTTAGCAAAAATTGTCAAAAAAGACAAGAAGGTCACTATATAATGATAAAAGAATCAATTCATCAAGAGAATATAAAAATTGTAATAGACATGCACCTGAATTCCAAACATCTAAATATATAAAAGAAATGTTAACAAAACTGAAGGGAGAAATAGACAGTGACATAGTAGTAGGAAGGAAACAAGGAAACATTTTACTGGTGGAGAGTGGAACTTAATTAGTGGGTGAGAACTCTTAGCTTTATGCATTTTAATTGTTTGAATTTTACAAAATTTTATTTACTTGTTTTACTTTAAAATGAAAATTAATACTAAACTATTAAATGTAAAAGCACAATAACATGTAAACTCCATAGATGTAAACCTCTAGAATTGCAAGTTTATTATAAAGTTTTATTTTATTGTTCATTTTTAATATTTTTTGCAACTATTTTATTTTATTTTGGAAAATGTGTTCACTTAAAAATGAAATACAAATGACTGGTCACTAAAGTAAAATTTTGAAAAGGGGATTAAGTTAAGAAATTAAAGAGGCCAAGTCAATTGATGGTAATTTTATTACAATATTTTGTATAGAAATTAAATTATAGGTATAGAAAATGCAGAAGTAGTGGTAGCAAATGTTTAAAAAATAACTAAATGAGATATTTTTAGAAATTCTAAATTCACCCAATGTTGTACTCTTATTTATTGTACTCATAATTTATTGAATCCTATTTATTAAAAATGATTGGGAAAGGCAAAGTACTTATCAAAAACAGTCAATATATAGGGGTCATAAATATACTATCATATAAGTAGTGATTTTGTCATTAACCATTATGTTGTCAAAATTTTCACTGTTTTTTCTAATATTTCCCATACAGTATTAATAAACTTAGAAAAATAGTGATTTTATTCTTTTGAAGATATACATAAGATATAAAAACTAACACAATTTATAGTAATTATATGGCTTTTTTTGTTTGTTTCAGATATGTAATAATTTGGGTAATTGTCATTGCTTTCCTGGCTATAGGCCTCCATATTGTGAATTCCAGATTGGTTCACCAGGGGGAAGTATTGATGATGGAAATGTTCA
Organism: Mirounga angustirostris; assembly: GCF_029215605.1. Lineage (NCBI taxonomy): Eukaryota > Metazoa > Chordata > Mammalia > Carnivora > Phocidae > Mirounga > Mirounga angustirostris. Next base: position 166,137,073 of record NW_026991710.1, read on the forward strand.
GAAATCTGGTGAGTAGAAATTAAAATTTTAAAAGATAGATGTTCTTTTATGAAATACTTAAAGAACTATAATGCTGAGTCAAATCTTTCATGATCACCTGAGTAATTAAAAGTTACCTTGAATAGTGGCTTTAATTAATTAGTGTTACACAATATTTGTAATGAGATTTTCTCAGATACTTACTTTTCATCAACTTAGTGAAATAAGTTAGAAGACCGTCCTCAGGTTTTAATAAGTGTCAAAGCAAGAAATAAGATGTGAACTTAATGAATAAATATTATATGTGCTTTGACTGCTCCACCAATAAACTGTCCCTCTTCTCTCTTCTTGTGCCTCCATATTCCCTGATACACAACAATACTTAAATTAGGCCAGTTAATAACCCTACAATGGCCTCTAAGTGCACAAGGGGAAGGAAAAATCACATGTCTTTGAATTTAAATCAAAAGCCCCAGATGATTAAGCTTAGTAAAGAAGACATATTGAAAGCCAAGATAGACCAAAGCTAGGCCTCTAGCACCAGTTAGCCAAGTTAAGCATGCAAATTTTTGAAGAAAATTAAAAGTGCTAATCCATAAACATACAAATAATAAAAAAGCAAAATAGCCTTACTGCTGATATGGAAAAAGTTTAGTAGTCTGGATAGAAGATCAAACCAGCCAGAATATTCCTTTAAGCCAAAGCTCAATCCAGAACAAGGTCCTAATTCTCAATTCTACAAATGCCAAGAGAGGTGAGGAAACTGAAGAAGAAAAGTTTGAAAGTAGCAGAGGTTGGTTCATGATGTTTAAGGAAAGAAGCCATCTCCATAATATAAAAGTGCAAAGTGAAGCAGCAAGTGCTGATGTAGAAACTGCAGCAAGTTAGCCAGAAGATCTAGCTAAGATAACTAATAAATGTGACTATACTAAACAATCTATTTTCAGTGTAGACAAAACAGTCTTCTATTGAAAGAAAATGCCGTCTATTAATCTCATAGCTAGAGAGGAAAAGTCAATGCCTGGCTTCAAACTTCAAAGGGCAGTCTGAGTCTCTGCTGTTAGGGGCTTATGCAGTTGGTGACTGAGTTGAAGTCAATGCTCATTTACCATTCTTAAAATCCAAAAACCTTAAGAATTATGCTAAATCTACTCTGCATGTATGTCCTCTATAAATGGAACAGAAAAGTTGGGTGACAGCACATCCGTTTACAACATGGTTTACTGAATATTTTAAACACACTGTTAAAGCCTGCTGCTGAGAAAAATAGATGTTTTTCAAAATAACATTGCTCATTGACAATGCATCTGGTCCCCTAAGAGCTCTGGTGGAGATGTACAATAAAATTAATGTTGTTTTTATGCCTGCTAACAAAACATTAATTCTAAAGCCCATAGATGAAGGAGTAATTTTAACTTTCAAGGCCTATTACTTAGGAAATGCATTTCATAAGTCTATGGCAGCCATAGAAAGTGATTCCTCTGATAGATCTGGGCAAAGGAAATTGAAAATTTTCTGGAAAGGATTCACCATTTTAAATGCAATTAAGAGCATTTGTGATTCATGGGGAGAGGCCAAAATATCAACATTAACAGGAGTTTGGAACAAGTTGATTCCAACCCTTATGGATGACTTTGAGTGATTCAAGACTGGTGGAGGAAGTAATTGCAGACGTGGTAAGAAAATTAGATTAGAAGTGGTACCTGAAGATGTGACTGAATCACTGCAATCTCATCATAAAACTAACAGATGAGGAGTTGCTTCTTATGGATGAGCAAAGAAAATGGTTTCTTGAGATAGAATCTACTCCTGGTGAAGGTACTGCAAAGATTGTTGAAATGACAGCAAAGGATTTAGAATATTACATAAACTTGGTTCATAAAGCAGGGTTTCAATTTTTAAAGGAGGTATACTATAGGTAAAAATGCTATCAAACAGCATCACATGTTACAAAGAAATCATTCATGAAAGGAAGAGTCAATCAATGCAACAAATTTCACTGTTGTCTTATTTTAACAAAATGCCACAGCCATCCTAGCCTTCAGCAACCACCACCCTGATCAGTCAGCAGCCATCAACTGTGAGGCAAAACTCTCCACCTGCAAAAATATTATGACTCGCTGAAAGCTCAGATGATGCTTAACACTTTTCAGCAATATGTTTTTACATTAAGGTATTTACAATGTTTTTGTAATGATAATGCACACGTAATAGACTACAATATACTGCAAACATAACTTTTATATACACTGGGAAACTGGAAGATTAACTTGCTTTATTGTGATATTTCCTTTATTGTGGTGGTATGGAACTGAACCTGCAATATCTTTTGAAGAATGCCTGTATTGTAATTCCAGAGTAAACACTAGGAAAACAATTCAAAATTTTTAGAAAAAAATAAAAGAATTAAAATTCCACCAATTAATAAAATGAAGCCTAGAGGGAAAAGAACATTAGACAAATAGAATAACTAAATAAATATAAATCCAATAATAATAATTTAACTAAAGATCTATCAAGTAAACATTCAATTTAAAAGCACTTACTCAGGCTTTCCAAGATAGTGGTATAGGGATACCCAGAACTCAACTGGTAAGCATCCTTCACCCCATACACTCTCCAGCTACCTTGCTAAAGTGAGTGGGTATACACAATCCACACAGGAGACACCACTTGATCTCCTAGCCTGGTAGCCAAGAGTGTTAGCATTCCAGAAGTCCATGGGGCTATAACAATCAGAAAGAGTTTTTGGCAGACCACCATCACTATAAGGATAGTGCACAAAGAGCAGACTGAAACACAACCCCAGTCTTCCTATGAAGAGGCCTATTTAGTTAGCCTGGAGGTTAGGCCTGAGGGACAGTCTTCAAGTTTTCCACAAATGTAAAAACTACATTTTTTACAATGTATTTTTTAAAAATATTAAAAAAGACAAACCTTTAACTATACTAACAGAATAAAAGAGAAAGAAATCAAATAAAATCAGAGATGAAAGAGGAGACATTACAACAGATACCACAGAGTAGCAAAATTTATTTATTTATTATTTATGTAATTAATTTGCATGTGGTTATCCAGTTTTCCCCTAAATGATGTTTTGAGGAGACTATCCTTTCTCCATTGAGTATTTTTGGGTCTCTTACTTGACCATATATGCAGGAGTTTATTTCTGGGCTCTCAATTCTGCTCCATTGTTCTACATGTCTATTTTTATGCCAGTACTATGCTGTTTTGATTACTACAGCTTTGTAGTATAGTTTGAAATCAGAAAGTGTGATGCCTCCAGCTTTTGGTCTTCTTTTTCTGGGTCACTTTGGTTCTTCAGGGTCTTCTACAACTCCAAACAAACTTTAATTGTTTTTCTATTTCTGTGAAACTTTGGTAGGGGTTTCATTGAACCTATGGATGACTTTGAGTAGTATGGACATTTTAACAATTTTAATTCTTTCAATCCATGAACATGGGATACATTTCCATTTGTTTGTCTCTTCTTCAATTTCTTTCATTAAAATTTTGTCATGTTCAGTGTACAGATAGTTCACCTCATTGGTTAAATTTATTCCTAAATATTTTAATTTTTTTGATGTTATTGTGAATGGAATTTTTTTTTTTTGGTTTTTTGTTGCTATTGTTGTTTTTTGCCCTCAGATGTTTTATCACACATGTAAGAAACACAACTGTTTTCTGGATGTTGATTTGGTATCTTGCAACTTCATTGAATTTGTTGGGTAGATACAATTTTTTTTGTAGTGTCTTTAGTATTTTCTATACATAGGATCATATTATCTGCAAAGATAATTTTTCTTCTTCCTTACTGATTTGGGTACTATTTATATCTTTATCTTGCCTGATTACTATAAATGGGAATTCCAATACTATGTTGAAAAAGAGTTATCTTATTTTTCATCTCAGATGAAAATCTTTCAAAATTTTACCATTGAGTATAAATATTAGCTGTGGACTTATATATGGCCTTTATTATGATGTGGTATCATAATAAATTTGTTAAGAGTTTTTATCAGGAAAAGATGTTATATTTTGTTAAGTGCTTTTTGTGCATTTATTGAGATGATCATATGATTCATATCTTTTTATCTTTCATTCAATTTATGTGGTGTTTCACATTTATTGATTTATATATGTTGAATCATCTCAGAGATAAATCCTACTTTCTCATGATCAATTATCTTTTTGATGTGTTGTTGAATTTGGTTTGGTAATATTTTGTTAAGAATTTTTGCATCTAACCAAATGGAAGGCCATTTGTTAAACCCTAATTGAAATTTGACTGAAAGAGAAATTAAATTGTATTAGGATATTAAGATTTTAGAGTATCTTTATTACTACAGCTATTATATTTACAAATATTAACCCAAATATAACACTGCATGTTAACTATACTGGATATAAAATTGAAAAAAAAAAAAAGAAGAAGAAGTAAAAAAAAGAATTTTTGCGTCTATATTTATAACATATTTGTCTGTAATTTTCTTTTCTTGTGGTATCCTTATCTGATTTTGGTATCAGGGTAATGCTGTTCTTGCAGATGAGTTTGAGAGTGTCTTCTCTTCAATTTTTGAAAGTGCTTGAGAAAGATTGCTGTTAATCTTTCTTTAAATATTCATTAACATTCCCCAAAAACAATCTGGTTTGGGGATTTTCTGTTTTGGGAGTTTTTGATTACTGATTCATCTCCATACTCTTATTGGTCTGTTCAGATTTTATATTTTTCATGTTTCATTCTTGATAGATTATATGTTTATAGGAATTTATCCATTTCATCTAGGTTATCCAGTTTGTTTGGCTAAAATTATTCATAGTAGTCTCTCATGATTCTTTGCATTTCTGTGGTTATCTGTTGTAATGTCTCCTCTTTCATTTCTGATTTTATTTTATTTCTTTCTCTTTTCTTGAGTTAGTATAGTTAAAGGTTTATCTTTTTTAATATTTTTTAAAAATCAGGTCTTAGCTTCACTGATTTTTTTTCTGTTGTGTTTCTAGTCTCTATTTCATTTACTTTTGCTTTGATGTTGGTTATTTCCTTCCTTCTTCTAACTTTGAGCTTAGTTGTTTTTTTTCCTAGCTCCATGAGGTATAAAATTAGGTAATTTATTTCCATCTTTCCTTCTTTTATTAATTTCTAGTTTCATACTATTGTGATTGGAAAAGATACTTGGTATGATTAAGGAACTTTTGTGCACTGTTGGTGGGAATGTAAATTGGTACAGCCACTGTGGGAAACAGTATGGAAGTTCCTCAAAAATTTAAAAATAGGAGTACCATAGGATCCAATAATTCCACTACTGGGTATTTACCCAAAGAAAATGAAAACAATAATTTAAAAAGAAGTATGCACCCCTATGTTTATTTCAACATTATTTACAACAGTCAAGATAATGGAAGCCACCAAAGTGTCCATCTATAGACAAATGTGGTATATATATATGTATATATATATATATACACACACACACACAGACAATGGAATATTACTCAGCCATAAAAAAGAATGAAATCTTGACATTTGCAATGACACGGATGGAGCTACAAAGTATTATGCTAAGTGAAATAAGTCAGTCAGAGAAAGACAAATACTATATGATTTCGCTCATATGTGGAATTTAAGAAACAAAACAAATGGGTAAAGGGTCAGGGGGAAGAGAGGAGGAGGCAAACCAAGAAACAGACTCTTAACTATGGAGAACAAACTGATGGTCACCAGAAGGGAGGTTGGTGGGGGGATGGGTAAAATAGGTGATGGGGATTAAGGAGTGTACTTGATGAGATGAGCATTATGGAAGTGTTGAATCACTATATTATACAAACGAAATTAAATATTACACTGTATGTTAACTAATTGTAATTTAAATAAAAATTTTAGTAAAAGACAAATCAATAAGGATGATTTTATTCTTCTTAAACTTGCTAAGACATGTTTTGTGACCTATCATGTGATCTACCCTGAAGAATATGTGCACTAGAAGAGAATATGTATTCTGTTGCTTTTGGATAGAAGTTTCTGTATGTGTCTGTTAGGTCCCTTTAGTCTACAGTATGATTCAGGTCAGTTTCCTTGTTGATTATCTGAAGGATCTATTCATTTCTGAAAGTAGAATATTGTGGTCCTCTACTATTATTATATTGTTTTCTATTTCTCCCTTCAGACCTGTTACAATTTGCTTAATATATTCAGGTGTTCTGATGTTGGGTGCATACATAAATATTTATAATTGCCATATCTTCTTGATTAATTGATCCCTTAGCATTATATAGTAACTTTCTATGTTTCTTGCTACTGTTTTTGGCTTAAAGTCTACTTTGTCTGATTTCAGTATAGCTACTTCTGCTCTCTTTTAGTTTCCACTTGCATGGAATATATTTTGCCATCTCCTTACTTTGAATCTATGTATGTCATTGAAGCTGAAGTGAGTCTTTTGTAGTTGAGTCTTATTTTTTATCCATTCAGCCACTCTATGCCTTTTATTTATTTATTATTTTTAAAGATTTATTTATTTGAGAGAGAGAATGCATGTGAGCAAAGGGAGGGGGAAAAGGAGAGGGAGAGAATCTCAAGCAGACTCCCCACTGAGTGCAGAGTCTGACATGGGATTCGATCTCACGACCCTGAGATCATAACCTGAATGGAAATCAAGAGTCAGACACTTAGCCGACTAAACCACCCAAGTGCCCCACTCTATGTCTTTAAATTGGCCTATCCATTAACACTAAGAATAATTATTGATAAATAAGGACTTACTAATGTCATCTTATTGTTTTCTGGCTGTTTTACAGTTCCATTTTTCTTTTATTCCTTTTTTGATGTCTTCCTTTATATATTGATGATTTTCTTCTCTTTATCTTTTTTGTTTCTATTGTAGATTTTTTCTTCGTGGTTCTTATGAGATTTACACTATAAAACACAAAACATAAGGTAAAAACATCATAAAACAAATAAAATATATATTATTCTAATAACAGCTCAATCTTGATCATATACAAAACCAATATTCTTTTATTCCTCCTTTTATGTTTTTGATGTCAAAATTTATATTTTTTATTGTGTGTCCATTAAAAATTGGTGGAACTATAACTATTTTTAATACTTTCTGTCCTTTAACCTTTATTCTAGAGTTATCTAGTTAGCACATTATTAGGGTATTTTGAATCTGACTACATACTTATCTTTGCCAATGTATATTTTCTTATGTTTATATGTTACTAATTAGCATTCATTTGTTTCAGCTTGAAGAAAACCTTTCAGCATTTCTTATAAGGCAGATTTAGTGTTGATAAATTTCCTCAGCTTTTGTTTATTAAGGGAAAATCTTCATCACACCTTCAATTCACAAGGACAACTTTGCTGGTTAAAGTATTCTTAGTTGGCAGTTTCTTACTTTTAGTATCTTCAGTATGTCATCCCATTCTCTCCTGGCCTGAGGTATCTGCTGAGAAACTCACTGATAGCCTTATGGGTATTTTCTTATCTGAGGGAGATTTTTTTCTCTTGCCTTTAAAATTCTTTCTTTTTGGTTTTAGACAGTTTTGTTATTAATTGTCTTGAAGAAGAACATTTTAGATTGAAATTTTGAGGTGACCTATTTGTTTTATGAACTTGGATGTCCAAATCTTTCCCCAAGTTTGGGAATTTCTCAGCCATTATTTCTTTAAAGAAGCTTTCCATTCCTTTCTTCCCGTCTTCTTCTTCCAGGAATCCAATGTGTACATTATGTATTTTCATGTTGTTCCATAACTTCCATAGGCTTTCTTGATTCTTCCTTCTTTTTTTCTTTTTGCACTTCTGATTAAATAATTTCAACTGATCTTTCTTCTAGATCACTCTTTCTCTTTTCAGCTTGTTCAGATTTGCTCTTGAAGCTCTCTATACTGAATTATTTACTCTAGTAATTATATACTTCAGCTATGACATTTCTAGTTTTTTTTCTTTTTTGTTTCCCTTCTCTTTGTTGAGTTTCTCATTTTGTTCTTATGTTTATTCCTGGTATCATTAAATTGTTTATCTGTATTCTCTTGTAGCTCTCTGAGTATCTGTAGAGCAGCTACTTTGAATTCTTTGTTGAGCAATTACTCGATCACCACTTCTTTTGGGACAATTATTGGAGTTTTACTATATTCCTTTGATGGAGACATTTCTTGATTCTTCAGGATCCCTGTAGCCTTGCATAGGTGTCTATACATTTGAAGATGTGGTCACCTCTTCCAGACTTTATGGAATAATTTTAAAAAGGGAAGCCTTTCACATGTGAATGGAGCACACTTGATCATGCTGTGATCCTGGGTCTATTGACGCAAAGTACTAAGTGCAACAGCACACAGTGGCACAGGGTCCAGGGAGATATAATGTCTTTTTGGCTCAGACCACTGGGGTCTACCTTATTAACACTTGTATGGTCCTTGTGAGCACCCTATGGGGTCTATAGTTGCTGCAAGTGTTGTTTGGGTCCTAAGCGGCACTTCTAGGACCAATAGTTAGGGGCAAGTTTAAGCAGTGTTGGTGGCTAGACCAAGTGATGTGCACACATTTAACTGTAGGGCCTAGCCTCAAGCGCCTACGTAATGACAGAGATCAGTTGGAGACACACATGTGATCAGGCCAAGGGTAGGTAGCAAGGGCCAGTGACAACTATGGGCTCATGGGAAGTTGTAGTGGCTCTGGGTGTGTTTGTTCTCATGGCTTCACACTCTGCCTCCAGGTGTGCATACTTCAGTGGAGGCAGTGATGTACCTTTGGCTAAGAGGCATACAGGTGCACAGCTGGAGGGGCTATCTTCAGGTGCACTGATAAAGTATTTGTATTTAGAATATACAAACATTTATATTAAGGATACATAAAGAATTCCTGAAACAATAAAATGCAAACAACCCTACAAAAAACAGACAAAATATTTGAATTGAAACTTCATCAAAGAGGGTATATAGATGACAAACAAGCACATGTAAAAAGGCCCAGTGTCATTTTAAATGGGAAAATGCAAATTAAATTCAAAATTAGATACCATTACATATCTACAAAAATGGGTTAAATTTAAAAAGCTAACTATGGTGTGAAGAGAGTGTCCCATATACTGCTGTTGTAATGTAAAATTACACAGCTTCAGAGTTTCTTAAGAAGGTAAGCATTCACCTACAATATAATCTAGTCATTTCACCTTTTACCCAAGAAATAGAATGCTTATGCAAATACAAAGCTTTGTATATAAATGTTTATAACAACTTTATTTATAGTAGACAAAATCTGGAAATAACCCCAATATAAATCAACAGGTGATTGATAAACAAAGTATTGTATATCCAAACAATAGATTACTATTGAATGATAAAAAGGAATGAGCTATATAGTTACATGTACCAATGTGGATGAATTTCAACATTACCCTATGTGAAAAAGAAAGGCAAAATTAAAAAGAATACTGTCTAATTTTATATTAAATTGTAGTACATGCAAATTAATTTATAGTGAGGGAATGCAGATCAGTGGCTGCCTATGTGGGGGAGTGGTAGCATGATAAGATTATAAAGGAGCAAGAGGAAACTTTAGTGGATAATGGATATATTCATTATTTTGATTGAGGTGATGATTTCATGGGTGTATACACATAACAAAACCTATCAAATCATAAATTTCAAATATGTGTATTTTATATGTCAGAAATTCCTCCAAGATGTTAAAGCAACAAAATTTAAATGATGAGTGAGGCTATTCATGCTATTTTTTGGTCAAATCTCAGGCACTAGTTAAACCCATTTTAGTTACTTACCAAATAAAAAATTGTAAGATTTTACACTAAATGGACAAAAGCCACAGATGTCAAACAAAACAATCTTTAAAATGTTTGCCTAAGTGGGGTATATATTTATCAATATATATTTATCAAATTTTATCCATATTTACAGCTAAAATGTTTGCATTTTATTGTATATAAAGAATATAATAAAAAAAGAAATACCATATATATGATCTATCCAAGACTCCTATCCACTGCTAATGGAAATATAATTGTTACAACCATTTAGGAAAATCATTGGAAAATTTACTAATGCTTAAAATAGGTATATGCTATGAATAAGCATTACTACTCCAAGGGCATGTATCTATTGAGAAGTATGTGTACATATGTTGACTAAAAGACATTTAGTAGAATATTCATAACAACACTATTCATTATACTCATAATTCCAAATTACTTGAATACCCATAAGAAATAGAATGCATTAATGGCTGTTATTTCTATGCAAAGATATAGCATACAGTGGTGTGAATGAACATTTTACAACTATAAACAACAATGTGCGTAAATTTCCAAATTAGGTAATAAAGAGAAAAAAAAACAGGAAAAAAGTATATCCAATATAATTCTATTTACATAAGGTTTAAAATCTGTAAAAAAAAATTGACTCATGCTCTTAGAGGCCAAAGTAGTAATTATCTTTGGAAAGGATAACAACTGGAAGAAATCAGGTTGGGAGTTCTGACATACTGGCAATATTATGCTTCCTGGATTTGGTGTTGGTTACATGAATGTGTTGTGGTTTTTTTTTAAGGTTTTATTTATTTATCTGACAGAGAGAGATAGTGAGAGCAGGAACACAAGCGGGGCGAGTGGGAGAGGGAGAAGCAGGCTTCCCGCAGAGCAGGGAGCCCGATGTGGGACTCGATCCCAGGACCCTGGGATCATGACCTGAGCCGAAGGCAGACGCTTAATGACTGAGCCACCCAGGCGCCCATACATGAATGTGTTTAATTTAGAAAATTCTTAGAGCTGTATAATTATGGCATACATCCATTTCTGTTTACATGATATTTCAGCAAAAATTCACTAAATAAACATAATAGAAGAAATCAAGATATTTGTAAACTTTGAAAAGAAATGATTAAAAATATCCTAAGGATTCTCTTGGATTCTGGCAGGATCTGTTTTGAGATCTGAAGAGTTTTTGCTAATTCATTGTTAATATATTCATATATTGTGTACTTTTCTGAATCATGTAATGCTTTAATTTTTAAGTATAAGAAATAACAGAAGATGTTTGTCTTTCTCTGACCGTCTTATTTCATTTAGCATTGTAGTCTCTAGTTCCATCCATATCATTGCAAATGACAAGATTTCATTCTTTTTATGGCTGAATAATATTCCATTGCAAATATACCACATCTTTTTTTTTTCTTTTTCATAGATACAAGGATAGGTATAGATATGAATTTTATTTAGATGCATAAAACATGAGACATTTAAAGATGATTACCTTCAAAAGAGGTACTATGACTTGGCAAGGGTGGGGGAAGGGGGTTTTCACAGAATATTCCTTTCTAAATTTTTAACTTAAATCCTATTAATGTGTTACATTTTTTTAAATTTTTTTTTAAGATTTTATTTATTTGTGAGACAGAGAATGAGAGACAGAGAGCATGAGAGGGAGGAGGGTCAGAGGGAGAAGCAGACTCCCTGCTGAGCAGGGAGCCCGATGTGGGACTCGATCCCGGAACTCCAGGATCATGACCTGAGCCGAAGGCAGTCATTTAACCAACTGAGCCACCCAGGTGCCCTAATGTGTTACTTTTAAAAAACATTGATGTCATAAATATACTGAATATAGTAAGCAGTACTCAAAACATTTATACAGTTACTATAATTAAACAAATATGCATAAAAGACAAATAGGAAATAAGACAAAAGTGCCATTGTTGTTAGGGGTTATTAGCTTAAATGTCCTTTTATTTACCCCTTTAAGAGTTGGCAATATATTAAAATTTCAATTATTTATATAAATATTATATATAAAAAGATTAAAGTGAAAGAAATAAAAGTTTATTTAAATATTTACTGAAGCAAATATCCATTGATTTCTATGTTTTATTTCTAGATATAATTTTTATTAAAGAAGACTACAATGCACAGCAGAACAACTGGCTTATTCTGAGTTTCTACATTGTTCTGCCCTTTATCATAATATTCACTATTATGATCATGAAACGAAATGAAATGAGAAAATCACGCAACAGAGAGAATGCAGAATATGAAGGGTAAATATGACTATGCAAATAATTTATGATCTTAAATTGTACTGCTTATTGACCAGTGAAATAAATTCATAGTTTTATAACACTTAGTGATATTCATTCCTATGTATTTGCACTATTTTTAACCTAGTGTAAATGGCATTTTTATAATTTTGTTTTCCAATAAATTGTTGCTAGCATATTGCAGTAAGTCAAAATTTTGGCTGTTCTAGAATTGTTTTCCTCACGAATATTTATAGTGTTTAGATGTTGTGTTAAAACTTTCACTAATTCCTTGACCCTCAAAATGTTTTTCTCTAGTAATTTCAAATACTTTGAAAAAAGTCTCTTCAGAATTCTTTGAAATTAGATACTGTTTCTTATAAATTTCTACATGCTATTTTTTCAATTTTTATTTAAATTCAATTTAATTAACATATAGTGTATTATTAGTTTCAGAGGTAGAGTTTAGTGATTCATCATTTACATAAAACACCCAGTGCTCATTCCATCAAGTGCCCTCCTTAATGCCCTTCACCTGGTTACCCCAATCCCCCGCCCACCTCCCCTTCAGCAACCCTCAGTTTGTTTCTTATAGTTGAGTCTCTTATGGTTTGTCTCCCTCTCTGTTTTTGTCTTATTTTATTTTTCCTTTCCTTCCCCAAAATTCATCTATTTTGTTTCTTAAATTCCACATATGAGTGAAATCATATGGTATTTTTCTTTCTCTGACTGACTTATTTCTTTTAGCATAATACTCTCTAGTCCCATCCATGTCATTGCAAATGGCAAGATTTCATTATTTTTGATGGCTGCGTAATATTCTTCTGTGTGTGTGTGTGTGTGTGTGTGTGTGTACCTCATCTTGTTCAACATCACTCGGCATCAGGGAAATACAAATCAAAACTACGTGCTGTTCTTACATTTGTTATTCTTTTCTTCTGGTGGCCAGTTAACTCATTGAAAACAAGAAACCCTCATATAAGTCCTTAAATATAATATCACAAATGATGATTTTAACTTCAAAGTAATGTTTTTGTTGAAGGCTATATCACTGGTCTATTTTATGAAGAAATTTTTATCTGTACACACCTTACATGTATATTGTTCAGGGGTGATGGATCATATTCACTGAAAGAGAAAGTGACTTAATTGGCCTATCATGATTCTCTGCAGAGAAAAAAAGAAAGAATTCAAAGGCCTCACAGGTAATGATATTGAGGGGAGTAATGTGCATGCTCAATGCATCTCCACAATCCAAATATTTCTACTGCCCCAGACTCAATAAATATCCCTTTATAAACAGTTTTAGTAGGCCTGGGATATACATCTTTAGATCTTTCATCTTGGGTATTCTATAAGTGATATACACTTGGAACCATTGAAAACATTATTTTTAACCAGCCGGAAATAAAAGTATTTCAACTTATATATTCATTTCTGTCATGTATTACCTTCTTAATTTTATAAAGGACTTTGAAGTTCAACTAACTTTGGAATATCTAGCATAGAACCATCTGTCCTGGAATCATCAGGTATTCCTTTAGGAGGGCAACCTATGCTTGATCTTTAGGGAGTCCTATTTCCAGAGTTGCCTTAGTCAATTTCTTGATATCTTATGCTACAGGTAAGAAAATCTTGACTCTGGAATACAGTCACCTCAACCTTGAGTAAATAGTGAATATAAGAGAGTTGACTTAATCTGGTTTTCCTTTTTTGTTTATTTTCTTCATTAGTTTTCCAAAGTAATTTTTATCCATTTTTTGTTATGTTTTGGATGTCCTCTGCAAGAATGCCCTTTCAATCCTTGCTCTCCATGACACACTCAGTCTTTGATTTGAGTGAACTTATGCAAAATTAATAGATAAAATATTGGATCTTCTTACAAAATATGGTAATCTGGATCACTTGTCATTCTGTTCTTCATAAAAATAGTCATTGAAATGAATAAAATAACAAACTAATAAAATGTTATATTAAGTTAAACCTTAATAAAAACTAGAAGCCAGCATAGTGGTTATCAAAAAATGAGGAAAGCTCCAACAAGGCTGGCAAAGTTAAGGAAGAATACTAGGAATAGCCTTAGTATTTCTGGAGACTTCAAACAATGTGTAAACTGTGCTGGGAGGCCAATTCAAACCCAAACCTAAGACCAAGATTTCACAACAAGAAGGGGTTCAATTTTACTGTATGTGAGATAGGAAATGATAATTGTGTCCAATATTGTGTTTCTTATATATTTTTTTTAATTACCAGTGAGGCTGCAAATCTTTATTTTCTTCTGGGCCATACTGTTTTTCTTTACACAGAAATTACTTTTCATATCATTTGACCTCTTCTCCCTGTTTGTTTATATTTTATCTTTTACAGAAGTTGTATACACACACATACACATATAGTTTACTAATGCTTTTTTTTAAAAGATTTTATTTATTTGAGAGAGAGCAAGAGAGAGAGCATGAGTGGGGTGAGGGGCAGAAAGAGAAGCAGACTCCCTGCCTAGCAGGAAGTCCGATGCAGGACTCCATCCCTAGACTCTGGGATCATGACCTGAGCTGAAGGCAGGTGCCTAACCAACTGAGCCATCCAGGCACCCCTACTAATGCTTTTTTTATTTATACATGAATATTCTTTCTGGATTCTTATTGAATTTATAAAGTAATTAGAGAATTGATAGCTTTGAGTATTGTGTATGTCTATCTTGGAACATGTAAAACAGGAATAAGTTCAAAAAAATATGAAATGATTTTTTCATCACATAAAGGGATAATTGTTGGCTTGCATTAATACATTAAATATGTGTGTGAACTATCAAAAACATACAAGAAACACACAACACTGTATGTGCAATTTTAAAAAAAACATCAAAGTGAACACTTGTATCTCCTCCAACAAATTAAGATGTAAGATATCATCAGTAACACTATCCAGTTCTGGGGTCTCTTTATAGGGAGAGTTTTAATTATTATTTTGAGGTCTTTATTTGTTGTAATCTATTCATATTTTATGTTCTTTCTTGAGTCAGCTTTGGAAATTTGTGTCTTCTAGGAATCTTATTTCATCAAAATCTAATATTTTGTTACATAAAATTGTTCATAGTATATTTTCTTGCACTTTCTGTAGGACAGTAGCGAACTCTTGCATTTCATTTCTGATTTTGTGTCTAATCTCTTTTTTTTCTTAAATTTAGTTAAAGCTTTCTTAATTTTTACACTCACCAATACCTCTGCACTGTTTTTGATGGAGTTATCAAAGCTCTTAGTTGTCAAAATTGACCAGCATTTTTGAGCATTTCGCTTGTTTTATCAGCAATATTTCACTCTGTTGACCATTCTCTGCTTTCCTGAAATTCTTTTCTTCATTGCAAGGCAGGTCTATTAGAAACAGGTTCCCTCAGTTGTTATTTTTCAGTTTGTTGGGCTTTTTACTTGTAGTTAGTTGGAGTGATTAAGTGACAGCTTCATTACATACCAGACTAAAAACTGAAAGTTTGTATAAACTGTTTTTTATAGTCACCTACAAATTTGTCTTTAACTCATGCTCTTTGCCCCTTTATATGGATTAGAATTACTACCTTGTGTAATTTGCTTCAGGCTGAAAAATTGCTTTTGTTATTTCTAGTAAGGAATGTCTACTGGTAATAAATTCTCCCAAAAAGAGAAAATCTCTCTCCTAGATTTTTTTTAAATCTAGGAATATCTTTATTTGACTATCATCATGGAAACATAGTCTTGCTGGATATAAGATTCTTAGTTGACAGATTTCTTTCATTCACTATTTTCATATACCATCAAATTGTCTTCCTGCTCTCATTGTTTCTGATGAGAAGATGATAGTCTTAATGAAATTTCCTTGTAGGTGATAAATTGTTTATTCTTACTACTTTTAAGATTATTTTTATGTCCGTCTGTCAAATTTTTGACTATCATGTGTCTAGGTATGAATCTCTGTGTTTATCCTACTTGGAATTCATTGAAATTCTTTGATGTTGAATGTCTTTCATCATATTTGGGAAATTATCAGCCATTAATCTTCAGATATGTACTTTTTTTCTCCCATGTCTCTCTATTCTTTTTAGAATCCATTAGCTATATGCCAGGGCACTTCATGGTGTCTACGTTTATGTGAAGCTCTTCTCATTTTTTAAAAATTTTTCCTCTTTTTCTTCTAAATATTTATCAGTATGGATCTGTGTTCAAGTTAGCTAAATCATCTACAAACTCAAATCTACTGCTGAGCCTTTCTTTTGACTTTTTCATTTTAGTTATTGTACTTTAAACTCCATAATTTCCATTTGTTTATTTTTTTTATAATTTCAATATTTTTTGTTATCCTTTTTTAAATTGAGGTATGATTGAGGTATAATATAGAGTATTATATTAGTTTTAGATGTACAACATAATTATTTTATATATATATATATATACATTACAAAATGAACACCATAATAAGTTTAGTTAATATGCATCATACAGACACACAAAATAATTTTTTTCTTATGATGAGAACTTTTAAGATCTAGTTTCTTTGGAACTTTAAAATATGCCACATAGTATTATTAACTATGGTCATTATATTGTACATTACATCCCCATGATGTATTTATTTATAACTGGAAGTTTGAACCTTTTGACCACTTTCTCTTTTGTTGCCCAGTCCCCAACCTCAACCTCTGGCAATGGCAAAATTTTTTTTGTTTCTATGAGTTGGTTACTTTTTGTTGTTGTCATCATTTATTTTACTTAGATTCCACATTTTTCTTCAGATAAATACCCAGAAGTGAGATCATTGGATCATATGGTAGTTCAACTTTTTAATTTTTTGAGAAATGGCCATACTGTTTTCCATAAAGGCAGCACCAATTTACATTCCTGCTAACAGTGTAAATGCTTCCCTTTTTTCTGCATCCTTGCCAACACTGGTTATTTGTTGTCCTTTTGATAATATCAATTCTAAAGTTTCATTGTAGTTTTGATTTGCATATCCCAGATGATTAATGATGTTGAGCATCTTTTCATATATCTGTTGGCCATCTATATGTCTTATTTGGAAAAAAAAATTCTATTCAGATTTTGTGTATGTTTTTCAATTAAATTGTTTCTTGTTTTTTACTCTTGAGTCATATTAGTTCTTTTTATATTTGGAATTTTAACCCCTTATCAGATATATGAATTGCATCCCATTTAGTAGGTTGCCTTTTCAAGTTGTTGATGGTATTCTTTGCTGTTTAGAAGTTATTTAGTTGGATGTAATGCCAGTTATTTATTTTTATTTTTATTGCCTTTCCTTTTGGTGTCAGATTCAAAAAATCATCACCAAAATCAATGTCAAGAAAGTTAACTGCCTCTGTTTTCTTCTAGAGTTTTACAGTTTCTGGTTTACATTAAAGTCTTTAATCCATTTTGAGTTAATTTTAGTGTATTGTGTAAGATGGTGGTCCAGTTTCATTCTTTTGCATGTGGCTGACCAATTTTCCCAACACCATTTATCGAAGAGACTTTCTTTTCCCCATTGAATATTCTTACCTCCTTTGTCATAAATTAATTGACCATATATGCATGGGCTTATTTCTGGGGCTTCTATTCTTTTTCATTGATCAATGTGTTTGTTTTTATGCCAGTACTATAATGTTTTAATTACTATACCTTTGTAATATATTTTGAAATCAGGGACCATAAGGCTTTCAGTTTTCTTCTTCTTTCTCCTGATTGTTTTGGCTATTTGGGGTCTTCTGTTGTTCTATACATATTGCAGAATACTTTGATGTATTTCTATGAAAAATGCCATTGAAATTTTGATAGGGATTACATTGAATCTGTGGATCATTTTTGGGTTATATAAAAATGTTAATAATATTAAATTTTCCAAACCATGATCATTGATTATCTTTCCATTTTTTGTCTTCAATTTCTTTCATCAATGTTTTATAGCTTCAGTGTACAAGTCTTTTACTTCCACAGCTGAATTTATTTTCTATATATTTTATTATTTTTGATGTAATTTAAATGGCATTGCTTTTCTTTCTGATAGGTCATTATTAATGTAAAAAATGCAGAAGAGTTTTGTACATTGATTTTTCATCTTGCAACTTAATTTGTTTATTAGTTCTAACAGTTTTTTGGTGGAGTCTTTAGGGTTTACTAAATATAATATGTCATCTGCAAATAGTGACAGTTTTGCTTCATCCTTTCCAATTAGATACATTTTGTATCTTTTTCTTTTTTTTAAAAAAAGATTTTATTTATTTATTTGATAGGGACACAGCGAGAGAAGGAACACAAGAAGTAGGAGTGGGAGAGGGAGAAGCAGGCCTCCTGTGGAGCAGGGAGCCTGGGGCGGGGCTCGATCCCAGGACCCTGGGATCATAACCTGAGCTGAAGGCAGATGCTTAAAGACAGAGCCACCAGGCACCCACAAATTTTATATCTTTTTCTTGACTAATTGCTCTGACTAGGACTTTAATACTATGTTGAATAACAGTGATCTCTGATCTTAGAGGGTAGCATTCAGCTTTTTCACTGTTCAGCATGGTGTTAGCTGTGGGCTTATCATATTTGTTTTTTATTATTTTGAGGTATATTCCCTCTATACCTGTTTTGTTGAGAGTTTTTGTCATAAATTGATGTTGACTTTTGTCATCTATTTCTGCTCTAATAAGATGATGATATAATTTTTATCAATCATTTTGTTAATGGGATGTATCATATTGGTTGGTTTGCAATTGTTGAACCATCTTTGCATCCCTGAAATAAATACCACTTGATCATGGTATATGATCCTTTTAATATATTGTTGAATTCAGTATGCTAATGTTTTCTTGAGAAATTTTTGCAGCTATGTTCATCAGGGATATTGACCTATAATTTTCTTCTGTTGTGGCATCCTTGTCTAGTTTGGGTATCAGGGAAATGCTGGCCTCATAAAATGAGTTTGGAAGTGTTTCTTCCTCTTTTATTGTTTGGATGAGTTTGATAAGGACTGGTTTTAAATCTTTGAATGTTTGGGAGAAATCACCCGTTAAGCCAACTGGTCCTAGACTTTTGTTTGTTGAGAAGTTTTTAGTTACTCATTCAATTTTCTTACTAGCAATTGGTTTAATCAGATTTTCTATTTCTTAAAGATCAGTCTTGGAAGCTTGTATGTTTCTAAGAATTTATCCATTTCTTCTAGGTTGTCATATTTTTGTCATATAATTATTCATGGTAGTCTCTATGATTCTTTGCATTTCTTTTTTAAGATGTAATTTATTTGAGAGAGAGACAGAGGAAGAGAGAGAGAGAAAGGGAAGGGGCAGAGGGAGAGGGAGAGAGAGAATCTCAAACAGACTCCCTGCTGAGTGTGGAGCCTGATGAGGGGCTTGGTCCCACAACCCTGAGTTCATGACCTGAGCTGAAATCAAGAGTCAGCCACTTAACCAACTGAGCCACCCAGGAGCCCCAAATTTTTGCATTTCTGTGACATCAGTTGTACCATCTATTTCATTTCTGATTTTTTTTTTTTACTCCTCTCTCTTTTTTCCTCAGTGAGTGTAGCAAAACTTTGTTAGTTGTGTTTATCTTTTCAGAGAACCAGCTTTAGTTTTATTGATCTTTTTTCTTATCTTTTTAGTCTCCAGGTCATTTATTTCTATTATTTATCTTTGTTATTCAATTGTTTTTACTAACTTTTGATTTGTTTGTTCTTTTTATAGTTCCTTGAGGTGTAAAGCTATGCTGTTTATTTGAGATTTTTCTTGTTTCTTGATATAGGCATTTATTGCTATGAAATTCCCTCTTAGAAGTGCTTTTGTTGCATCCCATAAAATTGGTAGGTCATATTTCCTTTTGTTTGTTTGTTTGTTTGTTTGTTTGTTTCAGGTATTATTTTAATTCTCTTTTGATTTTTTCTTTGACCCATTGGTTGTTCAGCAGTATATTTATTTGGTCTCTACATATTTGTGAACTTTCCAGTTTTCTTCTTGTAATTCTTTTCTAGTTTTATGCCACTATGATCAGAAAAGATGCTTGGTATTATTTCATTCTTTAAATGTAAAAAGACCCTTTTGTAGCTTAATATATCATCTATCCTAGAGAGGTAGATCTAGATCTATCTTACCCAGATATCTATAGCTTAATTTATGATGTAACCAATATCTATCCTAAAGTTCCATGAACACTTGAGAAAAATATGTATTCCATTTCTCTTGGATGGAATGTTTTGTATGTATCTGTTGAGTCCACTTGTCTAATGTATCATTTAAGGCAAAGGTTTCCTTAATGGTTTTTCTGTCTGGGTGATCTCTCCATTGATATAAGTGGTGTATTGAAGCCCCCTACTACTACTGTATTGCTATATCTCCCTGTAGGTATGTTAATATTTGCTTTATATATTTAGGTGCATTACAAATGTTATGGCTTCCTTGGATTGACCCCTTTATCATTATATAATGTCCTTCTTTGTCTCTAATACAGTCTTGTTTTAAGGTCTCTTTTGTACACCCCAGCTTTCTTTTGTTCTATTGTTATTCTATACTAGATGAAACATTATTACAGTACTTTCTTTTCCTTTTTTTTTAATGGTTTCCTTTAGTTCATGGAACATATTTATGACAACTGCTTTAAAGTTTTTTTCTTCTAAATCTGACAACTACTATCTCTCAGGCAATTTGTTTCCTGCTTTTTTCCCTGGGTGTAGGTCACACTTTCTTGTTTCTTTGCACTCCATAACATTTTTACTGGAAACTGGAAATTTTAGATAATACATTAATACAGTAACAATTTTGGATACTTATGCCCACCCACTACACACCTACACAAGGCTTCTTGTCCTTGTTTGATTTTTGTTTGTTTAGTGACTTAACTGGTATAGTTCATCAAAATAAATTTTTCCCTATAATGTGGTGCTTCCATGCTGCTCCTCAGATGTCATAAATTGCCCTATTATCTAATCCAATTAGATCCAATTGCCTTTGCAAGAGTAGCCTTTGAGGCTTATTTCTCTCTGACCCCAAAAGGACTTTTCTTAGCTGACTCTTTTTCTGGTTCTCTCTGTTAAAATTTTAGATGGTCTTTAATTTAGCTTTTTCTCATCAACTGCCAGCCTTATTTACCCAACATAATCTTCAGTGTATAACAGTGTCCTTAGGTTTGAACTGCTTCTGTTCCTAATAAATCACTTACCTTGAGAGAGCTACAGATCAACAATTTCTCCCTTGGACACTTATCTCTGAGAAATGAAAATCATGCTTTCACAGACACTTGAACACAAATGTTCATAATACCCTAATACATAATAGCCCAATCTGTAAATTAAGGTCATTCAATGCATAAATTATTACACAACCTATGGTAAATCCATACTACCACATACTACACAGTAATAAAAGAAAACAAAGTATTGATAGAAACAATTTTGAGGACACAAAGGGAATTATGCTAAGTGAAACAGAGCCACTTTCAAAAGCATATATACACTATGATTCCAATTATATAAAATTCTTATCAAATTAAAAATTACAGGTTTGGAGAATAGAGTAGTAGTTGCCAAGAGTTAGGAATAATGGGGAGAGTGGGTATGTCTATAAAAGGGTAGCAACAAAAACTTTTGTTGATGGTACAGTTTTGTATCTTGATGTGATTATAGTTATATGAAACTACACTTGTGATCAAGTTGCATAGAACTACACACACACACATACATATGAATGCATGTGTAAATGGTACAATCTGAGCAATCTCTGTGGGTGTATCAATGTCAATTACCTTGCTTTCATATTATAGTTAAGCAAGATGTTAATATGGGGGGACTGTGTAAAAGGTACATGAAACCTTTCTGTACATATCTTTGCAATATGCTATGAATATGAAACTACTTAAAAATAAAAGGTTAAAAAAATTGGATCAAAGGGCGCCTGGGTGGCTCAGTTGGTTAAGCGACTGCCTTCGGCTCAGGTCATGATCCTGGAGTCCCAAGATTGAGTCCCGCATCGGGCTCCCTGCTCGGCAGGGAGTCTGCTTCTCCCTCTGACCCTCCGCCCTCTCATGCTCTCTCTCATTCTCTCTGTCTCAAATAAATAAATAAAATCTTTAAAAAAAATTGGATCAGGGCCATGAATTTATTAAGTTAAATTTTGCAACTTTCTGAAGAAAACACAAAAAACTGTGGATCTAGGACTAGACCAGAGTTCTTTCACATGAGAACAAATCATGAGTGGTACCTGGGTTGCTCAGTTGTTTAAGCATCTGCCTTTGTCTCAGGTCATGATCCCAGGGTCCTGGGATCAAGTCTGCATTGGGCTCCCTGCTCAGCGGGAAGTCTGCTTCTCCTTTTCCCTTCCCCCTCCCCCTGCTCATGCTCTCTCTCTCTCTCAAATGAATAAATAAAATCTAAAAATCAGGAAACAAACTGAGGGTTGCTGGAGTGGTGGGGGGTGGGAAGGATGGGGTGGCTGGGTGATAGACATTGGGGAGGGTATGTGCTATGGTGAGTGCTGTGAATTGTGCAAGACTGTTGAATCACAGATCTGTACCTCTGACACAAATAATACATTATATGTTAAAAAAAAAAAAGAAGAAGAAGATAGCAGGAGGGGAAGAATGAAGGGGGGGAAATCGGAAGGGGAGACGAACCATGAGAGATGATGGACTCTGAGAAACAAACTGAGGGTTCTAGAGGGGAGGGGGTGGGAGGATGGGTTAGCCTGGTGATGGGTATTAAAGAGGGCATGTTCCGCGTGGAGCACTGGGTATTATACGCAAACAATGAATCACGGAACACTACATCAAAAACTAATGATGTAATGTATGGTGATTAACATAACATAATAAAAAAAAAAGAAAAAGGAAAAAATCTAAAAAAAAAAAAAAAAGAACAAATCATGATCCATAAGGAAAATTCATATGTGGTCAAAATTAAAGATACCTGATTTGAAAAATACCTTGTTAAGAAGGTAAAAAGACAAGCTTCAGCCTGGTAGAATGTATTTGCAAACCATATATCCAACAAAGATTTTCTGTCTATAATATATTTTAAAAGTTCAAAATCAACAGTTGAAAAAAAATTTGGTTAGCAAAGGGCAAAGACATGAACCAAGACTTGACTGAAGAGTATATACAGATGGCAAGCAAGCACATTAAGTTACTCTTAACATAATTAGTTATTGGAGTAATGCAAATTAAAACCACAATGAGATATCACACTTTTCCCAACAGATTGACTAAAATAGTAATAATAGTAAGTACTGATGAAGATGTAGAAAATTAGATCACTCATACGTTGCTGGAGGAAATACAAAACAGTATAGCTACTATGACATACAATTTGTCAACCTTATTATACAACTCAACAATTTCACTCTTGGGTATTTATCCTAGAGAGAACTTTTACATTTATGCAAAAAACTATAAATGAACATCTATAACAATGTTATTTGTAATAGCTAAAAACTAAAAATTATCCAAATAATCTTTTGATGGATGACTAATTTAACAAACTATGGAACATTCATACCATGGGTACTACTCAGGAATAGTAAGAAATTATTAATACATGACACAATTTTGGTGGATCTCAAGGGAATTACAGGAGAGAAAAAACAAAGCTCAAGAGCTACTATATGAAGCCACTTATACAAAGTATTTGCATTGCAATTATAGAAATAAAGACCAATTAGTAATTGCCAGGGATTAGGAACTGGGAGTAAGGCAGATAGGTGTACTATGTAGGGGTTATATGTTTGTGTGTGTGTGTGTGTGTGTGTGTGTGGTTGTGGAACAATTCTGTATGTTGATTTTGGTGTCAGACACACTAATCTATACATGTTATAAGATAGAATACATTTGTACACATATAAACATGTCAGTGCATGTAAACAATAATGAAATCTAAATTAACTCTGGATTATACCAATGTTGATTTCCTGGTTTTGACAATGTAATATAATCATGCAAGATTTTACCATGAGCAAAAACTAAGTAAAGGGTATACACATGAAATCTCCCAGTAAAAATTTTTTAAACTTCCTATAGATTTATAATTATTTCAAAAAATTAAGTAAAATTAACTTTTTCCCCAAAAAAGCCTATTAAATGATTCCCAAGAATCTACAAAAGAGGATAAAGAAAATGACAATAATAATATATAGCAAGGTGTTAAATTGAAACCCAACCATATCAAGTCAATAAATTTAAATAGTCTAAATACTTCAATTTAAAAAAAAAGCAGAAAATGTAAGATTGGATAAAAATCAAGAGAAATATAGCCTGTCAACAAGAAATCCACTTTCAATCTAAAGAAAGAAATGGGTTAAAAGTAAAAGATGTACCATGCTAACACCAACCTAAAGAAAGCTAAAGTGACTATATTTCTATCAGCCAAAGCAGTCTGAAGAAGAAATATTATTTTATACCAAGAGCATAATTTGATCATTTAATCATAATAAAAGTATCAAGTCTTTAAGAGCACATATAATTCCTTCATTTCTGACAGCATTTGCTCTATGTACTTGAAGCTCTGTTATTAGCTGCATAAGAGAAAAAGCCACAAATATCATTAGAAGTTTCAACATCTCTCTCTAAATATAAGTGGACTGAAAAACAGTAAGAATAAAAAAGAAATGAAAAACACTAATTAGCAGCATAATCTTTCAGAAGACCTCATTACAACCACAGAAATCACATTTGTCTCAAATACACCTGAAACATTTCACAAATTAGACCAAATGTGTGCTACGAAAAAGCAACAATAAATTCAAACAGATTCAGATCACGCAAAATATGTGCTCTGAACAATTAGAATTATACTTGTTGTCAATAACAGTAAAAAAAAGTCTTAAAACAGTTTAGAAAGCACACATATTTTTAAGTAATTCACTGATCAAAGAAAAAATCACCAGGGAAATTAGAACATATTTGAACACAAATTGAAAATAAAAACATATGATAAAATTTTTCACCTATATATAAAACAGTATTTGGGGGAAAATTTATACTATCAATAATTTATATCAGAAATGTAAGAAAGTTTAAATCAGTTACATAAGCTTCCACATAAAGTAGAAAAAGAAGAGCAAATTCAACCCCATGTAAAAAGGAAATGAAATTATGAAGTTTAGAAAATAGCAATAATAAAATAGAAAACGGGAAAAAAATTAATGAAACCAGTGAAACAAAAAAAGGTTTTTTGGGAAACATTAAAAAAGTACTAACTGTGTAACCACATGGGTAAGAATGAGAACGATTAGACAACAATTACAAATATCTAGAATGAGAGAAGATCCCTCCATTACTGATCCTATAGAGAATGAAAAAATACCAAGGAAATATTATAAAAGTGTTAATACTAATAAATCTGACAACCTAAATGAAATGGACAAATTCCTAAAGACTAAAACTATCAAAGCTTATTTAAAAAGAAATGGGGAGGAGCTAAGATGTTGGAGTACTAAAAGGACCCTAGGTAGATAAATATCAACTCATTCTGAATACCTGAGAAGTCAAACTGAGGATGGACAGAACAAACTACACAACTAGGAGAGAAGCCAAAACATGGAAGGAAGGAGGTGTGGAGATGTGATTTGGGGGAGAAACAGATAGCAGATGCTGCCAAGGGGAGGGGGCCCTGGTCATGAAGAGAGACAAGAGAGAGAAGCACACAGAGGATCACACAAGAAAAACACTTCTCGGCAGAGCAAGATGGCGGAGGAGTAGGAGAACTGGATTTCGTCTGGTCTCAGGAATTCAGCTGAATAGGGATCAAACCATTCTGAACACCTACAAACTCAACAGGAGATCGAAGAAAAGAATAACAACTCTCTGAATAGAAAAGCAACCACTTTCTGGAGGGTAGGACGTGCAGAGAAGTGAATCCGAGGCGATATTTGGGAGGATAGATGGCGGGGGAGGTGGCCTCCATTGGCTGCTTCTGGCAAGTGATAGAGCCGTGGAGCACAAAATTGGAACTTTTAGAAGTCTGCTCCCCTGAGGGATGTCGCTCAAGTGGCTAAGTGGGGGGTGGAACCCTCGTGAGACAGTGTGGGCTCAGGACCCTTGAGGTCACAGAAAGACCGGCAGTGCCTGAGTATGGCAGAGCTCCCAGGTATCGGAGCAGGGAAGCTGGCTGCAGAGATGGAGCTGAGGCAAAGGCTCTCAGCTTGGGGTTGACATAAACTGTGATACACGGCACAGTAAGATGGTAGAACTAGAGTTCTTGGTAAGATGTCAGAACTAGAGTTCAGAATGATGATGTTAAAGATACTAGACAGGCTTGAAAAAGCATGGAAGTAATTGGAGAAACCCTCTCTGGAGAAATAAAAGAACTAAAATCTAACCAAGTTGAAATCAAAAGGCTATTAATGAGGTGCAATCAAAAATGGGGTGCTAACTGCTAGGATAAATGAGGCAGAAGAAAGAATCAGTGATATAGAAGACCAAATGATGGAAAATAAAGAAGCTGAGAAAAAGAGAGATAAACAATTACTGGATCACGAGGGCAGAATTCGAGAGATAAGCGATACCATAAGACGAAACAAGTTTAGAATAATTGGGATCCCAGAACAAGAAGAAAGAGAGAGAGGTGCAGAAGGTATATTGGAGCAATTATACCAGAGAACTTCCCTAATTTGGGGAAGGAAACAGGCATCAAAACCCAGGAAGCACAGAGAACTCCTCTCAAAATCAATAAAAAAAGCGTCAACACCCCGACATCTAATAGTAAAACTCATGAGTCTCAGAGACAAAGAGAAAATCCTGAAATCAGCTCAGGAGAGAAATATGTAACCTAAAATGGTAGAAAAAGTAGATTGGCAACAGACCTATCCACAGAGACCTGGCAGGCCAGAAAGGACTGGCAGGATATATTCAGAGCACTAAATGAGAAAAATATGCAGCCAAGAATACTATATCCAGCTAGGCTGTCATTGAAAATAGAAAGAGAGATAAAAAGCTTCCAGGACAAACAAAAACTAAAGGAATTTGCAAACACGAAACCAGCCCTACAAGAAATCTTGGAAGGGGTCCTCTAAGCAAAGAGAGACCCTAAAAGCAACATAGACCAGAAAGGAACACAGGCAATATATGGTAACAGTCACCTTACAGGCAATACAATGGCACTAAATTCATATCTTTCAATAGTTACCCTGAATGTAAATGGGCTAAATGCCCCAATCAAAAGACACAGGCTATCAGACTGGATTAAAAAACAAGATCCATCGATATGCTGTCTGCAAGAGACTCATTTTAGACCCAAAGACACCCCCAGATTGAAAGTGAGGGGGTGGAAGACCATTTACCATGCTAATGGACACCAAAAGAAAGCTGGGTGGCAATCCTTATATCAGACAAATTAGATTTTAAACCAAAGACTGTAATAAGAGATGAGGAAGGACACTATATCTTACTTAAAGGGTCTATCCAACAAGAAGATCTAACAATTGTAAATATCTATGCCCCTAACATGGGAGCAGCCAATTATATAAGGCAATTAATAACAAAAGCAAAGAAACACATCAACAACAATACAATAATAGTGGGGGACTTTAACACCCCCTCACTGAAATGGACAGATCGTCTAAGCAAAAGATCAACAAGGAAATAAAGACTTTAAATGACACACTGGACCAAATGGACTTCACAGACATATTCAGAACATTCCATCCCAAAGCAACAGAATACACATTCTTCTCTAGTGCCCATGGAACATTCTCCAGAATCGATCACATCCTAGGTCATAAATCAGGTATCAACCGGTACCAAAAGATTGGGATCATTCCCTGCCTATTTTCAGACCACAGTGCTTTGAAACTAGAACTCAATCACAAGAGGAAAGTCAGAAAGAACTCAAATACATGGAGGCTAAAAAGCATCCTACTAAAGAATGAATGGGTCAACCAGGAAATTAAAGAAGAATTTAAAAAATTCATGGAAACCAATGAAAATGAAAACACAACTGTTCAAAATCTTTGGGATGCAGCAAAGGCAGTCCTAAGAGGAAAATATATAGCAATACAAGCCTTTCTCAAGAAACAAGAAAGGTCTCAAGTACACAACCTAACCCTACACCTAAAGGAGCTGGAGAAAGAATAGCAAATAAAGCCTAAACCCAGCAGGAGAAGAGAAATCATAAAGATCAGAGCAGAAATCAATGAAATAGAAACCAAAAGAACAGTAGAACAGATCAACGAAACTAGGAGCTGGTTCTTTGAAAGAATTAACAAGATTGATAAACCCCTGGCCAGACTTATCAAAAAGAAAAGAGAAATGACCCAAATCAACAAAATCATGAATGAAAGAGGAGAGATCACAACCAACACCAAAGAAATACAAACAATTATAAGAACATATTATGAGCAGCTCTATGCCAGCAAATTAGATAACCTGGAAGAAATGCATGCATTCCTAGAGACATATCAACTACCAAAACTGACCCAGGAAGAAATAGAAAATCTGAACAGACCTATAACCACTAAGGAAATGGAAGCAGTCATCAAAAATCTCCCAAAAAACAAAAGCCCAGGGCCAGATGGCTTCCCAGGGGAATTCTACCAAACATTTAAAGAAGAATTAATACCTATTCTTCTGAAACTGTTCCAAAAAATAGAAATGGAAGGAAAACTTCCAAACTCGTTTTATGAGGCCACCATTACCTTGATCCCAAAACCAGACAAAGACCCCATCAAAAAGGAGAATTACAGACCAATATCCTTGATGAACATGGATGCAAAAATTCTCACCAAAATACTAGCCAATAGGATCCACCTGTACATTAAAAGGATTATTCACCACGACCAAGTGGGATTTAACCCTGGGCAGCAAGGGTCGTTCAACATGCTCAAATCAATCACCACGTGATACAATACAAAACAAAAGAAAGAACAAGAATCAGATGATCCTCTCAATAGATGCAGAAAAAGCATTTGACAAAGCACAGCACCCTTTCTCGATCAAAACTCTTCAGAGTATAGGCATAGAGGGTACATACCTCAATATCATAAAACCCATCTATGAAAAACCTACAGCAAATATCATTCTCAATGGGGAAAAACTGAGAGCTTTCCCCCTAAGGTCAGGAATGTGGCAGGGATGTCCACTATCACCACTGCTATTCAACATAGTATTAGAAGTCCTAGCCACAGCAATCACACAACAAAAAGAAATCAAAGGCATCCAAATCGGCAATGAAGAAGTCAAACTCTCACTCTTTGCAGATGATATGATACTTTATGTGGAAAACCCAAAAGACTCCACCCCAAAACTGCTAGAACTCATACAGGAATTCAGTAAAGTGCCAGGATATAAAATCAATGCACAGAAATCAGTGGCATTCCTATACACCAACAACAAGACAGAAGAAAGAGAAATTAAGGAGTCGATTCCATTTACAACTGCACCCAAAACCATAAGATACCTAGGAATAAATCTAACCAAAGAGACAAAGGATCTGTACTCAGAAAACTATAAAATACTCATAAAAGAAATTGAGGAAGACATAAAGAAATGGAAAAACGTTCCATGCTCAAGGATTGGAAGAACAAATATTGTGAAGATGTCCATGCTACCTAGAGCAATCTACACATTCAATGCAATCCCCATCAAAATACCATCCACTTTTTTCAAAGAAATGGAACAAATAATCCTAAAATTTGTATGGAACCAGAAAAGACCCCGCATAGCCAGAGGAATGTTGAAAAAGAAAAGCAAAGCTGGCGGCATCACAATTCCGGACTTCCAGCTCTATTACAAAGCTGTCATCATCAAGACAGTATGGTACTGGCACAAGAATAGACACACAGATCAATGGAACAGAATAGAGAGCCCAGAAATGGACCCTCAACTCTATGGTCAACTAATCTTTGACAAAGCAGGAAAGAATGTCCAATGGAAAAAAGACAGTCTCTTCAACAAACGGTTTTGGGAAAATTGGACAGCCACATGCAGAAAAATGAAACTGGACCATTTCCTTACATCACACACAAAAATAGGCTCAAAATGGTGGGAAGACCTCAATGTGAGACAGGAGTCCATCAAAATCCTAAAGGACAACACAGGCAGCAACGTCTTCGACTTCAGCTGCAGCAATTTCTTCCTAGAAACATTGCCAAAGACAAGGGAAGCAAGGGCAAAAATGAACTATTGGGATTTCATCAAGATAAAAAGCTTTTGCACAGCAAAAGAAACAGTCAACAAAACCAAAAGACAACCGACAGAATGGGAGAAGATATTTGCAAATGACATATTAGATAAAGGGCTAGTATCCAAAATCTATAAAGAACTCATGAAACTCAACACCCAAAGAACGAATGATCCAATCAAGAAATGGGCAGAAAGCATGAACAGACATTTTTCCAAAGACATCCAAATGGCCAACAGACACATGAAAAAGTGCTCAACATCGCTCGGCATCAGGGAAATCCAAATCAAAACCTCAATGAGATACCACCTCACACCAGTCAGAATGGCTAAAATTAACAAGTCAAGAAACAACAGATGTTGGTGGGGATGCGGAGAAAGGGAAACTCTCCTGCAATGCAAGCTGGTGCAAGCACTCTGGAAAACAGTATGGAGGTTCCTCAAAAAGTTGAAAATAGAGTTACCATATGATCCAGTAATTGCACTACTGGTTATTTACCCCAAAGATACAAATGTAGTGATCCGAAGGGGTAGGTGCACCCCGATGATTATAGCAGCAATGTCCACAATAGCCAAACTGTGGAAAGAGCCAAGATGTCCATCGACAGATGAATGGATAAAGAAGATGTGGTATTATATATACAATGGCATATTATGCAGCCATCAAAATGAATGAGATCTTTCCATTTTCAATGACGTGGATGGAACTGGAGGATGTTATGCTGAGCCAAATAAGTCAATCAGAGAAAGACATGTATCGTATGACCTCACTGATACGAGGAATTCTTGATCTCAGGAAACAAACTGAGGGTTGCTGGAATGGGGGGTGTGTTGGGAAGGATGGGGTGGTTGGGTGATAGACACTGGGGAGGGTATGTGCTATGATGAGTGCTATGAATTGTGCAAAACTGTTGAATCACAGACCTGTACCTCTGAAACAAATAATGCAATATATATTAAGAAATGAAAAATAAGAAGATAGCAGGAGGGGAAGAAAGAAGGGGGGGAAATCGGAGGGAGAGATGAACCATGAGAGACAATGGACTCTGAAAAACAAACTAGAGTGTTCTAGAGGGAAGGGGGGTGGGGGGATGGGTTAGCCTGGTGATGGGTATTAAGGAGGGCATGTTCTGCATGGAGCACTGGGTGTTATGCACAAACTATGAATCATGGAACACTACATCAAAAACTAATGATGTAATGTATGGTGATTAACATAACAAAAAAAATTTTTTAAATTTTAGAAAACATAAAAAATATAAAAAAAAAAAAAAGAAAAACACTTCCCCAAAGCCATGACTGGAAAGAAGAAGGGGGTTGATATTCATGAGTTTTTTAAATTAGCAGGGCTCACAGACTGGAGTTTTAGAGGTTCATGGAAGGAGCCCTGACTGTGTTGCAGTGCTCCTGTGGAGAAGGAGGGAACAAATGGTGCCATCTGAGGATCCTCTGTGACACGAAGGGAGAGATGGTTCCCCCTTGTTGGAGTGCATCTGGGAGAGGTGCATTTCCTCTCCAGGAACAAAAGAGCTGGTGGGACCCATTACCCTCCCCTGCCCTTCAGCATAGGTGCAGAGACACCTGTTGAGGATGTCTAACCTGCACACTGGCTCTTTGCTGCACTTTACTCCAAACCCCAGAGTACTTTGGTGCAACTGCTCTTGTGGGGCAAACCTGTGTCAGTCCCAAATCAGGGAGACCTTCCCCCAGAAGACCAACATGGCCTTGTGCCACACCAGGCCCCTAAAGTGGGAGTTTTAAAACTCAGCATGCCTGCCTGGGATAGAACACAGGTGCACTGCACTATCAGGAGGGCAGATGGCCAGGACACACACAGGGTGAAGGCAGGGATCTGAGGGATGCCTGGGACACATGAGGGGAGAATGTTCACTCTTCTGGAAAGGCTTCCCAGATAGTGGTGGATACGAACTCCCCTCTCCAGGGACCAGAGAGACAAATAAATAACAACATAAGAAAGATACTATCAATTTGTATCCCTCATGAAAGTGGATGGAAATTTTAACAAAATTTAACGAACTGAATCCAATGTTATATAAAAAGGGATAATACATCATGATCAAATGTGATTTATCCAGGGAATACAAAGTTGGTTTACCTTAATATTCAACCAATAATTTACCATATTGGACTGGATTTTTAAAAGATCAACTCAACAGATGCAAGAAAAGCATTTGACAAAATCACAACATCAACATTCTAATTCCTAACCTGCCCTAATTTTTAATCTTTATCAGTTTCATTTTCTCTCTTGATTGCTATTCACTTAATCACTGAAATCATCTGTATGATCTACAAATTCCTTTTGGACAGCCACTTTTCTTTCTATATATTTTTCTTAAGTTGTCTAATTCACTCTCTTTCCTTCACATTGCCTTTTTAAGTGTTTAATTCAAATTGTAAGGATCAAAATTTATCTCCAACAACCTATTGCTCGTCCACAAAGACCTCAAATTCAACAAGTCTTCAACCCAATTGATTAGCTCCCAACTCCTGCACAAATTTGTCTCTCCTAAAATTGGTGATACTATCATCTGAGTTGCTTAGTTGGCTTAACAATTCATCAGCTTCATATCAAATCAGTCAACACACCTGTTTTGTTCCCTATATGTTGTAAGGGTAAATACAAATCTACGAAATAAGACATTAATTTTCCCTGGCACCAGACTTGAAAGAAACTAACACACACACTCCCTTTTCTTAGCTTATTTCCTTTAGAAAATGTAATTGTTTTTTTTCATTATGTTATGGTAATTGCCATACATTACATCATTAGTTTTTGATGTAGTGTTCCATGATTCATTGTTTGTGCATAACACCCAGTGCTCCATTCAGCGTACTAAATGGAGAAAATGTAATTGTTAATCCATTCTCTGTCTCTTTGGGATGTATGTAATTCTTTTTGAAAATTAAATAAGATTTGTCAACTTCACATTCCAGGAATATTTTCCTTAAGGACTTTGTAGACAGGCATCTATTTCAAACGTAAACATTAAGGAAGACAGCTTCCTATCTCCCTGGCTCCTTGGGAGTTTAACCTGGGGGTCTGGTTCCAAGCTGTAACTTCTTGGTTATCCTAAAGAAACTGGAAGTTTTTTTGTACTTTGGATAAAGAAAGTTAACATGTATGATATGGACTGTATCTGCCTGGTTACATAAAAGGGTGAGATTTCTTTCTGTCTTTGCAATCTCCTTAGCACAACTCAGTTAGGTTTAGCCCTTATTCAATAATAAAACTGCTTTCTACATTTGTGAAGAGGATTTTTGGTGGGTTGATAGAAATTCTGTTTGTAATTACTTTTCTGAAATACCTCTCATATTTCTATTTTCCCTCCTCATGGTTTAGCCATGAGGATATTGACATTTCTGGCCTAAACTCTGCAAAATTCTTCTAGGGGATTTACTGTCTCCAGTCCTCATTATTCCTAACTCACCATCCCTAGGACTATGATAAGTTACTTTTTTGAGATAAAATATCATTCATTCACACTTAAAGATTTTGGATGAGTTAATATTACTCTTTGGAGAAAATTTACTGACTCTATACAAATCATTTACTCATCCAATTATGGTTTAAGTCTCAAATGTGACATCCTTTCTGTACCTACATTTGATGTATGCAGAGAAAACAAATTAGCTATATTCCCAGAGAACTTTGTATACCATGCTAATAATGAATTTATAATTGCTAGCTATGACATCTTTTATGCATATCTGGTTTCCTTCAGTCTCTGACCTCTTTGGATATATAGATGATTTTTCTTTTTAAGAGAGAGAGAGAGAGCACTAGTGGCAGGGAGAGGCAGAGAGAGAGAGGAGAGAGAGAATCTTAAGCAGGCTCCAGGCTCAGCATGGAGCCTGACATGGGGCTCTATCTCATGACCCTGAGATCATGACCTGAGCTGAAATCAAGAGTCAGATGCTTAACTGACTGAGCCACCCAGGCGACCCAAGAAGTAAATACTTGAGTAAAATAAACTGACATGGACATTTTAGGATTAAATATTATGTTATTTGCTACTGAAACAAATATTTAGAAAGAAGTATGAGAATTAAACTTTCTAAAAAAAACTTTTTGTGTTTCTGTATACAAATAGGAAGAGCAATCAATATTTGAATTTTTCTATAGGTATTTATTTTAAGCATATCAGCACAAGTTTCATGGAAGGAAAATTTAAGAATATCTTGTAAAAAATAGTCCTTATGAAATTGAAATTAGGTCATTCTGTTTTAAATAAATGAAATTTTTTCCCAGTTAATATGGAGTTCACACATTGAAAGGCAATAGAGTTAGCTTGGAAAGAACTGTCATTTCATGGTTTAATATACAGGTTGATTACTTGCCTAATTTCAGGATTTTTTCCAAAATTTATTTTTTATTGTAGTAAAATACACCTAACATAAAAATATACCAACTTAACCATGTTTATGTGTATAGTTCATTGCTATAGAGTATATTCACATTGTTGTGCAAACATCACCACCAAGCATCACCTGAACTCTTCATTTTGCAAAACTGGAACTCTATATCCATTAAATAAGGCCCCATTTATCCCTTTTCCAAACCCTGGCAACTCAATTCTGCTTTCTGTCTCTAGGAATTTGACTACTCCAGGTACCTCATGTAAGTGGATTCATACAGTATTTGTCTTTTGTCACTGGCTTATTTTACTTAGCATAATGTCTTCAAGGTTCATCCATGTTATAGCATATTGCAGAATTTCCTTCCTTTTTAAAACTGAAATTTTCCATTGTATGTACATACCACATTTTGCTTATCTGTTCATCTGTCATGGACACTTGGGTTGCTTCCACCTTTTAGTTACTGTGAATAATGCTGCAATGAACATTAGCATACAAATCTCTCTTCTGAACCCTGATTTCAGTTATTTTGGATATATACCCAGAATAACAGAGTAAATGACAACCCCCAAAAATGGGCAAAAATATTTGGAAAGCATATATCTGATAAGGGAACTACTGAGACTCAACAACAAAAACAAGCACCTGATTAAAAAATGGCCAAGGACCACTTAGTCTCCTAAACATAGATTTTTTTCTAAGAAACAAAAGTGTACAAAACTGAATAAACATTTTGATTATTTTTCAGTCATTTCAGAGCCATAATTATTTTGCCTCATACTTAAATTATAAATCAATACTAGAATAATAAACACATATTTACATTTGTTTAGTGTTTTATTTGGACTCCTTAGTTTTGTAAGAAACAAACTTATCTATAATAGAATTGATTTTTGGATTTTTAGTGTTTTTTCTTTTCATGTGTGTGTTTTGACCTGAGAAAATTAGAAATCCAGCAGTAGATACGGTTAAAACAGGCAACTGTCTGCCACTAAACATATTGTGAATTTCCATTTTCTGTTTTCCTTCACCACAGTGATTCAGCCATTGTGCCAGAAAACTACGACGTGAACTATTAACATTGCCAAGCACTTCACCAGCAGATGGCCCATTTCGAGAGGAGAAAATGCACTTTACGACCCTCACATCCCTGAATGCGCTTCCAATGTCCGCGTTTTGGAAAATAAAGCCCAAGCCCAAGTGGGCAGCAGGACAGGTTGGCGTGTGCCTCCTGCGCGCAGCGGGCGGTGGGTGGGCGCCCGGGACCGCGATTGCGACTGCGACTGCGACTGCGGGTCCGCAGACGGGGCGGGGTGGGCGGAGCAGCTGCGCCCTCCTCCCCCACCTCCCCGCCTCTGGCTCAGACCCCAGCCCCACCCGCCCAGAACGCAGGTCCCGAGCGTGCGGTCGCCGTTCCGC
This sequence comes from Mirounga angustirostris, assembly GCF_029215605.1. Taxonomy (NCBI): domain Eukaryota; kingdom Metazoa; phylum Chordata; class Mammalia; order Carnivora; family Phocidae; genus Mirounga; species Mirounga angustirostris. Next base: position 166,172,968 of record NW_026991710.1, read on the forward strand.
AGCTAACAGCCATTACCGTGGCAAGGCTGGCAGGCCCCGCAATGCTCTCTCCTGTTGACCTCCGCGGGCCCTCGTGAGTGAAGGACCCTGCTCCATAGAGGGTCACCTGTCGCAGAGCCTCTGGGCGTGGCGGGCCCCAGAACCTTGCTCCAGAACCCCGGGTCTAGCTGGGGAGAGCCCAGCGTCTTGTCAGAACAGACCCCGCTTAGAGTCAGGATCCTCCTGGGCCTGCTGCTTGGAGGGCTCGGAGCAGGACTGAGACATTTGCCCCTCACTTGCCTGACCCCGCACTTGGAAAGAGGGCGCGCATCTTCTGGGAGGTGGGCACCTCTTCACCTACTGGGGCTGAGGTCAACAAGTCTCAAAGTCTCTGGATGGTAGTAGGGTCACACCCCAAAGTGTATGGATGGTGGAGGGAGCCTCTTCCTGGAATGTACAAAGATTGATTCTGTGGCGGGTGAGTGCGTGTCTGTGTGTGTGTGTGTGTGTGTGTGTTGGGGCTTGGAAGTTCAAAGAGTGATGGGATGTGAGAGGACAAATGAAGAATAAGGATGCTGCCAGGCACTGGGGAAAGCTCACACACGTCTTCCTTACTGTAGATCCTGAAACATCGCTTCTACAAATTACAGTGCAAAGGAAGATTGGGACAAACAGCAGAGATGGCAAAGTTTCTTAAATGCATGCAATAAGAAATCATTATTTGTATTTTCTGTGCGTTTTATTCTTTGGACTATATGGGCCAAATCAATTCATACATAATCATTTGTAAAATTGTTTGTGTTCATATTTACTTTGTTAAAGAGCTCTGATATTTGAATGAGAGAAAGGGTTTTGATATTTAATTTTCAAAAAGTATTCCCCAAGTAATATATAAGCATAATTCTATCTCACAAAAGGGCTGTACAGCCTACTGGACCTTTTATCTATTAAAAATATGTAATTTAAATATCCTTATACAAGTGGGATCATACTAATACATTTGATTATTGTGGTAGCTATGTTTCATAAAGTCCCACCACACTGAATTAGCTACTACTGAATCATTGCTTCTCAGGGAAATATGTATATATCTCATATATATAATCTGAAATTCTAAAAGCAACCCATCCTTTGGAGATTCTATTTTCTCTAGTTTACAAAGAAGCAAATGGGGGTTCAGAAGTGAAAAGTGACTTGCATGGGGCCACCCCACTAATAGATGCCACAGTTGAGATTCAAACACTCCAATGGCCCCACAATGTGAGCTTCTTGCAATACAGTGCACTGTTCCCTACCTTTTTTATCCTCTGCTCCTCTCTGTGTGAGAGCTGAAATAAGAGGCCAGAGTATCATCTGTTCAACCTCAGCTGAGAATGTGAGCCTTAGTGTGACTGAATTTTTTGTCACCTTGAGCATTAATTCAAATGACCAAGTGAGATCTATGAATATTGATTTGGGGGTTATAAATCCTAGCAAGTAGGCAAATTTGCAAATACGGAATACTTGAGTAATGATTGACTATTCTGTAACATGATTTTAAAATAAATATGAAATGGATAAGGTTTAAAAGGTGAAATATAGGGGCACTTGGCTGGCTCAGTCAGAAAAGCATGCAACTCTTGATCTTGGGGTTGTGAGTTTGAGCCCCACCTTAGGTGTAGAGATTACTTAAAAATAAAATCTTTTAAAAAAATAAAAAATCAATCGATCAATGAAAGATAAAATATAAATCAGATTTTTTTTGCAGGTTATATGTTTAGGTTGAAAGCCTGAGAGATTTTACATACAAGTTTTTAGTATTAATTAGAAAGGTTAGCAAAAGATATCTGGACACTGAAACAGATAAGTATGTATAATACTGGTGAAAAAGCTGAAATGTGTTAAAGGAACTGATGCTTCCAAATCTCCATCACTTACTAGCTATGTGTCAAAATAAACCTAACATCTATCTTTAGTTCCCTTAATTATAAAATGGGTAAAATAGAACCTAGCCTGTAAGTATTGTGAGACTTTAAAAAGTATTTTATAGAGTACTTATCTACAATGCAAAGAACTTATTTTTTTTTTTTAATGTTTCTGTTATAACCAGTAAGGTACAGGTATATTATGTTGTTGAAACAGATTTTGGCTTTGAGTAATGGTACATGGTGAAGCCATTACATAATATCCAGAATGTGGAAGGCAAATTACACATTTTTATTCTCAAACAATAGGATGAAGGAAAGATACTGAAAATATTTCATTGGTTTGTTTCCTATACAGTTTGCAGCAAATGTAGTTATAAAATTCACCAAGGAGTTCAATATACAAAAGGAATCAATGCAACACACCGCACTAATAGAATAAAGGAAAAGAACCACATGTTCACATCAATGATGTGAATAAAGCATTTGACAAAATGCACACCCATTCATGACAAAAACAACAAGGTAAGAACAGAAGGAAACTATCTCAAAATAATAAAAGACATATATGAAAACCTATAGCTAACATTATGTTCAGTGGTAAGAGATTGAAAACATTTCCTCTAAAATCAGGAAGAAGGCAAGGATGCCCATTTTGCCACTTCTTTTCAACAAAGCCCTGAAAGTTCTAGCCAGAACAATTAGGCAAGAAAAATAAATTAGGTATCTAAATTGCAAAGAAAAATTATCTCTATTCACAGATTATATCATACATACAAAATCCTAAAAATGCCCCCCAAAATTGTTAGACCTAATGAATTCAGCAAAACACCAGGATACAAAATCAATACCCAAAGTATCAGTTACATTTCTGTACACTTAACAATGACAAATCCAAAAAAGAAAACAGTTCCATTTATAATAACATCAAAAAGAATGAAATACTCATGAACAAACAACCAAGAAAGTGAAAGAAATATAATGAAAACTACAAAACATTGCTTAAAGAAGTTTAAAAAAGATATAAATAGACATCCATGTTCATGGGTTGGTTGACTTAATATTAAGATGCAAATACTACCCACAGAAGTCTACAGATTCAATATAATTCCATCAAAATCAAAATGACATTTTTGGAGAAATAGGAAAATATATCCTGAAATTCAAATAGCCAAAACAATATTTAACAAGATGAGCAAAATTGGAGGACTCACACTTCCTGATTTTAAAACTAACTACAAATCTACAGAAATAAAAAAGAATGGTATTGACAGACATGTAGACCAATGGATGAATATAGAGTCCAGATATAAACCTTCACATATATGGTCAAATTATTATTGAGAAAAGTGGCAAGACTATTCAATGGGGAAAGGACAATCTTTTCAATAAATGGTGCTGGAAAAACAACCATATGCAAACAAATGGAATTAGACCCTTGCCCAACACCATGTACAAAAATTAACCCAAAATGATCAAAGACTTAAACATAAGAAAACTATAAAAGTATTCTAAGAAAAACAAAAGAAAACATAGGGCAAAAATTCCACAATATTGAATTTGGCAATGATTTCTTGGATATAACGTCAAAGACACCAGTAACAAAAGTAAACAAATTGGACTTCATGAAAATTAAAAACTGTGCATCAAAAGACCCCACACAGTAACAAGGCAACCCACAAAATGGGAGAAAATATTTGGAAATCCTTTATCTAATCTATACTATTTCTCTTCTGCTGCTGGATTTAGGCTTTATTTGCTATTCTTTTTCCAGGTCCTTTAGGTGTAAAGTATCGTGTATTTGAGACGTTTCTTGTTTCTTGAGTAAGGCTTGTATTGCTATATACTTCCCTCTTAGGACTGCCTTTGCTTCATCCCATAGGTTTTGAACTGTCATGTTTTCATTTTCATTTACTTCCATGTACTTTTTAAAAATTCTTTAATTTCCTGGTTGACCCATTCATTCTTTGGTAGGATGCTCTTTAACCTCCATTTATTTGTGTTCCTTAATTTTTTCTTGTGGTTGAGTTCAAGTTTTATAGCATCATGGTCTGAAAATATACATGGTATAATCTCCATCTTTTTGTTCCAGTTGAGACCTGACTTGTGACCCAGCCTGTGATCTATTCTGGAGAATGTTCCATGTGCACTTGAGAAGAATGTGTGTTCTGTTGCTTTAGGATGAAATGCTCTGAATATATCATCTGGCCCACTGTGTCAGTCAAAGTCCTTGTTTACTTGTTGATCTGCTTAGATGATCTGTTCATTGCTGTGAGTGGAGTGTTAAAGTCCCCTACTATTATCATATTATTATCAATGTGTTTCTTTTAGTTTTTGTTATTAATTGATTTATATACTTGGCTGCTACCAAGTTAGGGGCATAAATATATACAATTGTTAGTTCCTCTTGTTGGATAGACCCTTTTATTATAATATAGTGTCCTTCTTCATCTCTTATTACAGTTTTCGGTTTAAAATCTAGTTTGATATAAGGATTCATATTCCAGCTTTCTTTGGATGTCCATTAGCATGATAAATGGTTTTTCACCCCATCAATTTCAATCCAGAGGTGTCTTTGGGTCTAAAATGAGTCTTTGTAGACAGCATATCAATAGGTCTTTTTTTTAAATCAAATCTGATATCCTGTGTCTTTTGATTGGAGCAGTCTATTTAAATTCAGAGTAATTATTAAAAGATATGAATTTAGTGCCATTCTATTACCTATAAAGTCGCTATTTCTGTAGATTGTCTCTTTCCTTTCTCATCTTTGTTATTTTTGGGCTCTCTCTTTGCTCAAAGAATTCCCTTTAATATTTCTTGCAGGGATGGTTTAGTGTTCATGAATTCATTTAGTTTTGTTCGTCCTGGAAACTATTTATCTCTCCTATTCTGAATGACAGCCTTGCTGGATTAAGTATTCTTTTTTTTTTTTTTTTTTTGATTCTTATGTGAATCCCCATACATTACATCATTAGTTTTAGATGTAGTGTTCCATGATTCATTGTTTGTGCATAACACCCGGTGCTCCATGCATAATGTGCCCTCCTCAATACCCACCACCAGGCTAACCCATCCTCCCACCCACTCCCCTCTAGAACCCTCAGTTTGTTTTTCAGAGTCCATCGTCTCTCATGGTTCCTCTACCCCTCCGATTCCCCCCCTTCATTCTTCCCCTCCTACTACCTTCTTCTTCGTCTTCTTTTTTTTTTTTTCTTAACATATATTGCATTATTTCTTTCAGAGATACAGATCTGAGATTCAACAGTCTTGCACAATTCACAGGGCTTACCAGAGCACATACGCTCCCCAGTGTCTATCACCCAGTCACCCCATCCCTCCCACCCCACCCCCCACTCCAGCAACCCTCAGTTTGTTTCCTGCAATTAAGAATTCCTCATATCAGTGAGGTCATATGATACATGTCTTTCTCTGTTTGACTTATTTTGCTCAACATAATACCCTCCAGTTCCATCCATATCGTTGCAAATGGAAAGATCTCATTCCTTTTGATGGCTGCATAATATTCCATTGTATATATATACCACCTCTTCTTTATCCATTCATCTGTCGATGGACATCTTGGCTCTTCCCACAGTTTGGCTATTGTGGACATTGCTGCTATAAACATCGGGGTGCACGTACCCTTTTGGATCCCTACTTTGTATCTTTGGGGTAAATACCCAGTAGTGCAATTGCTGGATCATATGGTAGCTCTATTTTCAACTTTTTGAGGAACCTCCATACTGTTTTCCAGAGTGGCTGCACCAGCTTGCATTCCCACCAACAGTGTAGGAGGGTTCCCCTTCCTCTGCATCCCCGCCAACATCTGTCATTTCCTGACTTGTTAATTTTAGCCATTCTGACTGGTATGAGGTGGTATCTCACTGAGGTTTTGATTTGGATTTCCCTGATGCCGAGCGATGCTGAGCACTTTTTCATGTGTCTGTTGGCCATTTGGATGTCTTCTTTGGAAAAATGTCTGTTCATGTCTTCTGCCCATTTCTTGTTGGATTCTTTGTTCTTTGGGTGTTGAGTTTGATGAGTTCTTTATAGATTTTGGATACTAGCCCTTTATCTGATATGTCATTTGCAAATATCTTCTCCCATTCTGTTGGTTGTCTTTTGGTTTTGTTGACTGTTTCCTTTGCTTTGCAAAAGCTTTTTATCTTGATGAAGTCCCAATAGTTCATTTTTGCCCTTGCTTCCCTTGCCTTTGGCGATGTTTCTAGGAAGAAGTTGCTTCGGCTGAGGTCAAAGAGGTTGCTACCTGTGTTCTCCTTTAAGATTTTGATGGACTCCTGTCTCACATTGAGGTCTTTCAACCATTTTGAGTCTATTTTTGTGTGTGGTATAAGGAAATGGTCCAGTTTCATTCTTCTGCATGTGGCTCTCCAATTTTCCCAGCACCATTTGTTGAAGAGACTGTCTTTGTTCCATTGGACATTCTTTCCTGCTTTGTCAAAGATTAGTTGACCATAGAGTTGAGGGTCCATTTCTGGGCTCTCTATTCTGTTCCATTGATCTATGTGTCTGTTTCTGTGCCAGTACCATACTGTCTTGATGATGACAGCTTTGTAATAGAGCTGGAAGTCCAGATTTGTGATGCCGCCGGCTTTGCTTTTCTTTTTCAACATTCCTCTGGCTATGCGGGGTCTTTTCTGGTTCCATACAAATTTTAGGATTATTTGTTCCATTGCTTTGAAAAAAGTGGATGGTATTTTGATAGGAATTGCATTGAATGTGTAGATTGCTCTAAGTAGCATTGACATCTTCACAATATTTTTTCTTCCAATCCATGAGCATGGAACGTTTTTCCATTTCTTTGTGTCTTCCTCGATTTCTTTCATGAGTATTTTATAGTTTTCTGAGTACAGATCCTTTGCCTCTTTGGTGAGATTTATTCCTAGGTATCATATGGTTTTGGGTGCAATTGTAAATGGGATCGACTCCTTAATTTCTCTTTCTTCTGTCTTGTTGTTGGTGTATAGGAATGCAACTGACTTCTGTGCATTGATTTTATATCCACTTTACTGAATTCCTGTATGAGTTCTAGCAGTTTTGGGGTGGAGTCTGTTGGGTTTTCCACATAAAGTATCATATCATCTGCAAAGAGTGAGAGTTTGACTTCTTCTTTGCCGATTTGGATGCCTTTGATTTCTTTTTGTTGTCTGACTGCTGTGGCTAGGACTTCCAATACTATGTTGAAGAGCAGTGGTGATAGTGGACATCCCTGCCGCATTCCTGACCCTAGGGGGAAAGCTCTCAGTTTTTCCCCATTGAGAATGATATTCACTTTGGATTTTTCATAGATGGCTTTTATGATATTGAGGTATGTACCCTCTATGCCTATACTCTGAAGAGTTTTGATCAAGAAAGGATGCTGTACTTTGTCAAATGCTTTATTCTGCATCTATTGAGAGGATCATCTGATTCTTGTTCTTTCTTTTGTTAATATATTGTATCACATTGATTGATTTGCGGATGTTGAACCAACCTTGCAACCAGGGATAAATCCCACTTGGTCGTGGTGAATAATCCTTTTAATGTACAGGTGGATCCTATTGGCTAGTATTTTGGTGAGAATTTTTGCATCCATGTTCATCAGGGATATTGGTCTGTAATTCTCCTTTTTGATGAGGTCTTTGTCTGGTTTTGGGATTAAGGTAATGCTGGCCTCATAAAATGAGTTTGGAAGTTTTCCTTCCATTTCTATTTTTTGGAACAGTTTCAAAAGAATAGGTATTAATTCTTGAATGTTTCAAGATGGCTGGGAAGGCATCTGGCCCTGGGCTTTTGTTTTTTTGGGAGATTTTTGATGACTGCTTCCATTTCCTTAGTGGTTATAGGTCTGTTCAGGTTTTCTATTTCTTCCTGGTTCAGTTTTGGTAGTTGATACATCTCTAGGAATGCATCCATTTCTTCCAGGTTATCTAATTTGCTGGCATAGAGTTGCTCATAATATGTTCTTATAATTGTTTGTATTTCTTTGGTGTTGGTTGTGATCTCTCCTCTTTCATTCATGATTTTGTTGATTTGGGTCATTTCTCTTCTCTTTTTGATAAGTCTGGCCAGGGGTTTATCAATCTTGTTAATTCTTTCAAAGAACCAGCTCCTAGTTTCGTTGATCTGTTCTACTGTTCTTTTGGTTTCTATTTCAATGATTTCTGCTCTGATCTTTATTATTTCTCTTCTCCTGCTGGGTTAGGCTTTATTTGCTATTCTTTCTCCAGCTCCTTTAGGTGTAGGGTTAGGTTGTGTACTTGAGACCTTTCTTGTTTCTTGAGAAAGGCTTGTATTGCTATATATTTTCCTCTTAGGACTGCCTTTACTGCATCCCAAAGATTTTAAATAGTTGTGTTTTCATTTTCATTGGTTTCCATGAATTTTTTTAATTCTTCTTTAATTTCCTGGTTGACCCATTCATTCTTTAGTAGGATGCTCTTTAGCCTCCATGTATTTGAATTCTTTCCGACTTTCCTCTTGTGATTGAGTTCTAGTTTCAAAGCACTGTGGTCTGAAAATAGGCAGGGAATGATCCCAATCTTTTGGTACCAGTTGAGACCTGATTATGACCTAGGATGTGATCGATTCTGGAGAATGTTCCATGAGCACTAGAGAAGAATGTGTATTCTGTTGCTTTGGGATGGAATGTTCTGAATATGTCTGTGAAGTCCATTTGGTGCAGTGTGTCATTTAAAGTCTTTATTTCCTTGTTGATCTTTTGCTTAGATGATCTGTCCATGTCAGTGAGGGGGGTGTTAAAGTCCCCCACTATTATTGTATTGTTGTTGATGTGTTTCTTTCCTTTTGTTATTCATTGGCTTATATAATTGGCTGCTCCCATGTTAGGGGCATAGATATTTACAATTGTTAGATCTTTTTGTTGGATGGACCCTTTACCAGGATATAATGTCCTTCTTCATTTCTTATTACAGTCTTTGGTTTAAAATCTGATTTGTCTGATATAAGGATTGCCACCCCAGCTTTCTTTTGGTGTCCATTAGCATGGTAAATGGTCTTCCACCCCCTCACTTTCAATCTGGGGGTGTCTTTGGTTCTAAAATGAGTCTCTTGCAGACAGCATATCGATGGATCTTGTTTTTTAATCCAGTCTGATAGCCTGTATCTTTTGATTGGGGCATTTAGCCTATTTACATTCAGGGTAACTATTGAAAGACATGAATTTAGTGCCATTGTATTGCCTGTAAGGTGACTGTTACCATATATTGTCTGTGTTCCTTTCTGGTCTATGTTGCTTTTAGGGTCTCTCTTTGCTTAGAGGACCCCTTTCAAGATTTCTTGTAGGGCTGGTTTCATGTTTGTAAATTCCTTTAGTTTTTGTTTGTCCTGGAAGCTTTTTAACTCTCCTTGCATTTTCAATGACAGCCTAGCTGGATAGAGTATTCTTGGCTGCATATTTTTCTCATTTAGTGCTCTGAATATATCCTGCCAGTCCTTTCTGGCCTGCCAGGTCTCTGTGGATAGTTCTGTTGCCAATCTAATGTCTCTACCATTGTAGGTTACATATCTCTTCTCCCGAGCTGCTTTCAGGATTTTCTCTTTGTCTATGAGACTCGTAAGTTTTACTATTAGATGTTGGGGTGTTGACCTATTTTTATTGATTTTGAGCGGGGTTCTCTGTGCTTCTTGGATTTTGATGCCTGTTTCCTTCCCCAAATTAGGGAAGTTCTCTGCTATAATTTGCTCCATTATACCTTCTGCCCCTCTCTCTCTTTCTTCTTCTTTTGGGATCCCAATTATTCTAATGTTGTTTCGTCTTATGGTATCACTTATCTCTCGAATTCTGCCCTCATGATCCAGTACTTGTTTATCTCTCTTTTTCTCAGCTTCTTTATTTTCCATCATTTGTTCTTCTATATCACGGATTCTTTCTTCTGCCTCATTTATCCTAGCAGTTAGCACCCCCATATTTGATTGCACCTCATTAATAGCCTTTTTGATTTCGACTTGGTTAGATTTTAGTTCTTTTATTTCTCCAGAAAGGGTTTCTCTAATAACTTCCATATTTTTTCAAGCCCAGCTAGTATCTTTAAAGTGATGTTTCTGAACTCTAGATCTGATATCATACTAATGTCCGTATTGAGTAGGACCCTGGCAGTCGGTACTACCTCTTGTTCTTTTTGTTGAGGTGATTTTTTCCGTCTTGTCATTTTGTGCAGAGGAGAATAGATTAATGAGAGAACAAAATGCTAGCAGAGTAACAACGTCCCCAGAAAATATACTCTAAACAAATCAGAAAAGACCTGAAGCAGTGGGAAAAGAAAGGGAAAGAGAGAAAAAAGAAAAAGAAAAAGATAAAGATAAAAACAAACAAAAAGAAACAAAACAAAACAACAACAACAACAAAAAGAAACAGAATGTGATCAAATGTGATCAGGCTGGTATATAGATCAGTGCCACACACTAGATTTTGGGTGTATTTTGGTCTGTTAGAAGAAAGTGCCTCCCAAAATTTTAAAGAAAGAAAAACTTATATATGTACAAAAATAAGGGTTGATATGATGAAGGGATGGAATATGACTGTAAAGATGGAAATTATAAAAAATTTTATAAAAGAATTGATAAGTCATTTGAAAAAAGAAAGAAGAGGATTTAAAAAAAAAAGAAAAAAAAAAGGGAGAGAATGTGATCAGGCAGGAAAGTAGAACAAAACCATACAGTAGAGTTTTAGGGTATATTTTGATCTGTTAGAAGAAACTATCTCAAAATTTTAAAGAGAGAACAACTTATATATATATGCCAAAAATATGGGTAACTACTATGAAGGCATAGAATATGACTAAAAATGAAAAATAAAAATGTTTTTTAGAAAAGGGGTTGATAAGATGTTGGTTGAAAAATGGAAAAAGAAAAATTCAAAAAAAAAAAAAGAAAAAGAAAAGAAGACAGTTAAAAAAAAATTAACCTTGAAAGACTAAAAATCATGGTAAAAAAGCCATGAATTCTATGTGCAGTGTTCCCCTAGCGCTGGAGTTCTGCCGTTCTCATTGATCGGTAAACTTGGTCTTGGCTGGCTGTTCTCACTGATCTTCTAGGGGAGGGGCCTGTTGCCGTGGTTTCCAAATGTCTTTCCTGGAGGCGGAATTGCCCCGCCCTTGCCCAGTCCGGGCTAAGTAATCTGCTCAAGTTTGCTCTCGGGAGCTTTTGTTCCCTGCAAGCTTTCCATACAGCTTTGGAGGACGAGAGTGAAAATGGCGGCCTCCTAATCTCTGCCCCAGAGGAGCCGAGAACTCAGGGCCCCACTCCTCAGTGAGCCCCCAGAGAAAAGCCGTCTGTCACTCCCATCTCCCCGGTCTCCGGCCGCACTCGGTGCTCACCCGGCCTGTGACCGCGCGTTTCTATCTCTGGCACCCGACCCCGGGTGGAGTCTCAAAACCCAGCAGATCCCAGCGGTGCACTCCCGCGCGGCTCCTCCCGGGGGAGGAAGGGGAGTCTCCCTGGATCTGCCACTTGTTGGGTCCCTGCTGGAGGAGCAGGGGCCCGACTGTGCCGCGGATCATGGTTTATGGCAACCCCGAGCTGAGAGCCTGTGCCTCATTACACCTCATTAATAAAAGAAAGGTTAAGAACCATATGATCTTTTTAATAGATACAGAAAAAGCATTTGACAAAGTAAACCTTTCATTCATTATAAAAACCCTCAACAAAGTAGGGTTAGAGGAAACATACCTCAACATATTAAAGGCCATATATGAGAAAAAAAACAACTAATTAATCATCCTCAATGGGGAAAAAACTGAGAGATCTGGAAGATAATCTTGCTGTGTGCCAGGCATTCTTCAAATTGCTATTTCCATGCCATCTGCCCAGGATTATTTGCCAGCCTTCTCTCCAGGAGTAGGGCAGTGCCATCAGGGCAGGATCCCTACCATGCCTGCTGACCTTTAAAACTCCAGGCTTTAAGCCCTGTTGGTTGCAAGAACTCATGAAAATCAGTCCCTCACTGTTTTCCCAGGCAATGGCTTTGGGAAAATGTTTTTTGTGTTCCCCTGTTTGCTCAACTCTTTCTCACCATTCTCTGCAACAATGGCTCTCTCCTCTCCACAGCACCCATGATCCATTTCTCCCCTAAACCACGTGTCTGCAAATCCTATTTCAGTGTAGCTTCTTCTATCCCTCAATTGTGGAGTGTGTTCTGTCAGTCTTCAGGTTGATTTCTGGAGTATTTAGAATGATTTGATAGTTATCTTGTTGTGTTTGTGGGATCAGACCAGCCTAGGGTCTTCCTACTCTATGGCCATCTTCTCTTGTCTCAGCTATTATTTCTTCAGATAAATTTTCTATCCCATTCTCTCCCTGTTCTTCTGGGACTCCCACAATGCAAATGTTTATTTATTTGATGTTGTCCAAAAGATAACCTACCCTCATTTTTAAATTCTGATCTCTTTTTGCTGTTCAGCTGGGTGCTTTCCAATATCCTATCTTCCAGATCTCTGATTTGTTCTTCTGCATCTGCTAATCTGCTGTTGATTCCCTCTAGTGTGGTTTTTTTTTTTTATTTCAGTTATTGTATTCTTCAACCCTGTTATGTTATTTTTTTAAAGATTTTATTTATTTATTTTTGTGAGAGAGAGACTGAGCATGAGCATGGGGGGAGGGGCAGAGGGAGAAGCAGATTCCCCGCTGAGGAGGGAACCCAATGCAGGACTTGATCCCAGGACCCTGATATCATAACCTGAGCTGAAGGCAGACACTTAACTAACTGAGCCACCAGGCACCCTGATTTACATATTTTCTATATTTTTATTGAAGATTCACTGAGTTCTCCCACGCTTCTGTCCAGTGCAGTGAGCATCTTTATGATCTTTACTTTAAATTACTTATCAGGCATATTGGTTATCTCCATTTCATTTAGACTTTTTATGAGGATTTTTTCTTATTCTTTATTTTGAAGCATATACCTGTCTCCCCATTTTGCTTGGCTTTATCTGTTTGTTTCTACGGATTAGGTGGACCAACTCCTTCTAAACTTGAAGGAATGGTCTTGTGTATGGTCATCCTCTATGTAGACTGTATATGCTTGGTGACTTTTGTTGCTGGCTGGAGCAATAGCTGTTGTAGTGTGGGAGTCCTGAAGCTTTCCATGTAGTGGGCACCTGTCAGGACAGCTGAAGTGAGTGCAGGCCAGCATGTCATGGGTTTCTATGCTCTAAGGGCACTTGGCAGGACAGCTGGAGCTGAGGTGGTGTGTGAGTCTGGAGGTCTGGGCTCTCTGCACAGAGGGTGCCCTGGTATAATAACTCAAATTAAAGTGGGTGCAAGTTGAGGGATCCTGGGCCCTACACATAGAGGGTACCCTGTTAGAATAGCTGAAGCTGAAGTGTATATAAACTAGAGTATTCTAGGACTCTCCATACAGAGGGTGCTTTGAAGGGGTGACTAGCACTGTGGTGAGGTATAGGCCAGGATGTCCTGGGGTGTTCCACACAGGGGTTAACTTGTCAGGACAACTGAAGCTGAATTAGGTGAAAGCCACATGTCCCAGTGTGTTCAGCACAGGGAGTGACCTGGCTGAGCAACTAGAGCTGAGGCTGGTGCAGGCAGGAGTGTTCCAGGGCACTCCATATAGGGAGTTCCCTGGCAGGGTGTCTGAAACCAATGCAGGCACAGACCTTGGGTTCCCAGGACAGTGTGCAGAAGTGCCCTGGTAGGGTGGCTGGATTTGAGGCAGACTTCAGCCACAAGGTTCTTGAGCACTCTGCACTGGGAGTGCATTAGCAAGCCACCTGAAACCAAAGTTGTGTGACCCTAGAATTTTCTGGAGTGATTTGTCCCTGTGTCACCTTGACACAAAGACTGGGGCTATAGTGAGCACTACCCAGGTGTTTCCCTGTGTGTACCATTTTGTGGCCACATTGATGAAATGGTGGGGGCTGGTGTGGGCTAGGCACCTGGGGCTCATTGAGGGAAGTTTGATGTGTCCACCAGATGCCGTTCCAGTCTGGGTTTTTAAGATGGAGGAGGACAGGGAATTCTCACAGCTCCTTAGCCCTTTTAAATTGTGACTTTCTCTCTGTGCCCTAGTGCAACTGAGGCTGGCATGGGCTTGTAGACCCTGAGCCTGGGGAAGCTGAAAGTTTGCAGTGTTGACCAGACCTGCTAATATGTGGACCCTGCTCTGGTCTGGCCTTTTAAATTGGAGTGGGAATGTAAGTTGTGTCATTCTGCCATCCCTCTGACTCAGAGAACATTCTTGCACAGTGTAGCTGTTTGGCAGAGTTCTAGTGTTATCTCTTTTTTATGCTAGCTGTTCTTTTAAACTGTACCTTTTTTTCTATGTCCTAGGACAGAGGAATCTGTTCTCAGTCACTCAGTACTATTCCTTCCCACTGCAGTTCACACTATAGAGGGTGAGGTTTCCCTTTGTTAACATGTCTTTTTCTCTCTTGCTATTCTCTTTTGCTGCTTTCTCTGTCTTTTGTTGTACAGAAGTTGTTCAGTTGGCCCTCAGTTCTTCATGAAGAATTGTTCTATATATAGGTGTAATGTGGGTTGTTCCATGGAATGGGTGAATTAGAGGTCTTCCTACATCAACATCTTGGACTGGAACCAGGATGCAGTATATTCTCAAAATCAGAGGTCATTCTGGGGGTGCCTGGCTCAGTCAGTAGAGCATATGACTGTTGATCTCAGGGTCATGAGTTCTAATCCTATGTTGGGTGTAAAACTTACTTAATTTTTTTTTTAAAGGTCATTGTGTTGTGCTGTCTCCCTCATAAGCATAATATGTGGGTCTGGGAAATAAAGATTGGAAATTAAAGTCGTTCCTTTTACATTTATTTCTATTAACCTGCTCATAAAATTTCTATTTTCTATCACTAAAACATTGATTTTTTTTTTATGTCCTAGTTTCCACCAGAAGACATAACATTGCTTCCTTTGAATTGGAAGATGAGTCTGTCATTTTGTCACTTGAGGCTTCATATGCCATTGAAAATGTAGAAAAATGTATTACTCTATGTAGTGTATTAATTGATCCTGATTACCAAGGGTAAATTGAATGCTGTTACACAATGAAGGCACATGGGATAATGTTGAAAATCCAGGAAATTATCTGGGGTCACCACTTATTCCTTTGAATGCAACTGTAAAGATTTCAAGAAAACTACAACAATAAAAAAATGCAGAGCTACTAAGAATTTAGATACTTTATAAATGAAAGTTTAGGTTACTTTACTAGGTAAGGTTTCCAGTCAATGTTCTGTGTGTAAAAAACATAATTATGAAATTGGTAGTGGAAGAAGGAAATCGTAGATAATCAACTGTGGCCATATGATTAATTACAAAAATGATAGCTGTAGTAGCTTTACATATTTTATCTTTGCTTGTTATGAATATGAATTAATTTTACATATTATCTATTTTTCCCATTATTATTTTATAACAAATTAGTGGAGGTTAATTTTATTATTTTTAAGTTTACATTTTTCATTATATCTGAAAAATTGAAAAAAAATACAAATTTCAAAACCCTTCAAAAATTTTTGCAACTATAGTGTCAAACAAATGATTATTTTGCTTGAATAAAAAAATAATCATTTATGGGGGGAGGAGCAAGATGGCAGAGGAGTAGAAGACCTAAATTTCATCTGGTCCCAGGAATTCAGCTAGATAGGGATCAAACCATTCTGAACACCTACGAACTCAACAGGAGATCAAAGAAAAGAATATCAGCAACTCTCTGAACAGAAAAGCGACCACTTGCTGGAAGGTAGGACGTGTGGAGACGTGAATCTGAGGCAATATTCAGGAAGATAAATGGCAGGGGAGGGGGCTTCCATCAGCCACTACTGGCAAGAGATAGAAACAGCAGAGAACAAAATCAGAACTTTTAGAAGTCTGCTCCACTGAGGGACGTGGCTCTGGTGGCTAAGCTAGGGGTGGAACCCTGGCTGGGACAGTGTGGTCTCAGGACTCTTGGGGTCACAGAAACCGGGGGGTGCCTGAGTGTGGCAGAGCTCCCACATATTGGAGTGGGGAAGCCAGCTGTGGAGAAGGATCTGAGAAGTGGGCTCTCAGCTCGGGGTTCCCATAAACCAGGATCCACAGCACAGTCGGGCCACTGCTCCTCCAGTAGGTACCCAACAAGTGGCAGATCCGGGGAGACTCCACGTCCTCCACTGGGAGGAGCAGTGCGGCACCACACCCCAGGACTCTGCTGGGTTTGGAGACTCCAAACAGGGTCATGTGCCAGAGATAGAAATGCTCGGTCACAGGCCAGGTGAGCATGGAGTGCAGCCGGAGACGGGGGAGACAGGAGCGATTGACTGCTTTTCTCTGGGGGCTCATTGAGGAGTGGGACCCCAAGTTCTCAGCTCCTCCAGGGTGGAGATTGGAAGGCTGCCATTTTCACTCTCGTCCTCCAGAACTCTACAGAAAGCTTGCAGGGAACAAAAGCTCCTTAGAGCAAACCCAAGCAAATTACTTAGCCTAGTAAGGGTGGGGCAATTCTGCCCCAGCAAAGATATTTGAGAACCATAGCAACAGGCCCCTCCCACAGAAGATCAACAAGAACAGCCAGCCAAGACCAAATTTACCGATCAATGAGAATGGCAGAATGGCAGCACTGGGGGAATGCAGCACATAGAATTCATGGCTTTTTTACCATGGTTCTTTAGTCTTTCAAAGTTAATTTTTTAATTTTTTTTTAACTTTTTTTTTTGAATTTTTCTTTTTCCATTTTTCAACCAACATCTTATCAATCTCTTTTTAAAAAAATCTTTTTTATTTTTCATTTTTAGAGTCATATTCTATCCCTTCACAGTAGTTAACCTTATTTTTGGTATATATGTTTTTCTGACTTTAAAATTTGGGGATACAGTTTCTTCTAACAGACCAAAATATACCCTGAATCTCTAATGTATGGCTTTGTTCTAGTTTCCTGACTGATCACATTCTCTCACTTTTTTTTGAATCCTCTTCTTTTTTTAAACAACTTCTTATCTTATTAATTCCTTTTATAAAATCTTTTATAATTTTCATCTTTACAGTCATATTCCATCCCTTCATCATATTTACCCTTATTTTTGTACATATATAAGTTTTTCTTTAAAATTTTGGGAGGCACTTTCTTCTAACCAAAATACACCCAAAATCTAGTGTGTGGCACTGATCTATGCACCAGCCTGATCATATTTGATCATATTCTGTTTTTTTTGTTTTGTTCTGTTTTTGTTTGTTTTTATCTTTTTCTTTTTCTTTTTTTTTTTCTTTTTTCTTTCTTTCCCTTTCTTTTCCCCCAGCTTCAGGTCTTTTCTGATTTGTTTAGAGTATATTTTCTGGGAACGTTGTTACCCTGTTAGCATTTTGTTCTCTCATTTATCTATTCTCCTCTGGACAAAATGACAAGATGGAAAAAATCACCTAAACAAAAAGAACAAGAGGTAGTACTGACTGCCAGGGACCTAGTCAATACGGACATTATTACAATGTCAGATCTAGAGTTCAGAAACATCACTTTAAAGATACTAGCTGGGCTTGAAAAAAGCATGGAAGTTATTAGAGAAACCCTTCTGGAGAAATAAAAGAATTAAAATCTAGCCAGGTCAAAATCAAAAAGGCTAATAATGAGGTGCAATCAAAAATGGGGGCACTAACTGCTAGGATAAATGAGGCAGAAGAGAGAATCAGTGATATAGAAGACCAAATGATGGAAAATAAAGAAGCTGAGAAAAAGAGAGATAAACAACTGCTGGATCACTAAATTTAAAGTTAATCTCCACTAATGGAAAAAATAAAAATAAAATTAAAATTTACTAAACTTAAAGTTAACCTCCACTAATGGAAAAAATTAAAATTAAAATTTAGTATTTAGAAGACAAAATATTGAGCAAATATTGTGACTCAGTATTTTAGGAATAATTAATATAGCCAATGATATATATAATGATTGTTGATATTTTGTTTCCTCTCATTTTTTTTTAGAAAGAGTAAGAAATACATTTGTATGAAGGATAGTTGTATTTTGTTAGGTAAAGTCATATAGCTGTTTTGTTGTTTTATGGAATTCAAGTGTGGAGAAAGATGAATGTAGAGGCTGAATTGCCAAAGTGGTAGATGATGCTAGTTATCAAATTATTGTCTCTCAGCCCCACATCTGCCTTTCTTACTCTTGCTTTGTGATACTGAATCTGGACAATAACCAGCTAGCAGAATGTTTGATATTAACCGTAAAAGTCACAAGAGGAAAACTAGAAAAGGAACAGCTTCTCCTGGTCCAGGTGTTCTCTTCTCCCTATTCCCACAACACGGTTGCCTGTAGTATGTAGGTTACTCAGTGGTGCTCAATGGCTGGTCAGTTTTCCTTAAATCTGATTGGGTGGTTTCCTGCTCAGCAGCTTTGGCCTGCTGATACCCCAATAAGACAACACAAGACTTCCTGCTTGACAACACAAGATTACAGCTACCTGGTTAGTCTTCTGGCACACTGCTTGGAAGCTTCTTGCTCACCAGTAATATCTTGTGGTTTCTCCTTTGTAAATATCTGTCTGCTAAATGTGGACCAGCTCTGGTCTAGGGCAATAGAGTGATCTTCTCCATCATCAATGAGTTGCAACCACATACCAATGAGGTCTGAATTTTGGCCTTTCTAAATATTTTCCTTCTATAGCTACTCTTCTTCAGCCCTATTGTTAGTAGATGCTCTCTACATTGTTATTACTGTGTTCTTTTGACTTCATCTTTATCCTTTTTAGTAATCACCTTTTGCTAGTTAATAATTTTTGTATTAAAATTCTTCTGTTTAGAAGAAAGAGAAATTAAGGAGTTGATCCCATTTACAATTGCACCCAAAACCATAAGATACCTAGGAATAAATCTCACCAAAGAGGCAAAGGATCTGTACTCAGAAAACTATAAAATACTCATGAAAGAAATTGAGGAAGACACAAAGAAATGGAAAAACGTTCCATGCTCATGGATTGGAAGAAAAAATATTGTGAAGATGTCAATGCTACCTAGAGCACTCTACACATTCAATGCAATCCCCATCAAAATACCATCCACTTTTTTCAAAGCAATGGACCAAATAATCCTAAAATTTGTATGGAACCAGAAAAGACCCGGCATAGCCAGAGGAACGTTGAAAAAGAAAAGCAAAGCTGGCGGCATCACAATTCCGACTTCCAGCTCTATTACAAAGCTGTCATCATCAAGACAGCATGGTACTGGCACAAAAACAGACACATAGATCAATGGAACAGAATAGAGAGCCCAGAAATGGACCTTCAACTCTATGGTCAATTCATCTTTGACAAAGCAGGAAAGAATGTCCAATGGAACAAAGACAGTCTCTTCAACAAATGGTGTTGGGAAAATTGGATAGCCACATGCAGAAGAATGAAACTGGACCATTTCCTTACACCACACACAAAAATAGACTCCAAATGGTGGGAAGACCTCAATGTGAGACAGGAGTCCATCAAAATCCTAAAGGAGAACACAGGCAGCAACTTCTTCGATGTGACCTGCAGCAACTTCTTCCTAGAAACATCGCCAAAGACAAGGGAAGCAAGAGCAAAAATGAACTATTGGGACTTCATCAAGATAAAAAGCTTTTGCAAAGCAAAGGAAACAGTCAACAAAACCAAAAGACAACCGACAGAATGGGAGAAGATATTTGCAAATGACATATCAGATAAAGGGCTAGTATCCAAAATCTATAAAGAACTCATCAAACTCAACACCCAAAGAACAAAGAATCCAATTAAGAAATGGGCAGAAGACATGAACAGACATTTTTCCAAAGAAGACATCCAAATGGCCAACAGACACATGAAAAAGTGCTCAATATCGCTTGGCATCAGGGAAATCCAAATCTTAACCTCAAGGAGATACCACCTCACACCAGTCAGAATGGCTAAAATTAACAAGTCAGGAAATGACAGATGTTGGCGGGGATGCGGAGAAAGGGGAACCCTCCTACACTGTTGGTGGGAATGCAAGCTGGTGCAGCCACTCTGGAAAACAGTATGCAGGTTCCTCAAAAAGTTGAAAATAGAGCTACCATATGATCCAGCAATTGCACTACTGGGTATTTACCCCAAAGATACAAAGTAGGGATCCGAAGGGGTACGTGCACCCTGATGTTTATAGCAGCAATGTCCACAATAGCCAAACTGTGGAAGGAGCTAAGATGTCCATCGACAGATGAATGGATAAAGAAGAGGTGGTATATATATACAATGGAATATTATGCAGCCATCAAAAGGAATGAGATCTTGCCATTTGCAGCAACGTAGATGGAACTGGAGGGTATTCTGTTGAGTGAAATAAGTCAAACAGAGAAAGACATGTATCATATGATCTCACTGATATGAGGAATTCTTAATCACAGGAAACAGACTGAGGGTTGCTGGAGTGGGGGGTGGGGTGGGAGGGATGGGGTGACTGGGTGGTGGACACTGGGGAGGGTGTGTGCTCTGGTAAGCACTGTGAATTGTGCAAGACTGTTGAATCTCAGATCTGTGCCTCTGAGACAAATGGTGCAGTATGTGTTGGGAAAAAAAAAAGAAGAGGAGGGTAGCGGGAGGGGAAGAATGAAGCGGGGGAGATCAGAGGGGTAGATGGACCATGGGAGACGATGGACTCTGAAAGACAGACAGGGTTCTGGAGGGGAGGGGGGTAGGAGGATAGGTTGGCCTGGTGGTGGGTGATGAGGAGGGCACATTCTGCATGGAGCACTGGGTGTTATACACAAACAATGAATCATGGAACACTTCATCTAAAATTAATGATGTAATGTATGGGGATTAACATAAGAATAAAAAAATAAAATAAAATAAAAATTCTTCTGTTTAAATTATTGGTGTGATTTTTGTCTTAGGAGACAGACAGTTACAGACTGATATCTTTGTTTCAACTGAAAATATTGTTGCCACATTCAAAGTTCATACAAAGAGTGGTTCTGGGATGCCTGGGTGGTTCAGTCCGTTAAGTATCTGCCTTCAGCTCAGGTCATGATCCCAGGGTCCTGGGATAGAGTCCCGCATCAGGGTCCCCACTCAGTGGAGAGTCTACTTCTCCCTCTGCCTGCAACTCCCCCTGCTTGTGCTCTGTATCTTTTTCTCTCTGACAAATAAATAAAATCTTAAAAAAAAAAAAAGAGTGGTTCTGAGCAATGTGGTGAGGTAAAATCTTCCAAGCAGGCAAACTGAATAGCATACTTCTTTATAACTTTGTATGAAGGGGGAAAATGCCTTCATATAATTATGTACATAAACTCTTAAACAGTGGCAGATATCTCTGAAGGTTAATCAGGGGCTTGGAGATATTGATATTATAGACAAGGAGACCTCAAAGAGATAGATGTGAGTGGACTTATGACCATCTGTTAATTTGCACCAGTGAACATACACCACAGAGGAGGCACTCACCTACTAGTTATAGTGGATGATCAATCCAGAGGATGTTAGTCAAGATTTGATCTTGATACTTAAATATGGAATTGCCATGGATTCAGGGATGAAGGCTAAAAATAAGCCCAACAGTATTGCTTAAACATGGAATGGCTATGGATAAATAGATTAAGGCTAAGAGTAAGTTCAACAGCACAGACTTCTATCCATACAGTATTTAACTATTGCCTCTGCTAAATTCCCCCATAACTAGATGTCAGTGAGAGGCCTTGGTATAACACTATCCCTTGAAATCAACCAGCAACTTCATTAGTTGGTTATTTATGTCCCTTTTTTTTTTCTTTTAGACTTAAGGGAGAAAGGTTAACAACTTTTGTCCTTGTAGGAATTGATGCCTATCATGAACAAGAGTTTGCTTTCCTGGATAGCAATGCCTCTGCCAGCACCACTATAGGTATTCAAAAATACCTGATTGACTAACAATGGTTTCTAGACAATATTTTATTAGACCAGTGCACTCATTTTAAAGTTAATGAGGTGCAAGAATGGGTTTAGGACCATTGGGCATATACTGCATTATCTAGAAATAACCAGCCTAACAGAATTCTACAGATAGGTGAGCA
Source organism: Mirounga angustirostris (assembly GCF_029215605.1). NCBI lineage: Eukaryota > Metazoa > Chordata > Mammalia > Carnivora > Phocidae > Mirounga > Mirounga angustirostris. Next base: position 166,194,850 of record NW_026991710.1, read on the forward strand.
AGCCAACTCAGAATAGTCAAACCCAAACAACACCAGAAGAGTAGTATAAATGAGTTCAGCCTAAAGCACCAACCTGTAGAATTGAGAACTAAACAAATAGGGTTCTTTTTTAAGCCACTAAATGTTGAACTGGTTTGTTATGCATAAGAAACAAACTGATAAAATCTTATATCCAACAATTCACTTATTCATTTAATTCACTAATTCACTTATTCACTTATTCATTTAATGATTTCTAAAAATGTATCCATAGATTCTTCCAGATTTTTTGTATGAATGTTCATACATTTTGCAAATAATGAGATTATTTTGTTCTAATCTTTATGCCTTAGAATTTATCTCTCTGAACTTAATGTACTGCTTTTTCACCATTATGATAGTTTATCCAATTTTGTAGAGGTTCATCAACAGATTAAGTGAATTTCTTTCTATTTGTTTTTAAAACCATAAATAGTTTATAAATTTATCAAATGCTTTCAATGCATTCTTAAGATGAATGTATGAGTTTATTATTTTTGTGGTGATATATAAAATTTTTTGTTCAGAGATTATTATTTCTGGGAAGAGCAGTCTCATACAAATTACTTCACAACAGAAACCCAAAGTCAGGGTAACATCTTTATTAAATTTGCATTTCCATTTCAGGCCCATTTCCCTACTTGATTACCTAAATTATTCTTAGTAGTATTTAGTTATTCTTTATACATACTACATATGAGCCATTGTGAGTTTTATGTGTTGCATATGTTTCTCCTATTCTCTGACTTGCTTTTTTACTTTACCAACAGCATCTTTGAATGAAGATGTTACAATTTTATTCAAAATTTTGTTTGAGTTTATTGTAGCATACTCAAGAAACTGCCAAACCCAAAGTCATAATACATTCTCCTGTTATCTTCTAGAATACTAATTATTTTGTATCTTACATTCATGTTATTTTATAGTCTATAACATTATTATATTGATTCATCTGAATTTACTATTTCTAAATATTATAAAGCAAGTACTAAGATGTGAGGAAGATTTTTTCATATTGATAGCCAATTTTTTCCATCCATATTGATGGAAAAAACCTTTCTTTCCCCAGTGCTGTATTTTATCAATGGTCTCATTAACCAAGTGTTCACAATATACACTTTGTTGACTTAGTTGTTTAGTATTGAAATGTAACTCTCTCGGTAACATAAATATTGGTGTCTGACAACTTAAGCTCTCCAAAGTCACTATCTTTTTAAATGAATGACTTGGTTATACTTGGCTACCTGAACTTTAATATTAATAAAACTGTTTGCTGAGGTTGTATTGACATTGAATCAAATTTGTATATAATTTGGTGTTGGGAACTTCTGCTTCTGGGTGAGATAACCAGAAAAAAAAAAAAACAGAAAAAAGGCAAATGTCATGTGCTTGAATGTAGTCTAGAGTTGCTGAGCAATGATAACTAAATGTTTAAGACTTTGGAGAGGGGGGTCAGCTGGGTGACTCAGTTGGTTTAAGCATCTGCCTTCAGCTCAGGTCATGATCTCAGGGTCCTGGAATCCAGCTCCATGTTGGGCTCTCTGCTCAGTGGGGGGTCTGCTTCTCCCTCTCCCTCTCCCGCTGTGCTTTCCCTCTCTCTCAAATAAATAAATAAAATCTTTTTTAAAAAAAGACTTTGGAGAGGGGATAATGACACGTTTGAGCTGACTTTTTTGGGTGCTTCAATCTCAGCATTTATAGATTCCAGGCATTGGTATGATGCTGAAAATCCAAACTTTGCTCTGCAGTAGACCACTATTGAGCATGGGGTGCAGAAAAGTAATGGAGAAAAGAATGCATCTGCATTCTGTCTTGGGACATTTGCCAATTCTTTTGCCACATGGATTAGGAGACCTAGGGGAGAATATACTGAAAACTAGAATAGAGCTTTTAGCGTTCTCATCAAAGAATAGGGTTAAGAGACCACAGCATTCAGTTGAATATCTTGGAGGCTCAAGAGCATAAAAAATAACCTGGGCCTTATTGAATAAGTAATTGCCTAAAACCATTATTATCAGGCAGAGAAATGGCAAACCATCCTTTTTTTAAAATATTTTATTTATTTATTTGACAGAGAGAGAGAGCACAAACAGGGGGAGCACAGGGAGAAGGAGAGAGAGAAGCAGGCTCCCTGTTGAGCAGAGAGCCGGATGTGGGTCTTGATCCCAGGACCCTGGGATCATGATCTGAGCAGAAGGCAGTTGCTTAACTGACCGAGCCACCCAGGCGCCCCTGCAAAACATCCTTTAAAAACCTCAATATTATTTGGAGCCTCTACATTTTTATGTCCAATGTCAAACATTCAAAAGTAATAAAACTATAATGGTAATAAATTTCTAGATATGTCAAAAGATAAGATCCTAAGAGAAAACACTAAAGTAAGAAATAGACAATAGAAACATTGCCAAAGATGATTGAGATATGAAAGTTATTATATAAGCACTTGGTGTTCATTTTGATCAAGACGTTTGAGAAAATGGAGATAAAAAATTCAGAAATTCATCAGAGGATTGAAACTTAGTAAGACCTAATTTGAATTCATAAACTGAGTGAAGTTTTATCTGAATTAGGAATGTATTAGATGGGAGCGCCTGGGTAGCTCAGTTGGTTAAGCATCTGCCTTCAGCTCAGGTCATGATCCCAGGGTCCTGGGATAGAGCCCCACATAGGACTCCTTGCTCAGTGGGGAGCCTGCTTCTCCCTCTCCCTCTGCCTGCCGCTCCCCCTGCTTGTGCTCTGTCTCTCTCTCTCACTACCTCTCTCTGTCAAATAAATAAAATCTTTAAAAAAATTAAAGAATGTATTAGATTATTTAATATCAGATAAGACACAGCAGAATATAGCACAAGGATAACTGGAGCAGAGGTAAATAGAAATATTCAATTTGAGACTGTAAGAATAAAATGTAGAAACATAGATTAGAGGTATGTGGAAAATAAGAGTCTCTGAAAAGAGAGAATATACAGTAGAAGCAAACATGAAGAGGTAATTACTAAGAATCTTTCAAATTTCATAAGAGACATCAACTCACAGATTCAACAGACTTTGTAAATACCAGGCAGTATAAATACTATAAAAACCAACCTACTCATTTTATATATTGAAAATCTATGGCTAATAGGAATTCTTCACCTGAGACTAATATTGCCCTGTATGTTAACTGAAATCTAAGTAAAAAATTTTTGAAAAGGAATTCTTAAAACCATAGTACAAAGAAGTATTACTTTCAAAGGAACATTAAAGAAACTGAGAATTAACTAAACCAATATATTTTGGGGTTTTAATATTAATTTCTGTTAATTATATCCTTATTGTACACACAAAGTTTTCTGGATCAGAAAGTTTTCTTATTAATTTTTCATAGTAAATAAGTTCATTGTTGGCCCTTCTTTGTCCCAGGCCTTACCCTTGGGTTGACACAATGAAAGATGTTAGGTATTTTTCCTACACAAGTATCTGGACACTGCTTCGAAGAAGAATAAGAAAAAATGACTTCTTTGCAGCTATCTTCCTCCCCTCCAGAAAGGGTCTCCTCCTTATTCCATTTCTTTGGTATGTAAATCAAATATCTCTAGAAGCCATGTAGTTCTCATACATGTTGGTTTTTATGATCTACAGCTATCTCCAAGCTCTGGCACTTCAGGCATGTGACATGTAAATACCTAGGGATAAAATGCTTCCTGGAATCCTTAGACTTAAGCTAAGGACCTAGTCCCAGTTGCCATTATTTGACTCTCTCTGGAATATGAGACACTTTAGTATCTTCTTGGAAAATAAATTAATTAGACAAATGACTATATAATTTTTATAGTATATGAAGGGTGTCAGGAGGCTAAGGCTATTACAGGAGCAATAAGAAATCCACACGTTTTATTTCCCTCCTTGTAAGTCAGAAAGAATACAATAACAACTTTACAGTGCTAAATGAAAATCATGACCTAAAATGCACTAAACGCAACCTAAAATTCCACTATAATACCTTTTAAAATTGAAGGTGAAAAAAAGATATTTTCAAACAAATGAAAATATAGATTGTTTTACCAACACATTGACATTAAAACAGTCAAGTGAGTTCTTCTATTAGAAAAATTATTGTAGGAAAAAAATACTAATATTGGGAAGTGCAATTAAAAGGGTAAATATTGTCAGTAATAAAATGAATAGAAGTAGACTAAATATTCCTTAAAATATTAAGATTAGCAGTTTGAATTGTAAAACATGATTAAGAAATATTTTAAATATGAAAATACACAGGCAAGAAAAAGATCTATATTCATACCCTGAAAGAAATCTGCTGAAGCTCAGCCACTTTGAGAAATTTTGTCTTTAAAGCAAACATAAGCAGAAATATAAACAGTGCCATTTATTAAACATAGAAGAGATGCCAACCAGGAAGATAGTACATTAAAAATCTTTATAAAACCCAGTAAAGCACCTCAAAAATCTGTTTTAAAAATTGGGGAATGTTAAGATTTAAAGCAATATTAAGTCTTTCAGTTCATGAACATTGTTTTGTTTTGTTTTCCAATTCATGAACATTGTTTATGTCTTCATTTATTCAGGTCACCTTTAATTTCTCTTAATGGTAATATGTAGTTTTCTTGTAGAGGTGTGAAAGTTTTTAAAAATGTTTATTTCTAAGTATTTGGTATATTTATTTCTAATGTAAATAGTATGCTTTGTAGAACCTAAGAAACAAAACAAAAGGAAAAAAAAAAAAGAGAGAGGCAAACCGAGAAACAGACTCTTGTTTTGGTTTGGTTTGGTTTTTGGTTGTTGGTTTGTTTTGTTTTGTTTTTTAGTTTTTATTAAATTTCAGTGAGTCAACATACAGTGTGATATGAGTTTTGGGTGTACAATATGGTGAGTGATTCAACACTGACCTAAAACACCCAGTGCTCACCACGCTAAGCACACTCCTTAACTCCCATCACCTTTTTCACCCATCCCCCCACTAACCTCTCCTCTGGTAACCATCAATCAGTTTGTTTCTAGAGTTGAGAGCCTGTTTTATGGTCTGCCTCTCTTTTTTTTTTCCCTTTGCTCATTTGTTAGGTTTCTTAAATTCCATCTATGAGTGAAATCATATGGTACTTGTCTTTTTCTGACTGGCTTCTTTCTTTCTTGTGATCTCACAGCATCCCAGTAGGCAGGGCAAACATTTACAATAAAAGATAATAGCATAATTAATAATACAGTGAGGGGCATATAATGTTCTGATTATTATGATTACTTACTATTTATATAATATTGCTAGTTTGGTTACATTTTCTTTTTTTTTTTGTTTGGGTCACATTTTAAGAATATTTAAAGGCCCTGGAAAAATCAGAATTGACCAATTGCAGTTAAAAATCTTTTCTCAGAAATGCATCATAATTGTATCAGTGTTGATTAGGTAATTTCCATGAAATCTAAGTTTAGAGATACATAGGAGTGACACTAGAAAAAAAGTTTTAGGACTCCTGGGTGGCTTAGTCAATTAAGTGTCTGCCTTTGGCTCAGGTCATGATCCCAGGGTCCTAGAATCAAGTCCCACATTGGGGTCCCTGCTCAGTGAGGAGTCTGCTTCTCCTTCTGCCTCTACCCTCCACTCATGCTTAGTCTCACAAAAATATATAAAAATCTTAAAAAAAAAACAAAAGAAAAAATTTTAAAGTTTGTGAGTCACTAAGCTTCCTTAATAATGTTTTTAAGTTTTTATTTAAATTCCAGTTAGTTAATGTACACTGTATTATTAGTTTCAGGTGTAGAATTTAGTGATTCTTCAGTTGCATGCAACACCCAGTTGCCTTACAAGTACACTCTTTAATACCAATCACCCATTTAATCCACCCCTCCACCCACCTCCCCTTTGTTAACCATCAGTTTGTTCTCTATAGTTAAGAGTCTGTATTATGGTTGACCTCTCTTTCTTAAAAAAATATTTATTTATTTATTTGCTAATCAGAGAGATCACTCCAGTGGGGGGAGAGGGGCAAAGGGAGAAGGAGAGAGAGAATTTTCAGCAGGCTCCATTCTCAGCATGGAGTCTCACATGGGTCAATCTCACCAGCCAGAGATCAAGACCTGAGCTGAAATCAGAAGTTGGACCCTTAACTGACTGAGTCACCCAGGTGCCCCCTCTTTTTTCCTCTATGCTCATATGTTTCTTTCTTAAATTCCACATATAAGGGAAATTATATGGTATTTGTCTTTCTCTGACTTCTTTTGCTTAACACAATACTCTCTACCTCCATCCACGTCATTGCAAATGGCAAGATTGCATTCTGTTTTATGGCTGAATAATATTCACCCTTCTTTTTATTCATTCATCACTTTGATGGACATTTGGGCTCTTTCCATAATTTGGCTATTGTTGATAATGTGGCTATAAACATCGGGGTGCCTGTATCCCTTCGAATCAGTATTTTTGTACCCTTTGAGTAAAAACCTAGTAGTGCAATTGTTGGATAGGGTAGTTCTATTTTTAACTTTTTGAGGAACCTCCATACTGTTTTTCAGAGTGGCTGCAACAGTTTGCATTCCCACCAACAGTGTAAGAAGGTTTCCCTTTCTCTGCATCCTCATCAACATCTGTCATTTCCTGTGTCATTAATCTTAGCCATTCTGACAGGTGTAAGGTGATATCCCATTGTAATTTTGATTTGTACTTCCCTGATGATCAGTGATGTTGAGCATCTCTTCATGTGTCTGTTGGCCATCTGTATGTCTTCTTGGCAAAAATATCTATTCATGTCTTCTGCCCATTTTTTATTGGATTATTCATTTTGGGGTGTTGAGTTTAATGATAACCTTTTATCAGATCAGTCATTTACAAATATCTTCTCCTATTCTGTAGCTTGCCTTATAGTTTTGTTGATCATTTCCTTCACTGTGCAGAAGCTTTTTATTTTGAAGTTCTAATAATTTATTTTTGCTTGTGTTTCCCTTGCTTTGGAAGACATACATAGAAGTTGCTACAGCATATGTCAAAGAGCTTGCTGCCTATGTTCTCCTCTAGGATTTTTATAGTTTCATGTCTCACAGTCAGATCTTTAATCCATTTTGAATTTATCTTTGTGTATGGTGTAAGAAAGTGGCCCAGTTTCATTCTTTTGCATGTCACTATCAATTTTCCCAACACCATTTGTTGAGACTGTTTTTGTCCCATTGGATATTCTTTCCTTCATTGTCAAAGATTAATTTGCTATATAGTTGTGGGTTCATTTCTGGATTTTCTAGTCTGTTCCATTGATTTATATGCCCGTTTTTGTGCCAGTACCATACTGTTCTGATCACTATAACTTGGTAATATTACTTGAAGTCTTGAATTGTGATGCTTCCAGCATTGCTTTTATTTTTCAATATTGCTTTGGCTATTCAGGGTCTTTTGTGGTTCCATACAAATTTTAAGATTGTCTGATCTAGGGGTGCCTGGATGGCTCAGTCAGTTAAGCATCTGCCTTCAGCTCAGGTCATGATCTCAGGGTCCTGGGATGAGCCCCAAATCAGGTTCCCTGTTAAATGAAGAGTCTGCTTCTCCTTCTCCTCTGCCTACTTGTGCTCTCTGCTCTCTCTCATGTTCTCTCTCAAATAAATAAAATCTTAAAAAAAAGATTGATCTAGCTCTGTAAAAAATACTGTTGGTATTTTGATAGGGATGACATTAAATGTGTAGATTGCTTAGGGTAATATACATATTTTAACAATATTTGTTCTTCCAATCTATGAGCAGGGAATGGTTTTCAATTTCTTTGTGTCATCTTCAATTTCTTTCATCAATGTTTTATAGTTTTCACAGTTCAGATCTCATATACTAGGTCACAAACCAGTCCTCAACAAGTACAAAAGGATTGAGATAATACCATACATATTTTCCAAACACAACACTATAGAACTTCAAGTCAACCACAAGAAAAAATTTAGAAAGAGCACAAATATGTGGAGGTTAAAGAACATCCTACTAAAGAATGAATGGGTCAGCCAGAAAATAAATAAATAAGAATAAATAAAAAATACATGGAGACAAATGATAATGAAAGCATGATGATCCACAACCTTTGGGATGTAGTAAAAGCAGTCATAAGAGGGAAGTATATAACAACACATGCTTACCTCAAGAAGCAAGAAAATTTTCAAATAAACAACCAAATTTTACACCTAAAGAAGCTAGATAAAGGACAACAAATGAAGCTAAAGATTGGAGAAGCAAGAAATGATGTAGAAACAAAACAAAGTAAAACAAGACAAAAAAAAAAAACAGAAGAGATCAATGAAACCAGGAGCTGGTTCTTTGAAAAAATTAATTGATAAACCCCTAGCCAGACTTACCAAAAGAGAGAGAGAGAGGACCCATGTAAATAAAGTCATAAATGAGAAAGAAGTAACCAACACCACAGAAATGTAAACAATTATAAGAGAATATTATGAAAAATTTTATGCCAAATTATTGGAAAATTTGGAAGAAATGGATAAATTCCTAGAAACATACAAACTATCAAAACTGAAACAGGAAGAAAGTGAAAACTTGAACAGATAGATAACCAGCAAAGAAATTGAATTAATATTCAAAAACCTCCCAACAAACAAAAGTCCAAGGCCAGATAGCTCCCCAGGAGAATTCTACCAAATATTTAAAGAAGAATTGATACCTATTCTTCTCAAACTGTTCCAAAAAATAGAACTAGAAGGAAAACTTCCAACCTCATTGTATGAAGCCCCCATTACTCTAATCGAAAACCAAAGGCTCCACTAGAAAAGTGAACTACAGGCTAATATTCCTGATGAACATGGATGCAAAAATTCTCAACAAAATACTAGCAAATCAAATCCAACAACATATTAAGGGAATCATTCACAATCAAATGGGATTTATTCCTGGGTTGCAAGGGTGGTTCAATATTTGCAAATCAATAAACATGATATACCACATTAATAAAAGAAAGGATAAGAACCATATGATCCTCTCAATAGATGCAGAAAAAGCATTTGACAAAGTACACCTATTCTTGATAAAAACCGTCAACAAAGTATATTTTGAGGAAACATACCTCAACATAATAAAGGTCCTATATGAAAAGCCCACAGTTAATATCATCCTTATTGGGGAAAAACTGAAAATTTTTCCTCTTTGGTCAGGAACAAGACAGGGATGTCCACTTTCACCACTGTTACTTAACGTGTTACTAGATCCTAGCCTCAGCAATCAGACAAAAGGAAATAAGAAGCATCCAAATCAACAAAGAAGAAATCCAACACTCACTATTTGCAGACCACATGATACTCTATATAGAAAACCCAGAAAAGTACTAGATTCTATATAGAACCACCAAAAAATTGCTAGAACTGATGCCCAAATTTAGTAAAGTAACAGGATACAAAATCAACATACAGAAATCTGTTGCATTTCTATACACCAATAATAAAGCAACAGAAAGAGAAATCAAGGAATCAATACCATTTACAATTTCACCAAAAACCATAAGATGCCTAGAAATAAACCTAACCAAAGAAAATTCAGAGATTTAATTTCTCTTTCTAAGGGTTTGACTACTTTAGATACTTTATACAAATGTGGAATTGTGCATAATTGTCTTTACGTGACTGGCTTATTTCACTTAGCATAATGTTTTCAAGTTTCATCCATGTTGTAGCATAATACAAGATTTCCCTTGTTCTTAACATTGAACAGTCCTTGCTGTGTTTTTATCCATTTTTCTGGCTTCTGAAAGGAATTGGTGTGTTTAAGACTGATGGTTTATCGTAAGCATTTGTTAGATTTTAATAAGGAAGACATAAAGACCTAGGATTTTCTTTATGAAACATCTTTTAATTATGATTATGATTGCTTTATTAACTATACTTCTATGTAGATATTTAAATTCATCTTAGGTCACTTTTAAAAAATCTTTTTATAAAAATAATTCTACTTTATGTAAATATTTAAATCTGTTATTTGTAGTGATTGTGTGTGCCTTTTTATTCCTCATATTGATAATTTTCACCTCCAAAATTTTTCTTTACCTTGATCATATTTTGAAAGGTTAATTTTATTAGTCTTTTCAAAGAAATAAATTTGGCTTTGCTTATTCTCCATATTGTATATTTTTCTCATTCATTTTTGCTTCTTTCTGTATTATTACCTTTGATTACTTTTTAAAAATTTAATAGGCTAGTTTTTAATTTTTCCTTAATGTTTTCAGATGGTTTAGATCCCCTCTAAACAAGGTCTCTATGTCATGCATTTTTTTCTGGAATATAGTATATTTATATAGTATAATCTGTGTGTGTGTGTGTGTGTGTGTGTATGTGTATCCCTGAAGTGTCAGTGGCATATAGGGATGTTATTTGGAGCCTTTGGCAGGCCCCATAAATGTATCACAGTGCAGATCTTTAGGATTTTGGAGGAAGGCCCTGCCATAATCTACAGCACTGCTTTCATTTTCAGAAATAACCCTTGGCCTGCTACTGGGTCTTTGTGGAGACTGAGTGCTTGACCATGGGCCACCAAGTTACCATATAACCTCAGCTACCTATCATGAACTGAGTGTTTTCTGATCCACTAAGCCATAAAACTAAGCATGCACAGAAGCACTCCATCATCAAATGGAAATGGTAAATATGTGATCAGGCCCAAGCAGGCCTGAAAGCAGAGGTAAGTTACATGAAGAAGTGACCTAAATGCCCATGGTTCCCTCTCCTGCTACACCACCTTTCCTCTCCCAGCTTGTGCTTATGGCCTTATAGGGATTTCCTTACCATCAGTTGACAGAGGAAGAGAAGACTTGGGCCTAATTTACAGATAATTCTGCACAGTACGCAAGAACCACCAGAAAGTAGAGAGTTGCAGCACTACAGCCTTTCTCTTGGACTTTCTGAAGGACAGTAGTAAAAGGAAACCCTCCTAAGGGAAAAGAACTTCAGGCACTGTACTTGGTTGTGAATTTTGCTTAGAAGGAGAAATAGCTAATCATGTAATTATATATTGATTCATGGGCTGTAGCCAATGGTTTGGTTGGATTGTCAGTGACTTGGAAGAAACATAAATGGAAAATTGGTGACAAATCTGGGGAAAAAATATGTGGATAGACCTCTCTGAATGGGCAAAAAAAAGGGGGGTACCTCAACAGAGGAAGATTTTAATAATCAGTTGGAGAGGATGACTTATTCTGTAGATACTAGTCAGCCTATTTACCTAGTCACACCTGTTCTTATACAAAGGACTCATGAACAAAGGGGTCATAGTAGCAGAGATGGAGGTTATGATATGGCTCAGCAACATGGACTTCCACCCATCAAACCCAAATGGTTACAGTCATTGCTAAATGCCTAATCTGCCAGCAGCACAAGGCAATGCTGAGCCCCAGGTATGGCACCATTTCCTAGGATGATCAGCCAGATACCTGGTGGCAGGTTGATTACATTGGACCACTTCCATCATGGAAGAAAAAATGCTTTTCCTTATTGGAACAAACACTTGCTCTGGATTTTGATTTGCCTTCCCTACATGCAATGATTCTGCCAAAACTATCCTCCATGAACTTATAGAATGCCATACCTACTATTATGTTATTCTACTCAGCACTTCTTCTGGTCAAGGAACTAACTTCAGAGAAAAAGAAGTGTGGCAATGATCCTGGGCTCATAGAATTCACTGGTTCTCGACTGTCCTGAAGCAGTTGGCTTGATAGAATGGTAGAATGGCCTTTTGAACACTCAATTACAGCATCATCTAGGTGGCATTATCTTTTGGGGCTGGGACAAAGTTCTCTAGAAGACTGTATATGCTCTGAATCAGTGTTCAATATATGGTGCTATTTCTCACATAACCAGGACTCATGGGTCTAGGAATTGAAGGATGGAAATAGGAGTGGAACCACTTATTCTTACCCCAAGTGAGCCACCAGCAAAATTTTTGCTTCTGACTTTATGGTGTGTTGGCCTAGAGCTCTTAGTCCCAGAGGGAGGAATGCTTTCATCAGAAAATACAACAATGATTCCTTGAGAAGGAAATTGGAAGATATTTTAGGATGTCTCTTAGTATTACCATGCCCTGTAATTAAAGTCAATAGAAAACTAAAATGACAGGACTACTAGTGGTCCAGACCCTTCAGAAGTGAAGGTTTGGATCACCAAACCAGCCCAGGTGCTTGCTCAGATCACAAGGAAAACAGAATGGGTAGTAGAAAGTAGTTGCAAATACCAGCTACAGCAATATGACCAGTTACAAAAATGAGGACTGTAATGTCATGAGTATTTCCTCATTTTGTTATAAATACATTTGTGTGTATATATACATATCTTGAGCAAGTAGCTTTCTTTCCTCTCTTATTCCCTGAATTTATATCAGTATTTTAAATATTATTGATTTTACATCATAGTATTTAAGTTAAAGGATATCGGGAGAAGAGTAAACATAACTTAAGGATTTTATTTCCTTTTCTGGGGAAGGGATTAATGCATTTTTGTTTTTATGGAGGATACTTATAACACATTAAACAGAGTTATGACATTTATTTGAAGAATAAGTGTATGAGTGCAAGTTGAGCAGGGATAGATTGTGATGGTTAATTTTATATGTCAACTTATGGATCACCAGAAATCTGATAAATCATTATTTCTCATTGTGTCTGTGAGTGTGTCTCTGGAAGAGATTAGTATTTTAATCAGAAGATTGAGTGAAGAAGATTTACCCTCACCAATGGGAGTAGGTATTATCCATCTGTTGAGGACCTAAATAGATTAAAAAAAAAAAAAAGGTGGAGAAAAGATGAATCTGCTCTCTACTTGAGCTAAGACATCTAACTTCTCCTGCCCCTGGACACCCATTGGAACTCCTGGTTCTCAGATTTTGAACTCAAACCTTAACTCACACCATTGGCTTTCCAAGCCTCGGGGCTTTAGATCCATACTAACTTACACCACCAGCTTTCCTGGCTCTCCAGCTTCCACATGGCAGATCATGAGACTTCTTGGCTCCCATAAACCTGCGAGCCAATTCCCATAACAAATCTTCTCATTTATGTATCACCTATCATCTCTCTATCTATCATCTAATTATCAATCATTGATATCCTATTGGTTCTGTTTCTCTGGAGAACCCTGACTAATGCATTTGTATTATTTTTATATTATATTTATATAATATAATTTTCATATTATATTTATATTATATTCTTTTAAGAATAACCCTTTGTGGGCACCTGGGTGGCTCGGTTGGTTAACTATCTGCCTTCAGCTCAGGTCATGGTCCCATGGTCCTGGAATCAAGTCTGTCAGGCTCCCTGCTGCAGGGAGCCTTCTCCCTCTCCTTCTGCCCCTCACCCCTGCTCATGAGCTCTCTCTCTCAAATAAATAAAATCTTTAAAAAAAAGAATAACCCTTTGCATTATGATATATTTTTATCTCTATGAATGCTTTGTGTTAAAGTCTATCAAGCTTTCTTTTGTATAAAGTTTTTGTACAAAGTTCCATAGCATATATCTTTCCATCCTTTACCTTGAACCTTTACATAACTGAGTTGTGTCTTTTGTGGGCAGCATATAATTGAGAATTTTTTCCAAATCTTAGGATCATTGTTTTTTGATTGGTAACAGACCTGACTATAACATAACTACATGGCATTGCAATTTAAAATATAACAGTGAGCTTTAATCATGGTATTATATTTATTATATTATAAAATTTCTTTATCTCATGCCTACTGATAACAGAGTTAGTGCATACTAACAATTAGTATTAGATAACTTTACAAATAAGAAATATGTAATATAAAAACTCATAAGCATGTATTTCCTACAAATAATTCATCTGTGGAATTTTATATATAAATATAAATGTATATTATATTTATGTTATATTAGAAATCTTCTATCTTTTCTTGTCTATCATAATCATAATACGCAGGTTTTGAATCCCAGACAATCAGGCATTGCATGTAGTTTTGTTTGTTTTTGTTTTGTTTTTTCCATTTTTCCTGTCCATCGAAGATAATTACTCTGGAAGAATAAATAAAAGGGGAAAAAGTTACCTGTTTGACCAATCAAATTAAAAATGGCAAATTCAACAAATAGCATGAGGTTAATTATAAGAGTTCTATCACATAATTTATTTTTAACCAACTTCTGAACAAACAAATGCTAAAGGATTAAACATTATTAGAAAAAATTTAAAAGATTACACTGTAGAGAAGTTTTTAAATGGCAAATTGAAAAGTCATTTATAGTTTACTGTGCCTATGATCTAGTTTGCAATATTGAAAAATATTTTCCAACTCAATTTTATTATATGCAGCTATATGACTACCATCATTAATAAATATATTATTTATATTTATCTAATACATTAAATTTTTGCTATTTCTCTGTCTCTCCCTTTCATCCTTAAACTATTTTATACTCACTGTGATATGATGGATTCTGTTTTCCTGGCTACTCTTTAGGTTCACTCTCACTTTCAAGTTGCCTATATGTTTCAAAATAAATATAATCACTTAAAATTATATTTTCTTTGTTCTACAAAACTCTGTATACACTATCAATATTGAAACAGCTTTAACTTCCTATTTAGGATCTGAGACCAGCCACTACTTGAGAATATCTTGCCGCTGAGAACACCTCTCAACTAGTAATCAAGACTAACATGAGAAAAAACACAGTAATATGTTTACCTAAAAATGATTTCATAATTTTCATATTCATAACATTAGCTAAATAGACTTAACCTTTCTTGTGATTCATCTTCTGCCATATTTATTTCTATTAATTTTACTAGCTTTTTCCCTCAAAGATATTTGATATCAGTTTTTCCACAATAAAGTCATCCAACATACGAATATTCCTTTAATGTTGAATTATGTTAACTATTTCACACACTCATATTATTTCAGCAATTTTACATAAACTTTTCAAAACATTTCTATGAAATGTATTCCCTCTTAACTGATATTATCTTATCAACTTTAAATATTTTAATAAAATTTACTTTATGTTAAATAAAATGAATAGCACAGATATAAAATTCAAAAGCAGAAATTATTTTATAGTAATTTCCTTGAAAAAAAGTAAACCAATTTTAATATTATTTTTATTTTTGAAGCATATTTTCAGATGCTTCTAAGGTTTTTTTGTTTGGTTTTTGTTTTTTATTTTTTAAAGATTTATTTATTTTTTTGACAGAGAGAGACACAGCGAGAGAGGGAACAGAAGTGGCGGGCAGTGGGAGAGGGAGAAGCAGGCTTCCTGTTTTTGTTTTTGTTTTTTTTAAAGATTTTATTTATTTATTTGACAGAGAGAGACACAGCCAGAGAGGGAACACAAGTTGGGGGAGTGGGAGAGGGAGAAGCAGGCTTCCCCTGAGCAGAGAGGCCTATGCGGGGCTTGATCCCAGGAGGCTGGGATCATAACCTGAGCTGAAGGCAGACGCTTAATGACTGAGCCACACAGGTGCCCCAATGCTTCTAAGGTTTTTTAATGAAAAACTATTTATTTTATTTTTTTCTGAAGATTAGTTTGACTATAATCTATATTTTTCAGTCTATTATTTATTGACTTTTAATCTTCTCTACCTCTAGTTGCTTAAGTTATTTAACTGCCTAAAAGAATATTTTTTAGATTTCTCTGCTTTCTTTTAATAAAATAATATTCAAAAAATACTTTGAAATACATAAATATTAAAGAATAAAGTAATAATGTTTATACATATTTAATAATTAAGATAAAAAATAAAAGGAGGTAGATAAACATTAACTAGAAATCATTTCCACTTAATTTTACCCCAACAGAGTTCAGGTTGTTATAAGATTAAAATTACTGACTTTTGAAAAAATTCTGTTTGTTATACATTATACATTATACTAATTATTAATATATTAAGTATTATATTTTAATATAAATATAAATTTTAATTCTGAATTATTAGTTACATCATGATAGTGTTATTTATTAATAAGTCATATATATGCCAACAAATTATAAAAGTAATGAATCTTAAATATGAAATCAATATACTCATCGCTTGTATACTCCTCAGTTCTCCATTTTTTTCTTTGGAAATAAACTTTCACCAGTGTGATAATCAGTACACAGAGAATAATAATAAAAGGAATGAGTAAGAAAAATGGCCATCTTGTAGGTTTGGAATGGTAAACATTCTCAATGTAGCTTCTTTCTAAGAGAGAAAACATCAATGATTTAAAAGCAATTACCAGGAATATAATAAAGACATTTCTACATTTTAATATGACTATTAGCATAAAAATTTTAACTCTTTTATAATTTTATAATTCACGTTTTTAAATGAAGTAGATAAGTTACAGCATAAGTGCCCTCCAAAATATTTCTAACTTCCATAATAGTCCTTTGCTTTGTTATTGAGGACCTTTTATTTCATAGTTTCTTTTCAGGACAGTTTGATAATATAGATGAAAAGAAAGTGTGACCCCTGTAAAGAACAATTTTTCTCAATACCTTATTTTTAGTAAGAAATACTGTACATGTTGTAAAATTTTCATGAGGTCCAAAGTACCTTTCATTGATTGCATTGATATGTATTTTCATGTCTTATCTAAGAAATTATTGCTTATTCCAAGGTCATGTGGAAATTGCTTCTTTCAAGAAGATATATAGTTTTAATTTATATGTTCAGATTTACGATTTACTTCATATAAACTGTTAAGTAAGTTGAGATTTTAAGGGTCATTTGATTTTATTTGGATATTCAATTGCTATGGTACAATGTTTTGAACTGATTTTCCTCCTTCATCGAAATATCTGTATTTTTCTTGAAAAATTGATTAGCCATATAACAATGGGTATATTTACCAGTGCCACACTGTCTTCATTAATGTAACTATATGCTAAATCTATAATATAGTAAATTCAATATAAGGCAAGTGGGCTAAGACATCCTTCTTTGTTGTTCTTTTCAGGTTTTTTTGGGGGGAGGGCTATTCTGAGCACTTTTACAAATATTTTAGAATCAAGTTGTTAATATATAAAAAGTTACATGCTTTTATGATTGGATTTTTTAATCTATAAATTTTGTTACAATTGACATCTTAGCAATAATAAACCTTCTAATAGGTAATTATGGCATATTTCTCCACTTATTTTTGTTTAACATCTGTTTGCATTTCTGTTTTAGTTTCAGTGTAAAAGTATTAGACATACTTTGTTAAATTTTTTCCTAAAATTTATATTTTAATAGTATTGTAAATGGTACTAATTTTAAGTTGATTTCCTTTTACTGCTGCTATTATATAGCAATATTACTGACTTTTGTTTTTGTTTGTTTCAAGTTTTTACTTAAAGTTTAGTTAGCTAATATAGAGTGTAATAGTGGTTTCAGGAGTAGAATTTTGTGATTCATCAATTACATATAATACCCAGTGCTCAACACAAGTGCCATCCTAAATACCCATCACCCATTTAGACCATCCCCCATGCACCTTCCCTCCAGCAAACCCTCAGTTTTTGCTCTATAGTTAAGAATCTTTAAAAAAAAAAAAAGAGTCTCTTAGGGTTTGCCTTCTTCTATTTTTCCCCCTTCCCCTATGTTCTTTTGTTTCTTAAATTCAACATATGAGTAAATCATATGGTATTTGTCTTTCTCTAATTTATTTCACTTAGTATTACACACTCTAGCTCCATCCTCCATCCACATCATTGCAAATGACAAGATTTCATCCTTTTTTATGGCTGAGTAATATTTCGTTATATCTATATCATCTACCTATCTATATCTATCCTTTTCGAAAAGGAATAGTCATTTTTTACAACTGAATAGCTTTATCAGCCTTGCTTCTTGCCCATACATAATTGGGACTCAAATAGCTTATGTACTATCTTGATTACTTTTAGTTGAGTTGATACAGTTCCTTTAAAATGTGTGGGTTTATTGTGTGTCAAATAAAAAATACACCCCATTAATCAAAGACCATGTCCACAAATCATTTTGAGATAAGCCTTTTTCTATACTGGACCTTGGTGAGGCTGCTATGGGATAACTGATTTAAGATTCTTCATAGCCTTATTGTTTGAAAGATTTTAGAAGCATTCTACTACAACACTTAGAAGACGTTTTGCATAGATTAAGATGTATAAAATGCATCACTACTTTTCTGAGTTTTTTTTTTAAAAAAAGGGTCTTACAGTCACATGCTTGATTTAATTTTTAACTGAGGTCAAATTTTATTGTTCAATACCTCAAATTTAGTTTTTAACCATTTTTTACAATAAGAATGTTTTGCTGGAAGAGAGTCTAGGGATAAGAATGTTTTATTTTCAAACTAAATAAAAATGAAACCCCAAAACCCCCAAATCCTGTCTTTTGTATTTGATCTACATTTTACTTGAGAACTGAAATATTTTTCATTAATTATTTCTGTCTTCTCATGTTTTATCATAGGTTACTTAAATCACCTACTAGAAATCTTTACAATCTACCTGGAAATCTTGCTGACCAGAACCAACAAATTCTATTTTCCACATTACCACCGGCAGCAGTGATGACAAACAATTTACCACTTCATAATAAATGTCCTTATTTCTCCAACTTCTAATAACATGTTTTTAAGCTGTCTTTGGATTGCTCACCAACAGTATTCTCAAGACAATTTCAACAATATACTAAAAGCCTTCAACAATTTCTTAGAGGTCTTTCTACCTTCTGTGCACCATTCAGTTCCAAAGCTAATGCCACATCTTAGATTCTTTTTATATAAATATACCATCTGATTACTAAGTTGTTTTCTATTATATATATATGTATATATATATGTATGTATTTATGTATATGTATATATATGTATATATATATGTACATATATATATAATAGAATACACACAAACAAAAATGTTTTCATATATATTTATATATATATATATATATATATATATATATATATATATATATATATGAGAGAGAGAGAGATGTAAGATGTGCAGGAAACTGCTCCCAAATGTAGTAATTTATATTTTTAAGATTTTATTTATTTATTTGTCAGAGAGAGAGAGCACAAGCAGGGGGAGTGGCAGGCAGAGGGAGAAGTAGGCAGAGGGAGAAGCAGGCTCCCACTGAGCAAGGAACCCTATGCGGACTTGATCATGACCTGAGCCAAAGGCAGACTGAGCTACCTAGGCATCCCCAAATATAGTAATTTAAAACAATCATTTAATTTTGTTCATTTTGTGTGTCATGAATTTGGGAATTTGTATTTTGTGTCTCAGTGTATTCAAATTTCAAATAAGGAAGACGATTTTCAACAGAATGAGTGTTGCAATAATAGGAGTTGCAAGAATTAGTATTCTAAAAGACTCAGTCAGAATCTCACTTCTATACATTTTATTGATCAATTACATCACTAAGGTCAACTTGAAATGATATGTGTGTGCTCAAAATCTGCTTTAGTTATCATAAATTTAGGTTTTTATATAAAGTCTGGCCCCAAGCATCATTGGATATGCTGGATTACTCTAAAACCCATCACTCTTTGGACAAAAAATTGTAGGAAGCTACTTTGGACTTCTAGTTATATTTGGCCAATAGGAATAATTAGATAACATTTGGAGGGTCAGAATAATGAAATATTCATTGTATTTATCCCCTTGCCTCTGCAGCATCTCCCATAGTGGCTGCATATGCTCTATGCCTTCACCTCATGCTGGTCAGTACCTCTCCCTATGATTTAGATCCTGTTATGTAGCCCTGACCATACAGGTCAGGTCATGAAGGTGCCTCAGATTCTGGTTCTAGTAATACCACCTCTTTTCATTGTCCTTCTAGACCTAAGAAGTGGTAGTGGATTCCTGTGTTGCCTCAAGATTCTCTGATTGGCTTTCAACTCTGCCATTATGTGTTAGCTGATGCCTTATATTGAATTCCTTCTGTGTGAAAGACTAAAGTGATTTCTATTTTACTGCCTGGACCTTTACTGATATTTCTTATTTATAATATATATTACATATATTATATTACTCTCTACAGTAAAACATAAACTAGCTTTATATGTCTTATTATTTGATGCCCATACATAATCTAAATATAGATTGATAACAAATAAATAAGAGGTTATTTATTTTATTAAATTTAATAAATTAAAATATTGTTTTAGTTACGTTTTTGATTTGCTATTAATACTTACCAGAACTGGCTAAGCCAGCTACAGGTGGAAAATTGCCACTGTCAATACTCCCACCAATCCATGCATCATCACTAGTTTGGCAATTAGGAGGTAAATATGAGGGGTTACAATGACAGTTCTTTTTATTATTGCATATCTGAAACCAGGAGAAATATCACCTTATGAGATAGGTAGCTATAATTATTTGTTTTCCAGTAGAATTTTAAAATAATACTTGGGTCAAATAAGGCAAATCTTCTTATGTGTTCTATGAGTATATAAATGTGTGTGTGTGTATGTGTGTGTGTGTTGTTATGTGCTTGCTTTGTAGGATTATTCTCAATGATTTCTATCCTCACATCATATTACTGGTACTTACACCCTGTTCATTGCATTTTCTTGGAGTACAATCATAATTCAAGTATGCAGCATCTACACATTCTTTATTCCTGCAAACCTAAAATGAAAGTAAGCCAAAATAAATTAACTGAAATAACATCTGTATTTTACATTTCACTAAAAGAATTCTATATTATTCTGACATAAGAGATATCCATTTAGCAATAAGTGTTAATACACTAAGTGATTAATTTATAGTGTTACTATGTTTCCAGCACTAGATGGGACTCTGATTATCTGATGGTAAAGAAAACAACAAAAGTATCTTCCCTTCTTATACTGGGATAAAAAGTACAGACATGAAATAAATAACAGTGAAGATAAACATGTCGCAAATACTATAATAAAGTTTAATGAAAGAATAAAGTACAGGGAATTTATCTGATATGTGAGAACAGTTTTAACCTTCTTATCAAGTCTGGATGTTGAACAGGACTTAGTCAAGAATAGAAATGAGGGGTGCCTAAGTAGCACAGTTGGTTAAGTGTCTGACTCTTGGTTTCAGCTCAGGTTTGGTCTCAAGGTTGTGATATCAAGCCCTGCATCAGGATTCATGCTCAGTGTGGAGTCTGCTTGAATTTCTCTCCCTCTGCTCCTCCCCCTAAAATAAACAAATAAGTAAATAAATCCTTAAAAAAGAATGGAAATGAGAGAAAAAATACTTATAGGAAAAGAAATAACATTTAAAGTGACTCTACACTGAAAGATAGTATAGAAATTTGAGAAATACTGACAGCAGCATAGCTGCTACACAGAGAAGAACAATCATTAATTCACTAATTGAGTCCTATAATGTGCCTGCCCTGAAAACACCAGTGAACTAAAAAAAAAAAAGCTCATATTGTTCATATTGCAATGAAAGATACAGAAATACACAAGTAAAAAGGCCAGATGTGATGTGATAAAAATTGTTATGGCAGAATTGTGTGGGGCCCTACACTCTTAAGCAGAAAGTCAGCCTATAACTTACAAGCAATTGGTTGTATTTCGAGATTTTATTGGAAGATGGAAAATTGATAAAAGTAGGTTTTAGAAAAGAGGATTGAAAGGGCAAGAGAATTTGTACAGATGAATTAAGATACCATTATAGTAGTAGAGGAAAATGATAACCATAGAGTGAAACTGAGTGGCTGCAGTGTAAGGAAGATCCATGGTTGTATTTGAAATATAGTTTAGAAGTTTAATCCACTGAATTATAATTATGGATTTTATACAGAGGATAAAAAAAAAACCAGATCAATGACACCAAGGTTTCTGGCTTATCTAACACTTGGTGGTGGTACAACCAAATGAGGTAAGGAAAGTTAAGCAGAAAGCTCAAAGTATAGAAATTATTTTTTTGAAAATTCTTTCCACTTCTTTCAACTATGCTTCATATTTTTTTTTTAAAAAAATTAAAAATTTACTGCCCTCATGGAAAAGCTCTGAGTGACATGGTAAACCAAA
Organism: Mirounga angustirostris; assembly: GCF_029215605.1. NCBI lineage: Eukaryota > Metazoa > Chordata > Mammalia > Carnivora > Phocidae > Mirounga > Mirounga angustirostris. The sequence goes on from NW_026991710.1 coordinate 166,216,811, forward strand.
GAACATGTAATTGGATATATTGTTTTTATAAAAATGTTTTCTAAATAATATTGTCAGTATTTCTTTGGGATTATTTCCTCTTAAAAATATATGATCATCATATACTATTTTTTAAGATTTTATTTATTTGTTTGTTTTAGAGAGAGAGAGCAGGGGAAAGGGCAGAGAGGGAGAGAGAGGGACAAGACTCCACACTCAGTGTAGAGCCCAAGATGGGGCCAATCTCATGATTCTGAAATCATGACCTGAGCTGAAACCAAGAGTCAGATGCTTAACTGACTGCGCCACTGAGGCGCTCCCATAATATACTAATTGTTAAAGCCAGAGAATGAGTCTGCTCAAATAGGTTTTGCTAAACATTACTATATATGGAAAAATATATCACTAAAGGTGTTTGATAACTTTGGCAACCCATACCTCTGTTTAAGACTAAGAAGGAAATATACTGATGATAAATACATGGCCAGGTTATTCTGAGGGGTTGTGGTAATGGCATAAAAGTTCTAGCTCTAGATATAGAGTAGTGTTGCTATAGTTAGAAATATATGTGTTCTGTTAAAATGATGCCTTAACATCTAGCTAGCACTTGACAGAGAAGTTAAATATATAATTTGCAGAGCTGTTGTCCAGAAGATGAACTTAACTCTCAGAGCCATTAAATAAATTCTATGAACCAGAGAGAAAAAAGTTGAGAAGAGATTGTTGGTATTATGAGTATTCTGTTTGTGCAATGGATTTTGTTTTCTCTTGCTTGAACATGATTATTTCAGTTGTGCAATGCAGAAAGGCTAGGGGAAAACACTATCAAAAGTGGGAAGCTAGCTACAAAACCACGGAAGTTATTTATCACCATATAATAACAATATAAAGAAAACAGTGGTTCTTCATCAAAGTCTTTGAAACATATCTTTAAAAATTTGGCTGGAGATAAGAAAAATGATGCAGCTTCCTATTCCTTTCACTATGGTAGAATTAGATTCTGTAGAAATCTTCTTGTATAGAGAAATTAAAATAAGGAATAAAATGAATTATGTACACATATTCTTTAAAAAGAACACATGGCTGTACCAGAGACAAAGTAAAAATTATTTTTAGGTTCACGGAATATGAGACAATGTGATTCCACAAAACTAACCAAAAATTAAAGCCAGTATTCCTTCACTGGCCATCAGTGACCAAGCACATAGGCTTTAAATGATCATGTTTACCCTACACCAGAGACAGAATGACAAGAAGATTTGACCAAATACTGAAAAAATAATCTGGAGAGTGGCATCAATAAAATGGTGCACTAAGAAGTCCCAAGCTCTTGTTCTCCATTGGAGATATTTTGAAGAAAAAGAAGGAGGAGGAGAAGAAGAAGAAGAACTAGAAGAAGAGCTAGAAGAAAGAAAGAAAGAAAGAAAGAAAGAAAGAAAGAAAGAAAGAAAGAAAGAAAGAAAGAAAGAAAGAAAGAAAGAAAGAAAGAAAGAAAGAAAGAAAGAAAGAAAGAAAGAAAGAAAGAAAGAAAGAGAAAAAGAAAGAAAACCTGGCTAAAATAAGCAATTGGAACTCTAGAAAGTCAATGGTCTACAGCAACCGAGAAAATGCCCAATCAAGAAATAGCCACATTCAAAATGGTAGAAAAATGTGTGGCATTTTTTATCAAATTTGCCCCACTCCTTCCCCGGCATAGCACAGTCTTTGTCTGGAGAAGGAAACTACAGAGTTCACAGTTCCCTTGAACTGAAGGGAGCAGAAGAAATCTTATTTTCAATATTACTATTTGCCTGGGAGCTGCCTGAAGGACTGGTCTCTGTTTCACCTAACTTGAATCTCATATAGGGAAAAGCAATGAACACTGCTCAGGAAAGCTTCAAGGAGTTGCAGACAGACACCTGGGGCAAAAGATTATGGGTAAAGACATACAATAGCCATCTAAAGCCCCAGGGAGAGGCTGGCATGAGACTATTTGGAAAAATAAGACATTTGAAAGCATCCATGTATGTGAGAAATCAAGAAAGCCACAGGGAGACCCAGGAAAGATGCATAATCACAAAAGTTCTGAGAACACAAGCCTTCTTTCTCCTCAGGGTGACCCCAAGGCTCAGAGCACACCCAACTGCCCCAGCACAGAGCCAGTCTGCAAACACTAGAAGTGTCTGTTTTTTCAAATGTCCAGTTTCAACAAAAAATCAAAAGGTAGAAAAAGAAACAGGAAAACATGCCCCATTCCAAGGAAGAAAATGAAGTGATAGAATGTTATTTTTAAATAACCATATTACAGGGGTCCCTGGGTGGCTGAATTGGTTAAGCATCTGACTCTTGATTTAGGCTCAGGTCATAATTTCAGGGTTGTGAGATTAAGCCCTACATCAGGCTCCACATTCAGAGTGGAGCTTGCTTAAAATTCTCTCTCTCTCTCCCTCTCCCTCTGCCCTTCCCCACCACTTGCACTCTATCTCTCTCTAAAAAAAATAAAATAAAATAACCATGCTAAATATGCTGAAAAGCTAAATAAAAACTTGGATTAAGAATGAAAGAAAATCAGAAAAATTATATATGAACAAAAAGAGAATATTAACAGAGATAGCAATTATAAATAGCAACCCAAAAATTATATGCTGAAACATATAACAACTAAATTTAAAAATTCACTATATGGGGGGCGCCTGGGTGGCTCAGTTGGTTAAGCGGCTGCCTTCAGCTCAGGTCATGATCCTGGAGTCCCTGGATCGAGTCCCGCATCGGGCTCCCTGCTCGGCAGGGAGTCTGCTTCTCCCTCTGACCCTCCCCACTCTCATGTGCTCTCTCTCATTCTCTCTCTCTCAAATAAATAAATAAAATCTTCAAAAAAAAATTCACTATATGGGTTCAACAACAAATTTTGGTTTACAGAAGAAAGAATCAGTGATTTGAAGATAGGGCATTTTAAATTTTGGAATCTTAGATGCATAAAGAAAAAAAGGACAAAGAAAAATGAACAAAGCCAAAGGGACTATGAAATACCATCAGGCAAATCAAAATACATATTATGGGAGATCATGAAGTTGTTGAGGAAAAAAAGGGGGGGCAGGGAGATTATTTGAAGAAATGATGGCTGAAAATGCTCCATGTTTGAAGAATAACATGGATCTACAAATCTTAGGAGACTAATGAATTCCAATAAGACAAATGCAAACAGACTCACACCAAAACACATTACAATCAAACTCAAATGACAATGAAAAAAGAGAATTTTAAAAACAGCAAATGAAAAATGAATCACCATATACAAGGGATCCTTAACAAGAATACAGCAGATTCTTCAGTAAAAACCTTTGAGGCCAGAAGGTAGTGTGCTGATATGTTGGAATTACTAAATGGAAAAAAAAAAAAAAAAAGCCCTGACTACTGAGAATTCTATATCCAACAAAACTGTCCTGAATTTGATGGGGAAATTAATACATTTTCAGATTAAAAAGGAACAAATTTTTAAAAATTGAGGGAATTTAATACCATTAAGACCTAGCTGACAAAAAAATACTAAAGGGAATCCTTCAGGATAAATAAAAGGTTGCTAGTCTGTAACTAGAGTTTATATAGAGAAATAAAGATCTCTGGTAAAGTTAAATAAATGGTGAAAGTATAAAGATTTGTATTATTGTAATTTTCACTTATAACTCAATTTTGAAAATTTCTGTGAGATTTAAAAGATAAATGCACAAAATTAAATAATTATAAATCTATGTTAATAGATACACACTATATAAAATGTAATTTTTGACATCAAAAACAAATGTGGAAGGCAGAGCTGTACAAGAGTGGAGGTTTGTGTGTACTTGAAGTTAATTTGGTGTCAATACAAATTAGATTGTTATAAGTTTAGGAAGTTACATATAATCCCATGGTAACCACAAAGAAAATATCTATAGAATACACACAAAAGAAAATGAGAAGAGAATCAAAATGTGTCACTACAAAGGGCACCTGGGTGGCTCAGTTGTTAAGCGTCTGCCTTCGGCTCAGGTCATGATCCCAGGGTCCTGGGATCGAGTCCTGCATCGGGCTCCCTGCTCGGCAAGAAGCCTGCTTCTCCCTCTCCCATTCCCCCTGCTTGTGTTCCTGCTCTCGCTATCTCTCTGTCAAATAAATAAATAAAATCTTAAAAAAAAAAAATGTGTCACTACAAAACATGAACTAAACAAAACTGAAAGTGGTAATGGGGAAATGAGGTACAAAAAAGCTACAGGAAATAAAATAAAAAAATAATAAGATAGCAAAAGTAAGTCCTTCTCTATCTGTAATTACATTAATGTTAATGGATTAAATTTCCCAATCAAATACCATGGATTGGCAGAATGGATAACATTGCTCAACCATATGCTAAAAGAGACTCTCTGCAAGAAACGCACTTGATAGCCAATGACACAAATATGTTGATATTGAAAGGATGGAAAAATATATTACATGTAAATAGTAACAAAAGGGAATGGAAATGGCTGTAATAATATCAGACAAAATAGATCTTAAATCAACTACCATTACAAGAAAAATAAAAGTATATTCTAGATTAATAAGTGATCCATTTACCAGAAAACATACAAATTATAAACATGTATGTACCAACCATCAAAGCTCCAAAATATATGACACGAACAGACAGAATTGCTGGGAGATATAGACAGGTTCTACAATAATAGCCTTCAATACCCCACCTTTGAAAATAATGGGACAGAAGATCAATAAGAAAATAGAGGATTTAAACAACACTATATACCAATTAGACCTAATAGACATATATAGAATGGTGCCTGACAACAGCAAAATACACATTTGTCTCAACTGCATATGGACATTGCATATATTAGTCCACATTTTAGTCACAAAAAATTCTTAATAAATTTAGAAATTTGAAATCATAAAAAGTATGTTTTCTGATTAAAGTGAAACTACAAATTAAAGCAGAAGGAACACTGGAAAATTGACAAATATGTGGAAATTATCACATATTAAATAAAAAATTGGTCAACAGGTGGCCATTGGCAAGATGGCGGAGGAGTAGGAGACCTGGATTTCGTCTCCTCTCAGGAATTCAGCTGGATAGGGATCAAACCATTCTGAACACCTACAAACCCAACAGGAGATCGAAGAAAGGAATAGCAACAACTCTCTGAACAGAAAAGCGACCACTTTCTGGAAGGTAGGATGTGCGGAGAAGTGAATCCGAGGCGATATTCAGGAGGATAGATGGCGGGGGAGGGGCCTCCATTGGCCGCTTCTGGCAAGTGATAGAGCCGTGGAGCACAAAATCGGAACTTTTAAAAGTCTGCTCCGCGGAGGGACGTCACTCTGGTGGCTAAGCAGGGGGTGGAACCCTCCGGGACAGTGTGGTCTCAGGACCCTCGGGGTCACAGAAAGATTGGGGGTGCCTGAGTGTGGCAGAGCTCCCAGGTAACGGAGCAGGGAAGCTGGCTAAAGAGATGGAGACCAGGCGCGGGCTCTCAGCTCAGGGTTGCCATAAACTGTGATCCGCAGCACAGTCGGGCCACTGCTCCTCCAGCAGGGACCCAACAGGCGGTAGATCCAGGGAGACTCACCTTCCTCCCCCTTCCTCCCCTGGGAGGAGCTGCTCAGGAGTGCACTGCAGGGATCTGCTGGGTTTGGAGACTCCACCTGGGTTTGGGTGCCAGAGATAGAAACGCGCGGTCACAGGCCGGGTGAGCACGGAGTGCGGCCAGAGACTGGGGAGACGGGAGTGAGACTGCTTTTCTCTGGGGGCTCACTGAGGAGCGGGCCCGAGTTCTCAGCTCCTCCAGGGCGGAGATTGGGAGGCCGCCATTTTCACTCTCCGCCTCCAAAGCTGTACGGAAAGATCGCAGGGAACAAAAGCTCCAGAGAGCAACCCGAGCAGATTACTTAGCCCGGAGGGCAAGGGCAGGGCAATTCCACCTCCGGCAAAGACATTTGGAAACCATAGCAATAGGCCCTTCCCCCAGAAGATCAGGGAGAACAGCCAGCCAAGACCAAGTTTACCAATCAATGAGAACGGCAGAACTCCAGCACTAGGGGAATACTGCACATAGAATTCATGGCTTTTTTACCATGATTCTTTAGTTTTTCAAAGTTAATTTTTTTTAACTATCTTTTTTCTTTTTTCTTTCTTTTTTTTTTTTTGAATTTTTCTTTTTCCCTTTTTCAACCAACATCTTATCAATCTCTTTTTTAAAAAACATTTTTATTTTTCATTTTTAGAGTCATATTCTATCCCTTCATAGTAGTTACCCATATTTTTGGCATATGTATATAAGTTCTTCTCTCTTTAAAATTTTGAGATAGTTTCTTCTAACAGATCAAAATATACTCTAAATCTCTAGTGTATGGCTTTTTCTACTCCCCTGCCTGATCACATTCTCTCCCTTTTTCTTTCTTTTTTCTTTTTTTAAATCCTCTTCTTTCTTTTTTCAAACAACTTCTTATCAATTCCTTTTATAAAATCTTTTATAATCTCCATCTTTACAGTCATATTCCATGCCTTCATCATATCAACCATATTTTTGTACATATATAAGTTTTTCTTTCTTTAAAATTTTGGGAGGCACTATCTTCTAACAGACCAAAATACACCCAAAATCTAGTGAGTGGCACTGATCTATATACCAGCCTGACCATATTTGATCACATTCTGGTTTTTTGCTGTTGTTGTTGCTTTGTTTTGTTTGTTTTTATCTTTATCTTTTTCTTTTTCTTTTTTTTCTTTTTCTTTTTTCTCTCTTTCCCTTTCTTTTCCCACTGCTTCAGGTCTTTTCTGATTTGTTTAGAGTATATTTTCTGGGGACGTTGTTACTCTGCTAGCATTTTGTTCTCTCATTAATCTATTCTACTCTGCACAAAATGACAAGACGGAAAAAATCACCTCAACAAAAAGAACAAGAGGTAGTACTGACTGCCAGGGACCTACTCAATACGGACATTAGTATGATGTCAGATCTAGAGTTCAGAAACATCACTTTAAAGATACTAGCTGGGCTTGAAAAAAATATGGAAGTTATTAGAGAAACCCTTTCTGGAGAAGTAAAAGAACTAAAATCTAACCAAGTCGAAATCAAAAAGGCTATTAATGAGGTGCAATCAAATATGGGGGCGCTAACTGCTAGGATAAATGAGGCAGAAGAGAGAATCAGGGATATAGAAGACAAAATGATGGAAAATAAAGAAGCTGAGAAAAAGAGAGATAAACAAGTACTGGATCACGAGGGCAGAATTCGAGAGATAAGCGATACCATAATGAAACAACATTAGAATAACTGGGATCCCAAAAGAAGAAGAAAGACAGAGAGGGGCAGAAGGTATAATGGAGCAAATTATAGCAGAGAACTTCCCTAATTTGGGTAAGGAAACAGGCATCAAAATCCAGGAGGCACAGAGAACCCCTCTCAAAATCAATAAAAATAGGTCAACACCCTGACATCTAATAGTAAAATTTACGAGTCACATAGAAAAAGAGAAAATCCTGAAAGCAGCTTGGGAGAAGAGATATGTAACCTACAATGGTAGAAACATTAGACTGGCAACAAGCCTATCCACAGAGCCCTGGCAGGCCAGAAAGGACTGGCAGGATATATTCAGAGCACTAAATGAGAAAAATATGCAGCCAAGAATACTATATCTAGCTAGGCTGTCATTGAAAATGCAAGGAGAGTTAAAAAGCTTCCAGGACAAACAAAAACTAAAGGAATTTGCCAACATGAAACCAGCTCTACAAGAAATCTTGAAAGGGGTCCTCTAAGCAAAGAGAGACCCTAAAAGCAACATAGACCAGAAAGGAACACAGACAATATACGGTAACAGTCACCTTACAGGCAATACAATGGCACTAAATTCCTATCTTTCAATAGTTACCCTGAATGTAAATGGGCTAAATGCCCCAATCAAAAGACACAGGCTATCAGACTGGATTAAAAAACAAGACCCATTGATATTCTGTCTGCAAGAGACTCATTTTAGAACCAAACACCCCCAGATTGAAAGTGAGGGGGTGGAAAACCATTTACCATGCTAATGGACACCAAAAGAAAGCTGGGGTGACAATCCTTACATCAGAAAAATTAGATTTTAAATCAAAGACTATAATAAGAGATGAGGAAGGACATTATATCCTACTTAAAGGGTCTATCCAACAAGAAGATTTAACAATTGCAAATATCTATGCCCTTAACATGGGAGCAGCCAATTATATAAGCCAATTAATAACAAAAGCAAAGAAACACATCGACAACAATACAATAATAGTGGGGGACTTTAACACCCCCCTCACTGAAATGGACAGATCGTCTAAGCAAAAGATCAACAAGGAAATAAAGGCTTTAAATGACACACTGAACCAAATGGACTTCACAGACATATTCAGAACATTCCATCCCAAAGCAACAGAATACACATGAATGTGTATTCTAGTGCCCATGGAACATTGTCCAGAAGAGATCACATCCTAGGTCATAAATCAGGTCTCAACTGGTACCAAAAGATTGGAATCATTCCCTGCCTATTTGCAGACCACAGTGCTTTGAAACTAGAACTCAATCACATGAGGAAAGTCGGAAAGAACTCAAATACATGGAGGCTAAAAAGCATCCTACTAAAGAATGAATGGGTCAACCAGGAAATTAAAGAAGAATTAAAAAAATACATGGAAACCAATGAAAATGAAAACACAACTATTCAAAATCTTTGGGATGCAGCAAAGGCAGTCCTAAGAGGAAAATATATAGCAATACAAGCCTTTCTCAAGAAACAAGAAAGGTCTCAAGTACACAACCTAACCCTACACTTGAAGGAGCTGGAGAAAGAACAGCAAATAAAGCCTAAACCCAGCAGGAGAAGAGAAATCATAAAGATCAGAGCAGAAATCAATGAAATAGAAACCAAAAGAACAGTAGAACAGATCAACGAAACTAGGAGCTGGTTCTTTGAAAGAATTAACAAGATTGATAAACCCCTGGCCAGACTTATCAAAAAGAAAAGAGAAATGACCCAAATCAACAAAATCATGAAAGAAAGAGGAGAGATCACAACCAACACCAAAGAAATACAAACAATTATAAGAACATATTATGAGCAGCTCTATGCCAGCAAATTAGATAACCTGCATTTCGCATGCATTCCTAGAGACATATCAACTACCAAAACTGAACCAGGAAGAAATAGAAAATCTGAACAGACCTATAACCACTAAGGAAATGGAAGCAGTCATCAAAAATCTCCCAACAAACAAAAGCCCAGAGCCAGATGGCTTCCCAAGGGAATTCTACCAAACATTTACAGAAGAATTAATACCTATTCTTCTGAAACTCTTCCAAAAAATAGAAATGGAAGGAAAACTTCCCAACTCATTTTATGAGGCCAGCATTACCTTGATCCCAAAACCAGACAAAGACCTCATCAAAAAGGAGAATTACAGGCCAATATCCCTGATGAACATGGATGCAAAAATTCTCACCAAATTACTAGCCAATAGGATCCAACTGTACATTAAAAGGATTATTCACCACGACCAAGTGGGATTTAATCCTGGGCTGCAAGGTCGGTTCAACATCCGCAAATCAATCAATGTGATACAATACATTAACAAAATTAAGAACAAGAATCATATGATCCTCTCAATAGATGCAGAAAAAGCTTTTGACAAAGTACAGCATCCTTTCTTGATCAAAACTCTTCAGAGTATAGGCATAGAGGGTACATACCTCAATATCATAAAAGCCATCTATGAAAAACCTACAGCAAATATCATTCTCAATGGGGAAAAACTGAGAGCTTTCCCCCTAAGGTCAGGAACGTGGCAGGGATGTCCACTATCACCACTGCTATTCAACATAGTATTGGAAGTCCTAGCAACAGCAATTAGACAACAAAAAGAAATCAAAGGCATCCAAATCGGCAAAAAAGAAGTCAAACTCTCACTCTTTGCAGATGATATGATACTTTATGTGGAAAACCCAAAAGACTCCACCCCAAAACTGCTAGAACTCATACAGGAATTCAGTAAAGTGGCAGGATAGAAAATCAATGCACAGAAGTCAGTGGCATTCCTATACACCAACAACAAGATAGAAGAAAGAGAAATTAAGGAGTCGATCCCATATACAACTGCACCCAAAACCATAAGATACCTAGGAATAAATCTAACCAAAGAGACAAAGGATCTGTACTCAGAAAACTATAAAATACTCATGAAAGAAATTGAGGAAGACACAAAGAAATGGAAAAACGTTCCATGCTCATGGATTGGAAGAAAAAATATTGTGAAGATGTCAATGCTACCTAGAGCAATCTACACATTCAATGCAATCTCCATCAAAATACCATCCACTTTTTTCAAAGAAATGGAACAAATAATCCTAAAATTTGTATGGAACCAGAAAAGACCCCGCATAGCCAGAGGAATGTTGAAAAAGCAAAGCAAAGCTGGCGGCATCACAAATCCGGACTTCCAGCTCTATTACAAAGCTGTCATCATCAAGACAGCATGGTACTGGCACAAAAACAGACACATAGATCAATGGAACAGAAGAGAGAGTCCAGAAATGGACCCTCAACTCTATGGTCAACTAATCTTTGACAAAGCAGGAAAGAATGTCCAATGGAAAAAAGACCGTCTCTTCAACAAATGGTGTTGGGAAAATTGGACAGCCACATGCAGAAGAATGAAACTGGACCATTTCCTTATACCACACACAAAAATAGGCTCAAAATGGTGGGAAGACCTCAATGTGAGACAGGAGTCCATCAAAATCCTAAAGGAGAACACAGGCAGCAACCTCTTTGACCTCAGCTGCAGCAACTTCTTCCTAGAAACATCGCCAAAGGCAAGGGAAGCAAGGGCAAAAATGAACTATTGGGACTTCATCAAGATAAGAAGCTTTTGCAAAGCAAAGGAAACAGTCAACAAAACCAAAACACAACCAACAGAATGGGAGAAGATATTTGCAAATGACATATCAGATAAAGGGCTAGTATCCAAAATCTATAAAGAACTCATCAAACTCAACACCCAAAGAACAAAGAATCCAATCAAGAAATGGGCAGAAGACATGAACAGACATGTTTCCAAAGAAGACACCCAAATGGCCAACAGACACATGAAAAAGTGCTCAATATCGCTCAGCATCAGGGAAATCCAAATCAAAACCTCAGTGAGATACCACCTCATACCAATCAGAATGGCTAAAATTAACAAGTCAGGAAATTACAGATGTTGGCGGGGATGCGGAGAAAGGGGAACCCTCCTACACTGTTGGTGGGAATGCAAGCTGGTGTAGCCACTCTGGAAAACAGTATGCAGGTTCCTCAAAAAGTTGAAAATAGAGTTACCATATGATCCAGCAATTGCACTACTGGTTATTTACCCCAAAGATACAAAGTAGGGATCCGAAAGGGTACATGCACCCCGATGTTCATAGCAGCAATGTCCACAATAGCCAAACTGTGGAAAGAGCCAAGATGTCCATCGACAGTTGAATGGATAAAGAAGAGGTGGTATATATATACAATGGAATATTATGCAGCCATCAAAAGGAATGAGATCTTTCCATTTGCAACGACATGGATGGAACTGGAGGGTATTATGTTGAGCGAAATAAGTCAAACAGAGAAAGACATATAGCATATGACCTCACTGATATGAGGAATTCTTAATCGCAGGAAACAAACTGAGGGCTGCTGGAGTGGGGGGTGGGGTGGGAGGGATGGGGTGACTGGGTGATAGACACTGGAGAGCGTATGTGCTCTGGTAAGCACTGTGAATTGTGCAAGACTGTTGAATCTCAGATCTGTACCTCTGAAACAAATACTGCAATATATGTTAAGAAAAAGAAGAAGAAGAAGAAGGTGGTAGCAGGAGGTGAAGAATGAAGGGGGGGAAATCGGAGGTGTAGACTAACCATGAGAGATGATGGACTCTGAAAAACAAACAGAGGGTTCTAGAGGGGAGGGTGGTGGGAGGATGCGTTAGCCTGGTGATGGGTATTGAGGAGGGCATATTCTGCATGGGGCACTGGGTGTTATGCACAAACAATGAATCATGGAACACTACATCTAAAACTTATGATGTAATATTGGGGATTAACATAAGAATTTAAAAAAAAAGATTATAATTAAAAAAAAAATTGGTCAACAAAAAGACACAAGGGAAATTAGAAAATATTCTCAAACAAATGAAAACAAAAACACAATACACAAGATTTATGAGATGCAGGAAAATGCTGCTCACAGTAATTTTTAACTATAAAACAATATCTTAAAAAGGAAGTATTTAAATCAACAATTTAAACTTGCAGCATCAATCAATCAATAAAAACAAACAAACAAACCCAAAGGTAGCAGAAGGAAGAAAATAATAAAGATTAGAACAGAAACAAAAACAAATAGAAAAAAATCGAGAATAAAAAATTAAATACCAACAAAATTTGAAAAACTTTTACCTAGAATGACTAAAATAAAGAAAGAATATTCAAATAATTAAATTGCAAATGAAATTGGGGACACTGCTATCAATTCTACAGAAATAACAAGCTTTATAAGATGAAAAACTGAGAACCAACATTTGGATAAGCTAATAAAATGAACAAATGTTTAGGAACAGCCTATCTACCAGCACTGAATCACAAAGAAATAGAAAGTCTGACTAGATCTGTAAACCATAAAGAGATTAAATCAGTAATCACAACCCTTGAAACAAAGAAACTTCCTGGACCAGATACCTTCACTGGTGAATTTTACCAAATATTTACAGAAGAGTTAAATCAAACTTTCTCAAACTCTTCCAATAAATATAACAAGAGGGCACACACCCAGATGCATTCTATGAGGCCAAAATTACCCTAATACAAGAACTAAGGACACTATAATAATGGAAAATTATAAACAAATATTGATTATGAATATTAATAGAATGTCCTCAACAAACAAGTAAACAGAATTCAACAGATATTTTTAAAAATTGTATGTCATGACCAGGTGGGAATAATTCATGAAATATGACAATGATTCAACATACAAAAATCAATGTAATACACCACATTAAAGGAGTAAAGGGAAAAAAAACACAACCATCTCCATTGAAGCAGAAAAATTATTTGACAAAATTGAACCTTTTCATTATAAAAAAATCTAACAAATTAGGAGTAGAAGAAAATTCCCTCAATATAGTAAGGACTATCTGTAAAAACCACACAGCTATACTTCCAGGGAAGATGGAAGAGTAGGAGAATCCTAAATGTACCTCGTCCCATGGCTACAACTAGATAACATCCACATCAGTGTAAATAACCCAAAAAATGACCCAAAGCCTGGCAGAACAGATTCTCCACAGCCAACTGTAGAGAAGAGACCATCTCAGAGAGGGTATGAAGGGCAGAGATATGATCAGGAGAAACAGACCTGTGAGACTGACCACAGGAGGGAGAGACATCTCAGGTGTGGAGAGAGGAGAGAAACAGACTCTCACACTAGAAAGCTCAGGCAAGGGGAATTCACATGGGAAAGATAAATCCTGACAACATTTGGCTTTGAAAAACAGAGGGCATAATTTCACAAGAGTTTACAATCAATCAGTGGGGCTTAACACTTGGAAGTTTAAAAATCACTGGGATTGGCTCTGGGAGAGCCAGGAAGGTAAGAGGAAATTTGAGTCCTTGTCCTTAAAGAGAGAGCACAACAAACAACCCCATGGAGATGGAACATAGAAAGCAGTTTTTAAAACATCTGGGGTACAAAGATACAAATGTAGTGATCTGAAGGGGTACTTGCACCCCAATGTTTATAGCAGCAATGTCCACAATAGCAAACTATGGAAAGAGCCAAGATGTCTATCAACAGATGAATGGATAAAGAAGATGTGGTGTGTGTGTGTGTGTGTGTGTGTGTATAATGGAATATTACGCAGCCATCAAAAAAACCACAATGAAATCTTGCCATTTGCAACAATGTGGATGGAACTACAGGGTATTATGCTAAGCGAAATAAGTCAATCAGAGAAAGACAACTATCATATGATCTCACTGATATGAGGAATTTGGGAAACAAGACAGGATCATAGGGGAAGGGAGGGAAAAATGAAACAAGACATGAAATATGACAATATGACAACTGGAGAGGGAGACAAACCATAAGAGACTCTTAATCTCAGGAAAAAAATTGAGGGTTTCTGGGAGGGATGGGGTAGCTGGGTGACGGACATTGGGGAGGTTATGTGCTATGGTGAGCACTGTGAATTGTGTAAGACTGATGAATCACAGACCTGTACCCCTGAAACAAATAATAAATTATATGATAATTAAAAAGTAAAATAATTAAAAAAAACACCTGGGGTATACAAGAGGGAGATTCATTTACTAATCTCAGAGCCTGAGCTGGGAGGGAAGGATCTTTCAGAGACTTCTCCAGGAACAATGGAGCTAGTAGGCACCATTTCCCTCCTCTGCCCCACAACCTAGATACACAGACCTGTGGGAAACAGTGCTAGTTTGCTAGTTTGCTAACAGGTCACCCTGCCCCTGCATTCTCCTGCAGACATGCTCTTTCCCGCCAGGTCTTATCTCAGGTTTCCTCCAATAGCAGCCCCACATAAACCTTGCTAACACTGCACACCCTGCCCCTACGTTCTCCTTCAAACTTGCCCCCTCCAATATGCCAATGACCAGTGCCCATCCAAAGTGGTACCACAAGCCTGGCAATATGCAAGTTGTCCCAACAGGGGCAGTGCCACTCTAAAGTGACTCCTGCTCTGGGGAAAGAGGAAGATAACCACACATCCCAATTCCATTGCAGCCCCAGTCTGACTGCAGGCCCTATCCACAAAGCTTCTCAGGGGACAACACAGGGAAAGTGTCCTGCAGTTTGGTGCTAACACGTCTCTGAGAAACTCTTGGTCTGACCCAACTCAAGCCCAAGGTAACCCCAAATTGGCCCCCTAACTGCACAGGGACCAAATCCTGCCCATAACAGGCAAAGAGAACTAAGTCAGGTGATTGCCCTGAAGGCAAAAGCAGCTCAGCCATAATAGTAGGGTGCATAAAATGAACCTAGGAGATACCCTTGATGCACCAAGTTCTGATAAACAGGGGACATTGCACTGCAGGACACTATAGGACCTCTTCTTCATAAAGCCTCTACTTTCTAGAGCAGGACACATAGCTTCCCTTCCTAATACATAGAAACAGACACAAAGAGGTAGACAAAATGAGGAGACAGAGGAATATGTCCCAAATAAAAGAAAAGGACAAAATCACAGCAAGACACCTAAATGAAATGGAGAAAAGTAATATGTCTGAAAGAAATTTTAAATTAATGGTCATAAAGATACTTATTGGACTTGAAAAAAGAGTGGAGGACATCAGTGAGACCCTTAACAGAGAGAGAGAAAACATTAAAAAAATCAGAGATGAAGAACTCAATAACTGAAATTAAAAATACACTAGATGGGGACACCTGGGTGGCTCAGTTGGTTAAGTGTCTCCCTTTGGCTCAGGTCATGATCCCAGAGTCCTGGGATTGAGTCCTGCATCCAGGTCCCTGCTCAGCAGAGAGCCTGCTTCTCTCTCTCCCTCTGCCTCTCCCCACTCTCCTCTCTCCTGCTCTTGCTCTCTCTCCTCTCAAATAAATAATAAATAATTTTTAAAGTACACTAGATGGAATAAATAATAGACTATATGAAGGAGAAGAATGGATCAGGAACCTAGAGAAAAGAGTAATGTAAAGTGATCAAGTGAATAAGAGAAAAAATAATAAGAAATGAAAACAGACTTAGGGAACTCAGCAACACCTAAAAGTGTAATCATATTTGCATTATGGGATCCCAGAAAGAGAAAAGGTGGCAGAAAATTTATTTGAAGAAATAATGGTAGAAAATTTCCTGAATCTAGGGAAGGAAACAAAACTCCATATTCCAGAGGTACAAGCAGCCCCACCAAAATCAATCTAAGGAGGTCTACACCAAGAGACATGGTGATTAAAATAGAAAAAAAAAAGAGTAATGAGGAGAATTTTAAAAGGAGCAAGAGAAAAGAAAACAGTTACATATAAGGGAAACCCCATAAGGCTATCAGTTGATTATTTAGCAGAAACTTTTAGGCCAGAAGAGACTGGCATGATATATTCAAAATACTAGAAGGAAAAAAAAAAAAAAGCTGTGACCACACTCTATCCAGCAAGCCTATCATTCTGAATAGGAGAGATAGTTTCCCAGATAAACAAAAGTTAAAGGAATTCATGGCCACTAAACCAGTTCTACAAGAAATGTTAAAGGGGACTCTGAGTGGAAAGGAAAAACCATAAGTAGGAGTAAGAAAAGTAGGAAGCACAAAAGCAGTAAAAATAAGTATATCTATAAAAATGAGTCAAGGTAGGAGGGCAAGTGATGTAATGAGCACTGGGTATTATATAAGATTAATGAATTACTGACCTCTACCTCTGAAACTAATAATACATTATATGTTAATTAATTGAATTTAAATTAAAAAAATAAAATTAAAGAGTTAAAGGATTCACAAAATAAGAGGATGTAAAGGATGATGCTATATACTTAAAATTTAAAGAGAGTAAATAATGGGTTCAATCTTAAGCAACGATCAACTTAATATAGACTGCTATATGCTGAGGATGATATATACAAACATAATGTTAACCATGAATCAAAAACCAGTAATAGAGGTGCATAAAATAAAAAGGAATCCAAATATATCACTAAAGAAAGCCAGCAAATCATGAAAGAAGAGAGTAAGAGAAGAAAGGAATAGAGAACTACAAAAACAACCCATTAAACAAGTAACAGAATGGTAATAAGTACATAGCTATCAGTAATTATTTTGAATGTAAATGGACTAAATGCTCCAATCAAAAGATACAGGGATGGGTGGCTCAGTCAGTTGAGCATCCAACTCAATTTTGGCTGAGGTCATGGTCTTGGGGTTGGGATTGGGCCCCATGTCAGGCTCTTTGCTCAGCAAGAAGTCTGCTTGAAGATTCTCTTCCTCTCCTCCCCCCCCCCCATTAACACACACACTCTCAAATAAATTTTTTCAAAAAGATGTAGAGTGACAGAATGGATAAAAAAGCAAGACCCTTCTATATGCTGCCTAAAAAAGACCCATTTCAGACCTAAAGACACATGCAGATCGAAAGTGAGAAGATAGAAAAGCAATTATTATTAAAATGGAAGTGAAAAGAAAGCCATGGTAACAATACTTATATTAGAAAAAATAAAATTCTAAAACAAAGAGTGTAATAAGACACAAAAAAGGACACAATATAATCTTAAAGGGAAGAATCCAACAAGAAGATGTAACAATTCTAAATATGTATGCAACCAACATGGGAGCATTCAAATACATAAATCAGCTAATAAAAACACAAAGGAAGTAATCAATAGTAATACAATAATAGTAAGAGACTGTAACACTTCATTTACATCAATGGATCCAAACAGAAAATCAAGGAAACAGTGGTTTTGAATGGCACATTAGACCAGATGGATCTAACAGATATATTCAGAACATTCCATCCTAAAAAACAGAATACACGTTCTTTTCAAGTGCAATTAAAACACTGCCCAGGACATATTATGTATTGGAACAAAACAAATCTCAACAAATTCAAAAAGATTAAAGTCATATCATTCATCTTTCATCTCTTCTGACTACAATGTTAGGAAACCAGAAATCAACCACAAGAAAAATCTGGAAAGAACACAAATAAACGGAGATTAAATAACATGCTACTTAACAACGAATGGGTCAACTAAGAAATCAAGAAGGAAATTTAAAAAATACATAAAGACATATGAAAATGAAAACACAATGGTCCAAAATCTTTGGGATTCAGCATAAGCTATTCTAAGAGGAAAGTCTGTAAAAATACAGGCCCACCTCAAGAAGCAAAAAAAATATCAAATAAACAACCTAACCTTACACCTAAAGGAGCTAAAAAAACAAACAAAACTCCAACCCTGTAGAAGGAAGAAAACAATAAAGATTAGAGCAGAAAAAAAAAAATGAAATAGGAACTAAGAGAACAATAGAACAGATCAGTGAAACCAGAAGCTGATTCTTTGGAAATATAAAAAAACTGATAAAACTTTATCCAGACTCAGAAAAAAAATGAGGACTCAAATAAACAAAATCAGAAATTAAAGAGGAGAAATAACTGACATCACAGAAATTCAAATGTTTATGACAATATTATGAAAAATTATTGCCGACAAATTGGACAACGTAGAAGAAATGGATAAATTCCCAGAAATATGATTTCCCAAAACTGAATCAAGAAGAAATAGAATATTTTAACAGATGGAAAACCAATGAAATCAGTAATTTAAAAAAAAAAACTCCCAACAAATAAGTTCAAGACCAGGGGCACCTGGGTGACTCCTTTGGTTAAGTGCTTGCCTTTGGCTCAGGTCATGATCTTGGGGTTCTGGGATTGAGCCCCATGTTGATCTCCCTGCTCAGCAGGGAGTCTGCTTCTCCCTCTTCCTCTGCCCCTCCCCCCACTCACTTTCTCTCTCACTCTGTCTCAAATAAATAAATAAAATCTTTAAAACAAAATGTTCAGGACCAGATGACTTCACAGAGGAATTCTACCAAACATTTAAAGAAGAGTTAATACTTATTCTTCTCAAACTACTTCAAAAAAAATAGAAGAGGAAGGAAAACTTTCAAATTCATTCTATGAGGCCAGCATTACCCTGATAACCAAACCATATAAAAACACTACAAAAAAAAAAGAGAGAGAGAGAGAGAGAGAGAGAGAAGGAGAGAGAAAGAATGAGAATTACAGGTCAATATCTCTGATGAACATAGCTGCAAAAATCCTCAACAAACAAAAAAATTCCTCAACAAAATGTTAGCAAACTGAATCTAACAACATATTTTAAGAAATCATTCACCATAATCAAGTAGGATTTATTCCCAGGAAGCAAGGGTAGTTCAATATTCACAACTCAGTCAATGTGATGCATCACATCAATAAAAAAAAAGGATAAAAATCATATGATCATTTCAATAGCTGTAAAAAAGCATTTGACAAAGTATAAAATCCATTCATAATAAAAACCCTCAGCAAAGTAGGTTTAGAGGAAACATACCTCAGCATAACAAAGTCCATACTTGAAAAACCCACAGCTAACATCATCCTCAATGGGGAAAAACTGACAGCTTTCCCCCTAAGACTTAAACAAGACAAAAATATCCAATCTCACTACTTTTAGTCAACATAGTACTAGAAGTTCTAGCCACAGCAATCAGACAACAAAAAGAAATAAAATTAGTAATGAAGAAGTAGAACTTTTACTATCTTCAGATGACATATTATATATAGAAAATTATAAAGAATCCACCAAAAAACTACTAGAACTGATAAATCAATTCAGTAAGGTCACAGGTTACAAAATTAATATACAGAAATCCACTGCATTTCTATACACTAATAATGAAGTAATAGGGAAATTAAGAAAACAATGCATTTACAATTACATCAGAAATAATAGAATACCTTGTTATAAACTTAACCAAGATTAAAGATTTGTATTCTGAAAACTATAAAACACTGATTAAAGAAATTGAAGATGACACAAATAGAAAGATATTCTATGTTCATGAACTGGAAAAACAAATATACTTAAAATGTCCATACTCTCTAAAGCAATCTACAGATTTAACGCAATCCCTATCAAAATACTAACAGCATTTGGGGTGCCTAGGTGGCCCAGTTGGCTAAGTGACCAACTCTTGATTTTGGCTCAGGTCATGATTTCAGGTCATGAGATTGAGCCCCAGGTCAAGCTCTACACTGCATATGGAGCCTGCTTAAGAGTCTTTCTCCTTCTTCCTTTAACTCCTCCCTGCTCACACTCTCTTTCTCTCTCTCTCTCAAGTAAATAAATACCAACGGCATTTTTCACAGAACTAGAACAATACTAAAATTTTTATGGAACCATAAAAGACCCCAAATAATGAAAGCAATCTTGAAAAAGAAAAACAAAACTATAACCTCTGGAGATTTTGATTCCTTAAGTCTGAGATGGTGCCTGGGAATCTGTTTTTGTGAGTAGAGCTTCAGGTGATTCTTAAGGATCAAGCAGGTTTGGGAAATATTGGTGTGGTAGTTAACAGCAGGGCTTTGGAAGCAGATGGATCTGGGTTCTAGTCACATTTCATTTAATTGCCAGCTGTGTGTTTTGGAGCACATAAATAACTTCCTTAAGTTTTAGCTTCCTCTAATAGGAGTACTTACCTCTTAGAATTATAATTTTTTTAAAAGACTTTATTTTTTAGAGACAGAGTGAGCACAAGCAGGGGGAGCAGCAGGCAGAGGGAGAGGCAGGCTCCCTACTGAGCAGAGAGCCCAATGTGGGACTTGACCCCAGACCCTGGGATCATGACCTGAGCTGAAGGCAGACGTTTAACGGACTGAGCCACCCAGGGATCAAACCATTCTGAACACCTACAAACTCAACAGGAGATCGAAGAAAAGAATACCAAAAACTCTCTGAACAGAAAAGCGACCACTTTTTGGAAGGTAGGACGTGTGGAGAAGTGAATCTGAGGTGATATTTGGGAGAATAGACGGCGGGGGAGGGGGCCTCCAACCGCAGCTTCTGGCAAGTGATAGAGCAGTGGAGCACAAAATCGGAACTTTTAAAAGTCTGCTCCGCTGAGGGACGTCGCTCCAGTGGCTAAGTGGGGGGTGGAACCCTCCGGGACAGTGTGGTCTCAGGACCCTCGGGGTCACAGAAAGACTGGAGTTGCCTGAGTGCAGCAGAGCTCCCAGGTAGCAGAGCAGGGAAGCCGACTGCAGAGACGGAGCCAAGGAGTGGGCTTTCAGCTCAGAGTTGCCATAAACCGAGATCCAAGGCACAGTTGGGCCCCTGATCTTCCAGCTGGGACCCAACAAGCAGCAGATCGGGGGAGACTCCCCTTCCTCGCCCAGGAGGAGTGGCGTGGGAATGCACCGCAGGAATCTGCTGGGTTTGGAGACTCCACACTGGGTCGTGCGCCAGAGATAGAAATGCTCAGTCACAGGCTGGATGAGCACGGAGACCGGGAAGATGGGAGTGATTGACTGCTTTTCTCTGGGGACTCACTGAGAAGTGGGGCCCTGAGTTCTCGGCTCCTCTGGGGTGAAGATTGGGAGGCCGCCATTTTCACTCATGTCCTCCAAAGCTGTACAGAAAGCTTGCAGGGAACAAAAGCTCCTGAGTGCAAACCTGAGCAGATTACTTAGTCCAGACCAGGCAAGGGAGGGGCAATTCCACCTCCGGGCAAAGACATTTGGGAACCATGGCAACAGGCCCCTCCCCCAGAAGATCAGCAACAACAGCCAGCCAAGACCAAGTTTACCGATCAATGAGAATGGCAGAACTCCAGCCCTAGGGGAATACTGCACATAGAATTCATGTCTTTTTTACCATGATTCTTTAGTCTTTCAAAGTTAATTTTTTTAAAAACTTTTATTTTTTGAATTTTTCTTTTTCCCTTTTTCAACCAACATTTTATCAATCCTTTTTAAAAAACATTTTTATTTTTCATTTTTAGAGTCATATTCTATCCCTTCATAGTAGTTACCCTTATTTTTGGCATATATATATAAGTTGTTCTCTCTTTAAAATTTTGAGATACGGTTCCTTCTAACAGATCAAAATATACTCTAAATGCTAGTGTATGGCTTTGTTCTAGTCTCCTGCCTAATCACATGCTCTCCTTTTTTTTCTTTCTTTTTTTAAATCCTCTTCTTTCTTTTTTCAACCAACTTCTTAAAAAATCCTTTTATAAAATCTTTTATAACTTTCATATTTACAGTCTTATTCCATCCCTTCATTGTATTAACCCTTATTATTGTACATACATAAACTTTTCTTTCTTTAAAATATTGGGAGGCACATTCTTCTAACAGACGAAAATACACCCAATATCTAGTGTGTGGCACAGATCTATGCACCAGCCTGATCATATTTGATCATATTCTCTTTTTTTTTTGTTTTGTTCTGTTTTTGTTTGTTTTTATCTTTTTCTTTTTCTTTCCTTTTCCTTTTTTCTTTCTTTCTCTTTCTTTTCCCCCAGTTTCAGGTCTTTTCTGGTTCATTTAGAGTATATTTTCTGAGGACGTTTTACCCTGTTAACATTTTGTTCTCTCATTAATCTATTCTCCTCTGGACAAAATGACAAGATGGAAAAAATCACCTCAAAAAAAAGAACAAGAGGTAACACCAACTGCCAGGGACCTAATCAATACAGACATTAGTACGATGTTGGACCTAGAGTTCAGAATCATGATTTTAAAGATACTAGCTGGGCTTGAAAAAAGCATGGAAGTTACTAGAGAAACACTTTCTGGACAAATAAAAGAACTAAAAACTAACCAAATCGAAATAAAAAGGCTATTATGAGGTGCAATCAAATATGGGGGTGCTAACTGCTAGGATAAATGAGGCAGAAGAGAGAATGAGTGATATAGGAGACCAAATGATGGAAAATAAAGAAGCTGAGAAAAAGAGAGATAAACAACTACTGGATCATGAGGGCAGATTCGAGAGATAAGTGATACCATAAGACAAAACAACATTAGAATAATTGGGATCCCAGAAGAAGAAGAAAGAGAGAGAGGGGCAGAAGGTATAATGGAGCAAATTATAGCAGAGAACTTCCCTAATTTGGGGAAGGAAACAGATATCAAAACTCAGGAGGCACAGAGAACCCTCTCAAAATCAATAAAAATATGTCAACAGCCTGACATCTAATAGTAAAACTTATGAGTCTCACAGACAAAGAGAAAATCCCGAAAGCAGCTCGGGAGAAGAGATATGTAACCTACAATGGTAGAAACATTAGACTGGCAACAGGCCTATCCACAGAGACCTGGCAGGCCAGAAAGGACTGGCAGGATATCTTCGAGCACTAAATGAGAAAAATATGCAACCAAGAATACTATATCTAGCTAGGCAATCATTGAAAATGCAAGGAGAGTTAAAAAGCTTCCAGGACAAACAAAAACTAAAGGAATTTGCAAACACAAAACCAGCCCTACAAGAAATCTTGAAAGGGGTCCTCTAAGCAAAGAGAGACCCTAAAAGCAACATAGACCAGAAAGGAACAGAGACAATATACTGTAAAAGTCACCTTACAGGCAATACAATGGCACTAAATTCATATCTTTCAATAGTTACCCTGAATGTAAATGGGCTAAAAGCCCCAATCAAAAAGACACAGGCTATCAGATTGGATTAAAAACAAGACCCATCAATAAGCTGTCTGCAAGAGAATCATTTTAGACCCAGAGACACCTCCAGATTGAAAGTGAGGGGGTGGAAAACGATTTATCATGCTAATGGGCACCAAAAGAAAACTGGGGAGGTAATCCTTATATCAGACAAATTAGATTTTAAACCAAAAACTGTAATAAGACATGAGGAAGGACAGTATATCCTACTTAAAGGGTCTGTCCAACAGGAAGATCTAACAATTGTAAGTATTTATGCCCCTAACATGGGAGCAGCCAATTACATAAGGCAATTAATAACAAAAGCAAAGAAACACATCAACAATACAATAATAGTGGGGGACTTTAACACCCCCCTCACTGAAATGGACAGATCGTCTAAGCAAAAGATCAACAAGGAAATAAAGACTTTAAATGACACACTGAACCAAATGGACTTCACAGGCATATTCAGAACATCCATCCCAAAGCAACGGAATATATATTCTTCTCTAGTGCCCATGGAACATTCTCCAGAATCGATCACATTCTAGGTCACAAATCAGGTCTCAACCGGTACCAAAAGATTGGGATCATTCCCTATTTTCAGACCACAATGCTTTGAAACTAGAACTCAATCACATGAGGAAAGATGGAAAGAATTCAAATACATGGAGGCTAAAGAGCATCCTACCAAATGAATGGGTCAACCAGGAAATTAAAGAAGAATTTAAAAACTTCATGGAAACCAATGAAAATGAAAACACAACTGTTCAAAATCTTTGGGATGCAGCAAAGGCAGTCCTAAGAGGAAAGTATATAGCAGTACAAGCCTTTCTCAAGAAACAAGAAAGGTCTCAAATACACAACTGAGCCCCACACCTAAAGGAGCTTGAGAGAGAATAGCAAACAAAGCCTAACCCAGCAGGAGAAGAGAAATAATAAAGAGCAGAGCAGAAATCAATGAAATAGAAACCAAAAGAACAGTAGAACAGATCAAAGAAACTAGGAGCTGGTTCTTTGAAAGAATTAACAAGATTGATAAACCCCTGGCCAGACTTATCAAAAAGAAAAGAGAAATGACCCAAATCAACAAAATCATGAATGAAAGAGGAGAGATCACAACCAACATAAAGAAATACAAACAATTATAAGAACATATTATGAGCAACTCTATGCCAGCAAATTAGATAACCTGGAAGAAATGGATGTATTCCTAGAGATGTATCAACTACCAAAAGTGAACCAGGAAGAAATAGAAAACCTGAACAGAATTATAAACACTAAGGAAATGGAAGCAGTCTCAAAAATCTCCGAACAAACAAAAGCCCTGGGCTAGATGGCTTCCCAGGGGAATTCTACCAAACATTTCAAGAAGAATTAATACCTATTCTTCTGAAACTGTTCCAAAAGATAAAAGTGGAAGAAAACTTCCAAACTCGTTTTATGAGGCCACCATTACCTTGATCCCAAAACCAGGCAAAGACCCCATCAAAAAGGAGAACTACAGACCAATATCTCTGATGAACATGGATGCAAAAATTCTAACCAAAATACTAGCCAATAGGATCCAACTGTACATTAAAAGGATTATTCACCACGACTAGGTGGGATTTATCCCTAGGCTGCAAGGTTGGTTCAACATCTGCAAAGCAATCAACGTGATACAATACATTAACAAAAGAAAGAACAAGAATGATATGATCCTCTCAAAAGATGCAGAAAAAGCATTTGTCAAAGTACAGCATCGTCCTTGATCAAAACTCTTCAGAGTATAGGCATAGAAGGTATATATCTCAATATCATAAAAGCCATCTATGAAAAAACCACAGAGAATATCATTCTCAATGGGGAAAAACTGAGAGCTTTACCCCTAAGGTCAGGAACAGGGCAGGGATGTCCACTATCACCACTGCTATTCAACATAGTCTTAGAAGTTCTAGTCACAGCAATCAGACAACGAAAATGAATAAAAGGCATCCAAATCAGCAAAGAAGAAGTCAAACTCTCACTCTTTGCAGATGATATGATACATTATGTGGAAAACCCCAAAGACTGCACCCCAAAACTGCTAGAACTCATACAGGAATTCAGTAAAGTAGCAGGATAGAAAATCAATGCCCAGAAATCAGTGGCATTCCTATAAACCAACAACAAGACAGAAGAAAGAGAAATTAAAGAGTCAATCACTGGGTGGCTCAGATGGTTAAACGTCTGCCTTCAGCTCAGGTCATGATCCCAGGACCCTGGGATCCAGTCCTGCATCGGGCTCCTTGCTCCTTGGGAGCCTGCTTCTCCCTCCACCTCTCTCTCTGTCTATCATGAATAAATAAAATCTTAAAAAGAAAAAAGAAGAAGAAAGAGAAATTAAGGAGTCGAGCCCATTTACAATTGCACCCAAAACCATAAGATACCTAGGACTAAATCTAACCAAAGAGACAAAGGATCTGTACTCAGAAAACTATAAAATACTCATGAAAGAAATTGAGGAAGACACAAAGAAATGGAAAAACGTTCCATGCTCAGTGGACTGGAAGAACAAATATTGTGAAGATGTCAATGCTACCTAAAGCAATCTACACATTCAATACAATCCCTATCAAAATACCATCCACTTTTTTCAAAGCAATGGAAGAAATAATCCTAAAATTTGTATGGAACCAGAAAAGACCCCGAATAGCCAGAGGAATGCTGAAAATGAAAGCAAAGCTGGCGGCATCACAATTCCGGACTTCCAGCTGTATTACAAAGCTGTCATCATCAAGACGGTGTGGTACTGGCACAAAAACAGACACATAGATCAATGGAACAGAATAGAGAGTCCAGAAATGGACCCTCAACTCTATGGTCAACTCATCTTTGACAAAGCAGGAAAGAATGTCCAATGGGAAAAAGACAGTCTCTTCAGCAAATGGTGTTGGGAAAATTGGACAGCCACATGCAGAAGAATGAAACTGGACTATTTCTTTACACCACATATAAAAATAGACCCAAAATGGTTGAAAGACCTCAATGTGAGATAGGAGTCCATCAAAATCCTAAAGGAAAACACAGGCAGCAGCCTCTTCAACCTGAGTCGCAGCAATTTCTTCCTAAAAACATCACCAAAGGCAAGAGAAGCAAGGGCAAAAATGAACTATTGGGACTTCATCAAGATAAAAAGCCTTTGCACAGCAAAAGAAACAGTCTACAAAAGCAGAAGACAACCTACGGAATGGGAGAAGATATTTGCAAATGACATATGAGATAAAGGGCTAGTATCCAAAATCTATAAAGAACTTTGAAACTCAACACCCAAAGACAAATGATGCAATCAAGAAATGGGCAGAATATATGAACAGACATTTTTCCAAAGAATACATCCAATTGGCCAACAGACACATAAAAAAGTGCTCGACATCGCTTGGCATCAGGGAAGTCCAAATCAAATCCTCAATGAGATATCACCTCACTCCAGTCAGAATGGCTAAAATTAACAAGTCAGGAAATGACAGATTTTGGCGGGGATGCAGAGGAAGGGGAACCCTCCTACACTGTTGGTGGGAATGCAAGCTGGTGCAACCACTCTGGAAAACAGTATGGAGGTTCTTCAAAAAGTTGAAAATCAATCTACCATACGACCCAGCCATTTCACTACCAGGTATTTACCCCAAAAATACAAATGTAGGGATCTGAAGGGGTATATGCACCCCGATGTTTATAGGAGCAACGTCCACAATAGCCAAACTGCGGTAAGAGCTAAGATGTCCATTGACAGATGAATGGATAAAGAAGATGTGGTACAGATATACAATGGAATATTATGCAGGCATCTAAAAGAATGAATTTTTGCCATTTGCAATGACGTGGATGGAACTGGAGGGTATTATGCTGAGCAAAATAAGTCAATCAGATAAAGACATGTATCATATGACCTCACTGATATGAGGAATTCTTAATCTCAGGAAACAAACTGAGGGTTGCTGAAGTGGTGGGGGGTGGGAGGGATGGGGTTGCTGGGTGATAGACATTGGGGAGGGTATGTGCTATGGTGGGTGCTGTGAAGTGTGCAAGACTGTTGAATCATAGTTCTGTACCTCTGAAACAAATAATTCATTATATGTTTAAAAAAAGAAGAAGAAGATAGCAGGAGGGGAAGAATGAAGGGGGAGAAATCGGAGGGGGAGACGAACCATGAGAGACGATGGACTCTGAAAAACAAACTGAGGGTTCTAGAGGGGAGGGGGTTGGGAGGTTGGGTTAGCCTGGTGATGGGTATTAAAGAGGGCACGTTCTACATGGAGCACTGGGTGTTGTATGCAAAGATGAATCATGGAACACTACATCAAAAACTAATGATACAATGTATGGTGATTAACATAATATAATAAAAAAATAAACATACAAATTACCATAAAAAATCAGCTGCATTTCTACACACTAAGGGTGAGCATTCTGGAAAGGGAATGAAGTTATCAGTTCCATTTATAACAACATCAACAAGAATAAAATACTTAGGAATAAACTTAAGGATATAAAAGCCTTGTACACTGAAAACTACAAAACACTGATGATACAGTTAAATTAAAGAAGATACAAGTGGAAAAGTATTCCATGTTCAAAGATTGAAAGACTTAATATGGTTAGGGTCTCAATACTACTTACTCAAAGGGACTTGCAGATTCAATGCAATCCTTATAAAATCCCTTGGGTTTCTGTTTGTTTGTTTGTTTGTTTTGCAGAAATAGGAAAACTCATCCTAAAAATCATTATAGCATCAAAGGACTACAAATAGCTAAAACAATCTTGAAAAAAAGAAAAAAGCTATGTAATCAACAAAATGTAGTACTGACAAAGACAGCCATATAGGCCAATGGAAAAGAATAAGGAGCCCAGAGATAAAGTCTTCAATATATGGTCAAATGACTTTCAATAAGGTTGCCACAGAAATTCAATAGGGGAAAAAAAGTCTAATAAATGGTGCTGGAAAAAACTGGATATCCACATGTAAAATAAATAAACATGGACCTTTACCATACACCATAACAAAACTAATGATAAATGTATTCTAGACCTAAACAGAAGTACTAAAACTATAAAACTCCTTAAAAAATAGTGGAGAAAAATTTCATGATATTGGGTTTAGGAATGATATCTTGAATATGGCACAAAAAGCACAGGCAAAAAAAATAGATAAATTGGATTTCATCTAAATTAAAAACTTTTGTGCATCAAAGGACTCTATCAACTGTTAAAAGCATCCCATGGATTAGGAGAAAATATTTGCAAATCATATATCCGATTAAGATTAATATTCAGAATATAAAAAGTACTAAAACTCTCAAACTCAATTAAAATTTTTTAAAATGAGCAAAGATTGGGAATAAACATTTCTCTAAGAAGATATGCAATTATCCAATATGCATATAGAGAGATGCTCAACATCACTAAACATTAAAGAATAAAAATGATAATGAAGTACTACTTCACACCCATTAAAATTGCTATTATAAAAAAATGAAAAAATAAATAAAAAAGAAATGTTGGTGAGGATGTGAAGCCATTGTAAACCTTGTACATTGGTGGCAGAAATGAAAAGTAATGGAAAGTGGCATGGGAGATCCTCAAAAATTAAACAGAATTGCCATATGATCCAGAAATACCTCTAGGTATATAATCAAAATAATGGAAAACAATGATCTGAAGAGAGATTTGTACACCAATAGTGGTAGAAACCTTATTTACAATAGCCAAAAGATGAGACAAACCAAATGTCCATTTATGGATAAAAGGATAGGCTATGTATGGTATAAACATGCAATGGAATATTATTCAGCCATAAAAAGGAATGAAATTTTGATACAACAACAAAATGGATGAATTTGAAAACATTATGTCAGGTGAAATAAATCAGACTCAAAAGGATAAATACTGTATGATTCCACTTGGATTATGTACCTAGAATATGCAAATTTATAGAGACAGAAAGTAGAATAGTGATTACCAGGGCTGTGGGGAAGTCTCATTGGAGAGTTATAGTTTAACGTATACAGAGTTTCAGTTTATAATGATGAAAATTTTCTGGAGATGGATAGTGATGGTGGTTGCACAACAATGTAAATGTACTTGTGTTCCTGAACTGCACACTTGAAAATGATTAAGGGGGTAAACTTTATGCTATGCATATTTTACCACAGAAATTAGTATGTATTCTATATTCACTGTTTTAAAAACTAAGATAGGAGATATAATCACTAAATTCATATTGTGAGAACAGTATGTACTGCTATTCACAGCAGCCAATGGCATCCTAAAAGATAATATACTGTTTGTTAATATATGGGAAATACACAGTCTAAACAAATTGAATTATTTTCCACAGTTGAAAGGGTGGGGGGAAAGCAGAATATTTATTTAATACACACTATAAAGTGGTTAAATGTAAATAAAATGCCAGATAAGTCAAATCAACCCAGACAGAAAGGTTTTGAAAAAAAAATTGAAATTCACTTCTTATAATAAAAAACCTATTTGAAAATAAGAAAAGGGCATCCTAAAAGAACACCATTTTAAATGTTATACAGTTTTGGCCATTAAAATTGATTATGCCTGGAGTTTTATTTAGCACAGTCAGTGTGATTTTCCAGGCCCAGCCAGGTGACTTCCAACAATCTGTTTCATTACCATCAGTAGTGTGATATATTGATTTGTGTATATCTTCAGAGCTTTAATCTTTTATGTGAGCATGCAAATAGTTTATGTTTTAGCAACTTGAAACCAATTCCTGTTTTCCATTCTGAAAGAACAGGCAAATAAAAATTACCCTGCACACATTGTAGAAATTTTTTTCATACCTTAATCTTTTACATTTTTACTCAAGGAAAAACAAATAAAACCAAAGTTTTGGAGTACTCATAATTATCATCATTTCTATTTTCAGTGCTGTCATTCCTGTCTCCCATTGTGGCCAGCCATAGTAAGGATGTTTAATAGTAAAAATGATGGCAATTGTCAGGAATTTGTTTCCACCATATTATTTTATGACTCCTTCAGTTTCTCCCTCAGAATCAAGTGTTGATATTTTCTACCCTGATTGTCCTCAAATAATGTAATGAGTATCTGTGCTTATTTCTTTTTTAAAAGATTTTATTTATTTGAGACTGAGAGAGAGAGAGCAGGAGTGGGAGAGGGACAGAAGAAGAAGGAGAAGACACTCCACTGAGCAGGGAGTCCAATCTCAGGACCCCAGGATCATGAACTGAGCCAAAGGCAGATGCTTAATGGGACTGAGCCATCCATGCATCTCTGTGCTTATTTCTTTTGACAGAACATTTTCATATCAGATTTTGGGCTTACCATTTCTATTTGAATTTCAAGATCAAGACTTTTAAATACAGATCTTGGCATATCCTTGTTATATTCCTTTTGAAATTAACTGTGTACAAGTAGGTTAATAACATTTACTATTTTTCATACTTAGTCACTAATGTCTGAGAATTGAAACAATATGTTTAGGACTCAGTATCTTCCACTATTTCTTTAAAAACAGAAAGAATTACAAAATTTCTTGTGACAATGAATTCATTAAAATCCAAATGAACATTTATATATGATTTAAAAAACAATGATGCTCTAATTTTCAGAATACCAAAAAAATTATTAGAACACTAACATGGAGCTGGCTTGATTATATTTTGCTAATAGAAATATATGATATATATGAAGCCAAAGTTTTGCAGCTACCATTTGGATAATGCCTCCCATAATCTCTGCACCTGTATCTCCCTATAGAAACAGAAACTTTTCCAACATTATATGCATTGCTTCTTTAATGATGAACAGTAGAGTGGTTTAAGTCTGCTGACATAGATGTCTTATTTGATAAAGCATCACCTTGGTCATGAATACTGTAGCAGAGTAGTGACTACCAGATATCCCTCATCTTGTTCACTAACTGTGGTGAATAAAAATGGCTTGCATCCTTTTTTCCCTTTAGCTATTTCAAAAAATCCTTCTTAAAATGTGGAGATAGTTGGAGTTCCATCAATCATCGTCAAAGCACCAAGGAGAGTATTACTGTACAGGATCTATAACTGAAAATTAGACTGAATCTAGATCATTGGTGACTTGGAACCCCTTAACTTCTCTGGATAAACAACCTCCTCATTTTTTAACATGATGGGAAAGAATAAACCATCAACTGTTTAAGCCATTCTTAGTGGGTCTTGTTTCTTGTGCAATTCCTAATTCATATAGCATATGTTTGACTGTTTAGAAATAATGGGGAGTTAAAAATTCAAGACACTTTAGGCAATAATTTGAGAAATATTTTTGAAATAAATTTCACAAAATTAAAACTTATTACAAAGTTTTAAAGATGAGTTTTTTATGAGAATTTGGGGTGACAATTTTTGGAGACTTTTTTACATCCTAAGTTTTTAAAATAAACATTAGTAAAGATAGGTTGTAATAGGACTTTAATATGTATGGCAAATATTTCCATGATTATCAGATAAAATAATACATATATATCTTTATTGAAGCATAATTAACATACAATGTTTTATTAGTTTCAGGTGTACAGCATAGTGCTTTGACAGTTCTAAATATTATTCAGTGTTCACCATAATAAGTATAAAACCATCTATCACCATATATTGTTACTACAGTATTATTAAATATATTCTCTATGGTATTCTTTAAAAAGATTTATTTATTTGAATGAGAGAGAGGGAGAGTGGGTGCATGAGTTGGGGGAGTGGCAAAGGGAGAGAATCTTCAAGCAGATTCCCTGCTGAGCACAGAGCCCAATGTGAGGCTCCATTCTCACCACCCATGAGATCATGACCTGAGCTGAAACTAAGAGTCAGACGTTCAACAGCCTGAGCCATTCAGGCACCCCCTACCCCATGCTGTACTTTTTATCTCCATGACATTTATTTTATAACTGGAAGTCTGTATCTTTTCATCCACTTTATCTATTTCACACATCCCCCAAACCACCTCTCCTCTGGAAACCACCACCCAGTTTGTTCTCTGTATTTAAGAGTCTGTACAGATGGCCAGGAGACACATGAAAAGATGCTCAACATCACTAATCATCAGGGAAATGCAAATCAAAACCACAGTGAGTTATCATCTCACACCTGTCAGAAAGACTAGTAAAAAGATAAGAAATAACAAGCGTTAGCAAGAGTGTGGAGAAAAGGGAACACTCATGCACTGTTGAAAGGAATGTAAACTGATGCAGTCACTGTGGAAAACAATATGGATGTTCCTCAAAAAGTTAAAAATAGAAATACCATATGATCAAGAAATTCCTCTACTAGATATTTACCCAAACAAAATGAAAACATTAATTCAAAAAGATATATGCATCCCTATGTTTATTGAAGCATTATCTATAATAGTCAAGATGTGGAAACAACTCTAGTGTTTATCCGTGGATGAATGAATAGATAAAGAAGATGTGAGATTATATGTATACAGAAAGAGAGGGAGAGAGAATAAAATTTTAGTCATCCATAAAAGAGAATGAGATCTTGCCATTTGTGACATGAATGGACCTAGAGTGTATTATGCTAAGTGAAATAAGTCAGGCAGAGAAAGACAAATACTGTATGATTTCACTGATTTAAGGAATCTGAAAAACAAAATAAATGAATAAACAAACAGCAGAAGTAGACCCATAAATACAGAGAACAAACTGATGGTTGCCAGGGCAGGGTAGAGAGGAGATGGCCAAATGGGTGAAGAACAGTTAGAGAAACATGAATGTTGATAAATGGTAGCTACCCTTGTTGTGAGCATAGCTTAATGTATAGGCTTTCCAAATCACTGTTATACACCTGAAAGCAATGTAATGTTGTATGTCAACTATACTTCAATAAAAATTCAAGAAATATATATATATATATATATATATATATATATAATATAGTTAGTATAATACGTATCTATATTTGTGTATATGGGTATATAAATAAAGGTTTGTTGGAAGATTCATGAAAATGGAGAGTAGTTACATCTCAGGTATGGGCCTTTGAAAGACTTTTGCTTTAGTGTGTTTATTATTTTCATCACAAAAATGAGTGTATATTATTTTAACAGCTATTTTAAAGTAATTATAGGAAAAGATAACTTATGGCATTAGTACTATCTATGTAATATGAGACAGGTTAATAAAATACAGAGAATAAACAGTATGATTCTCAATTCAGTGAATATGCATAATTTCCATGAATAAAGTATGAAATAGCCAATAAAATATTCATAGCAAAATAATCTGTGTGTGAATGCAAATTAAATTTTTTCTTATTTTTAAAGTTTTTTTTATTTTTGAAATCAAATGTGCAATTAAATTATGAGAAAATTATTAAACATGCATTTGAAAATAGAGTAAATAGAGTAAAAATATTAGGGATAAAATAAAATAAATATTAGGAATTTAACAAAAGGCCACATACCTTATTAACCCCACAAACAGTTCCTTCTTTTACCCACATCATTTCACCATTTCTAAAACCTTGTGGAAAATCCAAAGCAACACAGATGTGTCCATTTATATTTGCATAAATAGCAGTAGCATTTGGAATTTGAATTATTTCTTCTTTTTTATATTGACATATTAATTTTCCACACATCAGATCCCTATAATTTATGAATAAATGAAATCATTAGACTTCAATAAAAAGAAATATTAGAATATCATTTATAAAGCAAAAAGATTTAGGTAAAGCATTTAAGGCTTGCAAAAAGATGCATGAAATTTACTGTAAAATAACAAAAAGTATAAAGGCCTTGCCTGCATTGTTAAAAATAACTGAATATTTTAATAATTTTAACTACTTCCCAGTTAGCCTGATCACTTTTGGTAATAATTCCTTCACTTTTTTTGATTTTTAAAGAGAAGCAGTTCCAAGTTTATTCCATTTTTAAAAATTGGTAAAGTTCATCTAATTACCAGTCTCATTGGATTTTCTTTTCAATTGTTCAAACATAATACCTACTCTCAGAATTATGGGTTCCAAATAGACAAGACATTGAGACCCACATTCCAAAAACATTCTACACAATAAATATTAAAATAAAACCATGAAAGATACATCATAAGGATAGTGCTGTAAAATACAGAAAAAGTAATAAAAGTAATGAGAATATAAAAAAGCATTAAAAACAAAAGAGCAATAATAAAATTTACGATTGACTTTCTAAGAAATACAATGACCAGAAGATTATTGAATGACAGACTCAAAAAAGAAACAAATTGTCTTCCCACTCTATATGCAGAGAAACTATCTTTCAAAATTAAACACGGCATTTTCCGACAATATTTAAGAAAATTTGTCACCAGCAGTCTTGAACTAAAGAAAATATAAACCAAGTTCTTCACACTGAAAGGAACTTATAGTAGATGGAAGCTTGCAGAAGTACAAAATGTATATAACTTTATCAGATTGAGGAAGTCCCTTTTTATTCCTAGTTAAATGACAGTATTTATCATGATGGATCAGTGCTAGATTTTGTGTTAAGTTAGACAGAACCAAGAACATTGTGCTGATAAATCTATATGAGAGAGAGAAGATATATTTAAATCATCTACCCCCAAAACAAATATAAAACTGGTCAAATTTGTCAAAACAACCATTTCAGGGCTATAAAAACTGATCAAAACAAACAAAAAAGTGAGAATCATTTATGAAAAGCTGCCATAAAATCAAGTAAGAATAGTGGGAGGTGTGGGGTTTTTTTGCTGAGTCTGCTCCTATGCCCTGTCCCAGATCAGTTGATGCTGTTATTTTACCAGGACAGGGCTGGCCATGAAAACCTTTAAATTAAATGTCAGAGGAGTGGTTCTAGATTTGGTGAAGAGGGCAAAAAATCTCACCCATCATCACTTCACATAAAAGTAACAAATAAGGTAGGAAAAGAATGTAAAACCAGAAGTACTGTGAGCCCAAGGTTGAGATCCCAATTGGGGTTAGTGATAGATCAGACAGAAACTAAAGGCATGATCCTGGAAATAATAGCTCCATAAAGGGTAGTGATAAAACTCTCCTTATATCACAACCCTAGCTGACAGGGAGGTTACATGCACATGCTAGAGGGACCTGAGAAGGACTGATGGGAAGTAACACAGTGAAAACTTTAAATTTGCCTAGAATCTAAACGTGCTCCCCAATTACAAAGAAACGCCCAAAGCCACATGGCTCTAGTGATAAATTCTATGAAATGAATAAAGAAAAAATAATTCTACACAAATATTTACAGAAAGTGAGAAATCAATCAGTGTAAAACACCACATTAGTAAAAGAAAGGAAAAGAACCATATGATCATTTCAATAGATGCAGAAAAAAAAGCACTCAACAAACTACAACATCCATTCATGATAAAAACCCTCAACGAAGTAGGATTAGAGGGAAAATACCTCAACATAATCAAGGCCATTTATGAAAAACCCACAGCTAATATCATTCTCAATGGGGGAAAAACTTAGAGCTTTTCTTTTCTACAGTCAGGAACAATACAGAGATGCCCACTCTCAACACTGTTATTTAACGTAGTACTGGAAGTCTAGCCACAGCAATCAGCCAAAAAAAAAAAAAAAAAAGAAGAAGAAGGAGGAGGAGGAGGAGGAAAGAGAAGAGAAGAAAAATA
This sequence comes from Mirounga angustirostris, assembly GCF_029215605.1. Lineage (NCBI taxonomy): Eukaryota > Metazoa > Chordata > Mammalia > Carnivora > Phocidae > Mirounga > Mirounga angustirostris. Next base: position 166,252,656 of record NW_026991710.1, read on the forward strand.
AAGGAAGAAAGAGAGAAAGAAAAAGAGAAACAAAGAAAAGCCATCTAAATCAGCAAGGAAGAAATAAAACTTTCACTATTTGCAGATGACATGATACTGTATAGAAAAGACCTGAGACTCCAAAACACTGATATACTAATACTCAAATTCAGTAAAATCACAGGATACAAAATCAATGTACAGAAAGTCACATTTCTATACAAAAATAATGAAGCAGCAGAAAGAGAAAATAAAGATTCAATCCGATTTACAATTGCACTTTAAATAATTAGATACATAAGAATAAACCTAACCAAAAAGGTAAAAGACCTGTACTCTGAAAACTAGAACACTGATGAAAGAAATTGAAGATGACACAAAGAAACGGAAAAACATTCCATGCTTATGGGTTGGAAGAACAAATATTGTTAAAATGTCTATATTACCCAAAGCAATCTACACATTCAAAGCAATCCCTATCAAAATACCACCAGCATTTTTCACAGAACTACAACAAACAATTCTAAAATTTGTATGGAATCACAAAAGACCCCGAATAGCCTAAGCAAACTTAAAAGAGAAAAGCAAAAGCTAGAGGCATCACAATTCTGGACTTCAAGTTATATTATGAAGCTGAAGTAATCCAAACAGTATGGTACTGGCACAAAAATACATACATAAATCAACAGAACAGAATAGAAAACCCAGAAATGAACCCACAATTATATGGTCAATTATTCTTCAACAAAGCAGGAAGGAATGTCCAATGGGAAAAAGACAGTCTCTTTAAGGAATGGTGTTGGGAAAACTGGACAGCAACATGCAGAAGAATGAAACTGGACCACTTTCTTACACAGTAATACACAAAAACAAATTCAAAATGGATGAAAAACCTAAATGTGAGACAGGAATATCAAAATCCTAGAGAAGAAAATAGGCAGTAACCTCCTTGACACTGGGCAAGCAACTTCTAACTACATATGTCTGCTGAGGCAAGAGGAACAAAAGCAAAAAAAAAAAAAAATATATGGGGACTTCAGCAAAATAAAATCTTCTGCACAGCAAAGGAAACCATCAACAAAACTTAAAGGCAACCTTCATAATGGGAGAAGATGTTTGCAAATGACATATCCAATAAAGGGTTAGTATCCAAAACACATAAAAGACTGATACAATTCAACACTCAAAAAACAAATAATCTGGTTAAAAAATAGGCAGAAGACAATAGACACTTTTCCAAAGAATATATACAGATGGCTAACATATTATATGTGTATATATTTTACTTTTGTTCCCCTTGCTTATATATATAAAAGAATATTAGGGCACCTGGGTGGCTCAGTTGGTTAAGCGACTGCCTTCGGCTCAGGTCATGATCCTGGAGTCCCGGGATCGAGTCCCGCATCGGGCTCCCTGCTCAGCGGGGAGTCTGCTTCTCCCTCTGACCCTCCCCCCTCTCATGCTCTCTCTATCTCATTCTCTCTCTCAAATAAATAAATAAAATCTTTAAAAAAAAAAGAATATTACTCAGCCATAAAAAAGAATGAAATCTTGCCATCTGCACTGATGTGGATCAAGCTAGAGTATTAGGCTAAGTGAAATAAGTCAATCAGTGAAAGACAATTACCATATGATTTCACTCATATATGCAAATTAAGAAACAAAGCAAACGAGCATAGCAGAAAAAAATATGAGAGGAAAACCAAGAACTTAACTATAGAGAACAAATGATGGTTACCACAGGGGAGGTGAGTGGAGGGAGATGGGTTCAATAGGTGATGATGATTAAGGAGTGCACTTCTTGTGATGAGCACCAGTTGTTGTATATAAGTGTTGAATCACTAAATTGTATACCTAAAACTAATATACTGTATATTAACTAGAGTTTAAATAAAAACTTTAAAAATTAAGATTTCAAGAGCTAAAGTTAGATTAACAAAAGTAAATGAATTATATACTGTAGAGTTATCACTATTTACATTATTTAAGGTATATGCAGTATTTTCACAAAATGGGTATCTTGAAAATTATGTCTGATGGATAATGTGAGCATCTATTGATAATATAAGTTATGTCATAAAATTTTTATTTAGCTTATGAATCGTTTTGGAGGTTTCAAATTCTACCACACACCCACTGATACATCAGAGGATTCAACAAATTGTCCTACATACACCAAAAGTGGCAGGGGAGACAAACACCAGCCCAACTATATACCATGTTCTCAAAAATAACTTCCTAATCAGCAAAATCTCAGCAATGATGAAAATAGAGATATCTTAGGGCAATTTTCTATGGTCTGAATTTTTCTGCTTTTGGGCAAAAAAGGAAAATGAAAAAGAGAAAAGCAGCTCTTGACATTCAGGAGAAAGTATTAATTGCAAGGCATTAGAGTGGATATAAACAGACTTGCACTTATAGCTAGATCATCATGCTTAACTGTTGAATATAAGCAATTTAGGAATATCAAGTTACTCTGTGACTATGATGGAGCAAGAAAAAGCCAAACCTGCTCCATAAACTATGTCATAAACATTGTCCCAAGAGACAAGACATAAACATCGTCCAAACAACAAAATTATCAAACATCCCTCTCATCCAGCTAATATGAGTGACTGTTGCTCATTATCAATTATGACTTTAACTTCTTTCCAGTCTTCCTTCTTCATATATAAGATTTATTGAGGTACCCAATCATAGAATTACCTTCACTTTCTGAAAATATCCAATTCAGAAGAAAGATCTACTTCCTAAAATCCTGTTGAAAACCACTTAATGCAAACCCAAATCCTATAAAAAGTTTCTAAAACTCTGGAACCAAGATGTTGCACAGTTTCCCATAGAGTATAATTCCACTGATTGGTACATGTAATAAACCCAACTTGTTCAACTACGAGTGTGTTCCTGTGATTTTTGGCTGGAAGGCATTGACACAGAACCTGATCTAAAATCATTTCTACAAAGAGTGGGTTGAAGTGGATTCCAGTAAGGGTAGAATTCTAATCTGAAACACACACACACACAGAGAAGGCAATGGAATATAACCAGAAAGGGAAGAATTATATGACAATAGAGCCTTAAGAATGGGAACTAAATCATGAGATATTGTGGATTGGGATTTTTAATTCAATACAGAACATTCAATATCTTAGCTTGAATAATCAGAGTGCAGAACTAAAAATGGGCCTCATGTCGATTAGGTGACTGGAAATTAAAAGTTACTCAACATTAAAGTGTGCATAAAATTCATCCTAAATCCTGGCTGACTACTGAACTGAGCATGTGCAGTGAAGACTCCAGGGAGTTCATCAGAAGCATCTTAAGAGGCATAAAGAAATAAATAATATTTCACCTGCTGCTCACAGAGAGGTATTGTTTATAGTATGAGTCCAGCTATGTTAAATCCCTTCCATAACAAAACTCTATAGCTTTCAGAAGGCATAAATGAATGCAAAGTTTCCATTATGTATTGTTCATTGTATCCAACATAGAGTCAAAATAATTGCTAAACATGTCATAAGAATAAAATGTGACATAGTCATGGAGCAAATAAATCAATAGATACCAATGTCAAAATGACCTAAATATTGCAATTAGCAGAGAAGCACTGTATAGCAGCTAATATAAAAATTATCAATGATTTAAAGGAAAATACAGTCATGATAACTAGAAGTTTTTCTTTAGTCAGTATATGGAGTTTGTGAACACAATTTTAGAAATTTTGAAACAACTTATATGTATTTTGAGCTGGAACATATGAAAAGGCAACTTATAAATGCACTGAAATTCACTTTGTGGTGTTTAATCAAAATAAAATTATCACTTTAAGTTCATGTTTTAAATACAGAGATATACATGAACATATAAGTAATTGTGTGATACATATATGTGCATATAGTACATGTATGTTCTAGCTCTATTGAGTAAGAGGGCTTAGAGGTAATTAAAGACAGTGGAAATAAGCACACCTTGTGCCTAGATCTTTATTTTTTAAATATTATTCTCTACTAAGAGGTATATGGGCTACTTGGATAAATAGCTGAATCCAGAGTAAGGGTAGGAAAAGTATAACAAGAGCCTAGAACAGTTTGTGCTAGAAAAATTTGGAAGTTCTTACAGAGTCATATACACTTTTGAAAAAAACCGCTGTGGCCAAATAAAAGAGACTCTCAGTAGCCAAAACTGAGACAATTTGAAAAAGAATCAGAATAAATAATAACAGTAGTGTGTTCTATACTATTGAACAAAATAACAATTGCTGAGTCTGAACTGATATATATAAATATGTAAACAAACAAACATGATGAAGGGAATACTTCCTACAGTACATTTCTAGCTTACAGGCAGAGTCAATAATGGAGTTAAAAATCATCAATGGATTTTAAAACCTAGTGGGTCAAAGTTTGAAGAGGAAAAGAGTATGTCCATGGTCTCAATATAATTTAGCCTAAAATATCCAAGATTGAGAAAAAATGCCATGTACCCTTTAAAATTCCACTAAGGTATACATCACTTCAGTGGTAATCATACCAAAATGCTTAATATGAATCTAATTATGAAAAATATCCATCAAAACCAAATTGAGGGAAATTTTTAAAACAATTACTCCATAGCATTAAAAAAAAGACCTATGAAAAAGGAAAAAAATTAAAACAAAGAAAATTTTCTAGATAAAAGCTTAAAAATACATTATGACTAAATGCAAATATATGACTGGGTTTGTTCCTGAAAAAGGCAAAATAACTCTAAATACTTCACTGAGACAATTAAAGTAAGTTTTAATACTAACCATGTTTCATAGCTACAATATAGTTATGTAAGAAAATATCTTTATTCTCAGAAAAGACACATGATTTATTTAGGGGTAAAGAAGGGTAGTTTTCAATATTCTTTCAAATGGCTTAGGAAAATCATTTTGAAGATAGGACAGGAAAGTTGGAAAAAAACAGAAAGATAAAGCAAATGGGCAAAATGTAAACAATTGGTAAACCTGCGTAAAGGTATATGGGGAATCTGTACTATTCATGCAAGCTAGAAGTGTTTTACAGAATTTTTACTTTTACTATCAAACCAATTTTGAAATCATATCAAAATAAAATATTATAATAACATTCTAATAACTAGTAACATTCTAGTTCTAATATTTATATTAATTATAATATTTAATAATTAACTCTCATATAGTGCATACTATGTGTCAGTCCCACTCTAAATACTCTCAATAGAGTATCTAAATTCCACATTGGCATCACCCAATGGTGTTAGTGGAATTAATATTCATATTCTACATATTAGAAAATGAAGCACATATCACACAAGTAGGTAAGCAGTGGGATTAGGATTTGAAACAAAGATGTATGGCTATAGAGCACATGTTCTTAAACACAGTGCTTTACTTAATGGATAGTAAAAATTCATGCATTGTCATTTCATCACTATAAGAATGCTCATTCTTTGTAAAATTAAAATGACAGAATGCAAAATAAGAATGATCAGTCTGTCTGTTTTTAATGTACTTATATAAATTAAACACTCTGTGGGAAGGTACAAAGGATAAGTGAATATCTGAGAAAAAGCAGTAAAAATATTCTATTAAAGACATTTATAATTTATAGTCTTACTTCATAATCAAGTAATATTCTGATTACTCATAAGCTTAATTATCTGGTGGTATTTTCTAATTTAAAGCAACAAATGAGTTTCTCACATAGATTTCTTAAAGCATACTTAGTTTTACACTGTATGTATCCTGAAGGACCTGAACCACAGTTCCCAGATTGATCAGCCTTAGAATTAAGGTGAGAATAACACTCTTCAGGACCAAATTCTGCATCTGAAAAAAAAATGTGTGGTTAGTCATATTGAGCTTATGTTAATTTAAAATAATTTATGAATATATTTGAAATTCTGAAATGGTCTAAAATACATTGTAGAAAATATGATCATAACATAAATTGAAAACAAACCTAAATTTAAGATCTCACAAAATCATTTCAATGAAATATTTAAAAATTGACACCTGTCTACTATCCAAAAAGATACCTTAAATTTAACCATGGTGTGCAGTTCATTTTGTTAATTTTTAGTAAATCTAGATATCTATAAGTGTATAAGAAACTAAAATTTAACTTATTGGTCAAGAACCTATTTTGCATAAATGTCTTTTTATTTCAAGTGAAATGAAGTCAAGTCAAACTATGAAACTAATATCTTATTTTTTCACCATATTTTCCTCAAACCAAAAGATCCTGGGGAGTCATAATTTTTACATTCACTATCTTATCCATGCACATGATGTGTTCAATTCTCATAAGAGCTAACCTACTTAAAGAGCAGTTTATTTATTATAACCTCCATTAGTTCTACTATAGTTGAAAGATTAACCCAAAAACCTTTGATAGGAAGATTTAGCCACTGCTTTGTGGTGCTGAAGAAAAATGGCACACCTAAGAGGATCCACAATGGACACATCAGGATCTCAGCTGAAACTCCTTATAGGCTCTAGTGAACTGAAAATAAGCAGTTTATTTTATCCCAGAGGTCATTTGCAAGCCTGGTTACGGGTGAGAAGTCAAAATTATATACTTAGCTAGTGAAGCAGGCCTTTGATGGTGGACATAAAAGTATGCCAAAGTTGAAAGATCTTTATAACTATAGTAATAAAATTAAAGATCCAAGGGGCCTCAACATATTGTTTATTCTCCCCTCAAAGCTTTTTATTGCTTCTAAACATGTGAAGAGCAGGAGATTAAACCATAAGGGATTCTTAATGATAGGAAACAAACTGAAGGTTCCTGGAGGGGAGGTCTGTGGGGGGATAGGGTAACTGGGTGATGGGCATTAAGGAGGGCACGGATGTAATGAGCACTGGGTGTTATATACAACTGTTGAATCACTAAACTCTACTTCTGAAACTGGTAATACACTATATGTGAATTGATTTTAAAATTAAAAAATTTAAATAACAAAATAAAATAAGATATAAGGAGATGACGTCCATAAAGCAGTGTAGATTTTTCTGCAGTTTCTGTGTTGTGGTTACATATCTGCCAAGGGAAGGAGTCTCAGTAAAATAACAACTCTCAGTTGAAAACCCTGAAAAGTTACGCCATGGAAACAACAGTGAACTAGATAGACTGATTTAAACTCTAACCAAAGCTTAATACATATCAGTTTCTGATTTAATTAAAGTGGTTAGTCTGTCATTTCATACACTTAACAAAAAAAAAAGATGGATAATAATAGTATCTATACAAAAAGCATTTTAGACTGAAAGCAGGGATTCAAAAAAGCAAAGATTGAAGAATATGAAAAAAATTTAACTAGAAATGTTTTTATCACTCAAGAAAAAATATAAGATAAAGATATCTACCTATATTAAAATAGTTGAGAAAGAGAACAACTATACATATATATGAAAATTAATTATAAAGGATATAAATATGCAAGAAAGAAAAGTATCAAAAATAAATATGTTGAAGTAATTTTATGGAGAGATAATTAAATGTAAATTGAAATTTTATGAAAATCTGTATAATAATATAGTATTTACACCAAATTCCAAGAAACTCACAGAACATTAAGAAAAATTAAGCACACACACATACACAAATACATCCAAACATATGATATGAAGACTGGTAAAAAAAAAAAAAACAGGGAAAATCCTGAAGGCTCGAAGAGAAAAGAGACACAATTGGACAGATTTTCTTTAGAAAATATGGAAAACATATGACAACAGGGTAACATCTTTAAAATGCTAATGGGGATAGAAGTTCTAATTCAAGATGGCAATGTAGGAAGATTCTGAACTTACCTCCTCCACGGACACACCAAATCTTCAGTTCCATATGTAAAACTTTCATCGCAAAAAAACTAAAAATTAATTGAGCAACTCCTACACACTAGGCAAAGGAGAAAAAACCCTCTTAGAATTTGGTAGGAGAGGCTGAGGCACAAATGCCATCCCAGGCATAGTGATCCACAATCATGAGGGAATACAAAACCCAGAGCAATAACACAAAGAAAACTGGAGTGCCTGTACCAACATCAGAAAAATGCAGTATAAGAAAAAAAATTATTACTAAAGTCAACCAAAGAATTTTTACAATGATAAGAGAGTCAATCTGTGAAGAAAATATTAGTTATAAATGTGTTCCCTAAGAAGAAATCACCAAAATCTATGAAATAACAACAACTGGCAGAAGAAATAGACAAAAATAATACCTGACAAAAATCAGGTATTATTTTTGTCTACTTTCAATAATGGACAGAACAAATAAATCAGTAAGGAAATACAAAATTAAAACACTAAAAAAGAACTAGACCTAACAGATATCTGTAGAACACTCTATGCAACAATAGCAAGATACATATTCTTCTCCATGCATATGTGAGGTTAAGACAGTCTAAAGAAATTGAAAAGGATTGAAATCATACGAATTATGTTCTCTGAATAGCATGGAATTCAATTAAAAACCAATAATAAAAGTATATTAGTGAATGTACAAACATGAGAATTAGGGGGTGGGGCAAGATGGCAGAGGAGTAGGAGACCTGGATTTCATCTGGTCCCAGGAATTCAGCTGGATAGGGATCAAACCATTCTGAACACCTACAAACGCAACAGGAGATTGAAGAAAAGAAGAGCAAAAACTCTCTGAACAGAAAAGTGACCACTTTCTGGAAGGTTTTTTCTGAATTGTTTAGAGTTTATTTCTGGGGACGTTGTTACCCTGTTAGCATTTTATTCTCTCATTCATCTATTCTCCTCTGGACAAAATGACAAGACGGAAAATCACCTCAACAAAAGGAACACGAAGTAGTACCGACTGCCAGAGACCTACTCAATACGGACATTAGTACGATTTCAGACCTAGAGTTCAGAATCATGATTTTAAAGATACTAGCTAGGCTTGGAAAAAGCATAGAAGTTATTAGAGAAACCCTTTCTGGAGAAATAAAATAACTAAAATCTAACCAAGTCGAAATCAAAAAGGCTATTAATGAGGTGCAATAAAAAATGGGGGTGCTAACTGCTAGGAAAATGATGCAGAAGAGAGAATGAGTGATATAGAAGACAAAATGATGGAAAATAAAGAAGCTGAGAAAAGAGATAAACAACTACTGGATCACGACGGCAGAATTTGAGAGATAAGTGATACCATAAGACAAAACAACATTAGAATAATTGGGATCCCAGAAAGGAGAAAGAGAGAGAGGGGCAGAAGGTATATTGGAGCAAATTATAGCAGAGAACTTCCCTAATTCGGGGAAGGAAACAGGCATCAAAATCCAGGACGCACAGAGAACCCCTCTCAAAATGAATAAAAATAGGTCAACACCCCGACATCTCACAGTAAAACTTACGAGTCTCAGAGACAGAGAAAATCGTGAAAAAGGCTCGGAAGAAGAGATATGTAACCTACAATGGTAGAAACATTAGATTGGCAGCAGAGCTATCCACAGAGACCTGGCAGGCCAGAAAGGACTGGCAGGATATATTCAGAGCACTAAATGAGAAAAATATGCAGCCAAGAATACTATATCCAGCTAAGCTGTCATTGAAAATGCAAGGAGAGATAAAAAGCTTCTAGGACAAACAAAAACTAAAGGAATTTGCAAACACAAAACCAGCCCTACAAGAAATCTTGAAAGGGGTTCTCTAAGCAAAGAGAGACCCTAAAAGCAACATAGACCAGAAAGGAACACAGACAATATACAGTAACAGTCACCTTACAGGCAATACAATGGCACTAAATTCATATCTTTCAATAGTTACCCTGAATGTAAATAGGCTAAATGCCCCAATCAAAAGACACAGGCTATCAGATTGGATAAAAAAACAAGACCCATTGATATGCTGTCTGCAAGAGACTCATTTTAGAACCAAAGACACCCCCAGATTGAAAGTGAGGGGGTGGAAAACCATTTACCATGCTAATGGACACCAAAGGAGAGCTGGAGTGGCAATCCTTATATCAGATAAATTAGATTTTAAATCAAAGACTGTAATAAGAGATGAGGAAGGACACTATATCCTACTTAAAGGGTCTATCCAACAAGAAGATCTAACAATTGCAAATATCTATGCCCCTAACATGGGAGCAGCCAATTATATAAGGCAATTAATAACAAAAGCAAAGAAACACATCAACAACAATACAATAATAGTGGGGGACTTTAGCACCCGCCTCACTGAAATGGACAGATCATCTAAGCAAAAGATCAACAAGGAAATAAAGACTTTAAATGACACACTGGACCAAATGGACTTCACAGATATATTCAGAACATTCCATCCCAAAGCAACGGAATATACATTCTTCCCTAGTGCCCATGGAACATTCTCCAGAATCGATCACATCCTAGGTCACAAATCAGGTCTCAACCAGTACCAAAAGATTGGGATCATTCCCTGCCTATTTTCAGACCACAATGCTTTGAAACTAGAACTCAATCACAAGTGGAAAGTCAGAAAGAACTCAAATACATGGAGGCTAAAGAGCATCCTACTAAAGAGTGAATGGGTCAACCAGGAAATTAAAGAAGAATTTAAAAAATTCATGGAAACCAATGAAAATGAAAACACAACTGTTCAAAATCTTTGGGATGCAGCAAAGGCAGTCCTAACAGGAAAGTATATAGCAATACAAGCCTTTCTCAAGAAACAAGAAAGGTCTCAAATACCCAACTGAACCCTACACCTAAAGGAGCTTGAGAGAGAATAGCAAATAAAGCGTAACCCAGCAGGAGAAGAGAAATAATAAAGATCAGAGCAGAAATCAATGAAATAGAAACCAAAAGAACAGTAGAACAGATCAAAGAAACTAGGAGCTGGTTCTTTGAAAGAATTAACAAGATTGATAAACCCCTGGCCAGACTTATCAAAAAGAAAAGAGAAATAACCCAAATCAACAAAATCATGAATGAAAGACGAGAGATCACAACCAACATAAAGAAATACAAACAATTATAAGAACATATTATGAGCAGCTCTATGCCAGCAATTAGATAACCTGGAAGAAATGGATGCATTCCTAGAGATGTATCAACTACCAAAACTGAACCAGGGAGAAATAGAAAACCTGAACAGAACTATAACCACTAAGGAAATGGAAGCAGTCATCAAAAATCTCCCAAAAACAAAAGCCCAGGGCCAGATGGCTTCCCAGGGGAATTCTACCAAATATTTTAAAAAGAATTAATACCTATTCTTCTGAAACTGTTCCAAAAGATAGAAATGGAAGGAAAACTTCCAAACTCATTTTATGAGGCCACCATTACCTTGATACCCAAACCAAAGACCCCATCAAAAAGGAGAATTACAGACCAATATCCCCAATGAACATGGATGCAAAAATTCTCACCAAAATACTAGCCAATAGGATCCAACAGTAAATTAAAAGGATTATTCACCACGACCAAGTGGGATTTATCCCTGGGCTGCAAGTTTGGTTCAACATCTGCAAATCAATAAACGTGATACAATACATTAACAAAAGAAAGAACAAGAATCATATGATCCTCTCAATAGATGCAGAAAAAGCATTTGAAAAAGTACAGCATCCTTTCTTGATCAAAACTCTTCAGAATATAGGATAGAGGGTACATACCTCAATATCATAAAAGCCATCTATGAAAAACCCACAGAGAATATCATTCTCAATGGGGAAAAACTACTAATACAACATAGTATTAGAAGTCCTAGCCACAGCAACCAGACAACAAAAAGAAATCAAAGGCATCCAAATCGGCAATGAAGAAGTCAAATTCTCACTGTTTGCAGATGATATGATACTTGATGTGGAAAACACAAAAGACTCCACCCCAAAACTGCTATAACTCATACAGAAATTCAGTCAAGTGGCAGGATAGAAAATTAATGCACAGAAATCAGTGGCATTCCTATACACCAACAACAAGACAGAAGAAAGAGAAGTTAAGGAGTCAATCCCATTTACAATTGCACCCAAAACCATAAGATACCTAGGAATAAATCTAAACAAAGAGGCAAAGAATCTGTACTCAGAAAACTATAAAATACCCATGAAAGAAATTGAGGAAGACACAAAGAAATAGAAAAACCCCATGTTATTGGGACTTCACCAAGATAAAAATCTTTTTACAGCAAAAGAAACAGTCAATAAAACCATAAGACAACCAACAGAATGGGAGAAGATATTTGCAAATGACGTATCAGATAAAGGGCTAGTATCCAAAATCTATAAAGAACTTATGAAACTCAACACCCAAAGAACAAATGTTCCAAGCAAGAAATGGGCAGAAGACATGAACAGACATTTTTCCAAAGAAGACATCCAAATGGCCAATAGACACATGACAAAGTGCTCAAAATCACTCAGCATTAGGGAAATCCAAATCAAAACCTCAATGAGATATCACTCACTCCAGTCAGAATGTCTAAAATTAACAAATCAGGAAACGACAGGTGCTGGCGGGGATGCAGAGAAAGGGGAACCCTCCTACACTGTTGGTGGGAATGCAAGCTGGTGTAGCCACTCTGGAAAAGAGTATGGAGGTTCCTCAAAATGTTGACAATAGAGCTACCACAGGACCCAGCAATTGCACTACTGGTTATTTACCCCAAAGATACAAATGTATGTATCCGAAGGTGTAGGTGCACCCCGGTGCTTATAGCAGCAATGTCCACAATAGCCAAACTGTGGAAAGAGCCAAGATGTCCATCGACAGACGAATGGATAAAGAAGAGGTGGTGTATATATATACAATGGCATATTATGCAGCCATCAAATCATGAATGAAAGACGAGAGATCACAACCAACATAAAGAAATACAAACAATTATAAGAACATATTATGAGCAGCTCTATGCCAGGAATGAGGTCTTCCCAATTTCCACAACATGGATGGAACTGGAAGGTGTTATGCTGAGCGAAATAAGTCAATCAGAGAAAGATATGTATCATATGAGCTCACTGATATGAGGAATTCTTAATCTCAGGAAATAAACTGAGGGTTGCTGGAGTGGTGGGGGGTGGGAGGGATGGGATGGCTGAGTGATAGACATTGGGAGGGTATGTGTTATGGTGAGCGCCATGAAAAGTGCAAGACTGTTGAATCACAGATCTGTAATTCTGAAACAAATAATACAATATCTGTTAAAAAAAAAAGAAGAAGAAGAAGATAGCAGGTGGGGAAGAATGAAGGGGGGAAATCGGAGGGGGAGATGAACCATGAGAGACGATGGACTCTGAAAAACAAACTGAGGGGTCTAGAGGGGAGGGGGCTGGGAGGATGGGTTAGCCTGGCGGTGATGGGTATTAAAGAGGGAATGTATTGCATGGAGCACTTGGTGTTATACACAAACAATGAATCATGGAAGACTACATCAAAAACTAATGATGTAATGTATGGTGATTAACATAACCATTAAAAATTAAATTAAAAAAAAGAAGAAAAGTGGGGTATCATCGAAGGAGAAAGGCCCCTGGTAGCTTCAAGGGAGGAGGTAATTATTTGGTGATGGAAATATGAAGGAGCTCATTTCTGAAGGTTTCACGTTCTATTTTTTTCTCCAATAAAATATGCAAGACTTCGGAAAAAAAAAAAAAACATGAGAATTAAAAAACACACTCCTAAATAACTAAAGGACCAAGGAAAAAAATCTCATGGGAAATGAGAAAATACTTTAAAATGAATAAGAATAAAAACATGACATAGAAAAATTTTTGAGAAACATTGAAGGCAGTATTTAGAAACTGATATCGGTAAATGTTTAAAATAGGAAAGAATATTTCAAAATAACAACCTAGGTTTCCATCTTAAGATACTAAAAAAATAATTCTAAACATAAAACAAACAGAAGGAAAGAAATAATAGGGATTATAGCAGAAAACAGTAAAATAAAAAATAGACAAGTGATAGAGAAAATTAATGAAACCAAAATCTTGTTCTTTGAAAAGATCAACAAAGCTGATGAATTTGAATTACTAATCAGGAAATTTCCTCCAATGAAAAGGCTGAATGCTGATGACTTCATTGGTAAATTCTGCAAAATTTTCAGGCAATTAATACAATATGTTACAGAGTTCCCAAAAATATGAGTAAGGAATGCTTTTGCATCATTCAGTGCGACTTATTAAACAACTCAAGCCATTTCTAAAAGATAAAAAAGATTAGAACAATATCTCTCACAAATATAGACATAAAAATTTCAAAAAATCTATAGAATTTAAGAAACAAAACAAATGAACATGGGGGATAGGGGAAGAAAAGAAAATAAAGAAGAAGACTCTTAACTATAGAAAACAAACTGATGACTACCAGAGGGAAGGTGGGTAGGTGGACGGGTTAAATAAGTGATGGGGATTAAGGAGCACACTTGCTGTGATGAGCACTGGTTGTTTCATGGAAATGTTGAGTCACCATATTGTACACCTGAAACTAATATATTACACTGTGTTAACTAACTGAAATTTAAATAAAAACTTTTTAAAAAATCTACAGATTAATGCCCATTATGGATAGTGATTTTAAAAACCTCAACAAAATGCTAGTAAACTGAATTCTAAAGCATATTAGAAGCATTATACTTCAGGGTCCTGGGTGGCTCAGTTGGTTAAGCGCCTGCCTTCGGCTCAGGTCATGATACCAGGGTCCTGGGATCAAGCCCCATGTCAGGGATCCTGCTTTTCCCTCTTCCTCTGCCAACTCCCCCTGCTTGTGCTCTCTCTCTCTCTCTCTCAAATAAATAAATAAAACCTTTTTTAAAAAAATTTTAAAAATAAAAAATAAAATAAAAGCATTATACTTCATTTATCAAGTGAGATTTATTCCTGCAATACAAGGATGATTCAATATACAAAAAAAGTCAATGTTAAACACCAAAATAGCAGAATAAAGGGGGGAAAACACATGATCATATCAATTGATGCAGAAAAAAGCATATGAAAATTTCAATACATTTTAATGATAAAAACACTGAACTAACTAGAAGTAGAAGGAAAGTACTTCAGTATAATAAAGACCACCTATAAAAAACATAATGTAATACTCAATGGTGAAAAATTGAAACCTTTTCCTCTAATGACAAGGAGCAACACAAGGATGTAAGATTTTGTCACTTATTTAATGTAGTAGAAGTCCTAGTCTAGAGCAAGAGGCAAGTAAAAGAAATAATAGGCACCTAAATTGGAACAGAAAAAGTAAAATTATCTCTGTTTACAGTTTCCATGATTTCATATATATAGAAAACCCTGAGGATTTTACACGCATACACATACACACACATACAACTAATAAATTCAGCAAAGTTTCAGGATACAAAATTAACACATGAAAATCAATCGTATTTTTATACATTAGCAATGGAAAGTTCCAAAAAGAAATTAAGTAAACAATTTTATTTATCAATGTATCAAAAAGAAAAAATACTTATAAGTAAAATTAACCAGAGTAATAAAATTTGTAAAATGAAACCCACAAAATGTTGCCAAAGAAAATTAAAGAAAACACACCAAAAAATGGAAAGTTATCCCATGTTTATGGCTTGGAAGACAAACTATTAAGATGGCAATATCACCCAAAGTGATCTACAGCTCCAAAGCAAACCTTATCAAAATACCAATATGTGTCTACAGAAATAGAAAAATCCATCCTAAAATCTGTATGGAATCTCAGGGGCCTCAAATAGAAAAACTAACCTTGAAAATGGAGAACAAACTTGGAGGTCTCATACTTCCTGATTTCAAAACTTACCACAATAGCTACAGTATTCAAAACAATGTATATTGGCATGCTAGCATAAAGACAGATACATACACCAATAGAATAAAATAGAGACCCCAGAAGTAAATCCTTCCATCAATGTCTAATAATTTTTGATAAGGGTACCCATACCATTCAGTTGGAAAGGAAAGACTTTTCAACAATTGGTGTTAAGAAAACTGGATATAGACATGCAAAAGAATGAAGCTAAATGCTTACTTACATGATATCCTAAAATTAACACAGAATGGATTAGATACATAAATGTAACAGCTACAATTATAAAACTCTTTTTTAAAAATGATGGAGATTAAGGAGTGCACTTGTTTAGATGAGCACTGGGTGTTGCATGTAAATGTTGAATCACTAAATTGTACACCTGAAACTAATATTACTCTGTATGTTAACTAACTGGAATGTAAATAAAAACTTTAAAATCTTTTTTTATTTGTGTATAGTTGACACACAGTGTTATATTAGTTTCAGGTATACAACATAGTGATTCAACTAATCTATGCACTATGCTAAAAACTATAAAACTCTTAGAAGAAAATATAGGGGGAAAGTTTTTTGACATTGGATTTGGCAATTATTTCTTGGATATGATGCCAAAAATCACAGGCACAAAAGAAAATATAGATCAAAATTTTAAAAACATTTGTACATGAAAATCAACAGTGAAGTTAACTTTAATGGATATGGAGTTTCAGTTTGGAAAATTGAAAAAATTTCCAGGGATGGATGATGGTGATGTTTGTAAAGTAATGTGAATACACTTAATGACACTGAATTGTACACTTAAAAATGGTAAAAATGATTTTATGTCATGTATATTTTTTCACAATAAAAAAAATTTCAAGTATACACCAACAATCCATCAATATAAAAAAAAAATAATAATACGCCATGACCAAGTGGTATTTTTTCCAAAAATGCAAGGCTGGAAATTAATGTGTAATGGTACTGTATCAATAAACTGAAAGACAAAAAATATGATCATTCCAATAAACACAGAAGAGGACAGGAAAACCTAGCATTTAACTCTTGATTAAAAAAAAACTTAAAAAGTGGGTAACAGAAGTGGAACTTCCTTAACCTAATAAAGAGGATTATGAAAAACCATAACTAACATCATCTTTAATAATGAAAAACTCAATGCTCAACTCTTAAGATAGTGAACAAGTCAGAATATATGCTCTGAGTACTTACACTCAATATTGTACTGGAAGTACTAATCAGGAAAAATAGCCAAGAAGAAAAAACAAAAGGCATTTAGATTATAAATTAAGAAATTAAAATATATCCATTTCCTATGACATTTTCTGATATACAGAAATTCTGGGAATCCACTAAAAATATTTACTAGAACTAATAAAGAATTTTAGCAGGGTTGCAGGATAAAGGTTCAATACTCAAAATCAATTGATATCTATACACTAGTAATGAGCAATGAAATTTGAAAAAAATCCTATTTATAATAGCATCAAAAAGAATATCAAGAAATATATTTAACAAAAGTAGTATAGAGCTTGTATACTGATAGTTACAAAGCTATAAAACATTTAATTAAAATTAACTAAATAAGATACAAATATTGGAAAGACATCTCATGTTTATGGATTGGAAACAACATAGTTGATGTAACATTACACCTCAAATTGATGTACAAATTCAACACAAAATTACTATAAAATTCCACAGCTGACTTTTTTGCAGAAATTGACAAGTTGATTCTGAAATTCAAGAAATGCAAGAGACCTAGGATAGCCAAAATAATCTTAAAAGAAAAAAAAAGTTGGATTCCTTACATCCCTGATTTCTAAACTACAAAGCTATCATAATCAAGACAGTATGCTACTGACAGAAGCATATACATGTGTAGATCAATGGAGTAGAACTGATGGTCCAGAAATAAGCCTTTACTTTTGCAATTAAGTGATTTTTTCAGCAGAGATGCCAAGTCAATTAATGGGGGAATAATCATCTTTTCAACAGTGATGCTGGGGCAATTGGGTATCCACATGCTAAAGAATTAATTTGGAACCGTTTTTCACACCATATACAAAATTAACTCAAAATGGATTTTAAACCCAAATTTAAGAGGAAAACATATAAAACTCCCAGAAAAAAAGTGGGGGGGAGTAAATCAGGACCTTGGATTAAGCAATGCTTTCTTGTTTATAACACCAAAATCACAAGCAGACACATACAAAAATAGATAATTTGAACCTCATCAGAATTAAAACTTTGCATTTCAAAGGTGGCTATCAGGAAAGTGATGACATAATCTACACAATGAAATAAAAGATTTGCAAAACATGAATTTAACAATAAACTGAATACAGATTATATAAAGAACTATTACAACTCAATAATAAAAAAGACAACCCCATTAAAAGAAATAGCTGAAGGATGTAAATAGATCACTCTCCAAACAAGAAATACAATGGTCAATAAGCACATGAAAAGATGTTCATCACTAGTCTTCAGGTAAATGCAAATCAAAACCACAAGATACCACTTCACACTCATTAGGTCATCCACAGAATAACATGGATATCAATTCAACTAAAATTAATGTATGAGTTAATTTTTTAATTTGGTTCTTAAGTTTATATGGAAGAGAGCCATGTCAAGATGTATGAAGAAGATACAAAAGCCTAAGATGACTTATCTTTGAGATATTAAAATAATTATAAAGGGAGAGAAATTAAAATAGCATTAAGATTGGCCAGGTAGAGAAAAATGACTGAGAGCATGAGAAACATTCACACTTTTAGGTTTAAAAACAACCAACCAACACTTAATTTTTAGCAGATACTGCATTACAGTGCATTGAAGAGTATTAAGTTGGGGCAGTAAAGGTGATCACCAATATGTTATAATATTAAACTGTATATATGTCAAACAAAACACATACAATCACATACATCCTCTCCCTCCCTCCCCTAGCCTCAGGCAACTATTAATTTACTTTATGTCTTTATATATTTGCCTATTTTGTAAGCTAAATATGAATGGAATCAGAATCTGTGGTCTTTTGTGACTGGCTTTCTTAGCTTAACATAGGTTTTCAAAATTTATTCACATTTAGCAAAAATCATCACTTTATTTTTATTAACTAAATAATATTCTGCATTTTGTTCACTCATGCATCAGTTGATGGACATTTGGGTTGTTTCTACATTTTGGCTATAATGAATAATGGTATGATGAACATTTGTATTTAAGGTTTTGTGGGGACATGTTTTCAGTTCTCTTAGGTATATATACCAAGGGTTAAACTGCTATGTTCAACATTTTGAGGAACCTCCAAATTGCTTTCTAAAGCAGCTGTATCATTTTATGTCTAGCAATGCATGAGTTCAGATCTTGCCATATCCTCACAAAAATTGCTATTGTCTTTTAATTATGGCTATCCTAGTGAATGTGAACAAGTACCATGTTGTGGTCTTAATTTGCATTCCCTTAATGACTAATGATGTTGAGCATCTTTCATGTGATTTGCCATTTCTATGTCTTTTTTTTTTTTTCAGAAATGTCTACGCATTTTTTTTCCTTTTTGTTAAACCACATTGTCTTTTTATTGCTGAGTTGCATGTTTCTTATGTATTCTGTATATGTCCATTATTAAAAATATGGGTTTGCAAATATATTCTCCATTCCTTGAGCTATCTTTTTACTTTCTTGGTGATTTTCTTTGAAGAACAAAAGTTCTTTAAATTTTTGAAGTCCAGACGATTCTTTTTTCTTTTATGACCTGTGCTTTGGGTATCTTATCTAAGAAAACATTGCTTAATCCAAGGTCACTTAAGATTTATGCCTATGTTTTCCTCTAAAAGTTTTACAGTTTTAGCTCTTACATTTAGGTCTATAATACATTTTAAGTTAATTCTTGTGTTTGGTGTGAGGTAGGGGTTCAACTTCATTCTTTTGCCTGTGAATGTACACTTGTTCAAGCACATTTATTTGCACGTCATCCTTGCTCAGGGGTCATGCTAATCTTCTCTGTATCGTTCCAATTTTAGTACATGTGCTGCCAAAGCGAGCACCAAGCATATTTATTGAAAAGATTTAAAGGGTATTTTTGCTCATTACAGAATTCTGAGTGGGCAGTTACTTTCTTTTAGCCCTTAAGAAGTGTCTTCATTTTGTCATCTGGCTTCTATAATTGTTGACGAGAAATCTGACTCACACTTGTTTTTTAAAAGTTATTGTACCTTTTTCTCCCACTCTAGATGTTTTGTTTTCATCTTTTCATTTTTTTGTAGTAGTTTTGCTAGGATGTCTTTATGTGTTTTTTCTTTAAAGACATTCTTCTTGGGACGCCTGAGTGGCTCAGTCAGTTAAGCGGCTGCCTTCGGCTCAGGTCATGATCCTGAGGTACTGGGATCGAGTCCCCCATCGCGCTCCTTGCTATGCGAGAAGCCTGCTTTTCCCTCTGCCTGCTGCCCCCCACTTGTGCTTGCTCTCTGTCTTTCCCTCCCTCTCTCTCTGACAAATAAATAAACAAAATCTTTAGAAAAAAAAGACATTCTTCTTAAGATTCTTAGAGCATCTTGAATTTGTGGGATTAACTTTCATTTTGAAAAGTATTGGTTCTTATCTCTTTAAATATTGCTACTTTCCATTCTCTATTTTATCTTTTTAATGACTCTTTCCTGAGTTAGGCAGATTGAGTGAGGTAGTGATCACTGAAATCTAATCAGGCAATGAAATGGGCCAGGGCTGATATACAGTCTTGTTCCACA
Organism: Mirounga angustirostris; assembly: GCF_029215605.1. Lineage (NCBI taxonomy): Eukaryota > Metazoa > Chordata > Mammalia > Carnivora > Phocidae > Mirounga > Mirounga angustirostris. The sequence continues at coordinate 166,273,136 of NW_026991710.1, forward strand.
TCTGCCTCATTATCTTGGGTGTGACCCTTGTAAACTACTAATTGATAGCCTTGTCAATATTTGTTTTCACTGTAAGTCTTCCTGAGATAAATTCTTGCTATTTAGAGAATCTCAGAACAGCTTCCTAGCCTCCTAACATAGGCACTTCAAAATGTAGTGAAATCTTTTAGAAGATTAAGGTTTTCTGGTGGCAAGCTTCTTCTACCATTTGGTCTTTGATTATCTTGTGACTACAGGGAAATTCATAATGCCTTTTTAATGTTTTTAACCTAATTAACCAAATTGCTGAGCAGCTTCAGAGCTCCAAAAATGCCTCATGGAAAAAATTTTCTATGGTTTTGACAGTCCCCTTAAATTTCAACTGCTAGATTTTTCTTTTTTTTCTAATAGAAGATCTCTGCCTAATCCAAGCCTGATCTTCAACTTCAAAATCTCCAAATGTCTCTAGGAAAAAAATTGGCTAACAGTGGTCCCCTAAAATATGCAAACTTTCTCTCCTGTCATAATTTAAACAATTAGCTGTTTTTGGTTTCATTATAGTCTAGTATCTTTTAAAATATCATCAATAAAATGTATCTTAATTTTTCCAGTTATTTTCTCACTACTTGCTGCATCCTTTCCCTAAATTTAATATTTAATACAGGTTTTATATTTAATGTAATTACTAAATATTTAAATGTAAATAAGCTGTCTTAGAATTTATTGTCCTAGTCTATGTCCTTTTTTAAACTTTGTTCTTGTCTTCTTTGGAATTAATCAAGTACTGTTATTGTTTTTGTTTTTCTCCTTTATGAGCTTGTAGTTTCAAATTATTTTATTATTATTTTTGTAGCTGTCTTAAATTATAAAATGAATACTTGACTTATGCCAATTTTTAATTTTGCTTTGTGCTACATTTTATTGGAATGATTGAGTTTTGTTTCAGGTTTGTTTTTTTTTCTTGGTGAAACTATTTTTTTCTCTTTTTATTCATCTAGGGATTAACATTTTTGACATATTAATAACTCCATTTCATACTATTCTTTAAATTTTAAAATATGTATATTTTAAGAGATATGTATCTTAGTCAAAAATGAATTTTGCTAATTTCTATGATGATTATTTCTTCTTGCTTAATTCTTCTAACTCCTGGTTTAGTCTCCCTTTTTTTGGACATCATTCACAACCAATTCTTACAGAAATAAATTTGGAAAGCAAATTATAGGAGTTCAAATGTGTGCTTTCGTATACTTTTTTTTTTTTTTTGGCATCTACCTATTTAACATTGGGTGAAATTTGCAATTCTACCTGCCAGCTTAAACAGAAGTTCTACCTTTCCAATGATCTAACCAATATGCTTATTTTTACATTTTAACCAGTATACCTTTAAAATCAAGATTTTCTTTTCCTTTCTCTTTCTCTTTCTTTCCCTTTCTCTATTTATCTCTATATATGTATAGATATAGACAGGTAGATGATGTAGATGAAAAGATAGAGATGATATAGATAAAAGATAGGTAAAGATAGATGATAGATGATAGAGAGAAAGAGAGATGATAGATATAGATAGATAGATAGATGATAGATAGATGATAGATGATAGATGATGATAGATGATAGATAGATGATAGATAGATCGATAGATAGATAGATAGATAGATGATAGATAGATAGATAGATAGATAGATAGATAGATAGATAGATAGATGATAGATAATAAAGAGATAGAGAGATGGAGAGATAGAGATATCTTTCTTCAAAATTTCCTTTGTGGTTCAAATCACCTAGTTCCTTGGGAGAGCACTTTACCATTATATAAGTTTATTTCCTTGTATCTTTGTGTTGCCTTTCTTGGAACCAGTAGTTATTGTATGTTTATTTTGGGAGTGGATAATCTCTTTGCAACACCTTTTTACACAGAAATTAGAGTAGGCATTTACCTGTTACCATTGAGAAAAGGTTGACCCACCTGGCTATTTACATGAGTATCCTGCATATTTTCTCTGTCAATTGTTCTTTCTTCTTCTGATATAGACATGACATGCTGCTGCCATTGCTGTTGTCTCCACCTTCTTCAGCAAATGATTCTGTGTATATTTTGTACCATGGTTTTCCTTTTTTTTTTCAACCTTGGTGCACATCATCTTTCAATGGTTTAATAGTTACTGGATCTTCATGACCCTTTTTTGGGATTTTCATAAGCTATCCTTGTAGTTCCTAGGTGTGAATGCGTGTATCTGGCCATGTGTATCTGCATGTGTGATTTAAATTGTACTCATATGCCAACTTTGGCCTTTAATGTTCATAGTCGTATGTATTTATTTTATATTTACTAAGAAAACTGTGGATATGGAGTGAGAGAAGGAAGTGTAACTTATGTTCAGTCTGCTTTCTTCTTCCTCAAATGAAGATCCCATGGACTTTGAATGTTTCCCTTTATTATTTTGTGGAAACAATTCATAACTTTAATTCCAGACAACTTATCTGATTTTTTTCTTACAGTATTCCTTATCTCTTTCTGTAATCCTTTAAAATATTTATACTAAAAATCACATTATTTTTTTAAATCACAATTATGTATCAATATCTATTTTTTAGTTTCCAGAAAAATACATATATGGGAAATCAAATTATAATAAATACCTTCACCAAATAAATCTGTACATTGCTTTATTCCACTTATACAACTTCCATTCAGACAGAGCCATTGATTCTCTCCACATGGATGCCCATTCTGAACAAAAACGTTATCTTGACATGTTGCAGATGATCCATTGCAATATTCAGGGAGATCACATTCATCAATGGGAGGCCTACATATTACTCCTTTTGCTGAATACTGATGGGATGAAGTAAATGACATTGAATAAAGCAGAATGTGAACATATAAATATTATAAAGAAGATGACTTTGTTCATGTAGGTAATGTAGAAAATTTAAGAAGGCTCTTACTTGACAATTTGTACAGCATACACCAGTATCACAAATTGAGCCAGCTTTTAGTGTACATGTGGCAGGATTGCAGCATGAGTTTGATCTAGCATCACAATCCTGAAAGGCAAATCAAATGCTCTGAAGTATCTTCCAATTTTTACTTGCATGAGGTAGATATTTTAATGATAACAGTATATTATATAATATACAGATAGATGCTTAATTCACATGGCAAACATAAAAAGTAAAGCCACTTATTCATTGACATAACAGATATTTATTAGTTACTACTCTATGCTGTACTGTATATCCCTAGTGTAGGTTTGATTATATTGGTAGGATTTTCTGAAACCCTGGAGTCCACCAAAGGCAAGACATCAAGTTCTCTGGTGCTTGTAGACAAAGAGATAGTTACATACAAGACATAAAGTAAACAGAAACTATGATTTATCAGTTTCATTATAGTGACTAATTCCTAATCAACTCTTATGAATCTATTGTGTTCTAATAAGTCTGTAACGTTTATAGGATGTCCAAAGTTTACTTTACTGTTAATCCTCTAAAGACAAAGAGCTAGAAAATAATATTTCTAAACGTGATGGAAATTATCACCTTTATATCACTTATCTATATCTTATTATGCCTTGGTTAATGCTATGATTCCATCCATGACCAGTGATTTTGTTTTTAAAAATTCAATTACTATGCTTAATAAAAGCAACAGATAAGAAAAGAGAAGGTTATAGAAACGATGCTTACACACAGACACACAGACACACAGACACACTTACTTTTTAAATTCCCCAGGATTTGGAATAGGGTTAATTGGACAAAATTCTCAGTAAATTACACAAAAATAAATCATGAATTTCACTAATTTTAATATGAATTATAGCATAATACTTACTAGGGTAAACTAAATTTGCAGTATTTTCCAGAACTATTCTGCCTAATCAATGTCATTGTTATTGCTATCTATATGGGATTCCAAAGAATAAAGTTATATCACAGGGACTGGCTCAATTATATGATAGTTAATAGAGCTAACATACACAACTGTGAATTTTTACTAGAAATTTTCAGAGTTTCCATTCAGATCCAAACAAGAAAGACAAATTGGTACTGAGAAATAATTTCTTAAAAACAAATCATCCAACTAGGTATCTAAAAGCTCACTTTCATATTGGGGAGGGTATACACGTGTGACTTTAGCTACTGCTGTAGGGAACACTAAAGCCCTTTCATGTCTTGATTTTCTCACATCCAAATGCCCATTATTAAGTCTCGGGATCTCTCTCCCTTATTGCATTCCCTCAACTCTTCCACCTCCCTCTAATCCAGCAGCTTTATCTAAGACTTTTGTGGGTTAGAAAATATGCTTTTATTGATTATGTATGGTCCAAATATCTTTTACTTAAATACTGACCTGTATTAAAATAGTCAAAGCCACAAATATACCTCATTTTCTTGTCGACTTGTGAGAACTTTATATATTTATTTTCCTGAATGCCAGCAGATCTTAGGTTTGGAAGAAATATGGGTGTACCTTATTTTATTGTGCTTCATTTCTTTGCACTTTGCAGATATTACATTTTGTACAAATTGAAGGTGGCAAGCCTACATTAAGCAAGTCTATCAGTGTCATTTTTCAAACAGTCTCTGTGTCACATTTTAGTAATTCTTGAAGTATTTCAAACTTTTTCATCTTATTCTATTTGTTTTGGTGATCTGTTTTCAGTGATTTTTGATGTTACTGTTGCAATTTTGGGGATTGTCATGAACCATGCCCATATAAGACAATAAACTTAATTGTGTATGCTCTGACTATTCCACTGATGAGTTGCTCCTCTCTCTCCCTCTTCTCAGGCCTCCTTATTCCCTAAGACACAACAACATTGAAATAAGGCCAATTAATAACCCTACAATGACCTCTAAGTATTCAAGTTAAAGGAAGAGTCCCATGTTTCTCACTTTAAGTCAAAAGCTAGAAATTATTAAACTTAATGAGGAAGGTATGTTGAAAGCTGAGATAGACCAAAAGCCAGGACGCTTACACCAAAAAGTTAGCCAAGTTTTGAATGCAAAGGAAAAGTTCTTGAAGGAAATTAAAAATACTGCTCAGTGACACCTGAATGATAAGAAAGCAAAATGGCCTTATTGCTGATGTGGAGAAAGTTTTAGTGGTCTGGATAGAAGATCAAACCAACCATAACATTCCCTTAAGCCAAAGCCTCATCCAGAGCAAAGCCCTAATTCTTTTCAATTCTATGAAGGTTGAGAGAGGTGAGGAGGCTGCAGAAGACCCTGAAGCTGGCAGAGGCTGGTTCATGAGGCTTAAAGAAAGAAGCTATATCCACCACATAAGAAAGCAAAGTTAAGTAACAAGTGCTGATGTAGAAGCTGTACAAGTTATCTAGAAGATTGACTAAGATAATTAATGAAGGTGACTACACTAAACAATAGGTTTCCAATGTAGATAAAACACCCTTCCATTGAAAGATGTCACCTAGGACTTTCATAGGTAGGGCGGAGAAGGTAATGTTTGGCTTCAAAGTTTTAAAGGACAGGCTGACTCTCTTGTTGGGGGTTAATGCAGTTGGTCACTTTTAGCTGAAGTTAATACCAATTTAGCATTTCAAAACTTCTAGGGCCCTTAAAAATTATGCTAAATCTATTCTGCCTGTGCCCTATAAATGCAAAGTCTAGATGACAGCACATATGTTTACAACAAAGTTTAGTTAATATTTTTTTTAATTTTTATTGTTATGTTAATCACCATACATTACATCATTAGTTTTTGATGTAGTGTTCCATGATTCATGGTTTGTGTATAACACCAAGTGCCCATGCAATAAACGCCCTCTTTAATACCCATCACCAGGCTAACCCATCCTCCCACCCCCCTCCCCTCTAGAACCCTCAGTTTGTTTTTCAGAGTCCATCGTCTCTCATGGCTCATCTCCCCCTCTGATTTCTCCCTTCATTCTTCCCCTCCTCCTATCTTCTTCTTTTTTTTTTTTAACATATAATGTATTATTTGTTTCAGAGGTACAGATCTGTGATTCAACAGTCTTGCACAATTCACAGCACTCACCATGGCACATACCCTCCCCAATGTCTATCACCCAGCCACCCCATCCCTCCCACCCTCCACCACTCCAGCAACCCTCAGTTTGTTTCCTGAGATTAAGACTTCCTCATATCAGTGAGGTCATATGATACATGTCTTTCTCTGATTGACTTATTTCACTCAGCATAATACCTTCCAGTTCCATCCACGTCATTGCAAATGGCAAGATCTCATTCCTTTCAATGGCTGCATAATATTCCATTGTTTATATATATACCACATCTTCTTTATCCATTAATCTGCCAATGGGCATCTTGGTTCTTTCCACAGTTTGGCTATTGTGGGCATTGTTGCTATAAACATCGGGGTGCACGTACCCCTTCGGATCCCTACATTTGTATCTTTGGTGTAAATAACCAGTAGTGCAGTTGCTGGATCATATGGTAGCTCTATTTTCAACTTTTTGAGGAACCTCCATACTGTTTTCCAGAGTAGTTGAACCAGCTTGCATTTCCCACCAACAGTGTAGGAGGGTTCCCCTTTCTCCACATCTCCGCCCACATCTGTTGTTTCCTGACTTGTTAATTTTAGCCATTCTGACTGGTGTGAGGTGGTATCTCATTGAGGTTTTGATTTGGGTTTCCCTGATGCTGAGCGATGTTGAGCACTTTTTCATGTGTCTATTGGCCATTTGGATGTCTTCTTTGGAAACATGTCTGTTCATGTCTTCTGCCCGTTTCTTGATTGGATCATTTGTTCTTTGGGTGTTGAGTTTCATAAGTTCTTTATAGATTTTGGATACTAGCCCTTTATCTGATATGTCATTTGCAAATATCTTCTCCCATTCTGTTGGTTGTCTTTTGGTTTTCTTGACTGTTTCCTTTGCTTTGCAAAAGCTTTTTATCTTGATGAAGTCCCAATAGTTCATTTTTGCCCTTGCTTCCCTTGCCTTTGACGATGTTTCTAGGAAGAAGTTGCTTCGGCTGAGGTCAAAGAGGTTGCTGCCTGTGATCTTCTTTAGGATGTTGATGGACTCCTGTCTCACATTGAGGTCTTTCAACCATTTGGAGTCTATTTTTGTGTGTGGTGTAAGGAAATGGTCCAGTTTCATTCTTCTGCATGTGGCTGTCCAATTTTCCCAACACCATTTGTTGAAGAGACTGTCTTTTTTCCGTTGGACATTCTTTCCTGCTTTGTCAAAGATTAGTTGACCATAGAGTTGAGAGTCCATTTGTGGGTTCTCTCTTCTGTTCCATTGATCTATGTGTCTGTTTTTGTGCCAGTACCATGTTGTCTTGATGATGACAGCTTTGTAATAGAGCTGGAAGTCCGGATTTGTGATGCCGCCAGCTTTGCCTTTCTTTTTCAATATTCCTCTGGCTATGCAGGGTCTTTTCTGGTTCCATACAAATTTTAGGATTATTTGTTCCATTTCTTTGAAAAAAGTGGATGGTATTTTGATGGGGATTGCATTGAATGTGTAGATTGCTCTAGGTAGCATTGACCTGTTCACAATATTTGTTCTTCCAATCCACGAGCATGGAACGGTTTTCCATTTCTTTGTGTCTTCCTCAATTTCTTTCATGAGTATTTTATAGTTTTCCGAGTACAGATCCTTTGCCTCTTTGATTAGATTAGCAATGCCCACAATAGCCATACTATGGAAAGGGCCTAGATGTCCATTGACAGATGAATAGATAAATAAGATGTGGTATATATATAAAATGAAGTATTATGCAGCCATCAAAAAATGAAATCTTGCCATCTGCAATGATGTGGATGGAACTAGAGGGTATTTTGCTAAGCGAAATAAGTCAAACAGAGAAAGACAAGTATCATATGATCTCACTGATATGAGGAATTTGAGCAACAAGACAGGATTATAGGGGAAGGGAGGAAAAAATGAAAATGAAACAAGACAAAAGCAGAGAGGGAGACAAACCATAAGAGCCTCTTAATCTCAGGAAACAAACTGAGGGTTGCTGGAGTGGAGGCAGGTGGGATTGATAGGGTGGCTGGGTGATGGACATTGGGGAGGGTATGTGCTACGGTGAGTGCTATGAATTTGTATAAGACAAGACTGATGAATCACAGACTTGTACCCCTGAAACAAATAATACATTATATGTTAATAAAAAATAATAAAAAAGAATATTACATAAATTTAGTTGATTAAACAGCAGCAGGGTTTGAGAGGATTGACTCCAATTTGAAAGAAGTTCTACTGTGAGTAAAACATCATCAAACACCATCACATGCTTACAGAGCAACTGTTCTTGAAAGAGTCAAATCAATGAAGGAAACTTCATTGTTGTCTTATTTTAGAAACTGCCACAGCCACCTCAACCTTCAACAATCACCAGCCTGATCAGTCAGCAGCCATCAGCATTAAAGCAAGATTATGACCTGTTGAAAGCTCATATGATCATTAGCACTTTTTTAGGAAAAAGAAAGAAAGAAAGAAAATGTATCAGCAAGTGTATTTACCAAAAAAAATATATATTTTTTTAATTAAGATATGAACCTTGTTTTTTAGACATAATTCTATTTCACACTTACTTGACTATAGGATAGTATAAATATATAACTTTTATATGCACCAGGAGACCAAAATTTATTGTGATAATCGCTTTAATGTGGTGGCCAGGAACCAAACCCACAATATCTCTGAGGTATGCCTTTATTCAGGAAGAACACTCTCAAGGGGGAAAGTAAAACCTAGGATGACTCAGAGAATTAATGATCTTGAAAATCACCTGTTTGGATAATCTACAAACCACTAAATCCATATACTGATATATAAGTGCACTCATCAGCTTATTATAATATAAAATGAGTTTGATGTATTAGGGAAAATGGCAGCATTATACTATAAAAATTTGTTTATGATTTTTTATGTAATTCTGCTATATATTCTTCCAAATTAGTACTAACCTCTGCACTTCCACAGTCACACTGTTCTCCTTGTTCCACTTGTCCATTACCACAAACCGCAGCTTTGTATGATGGATCTAAGTGTGGCTGATTTTGAAGACATTGGGACTTTGGATTTGAAATAAAATGTGCAAAATCCTCCATGCTGCAGTTACTAAAGATCTTCACACCACTGGAATGACTAAACACATATCAAACTTCAAATTTTTATGTAAGTATTGCTTCATAAATCGCCTAGACTGGGAATAAAGCTATTTAATAGGATTCCACAAGAGTCAAATGCTCAATTTTGTTAGTGTCAAACCTTCATTTTCTGTACAAAGGAAATCAACTGTGCAAGAACTTATATTAGATATTTTAGTTTGAATTAATAAAATTTTATTGTTTCTTATATTACACTCACTCATGACATTATTTTCTCTTACAGCTCCTACCTCACAAAGTACTCCATCTGTTTCATTTGTTGCTTCTTTTTCTTTTCATGACTCTTAGATATTATAATAGCCTGTATTAACAAAAGAGATTGGGCTTTTTGCTTCTTTTATCTATATTTATTCATAGGTAATCTTATTCAGTACTGCATTTTGAATAACACCTATACCTGACAGCTCAGATAGCTGTTTCTCTAACTTAAATATATTGTCTAAACTCGAGTCCAGTAACCAATTCTTTATTCAAACAGAGATAACATTTCTAAGCACACATCTAAAATACTACTCTTTTAAATTTACTACTCTTTATTATTTATTTATTTATTTATTTATTTATTTATTTATTATTTATTTATTTTAAATTACTACTCTTTATTCTTTTAGTGACATTTTTCTTTAAAATGTTTATTAACAACTGAAATGTTATTTATTTGCTCATATCTTCTCTTAAGAGTTTTTTAGCTCCGGGAGAAAAGGCATTCCAATCCCTTTCTTCTCTAGCACAGAGTACAGATCTCAATGATTTTTTATTTTTAAATAAATGAGTCTATGTGGAAACCATCTGTTGTAAATAGTACAGTCTTTGGTTTCTGTCACATTATGACTTTTGTTATTCTGAATAGTATTAACATGTAAAAAGATTATATTCATAAAGTTTATAATTTGATGAAGGATATAGGTAATGTGAAGTTGTTGGATTTTAAGGCAATAGACTCAAATCATAGTTCTTTGGGTTTGGACAGGGAAATGTTATTTACATGAGGTTCATGAACAAATTGGGGATTTTTTAATGAATTACCAATTTTTTTGGAGGTCATATCCTGGTTTAAACATACTCCAGTTATAATAACCACAAATAATGGATTTATTGTTACATTGCAAATAATTCAGATGATTTCTATCTAAATACCCAAAACCAAAAGATGAAAAAGTGATACAGCATTATATTATTTAAAACTAGGTAATGCAAGATATGTTTATTATGTGTAATTGGTTTATAAGGGATACACTTCCTAGTAGTAAAATTAATGTTGTCATTAAAAAAAGTATCAATCATAATTATATCCAACTAAAGAATTTCTTTGCAGCTTGAATCTTTACAAACATTTGTTGGACATTCCCATTCTCCATTCTCTCATTTTTCCTTGATAATAGAACTTCTGATTTTCAGTTGAATACAGGACTTGTACAATCATTACATTTCTTGGCCTTTTGTAAAGTTAGGCATATGGGGCTCCTGGGTGGCTCAGATGGTTAAGTGTCTGCCTTCGGCTCAGGTCATGATCCCAGGGTCCTGGGATCGAGTCCCACATCGGGCTCCCTGCTAGGCGGGGAGCCTGCTTCTCCCTCTGCCTCTGCCTCTCTCTCTCTCTCTCTGACTTTCATGAATAAATAAATAAAACATTAAAAAAAAGAAATTATAAAGTTAGGCGTATACATGTATAAAGGTCAGATAAGTGGTCTAAAACAAAACCATATGTTTAAATTCTAGAAAATAATGTTGACAGCCATGTTTTCATTCTATTGGTGACTCTAATTTTGGTTAAATGTTATAATTAAAGCTTCCATCATGAGCTATGAGATGATCTTGGATAAGAAAGCCACTGTGTAGAAATTAATGTGGAATTATACAGTGAAATGCCATGCAATTAATAGAATGCTAATTCCTCAATTAAAATAAACTTTTCTTTAAGCCATTATTACTTTAGGATTTCTGTAACTTGGACTCAAATCTAAATACAAATGCCATCCCAATAAATACAGATCTCAATCAGGATGTTGCTGTTTTAATCACATTTCACCCATTTTCTCACCACTCACTACAAAATTGTGAAGCATTGACAGCAGGAGGCAGTGTTCTCATTACAGTGAGGTATAGAATACTAGAATAGATCATCTTTTGCTTAATCCATAAACAAAACATGTGTCCAATATCTGTATTTTTTTAGAAGAAGCAACACTCAGAAATAAGATGAATAAAACCTGTGTTCAAATATACCTCTGGAGAAGTTATTAGAGCATTTCAATTACTAACTGAAAAAAAAATACAACACTTCAACACATACTCTCTCTGTGAAGTTTGTACAGCATGGAGATAATCAGGCAAAAATGGGAAACAAAAGGATAAAAACAATTACTATTATTAAATAAGTCACAATGAACTTCAAGATATGTACATCTAAAACAATAAATATCAAATCAGAAATTAATAACAAAAAGGCATCTAGGTGATCCACAAATATTTGAAAATCAATTGACATACCTCTAAACCAACCCACTAGACAAAAAAAAGAATCACAAAGAAAATGAAAATATTTTAACCAAATAAAAAATAAATACAAAATATCAAAATGTATGGTATATAATTGAAGCTGTGGTTAGAGGGAAATGTATAGCTTTAAAGGGCTTACACAAAAAGAAAAAAGGTTTAAAATTAAATATTTGCATTTTCACATTAAAAATCTAGGGGAAAAAATAGTTTACCCCAAACTATACATAAAATTAAGAAAATAAACTGGACAAGTGATGAGAGCTAATGAAATTAAAATACAGTCTTTAAAAAAATCAATTGATTTGATAAAAACCCAAGTTGGAATGATTAAGAAAAAAAAAGAGAAGGGGCACTGGGTGGCTCAGTCGTTAAGTGTCTGCCTTTGGCTCAGGTCATGATCCCAGTGTCCTGGGATTGAGCCCCACATCGGGCTCCCTGCTCCGTGGGAAGCCTGCTTCTCCTCTCCCACTCCCCCTGTTTGTGTTTCTGCTCTTTCTATCTCTCGTTCTGTGTCAAAAAATTTTTTTAAAAATCTTTAAAAAAAAAAAAGAGAAAACACAAATTATATCAGAGATAAAAGAAGTAATATCACTAGAGATTCCAGTGACTTTTAAAGAAAAATAAATGGAATTTAGGCTTGGGAAGATGGCAGAGTGGGAGGACCCTAAGCTTACCTCATCCCATGTTTACAACAAGACATCACTCTCATCCCATTAATAAACCAGAGAGTGATCCAAAGACTGGCCGAATAAACCCCATAACTAAATGTAGAGAAGAAGCTACATCAGAGAGATTAGGAAGGGCAGAAATGGTGGTCAGGAGCTGCCCACAGGAAAAGGGACGCAGCCAGCTCTGAGAAGGGAAAGCACCAGGGGGCCCACATGCGGGGTGAAGGGGGGGGTGAATCCCCATAACATCTGCTTTGAAGAGAGGCTGAATTCCATGAGTTTGTATAACCAGCAGAACTTGGAGCCTGGAACTTCAAAAGTCAGCTGACTCAGCACTGGGTGAGCAAGGAAGGTGAGTAATAGATGGGTCCTCAACCTTAAAGAGATAGCAGCTCTCAGAGAGACAACATAGAAGTGACTGTTTGCAGAACAGAGAGGCAAATGAGAGGGAAATCAGTTTATACTAATTTCAGAGTGTGATGGGGGACTTCTCCAGCAACAAAGGATTTGGCAGTTGCCATTTTCCTCTCTTGCAATCTAGCATAAACACAGAGGCACCTGTGGGAGATGGCACGGCACTGATACATGCTACCTAACTTGCTAGCAGTGTTCCCTGTTCACAAATTCTTCTGAGGAACCACACAGTCCAAGCCTGCTGGCCTCAGCCCTGGGCTCAGTGCAAGTTTTGTTAACTCCACACATGCCCCATGCAGCTGCCTCAAGAATAGAGTCACACAAACACATGCCATGCTGGGTGGCCACCACACTATAAGGGACCTGGCCTATGACTAGCAGCTCAGTGCAAATTTTGCTAACACCATTGCCCCACCCTTGAGACCTCTTGCAGTCACATCCCCTCAGAGCCAGCCTGCCTGGGTCCCATTAACACCACAGAGAGCAAGCACAGCCCACAACAGGCAGAGCCAGTGCAGACATCTGGACTGAAAGAAAAAGCAACTCAAACACAACAGCATGATGCAAGCAACACACATAAGAGACTCCCTTGAAGTGCCAGGTTCTGGTGATCAGGGGACCCTGCACTGCAGGGCACTATAGGACTTCTTCTTCATAAAGCCACTACTTTCAAGAGAAGAAGATGTAACTGACTTTCCTAACATACAGAAATAGACACAGAGAGGTAGAAAAATGAGGAGACAGAGAGATATGTCCCAAATGAAAGACATGACAAAATCATAGCAGGAGATCTAAGTGAAACAGAAATAAATAATATGTCTGATAGAGAATTTAAAATAATGATCATACAAGGACACACTGGACTTCAGAAAAAAGTGGAGGATATTATTAAGAGCCTTGACAAAGAGATATAAAATATCAAAGATGAAGAAGTTAATAAATGAAGTTAAAAATACAATAGATGGAATAAACAGAAGACTACAGGAAGCAGAGGAATGTATCAGTGACCTGGAGTACAGAGTAATGGAAAACAAGCAAGCTGAACATGTGAGAGACAAATACTGCATAATGAGAATAGACTCAGAGAACTCAAAGACTCCATCAAGCATGATAACATTTATACTATAGGGACCAAAGAAGGAGAAAAGAGAGAAAGGGGAGGGGGGCGCAGAAAATGTATTTGAAGAAGTAATAGCTGAAAACTTCACAAATCTGGGGAGGGAAACAGAGACCCAGATTCAGAAAGCAAAGAGTTCCAAAAGAGTCCACACCAAGACACACACTAATTGAAATGGTAAATTAAAAAAAAATAGTGATAAATAATTGTAAAGGTGGCAAGAGAAAAGAAGACGGTTACATGCAAAGGACACTTCATAAGGCTATCAGGCTTATTTTTCAGCAGAAACTTTGCACACCAGAAGAGAATGGCACAATATATTCAACATGCTGAAAGGGAAAAATCAGCAGCCAAGAATATTCTATCGGGCAAGGCTATCATTCAGAATAGAAGGAGAGATAAAGTCGGGGAGAAAAAAAGATGGTGGGGGAGTAGGGGATCCTATTCCAACTACTCCCCTGAATTGAGCTGGACCAGACCACTCTGAACACCCACAAAATCAGCCTGAAATGTAAGAAGATAGATTTGGATCTCTACAAACAGAATATCACAGGTGGTTGGTTTCAAGGTATGAAGCGGGGAGCCCTGATTCCATGGGCAGATGTTGGAAGATAAATGGAAAGGGGAGGGAGACTTCAGGATCCTGCACCACTGGTGAGCAAAAGCCTCCCACGCTGGGGACAGGGCACAGACTTGCAGACTGGTAGAGACAGGGAAAGAACTTTAGGACAGCCCCCCCCACACTGAAACCCAGAGCTGCATGGCCGCAGGTGTAAACTGAGGGCGGCTAGTGGTTTTAGAAGCACAAAGGGCAAAGATGTGCCCCGACCTGGAGGCTAGGACAGGGAGCGCTGCTGAGGGGCGCACAACTGAGGACACTGCAGTTTATAGCAACACAGACAGAAATGGAGATAGTGTGACCTGGAGAGCTCACTGAAGAACAGACTGTGATCTCTCTGTTCTGAGGCAGAGGGTTGGAAAGTCTCTTCTGTTCTGACTCTCAGAAGAGATACAGAAAGCCACCAGGGAAACCCGCCAGAGAACAATAGCCCACCCAAAAAGGGTTTTCACTGACCACCCCCTCAGGGGGCAGGGCAACTCTGTCCAAACAGGGTCACCTGAGTAACAGCATGGCAGGCCCCTCCCCCAGAAGACAGGCTGAGAGAACAAGAGGCTGACAACCTTAACGTCCCTATAAAACAGGTGTATCTTCCTTGGGTTGTGGTCAATAACTTGGACTCTGTACATTCCCTGAAACACTCCTCTTAGAATGACTAAGAAGAGGAACCCCCAAAATAGGAAAGACTCAGACACTGTGACTTCTGCCACAGATTTACAAATGGATACAGATATAACCAAGATGTCAGAAATGGACTTCAGGGTAACAGTTATGAAGATGATAGCTAGAATGGAGAAATCAATTAATGGCAACATAGAGTCTCTAAGGGCAGAAATGAAAGCTGAACTGTCAGAACTTAAAAATGCTATCAATGAGATCCAAAGCTGGGGGCATCACATTGCCCGATTTCAAGCTATATTACAAAGCAGTGATCACCAAGGCAGCATGTTACTGGCACAAAAACAGACATATAGATCAATGGAACAGAATAGAGAGCCCAGATATGGACCCTCAACTCTATGGTCAAATAATCTTTGACAAAGCAGGAAAAATATGCAATGGAAAAAAGACAATCTTTTCAATAAATGGTGCTGGGAAAATTGGACAGCCACATGCAGAAGAATGAAACTCGACCATTCTCTAACACCATACACAAAGATAAACTCAAAATGGATGAAAGACCTCAATGTGAGACAGGAATCCATCAAAATCCTAGAGGAGAACATAGGCAGTAACCTCTTTGACATCGACCACCGTAACTTCTTTCAAGATACATCTCCAAAGGCAGGTGAAACAAAAGTGAAAATGAACTTTTGGGACTTCATCAAGATAAAAAGCTTCTGTATAGCAAAGGAAACAGTAACAAAACAAAGAGGTAACCCACAGAATGGGAGAAGGTATTTGCAAATGACACTACAGACAAAGAACTGATATCCAAGATCTATAAAGAACTTCTCAAACTCAACACCCAAAAAACAAATAAGTCAAAAAATGGGCAGAAGACATGAACAGACACATCTCCAAAGAAGACATACAAATGGCTAACAGACACATGAGAAAATGTTCATCATCATTAACCATCAGAGAAATTCAAATCAAAACCACACTGAGATACCACCTTACACCAGTTAGAATGGCAAAAATGGACAAGGCAAGAAACAACAAATGTTGGAGAGGTTGTGGAGAAAGGGGAACCCTCTTACACTGTTGGTGGGAATGCAAGTTGGTAGAGCCACTTTGGAAAACAGTGGGGAGGTGCCTCAAAAAATTAAAAATAGAGGTACCCTATGACCCAGCAATTGCACTCCTGGGTATTTACCCCAAAGACACAAATGTAGTGAAAAGAAGGTCCATAAGCACTGCAATGTCCACAATAGCCAAACTGTGGAAAGAGCCGAGATGCCCTTCAACAGACGAGTGGATAAAGAAGATGTGGTCCATATATACAATGGAATATTACTCAGCCATCAGAAAGGATGAATACCCAACTTTTACATCAACATGGATGGGACTGGAGGAGATTATGCTAAGTGAAATAAGTCAAGCAGAGAAAGTCAATTAGCATATGGTTTCACTTATCTGTGGAACATAAGGAATAGCATGGAGGACATTAGAAGGAAGGGAAAAATGAAAGGGGGGGGAATCGGAGGAAAAGATGAACCATGAGAGACTGTGAACTCTGAGAAACAAACTGAGGGTTTTAGAGGAGAGGGCGTAGGGGGATGGGTTAGCCCGGTGATGGGTATTAAGGAAGGCACATATTGCATGGAGCACTGGGTGTTATATGAAAACAATGAATCATGGGGGCGCCTGGGTGGCTCAGTCGGTTAAGCAGCTGCCTTCGGCTCAGGTCATGATCCCAGGGTCCTGGGATTGAGTCCCGCATTGGGCTCCCTGCTCTGCGGGGAGCCTGCTTCTCCCTCTCCCTCTGCCTGCTTCTCTGCCTACTTGTGTTCTCTCTCTATCTCTCTGTCAAATAAATAAATAAAATCTTTAAAAAAAAAAGAAAACAATGAATCATGGAACACTACATCAAAACTAATGATGTACTGTATGATGACTAACATAATGTAATAAAATAAAATATTTTTTTTTAAAAAAGGAAGGAAAGATAAAGCATTTGCCAGACAAACAAAAGTTAAAAGAATTAATGACCACTAAACCAGCCCTACAAGAAATTGGAAAGGAGACTGTGAGTGGAGAACAAAAATCATAAGTAAAAGTAAGAAAATAGGAAGAACAAAAGCCAAAAAAAAAAATGAATTATATCTGTAAAGATCAGTCAAGAGAAGCAGAAAGTAAAAAGATGTGAAGTATGACATCAAATACCTAAACATGGAAGGGAGAGGAGTAAGAATGAGTTAAAAATTAGGTGACTATCGATATTGAACTCGAGTTGGAAGAGGCGAGTCCGGTCTCAAAATGGAGGGCCATGATCCAAAGGAACCAGAGCAGTTGAGAAAACTGTTTATTGGTGGTTTGAGCTTTGAAACTACAGATGATAGTTTAAGAGAACATTTTGAAAAATGGGGTACACTTACAGATTGTGTGGTGATGAGAGACCCCCAAACAAAACGTTCCAGGGGTTTTGGTTTTGTGACTTACTCTTGCGTTGAAGAGGTGGATGCAGTAATGTGTGCCCGACCACACAAGGTTGATGGGCGTGTAGTGGAACCAAAGAGAGCTGTTTCTAGAGAGGATTCTGTAAAACCTGGTGCCCATCTAACAGTGAAGAAAATTTTTGTTGGTGGTATTAAAGAAGATACAGAAGAATATAATTTGAGAGACTACTTTGAAAAGTATGGCAAGATTGAAACCATAGAAGTTATGGAAGACAGGCAGAGTGGAAAAAAGAGAGGATTTGCTTTTGTAACTTTTGATGATCATGATACAGTTGACAAAATTGTTGTTCAGAAATACCACACTATTAATGGGCATAATTGTGAAGTGAAAAAAGCCCTTTCTAAACAAGAAATGCAGTCAGCTGGATCACAAAGAGGTCGTGGAGGTGGATCTGGCAACTTCATGGGTCACGGAGGAAACTTTGGAGGTGGTGGTAACTTTGGCCCTGGTGGAAACTTCGGTGGAAGAGGAGGCTATGGTGGCGGAGGTGGTGGCAGCAGAGGTAGTTATGGAGGAGGTGATGGTGGCTATAATGGATTTGGAGGTGATGGTGGCAACTATGGTGGTGGTCCTGGATATAGTAGTAGAGGAGGCTATGGTGGTGGTGGACCAGGATATGGAAACCAAGGAGGTGGATATGGAGGTGGTGGTGGAGGATATGATGGTTACAATGAAGGAGGAAATTTTGGAGGTAACTATGGTGGTGGTGGGAACTATAATGATTTTGGAAATTATAGTGGACAACAGCAATCAAATTATGGACCCATGAAGGGGGGCAGTTTTGGTGGAAGAAGCTCGGGCAGTCCCTATGGTGGTGGTTATGGATCTGGTGGTGGAAGTGGTGGATATGGTAGCAGAAGGTTCTAAAAAAATTTCAGAAGAAAAGGGCTACAGTTCTTAGCAGGAGAGAGAGCGAGGAGTTGTCAGGAAAGCTGCAGGTTACTTTGAGACAGTTGTCCCAAATGCATTAGAGGAACTGTAAAAATCTGCCACAGAAGGAACGATGATCCATAGTCAGGAAGGTTACTGCAGCTTAAACAGGAAACCCTTCTTGTTCAGGACTGTCATAGCCACAGTTTGCAAAAAGTGCAGCTATTGATTAATGCAATGTAGTGTCAATTAGATGTACATTCCTGAGGTCTTTTATCTGTTGTAGCTTTGTCTTTTTCTTTTTCTTTTCATTACATCAGGTATATTGCCCTGTAAATTGTGGTAGTGGTACCAGGAATAAAAAATTAAGGAATTTTTAACTTTTCAAAAAAAAAAATTAGGTGACTATCAGCTTAATATAGACTGCTATATGGAGATGTTCTGTATAAATTGAACAATAACTAAAAAAAAAAAAGTAATAGATTTAAAAAAAAGGTTTTCCTTACTTAGATTCATCACTAAAGAAAACCAGCAAAACATGACCAAGAGAAAGAGAAGAAAGGATCAGAGAAAATCTACAAAAACAATGAGAAAACAACTAACAAAATGGCAATAAATACATATCTATCAATAATTATTTTGAATGTAAATGAACTAAATGTTCCAATCAAAAGACATAAAATGACAGAATGTATATAAAAAAGACCTATCTATATGCTACTTACAAGAGACTCATTTCAGACCTACAGACACCTGTAGATTAAAAGTGAGGGGATGTTGAAATAACAGCTATTGGCAAGGATGTGGAGAAAGGGGAACCCTCCTGCACTGTTGGTAGGAATGCAAACAGATACAGTCACTCTGGAAAACAGGTTCCTCAAAAAGTTAAAAATAGAACTACCCTATGATAAAGCAATTGCACTAGGTATTTACACAAAGAATACAAAAATACTAATTTGAAGGTATACATGTACCCCAATGTTTATAGCAGTATTATCTACAATACCCGAACTATAGAAACAGCCCAAGTGTCCACTGACTGAAGAATGGATAAAGAAGAATGGATATATAATTCCATTATATATCTAATGGAATATTACTCAGCCATAAAAAATAATGAAATCTTGCCATCTACACCAAGGATGGAGCTAGAAAGTATAATTCTAAGCCAAATAAGTCAGTCAGAGAAGACAAATCCTATGTGATTTCACTCATATGTGAAATTTAAGGAACAAAACAAAGGGGCAGAGGAAAATTAAAGAGAGGCAAACCAAGAAAATGCTCTTAATTATAGAGAACAAACTAATGGTTACCAGAGGGAAGGTGGGTGGGGGAATGGGTTATATAGCTGATGAGAATTAAGGAATACACTTGTGATAAGCACTGGGTGTTGTATGTGAGTGTTGAATCACTACATTGTATGCCTGAAACTAAAAATAAATAAATACACACATAAATAAATAAATACATAAATAAATAAATATAAAATAAAATAAAAAGAGGGTATGGAGAAACATTTATCATGCAAATGGATGTCAAAAGAAAGCTGGAGTAGCAATACTTATATCAGACAACATAGACTTTAAAACAAAATCTGTAAAAATACACAAATTAGGTTATATAATTATAAAAGGAATAATCCAATAAGATAGAACAATTATAAATATTTATGCACCCAATAAGGAAGCATCCAAATACATAAATCAGTTCATAACAAACATAAGGGAACTAATCAATGGTAACACAATAATAGTAGGGGACTTTAACATTCCACTTACATCTATGAGTAGATCATCCAAATAGAAAATCAACTAGAAAAAAGTGGCCTTGAATGACACATTGGACCAGATCATTTTAATAAACATATTCAGAATGTTCCACCCTAAAACAGCAGAACACACATTCTTTTCAAGTGCACACAGAACATTCTCCAGAATAGATTACATATTAGCCCACAAAACATGCCTCAACAAATTCTAAAAGATCAAAGTCATACCATGCATCTTTTCTGGTCACAACACTATGAAAATAGAAATCAACCACAAGAAAAAATCTGGAAAGAATACAAATACATGCAAGTTAAATAACATATTAAACAGTGAATGGGTCAATCAAGAAATCAAAGAAGAAATCAAAAAGTATATGGAAAAGAACAAAAATGAAAACACAATGATCCAAAACCTTTAGAATACAGCAAAAGCAGTTCTAAGGGTGGAGTATGTAGCAATACAGGCCTATCTTAAGAAACAAGAAAAATCTCAAATAAACAACCTAACCTTACACATAATGAAGGTAGAAAAAGGAGAACAAATGAAACTCCAAACCAGCAGAAGAAAGGAAATAATAAAGATTAGAACAGGAATAAATGATACAAACTAAAAAACAAACAAACAAACAAACAACAACAACAGATCAATGAAACCAGGATCTGGTTCTTTGAAAAGATCCACAAAATTGATAAACCTCTACCCAGACTCATTTAAAAAAAAAGACTCAAATAGACACAATCGCAAATGACAGGAGAAATAACAACCAACACCACAGAAATACAATTGTAAGACAATACTATGAAAAGCAATATAATTGTAAGAGAATACTATAAAAAGCTATATGCCAACACATTAGGCAACCCAGAAACATGGATAAATTCCCAGAAAGATATAAACTACCAAAACTGAAATAGGAAGAAGTAGAAAACTTGAACAGAAGAATAACCAGGAAGGAGATCAAATCAGTAATCAAAAAACTTTCAACAAACAAAAGCCCAGGGCCAGATGGTTTCACAGGCAAATTCCACCAAACACTGAAAGAAGAGTTAATATTCTTCTCAAACAATTCCAGAAAAATAGAAAATGAAAGAAAACTTCCAAATTCATTCTATGAGGCCAGCATTACCCTGATACCAAAATCAGATAAAGACTCCACTAAAAAAGAGAAAAACATGCCAATATCACAGGAGAAAATGGATGGAGAAATTCCTCAATAAAATACTAGCAAATTGAATCTAACAGTATATTTAAAAAATCATTCACCACAATCAAGTGGGATTTATTCCTGGGTTGCAAGGGTGGTCCAATATTTACAAAGCAATCAACATCGGTAAGAGAAAGGATAAAAACCTTTTGATCGTTTCAATGGACACAAAAAAAGCATTTGATAAAGCACAACATCCATTTATGATAAAAGCTCTCAACAAAGTAGGGATAGAGGGAACAAACCTCAATATAATAAAGGCCATATATGAAAAACCCACAGTGAATATCATAATGGGGGAAAACTAAGAACTTTCACTTCAAGGTGAAGGACTAGACAAGGATGTCCACTCTCACTACCTTTTTTCAACATGTACTGGAAGTCCTAGCTACAGCAATTAACAACAAAAAGAAATAAAAGGCATCCAAATTGGTAAAGAAGAAAACTTTCACTATTTGCAGATGGCATGATACTACATACAGAAAACCTGAAAGACTCCACCAAAAACTACTAAAACTGAAAAAAAGAATGTGAGGTTATAAAACCTATATAGGATATAAAATCAATGTACAAAAATCTGTTGCATTTCTATAATAAGAAACCTGCAAAAAGAGAAATTAAGGAACCAATCCCATTTACAATTGCACTTTAAATAATTAGATACCTAGGAATCAACCTAACCAAAGAGGTGAAAGCCCTATACTCTAAAAACTATAGAACATTGATGAAAGAAAGTGAAGATGACACAAAGAAATAGAAAGACATTCCATGCTCATGGATTAGAAGAATAAATTTTGTTAAAATATACTACCTAAGGCAATCTACACATTTAATGCAATCCCTATCAAAATACCAGCAACACTTTTCACAGAACTAGAACAAACAATCCTAAAATTTCTATGGAACCACAAAAGACCCTGACTAGACAAACAATTTTGAAAAAGAAAACCAAAGGTGGAGGCATCACCGTTCTAGACTTCCAGTTATATTACAAAGCTGGAGCAATCAAAACAGTATGGCACTGGCAAAAAATAGATACATAGAGCCATAGAACAAAATGCAAAATCAGAAATAAACCCACAATAATATGGTCAATTAATCTTCAACAAAGCAGGAAAGAATATCCAATGGGACAAAGTCTCTTCTACAAATGGTGTTGGGAAAACTGGACAGTGACATGCAAAAGAACAAACCTGAGTCATTTTCTTACACCATACACAATAATAAACTCAAAATGGATCAAGGACTTGAATGTGAGACCTGAAACCATAAAAATCCCTAAAGAGAACAAAGGCAGAAATGTCTCTGATATTACTCATAAGAACATTTTTCTAGATATGTCTCTGAGACAAACTAAATAAAAGCAAAAATAAACTATTGGGACTATTTCAAAATAAAATGTTTCTGCAAAGCAAAGGAAATGATCAACAAACTATAAGGTAACCTACAGAAGATAGGGAGAGGATTTTTGTCAATGATGTATCTGATAAAATGTTAGTATCCAAAATATATAAAGAACTTATAAAAAACAAATAAACCAATTAAAAATAATAATCCAATTAAAAAATGGGCAGAAGACTTGTACAGACATTTCTCTGAAGAAGACATCCAGATGGCCAACAGACACATGAAAAGATATTATACATCACTCATTATCAAGGAAATGTAAATCAAAACCACAGTGAGATATCACCTCACATCTGTCAGAATGGCTAAAATCAAAAACACAAGAAACAAATTTGGGTGAGAATGTGGAGAAAAGGAAACCTGGTGCACTATTAGTGGGAATGTAAACTGGTGCAGTAACTGAGGAAAACAGTATAAAGCTTCCTCAAAAAGTTTAAAATAGAACTACCCTATGATCCATTAATTGCACTACTGAGTATTTACCCAAAAAATACAAAACACTAACTCAAAGGGATACATCCACCCCTATGTTTATAGCAGCATTATTTACAATATACAAATTATGGAAGCAGGCCAAGTGTCTATCAATTGATGAATGGATAAAGATGATGTGGTATGTATATATATATATATATATATATACAATGGAATATTATTTAGCCATAAAAAACAAAATCTTGCCATTTGCAATGACATGGATGGAATTACAGAGTATCATGCTAAGCGAAATAAGTCAGTCAGAGAAAGACAAATACCATATGATTTCACTTGTATGTGGAATTTAAGAAACAAACGAGCAAAGATAAAAAAAAAAAAGAGAGAGAGACAGACAGACAGAAACAGAGACAAACTAAGAACCAAACTCTTAACTATAGAGAACAAACTGATGGTTACCAGAGGGGAGGTATATGGGAGGGATGGGTGAAATAGGTGGTGGGGATTAAGAGTGTACTTGTCGTGATGGGCACTAAGTGATATGTGGAATTGTTGAATCACTGTATTGTACACCTGAAACAATATAATGCTGTATGTTAGCTATACTGAATGCAAAATTTATGACAAATTAATTAATTTCAAGGAAACATTTTTTTAAATCTCAACTAAATATCCTCATATCTTAAAAATTAATTATTAAACACCTTTCCAGAGAGAGAAGTCTAAGTCCATATGG
The DNA here is from genome assembly GCF_029215605.1 of Mirounga angustirostris. NCBI lineage: Eukaryota > Metazoa > Chordata > Mammalia > Carnivora > Phocidae > Mirounga > Mirounga angustirostris. The sequence goes on from NW_026991710.1 coordinate 166,297,118, forward strand.
CTTCACTGATGAATTCCTATCAAATAATTTGTGAAGAATTAATATCAATTTTCCAAATCACTTTCAGGAAATTTTAGGAGGCTAATATCACCCTGATAATGAAACCAGTCAAAATAATTACAAGAGAAAACAACTAAAGACCAATGTCCTTCATAAATATAGAGGCAAATATTAGGGAAGAAATATCCAGCAACAAGTAGGGCAATACACGAAAAGGATTATTCATCATGTCCAAATGTGGTTCATCCCAGGAAAACAAGTTATTTAAACAATTGAAGATCAATAAAATGTATTTCAACATATCAACTGAAAAAAGTAAAAACAACAATAACAACACATAATCATCTTGATACATAATGAAATCTTTTTTTTTTAATTTTATTTATTCATTTGAAACACAGAGATACAGAGAGAGAGAGAGCATGAGCGGGGGGGGGAGACAGAGGGAGAGGGAGAAGCAGGCTCCCCACTGAGCCAGGAGCCCAACGTGGGGCTCGATCCCAGGACCCCAGAATCATGACCTGAGCCGAAGGCAGATGCTTAACCATCTGAGCCACCCAGGCGCCCCGATACATAATGAAATCTATTCATGACAGAAACTTGGACAAAGAATAAAAAAAGAACTTCCTCAATCTGAGTAAAAGCCTCTATGAAAATCTTTCAACTAATATATTTAATGGTGAAGGATTAAAGATTTGCTCTTAAATTAGAAGCAAGAAAAATAGCCACTCATTCCATTTCTATCTAACATTGTATTAAAGGTCCTAAACACCGTAGTAAGGCAAAAAATAGGAATTGGAAAAAAATATGAAGATTGAAAAAAATGTAAAACTGTATATACAATATATGATTGTACAAGTATAAAATTCTAATAAAGCTAAATTAAAATTCCAGAATTAATTTAGCAAAACTGTAGGAAACAACCTCAATGTAATCAATAAAATTTCTGTATACTTGCTACAAACAATTGGAAATTTTATAGTCATATATAAAGAGGTGCAATTGGAAAGAATAGTATATGCCAATCTATTTATACCTAATAATTTCCCCAAAGAAAACAATTGAGGAAACACTGCACTTTGAAGATTTCTAACCATGATGAGAATAATTCAGGCATCTCAACAAAGTAAACTACTTTCAAAATTGAACAAAGAATATTTGACAATATTTAAGAGGAAGTGGAGGGTCCAAAAAGCTATTAATAGTTCAGGTCTTCCAGCCCTTCCTATCATTTCCTCACCATCATAACCATTATTATCATTGTAATCAGTATCACAAATAACATATCATTATTGTAAAAGCTATAATGCAGTCAAAGATAAATAAATAAATATTTAATAGGCAGTGTTCAACATTATTAAGAAGTACATACACTGTCATCTATCTATACTTAGATTAACCAGAAAAATGAAAATAAAACAAAAACAAAACAAAAAAAGAGGAATGAATTTAATTGTAGGAAATTTATTTGGGACATGATACTAGGAAACAGGATTAAAGGAGTAGGAATACAAAAAGAGAGAATGAGGAAAAGTCAACATAAGTGTGTTTTATTGAGATGACAATTATGGCTCCATTCTGCTGGGACCACAGAGAAGTACAGAATATTTAATGGAATTGTCCTTAGATGGTCAGGAAGCTGGTGTTCCAATAAAGTGGTTGAAGCCTGCCCCTGTGAAGAGGTCATTACCTTTATTTTAAGGCCCCTTTTACATATTTTGCCTAAGGAAGAAGCTGATTGACATTAGTGAATTTTAAAATGTTGACCTGGTCATTGAGTACTTCTTGTGGGACTTGAACTTAAGATAGATATAAAAATCTGCATACTTTGTGCCCATCTAAATCAATTCACATGCTTCTTCCGCCTAACATATTGAAAGTAGATATTATTGAAATAAGACAAGGTTCTTTTTCCTCTCCAGCCAGTTTTAGGGAACTCCCATGTAGCCATTGATGTGAAGTGATTGAGAAATATTGGTGCAAAAGATATAGGTGACATGGAGCTCTGGGATCCCTGTTCATATTATTTACTTACACTGTCTGGATATTTTTAGTTAGCTACCAGATATGCCATATTGTCATTAGATAGATTAATAGGCCCGCTTGACCTTATAATTCTAGAGATCTGAATATACCAAATTAAGATGAAAATAATCAATTTTAGTAACATTGTCACTATTTCCTGGATGGATGCTCAACTCTACAAGTGTGCAGTAGCCCACCAAGAGCTTCAAAGAACTCTAGGGACCTGCACTACAAATTTCTTATATTTGTCAGAAATTCCACATGTAACCTAATCTATCAGGAATAGCTTTACTTTTATTGTATCTTAATGATCATAAGTGCCAAAGAATGAACATTTTGCATCACAGCATGGACCTGTAGCACCCTCTCTCTATATCATCTCCTGCTAAAGGCATCCCTGTTGTCGCCAAATCATAAATTGTTTCAGGTCCATAATTATTTAAAAAGCCTTGCTTTCTATAGCCCCTTCTTTTTTGTTGTAGTTTCAAATTTATATTCAAATTCTAGTCAGTTAACATATAGTGTATTGATTTTAGGAGTAAAACTTAGTGATCCATCACTTACATATAATGTCCAGTGCTCAACACAACAAGTGCCCTCCTTAATACCCATTACCCATTTAGCCCATCCCCCATCAACCTCCCTTCCAGCAACCTCAGTTTGTTTTCTCTATAGTTAAGAGTATGTTTTATGCTTTGCCTCCTTTTGTTCCCTGTTCATCTGTTTTATTTCTTAAATTCCACATATGAGTGAAATCATATGGTTTTTGTCTTTCTCTGATTTATTTCTTTTAGCATAATACACTCTAGCTCCTTCCATGTTATTGCAAATGGCAAGATTTCATTCTTCTTGATGGCTGAGTAATATTCCATTGTATATATATACATATATATGTATACACACACACACACATATCCTCTTCTTTATCCATTCATCAGTTGATGGACAGTTGGGTTTTTCCATAATTTGGCTATTGTTGATAATGCTGTTCTATAGCCCCTTCTGAGATAACTATTTTCATATGAGTCTCTGCCAAATCAGAGCCTGAGATAAAAATTTGATTGCAAGTATTCTTAAGAAATGATTGTGGAAGCAGAAGTGAAGGAATGGAGAGAATGTGATGTTATCAACTTTGTTGCTGTAGGCAATGGGGCTTGATTTTCTAAGACATATGAGAAGCAGAAAATGGCTGTGAGAAATGTCATTCAGAAAGGCTAAAGGCTAGCTCTAGTCGTTGAGTGGATGATGGTTTCCCTAAACCCCCTATTTGGTCCTAATTCTATGAAATCTCACTGTTGTACTCTAAGAATAATGATGATAACATCAAATTCACTAGGTCTTTGAGGCATGTCAAGGATACTGCAGAAAGGCCTTCTCTAGTAACAGAAAAAGCTGAATAACAGCACCTCTGAAATCACTCCTGATTTGCCAAGACTTCAGGTTGAGAGGGCAAAATAAAATTCATGCAGACAAGACCAAACTAATAAATCATTCTTTTATAGTGTTCACAAGCCTGTATTTAGCTTATCAAATCATGCATTAGATTATAAAATCTGGCAAGTGACTTAATGATAAGTGTAGAAGTAGATAATATATGACAAAGCAAGTGTGGTATCAGATTACAAGGGACAGTGAGGTAGACATGCAGCATTGGGCATTGTTGGACGCAGCTTATATTTGACCATTAGTAATTATTTTAGCAGCCTAGACTTTTTTAAATTAATTACACCAAACTTATTTTTATATAAACTAGGTATATAAAGCATATAAAAGTAGAGCATCTTACATTGCTTCTGGGTTCATTATGCAGACAGTTCCTGAGCACTGGCATTTGTTAACATCATCATAAGCTACTCCCATACTAAGGCTCAGTAACTGAGCTATAATAACTGCAAGCGATTCCAGACTTATGGTTCTGGGGTGCTGGAAAAAAAGAACACACATGTACACACTCACATTCTAGAAGATGATTCATTTACCTGGAAAATAATGTAATTATTAAAAATAATCACTCAATAAAATTGAATAGAGGCATCTAATATATTAACCACAGGTGTGCCATCCATATTGGTCTAACATGTTACAGGTACCATTAACAATATGAGAAAAGCATAAAAAGTGAGATCTGAAATTTTACCAAAATGTAAATGCATGGTTCACTTGGTGGCATCAGGGCAAGAAAAATATTGCCCCAATAACTTGTTAATTATATATAACAATTGTTATAGTCATATTTGTACTCACAAAGGAAAATCTTTAGACACACATATACACACATACAGTGTCAAATTATTAACAGGTTATGTTCATTTATAATTTAATTACTTTGAGATATTTTATGTAAATCTTCCATACATTTAAAAAAATCATAAATTAACCCATTGAATTAAGCTAAATAATGACTGAAATTAAAAATGCTGACTTACCATGGTTGTTTAAACTTCATTTTCAAAACTAAAGTACCTTTATAATTTTTCTTTTTGTGAATATAGGATACTTATTATAGCACATTTTAACCATACTAAAACATACACAGTTTAAGAAAAATCCAAAAATCACACTATCCCCTCATATAGATCTAATAGCATTTTGTTGAATATACTTCAAGATTGGTTTCTAGGAATATATTTTGGTATCTTCTGTTTGCCTCTCTCAATCAACCCTGCAGCTCTCTAACCCAGAAGGTAACACCAGTAGATTATATTAAAGGGTTCCTTTACCCTCTGCTTTTAACTTGATTTGGTCTAAAGAGAGGAACAGGCTAAGAAAAGAGAAGGGTATTTATTACCATCACTGCCAGGGTACCTATAACTGTCTGAATCCTTGAGTGGAGGCCTCTACCTTCTGTCTGTGACCCTAGTAAAATGACATTGTCCTTTCCTTCAAGTCTGAGTGACAATTGAATTTTTTTTATTACTATCCCTAAAGTATGGCAAAATTCCTATATCTTGCATACATATTAACAAATGGTCCATTTATCAAATTACCACAGTTTAATGTACCACCCATTCTCAGAGAGAGAAAGGGAGAGGGAGGAAGAGTAGGAAAGAAATTGAAGGATTCTGAGGATTCTACTAAATTTCAAGAATTTAAATAACTGGATATTATAAATAATAATATAATAGTGTGTTATATTATTACTGTAGTTATTTATAAATTTTCTTTTTTGCAGGATAATGTAGAAAAGGTCTAGCAGTTATTCAATCAATATATCTCTACAATCACATCTTTTTTTCTTTTCTATTATTATGTTATGTTAATCAACATACATTACATCATTAGTTTTTATTTTTATTTTTTTAATTTTTTATTGTTATGTTAATCATCATACATCGTTAGTTTTAGATGTAGTGTTCCATGATTCATTGTTTGTGTATAACACCCAGTGCTCCATTCATACATACCTTCCTTAATACCCATCACCAGGCTAACACATCCCCCCACACCCCTCCCTCTAGAACCCTCAGTTTGATTCACAGAGCCCATAGTCTCTCATGGTTCCTCTCCCCATACAATTCCCCACCCTTCATTTTTCCCTTCCTGCTATCTTTTTTTTTTTTTAACATATAATGTATTATTTGTTTCAGAGATACAGATCTGTGATTCAACAGTCTTACACAATTCACAGCGCTCACCATAGCACATACCCTCCCCAATGTCTATCACCCGGCCACCCCATCCCTCCCAACACCCCCCCAATCCAGCAACCCTCAGTTTGTTTCCTGAGATTAAGAATTCCTCATATCAGTGAGGTCATATGATACATGTCTTTCTCTGACTGACTGATTTCGCTCAGCATAATACCCTCCAGTTCCATCCACGTCGTTGTAAATGACAAGATTTCATTCCTTTTGATGGCTGCATAATATTCCATTGTTTATATATATACCACATCTTCTTTATCTATTCATCTGTCAATGGACATCTTGGCTCTTTCCATAGTTTAGCTATTGTGGACATGGCTGCTATAAACATCGGGGTGCACATACCCCTTCAGATCCCTAAATTTGTATCTTGGGGGTATATACCCAGAAGTGAAATTGCTGGGTCATAGGGTAGCTCTATGTTCAACTATTTTTTTAAGGAACCTCCATGCTGTTTTCCAGAGTGGTTGCACCAGCTTGCATTTCCCACCAACAGTGTACGAGAGTTCCCCTTTCTCCGCATCCCCACCAACATCTGTCATTTCCTGACTTGTTATTTTTAGCCATTCTGACTGGTGTGAGGTGATATCTCATTGAGGTTTGATTTGGATTTCCCTGATGCCAAGCGATGTCGAGCACTTTCTCATGTGTCTGTTGGCCATTTGGACGTCTTCTTTGGAAAAATGTCTGTTCATGTCTTCTGCCTATATCTTGATTGGATCATTTGTTCTTTGGGTGTTGAGTTTCATAAGTTCTTTTTTTTTTTTCCTTTTTTTTAAATTTTATTCTTATGTTAATCCCCATACATTACATCATTAGTTTTAGATGAAGTGTTCCATGATTCATTGTTTGTGCACAACACCCAGTGCTCCATGCAGAATGTGCCCTCCTCAATACCCACCACCAGGCTAACCCATCCTCCCACCCCCCTCCCCTCTAGAACCCTCAGTTTGTTTTTCAGAGTCTATCGTCTCTCATGGTTCGTCTACCCCTCCGATTTCCCCCGCTTCATTCTTCCCCTCCTGCTACCTTCTTCTTCTTCTTCTTTTTTTTTTCTTAACATATATTGCATTATTTGTTTCAGAGGTACAGATCTGAGATTCAACAGCCTTGCACAATTCACAGCGCTTACCAGAGCACACACCCTCCCCAGTGTCCATCACCCAGTCACCCCATCCCTCCCACCCCACCCCCCACTCCAACAACACTCAGTTTGTTTCCTGCGATTAAGAATTCCTCATATCAGTGAGATCATATGATACATGTCTTTCTCTGTTTGACTTATTTCACTCAACAGAATATCCTCCAGTTCCATCCACATGGTTGCAAATGGCAAGATCTCATTCCTTTTGATGGCTGCATAATATTCCATTGTATATATATACCACATCTTCTTTATCCATTCCTCTGTCGATGGACATCTTGGCTCTTTCCACAGTTTGGCTATTGTGGACATTGCTGCTATAAACATCGGGGTGCACGTAGCCCTTCGGATCCCTACTTTTGTATCGTTGGGGTAAATACCCAGTAGTGCAATTGCTGGATCATATGGTAGCTCTATTTTCAACTTTTTGAGGAACCTCCATACCGTTTTCCAGAGTGGCTGCACCAGCTTGCATTCCCACCAACAGTGTAGGAGGGTTCCCCTTTCTCCGCATCCCCGCCAACATCTGTCGTTTCCTGACTTGTTAATTTTAGCCATTCTGACTGGTGTGAGGTGGTATCTCAATGAGGTTAAGATTTGGATTTCCCTGATGCCAAGCGATATTGACCACTTTTTCATGTGTCTGTTGGCCATTTGGATGTCTTCTTTGGAGAAATGTCTGTTCATGTCTTCTGCCCATTTCTTGATTGGATTCTTTGTTCTTTGGGTATTGAGTTTGATAAGTTCTTTATAGATTTTGGATACTAGCCCTTTATCTGAGATGTCATTTGCAAATATCTTCTCCCATTCTGTCAGTTGTCTTTTGGTTTTGTTGACTATTTTCTTTGCTTTGCAAAAGCTTTTTATCTTGATGAAGTCCCAATAGTTCATTTTTGCCCTTGCTTCCCTTGCCTTTGACAATGTTTCTAGGAAGAAGTTGCTTCGGCTGAGGTCAAAGAGGTTGCTGCCTGTGTTCTCCTTTAGGATTTGGATGGACTCCTGTCTCACATTGAGGTCTTTCAACCATTTGGAGTCTATTTTTGTGTGTGGTGTAAGGAAATGGTCCAGTTTCATTCTTCTGCATGTGGCTATCCAATTTTCCCAACACCATTTGTTGAAGAGACTGTCTTTGTTCCATTGGACATTCTTTCCTGCTTTGTCGAAGATTAGTTGACCATAGAGTTGAGGGTCCATTTCTGGGCTCTCTATTCTGTTCCACTGATCTATGTGTCTGTTTTTGTGCCAGTACCATGCTGTCTTGATGATGACAGCTTTGTAATAGAGCTTGAAGTCCGGAATTGTGATGCCGCCGGCTTTGCTTTTCTTTTCAATATTCCTCTGGCTATGCAGGGTCTTTTCTGGTTCCATACAAATTTTAGGATTATTGGTTCCATTTCTTTGAAAAAAGTGGATGGTATTTTGATGGAGATTGCATTGAATGTGTAGATTGCTCTAGGTAGCATAGACATCTTCACAATATTTGTTCTTTCAATTCATGAGCATGGAACGTTTTTCCATTTCTTTGTGTCTTCCTCAATTTCTTTCATGAGTATTTTATAGTTTTCTGAGTACAGATCCTTTGTCTCTTTGGTTAGATTTATTCTTAGGTATCTTATGGTTTTGGGTGCAATTGTAAATGGGATCGACTCCTTAATTTCTCTTTCTGTTGTCTTGTTGTTGGTGTATAGGAATGCCACTGACTTCTGTGCATTCATTTTATATCCTGCCACTTGACTGAATTCCTGTATGAGTTCTAGCAGTTTTGGGGTGGAGTCTTTTGGGTTTTCCACATAAAGTATCATATCATCTGCAAAGAGTGAGAGTTTGACTTCTTCTTTGCCAATTTGGATGCCTTTGATTTCTTTTTGTTGTCTGATTGCTGTGGCTAGGACTTCCAATACTATGTTGAATAGCAGTGGTGATAGTGGACATCTCTGCTGCGTTCCTGACCTTAGGGGGAAAGCTCTCAGTTTTTCCCCATTGAGAATAATATTTGCTGTAGGTTTTTCATAGATGGCTTTTATGATATTGAGGTATGTACCCTCTATCCCTATACTATGAAGAGTTTTGATCAAGAAAGGATGCTGTACTTTGTCAAAAGCTTTTTCTGCATCTATTGAGAGGATCATATGATTCTTGTTCTTTCTTTTGTTAATGTATTGTATCACATTGATTGATTTGCGGATGTTGAACCAACCTTGCAGCCCAGGGATAAATCCCACTTGGTCACGGTGAATAATCCTTTTAATGTACTGTTGGATCCTATTGGCTAGTATTTTGGTGAGAATTTTTGCATCCATGTTCATCAGGGATATTGGTCTGTAATTCTCCTTTTTGATGGGGTCTTTGTCTGGTTTTGGGATCAAGGTAATGCTGGCCGCATAAAATGAGTTTGGAAGTTTTCCTTCCGTTTCTATTTTTTGGAACAGTTTCAGAAGAATAGGTATTAATTCTTCTTGAAATGTTTGGTAGAATTCCCCTGGGAAGCCATCTGGCCCTGGGCTTTTGTTTTTTGGAAGATTTTTGATTACTGCTTCAATTGCCTTAGTGGTTATAGGTCTGTTCAGGTTTTCTATTTCTTCCTGGTTCAGTTTTGGTAGTTGATACATCTCTAGGAAAGCATCTATTTCTTCCAGGTTATCTAATTTGCTGGCATACAGTTGCTCATAATATGTTCTTATAATTGTGTGTATTCCTTTGGTGTTGGTTGTGATCTCTCCTCTTTCATTCATGATTTTGTTGATTTGGGTTATTTCTCTTCTCTTTTTGATAAGTCTGGCCAGGGGTTTATCAATCTTGTTAATTCTTTCAAAGAACCAGCTTCTAGTTTCTTTAGTCAGTTCTACTGTTCTTTTGGTTTCTATTTCATTGATTTGTGCTCTGATCTTTATTATTTCTGTTCTCCTGCTGGGTTTAGGCTTTATTTGCTGCTCTTTTTCCAGCTCCTTTAGGTGGAGGGTTAGGTTGTGTACTTGAGACCTTTCTTGTTTCTTGAGAAAGGCTTGTATTGCTATATACTTTCCTCTTAGGAATGCCTTTGCTGCATCCCAAAGATTTTGAATAGTTGTGTTTTCATTTTCATTGGTTTCCATGAATTTTTTAAATTCTTCTTTAATTTCCTGGTTGACCCATTCATTCTTTAGTAGGATGCTCTTTAGCCTCCATGTATTTGAGTTCTTTCCAACTTTCCTCTTGAGATTGAGTTCTAGTTTCAAAGCACTGTGGTCTGAAAATAGGCAGGGAATGATCCCAATCTTTTGATACTAGTTGAGACCTGATTTGTGACCTGGGATATTATCGATCCTGGAGAATGTTCCATGAGCACTGGAGAAGAATGTGTAGTCTATTGCTTTGGGATGGAATGTTCTGAATGTATCTGTGAAATCCATTGGTCCAGTGTGGCTCTTGTTGATCTTTTGATTAGATGATTTGTCCATTTCAGTGAGGCGGGTGTTAAAGTCCCCCACTATTATTGTATTGTTGTCGATGTGTTTCTTTGCTTTTGTTATTAACTGGTTATATAATTGGCTGCTCCCACATTAGGGGCATAGATATTTACAATTGTTAGATCTTCTTGTTGAATAGACCCTTTAGTATGATATAGTGTCCTTCCTCATCTCTTATTACAGTCTTTGGTTTAGAATCTAATTTGTCTGATATAAGGATTGCCACCCCAGCTTTCATTTCGTGTCTATTAGCATGGTAAATGGTTTTCTACCCCCTCATTTTCAATCTGGGGGTCTTTGGGTCTAAAATGAGTCTCTTGCAGACAGCATATTATGGGTCTTGTTTTTTATCCAATCTGATAGCCTCTGTCTTTTTTGGGGGGCATTTAGCCCATTTACATTCAGGGTAACTATTGAAAGATTTGAATTTAGTGCCACTGTATTGCCTGTAAGGTGACTGTTATTGTATTTTGCCTGTGTTCCTTTCTGGTCTATGTTACTTTTAGGTTCTCTCTTTGCTTAGAGGACCCCTTTCAAGATTTCTTGTAGGGTTGGTTTTGTGTTTGCAAATTCTTTTAGTTTTTGTTTGTCCTGGAAGCTTTTTATCTCTCCTTCAATTTTCAAGGACAGCCTAGCTGGATATAGTATTCTTGGCTCCATATTTTTCTCATTTAGTGCTCTGAATATATCCTGCCAGTCCTTTCTGGCCTGCCAGGTCTCTGTGGATAGGTCTGTTGCCAATCTAATGTCTCTACCATTGTAGGTTACATATCTCTTCTCCCGAGCTGCTTTCAGGATTTTCTCTTTGCCTATGAGACTTGTAAGGTTTACTATTAGATGTCGGGGTGTTGTCCTATTTTTATTGATTTTGAGAGGGGTTCTTTTTGCCTCCTGGATTTTGATGTCTGTTTCCTTCCCCAATTTAGGGAAGTTCTCTGCTATAATTTGCTCCAATATACTTTCTGCTTATGGTATCACTTATCTCTCGAATTCTGCCCTCATGATCCAGTAGTTGTTTATCTCTCTTTTTCTCAGCTTCTTTATTTTCCATCATTTGGTCTTCTATATCACTAATTCTCTCCTCTGCCTCATTTATCCTAGCAGTTAGAGCCTCCATTTTTTATTGCACCTCATTCATAGCCTTTTGATTTTGACTTGGTTAGATATTAGTTCTTTTATTTCTCCAGAAAGCATTTCTCTAATATCTTCCATGCTTTTTTCAAGCCCAGCTAGTATCTTTAAAATCATCATTCTGAACTGTAGTCCAAAAATCTACTAATGTCCATATTGATTAGGTCCCTGGCAGTCGGTACTGCCTCTTGTTCTTTTTTTGGAGGTGAATTTTTTTGTCTTGTCAATTTGTCCAGAGGAGAATAGATGAATGAGAGAATAAAATGCTAACATGGTAACAATGACCCCAGAAAAATATACACTAAGCAAATCAGAAGAGACCTTGAAACCAGAAGAAAAGAAAGGGAAAGAAAAAAAAAGGAAAAAGAAAAAAATAAAAACAATCAAACAAACCAAAAAAAAACAGAATATGATCAAATATGATCAGCCTGGTGCATATATCAGTGGCACACACTAGATATCGGTCATATTTTGGTCTGTTAGAAATGCCTCCCAAAATTTTAAAGAAAGAAAAGCTTATATATATACAAAAATAAGGGTTAATACAATGAATGGATGGAATATGACTGTAAAGATGAAAATTGACTCTAAATGAAAAATTAAAAAGATTTTTAAAAAAAGGGATTGATAAGATGTTGGTTGAAAAAGGGAAAAAGAAAAATTCAAAAAGAAAGAAAAAGAAAGTTAAAAAAAAATTAACTTTGAAAGACTAAAGAATCCTGGGGAAAAAGCCATGAATTCTATGTACAGTATTCCCCTAGGGCTGGAGTTCTGCCATTCTCATTGATCAGTAAACTTGGCCTTGGCTGGCTGTTTTTGCTGATCTTCTGGGGAGAGGCCTGTTGCCATGCTTCTCAGATGTCTTTGCTGGAGGCGGAATTGCCCGCCCTTGCCGTCTGGGCTAAGTAATCTGCTCGGGTTTGCTCTTGGGAGCTTTTGTTCCCTGAAAGCTTTCCGTCCAGCTTTGGAGGATGAGAGTGAAAATGGCAGCCTCCCAATCTCCGCCCCAGAGGAGCCAAGAACTCGGGGACCCACTCCTCAGTGAGTCCCCAGAGAAAAGCAGTCAATCACTCCCATCTCCCCGGTCTCCAGCTGCACTCCATGCTCACCCAGCCCGCAACTGAGTGCCTCTATCTCTGGCACACGACCCCGTGTGGAGTCTTCAAACCCAGCAGAGTCCTGTGGTGTGCTCCCACACTGCTCCTCCTGGGAGAGGAAGCAGAGTCTCCCCGGATCTCCCACTTGTGTCCCTGCTGGAGGAGCAGTGGCCCCCTTGTGCTGCAGATCACCGTTTATGGCAACCCTGAGCTGAGAGCCTGTGCCCCGGCTCCGTCTCTGCAGCCGGCTTCCCCACTTGAATACCTGCAAGCTCTGCTGCACTCAGGCACCCCGGTCTTTCTGTGACCCTGAGGGTCCTGAGACCGCACTGTCCCAGCAAGGGTTTCACCCCCCGCTTAGCCACTGGAGTGACATCCCACACCGGAGCCAACTTCTAAAAGTTCCAATTTTGTGCTCTGCTGCTCTATCACTTGCTGGTAGCAGCTGATGGAGGCCCCCTCGCCCGCCGTCTATCTTCCCAAATATCACCTCAGATTCACTTCTCTGCACGTCCTACCTTCCAGAAAGTGGTTGCTTTTCTGTTCAGAGAATCTTTGTTATTCTTTTCTTCAATTTCCTGTTGAGTTCCTGGGTGTTCAGAATGGTTTGATCCCTATCTAGCTGAATTCCTGGTACCAGATGAAATTTAGGTCTCCTACTCCTCTGCCATCTTCCTCCTCCTCTCTATAATCATTTCTTATTCTGTCCCATTCCCTGTTATCTTTTATAGCTCAGTAAGATGAAAAAAATGATATTCAAAAATTCTACTTTAGTTATTTGTGTAAAAGTAATCTCCTCCCCCACCCCATGCAACTGCTTCTTTATTTTCGATCTTCTTACTACTGCATGTATTTTGACCTTTCTTTTCATTGTATATAGGATCAAAAACATGGCTTAGTTTTCGAGATGACCTTTCTTTATACTCTCTTTATGACAATCTCACATTGGACTTCTACTTATCAGCTCAGGGTGCCATTACAAAATAATACAGATTGGATTGGTTTAAATAACAAATTTATTTTTTCATAGTTCTGAAGATCAGAAGTCCAAGATGAAAGTACCAGCATTGTTAGTTTTTGGGGGGATCCTTCTTTCATGGCTGCCTTTTTGCTGTGTTCTCACATGGTTTTTCCTCTGTGTGTGTACAGACAGGTATCTCTGCTGTCTGTTCCTCTTTTTATATGAACACCAGTTCTATCGAATTGGGGATCCACTCTTATAATCTCCTTTAATCTTAATTATCTCCATAAAGGTTTAATCTCCAAATATAGTCACATGGGTCTTTGGGCTTCAATATATGGATTTTTTTTAATTTTTTTTTAAGATTTTTTAAATTTATTTATTAGACAGAGAGAGAGAGAGAGCACAAGCTGGGGAGTGGCAGGCAGAGGGAGAGGGAGAAGTAGGCTCCCCTCAGAGCAGGGGGAGCCCGATGTGGGACTCGATCCCAGTACCCCAGGATCATGACCTGAGCCAAGGCACTCACTAAATCAACTGAGCCACATAGGTGCCCAATATATGGATTTTAGGAGGACATGATTTAGTCCATAACAGACCAGTATGAAAAAATTGAAAAAGGTATGGACTGGAGTATGAGAATTTCCTACAGAATACTGTTATGATTACTTCTGTTTTGAAAATAAAATAATGGAAAAAGTAAAGTTATATTTAACATTGGATTTTTAAAAAATGCAACCCACAGAATGGGAGAAGGTATTTGCAAATGACACTACAAACAAAGGGCTGATTTCCAAGATCTATAAAGAACTTCTCAAACTCAACACCCAAAAAAAAATTATCAAGTCAAAAAATGGGCAGAAGATATAAGCAGACACTTCTTCAAAGAAGACATACAAATGGCTAACAGACACATGAAAAAATATTCATCATCATTAGCCATCAGGGAAATTCAAATCAAAACCACATTGAGATATCACCTTACACCAGTTAGAATGGCAAAAATTGACAAGGCAAGAAACAACAAATGTTGGAGAGGTTGTGGAGAAAGGGGAACCCTCTTGCACTGTTGGTGGGAATGCAAGTTGGTATAGCCACCTTGGAAAACAGTGGGGAGGTGCCTCAAAAAATTAAAAATAGAGCTACCGTATGACCCAGCAATTGCACTCCTGGGTATTTACCCCAAAGACACAGATGCAGTGAAAAGAAGGGCCACATGCACTCCAATGTTCATAGCAGCAATGTCCACAATAGCCAAACTGTGGAAAGAGGCGAGATGCCTTTCAACAGATGAGTGGATAAAGACGATGTGGTCCATATATGTGATGGAATATTACTCAGCCATCAGAAAGGATGAATACCCAACTTTTACATCAACATGGATGGGACTGGAGGAGATTATGCTAAGTGAAAGAAGTCAAGCAGAGAAAATCAATTAGCATATGGTTTCACTTATCTGTGGAACATAAGGAATAACCTGGAGGACATTAGGAGAAGGAAGGGAAAAATGAAAGGTGGGAAATTGGAGGGAGAGACGAACCATGAGAGACTATGGACTCTGAGAAACAAACTGAGGGTTTTAGAGGGGAGGGGGTAGGGGGAATGGGTTAGCCTGGTGATGGGTATTAAGGAGGGCACATACTGCATGGAGCACTAGGTGTTATATGAAAACAATGAATCGTGGATCACTACATCAAAATCAAATGATGTATTTTATGTTGTCTAACATAACAATAAAGTAAAATAAAATTTTTAAAAAACTAAAAATTAAAAATTAAAAAAATTAAAAAATATTTTAGGAAAAATATTACAACTAAGTAGACAAGTTGCTTTTTGCAAATAATACCTGCTTAGGACAATAGTTGTAAAATAATAACAGTAATTGACATTTATTAAGGCTTCTTATGCACCAATCACGAGACTAAAAAAATTGGCAGACAAGGAAGTATTGATTGAGACTTCCTTTATTGTGCAATATGTGATTATTCTACAAATGTGCCTGACATGCTAGTAAAAACTTCTAATCTCTAATCAAGCTTCTATATATGTCTTTCAGATAAAGCTTGCTAATATTGTCCAAATCTTCTAAATTTTGGTATGAAAAATTAACTATCCAAATATGATTTATTTGGGCTAGTAATTTTTTCAGTGTTTGCTTTGTGTATTTTGTAGGTATTTAGTTAGGTACATATGATTTCAGGTTTAATTATATAAGGCAATTAAAATTTTGTTTAATCCTAAGTAATGAATCATTTAAAATTCATATCTATTTTACTTGAAGAACATTTTGCTGCTTTTTACTAATACTGATACATTAATTTTCCTTTGGCACCCCATATTCTGTATTTTTGTACTCTTCAGGTTTAAAATTTCTGGCATTATATATATGGATTTGAAACATAAAAGAGAAAACAGTTAATAGTTGAAATTAAAATATTTTTGACCTCTATTGGGTATTTTCAAAATTATTCATAACATTTTATTTTGTGTGATGGTTTCATGCTGAGTGTACAAATCTTTAGTGTCTTGTTGCAGTTTTATGTAAATATACACATATGTATATACAGAATATTTATTTACACATATATACACATTCATCTGCAATTTATACATATTATATGTGCATACACATATACCTACATATTTATGAAGTGTGTGTATGTGTCACAAACCTGCATAAGTACTACACTGTAGAAGATACAGAATGTTTTTATCACTCAGGAAGCTTTCTCCAGCAAGTTTCCAAGGATTACCTCTCCACCAAATGTAACTTCTATTCTGACTTTTAACAATATGGCTTATCTTTAGCTACACTTTAGCTTTATAAAATGGCATCATGCCTTCTTTTGCTCAACCTACAGTTTTTGAGATCCATCAGTTATTGAGTGTACCAATAGTTCTTTTTATTGCTTACATCATATGAATAAACCACACATGTTTATCCATTTCATGGATAAGAGGACTCAGTATTGTTAAAATGTCACTCTCCCTCAAATTGACCTAAGGATTCAGTTTTAAAAACCAATCAAAATCCAAACTTTTTTGTTGAAATTGACAGGCTGATTTTAAAACAGAAATGCAAAGAACTTAAGATACCTAAATTAGTCTAAAGAAGTAGTAGTAGGATTTATAGTACCATTGTTGATGATATACTATAAAACTATAGTTACTAAGACAATGTGGTGTTGGTGGAAAGACAAAAAGACCAATGATCATAAAAGATTCCAGAAAGAGACTAGGAATATTATGATCTGATTTAATTTAACAAAGGCACCACTCTAATTCTGTGAAAGAAAAATAACCTCTTTACTAAGTGCCATGAAGTGACTGCTTACCTAATGTGAATAAATAATCCTTGACTCCTAACTCACACCAAATGAGTTATTTTAATGTGGTTTATATAGATCTATAATTGAAAGGTAAAAACAAGTTCATATTAGAAAATATAAGTGATTAGCTTCAAGACATTAGAGTGGACAAAAATTTCTTGAAGGTGTTCCTTTTTGTATCTAGTTTGTTGACAGTTTTATCTCTTTTTTTTTTGTCATAAATGGGTTCTAATTTTACCAAATGTTTTTCTGCACCTATTATTTCTTTTGGTATGGTAAATCATGATTGATTTTCGAATATAAAATTAACCTTGCATTCCTGGAATAATTCCTACTTGGGTCATGTTGTGTTACTCTTCTGATAGATTGCAGAATTCTCTTTGCTAAAATATAATTGTCATAAATCTCAATTCATAACACAAGCGAAGAAACAGCCCCTCCTTTTATCTTCTCTAGAAGAATTTGTTTTACACTGATACTAAAACTTTTGGGGACTTCCTCAAGGAGGTCCTCTGAACCTAGTGTTTTTGTGTGTTTGTTCATTTTCAAGTCTTATTTAAGATTCAATTACTCAATAGGTCAATGTTTATTCAGATTTTCTTTCCTATTCATTCAATAGAGTTTATTATTCATGAAATTTGTTAACTTTATCCAAATTTATTGCCATACATTAGTTGAGAATATGCTTTGTTTTGTTTTTAATATATGTAGGATCCATGGTGATCGTGTACCTTTTTTCTCAATGAGGTTTTGATAATTTATTTGCTTTTTTTGATGTAGGATAATAGTTTTGCTTGGGATTTATCAATTTTATTTATCTTTTTAAACTAATTACTTTTGGATTTGATGATTTTCTCCATAATACACATGTTTTGTATTTTTCACTGGTAGTCAATATTATTTTTTTATTACTTTCTCCTTTCTAGGGTCTTTCAGTTTAACTTGTAACTATATGTTTTTTGAAATTGGATTTAGATCATCTACATTTAATCTATCTTTAATTTGTATAATTAGAGCTACGATGTTCTCAGTTCTGTTTTTTTCTGGCATCCCAGGAGTTTAGATATTCTGTGTCATTTTTAGTGTCATTTAGTTCAAAATGAGTTCTAATTTCTCATGTTTTATTTGCAAACCTCTAGAGGTTTTAAGTGATCTTTCTATTATTTAGTTCTAATTTTAATCCACAGTGGTCAGAAAATATTCTCTGTATGATTTCTATCATTTTATATTGATACTGCTTTATTTATGACTATTTTATTTATTTCAGTAAATTAAAAAAAAGCAAGGGAAGAGGAGAAATCTTTTGTAGATGATGCATATGTTTATTCCTTTGTTTGAAGTGAAGGTGGTGATGGATATGTTTATTCCTTTTTTTAAGTGAAGGTATTATGGATTTATGCATATGATAAACCTATCAAAGTACGTATATTAAATATGCATAAATTTTTATATTAAATATACTTTAATGGAGTTAAAAATAAAATTCTGCTGCTCTTTGGTATAAGGTCTTTAAATATGTTTCAACAAAATGGAAAATAGAGCATTGCTGAATTAGATTTCTCTTCATTCTCAAATATTATTATGGATATCTTTTTTCTTTATTCTTTCACATTTGCTTTATACATTTTAAAGCAATGTAACTAGGTGCATACAACATTATGATTGCTATGTCTTTCTTTTCAATTCCTTTGATTATCATTTAATATTCCTCTTTATTTCTCATAACACATCTTTCCTTAGAGTCTACTGCTATGGATTGAATTGTGTCCCCTGCAAAATCCTATGCTGAAACCCTCCCCCAGTGTGACCAATGTGACTGTATTTGGAGATAGGGTATTTAGGAAGTAATTAAGATTAAATATGGGCATCTGATAAAAGTGTGGCCTTAAAAAAAGCTCTCTCTCTCTTTCCCCACTTCTCCCCACTATGTGAGGACACAAGAGAAAGCGGATGCCTGCAAGCAAGCAAGAGAGAGCTCTCACCAGAATCTGACCATGCTGGCACCCTCATCTCAGACTTCCAGCCTCTAGAATTGTAAGAAAATAAATTTGTGTTTTTTAATCTACCCATTCTATGCTATTTGGTTATGGCAGCACAACCTAATTAAAACATCTATTTTATTTGTTATTATATACCCAAGACAAATTGTTTTTGTTTAGTATTTACACTGTATAAATTTTCATTGCTTAAATTTCAATGTATAGATTCCATTTCCAGAAAGATGGAGCAAACAAATGCCAGTCTATCTCTCCCACTGAACTCAACTATAATACCTGGACAGAATAGACAGACAACTATTTGATTTGACAAGGCTGAAAGTATCAGCATTCAAAAGGGGAAGAACACCCAAATTCAAAGTACCAGTGAATTGGTCTCTCCTGGCCTAAAAGCCCTGCAGTCTGAATTTGGAAGTGAGCACTGTAGTACACACAGAGAACTAGAAGTTCTGTAGTTCTTAACTGAAGAGTGTAAAAGTAAGCTCTTAAATCTCAGGGAAAGTGGGTATGTCTTGTTTATTTCTTTTTTCCTTTTCCTTCTGTTCTTATAAGCCCCATCCATCAGATGATTCTTCAGGGACTGTAGCAGCACCAAAGCGGCCAAAAGGGGGAAATTACAGAACCAAAATTCTGAAGGAGGAGCACTTTTCCTTTCCTTTGGAGCTTTGGGTTCATGAGTTTGGGACCAAATAAAGTAGTCTGTTTTGTCGTATTCTGTTCTCCACTGCTTGGCCTCCTGAGGTGATACAGTCACAGAAATGGGAAGATTCTGGACAAAAGACTAAAAAAGGCAGCCACAAATAAGTGAAATGTACCAGGGAGATAAGAGAGCTGTGAATTCAGGAAATCAGTCCACAAAGCTATATTTATCTATCATCTATCTACATCTATCTACATCTATCTATATCTATCTATCTATCAATCATCTATATCTACCTATCATCATCTCTATCATGATCTATCTTTCAATATTTAAGTATATATTTTTTATATTTAAGTATTAGCCATTGTATTAATCAGGGCTCTCCAGAGAAATAGAACCAATGGCATATAGAGAGAGAGGCAGAGAGAAAGAGATGTATTATAAGGAATTGGCTCACATGATTATGGAGGCTGGCAAGTACAAAACCTGCTGAGTGGGCCAGCAGCCTGGAGACCCAGCAGAACCAATGATATCATTCCAGTTTGAAGGCCAGCAGGCTGAACACCCAAGGAAGATGATGGTTCAGATGAAATCTGAAGGCAGTCTGCTGAAGAATTCTCTCCTGCTTGGGTAGGATGATCCTTTTTGTTCTATTCAAGCCTTCAACTTATTTGATGAGGCCCATCCACATTATGGAGGGCAATGTGTTTTACTCAAATTTCACCAATTTAAATATTAATCTCAACAAAAACTCTCCAAGTCAGCATACAAATTAATCATCACAAGCATCACTCTAACCTTTCAAGTTCAGTTTCGAAATTAAACTCCTTCTACCCTTCTACTTCCCTTATGCCTCTTGGCCCCTGTCCCTCTGCCTAGTTTTTCAAGACAAATCTGAGGCATAATCCTTTATTTTTCCATCCTACAGGCTATGTATTCAATAAATTGGTAAGCCCTTTATGTTCTGTTTTCATAATATATACTGAACAAAATCTACTCACACATCCAAGAATAAAACACCAGTTTATACCATTATCTGCCATTGTCTCCTATCTGGTCTCCTTGTTTTGGATCCTTACCACTGAACAATTACTTTTCCATAAGGCTACTAGAAAAATATTTTGCACTGTCTTAAAAATTTCCAGTGCCTTTTCATTCCAAAGAGAATAAAATTCAAAACTGTTTACCAGAACTATAAGGCTCTATTTTAATTAGACTCTTCTGACTTAATATTTTTTCAGCCATCTTCTTCATGACATTCATTTGATCTTTCTTGTGGGCTCTGACTTGTTAGACCTTCCCATAACTGTCTTTGTCTCATTCCTTCATGCTTCCTCTTAAGTATTTTCTCCTTAAGGTTTTTCTTTGATCACCCTAGCTAAAATAGTCTTCTCCTCATCCCATCAATTTTAACCATATCATCCTAATGTCTGTTCTTATTAGCAAATGCCATTAATTGAAATATTACAATATTACTTTCAGTCAAAAGATGTCAATAGATTTTCTAAAGTTAAATGATCCTACATTCTTTGGATAAAATCACCTTGGTCATGGTCTTTTATCTTATAAACTGCTAGGTACAGTTGGTTAGTATTTTTAATTTATGTTTCTAACTCTCCTCTATGTTTGTGATAAATTAGTCTCTAATTTTATTTTGTGTAACATCCTCTTTTGTTATTAATATTATTTTGGTAATTTTGGCTTCCAAATTTGTATTTTCTCTTTTCTATTCTCTATAGATGTATGAGATTGAAATAATCAGTTCTCTCAAAATTGTGGAGAGTGCCTAAAAGCATTGTTTTATTTTCCTTATGAGATTTTTAAAATAATTAATTCCTTTAATAATTTGGTGATTCTGAATTTCTAGTTTAGCTTGTGTAAGTTTTAGTAAATGATGGATTCCTACTAATAATGTACTATTTGTCTACATTTGCAAATTTGTTATAACTTGCCTATTATCTTAATGTTATCTACATCTGTAGTATTTCCTCCTTATTTTTATAACTTTATTAATGTATTCTACCCTATTTTATAAAAATTAGTTTTGTGAGAGATATGCTTGTTTTCAGTTTTTTTGAGACCTAATATTCTTTTTGAATATTTCTAATCTACCTAGACTCTCTTGCATTGATTTCTGCTTTTATCTTCATTATTTCCTGCCTTCAATATGTCTTTTTTTTTTAAAGATTTTATTTATTTTTATTTGAGAGAGAGAGAATGAGAGACGGAGAGCACGAGAGGGAAGAGGGCAGAGGGAGAAGCAGACCCCCTGCTGAGCAGGGAGCCCGATGTGGGACTCAATCCCGGGACTCCAGGATCATGACCTGAGCCGAAGGCAGTTGCTTAACCAACTGAGCCACCCAGGCGCCCCCTGCCTTCAATATGTCTTAAATGTTATATTTCTCCATCTTTTCACATAATTTAGATTGGATAATTAGCTCACTGTTTTTTAGCTTTATTTTCTGCAAAGTTCATTAGATACTAATTTCCTTAACTGTTCTTCCTTTACTCCTTCACTCCTAAAGTTTTAGCATCAATTATTTTAGCATCAACAATACTTTTGATTTAAAGTTTCCTATGAATATGTGATTCCAATTTTATTATTCATTTTTGTTTATTGTATAAATGGAATTGCCTTGACAACTTGTCAAAATCATTTGATTATATATGTCTGGGTCTATTTTTAGATTTTCTATATTGTTACATTGATCAGTTTATTTACACTGCAATATCTTAATTACTGTAGTTTTTCAGAAGTTTTTATCTTCCACTTTTCCTCAATTTCCAAACTTGCTTTATTTATTTTCTTTTTAATATTTGTATATAAAATTTTTGTATCACCTTGTCAGTATTTACCAAAAAAAGAAAAAAGCCTGTTGAGATTCTGGTTAGGACTGCATTATTATATCTCTATAATATAGCAAAGGACAGTTTTCATAAGAAACAAAGATGGATTAAAAAATAAAACATGTTTTAAAAAGCTTAGAAAATTAGAAATAAAACTGAGCCTCTTTATTATGTTACAAAGTGTCTGTAATAATCTAGAGCAAACATAATACCTAATAGTGAAATATTGAGAGATTTTTTCCTTAAAATCAAGAATGATACAAGAATGTCTACTATTGATTCAATTAAACATTGTTCAATTCAACTATTTCAATTGAATATTATTCTTGAGATACTAGCCAATTCGAAAGGAGAAAAAAACTTAAAATATATATGTATTAGAAAAGATAAAAGAATGAAATTGTTCTTATTCACATGACAAAATTGGACACAGAAAAATCTAAATCTAAAACTACTACAAGTAAACATAGAAATATACAATCAGTGTATAATATTTAATGTTTAAGAAACACATATTATGTTTAAAATATAATATTCACCAATATTGCCAACAAGGTTAAATACCTAGGAATAAATCAAACCAAATATATGCAAAATATCTACATGGAAACCTACCATGAAATTTATGCCTATTTGTTACCTATATTTTACTATAAATCCTATTTTCTCATATTTACTTGCTTCTTATTTAACTTGAATATATTTTTATCTTTTTATATTCACCTTCACTTAGTCCTGGTAGTATATCTCTTGTAAAGAACTAAACATTTGAACTTTAAATAATTTTTAAACCCATCATAGATTTTATCACTTACTTGGTAAGTTTAACCCATTTACATTCACATAATTGCTGTTATATTAAGATATATTAAAACATCTTATTTGATATTTCTATTCATTTTATTTTGCATTATTGTTCTTATGTTTCTTCTCCCTTAGCTATATTTTCTATTCTCTCATTAGATTATTACATGGTACAGTTTTGTTCTTACTATTTGTTCTTAAGACCAACATTCATCTCATATGCCCTTACTTCTTTCTAATACTTACCATTATCTATACCTTTCCCTTAAGAAGACCAGTCCTATAGCATGCTTTCATGTAAATTCTATTACTCCCTTAACCACACCATAATAGAATGTGCTCTGGTTTAATATTGATATAATACCTGTCATTCCCCACTGCAGCCCAGTTCCAGCTATTCTCATTTTAAGACAATAATAAAATTTAGCAATATTTATTCACTTTTACTTTCATAATTCTTGTAGCTTTTCCTGTATTAAGTAATTTCTAAAAATATATTCTGAATGTTAGTCATTTATGTGGCAAATCTTTTGAGAACTTATATAACATAACTGAGACTACTTTTATTGTGTCTTATATTTGAATGATTTTTTTTTAGATATTACTTGTGCTTCTAAAGTACTTTTATGTTACCATTTTAAGAATAAAATCTTTTTGTATTCAATGCAATTTTTCCCACTATAGGACTTCTTTTTTATTATGATTTTCTTTTTTCTGGAAATAAAGCAATTTTTCTTTGTATTTGATATTTTCTCTTTTTTTATTATTTTATTTTATTACGTTGTGTTAGTCACCATACAATACATCATTTGATTTTGATGTAGTGATCCACGATTATTGTTTTCGTATAACACCCAGTGCTCCATGCAGTACATGCACTCCCTAATACCCATCACCAGGCTAGCCCATCCCCCTACTGCCCTTCCCTCTAAAAGCCTCAGTTTTCTCAGAGTCCATAGTCTCTCATGGTTCATCTCCCCCTCTGATTTCCCCTCCCTTCATTTTTCCCTTCCTTCTCCTAATATCCTCCATGCTATTCCTTATGTTCCACAGATAAGTGAAACCATATGCTAATTGACTTCCTTTGCTTGACTTCTTTCACTTAGCATAATCTCCTCCAGTCCCATCCATGTTGATGTAAAAGTTGGGTATTCATCCTTTCTGATGGCTGAGTAATATTCCATCATATATATGGACCACATCTTCTTTATCCACTCGTCTGTTGAAGGGCATCTCAACTCTTTCCACAGTTTGGTTATTGAGGACACTGCTGCTATGAACATTGGGGTGCATACGGCCCTTCTTTTCATTGCATCTGTGTCTTTGGGGTAAATACCCAGGAGTGCAATTGCTGGGTCATAGGGTACCTCTATTTTTAATCTTTTGAAGCACCTCAACACTGTTTTCCAAAGTAGCTGTACCAACTTGCATTCCCACCAACAATGCAAGAGGGTTCCCCTTTCTCCACAACCTCTCCATTTGTTGTTTCTTGCCTTGTCAATTTTTGCCATTCTAACTGGTGTAAGGTGGTATCTCAATGTGGTTTTGATTTGAATTTCCCTGATGGCTAATGATGATGAACATTTTTTCATGTGTCTGTTAGCCATTTGTATGTCTTCTTTGAAGAAGTGTCTGTTCATGTCTTCTGCCCATTTTTTGACTTTTATTTGTTTTTTGGGTGTTGAGTTTGAGAAGTTCTTTACAGATCTTGGAAATCAGTGCTTTGTCTGTAGTGTCATTTGCAAATATCTTCTCCCATTCTGTGGGTTGCCTCTTTGTTTTGTTGACTGTTTCCTTTGCTGTGCAGAAGATTTTTATCTTGATAAAGTCCCAAAAGTTCAATTTTGCTTTTGTCTCACTTGCCTTTGGAGATGAATCTTGAAAGAAGTTGCTGTGTCCGATGTCAAAGAGGTTACTGCCTATGTTCTTCTCTAAGATTTTGATGGATTTCTGTCTCACATTGAGGTCTTTCATCCATTTTGAGTTTATCTTTGTGTATGGTGTTAGAGAATGGTTGAGTTTCATTCTTCTCTATATAGCTGTCCAATTTCCCCAGCACCATTTATTAAAGAGACTGTCTTTTTTCCATTGCATATTTTTCCTGCTTTGTCGAAGATTATTTGACCACAGAGTTGAGGGCCCATATCTGGGCTTTCTATTCTGTTCCATTGGTTTATATGTCTGTTTTTGTGCCAGTACCATGCTGTCTTGGTGATCACTGCCTTGTAATATAGCTTGAAATCCAACAACGTGATGCCCCCAGCTTTGTTTTTCATTTTCAACATTTCCTTCAACAATTCCTCCTTTTTCAACAATTGCTTGGTGATTCAGGGTCTTTTCTGATTCCATACAAATTTTAGGATTGTTTGTTCCAGCACTTTGAAAAATGTCATTGGAATTTTGATTGGGATGGCTTTGAAGGTATAGATTGCTCTGGATAGCATAGATATTTTAACAATGTTTATTCTTCCAATCCATGGGCCTGGAATGTTTTTCCATCTTTTTATGTCTTCTTCAATTTCTTTCATGAGTGTTCTGTAGTTCCGAGAGTATAGATCCTTTACCTCTTTAGTTAGGTTTATTCCAAGGTATCTTATGGTTTTTGGTGCTAGTGTAAATGGAATCATTTCTCCAATTTCTCTTCCTACAGTTGCATTGTTAGTGTATAAGAAAGCAACTGATTTCTGTGCACTGATTTTGTATCCTGCCACATTACTGAATTGCTGTATGAGTTCTAGTAATTTGGGGGTGGAATCTTTTGGATTTTCCACATAAAGTATCATGTCATCTGCAAAGAGAGAGAGTTTGAATTCTTCTTTGCCAATTTGAATAC
The DNA here is from genome assembly GCF_029215605.1 of Mirounga angustirostris. NCBI lineage: Eukaryota > Metazoa > Chordata > Mammalia > Carnivora > Phocidae > Mirounga > Mirounga angustirostris. Next base: position 166,323,016 of record NW_026991710.1, read on the forward strand.
ATTTTATTTCTTTTTGTTGTCTGATTGCTGTTGCTAGGACTTCTTTTCATTTCATTGTCAGTGTGCATTTTTTCTATTCTGTTTTGACGTTTTATGTGCTCTTTTCATCTGACAACCCAGTTTTCTCCCCTTCTACCAGATGATCCAGCATAAGAGATTATGGGGAGACTCCAGAAGGGATTTCCTGGCATAAGGATTTTGTTGATCTGATAGTGGCTATAATTTGGGGAAATTTATTTTCATTTCTCCTTCAAAGGTTTTCTTATGGCTTTTTAATTATTATCTCCATTACTCTTTTTTTTAAAGATTTATATATTTATTTGAGAGAGACAGAGAGAGAGCACACTCTAGTGGGAGGAGAGGCAGAGGAAGGGAATCTCAAGCAAATTCCATGCTGAGAAGAGAACCCCACAGGGGCCCAATCTCATGCCCCTGAGATCATGACATGAGCTGAAATCAAGAGTCAGATCCTTAACCAACCAAGCCACCCAGGAGCCCCAATCTCCTTTACTCTTAATATCTAGATATTGGCACTTCTACTTCAATAATCCATTCTCTTAAGTTTTCTTTTACTATTCCTATAACTTTTCTGATGTCTCCTGGGAGAGGTTCTGATTCTGATTTAATCTAATACTTTGTGCAATTTATTATAATTACATTTTTTGTACCTAATACTCCCAACTAGTCCTTTTCTATAATACCTTACACTTTATTTTGTTTGAAGTTTCTATAACTGCTAATTAGTTCTGCTTCAAGTGGTATGTATTGTGTACTATGTTTTCTTCTGAGGATGTTTAATATTCAGGATCTACATAGTCCATGAACTGAGATAATGTATCCAGTAATATGTAATGGTATAAAAATCCCGAGGCCAAGAACTAGCTTGTGTCAGTCCTCATGAGTGAGTAAATTAGTGACTAACAAGTGAGTGGATAAGTCCCAGGAAAGAAAGTTGCAAGACATCAAATATCATATGCTAATTATTCTTATATTTTTCTACTCATCCAAAAATCACCTGGGTTGTGGTTTCATCTATAAACTTTCAGGAAGAAGCAGCAAAGGAGGGATATAGATCTTAGATATTTTGCCGCAGCTCTGGGAGATTAGGGAGGCAGGGATATACCACCAACATTTTTCACAGAGATAGAATAAACAATCCTAAAATTTGGAACCACAAAAGCCCCAAATAGCCAGAGCAATCTTGAAAAAGAAAAGCAAACCTGGAGCATCACAATTCCAGACTTCAAGCTATATTACAAAGCTGCAGTCATTAAGACAGTATGGTACTGGCACAAAAACAGACACAGAAATCAATGGAACAGTATAAAAAACCCAGAAATGGACCCACAACTACATGGTCAGCTAATCTTTGGCAAAGCAGGAAAGAATATCCAATGGAAAAATGATAGTCTCTTCAACAACTGCTGTTGGGAAAACTGGACAGCAACATGCAAAAGAATGAACCTAGACCACTTTCTTACACCATACACAAAAATAAACTCAAAATGGATGAAAGACCTAAATGTGAGACAGAAAACCACCAAATTCTTGAGGAGAACACAAGCAGCAACCTCTTTGACCTTGGCCATAGTAACTTCTTACTAGACATGTTGCGAGAAGCAAGGGAAACAAAAGCAAAAATGAACTATCAGGACTTCATCAAGATAAAAACTTCTGCTCAGTGAAGAAAACAATCAACAAACTAAAAGGCAACCTTCGAAATGGGAGAATGCCAATGACATATCTGATAAAGGGTTAGTATCCAAAATCTACAAAGAACCTACCAAACTCAACAACCAAAAAACAAATAATCCAGTTAAGAAATCAGCAGAAGACATGAACATTTTTCCAAATAAGACATATAAATGGCCAACAGACACATGAAAAGATGCTCAACATCACTGGTAATCAGGGAAATACAAATCAAAACCATGATGAGATATCACCTCATACCTGTAAGAATGACTAAAGTTAACAACACAGGAAACAATACATGTTGGCAAGGATGTGGAGGAAGGGGAACACTTTTGCACTGTTGGTGAGAGTGAAAAGTGGTGCAGCCACTCCAGAAAACAGTATAGAAGTTCTTCAGAAAGTTAAAAATAGAACTACCCTATGATCCAGCAATTGCACTACTAATTATTTACCCAAAGGATACAAATTTTATATTTATGAAGTTCAATAAGAACTTTTTAAAGTCCCAACAGTTCCAATCTGTAGCAGGGACAAAGATCTTTAGAATCATTTTGCAAATTTTAATATACATAAAAATAATAAAATAAATAAATATTTAACTGTATATTGATCTAAATAGCATTCTATTTATACATCTCAGCCAAACAAATTAAATCATACCATACCAGAGCAACACCTCCTCCATAATGGCTATCACACATCTTCCCTTGAAAGGTTGCACCAACATAATTTGATTTTTCTCTGTAACTTAAGTTTAAAAAAGGATCATAATCATATAATTTTGTAAAATTAAGCACAATTACTATTGAATTTTCCTAATAACATTTTTTGATTTGCATATTTATATAATAAATTGATAAATATTTCCACCTAACATTAGGGTAATGAAGCTTGGAAATGACTAAACATGTCTGCTTGTTTTGAAAACAATGAAATACATTTAAAAAACAAATAATAGAAAGTTATTTTCATATTAAATTTTTAGAAAACAATATTCTTTATTATGTGGTATTTTAAAAAAATAATTCCTAGAATATCAAAATAATAAAAATAAATAAAATTCCTAAAATTAGAAAGCTAAAGCAATACAATTGATAAATAAAATAGGCAGAGTCACCTTATGGGCTGAAGTTTCCCATTAACTGGATAGAATTAGATAACCAGGATCATGAAAATATATTGCATATTTGTGGGACAGAAAATAATTTAAAATATTATAATTTTGTAAATATATATTATTTTTATATAATATAACAATATATATAGATACTAAAAATTAATAAGAGAAAAACAAAGAACTTATTAAATAGAAAGGGAGGCTTATATTTTTTTAAATGCAGCACAATGTAAATATGGTATGTTAGAGATATTAAAATATACAGTAGTGTTGCCATATCCTTGGGGGCGTTTTTTGTTATCTTATGAAAATAAAACATAAAAAGGAGCCCTAATTACTACATTCATCATGTGTGTTTCTTCAGATAGATATTGTTATTATTTTAAGTAGAGTTAGGGGCATTTAATGATATGTTACACATTCTAAGGTAAGAAAGCATATGATAACAATATTGAAAGAGTGAGTATTAACTACAAACAAGTAAATAGAATGATTCACATCAATAATTCTGCTATAAAAACTGTGTTTTGAAAAATAATATACACACGATGTTCTATGTAGGAAAAAAATGGCATATTTTCCCTAAAGGCCTGTCAACTGTTAGAAATTAGGTCAAATATGGATGTTTCCTTTGTATAAGACTTAGTAAAACCAAAATATGCTTACACAAGTAAAAATGCTATATCATGTGGACGCAGAACAAGATAAGATCTTTTCCATTTTAAAAATCTGTGTAATAACTCATTAACATCTCCAGTTACCAAGATTTTATTTTCGTCTATCCAAAGTTCCAATGAAGAGAGAATTATTGTAACATTAAGTGATGTAAAAATCTAAAATAGAAGACATGAAGAAAATATATTCAAATATCATGGTTTAAATAGATCTGGGGATTTATCTATAAAACACTACACTGATGACAAATATTAAACAACAGAATTGCTAAGTCTAGATTGGATCTTACAGAGTATATTAGTAAATAATAAGTACTACTTATAAAACAAGTAATAGTTAACAGTTTGAAATGCTTGTACTTCAGTAAGCCCTATGTGAAGTGCTTTATCAATTTTAAAATTAGCATAACTTAATTAGATATACATAATAACTATTATTCTTATTATTATTCCTACTCAGAAAACTGAAACTTAAAATAGTCATATAATTTGACCTATTTCATACATCATGTGCATTCAGACAGTGCCATAAAAAAAAGTATGGGAATTCTTTAAGTAACACAAGCAAATGCAAAAAGAATTAAAAAGCAAATACTTACAGCATTTGTCAGTCCAATCAACTGGAAGATCTTTTGAGTGACAACAATCGTATCAGAGCCCATATGATTATACTGAAAAAGATAAGAAATTGTTTAAATTACTAATTTATTAGTTTTTAAACATTATTATTATAGAAATGATATTATATATACTCAGTGTAAAATAGGAAAAATATGTTTTAAAATACAAAAGACATGCAAACAATGAATCATGGAACACTACATCAAAAACTAATGATGTAATGTATGGTGATTAAAATAACATAATAAAATTTTTAAAAAGGCAAAAAATAAATAAATAAATAAAATACAAAATACATTACAAACTCTTCTAAAAACAAAAGAGGAGGGAACACTTCCAAACTCATTTTATGAGGCCACCATTATCCTAATACCAAAATCAAACACTGCAAAAGAAAAATATAAACCAATATTCCTAATGAACACAGATGCAAAAAATCCTCAACAAAATATAGGCAAACTAAATTCAACAGCATATTAAAAGGATAATACACTGTGATCAGTAGGGATTTTTTCCAGGGATGTAAGAATGTTTTGACATCTGCAAATCAGTCAATATGATACACTACATCAACAAAATGAAGGCTACAAATTATATGATCAAATGATGAAGAATCATCAGAAGAAGCAGAAAGGCATTTTAACAAGCTTCAACATCCTTTCATAAGGAAAACTCTCACCAATGTGGAATTGGAGAGAAGGTACAACAACATAATAAAAGCCATATATAACAAGCCTATAGCTAACAATATGCTCAACTGAGAAAACCTGAAAGCTTTTAGTCTAAGATCAGGAATGAGACAAAGATGCCCACTCTCACCACTTTTATTTAACATTGTATCAAAAATCCTACACAGAGCGACTAGGTAAGAAATAAAGGAGCTATACAAATTACAGATCACATGATATTATACAGCGAGAACCCTACAGATACACACACACACACACACACACAGAACTAATTTTTAAAATTCAGTAAATTTGCAGGATAAAAAAACAATATGCAAAAATCTGTTGCATTTCTGTATACTAATCATAAACAATTAGTAAAAAAAAATAAAACAATTCCATTTGTATTTGCATTAAAAAGAATAAAATACCTAGAAATAAGTTTAAATACAGGAGATAAAAGATATGTACAGTGAAAACCATAAGACAATGATAAAATAAATTAAAAACACACAAAAATAGAAATATATACTGTGTTCATGGATCAGAAGAATTAGCATTGTTAAAATGTCCATACTACCCAAAGCAATATACAGATTCAAGGTAATGCCTATCAAATTTCCAATGACATTTTTCACAGAAATAGAATAAAGAGTCTTGAAATTTGTGTGGAACCACAAAAGACCCTGAATAGCCAAAACAAATTTGAAAAAGAACAAAGCTAGAGGCATCATGCTCCCTGATTGCAATATATATTACAAAATATATTACAATATTATAGTAATCAAAACAGTATGATATTGCCATAAAAACAAACACACAGAGCAACGGAACAGAACAGAAAGCTCAGATACAAAACCATGCATACCTTATGGTCAATTAATTTATAACAAAGGAGCCAAAAATACACAACAGGGAAAAATAGTCCCTTCAATAAATGGTATTAAGAAAACTGAACAACACATACAAAAGAATAAAACTGTACCACTACAGTTTACATACACAATATCACTTACAATATACACAAAATATAACTCGTAATGAATTAAAGACTTGAATGTAATACCCTGAAACCATAAAACTCCTAAAACGCAACATACAGTAAGCTTTTTCACATCAGGTGGCAATGACTTTTTGGACTTGACACCTAAAGCAAAGGCAACAAAAGCAAAATTAAGTGGGACTACATCACTCTAAAAACCTTATGCACAGTAAAAGACAGCATGAACAAAATGAAAAGGCAACCTACCAAATGGGTTGTAAATCATGTATCTAATAATGGGTTAATATCCAAAATATATAAAGAACTCATATAACTCAATAGCAAAGGAAAAGCAAACAATCCAATTAAAAAATGGCCAATTAAAAAATGAATAGACAATTTTTCTGAGAAAATATACAGATAGCCAAGAGGTACATGAAAAGATACTCAACATTACTAATCATCAGGGAACTACAAATCAAAACTACAAAGAGATATCATCTCACACCTGTTAGAATAGCTGTTATAAAAAAGACAAGAAATAGCAAGTGTTGGTGAGGATGTGTAGAAAAGGGAACCCTCATACACTGTTGGTGGGAATGTAACCTGGTGAAGCCACTGGAAAAGAGTATGGCGTTTCCTCAAAAAATTAAAAATGGAGTTGCCATATGATCCATCAATGCCACTCCTGGGTATTTGTCCAAAGGAAATAAAAACATTAACTCAAAAGATGTATGCACCCTAGGTTCATTGTAGCATCATTTGCAATAGCCAAGACTGAAAACAATCTAAGTGTCCATCAATGGATGAATGGAGAAAGAAAATATAGTATATGTATACAATGGAATGTTATTCAGCCAGAAAAGAACAAAGTCTTGCTATTTGTGACAACATGGATGCAGTTTGAAAGCATTACGCTCAGTGAAATAATTCAGACAGAGGAAGATAAAAACTGAATTATCTCACTTATATGTGGAATCTAAGAACAAGACAAAAAACCAAACTTATATATACAGAGAAAAGATTGATAGTTTCCAGAGGTGGGGTGTAGGCAATGGAAGAAATGGGTGAAGGTGATCCAGTTATAAAATAATTAAGTCCTGAGAATTAATGTACAGCATCATAACTATAGTTAATAATACTGTATTGTACATTTGAAAGTTGCTAAAGAGTAGATTATAAAAACTCTCATTACAAAAAAAATTATAGCTATGTGTGATCATTTTGCAGTATATATTTTGCAAATACTGAATCATAATATTGTACACCTGAAACTAATATAATGCTACATAGAAATTATCTCTCAATTTTAAATAAGACACTACAAATAAGATATAGTTTTACTATCAAAAAATAATTGTTGAAAGAAAATGTTAGTTTAAACTATAAGATTTAAATGTGAAGAATAAATATTATCTATTGAATATATGTATTCAAAACCATTCCTTACTGAAACCTTATTTTAAAAATTAATTAATAATTAATTAATAATTAACTTAATTATTAAGGTATTAAAAATTATTAATAGGAAAATAACGTTTCAAAAGCACAAATAAAAGAAAAGCAAAAACAAACACAAAATTTGAAAACTGAAGAACAGGTAAGTAATAAATGATTAAGAAGATTTAAGAATTTTAGGTGATAGACCAGTGTAACAATATAATTCACCTTGAAGACCCTAAAATACTCATATTGGCTCTATCAGTTTTTCTTCAAGTAAGAGAAATTGGCACTAAGAGCAGGCAGATTGACTTTAAAGTTTAAGAAGTAGTTAAGGGTCGGAGAATATTCAGAATGTTTGTGTGAAAAAAGACAATCCAAGAATGTTACATATTGAATGATTCCATTTATATAACATTTTGGAAATTAAAAAATATAGACATAGAGAAGAGATTAGCTGTCTTCAGAGATCAGGGAAAGGGGAGTGAAGGAGAACTGGGTGTGGCTGTGAAAAGGCCACACAACAGATCCTCATTTGAAGTTATTCTGTATTTTGACTATGAGTATCAATACCCTAGATGTAATACTGTATTATAATATTTTAAGTTATTACAAATTGGAAAAAATAAAGGATATATAGGATCTCTATATACCCTTTTTATTTTAATATATGTTTTATTCATATTTTATTCAGTAAAAAAGAAAACAAACACTATTGGCAATGTGTACACATAAACCACACAAATCCACAAACACATAAATATAAATTAAGGTGAACAATCAATAATTTAAGCACTCTATGCCAACATTTGAGATAACAAAGCTATGTTAAATGTTTCAAACCAAACTTATAACTCACCCATCTGTAAGTAAAAAAGAAAACCAAGAACATAATTTTTGGATAGCAGATAGGGCAGAAAGTTCATCAAAGAAATTGAGTAGTTGCTTAAAAGTGTGTTAAACCTAGGATAGGGCAAAATCATAGATTTTTCAGGATTGAATGAAAGAACAAGATGGTTTGAGATACTCAAGAGTAAAAACTTCAGAATAAAAGTTTTTGTTTGGGGCCAAGAGATCTATCACAGATAATAATCTCTAAATATTCTGAATATTATTATAAGTACATATGAGTAAACAATTATTTCTAATAAAAAGATAATTTTAAAAAACATTAAAAACTAGAAAATATGCACTTATGACAAAAGGAGATAGTAGGGGAGGAACAAATAGTTCTGGAACATAAAAAATTCAAAATGGCAGACATACATATAGACATATAAATAATGACATTAAAAAATGAATGAAAAAATCACTTAAAGGATTGAAAAATCAAAACCACAATGAGATAGTGCATCACACCTGTTAGAATGGCTATTATCAAAAAGACAAGATATAAGAAATGCTACCTAGGATATGGTAAAAATTTAAGTGTCCATCAATGGATGAATGGATAAAGAACTTGTGAGATGTACACACACACACACACACACACACAATGGAGTATTATTTGGCCATAAAAAGAATGAAATTTTTCAATTTGTGACATGGATGGACCTTGAGGGCATTATGCTAAGTGAATTAAAAAGTAAATTAAGTCAAACAGAGAAAAATAAATTCCCATGATCTCATTTATATGTAGAGTTAAAAAAAAAAAAAACTCATAGATACAGAGAAAAAATTGGAGATTGCCAGAAGAGGGGGTGAGGAATGGGCAAAATGAGTGAAGAGAATCAAAAGGTACAATCTTCCAGTTATAAAATAAATAAGTTATGGGGATGTAATGTACAGCATGGCAACTATAGTTAATAATACTGTACTGAATATCTGAAAGTTGCTAATAAAATAGATCTTAAAAGTTCTCATCACAGGAAAAAATTCTGTAACTAAGTGTGTTGTGGATATTAACTAGACTTATGGTGGTGATCATTTTGCAATATATACAAATACTGAATCATTATGTTGTACACCTGTAACTAATATAATATGTCAATCATACCTCAATGAATAAAAAGAGGAAAAAAGAAAACTAATCAAAAGTCTTCCATGATAAGCAATAGCACGGAGGACCATAGGGGAAGGGAGGGAAATCTGAAGGGGGAGAAATCAGAGAGGGAGACAAGCCATAAGAGACTCTGGACTCTGGGGAAAAAACTGAGGGTTTCAGAGGGGAGGGGGATGGGGGAGGGAGTAATCAGGTGATGGGTATTAAGGAGGGCACATGTTGTGATGAGCACTGGGTGTTATACGTAACTAAAGAATCATTGAACACTACATCAAAAACTAATGGTGTACTATACAGTGGCTAACTGAACATAATAAAAAAAAGTCTTAAGCAGGAGATTGATACAATTTGAATTATGTTTTAAAAAGGTAAAAAGGCCCTAGCCTCATGAGGTTTGAGGTATTAAACTTCTTTGTCTATATAAAATGAATTAGGAGCTTTTTAAACAGTTTAGAAAGTAGCTCTCAGATTTTGGCAGGTCAGAATCACTTGGAAAAGGAGTAAAGAATACAGAGACCTAGATTTATTGAAGTACAACAGGTTCTGGGTGTCTGATTTTATCACCAAGTTTCCTAAGTGATTCTTATTCATACCAAGTTTGAAAACTACTAGATTAGAATGTAATTATCAATTATTTAAGGTTTAGATAAAATGCAGATATGAGCTCATAAATTCCTGAAATTTTCAATCATAGTCCTTTAATCATCTTTCAGGTTTCTTCTGTGTTAATTGATCTATTTAACAAAACTATAAAACACCCATACTCATTAATATGAATGCAAATTTTATAAATGTTAGTCAAGAGATTCCAGCAATGTATCAAAAGAATATGTGATGATGAGGCAGAGTTTATGTCCAGTAAATTCATGTTCAACATCAATAAAATATGTAAGTGTTATCCATTACATCAACAAACTAATAAAGAAAACCTGCATGGTTGATATAATAAATGCTGAGAAAGAATTTGACAAAATTCACCAGCAATTCCTAATAACAAATCAAAAAATGGGAACCAAGTAAAATTACTCAAATGTCATGAAGACTAAACACAGCAACAATGGAAAAAATCAACAACAAAAATAAGAGTAAATATGATTCTAAACGGAAAAACCATTTCAATTAAAATCAGGAACTATATAGCTTGTCTATTATTTTCTTCATGTTATTTAACATGATCAGGGAAGTTTTTGTGAATGCAAAAACACTGGAAAATAAAATAACTGCAGCAAACATCTGGAAAGAAGAAATAAAACTCTATCTTTGAGTTTATGATATCTTTTATACTAGAAAACCCATGAGACTCCAATAAAATTACTATAATTATTATAAGAATATGGTAAGGTTGCTAGATATAGGAGCTATCTATAAAATTAACGATGTTTTTCTCATTTTATATAAAAAATTCATTTACAATGCTGAAAAATTAAATTGTTTTATTTACTTAAGAGTAAATTTTAAAACAGTGTATCTAAATGAAGAAAACTACAGTAATCTTATTAAAAGACATAAAATCAGTCTAATCACAAAAGTATACATTATTTTTGGATAAAAAGACTTTCTGTCACAAGTTTGCTAATTACTCTAAGTTAGTATTAAATTTTAATGCCATGCCAATTAGAGTCCCCCATTTTGGGAGGGAGGATTAAGAAAATGATCATAAGGCTTATACATAAGAAAAAGAACATGAGAGAAAATATGCTAAAGTATGAGAAAAAACAGGATGAGGAGATTTGCCTTGCTGGATGTCATTATACCATAAAGCCACTGTAACTGTCAGTATGATGTTAGTTTATGAATGGAAAAATAGACTAATGGGACACAAAATAAAGAAATCATAAATATATCCCAATTACATGTGAGACTTTAATATTTAATAAATAGTGCTGGCAGAACCAGCTATTCATCTGAAAGAAAATAAAAGTAGACACCCACCTTAAGTCATAGTTTATCCTATGCCATATGTAAAAATACATTCCAGGTAAATTAAAGAGTTAAATATAGACAAATCTAGAGAACTACATAAAAAGTATAGGCGTTATTGATAGCCTCCCAATTAAAATTGCAAAGCTAAAAATTGTGTAGGAATGTGAAGGCATATTTAAATACATGAAAATTAAAGTTTTGTGATACAAAAAATTCACAAAGGAAGTTAATTACCAAACTCAATATTTTGATAATATTTTATTTCAGGCACTAAAACATAAAGATTTTCAATATTCAAAGATTTCTTATAAGTTGATAACAAGGCAAACAAATAAAAAATGAGAAAAGGCATAAGTAATCAATTCAGAGGAAAGCTAATACCAGTGACCACTAAATATTAAATGATGCTTAAATTAATTCTCAAGGAAATACAAATTAAAATTACATTTAGATAAAATGTTATGTGCACTGATTAGTAAAAATTAAAGAGAAATATAAAATGGATGATTAGCAGGTATGAAAGGAACATTGTATTTTCAGTTTTAACAGATATGTGAAAAAAAAAGAAGTTACAATCTTTATGAAGCAATGGATGATATCTATTAAAATTGAACAACATAAATCTTTTGAGCCATCATCCCTAGTCCTGGTGATCTTTCTCATAGAGGTTAAATGTCCAAGATGGAAGTACTGATGAATAAGGATAATTCATAAGCATTATTTATAGTGGAAAGCAAAACAAACAACAACAACAACAACAAAAAGAAAACTGGAAATAAAGTGAATACTCACCAAAAAGGGAATAAATGAATCAGTTGCAGCACATGCATACCATGAAATACTATTCAGTCCTCAAAAAGAATGAATTAGCTACTCAGTTGACTGGAAGAACCTCCCCCACACACAAAAAAAATTTTAAATTAAATAATCCAAGAATATGTCAGAGGCTGCCAGACTTAATAAAGGGAAAAAAGGAGAAGAATTAAATGTATATTGTTTACAGAAGACATGCTACCTTTCAAAGATACAAATAACTTGAAAGTAAAAGTACTGAAAGAGTATACCATGTAAACAATGAGAACTGACATGCCCATGAAGAAGATATAAAATTATAAATACATATGCATCTAAGAACAGAGCCTGGGGAAGGAGTTAAGATGGCAGAGGAGTAGGGGACCCTAATTACATCTGGTCGCTGGAATGCAACTTGATAGCTATCAAATCATTCTGAACACCTGTGAAATCAATGGGAGATCTGAGAAAAGAATTGCTGCAATTCTATAAATAGAAAAGTGACCACTTTTTGCAAGGTAGGAGGTGCAGAGGAGACGTGAATATGGGGCAATATATTGGAAGATAAACAGTGGAGGGGAGAAAGCTCTTAAGTAGGCTACCAGAAAGTATTATAAGCATATAAGCATTGGAGTACAAAATTGGAACATTCAGGAGTCTGCCAACTTGGGGACATCCCTGGCTTAAAGGTGCTCAAGTGGTGAAGTGGAGCCAGGTGGACAGCATGGTCTCAGGATCCTCAGGGTCACAAAAAAGAACGGGAATGTCTAAGTGTGGCAGAGTTCCCAAGCATCAGAGAAGGGAATCCAGCTGAAAGCAGCAAGTCTAGGTGCCAGCTTTCTGCTCAGTGTTGCCATAAACTGAGAACCACAGCATGGTTGGGCGACACTTCTCTGGGCAGGGGCTCAGCAAAATGCAGACGCTCAAGGAGAAACCCCTCCATTTCCCAGGAGGAATGGCTCCAGTCCACAATGCAGGAGTACCAAAAGTTTGGAGACTGGAAACTGGGTCATGTGCCTGAGATTAAAATGCTCAGTCACAGGCTAGGTGAACACAGAGTTAGGATGGAAACCAGGGAGACAAGAGTGATTGACTTCTTTTCTGTGAGGGCTCACTGAAGAGTTAGGGGCATGAACTTTCAGCTCTGGGGCTAGAGATAGGGGTGCTGCCATTTTTATCCCCTCCATCAGTACTGAAAGCCTTCAGGGAGCAAAACATCACCACATAGTGCAATCTGGAGCCACTTTCACTGAGCCCAGCCCCCTGGCAAGGGAGGCACAATTCCACCCAGGCAAGGATACCTGAGAATCAGTGCAACAGACCCCTTTCACAGAAGACCAGCAGGAACAACTGGCTACACCAAGTAAACTAATCATATAGAACTGCAAAACTTCAGCTCTTGGAGAAAAGAGTATATAGCATTTGTGGTGTTTTCATTATTCTTTAGTCTTTCAGGGTTTTTTCCAGCTATTTTCTTATTTTATCAATTCTTTTTTAAAATTCATTTTTAATTTTTATATATAAATTTTTATATATTTGGTTTTCTTCCATTGTAATATATATATATATATATATTTTCCCTTTCTTTCCTATTTTGAGATCTGGTTTGCTTTAACAAATAGACCAAAATACACCCAAGATCTCGTTTATTGTTTTGTCCTGTTTTACTTATTGTTTGATTTTTTTTTTCTTATTTTGTTTTGTTTTTGTTTTCTTCCAGTTTGGTTTGTTTGTATTTTTCTGGTGTTGTTGTTGCTATTTTTGTCTTTTTTCTCTCTTTGACATATTCTTTCTGGACATAATGATGAGACAGAGAAACTCACACCAAAAGAAAGAATAGGAGGCCATACTCATTGCCAGAGATTAACCAATATGGATATAAGTAAAATGGCAGAATTAGAACTTGAAACAATGATTATAAAGATACTAGCTGGGCTTGAAAAAAGCATAGAAGACAGTAGAGAATCCTTCACTGTAGAAATAGAACTAAAATCTAATCAGGCCAAATTCGAAATGCTATTACTGAGATCCAATCAAAAATGGAGGCTCTGACTGCTAGAATGAAGGAGGCAGAAGAGTCAGTGATATAGAAGACAAAATGGATGGAGAATAAGGAAGCTGAGAAAAAAAGAGAGGAAAAACAACCACTGGATCATGAAGGCAGATTTTGAGAAATCAGTCTGGCCAGGGGTTTATCGAGCTTATTAATTCTTTCAATGAATCAGCTCCTTGTTTTGTTGATCTGTTCTACTCTTCTTTTGATTTCTATATCATTGATTTCTGCTCTAATCTTTATTATTTCTCTTTTCCTGCTGGATTTAGGCCATATATGCTGTTCTTTTTTCCATCTCCTTTAGGTATAAGGTTAGGTTGTGTATTTGAGACTTTTCTTAAAATTTCTTGAGAGAGGCCTCTATTGCTATATACTTTTAGGACTGCCTTTGCTGCATCCTAAATGTTCTGAAATTTTGTGGTTTCATTTTCATTTGTTTCCATGTATTTTTTAAATTCTTCTTTAATTACCTGGTTGACCCATTCATTCTTTAGTAGGTGCTCTTTAGCCTCCATATATTTGTTTTCCTTCCAAATTCTCTGTTGTGATTGAGTTTAAGTTTTAAATCATTGGGGTCTGAAAATATTTATGGAGTAATCTCAATCTTTTGGTACCGGTTGAGCCCTGATTTGTGACCCAATGTGTGATCCATTCTGGAGAATGTTCCATTTGCAATCTAGAAGAATGTGTATTCTGTTGCTTTAGGATGAAAGGCTCTTAATATATCTGTGAAGTCCATCTGGTCCTGTTTGTCATTCAAAGTCTTTGTTTCCTTCTTGCTCTTCTATTTAGATGATCTGTCCATTGCTGTGAGTGGGGTGTTAAAATTCCCTGGTATTATATTGTTATCAATGAGTTTCTTTAAGTTTTTGTTATTAATTGCTTTATATAATTGATGGTTCCCAAGTTAGGGGCCTAAATATTTACAATTGTTAGATCTTCTTGTTGGATAGACCCTTTTCTTATAATATAGTGTCCTTCTTCATCTCTTATTACAGTCTTTGCTTTAAAATATAGTCTGTATGATATAAGGATTGCCACCCCAGCTTTCTTTTGATGTCCATTAGCATGACAAATAGTTCCCCATGCCCTCACTTTCAATCTGGAGGTGTCTTTGGGTCCAAAATGAGTCTCTTGTAGACAGCATATCAATGGGTCTTGTTTTTTAGTCCAATCTGATACCCTGTATCTTTTGGTTGGAGCATTTAGTCCATTTATATTCAGAATTATTATTGAAAGATATGAATTTAGTGCTATTGTATTACCTGTAAAGTCACTGTTTCTGTAGTTTGTCTCTGTTCCCTTCTGGTTTTTGTTACTTTTGGGCTCTCTCTTTGCTCAAAGGATCCCCTTTAGTATTTCTTGCAGGGCTTGTTTAGCGTTCATGAATTCCTTTAGTTTTTGTTTGTTTTGGAAACTCTTTATCTCTCCTTCTATTCTGAATGACAGCCTTGCTGGATAAAGTATTCTTGGCTGTGTATTTTTCCCATTTAACACATTGAATGTGTCATACCACTCCTTTCTGGCCTGCTAGGTCTCTGTGGACAGGTCTGCTGCCAGCTTTATGTTTCTGCCTTTTTAGGTTATGGACCTCTTGTCTCAAGCTGCTTTCAGGATTTTTCTCTTTGTCTCTGAAATTTGTAAGTTCCACTTACAAGTCTCAAATAAACAACCTAACCTTATACCTAAAGAAGATGGAAAAAAGAACAGCATATATGGCCTAAATCCAGCAGGAAAAGAGAAATAATAAAGATTAGAGCAGAAATCAATGATATAGAAATCAAAAGAAGAGTAGAACAGATCAACAAAACAAGGAGCTGATTCATTGAAAGAATTAATAAGCTCGATAAACCCCTGGCCAGCTTATCAAAAAGAAAAGAGAAAGGACCCAAATAAATAAAATCTTAAGTGAAAGAGGAGAGATCACAACCAACACCAAAGAAATACAAACAATTATAAGAACATATTATGAGCAACCATATGCCAAGAAATTAGGCAATCTGGAAGAAATGGATGCATCCCTAGAAATATATAAGCTACCAAAACGGAAGGAGGAAGAAATAGAAAACCTGAACAGACCCATACCAGCAAAGAAATTGAAGCAGTAATCAAAAGTCTCCCAACAGAGTCCAGGGCCAGATGGCCTCCCAGCAAAATTCTACCACACATTTTAAAAAGCATTAATACCTATTCTTCTGAATTTGTTTCAAAAAATAAAAATGGAAGGAGAACTTCCAAGCCCATCCTATGAAGCCAGCATTTCCTTGATCCCAAAACCAGACAAAGACCCCACTGAAAAGGAGAATTACAGACCAATATCCCTGATGATCATGGATGTAAAAATTCTTCCCTAGATACTAGCTAATGGGATCCAACAGTACATTAAAAGGATTATTCACCATGACCAAGTGGGATTTATTCCTGGACCACAAGCATGGTTCAACATCCAGAAATAAATCAATGTGATACACCACATAAATAAAGAAAGGACAAGAACTATATGATCCTCTCAAAAGATGCAGAAAAAAACCTTTGACAAAATACAGCATCTTTTTTTTTTATAAAAACTCTCTGCAGTATAGGGATAGAGGGAACATACTTCAATATCATAAAAGCCATATATGAAAAACCCACAGCGAATAGTATCCTCAATGGGGAAAAAACTGAGAGCTTTTCCCCAAAGGTCAGGAACATGACAGAGATGTTCACTCTCACCACTCTTGTTCAATATAGTACTAGAAGTTCTAACTTTAGCAATAAGAGAACAAAAAGAAATAAAAGGCATCCAAATCATCAAAGAAGTCAAATTTTCACTCTATGCAGATGACATGATACTCTATCTCAATAACCTGTAAGACTCCACCCAAATATTGCTAGAACTCATACAGGAATTCAGCAAAGTGACAGAATATAAAATCAATGCACAGAAATCAGTTGCATTTCTACACACTAAGAATGAGGCAGAAGAAAGAGAAATCAAGGAATGGATCTCATTTATAATTGCACCAAAACCATAAGATACCTAGGAATAAACCTAACCAAAGAGGTGAAAGTACTTTGAAAACTATACAACACTTATGAAAGTAATTGAGGAAGACACAAAGAAATGGAAAAATGTTCCATGCTCATGGATTGGAAGAATAAATGTTGTTAAAATGTCTATACTACCTAAAGCAATCTACACGTTCGAACCCTGAGCAACAATATTTATATGGGACAAACTAGACTTTAAAATAAAGACTGTAACAAGAGATAAAGGGCACTATATAATCATAAAGGGGACAATCCAACATGAAGATATAACAATTGTGAATATTTATGCCCCCAACATGGGAGCACTCAGATATATAAGAATTAAAAACAGACGTAAAGGAATTCATTGATAATAATAATAGTATGGGACTTTAACATAGCACTTATATCAATAGACTGATCATCTAAACAGAAAATAAAGAAACAATGGCTTTGAATTGCACACGAACAGATGGACTTAACAGATATATTCAGAACATTCGATTCTAAAACATCAGAATACAAATTCTTTTCAAGTGCACATGGAATATTCTCAAGAACAGATCATATATTAGATGACAAATCAGGCCTCAAAAAAATACAAAAAGACTGAAATCATACCATACACCTTTTCTGGCCACAATACTATGAAATTTGGAAGTTGATCAAAACATAAAATTTGGAAAGACCACAAATACAGAGAGGTTAAACAACATGCTACTAAACAATGAATGGTTCAACCAGGAAGTCAAATAAGAAATTTAAAAAAAATACATGGAAACAAATGAAAATGAAAATATAACAGTCCAAAACCTTTGGGATGCAGCAAAAGCAGTCCTAAGAGGGAAGTGTATAGCAATACAGGCCTATTCTAAGAAGCAAGAAAAATCTCAAACAACCTAACTTATTACACACAATGGAGCTAGAGAAAGAAAACAAATGAAGAGTAATCCAGCAGAAGGAATAAAATAGTAAAGATTAGAAGAGAAATAAATAATATAAAAGCCAAAACAAAAAAAACAATAGATCAATGAAACCAGGAATTGGTTTTTTGAAAAAATAAATAAAATTAATAAACCCCTAGCCAGGTTTATCAAAAAGAAAAGAGAAAGAACCCAAATAAATAAAATCACAAATGAGAAGGAGAAATAACAACAATCACTACAGAAATACAATTATAAGAGAATATTATGAAAAAGTATATGCCAACAAATTGAACAACCTAGAAGAAATGGATAAATTCCTAGAAACATTTAGACTACAAAAACAGAAACAGGAACAATAGAAAACTTGAACAGATCAATAACCAGCAAAGAAATTGAATCAGTAATCAAAAAACTCCCAAAAAACAAAAGTCCAGGGCCAGATAGCTTCACAGGCTAATTCTACCAAACATTTAAAGAAGGGTTAATACCTAGATGGTGGAGGAGTAGGGGACCATATTCCAACCAGTCTCCGGAATTGAGCTGCATATCTACCAGACCATTCTGAACACCCATGAAATCAGTCTGAGATATAAGAAAATAGATCTCGATCTCTACAAACAGAATATTGCAGGCAGTTGGTTTTGAGGTACAAAGCGGGAAGCCGTGATTCTGCAGGCACATATCTGAAGATAAACAGAAGGGGGAGGGACCTGACATAAGTTCTGGCACTGAGAAGGTGGAAATAACACAGGAGCACAAAAGTATCCCTCAATGGGGACCAGGCACAGACTCGCAGACTGGTAGTGATGGGGAAAGGAGTTTAGGGCAGCCCCCCAGACTGAAACTGGGAGTGGTAGGGCTGTGCGAGGGAACTGGAGGTAGCTGGTGGATTTAGAAGCACAAAGGGCAGAAATGTGCCCCAACCAGGAGGCGACAACTGGAAGCGCTGCTGAGAGGTGCACAACCCAGGACTGCAGTTTATAGCAGCACAGACAGAAACGAAGATAGTGTGGCCTGGAGAGCTCACTGAAGAACAGTCTGCAATCTCTCTGCTCTGAGGCAGAGGGTTAGAAATGATCTCTTCTGCTCCGACTCTTGGAAGAGATGTGGAAAGACACCAGGGAAAGCCTCCAGAGAACAAAGGCCCCCCAAAACCCGTTTTCATTGAGCCCATCCCCCCCCAGGGGGAAGGCAACTCTGCCCAAACAGGGATGCCTGAGTAACAGCGTGGCAGGCCCCTCCCCCAGAAGACAGGCTGGGAGAACAAGAGGCCTGCAACCCTAAGGTCCCTATAAAACAGGTGCATCTTGCTTGGGTTGTGGTCAATAATTTGGACTCTGTACGTTCCCTCAACCACCCCTTAACAAAATAACTAGGAGGAGGAACCCACAAAATAGGAAAGACTCAGAGACTGTGACTTCTGCCACAGACTTACAAATGGATACAGATATAACCAAGATGTCGGAAATGGAATTCAGGGTAGCAATTGTGAAGACAATAGCTACAATGAAGAAATTGATTAATGGCAACATAGAGTCTCTAAGGGCAGAAATGAAAGCTGAACTGGCAGAACTTAAAAATGCTATCAGTGAGATCCAATCTAATCTAGATAATCTAACAACTAAGGTAAGCAAGGCAGAAGAATGAATTAGTGATCTAGAAGACCAATTGATAGAAAAGAAGGAAAAAGAGGAGGCCAGGGAAAAACAACTCAAAATCCATGAAAAGAGAATCAGAGAACTAAGTGACACCATGAAACGTTCCAATGTCAGAATTATTGGGATCCCTGAGGAGGTGGAGAGAGAGAGAGAGAGGACGAGAAGATATATTTGAGCAAATCATAGCTGAGAAAGTCCCTAATCTGGGGAAGGAAACAAACATTCATGTCCTAGAGGCAGAAAGGACCCCTCCCAAGATCAAGGAAAACAGGCCAATGCCCCACCATGTAATAGTAAAACTTGCAAATCTTAGAACCAAGGAAACCATCTTAAGGGCAGTTAGGGGGAAGATATTCCTTATGTACAGGGGGAGGAATATCAGAATAACGTCAGACCTATCCACAGAGACCTGGCAAGCCAGAAAGGCCTAGCAAGACATATTCAGGGCACTAAACAAGAAGAACATGCAGCCAAGAATACTTTACCTGACAAGACTGTCATTTAGAATGAATGGAGAGATGCAGAGCTTCCAAGACTGGCAGAAACTGAAAGAATATGTGACCACTAAGCTGGCCCTGACAGAAATATTCAGGGGGTTCTATAAAAGGAGAAAGACCCCAAGAGTGATATAGAACACAAATTTACAGAGAGAATCTATAGAAACAAGGTCTTCACAGGCAACATGATGACAATAAATTCATATCTTTCAATAATCACTCTCAACGTGAATGGCCCAAATGTTCCCATAAAATGGCACAGGGTTGCAGATTGGATAAAAAGACAGGACCCATCCATATGTTGCCTACAAGAGACTCATTTTGAACCTAAAGATACATCCAGACTGAAAGTGAAGGGATGGAGATCCATCTTCCATGCCAGTAGACCTCAAAAGAAAACTGGGGTCGCAATTCTTATATCAGAGGAATTAGATTTTAAACTAAAGTCTGTTATTAGAGACACAGAAGGACACTATATCATTCTTAAAGGGTCTATCCAACAAGAAGATCTAACAATTGTAAATATCTATGCCCCCAACATGGGAGCAGCCATCTACATAAGCCAGCTATTAACCAAAATAGTCATATTGAGAATAACATGTTAATTGTAGGAGACCTCAATACTTCACTGTCAGCAATAGACAGATCATCTAAGCAGAAAATCAACAAAGAAACAAGAGCTTTGAATGACACACTGACGAGATGGACCTCATAGATATATATAGAACATTCCACCCTAAAAAACGGAATACTCATTCTTCTCGAGTGCATATGGAACTTTCTCCAGAATAGACCACACACTGGGTCACAAATCAGGTCTCAACCGATACCAAAAGATTGAGATTATTCCCTGCATAATCTCAGACCATAACACTTTAAAACTGGAACTCAATCACAAGAAAAAATTTGGAAGACCTTCAAACACTTGGAAGCTAAAGACCACTCTACTCAAGAATATTTAGGTCAACCAGGAAATCAAAGAAGAACTTAAACAATTCATGGAAACCAATGAGAACGAAAACACATCAGTCCAAAACCTATGGGATACTGCAAAGGCGGTCCTAAGGGGGAAATACGTAGCCATCCAAGCCTCACTCAAAAAAATAGAAAAATCAGGAATTCACCAACTAACTCTACACCTTAGAGAACTAGAGAAAAAGCAACAAATGATGCCTAAGCCATGCATTAGAAGAGAAATACTTAAGATTAGAGCAGAGATCAATGAATTAGAAACCAGAAACATGGTAGATCAGATCAACAAAAGTAGAAGCTGGTTTTTTGAAAGAATTAATAAGATCGATAAACCACTGGCCAGATCTATCCAAAAGAAAAGAGAAAGGACCCAAATTAATAAAATTATGAATGAAAGGGGAGAGATCATGGCTAATACCAAGGAAATAGAAACAATTATTAGAAATTATTATCAACAACTATATGCCAATAAACTGAGCAACCTGGATGAAATGGATGCCTTCCTGGAAACCTACAAACTCCCAAGACTGAAGAGGAAGAAATTTACAACCTGCATAGGCAAATAACAAGTAACGTGATTGAAGCAGTAATCAAAAACTTCCCAAAAAACAAGAGTCCAGGGCCTGATGGATTCCCTGGGGAATTCTACCAAACATTCAAAGGAGAAATAATACCTATTCTACTGAAGTTGTTTCAAAAAATAGAAACAGAAGGAAAGCTTCCAGACTCATTCTATGAGTCCAGCATTACTTAATCCCCAAACAAGGCAAAGACCCCATCATAAAGGAGAATTTCAGACCAATATCCCTGATGAATATGGGTTCCAAAATCCTCAATAAATCCTAGCTAATAGGATCCAAGAATACATTAAAAGGATCATCCATCACGACAAAGTGGGATTTATCCCTGGGATACAAGGGTGGTTCAACATTCACAAATCAATCAATGTGATAGAACACATTAATAAGAGGAGAGAGAAGAACCATATGGTCCTCTCAATTGATGCAGAAAAAGCACTTGACAAAATACAGCATCTTTTCCTAATTAAAACTTTTCAGAGTATATGGATAGAGGGAATATTCCTCAAGTTCATAAAATCCATCTATGAAAAACCCACAGTGAAAATCATCCTCAGTGGGGAAAAGATGAGAGCCTTTCCCTTAAGATCAGGAACACGTCAGGCATGCCCACTCTTGCCGCTATTGTTCAATATAGTACTGGAAGTCCTGGCAACAGCAATCAGACAACAAAAAGAAATAAAATGTATTCAAATTGGCAAAGAAGAAGTCAAACTCTATCTCTTTCACAGATGACATGCTACTTTATGTGGAAAATCCAAACGACTCCACCCCCAAATTACTAGAACTCATACAGCAATTCAGTAATGTGACAGGATACAAAATCAATGCACAGAAATCAGTTGCTTTCTTATACACTAACAATTCAACTGTAGGAAGAGAAATTAAAACTTTTCCATTTACACTAGCACCAAAAACCATAAGGTACTTTGGAATAAATCTAACTGAAGAGATAAAGGATCTATACTCTAGGAGCTACAGAACACTTATGAAAGAAATTGAAGAAGGCACAAAAAGTTGGAAAAACATTCTATTCTCATGGTTCGGAAGAATAAACATTGTTAAAATGTCTATGCTATCCAGAGCAATCTATACCTTCAACACCAACCCAATCAAAGTTCCAATGACATTTTTCAAAGTGCTGGAACAAACAATCCCAAAATTTGTATGGAATCAGAAAAGAGCCCAAATGGCCAAAAAAAAATGTTGAAAAAGAAAAACAAAGCAGGGGGCATCATGTTGCTGGATTTCAAGTTATATTACAAAGCAGTGATCACCAAGACAGCATGGTACTGGCACAAACACAGACATATAAACCAATGGAACAGAATAGAGAACCCAGATATGGACCCTCAACTCTGGTCAAATAATCTTTGACAAAGTGGGAAAAAAATATGCAATGGAAAAAAGACAGTCTCTTCAATAAATGATGCTGGGAAAATTGGACATGAAACTCGACCATTGTCTAACACCATACACAAAGATAAACTCAAAATGGATGAAAGACCTCAATGTGAGACAGGAATCCATCAAAATCCTAGAGGAGAGCAGAGGCAGTAACCTCTTTGACATCGCCCACACAACTTCTTTCAAGATACATCTCCAAAAACTAGTGAAACAAAAGCAAAAATGAACTTTTGGGTTTTCATCAAGATAAAAAGCTTCTGCACAGCAAAGGAAACAGTCAACAAAACAAAGAGGTAACCCCTCTTTGGGATTACCACAGAATGGGAGAAGATATTTGCAAATGGCACTACTGACAAAGCACTGATTTCCAAGATCTATAAAGAACTTCTCAAACTCAACACCCAAAAAACAAATAATCAAGTCAAAAAATGGGCAGAAGACATGAACAGACACTTCTCCAAAGAAGACATACAAATGGCTAACAGACACATGAAAAAATATTCATCATCATTAGCCATCAGTGAAATTCAAATCAAAACCACATTGAGATACCACCTTACACTAGTTAGAATGGCAAAAATGGACAAAGCAAGAAACAACAAATGTTGGAGAGGTTGTGGAGAAAGGGGAACCCTCTTGCATTGTTGGTGGGAATGCAAGTTGGTAGAGCCACTTTGGAAAACAGTGTGGAGGTGCTTTAAAAAATTAAAAATAGAGGTACCCTATGACCCAGCAATTGCACTCCTGGGTATTTACCCCAAAGACACAGATGCAGTGAAAAGAAGGGCCATATGCACCCCAATGTTCATAGCAGCAATGTCCACAATAGCCAAACTGTGGAAAGAGGCGAGATGCCCTTCAACAGACGAGTGGATAAAGAAGATGTGGTCCATATATATGATGGAATATTACTCAGCCATCAGAAAGGATGAATACCCAACTTTTACATCAACATGGATGGGACTGGAGGAGATTATGCTAAGTGAAAGAAGTCAAGCAGAGAAAGTCAATTAGCATATGGTTTCACTTATTTGTGGAACATAAGGAATAGCATGGAGGACATTAGGAGAAAGAAGGGAAAATTGAAGGGGGGGGAGTTGGAGGGGGAGATGAACCTTGAGAGCCTATGGACTCTGAGAAAATGAGGGTTTTAGAGGGGGGTAGGGTTAGCCCAGTGATGGGTATTAAGGAGTGCATGTACTGCACATACCGTATGGAGCACGGGGTGTTATACAAAAATAATGAATCGTGGATCACTACATCAAAAACTAATGATGTATTGTATGGTGACTAACATAACATAATAAAATTAAATTAAATAAAAATAAAAGAGTTAATACCTATTTTTCTCAAAATATTCCAAAACATAAGAGGCAGGAAAACTCTCAAATTCATTCTATGAGGCCAGCATTACCCCAATACCAAAACCAGTAAAGACTCCACCATAAAAGAGAACTATAGACCAATATTGCTGAAGAACATCAATGCAAAAATTCTCAGTAAAATAGTAGCAGACTAAATCTAACAATACATTAAAGAAATCATTCACCAGTCAAGTGATATTTATTCCTGGTTTGCAAGCGTGGCTCAATATGCACAAATCAATGTGATACACCACATTAATAAAAGAAAGAATAAAAACCATATGATTATTTCAATAAATGCAGAAAAATTATCTGAAAACTACAGCATCCATTCATGATAAAAACCCTCAACATAGTAGGTTTAGGGGGACATTCCTCATCATAATTAAGACAATTTATAAAAAACTCACAGCCAACATCATCTTCTATGGAAAAAACTGAGAGCTTTTCCTCTATGGTCAGGAACAAAACAGGGATGTCCACTGTTATTTAAGATAGTACTAGAAGTCCTAACTACAGCAATGAGACATCAAAAAGAAATAAAAGGCATCCAAATTGGCAAAGAAGAAGTCAAACTTTCACTATTTGCAGATGACATGATACTCTATATGGAAAACCTAGAAGATTCCACCAAAAAATTGCTAAAACTGATCCATGAATTTAATAAAGTCACAGGATACTAAATTAACATACAGAAATTTGTTGCATTCCTACAGACCACTAATGATACTGCAAAAAGAGAAATTAGGGAATCAATCCCATTTACAATTGCACCAACAACCATAAGATACCTAGGAATAAACCTAACCAAAAAGGTGAAAGACCTGTACTCTGAAAACTATAAAACAACTAATAAAAGAAACTGAAGAGAAATGGAAAGATGTTCCATGCTCATGGATTGAAAGAACAAATATTGTTGAAATGTCCATAGTACCCAAAGTAATCTATGCATTTAATGTAATCCCTATCAAAATACCAATAACATTTTTCACAGAAATAGAACAAACTATCCTAAAATTTGTGTGGAACCACAACACACCTTTAATAGCCAAAACAATCATGAAAAAGGAGAGCAAAGCTGAAGACATCATAATCATAACTTCAAGTTATGTTACAAAGTCGTAGTGATCAGAACAGTATAGTACTGGCACAAAAACAGACACATAGACGGGTAGAACAGAATAGGAAACTAAGAAATGAACTCACAACTACATGGTCAATTATTCTTTGACAAAGCAGGAAAGAACATCCAATGGAAAAAAAAAGATAGTCTCTTCAACAAATGGTATTGGGAAAACAGGATAGCAACATGCAAATAATGAAATTGGACCACTTTCTTACACCATATACAAAAATAAATTCAAAGTGGGTGAAAGACCTAAATGTGATACCTGAAGCCATAAAAATACTATAGAAGAACACAGGCAGTAACCTCTCTGCTATTGGCCACAGCAACTTCTTTCTAGACATAGTATCTTGAGGCAAGGGAAACAAAAGGAAAAATAAACTATTGAGACTTCATCAAAACATCAAGAAAAGGAAACAATTAGCAAAACTAAAAGGCAGCCTACAGAATAGGAAAAGATATTTCCAAATGGCATATCTGATAAAGGTTAGTACCCAAAATATATAAAGAATGTATAAAACTCAACAACAAAAAAATGAATAATCCAATTTAAAAATGGGTGAAAGACATAAGTAGACATTTTCCCAAGAAGTCATACAGATGGCCAACACATATGAATGCTCAACATCACTCATGATCAGGGAAATACAGATCAGAACTGCAATGAGATATCACCTCACACCTATCAGAATGGCTAAAATCAAAAACACAAGAAACAAGAGATGTTGGTGAGGATTTGGACATAAGAAAGAATCATCAGAGTCAAGGACAAGATAATTGAAATTACTGAGTCTAAGAACCAGAGAGAGAAAAAAAAAAGAGTTTTGAGACACTATTGTGCATAACAATATATGAATTATGGAAGTCCCTGATAAGAGAGATTTTTGAAGAAACAATAGCCAAAACCTTCCCAAATTTGATGAAACACGTGAACGTATAAATCCTGGAAGCTCAACAACACTAAGAAGCATAAATCCAAAGAGAACTGTATCAAGACACATTATAATCAAAGACATTATAATCAAACTATCAAAGCTAAAGACAAATATGGAATACTGAAAGCAGCAAGAAAGAAGTAAAGATAAGATTATCAGTCAATTTTTCATCAGAAACCTTAGAGGCCAGGGACACCTGGGTGGCTCAGTCAGTTAAGCATCTGACTCTTGATTACAGCTGAGGTCATGGTCTCAGGGTTATGAGATGTAGTCCTGCATCAGGCTCTGCATTGAATGTGGAGCCTGCTTCAGGTTCTTTCTTCACCCTTCCCCCATTCTTTCTCTCTCTCTTTCAAAAGAAATGAAAAAAAGAAAGAAACCTCAGAGGCCAGAAGATAATGGAATGATATATTTAAAGTGCTAAATGCAAAATGGTACAGTCACTTTAGAAGAAAGTCTAGCAGTTTCTTACAAAATGAAACAAACTCTTACCATATGATCTAGTAATAATACGCCTTGGTATTTACCCAAAGGAGTCAGAACTTATGTCCACACAAAAACCTGTACATGGATGTTTTTAGCAGTTTGGTTCACAATTTTCAAAACTTGGAACCAACCAAGATACCCTTCAGTAGGTGAGTGAATAAATAAATTGTAGTATATCCAGATAATAGAATTTTATTCAGTGATGAAAAGAAATGACCTATTAAGCCATGAAAAGGCATGGAGTAAAGTTAAAAACATATTACTAAGGTAAAGAAAACAGTTTGTATTTGGTACATTCTGTATATTTCAATTACATGACATTCTGAAAAAGCCAAAACTATGGAGACAGTAAAAAGATCAGGCATTTCTGAACATTAGGAGGATGTGAAGGATAAATAAAAATTACTAAGAAACTATTCTAAAGGTAGCAATTGTTTTAATTTACATTATTTATATAAAACTAAGAATAAATTTAAAGAGATTTGATTTCCAATTTACTACTAGTACTAGTAATTTAAAATACATTAAAGCAGAGATAAAGCAAAAATGGTCATTTATTGTCATTTGTTGAAAATTTATTCCCACTTTTTCATAACCCTTCATTGCTAATATAAATGGACATAAAACAAATTAAAATATACTTACCAAATTTTTTTCAACTACAACATGCATTTCTATATACTGAGAGAACTCTGAAAGTGGCTGAAAAAAATCCACAAATTTTACATCAAAATTGAAGTATTACTTAACTATTTTAATATATATCACTACTTCATGAATTCAATGTTGCAAAATACAATTTTATCTATAAAAAAGAATTAGATAATTTAAGCAAAACTTCCTATCACTGAATCATTTTCAGAAATGTGACACCTGGGTGGCTCAGTCAGTTAAGCATGACTCTTGATTACAGCTGAGGTCATGGTCTCAGGGTTATGAGATGTAGTCCTGCATCAGGCTCTGCATTGAATGTGGAGCCTGCTTCAGGTTCTCTCTTCACCCTTCCCCTATTCTTTCTCTCTCTCTTTCAAAAGAAATGAAAAAAAGAAAGAAACCTCAGAGGCCAGAAGATAATGGAATGATATATTTAAAGTGCTAAATGCAAAATGGTACAGTCACTTTAGAAGAAAGTCTAGCAGTTTCTTACAAAATGAAACAAACCATATGATCACTTCTTTTGCTCTTGATCAAATATTTAATTTAATAAAAAAAAATCCTTTACTTCCATTGTCCATATTCTCATTGGTACTGGGCTATTCATATTATTTTCTCTAAAGAAACTTTTCCATTGACTTCCCATTACAAGATGTGTGTGTTTAATTAGCTTAAAAATTCTATTATACTGTAGTATGTGGTCCTATGGTTTTTTCCTATACCCCAAAAGAGTGAGGACACATCTCTGTGTCTAGAGGAGTGGGATTTCATTTGAAGGATAAAGTCAATTTTTGTATAATTTACCTCAGAAAAATGTTAGCAAATTAATTTTTAAAAAAAAAAATAGAAAAATGTTATCCAACAGAGATTCAAAATGACAAACTTTCTTAAATCAGATGATAGATATCTCAAGATGTATATTCTGGGTATCATGTGATCCACTAAGATCATAGTGGTTAAATTAGGTAATGGTGTTTGAAATCTGGCTTATCATTTATGTGACTTGGGCTGTTTTTTCCCAAAAAATAAGGATAAAGTAGTAATTGTTATAATTACTATTAATAAAGTGTTACTTATATTCATCATTATTTTTTGGTGAAGGAGGAAGGCACTGAAGAAAACATATAAAACAGTCTTTGCAAGGACTTGATATGTGTGGAAACTTAAAATATTTTGTTACTAAAATAGCATACCATCTACATGCACTGGAAAATATTTGGAAGCAGAAAAGAATCATCAAATTTCAGAAACTGAGGACAATTTTACATGTTTATTTTAGTGTCTGCATTTTTTCTTCTTTACACTGATATTTAATCCCTTGAAAGTTCAAAACCATTCCATTTTAGGTAAACTATTTTCCTTAACATATAAAAAGGAGAATTAAAGAGGGAACAACAAATCTGGGGTTTAGTGGAGACAAAAAGAGTAATGATTTTAGTAATTTAAGGCAAAAGAAAAGTTGAGAAAGGTCAAAAAGACAAATTTAGGGCTCAGTGATTACTCATTTTTCCCCCTCACTTTAAAATTCTCTTTCTTGACCCAAGTTTTGGAGATTTGAGGGTTTCATTTAAAAAATGTTGATGAAATCCCCTTATGGTCTAATTGGTTTCTTATCATTTCTTCCAAAATTAAGCACCAAATGTTGTATAATAGTCTTGCTTATAAGACTTTATCCTTTCATTAAAATCCCTAAACAAGAAAATGATACTACCTTACTGGAGGAGAAAAATAAACATTTAAATAATATATTAATGGATTAATGGATTGAGGGATTCAAATCTATTTCTTTGTTTTAATGAACATAAGTGTTGCCTAACATTCTCTGAAATAATCCTTGATCTTTGAGATTGGGGTTGGTTAATATTTAGTTAATAATTTATTTGTTCATTTACTGAACAATAAGCTTCTATGCAGAATCATATATTTTACTCAATCACCTACCTCTATACTTTGTATTTTATAGGGCATTTCTCTTGACTCAATATCCTTCTCAGCAAATAAAGAAACACCTTTATTCTTATGTTTTACTTGATAAATCACATGTTCAAAACCAACTGAAGGTTCCAAGGGCTCAATACCATAACTTACATTTTCAAACTGAAGTAAGCCCCTACAAATTTCAAAAAATAAGTAAATAAATAAGATAATACATTTTAAAGTCAATACAATAAATAAGAAAATGATACTGAATGAGTTTTTTTTTTTAAATAGTATGTAGATTATTTTGAGTCTTAGTCTTAGATGGTAATGTAGAAAAAAGTTACTGAATACACACAAACTTACTGAGTGGCACAGAATAGTAACATTATTGGTATTCACTTAGCAATTAATATTTTATAGTCTACAAATATATCAAAAATCTTAACTCAGGATTGGGTAGGAGACATTACAAGAATTTGCATACTATGCTTTTCCACTAAGAGTTTCCCACAATAAGTCATGGCTTACTTTAGAACTCCTGAATATAATTTTAAGAATTTAAAAGTTTCTGGGGCACCTGAGTGGCTCAGTAGGTTAAGCAACCAACTCTTGGTTTTGGCTCAGGTCATGATCTCAGGTCATGAGATCAAGCCCCATGTCAGGCTCCACTCTGAGCATGGAGCCTGCTTAGGATTTTCTCTACTTCTCCCTCGGCCCCTCCCCACTTGTGCTCTCTCTCTCTCAAAAAAAAAAACAAAAAACAAAAAACAAAATCAATTTAAAAATTTCTAAAACACTATTCTACTTTGTAATCATAAAATTATATAACATAACCTGAGTCCAGTACATGTGCTAACGATCACCATAGAATTTGGATAACCTTCAATATACCCTTGGTAGTAGCAAAAATTCTGAAAAATAAAGATAAAATACATGTACCTCTATTAGAATAATTCATGTTAAAGGAACAATTTTCAAATATTTAAAACATATATGTTTATTTGTGTGTATGTGTCAAATACTCATTGTTTCCAAAATAGATTTATAAGATTATTAAATGAGCATTTGGCTCAATTCTCCAAAAATTTTCCCACAGGGTCAAAGAGAATTAAGTATGTACTGATTTTGAAAACTTCAAAATTGCTCCCAAGTACCTTGTTTTCAAAGGGTAATCATAAAATGTTAACTCTTGGTATTCAGAGAATTAAAACCTTTAAGCATTAAAAAAAAAAAGAATTAAGTACCTTTTCATATTTTTTTACTGTTAAAAATTAAACATGGCTTTTGCAGTCATTAGGGTCAAAGTAAAAATCATTAGAAACTTTTTTCCCACACTCTCTTGACTTAATTTTGCAAGATAGAGGTTAAAAAATGAATCCAAAGGAGACTTTTTTCTTTTCAGAATTACTTGAGTGTAATGGCAGAGTAGCTTGCATTAACTCTCTCACTGATAATAAATATAAGCTCTGGAAAAATAATTCTTAAATTATCACTACGAAGGCAGGAAAAGTAAAGGAGGGAGAGCGGGAATCCACACTAGAAAGAAGAAAACTGCATTTTCCGAGGTTTGCATTTGTAATGGTTTTCACCTGAGGGCACTCCCCAAGGCAGGGCAGCATAAAGTAGCTAATGTTCCAGAAACAAAAACAAATAAAACACAAAAACCAACTTACTGAGTATCTAGAAATTGAGATGCGATATTCAGGAAAGGAGAAGGCACAAAGTGCGGCCTTAAAAATGGGTGCTATTAACTCAAGTGTAAGTTCTTTACTTACATCTAAATTGAGACTATATGAAAGAAATCTCAAGTAGTTTAGCAGAAACTAAGACCAGAAAAACTGGAAATACTAAGAAGAGATTTTTGGCTGTCTCCAAACACAAGACAGTAGAATTTAGAAACTCGCTCCAATCAAGTTTGGTTTTTTTTTAATTTTATTTATTTATTTGACACAGAGAGAATGAGAGAGAGAGAGCACATGAGAGGGGGGAGGGTCAGAGGGAGAAGCAGGCTCCCTGCCGAGCAGGGAGCCCGATGCGGGACTCGATCCAGTGACTCCAGGATCATGACCTGAGCCGAAGGCAGTCGCTTAACCAACTGAGCCACCCAGGCGCCCTCCAATCAAGTTTATTGTCTGCAATAGCGAGAATAAAAACAGTCACAAGCTCCAATGTATCATTGAATATGGCCAGTATAGGATTTTAAAATATTGTATATATGAATAAAAGAAAAATGTGGCCCATAGTCAAGAGAAAAATCCAAAGAGAACTGATCCTGAAATAACTCAGGATTTTGGAATTAGTAAAGAAAAAAAAGGCATTAAAATAGATATTAAAAACGTGATTTAGAATATAAAGGAAACTTTGAGCACAGTAAGGAAATTCAGCAGAGAAATAAAGGTTATAAAAAATATCAACTCTAGGGATGCCTGGATGGCTCACTTGGTTAAATGTCTGCCTTTGGCTCAGGTCATGATCCCAGGGTCCTAGGATCCAGTCTCACATTGGGCTCCTTGCTCAGCGGGGAGCCTGCTCTTCCTGCCACTCCCCCTGCTTGTGCTGTATCTCTCTCTCTGTGACAAATAAATAAATAAAATCTTTAAAAAAAATGCCAACTCTAAATTTTAGAACAAAAAATATATTTAAAATGAAATATACTGGGACACCTGGGTGGCTCAGTCGGTTAAGCACCTGCCTTCGGCTCAGATCATGATCCCAGGGTCCTGGGATTGAGTGCCCCATCGGGCTCCTTGCTCCTGCTTCTCCCTCTGCTTGCCGCTCCCCCTGCTTGTGTTCTCTCTGTCTCTCTCTCTCACACACATAAATAAATAAAATATTATAAAAAAATAAAAATAAAATAAAGCAAAATATACCAGATAGGTCTTACTGCACATTGGAGAAGGTAAGAGAAAAGGTTTAAAAAAATACCTAGAGTATGGACCTATAGATATTATCAAATCTGAAAGAAAGCTGAGAAAAAAAGAAGCTTTAAAAATTAAATATAGTTGCAGCAATCAGTGAGACAATGTTATCTAATATATGTTTAATTGGAGTCCCAGAAAAATGGAAAGAAAAATAAGTAGGAAAATAGTTGAAAAGATAATGGCCAAAGTTTCCCTAAATTTAGTGAAAAACTACAATTATAGATTTAGAAACTGAATATACAAATGAACAAAGGCCAGACCATATATAAGAATAGAAGTGTGTCACAAAACCTTCAGTAACCTATCCAGGAAACCAATCCCATTGTTGACAATAAATAGCCCAGAAAGCCAGCCCACTGCAAGTCAGACTTTATAGGAAGTCATATTGCTATCTCCAGTAACAACCCAGAAAACTAAACAATAACTTATATAACAGTCACCCCAAATAACCAAGAGTTGATTAAAAACTGTCAGCTTACCTAATTTTTGTCTCTCCTTCCAACTTAGAACCAAGCAGAAAGTCAAATATGTACTCCTAAACATAAAACATAAAATGCTTCACCACTTCTAGTTAGCCTACCCACAGCTTTTTCATGCCAACAACCTCCAGTCAGGGTATTTCTGAAGCTTTCCCTTTTTTCTACCATATAAACCTTTCCCACTCTTCTCTGGCTTCTAAGTGCCTGCCAAAATTCAAGTGATGGTGGCTGACTCTCTTACAATGGCAAGTTTTGAGTAAGTAGTCTTTGCTTATTCTCATTTGTTTGGTTTTTGTTTATTTTCACAAGATCTAAGGAACACATTTGGGTGAAAAAAAAAAAAAGCAAGCATCAGAAACTACTTGTGAAAGTGACCAGGTATTGGATTTAACAGAAAAAAACTTCAAGCAGACATTATAATTGTGTTCAAAGAATTATTGAAGGAAACCATGATTTAAAAAATAGAGGTATGATAACAATATCATATCAAATAGAGACTATCAATAAAAGGTAAAGATCATCAGAAAAGGTAAAAAACAAAACACAACTATAGTCTGTTGACAGGTACCATGCTTTAAATTCAAAGATACAAATAGATGGAGAATAAAAGAATGAAAAAACATGTATCATGCAAATAGCAACCACAAGCAAATCAGAGTGACTACACTGATAATCAGACAAAATAGACTTTAAAACAAAAAATTGTTACTAGAAATAAAGAGCAACATTTTATAATAATAAAAGTTTCAACCCATCAGGAAGATATAACATTTGTAAATATATATGCACCAAATAACCGAACACCAAACTGCACAAAGCAAAAAAAAAAAAAGGTAAAAATGTAGGAAAAAATAGACAATTCAACAATTATAGTTGGAGATTTCTTCTTCTATCTCACTTTCAGTAACAGATAGAACAACTAGGCAGAAGATCAACAAGGAAATATAAAACTTGAAAACACCATAAACAAATGAAACCTAACAGAGAATTGTAAAACACTCCACTGAACAACAACAGATTATACATTCTTTTTATGTACACATGGAACATTTTCTAGGACAGACCATATGCTAGGCTATAAAAAAAGTCAATTAATTTAAAAGTATACAAATAATAAGTTTTTCTGATAACAATAGCATGAAATTAGAAATCATTTACAAAAAATCTGGAAAACCTAAAAAATATGTGGAAATTAAATATCATATCCTAAATAACCTATATGGGTCAAAGAAGAAATAAACATGAACCCAGAAAGTACTTTAAAATAAATTAAAATGAAGACACACCATACTAAAAAGTATGGTAGGTAGCTAAATAAGAGATAAATTTATATGTAAGAAAATCTTAAATTAATATCCTAACCATCCACCTAGGACACAGGGAAAAAAAAAAGAAACTAAACCCAAATCAAACAGAAGAAAGGAAATACTAAAGATTAGAGTGAAATAAAATAAATAAGAATAGATAAAAAATAAAATAAATCAATAAAACCAAAAGGTGACTCTTTAAAAAGATAAACAAAAATGACAAATCTTTATAACAGCCTGGGTTTAATACAGAAACTTATTACTCAGCAAATAAAGTACATCAATGGGTTTATGTGCTTGAAATTAACATATACTTTTCCATATAATTCTATCAATTGAAAGTAGCTAGCCTAGTTGGAAGATACACTAGGTTAATAAATAGTCATTTACCATGCCAGTTAGTACTCTGAAAGGCTGGGGTTATGTTTGAACCAGAGATCATTATATGGTATGGTTTCCTGATAGCCAGAATATGTGTAGTGTTGAAGTGGGAATGTCTCCTCTCACCATTATACCTAATAATCTTCTTGTAGAATTTTTGCTTTCCATCTCAATAACATTTAGCTTCAAGTCATTGGTAGGGAATTCCTCCACCAAGAGACATAATAACAGTTCCACTAATTTGGAAGGTGGAAACTTCCAGCTGGATATGTTGAGATTCTTACATCACTAAACAAAGGCTAATGTAGTGGTTGGAGTGACTGACTCTGAATATCAAAGGGAAATTGGTTGCTTTTACCAATGGAAGCAAGAACGGCTATGACTTGAATCCAGCTGATTATTACAGCAACCAAAAGAAAGTATGATTAAAGATGCAGACCCTTTGGGAATAAAGATTTGCTCTATTTTGCTTGATAAATATCCTTAGCAAGCTAAGGTTCTGGATGAAAGCAATGGGAAAAGGAATAGGTAGTAGGGGGAAAAGCCATAGATAGCAATCATTACTTAATACAGAAATGAAGACATTGGTGACTTCGCATATTTTCTCTT
Organism: Mirounga angustirostris; assembly: GCF_029215605.1. Taxonomy (NCBI): domain Eukaryota; kingdom Metazoa; phylum Chordata; class Mammalia; order Carnivora; family Phocidae; genus Mirounga; species Mirounga angustirostris. Next base: position 166,358,215 of record NW_026991710.1, read on the forward strand.
TGTTTCTTATTTTTTATTCTAGTCCCTGTTACAGTTAATAATTCTTTATATTACACTTTCCCTTTTCAAGATACTATATGGTTTCTTTACATTAATCAAATATAAACTAAAACAGTGTCTTGTCTTATTTTTTAAAAATATTTCATTGGCATACTATCAATGGATTACTTTGTATTTTTTTTATTGTGGGCCCATGTAGAGTTTCATCTGTATGAATCATACTTTGTAAGATCAAGATAAAATACCTGGACCTTTCCACCAGCTTTTATCTACTTCCTTCCAAATGTGGTTTCTATTATTCAGATTGATAACATTCCTAATTCTTTGTAATAATCAGTAAGTTATATCAGCATTATAAATAATTGGAAAAGTTGTAAATAAGTAAAAAAATCATTTTTAAGTAATCATTAAGATAAAATTTTCATGGAGGAGTCAAAAAGCTCATTATTATTATTATTAATCAATTTCCTTCTTCGTTTTTCCTCTTCTTATCATTACCATTTCTTGCACTGTTTTTTTCTATTATATCTTGTTCAATGTTCTCTTTGCACTAAAAAGAATATGTATACTCTTGCTACTGTGTGTTAGCTCCTATAAATGTTGATTAGATGAAGTTGATTGATACTACCACTCAAGGTCCAACAGATTTGCTGAGTTTCTTTCTACTTCATCTATCAATTATTGAGAAAATAATATTTAAAAATTCAATTATCTTAATAATTTATTTCTCCTTTCATTTCTGTCAATTTCTGCCTCATGTAATTTGAGGTCTGTTTTTATGTGCATACACATTTTGAATTGTTATGCTGTCCTGATGATTTTACCTTTTAATCATGATGAATATTTATTTGTTCTAGAGAGACTGTAAAGTCCACAACAATGATGAATGGCTTATACTTGTAAGCTCTAGGCACTGGGACCAAATTCTTTCTATGTCTAACAGGCTAATTTGTTCTAAGATAAGTCTGTATTCACCAAGAAAATATGACTTTGAGGGATAAAAATCATTTGTAGACTTCATTAAAAACAAATTTACCTACTTTTAATCTAATTTAATAAACTTTCCTGATTTTTCCAGCTCTGGAAATAGGCTTGCAGCTTTGGCAAATATAAGTTATTTATATGGCACCAGATATTCATTGCATTTGAAGCCAACTTAACAACTTCATTCAGGTTATCAATAAAGCATTCTTTGCTTTGTTTTTTAAGTTATACATTTATCTCTCATGGTTACCTCCTGGGAAGTAGGAAGCAGAGTTAGGTGTTAGGTATAGCAGAATTACATAAAATTCAGGTGTGGGATATTGCAGCCCTCTGTATCTCTTTGTCTCACTGGTGCTAATTCTGTCTGTCTCTCTCTTTCACACACATACACACACACACATGCACATTTATGCCACACACACGTATTACATATTTATGTGTGTGTATACATATACATATATATATCATTTTTGACAGCATGTAGTATTTATATATTTGTAGATGACTCACACATATTTGCCTAATCTATTGGACAAAACTTAAAGCAACTCACCATTATCTATTATTTATTTTGTTAAAAGTTTAGTCTAAATAAAAATGTTTTAATTTCAAAATACTGATTGATTCACTATGCAGAAATCAGGAATACAAACAGAAAAAAACAACAGAAATTGGGAGGGCAGCAAGAAGGGAAAAAAGAAAAACTGCATTTCAAACACGAGCAATCCCTGCAATTCTATGCACGCTTCTCAATTATTTTTACAACAAATTATGGACATTATTAAATGAAGCTGCAAGTGTTCCAAATACATGAAAATTTAATATATTCTTAAATGTACATGAAATTCCATGTGTATTTATTTGACCCTTGAACATATGTTAGACAAGTCTTTGGATTCTCCTTTTCTTTCCAGATTTACCTTTCCTGATTCAAATCATATTTTTTCCACTTTAAGTATTCCATGATATTTTCAACCCTGCTGCTACATGTACTTAAGTACATACATGTACATCATTGTGAAATAATAGCTTAAAGAAATCACAATCATTTTTTATTTGGTTGACCATCTGTGTCATAAGGCTAACTTGAGACACATTATAAGCAGAAAGCTAGGGGTCCCCAGAAAAAGAAAGATGAGACATAGCTTTTGTGACAGAAGAGAAGTCATTTTAGCACCCCCCCACCCCCAGCTATTTTCTGTGATCTATGCCCTACCAGCACTATTTGCCCAAGGACAGTTCTTGTAGAGCTCCCTAGGAGGTATCAGAATTACAAAGAAATGCCAAAACCTCAGTAGTTAAGGATTTTAAGGGAACAAAGGGAATGCAAACCTAAGTCTCTACCAGGCTAGGAAATAGCCTAACCATATCAGAGTCAATAAATCTGTAGTAAGACTCTCAGAGCTCTTTCAAAAATAAGCAAGATCCTGCATTCTTTACCCAAGAGAAGAGCCCAAGACCACATCTAGTTTATACTGGCTTTCTGAGCATGCCCACAGCGCCTTCTTCTTGTCCAACACTTACCTCTGTTTCATTATAACACTAAAATCTCCACCCTATGAGGAGCACAAGCTTCATTAACAAGCATAAAAAGTGTGTATAGGCATGTTTTCTAAGGACACCTGCACAACTTTATGCCTACCTTCACATGCGATGACAAAGCTCCCCTTTCTGAATATTCATCCTAAACACTAAAGAAAAAGAACCTGCTCATTCTTGCTTAGGCTTTGGAATTATTCCCTGTGATCTTATTTTTTGCAAGTAGTTTCCTTTATGTGACAACCACCTGGTGTAGCCCCTATCTGTAACTCACCAAGGAGCTAACTCATGCTAGTTGTTACAGCATCATCAAAAGTAAATGGTTAACTTCATTTTAAAACAAAACATAACTCCAACCCTTTGTTTTCTAACAGGCCAACCTTAAGTAAGGTGATCACAGAAATTCACCTAATAAAGGTAAAACAGACAGTAAAAGTCATACCTGAAGCTGCTGTTCAAGAGGCTTCATACTTCCTGTGCCATCATAACCATAAACTCTAAAATTATGAGGTAAAAAAGCTCTGTAAAATAAAGATAAAAGGTATTTAATGGGGAATTTGTTTTCTAAGCTCCTATTGTGAAAAAAATGTTTATTTTATTGTATTTATTATAGACAAGTCAGGGAAGAAATAGAAAGTCCTGAATGCATGGACTTTGTTCTAATTTTACTCAAAAATTCTGGTGTCTAAACCTCTTCTCACTCACTTTACCATCACACTGTCCTCTAGGCTGTTTTTAAAAACATAATCAACAAGGGGTGGCTGGGTGGCTCAGTTGGTTAAGCTTCTGCCTTTGGCTCAGGTCATGATCCCAGGGTCCTGGGATGGAACCCTGAGTTCGGCTCCCTGCTCAGCAGGGCATCTGCTTCTCCCTCTGTCCCTCCCCCTGCTTGTGCTTTTGCACTCTCTCTCTCTCTCTCAAATAAATAAATATAAAATCTTAAAAAAAAAAAAACAACACAAAAAACAATAGGCAACTTTTGCCTCAGAGTATTTGTACCTGCCTGGGATGCTCTTCAGCATAGTTCATCATCTCATCTACTTCAAGTCTTTGCTTACATATCAACTTCTCAGTGAGGCTTATTTTGGCAAGTTTATTTTAAAAACGCAACTTTCCTAATTATCAAAACATAAGATTTTCAAACAACACTTCTAACTTTGCTCTCTATTTTTGCTTAAGCATTTATCACCTTCTAACATTCTTCTTAATCCACTCATTTATGATATTGATGCAGGAAAGATATTAGGGTTCAAAGCCAACAGCCAAGAAAGAATTCTTGAGACGTCTTTAGTGCAAAAAAGTGGTTTTATTAAAGCACAGGGACAGGACCCCTGGGCAGAAAGAGCTGCACTGGCGTCATGAGGTGTCATCGATTATATACTTTCAAGTTGGGAGGGGGGTTGGTTAGGGATAGTGTAAGTCTCTAAGAAATTTTGCAAGCAAGGTTTCCAGGACCTTAAGGGGCTAGCTGTTGTTAGGAAAAGTTCATTCATGACTGTCTAATAAAACCTTAGTCATGAGACCCTTCAGATGTATACCAGTGGGTCATATGCTTGTGGGATGACTACCAACGTACATCTTTGTGGAGTAGAGATAAAAGAAGTTTCCAAAGGAATTTTTATATGTTAAAGTAGACTTACACAATCCTGGGGGTCAGGCTAAGATTGCCTTTTGCCCTTAACAAAGTATTAACATTGAGGCAGCTGAGTTTCTAGAAGAATGTCACTCTGCCTGTTTCAAGGACTTGTCAGTGAGCTGTATGTAGTAAGGAAATTTAATTTTTCCTTTGCCTTTGTTTCCCACATTAATAGCATTACTAGTCTCATTTGATAACAATATAAACAGAGATTCTTGTCCCTTTTGTTTACTAGTGGATCTCAAGCATTTAGAAGAATATCAGTAAAATAACAAATGTTCAATAAATATTGAACTAATGTGACAAGAATTCAACAGATTAGATGGAGAACTCACATTACAATATATTATTTGTAAGTATGGGAAGAATATGCTGAAATGGCGCTATAAAGAGAAAGGGTAAATGCAGATATCCCATTTCATTTCTCTAATAAGCATAATATAAAAATTTGTGACTACCATGGCAGTCTGGATTTGTTGAAGCAAAATGTCAAAGAGCCAAACACTGATAAGCAGAGCAAGATTTTTTGCATTTTTGTCATACCAAAAAATAATATGACCCACAGTGGGGTGGGGCTCCAGGAAACACACAGATTCTGAGTTGAAGGTCTTATAAAGAGATTTAGCTGGTCATATGCAGGCGCTGGTTTTTGGAAAAGAAAGAAAAAAGTCAAATATCTGTGTTTGGGCAAAAAAGCTCCTGGGATGTCTAGAAACAGGCAGAACCCCTGGTGTCATGTACCCCCTAGAGAGAAAGTAATGAATGTTTGAGGTATATAAAATACATAGCTTCTCTCCCTGTACAATCTTTTGCCGATGTTGGAAATTGTGTAGAGTTGCCAAGGAGCTAAACTTAATTTCTCTGAAAATAAGAGCAAATTTTTTTTTCAAAACTGGTAATACAGAATCAATAAGCTCTATGTAACTCAAGCATGATAAAAGCAAAGAAAAATCACATCTGATTTGTTTAAAAGACTAATGAAAACCAAAATAAAATCTTCAAAGTATTAAGAGGAAAAAGAAAAAAGATGTTACTTTCAAAGAAACAGAAATAAGACTGACAACTACCTTGTCAATAAAAATGAAGAAAGTCAGAAGATAATAAAATGACAATTTTAAAAGGCAAAAAAATGTTTAAGAGTAGGGTTAGGTAAAAATTTAGCAATGAATACAAACCAATATAATCAAAAACAAGCAGACTTGCAACAGAAATATAGAGAATTCCAGAGAGATATATAAATTAACTGCATATAGAAATGGAAATGCGGGAAGAAATGAAAAGCACCAGAATGAGTAAATTTATGGTTAAATATAAAAGAATATTGACTGTACAAAAAATAATCTCATTGGGGTTTAAAAGTATGCAGGATTATAAAGGCTGAAAAAAATAATGAAAACATAAAAGAAGGCAAGTGGAATTAAAAGATTTAATGATTTGACAATATAGGGTAACTGATAAAAGTAATAATGCATATTAGGTTCAATAACTCAGAGATTAACATGTTAATCTAGATAGACTACTAAAAGAATAGTAAAAGAATGTATAACAAAGAATTTAATTGATGGGGAATGGTACAGTATAAAATGACAGATTTGTTAAAATGAAGACAATAAAAAAGAATATAAAATAAAAGGCACAAAAGAAAAATAATAAAATGATTTCAAAAATTATATGGAAAATCAAAGGGTCAAGAAAAGCAAGGACATCTTAAAACTGTTGAACAAGGCTGGGCATCAAGAACTATTATAAAGTCACAGTGATTAGTACAGTATGGTATTTGTATAGATAAATAGGGTGCAAGAATAAATATATAAACTAGCAGAAGAGAAAAAAAGGGTCCAGAGCCATTCAATTTATGACATCAATTACATTACAGTGCAGTGAAGAAAGGTTGTGTTGTCTTCCCAACGGCCTTTGCTAAATCCATAGCATGCTAATATGAAGAAATAATTAAATCTTCACTCTTATGCTCACAAAACACATAAATATCAATTCTGGATGAATCTTAGAGCTAACTGTGAAAGTGAAAACAATGAAAACCATTAGAAGAAAATAGTAGCTTTGATGGATGTATGTAGACAATTATTTCTTTTAAATTATGAAAATAATAGTAACAACAAAATAAAAATGATCATTTGGACTGCATTTAAAGAAAGTTTCACACTCAATAAAAGAAAAATCCAGACTGGATAAAAATGGAAAGAAAATGGTAGGAAAATGTAGTTTACAAATACGAAACAAAATAAAGTTAGTGTAACTATATATACATCAGATAAAATTTAAAATAATTACTAGCCGCTTCATAATGTTAAAATTTTATTCACTAAAAAGGTAAAATTTTTATTTAATTTTTTATAACTTCAAAATATGGAATTCAAAATTTAATCAATTTGAAAATCACTGTGGAAGATTTTAACACATATATATTACTAAATAGAAAAATCATTTTTGAATATGGAAGAATTCTATGACATGATTTAAAAAGAACATTATAGTAAATAATTGCAGGATACATGCTATTTTCTAGTACATATAGAATATTTACAAAAACTGAATATATATTACATCCCAAAGTTAGCCTCAACTTTTAAAGGATTGAAATCAAAGAATATTCTGTGATCAAAAATTACTAGAAATAATACCTAGAAAAGTGCCACATGTATTGGTATTTAGAGATACAGTGAAATAATTCATGGGCCAAAGAAGATATGTAATATGAACTTATGTTTGCTAGTGGTAAACCAGAGAAAATTCTACACACCTAAAGATGTGAGGAGTAGCTAAGCAGTATTTGGAGAAAAAAGTTAGCCTTAAATTTTTAAACTAGAAAATAAAAATGGTTGATGAGTAATCAACTTAGAATTCTTTTGAGGAAGTTATAAACAAAGATCAAAATAAACACAAAAAAAATTAAAAGCAAAGCAATAATACAAAAATCACATAATGTAGAGGACAACTGGAGTAAAGGAGCATTTTTTTATACAAGATAAAACTATAATTTTTCATAAAGGAAAAATTCTCTTTACTAAAATACCGTAAGTGTGAAAACAGAAGGCATAAAATAGGAGAAGTTATTTGAAGACACATCATGAATTAGACTTTTAGGCAAAAAGTTAAAAGAATTCCTGAAAATAGGAAAGAAAAGGCCAGATTAGACCTGTCTTTTTAAAAAGTATAAATGTCTTATGTAGGTGCTTTACAAAGAAGAAAATCCAAGCAGCCAACTGATATATTTAAAAAAGTATTCAGACTTATTTGCATTTAGATACATATTAAATCACAGTAAGACATCAGTACATAATCAACAGTTATTGAAAACTTAAACTATCTACCATTATTTATAGAATATGCAATTTTGAGGGGCATTTAAATTAGTCTAATGCTTTGGGAGAATTGTTTAATAATTATGACAACGCATATAAGTTAACAATCCAGACTATCCTTAATTATATGTCCTAGAAAATCCTGTGCATATGTGACAAAGAATACATATACAAGAGTTTTCATATCTGAATATTTGTAATATCTCCATAATAGAAAAAACAAAAATGTCCAAAATAACAGAATAAATTGTTGCATAATCATAAAATTGGATCCTATACAGTAATAAAAATGAATAAACTGGAATTACTTTTAACAACATTGATAAATCTCACAGACATTATTTTGAGTGACTGACATAAGCTGTAGGAGAATATGCTGTGATTCATTTAGAATTCAGAACAAACACATAGAAATATATTACTTAGGATAATTAAATAAAATCAAGGAAATGGTTATCACAACGGATCAGGAAAATAGTTACAAGTAACAGGGATGGAAAATGGTATCTGTATGGCTTTTGGAGGGCAGTCAATGTGTGTTTAATGTCAGGGTACAGGAATGTTCATTTCATAATTATTCATTTAACTGCATAAACATATTTCATGTATTTTAATTTATACTTAATATATTGTACAATAAGAAATATTAAAACAACAATAAAGGTAATTGGTAGTGATTTTTGTGAGAGAAGACCTAATCCCCTATTTCCATTTCCACTCTCAACACACAGAAATGACCAATTAACCATTAACTATTTTTAAATATGGTACTACACTTTAAACAATAAAGTGTGTTGACGAAGTATGGCCTATAGGCCAAACCCAATGCACCACTTTTTTTTTATATGAAGTGATATTAGAATATACCTGTATCCATCTATCTGCATATCCCCTATGCCAGCTTTCACAATGGCAGAATTGAGTGGTTGCAAGAGAGACCGGAGTTCATTCTAAAATGTTTGCCCTTTGCAAAAGGTGTACTGATTCTTACTTTAAACAGAATGATCAAGGAAGTAAAAGCAAAGGCTAGTGCTGCAGCTGAAAGAGTGAGCAGGTGACACTGCAAACTAGGACAGAATCTGGACCAGAATTGTGCCTTAGGGCAGGAAGGTTAAATGGCCTCTGGTCTCTAGCATGAGAACACACTGTGGGCTTTTCAGTAAAGAACATAGAGCTAGAAATATCCTCAGCAGTTTGTAAACAGAAGGAGAAAAAAAATCAATACCTGCTGTCTGTAGACAATGGACAGAATGAAGCATATCCTGACAACGGCAGAAGGAGCATCACATGCAAAAATGAAAACCCTAAACTACATCTCATGCAGATGTGGAATGGATTACAAATGGCCCCATCATTGCTGAAACTCTGAGATGAGGAATAATATAAACATTGGAGACAGCTAAATGGACCCACCAGGAATGAAGCAGAAACATCAATAAAACCACTTGCTTGACATAGGGTTGCCACAAAAACCTTCAATATGTAAAAAAGTAGTATATATGAAGCACAATTAAAATGAGGCTTGCCTGTAGTATTACCCTCAATATTCTAATCTAGATCCATTCCTGAGTTTGGCAAGAACACCTTTGAGCAATGTGATAAAATTGGTGTTCTAATTTTGTATGTTTGGAGACCCTAGGGTATTGATAAGTTTCTGTGACAAGATACAGATTCCTCCTAGCTCTGCACATACCCAAAGCTTCATAGGCTGTTGAGAGTGCAAGTGACATCACCCTGTTTGTATATAAACTGTTGGCTAGGCCTGAAGACAACTACCTGCCAAGACACCCTGAGTAGGGACAGTGGTCACTGAAGGCTTTGTAACTCCAACAGCAGGGATTCCCTGGCAACACTTATTCTGTCTCCTCTTCGCCACAGTACCACTCACTGTATTCTCATCCGTTGCATATAAAATGAAAAAAATGAAAGTTTTATGTTTTACTTTGATTACGAATTTGGTCACATCTAAAAAGTTAAATTCTATTTACTACTTTATTGACATTTTGCAACAATATTTTGAATTTCTCTAAGCCAAGACTCATTTGGTAACTCTTACTTAATTTCCAAAAAGCTGGTTCTTCTTTGATTAAACACTTGTAATTATGTTCTAATCTTATCATGCCAGTCATTGAGAATGTGGTTACTCTTCAAAAGATTTTGTGTTCTATGTGACGGTTTTTAAGTGAACTTTGCTTGTATGTGTGAAAAGAAAAGCATTAATTGTAGGGTGTGAAATACTCAATTCATCACACCATTTTTTTCCTAATATAAAAAAGACAGCTTAAGAAATATACTGCTATTCAGAAGCTGTCTTTCTTTATATCAGGAAAAAAATATAGAATATAAAATGCAACTAATGATGACACAGATGGCTAACAGACACATGAAATGATGCTCAACATCACTCATCATCAGGGAAATACAAATCAAAACCACAATGAGATAACCACCTCACACCAGTCAGAATGGCTAAAATTAACAACACGAGAAACAACAGATGTTGGCAATGATGCAGAGAAAAGGGAACCCTCTTACAGTGTTGGTGGGAATGCAAACTGGTGCAGCTGTTCTGGAAAACAGTATGGAGGTTCCTCAAAAAGGTAAAAATACAGTTACCCTATGACCCAGCAATTGCACAGCTAGCTATTTACCCAAAGAATACAAAAATATTAATTCAAAGGGATACATGCACCCTGATATTTATAGCAGCATGGCCTACTATAACAAAATTATGAAAACAGCCCAGTGTCCATCAATTGATAAATGGATAAAGAAGAGGTTGTATATATATACAATGGAATATTACTCAGCCATAAAAAAAGAATGAAATCTTGCCATTTGCAACGACATGGATGGAGCTAGAGTGTATTATGCTAAGCGAAATCAGTCAGTCAGAGAAAGACAAATACCATATGGTTTCCCTCATATGTAGAGTTTAATAAACTAAACAGATTAACATGGCGGTGGGGGGGATGGGGAGAGAGAAAGGCAAACCATAAAAGAGACTTAACTATAGAGAACAAACAGGATTACCAGAGAGGAAGTGGGTGGGGGATGGGCAAAATAGGTGATGGGGCTTAAGGAGGGCACTTGTGATGAGCACTGGGTGTTATATGTATGTGATGAATCACTAAATTCTACTCCTGAAACTAGTATTACACTATGTATTAGCTAACTGGATTTTAAATAAAAATTTGGAAAGAAAAAAATTTCACGCCGTTTTAAAAATACATTAATGGAGAGTTCTGAAATTCTTATTTTTACCATTTAAAAAGTACCATTTAAAAAGTACCATCACAATTCTGATTTTTCTTTATTCCTTAGTATGATGTGCTTATTTTTCCTAAATTCATCAGCTGGCATGGGATTGAGTTTGGCTAATTACAATTATATTCTAAGTCCTAAATACATTCTGACATGAAGTGTTAAGTAATTTCTTCTAATTATCACTATTCCTTCCACCCTAAAATTCATGATGTTCTTTTCAAATATGGTTGAATATTAGGGATTCAAAAACAAGACATATTTATGTTTTGATAAAGGTTAAAAAATAACAAAATTCATCCTTCATGAAATTCATGGATAGCCAAATAAAAATCTGGTGTTACTGAGAAGGAGGAAGATGGGAGTATACACTACAGGTTCAACTTCTAGATATTTATTATATAGACTTAAAGTTTTTAAGGCATAAAATAAAAGACAAATGAATAGGGCGCCTGGGTGGCTCAGTCATTAAGCGTCTGCCTTCGGTTCAGGTCATGATCCCAGGGTCCTGAGATCGAGTCCCACATCGGGCTCCCTGCTCTGCAGGAAGCCTGCTTCTCCCTCTCCCACTCCCCCTGCTTGTGTTCCTGCTCTCGCTATGTCTCTCTCTGTCAAAAAAATAAAAAAATTAAAAATTAAAAATTAAAAATAAAAAAAAAGACAAATGAATAGCCAGTAACTAGGAACATTTAAAAATACCAAATAATTACATTCTGGATTAATTATAAACAACAATTAGAACAAATACAGATGATAAAATAATGTATATCACCTACTTTTGCATTAGGTTCACTGTGTATGTTTTTCCTTCAATCATAATGTTGTAGGACACCTGCAAGAAGAGTATCATAAAAAGGCAAAGAAAAGTGAGAAGAATGTTAGAAAGGAAAACTATCATTTTATATTAATGATAATTACATTCAAAGCACATGAATACAAAAAAAGGAAAATTTATAATTTAATGTTGATTTATTTCAATGAAACTTGATACTTAAATATTGGTTTTCATAATAAAAATGGAAGAATATGATTTGTGTCATTTATTTGTTAATTTTTAAATGTAGCTAATAAACATTTGAATCTGAAAAATTGGTCTTCATCCAATAATTACATTAGCTTAATAAAGACTGAGGCCACTGCAAAACTTATGCTTAAAATGAAAGAATATAAATTATTTGATATAAAATTTATGCAGTAGAACAAAGATTTAATAGCACATAATGTATATTTGCAGATTTTATAAAATTCATTCCAAGTTTGGATCAAAACTTATTGATCTATTTTACTAATAGTAAGATTAAGAAATGATGTCTCACAAATAGGCAGTTTAGTCTTGTTAGATCAATTTGGGTAGCTTTGACATCTTTACATTATTGGGCCTTCCAATCCAATAGCATGGGATATAGTCCATTTATTTAAGCCTTTAATTCTCTCATCTTGTTTTATTGTCTTTAGAGAGGAGGTTTTGCTTATCTTTGTAAGATTTATTTGGATTTTGACTTTTATGTAGTGTAAAATTTTCTTTTTAAAAGTTTCATTTTATATTTTTGTTTTGCAGAATAGAAATATGATTGATTTTTATGTTTTGATCTTGTCTCTTTTTGCTTTGTTGTGTTTTGATCTTGTTTCTAAAGAATTTACAAAATTGTTATGTTATTTATAATTTTCTCTAGATTATTTTGGATTTTATTTTGTATACAATCACTTAATCTGTAAATAATGATAGCATTATTTTTTTCCAATTATTATGCCTATTTTTAATTTTTGTTGTTTTCCTTCCTTATTGCAGTGGCTAATATTTCCAGGCAAGGATAAACAGAAAAGGTAATTGTGGACATCCTTATCTTTTTCTTGATCTCAGGAGGAAAGCTTTCAATATTTCAACTTTATGCATGATTTTTTTTCAAAGGCATTTGATCTTCTCTATAAGCCACACTTGATTGTTATTTTTAATTATTACATATTTTGGACATATAAACATTACAGCAAATTATATAAAATGCCTTGTCACCAATGTCTATGTTAAAAAATAAAAACATTACAAGTATTTGAAAACAATTTTAAGTACTTTCTCATCCCAAGATTAATTCCCTTTCTTGCACTCCAGCTAACCAACATCCTGAATTTTGTGTTTATCATTCCCATGCATATTTTTATATTTATACTAATAATGGATGTTTAAGTAATTTTTTGCATAAATTTTAGCTCTGCATAAATGTAATCCTTCTACAAGTTATATTTCATTGCTGGATTACATCTCTGCTTGAAACACTATCTCATACAATAAGCACTATGCAAACATTTGCTATCATCAACATCATCAACACATGTAGCTTTATAATTTATTTTTTTGATGGTATAGTATGCCATTTTCTAAATATAGCACAGTTTATTCATCTATGCTGTCAATGGATGTTTAGTTTTGTTTCACTATTTTAAGCAATGCCCCAGTAAATAATCTTAGACATACCTCTTTGTGCATATTTGCTAGATATGTTAAACTAAACCTATGAGTGAAATTCTTTTATTAAAAAGTACTTCTGCAACTTCACTTCAAGTTTAAAATTAATCTGCAAATTTGTTATACCGATGTAGACATTCACAAAAAGTAAATAATATTATCATTTTACCCATCTCCTCTAATTGCATTTTGTTTTGTTACATTTAACTTTTGCCATTGATGATGTGAAATAGTAACCTATTGCGTTTACTTGGCAATTCCCTATAAATATCCTGATTTGTATATATGTTTGATAATTATTACCCTTTCAAGTTCAACCCTTGTCATTCATAACTTTGTACATGTTTCTATTTTTTTGCTTTTTATCTTATTGACTTGTATGAATTCTTGATACATTCTGGATACCTTTTGTGTGTTACATGGATTGCAAATATCTTCTGTGAGTCTGGAACATTTTTCACTTAAAAATTAAATAAATAAATAAATAAATAAATAAATAAATAAATCTAGACATTCCTTAATCCTTCACTTAAGAATTTGTGTTCCTTTTTCTTTCCAGTATAATTCTTCCCTATTATAAGATTCTAGAAATAATCTCCTATCTTGTCTTCCAGATTTTTAGTATTTTACTCTCAGATGTATGCATTTAAATGATCTTGAATCAATTTTGGTGTATAATGTAGCATTAATATACACTTTATTGTTATTCCATATCCTTAATCAACTGTGCATTCACCATTTATTAACTAGTACTTCTTTATTCAATGATTTCATTGCCACCATTGAATTGAATAAGTTCATATGTGTGTGGGTTTTAGGAGGCACTCTATTCTGTTCTATTAATTTATTTGTCCCTTAGAAATACATTATATTAATTACTGAAACTTTAAAATATGTTTTGAAATAATCCAAAGTAAATCACTGTTTTGTTCTTCAAAGTTAACAATTTTTTACCTTTTACCATTCCATATACATTTTAGAGTCAACCTGCCAATTTCCATGAAATTTCTTTTTTTTTTTTAAGATTTTATTTATTTACTTGACAGAGAGAGACACAGTGAGAGAGGGAACACAAGCAGGGGGAGCGGGAGAGGGAGAAGCAGGCTTCCCTCGGAGCAGGGAGCCCTATGCGGAGCTCTATCTCAGGACTCCGGGATCATGACCTGAGCCAAAGGGAGATGCTTAACGACTGAGCCACCCAGGCGCCCCTCCATGAAATTTCTTATGGGAACAGCAGTCAATCTATAGATTTGGTGAAAATTAACCTAAGAAAATACTGAATATTCTTGACTGCCAACATGATCTATTTTTTATTTTTCCACTTTAATTAGTGGTTGTATAATTTTTTTAACATTTATTTATTTATTTTAGAAAAAGAGTGGGAGAGAGAGAGCACAGGTAGAAGGGGCAGAGGGAGAGGGAAAGAGAATCTAATGTCTTTCAATAAAGGTTGACTATATCCTAAAAAGTCTTTACCTTTTAAATAATATTGTTAAGTAACTCATATTTTTGGCCTAAGTGTGTGTGTGTGTGTGTGTGTGTTGTACATATATATGGGTATGTATACACACATACAAATGTGTATATATATATACACATGTGTACAATACACACACTTTATCAAAAATATGTTATTTACCAATAATTATTATTAAATATATGTGTATAGATATGTGTGTGTATTTTCTCTTATTTTTTTGTTCTGCATTTCTACTTAATTTTAATATTTGAATCTCATTCTTTGTCTTATTTTACTCCTATTTTATAATATCCATCCAGTAGAATGTCTGGTATTCTGATTTCGCTATGTCAAGGTGTTGTCAATACTGATTTTTATTTATTCTGTGTTGTCATAATTGCATCTGAAGATTCTCTTTTTTCTATAATTTCTCAGTTATTATATGTTTAAATATAGCCTCTTCTCCAGGTTTTTTCCCCCTCTTTCAGGAATTTCAGTTATTATATACTGAGGCTTCTAATTCTATCTTCCTTCTCCCGTAGTCATTTATATGTTGCATCTATCTAGTCTACTGTTAATTCTTGATTTATTTCCCACTTTCATTATACTTTTCACATCTAGACATGCCATTCAGCTTTTTTTAGAACTTCTAGTTGAATATTTTCTTCTTATAATCTATATCATTTATTTGTTAATTCTAACAGTTATAAACATACACTGTTATGTTTACAACATTTGTTAAACCAGTAAGTACAATATAGACTCACTGGTTCAAAAAACAATATGTATTCAGCACTGTTCTAGACATGGGGATAGAGACATTAACAAAATAGTCAAACTTTTTCCCTCATGAAATTGACAGTTGAGGACAAGTGATTTTTTTGTACTTCTCTTATGAGAATTACTATCATAGAAGGTGGTGATGCCTGGTTGAAGATATTTCCTTCTAAGTAGATTCTGTATATATTTTCTAATATGAGTAAGCAATTCCATATTATTTTTGCATTAAAAAATAAAACTCTCTCAAAATACTGTTAAATGCCTCACCTTTTTTTTCTATTTAAATGGTTAAATTTTAAGTTTTCATAAACATGCATTCCTTTTAAAATGATATATTGAAAATTTTAAGTTTGTAAATTAGGGTGACAAGTGGGTAGTTGCTAAGGAAATATTTGCACTCAAATTACCAGAACACTTACTACCCAACCAAAAAGAAAATTAAGGTGTGGTGTTTGAAAAAATATATTTCACATCTTAGAAATGATTCTAGAAATTAGTTTAAAAAATATATTTTCTAATTCAAAGAAAAGAAAACCTAATACCCTGAACCAAGATGAACTAAGATGTCATGAAAAAATGTCTTAATGATTAACATATTTGCAATCAAATGCAAAAATTACTCATATAAAACTTCATTAAATGAAATTATCACTATACAGTATAAGGAAGCCATAGGCTTTCTTAACAAGGACAAAAAAACCCTCCAAAGATAGCCTAGTGAGTAAGAAGAGAATCTCTAGACGAATCAGGTCTATCATTATTCAAAGACACTCAAGAGGAAAAAAGATTTGAAAGATGGGACTTGGGGCTTTGATAATAAGTATCACTGCACCATATTTCTATGAAGCATAGTTTATCTTGGTTCATTTTCAAAAGGCCTTTTCCACTTAAGGAAAACTGGGTATAAATATAACATTCACTAAGTTTGCATGGATGAAAATGCCAAGTTTACATCTTACAAAAAAAAAATCTACATGATTTTAGAATGTGAAAAATGCTAGTGCTTAATTACATGTGATTCAACTCCTCCACTTAATATTGACAGTATTTTCTCTGGTATTGTAATTTGCACACGTAGTCTTTCAGAATCTGCAAGGGACAAATGTTTTATTAGAGTAACACCATCACCTCATAGTTTCCTCCATTATTTCCTCATCTAAATCCATAATCTTTCATATGCCACCTTTTTTTAAACTATCTTTTCAAATCACTCAATTCCCACTTCTTTCTAGAAATACAAGACTTTAAAGAGAAATTCAGTACAAATAAAGTCAGGTCTTTCGGACTTTTCCAACTACAGGGTCCACAAGTCGAAAATGCAAAGCAATATATGAAACTCTAACCTTGAGGCATTCACTCGAACCATGGCATCTCTCATCTTTCATACGGTACCAGGAGGAGTGGGAAAGCCGCCTCACATCCAATGTGGATTTTGGTTGGGGAAGGTGATGCAGCAGTGGGCTCTGGCTTACAGAGTCGGAGCCCCTACAAGAAAGCACTTTCCCAGGGACATCTGGCCTCTCAGAAGAAAACGGAGAAGAGAGCTGACATTCCCAAAAGGTCAGAGGAAAGGTTCTTGTACTTACTATTGTCTGTCTGGACCCTGACGAGCCCGGTGAGAAGAAGTAGTAAGCACAACATGGCTTCATGTCCTGTATGCCAGCCCAAATAACGGCAGTTGGCTTGCCTACAGGGCAGTTGGGAGCGCGAGGAGACCCCTCCCGGCCACGCACCCAGCAAGAGGCAGTCGGCTGTGAGAGCAGAGGTGGGCCGAGAGGATGGGTGCAGTGCACAGTTGAACGTAGGCTGTCTTGGCCCCTAAGTCTGTGCAGAAGACTTCGAATCAGTTTGACGCCGCTTTGAGGCTAAAAAAAGAGCAGAATCACTTCCAAAATGCACGGCTGAAGAAACAGTTATGAACAGGAAGATTCATACACACTTCTTACAGAACTTTTCATTGAAGATATCTATATATCTACATACATATAGTCTAAAAACCATAGGCTAACAGTTCGATTAATATTCAAGTGAACAAACCAGTGTAATTAACACCTAGAGTCAGATCAAAAAATAAAACATAGAACCACCAAAACCCCCAGAGTGCCCCATGACAATCATTACCGCTACCATCATAGATTAGTTTTGTCTGTTTTTGAACTTTATATAAATGGAACTAATCACCATGTACTCTTACATGTGAGTTCTTTTAATATAATGATTATGAGAGCCATCCATCCATCCATACATGAAGAGCAATAGCCTTCCTTTTTCCTCATAGGTGTTTATCGCCCATTGAATTAATATAACACCATCTGTTTTTCCATTTTACTGTTGATTAACGTTGGTTTATTTATAGTGGTGGCTATTAAAAACCGTGTTTGGCTATTTTCTTTCTTTGGTGAACATATGTAGTGATTTCCTTCGCATATATTTCTAGAGTGAAGTTGCTAAATCACAGGGTATGTTTTATAGATACTTCCAAGTTTTCCAAGATTGTTGTACTAATTTATATTTTCACCAGAAATGTATGAGAATTCCAATTTGTATCAATGCCTAGACTTGTTTTTTGTTTATTTCATTATAGTCATTATTTTGCATTTTCACAGTTATTAATAAACTTTAGCACAATTGTATATATTTATTGGTCATTTATATAACTTATTTGGTAAATGTCTATTTGAGACTTTGGTCCATTTTTCAACTGAGTGGTCTTGTCTCTTTCTTATTATATGTTGAGCCTATTAATGCATTCCAGATATGATTCTTTTGTTGGATATCATGGTTTGCAAGTATCTTCTACACTGGGGCTTACATTCAATGGATTTTTGTACATACACATTCATATTCAGAAATTTACTCCCCCGTCCCCGTTTGCTGGGGTTTTCATATGTATCTTATTGCAAATGTGAATTTTATCAAAAGTTTTTGTTTAGGGGCACCTGGGTGGCTTAGTCGGTTAAATGACCGACTCTTAATTTCAGCTCAGGTGATGATCCCAGGGTCCTGAGATTAAGCCCCACTTTGGGGTCCCACTGAGTGTGGAGCCTACTTAGGATTCCCTCTCTCTCTTTCTTTCTACTCTTCCCCTCCACCCCACACCCCCCACCCCAGCTTGCTCTCTCATACTCTCTCTTTCAATTAAAAAAAAAAAAGCTTTTGTTATATAAATTGAGGTGATCATATAGTTTTCTTTATTTTCTGTTAATTTAGTGAATTAAAATTATTGACTTTCTAGTGTTGAAACAAATTGTATGCTGGGATACATCCTATTTGAGGTACTATCTTTTTACATTTTGCTGGATTGATTTGCCAGCATTTTGTTTAGGATTTTTGCATCCATAGTCATAAGAAATATATGTCTGTAATTTTCTTTCCTTGTAATAAACTTGTCAATTTTTGTACCAGAGTTAAGCTGGCCTCATAAAAGAAATTGGAAAATGTTATTCCTTTCCTCTAGTCTTTGAAAGAGTTAGTGTAATGCTGTGAATATTTCTTCTTCTTATGTTTCTTAGAATTTAGAAATGGAGTGATTTGGACTTAGAATTTTATTTGTGAGAGACTTTCTTTTTAAATTATGAAGCCAATTTTTAATATATATATATATTCAGATATTCTCTTTCTCTTTACATTAGAAAAGTTCTGTTTCTGATGGATTTTATCTATTTCTTCTGAGTTGTTAGATATATTGGCCAAAGTTGTTCATAATACCCCTCCCTCCCTTATCCTCCTTTTGAACTCTATAGAATCTCTACAAATCCCTTTTTTTCATTGTCAATATTGATAATTTTGTGATTTTTCTCTACATTCTTCATTCTTTGAGTTTATTATTTTTATTTTTAAAATAAGTTGGGGATTTCTTTTTTTTTCCTATTATATGTTTGTTTTCTATTTTATTGATTTTTGCTCTTATGTTCCTTTTTCTACTTTGGGTGTAATTTCTTTCTCTAGCTTCTAAGAATGGAAGTTTATCTTATTCATTTTAAACCATTCTTCTTTCTAATATATATATACATTTAAAACTATAAATGTTCATTTATCATCACTTTAAATTAATCACCAAATTTATATGTATTATATTCAACATATGTTAATATGCTTTATTTCCATTAATATTTATTTCAAAATATTTTCTAATTCACATCATGGTTTCCTCTTGCCCCATGTGCCATTTAAATTCCATGGTTTGAGGATATCTCACATACATTTTTCTTATTAACATCTAATTTAATTCTATTGTGGTCACAGATCATACTCTGAATCATTTTAGCCATTGTAATTTACTGAGAGAAGATTCATTGTGCATTAGATGGTTCATTATGGATAGATGGCTCCATGTAAAATTCAAAAGAGTGTGGATTATTCACTTGTGAGCTATATTATTCTATAAGTGTCAATTAGGTCAAGTTAGATAAGTTTCAAATATTTTACAGCTTTGCTAATTTTTTGCCTGCTTGTTCTTTTAATATACTCAACTAAGATAGCAGATATTTCTATTACTCCTTTGTGTTCTATCAATTTTTTTATTCTTATATTTTCAAGATATGTTATTTTATATATGCCCATTTAGGGATGTTTTGTCTTCTTGATGAATGGCTTTTATCATTATGAATATCACTCTTTACCTATTGTAATACACCTTGTCATTTTCTATTTTGTCTCACACTTCCATATCCAGATTTGTTTTTTCATGATTAGATTTTGTATGGAATATTTTTTAAAATTCTTTTACTTTGTAAATGTGTCCTTATATTTACAGAGAAGGGTAAACAGCACTGTGAATATACAAATAGCAATATCCAGACCAGGAGAAACTACAAGAAACTACAATGCAAAACCTGGGATCTTTAAAAAATAAGTTATAAGAGGAGTAAAATAAGTGAAAGGGATTAAGAGGTCCAAATTTCCAATTATAATTTTTTTTTTATTATAAGGGAAAAAGGGGATGGAGGGGAAACCTGCGAATTAAAAGAGACAATGTATTATGAATTGTAGAAAACACAAAGGACGAGATTAAATCATAATGTCCAGGGATGCTTTTTGGGCAACAGAACTATAAAGACATACAGATATAATTGTTATGAAATCAGCTGGAAGTCACTTTGGTGGGGGAGGCAGGTGTGACTGAGGGGAGCACAGGAAGGAGCTGCTGGGTGACTGGGATAGTTCTGTTTTTCATCTGGATGGTGGTTACAAGGATGGCATCTCATAAAATGCATTCATATGTTGGTTTTCTGCATCTATGTTTTATTTTACATTAAAAGTAATTTCTGGGGCACCTGGGCAGCTCTATCATTAAGCGTCTGCCTTCGGCTCAGGTCAGGGTCCCAGGGCCCTGGGATCGAGCACCACATCGGGCTCCCTGCTCAGCAGGAAGACGGCTTCTCCCTCTCCCATTCCCCCTGCTTGTGTTCCCTCTCTCCCTGTGTCTCTCTCTGTCAAATAAATAAACAAAATCTTAAAAAATAAAAATAAAAATAAATAAATAAAAGTAATTTCAAAACATTTTTAAAAGTGTATCCTTACTTTGAAAGTGTTTATGTGTGGGCGCCTGGGTGGCTCAGTTGGTTAAGTGACTGCCTTCGGCTCAGGTCATGATCCTGGAGTCCCGGGATCGAGTCCCGCATCGGGCTCCCTGCTCAGCAAGGAGTCTGCTTCTCCCTCTGACCCTCCTCCCTCTCATGCTCTCTGTCTCAAATAAATAAATAAAATCTTAAAAAAAATAAAATAAAGTGTATATGTGCATTTGTAAATAGCATATAGCTTTCTTTTAACTCTAGATTGACAATATTTAGCTTTAATTGAAGCAATATGTCTATTTCATTTACTGTTCATACAGATATGTTAATTTTACTTCTCTCATCTTGCTAGAAGTTTTCTATTTTTTCCTGTTTTTTGTCTTTTTTTTCTTTTTTTTAAGATTTATTTATTTTAGAGAGAGAGAGAGAGAGCTGGGAGAGGAGCAGAGGAAGAGGGAGAGAGAATTCAAGCAGACTCCCTGCTGAGTGCAGAGCTTGATTCGGGGCTCAATCCCATGACCCTGAAATAGTGACCTGAGCTGAAATCAAGTCGATGCTTAATTGACTGAGCCACCCAGGTACCCCATCACTACTTTTATATTACTATATGTTTTGGTGTGGACCTTTTGGGTTGATTTTGTTCAGTTATCTCTGTGACTTTTGGGTCTGGATTTCTGTTTCCTTCCCCAGATTCAGACAGTTTTGTTATTATTTCTTCAAATACATATTCTGTCCCTTTTTCTCTTTCTTCTCCTTCAGGGACCCCTATTATGTGAATGTTATTATGCTTGATGGGGTTGCTGAGTTCTCCAAGTCTTTTTGCATAATTTTTTCCTCTCATCTTCTCAGTTTGATTACTTCCCACTACTCTGTCCTCCAGGTCGCTGTTTCATTTTTCTGCTTCATCTAGTCTACTATTTATTTTATGTAGTATATTTTTAATTGCATTTATTGTGTTCTTCATCTCTGATTGGTTCTTTTTTTAATTTCTTTTTTAAGGATCTCGCTATTATCTTCCACTCTTTTCTCAAGTCCAGTGAGTGTCTTTATGATCATCACTTTAAATTCTCTATCAGACATATTACTTATTTCCATTTTGCTTAGGGATCTTGCTATGATTTTGTCCTATTTTTTTTTCATTTTGAAATATTCCTCAGTCTCCTCATTTTTTCTAACTCCCTGTGTCTTTTTCTCTGTATTAGGAATCAATTACATCTGCTCTTGAATGCAGTGGTCTTATGAAATGCCCTGTAGCGCAATGTCTGCTGTTCACTAGAACCAGCTGTTTCAGGGGTATCTCCTATGTGTGTTGCATGCGCCCTGCTGTTGTGGCTGAGCTGCATTTCCCTTCAGTCCAGTCATCTGCAGTGGCTCTCTTTGCCTGTTGTGGGCAGTGTTTGGTCTCTATGGTATTAGTGGGCCAATCTGGGGCTGACTTGGGCTTGAGTTGAGTTAGAACAGGCATTTGCCAGAGATGTGGTAGCACCAAACTTCAGGGTACTTCCCTTGTGTTGTCTCCTGAAAAGCTTTCATTGGTGGGTGGGGCCTGCAGTCAGACCAGCTGTCTGCCCCTGGCCCACTGCTGAGGATGCAGTCTAACTTGTGTGTGTGGTTATTTTTTCCTCACCCTGGGGAAGGGGTCACTTTGAAGTAATGTTGACCCTGTCCAGGCTGTTTGCCCACTGCCAGGCTTGTGATACTACCTTGGATGGGCTCTGGCCAAGGGCATATTTTATGGGGGTGGATCCACTAACTTGCAGGGGGGCAAGACATGCAGTGTTAGCAAGTTAGCTAGTTAGAGTTGGTGCTTCACGGGTTTTAGCTAGTGGCCCTGTGTTTATGCTGGGGTGCAGGGGAGGGAAATGTCACCTGCCAGCTCCTTTGTTCCTAGAGGAGTCTCCCAAATGTCTCTGTCCTTGCAAGACATGATATGAGATTAGTAAACAACTCTCCTTCCTCCATGCCCCATGAATTTTTCACACTGCTGCTTCTATGCTCTATCTCTGCAGGGCTATTTGTTGTGCTATCGCTTTAAGGTGAAACACTCAGTTTCCCCTTGCCTCCTGGCTCTCCCAGAGCTGAGTCTGATTTTTTTTACAGAACTTCTTATTCATTTGACAGAGAGAGACACAGTGAGAAAGGGAACACAAGCAGGGGGAGTGGGAGCCTGATGCAGGACCCTGGGATCATGACCTGAGCCGAAGGCAGACACTTAACGGACTGAGCCACCCAGGCATCCCGCTGAGTCTGATTTTTAAAACTCTAAGTTCTGCTGGTTGTAGGAACTCATGAAATTCAGCCCCTCTGGTTTCAAAGCTAAATGTTATGGAGATTTCTCTTGCCCATCTGAACTCCCCAGTGTGATAGTCTGCTTCTCCATGCCTACAAGCTCCTCCTTTCCACTGACAGTCCCTTGGGGCCATTTAGCTCTCCCACCATATCTACACCATTCCTACACTCTTTCTTGTGGTTTCTTCTTTTCATTTAGTTGGGAAGTTTGTTCTGTCAGTCTTTGGGGTGTTTTCTGGGTTAGTTACACTGATGTTAGTGTTATATAGTTTTATCTGTGGGATGAGGTGAGGCTAGTTATCCCACTAACCATCTTCCCAGCAATCTTTTCCCTTGACCCTTGCTTTAGAGAGTGGTTACCTTAGCTAACATCCTCAGCCCTGGCCTGGGAGTTAGGGAGACAGAGAGGAAAGAACCAGCAGAGGATTTAGAAAGGGAGAGGTAGGGATCCCAGAGTTACAGGAAATTTCTCTCCACGAAGAGCCTGGCCTTGCTTGGAGACAAAAAGAGGTGGTTGAGACACCAGTAGTCTTGCCCAGATGGGTGTGCAGTCTTCTAAGCTGAGAGCAGTGCAAAGAGAAGGAAAAATGTTGGGCCAGAGCACAGCCAGCATGGCAGGGCTAAAGGCCATTGAAAAGCTCTGAGGCTGGAAAGTAGGAGTACTCAGGAGTCCACCACACTGTCCTCAGCCTTGTGAGTAAGGACTGCATTTGCTTTCAGCTCATGCTGGCTCACTCTTAGGGCTCCCAACTGGCTGGGCAGCTGCCACAGGTTGAAGAAGAGGAAGCACCAGAAACAAGCTTATGCCTTTGCATACAACTGATTTGTTCTGGCTAAGGTTACATTGATTAAACCCTTCAATAGTGACATAGGGGCAAATGAGCATGATTTGTTTTCTGGTGAAGTTCTTAGTAATTTTGATTCTCCATGCCATGGTTTTCTGGCATGATTTATTGGCTGTAGTGGAGGAAAGAGAAGAAAATAGAAATGTTAACTTGTACAAGAAATTTTTTATTTAAATACTACTGCAGAGTTAACTTATTATCTTTGAAAATAAGGAAAAATCAAGAATATTGAACTTGATTTTGGGTAAGACAATCAAAAAGCACTTTTCTTCAACTGTATGTGTATTCGTAGAGTATTAGATTGTAATCAGTTGAAGAAAGGGAAAGGAAACCTAAGTGTTTTGTTAACAGTTACTCTAAGCACTAGCAGGGAAGCTACAGAGGTGGGAAGGGCAGCAAGGCAAATAGGAAATATGTCCCAGGTGGACAAAAGCATGCAACTGTCTTCGAATGTTCTAAGAGAAATCTTAAACCACACATATCCAAAGCCTAATTCAACTTCTACCCACCTCTCATTTATACCTTCTTTTATCCCAGTACAGCCTTTTGCAAGGATGAATTGTGTCAACAGTTGCAACGTTAAACTCCAGTCAGGATTAAAACTTGGACCTGCTAATAGCAGCCCTGGGATCCTCAGAAAGTTTTATTAAAATAAGGCAGGCCAGTGATCATAATGAACTAAAATAAGTTAATGGCAATGAGGATGAAGGAAAGTTATGGTAGAATCATCCTGATATGTATTTTTTTCACACAATTCACCCACTAAAGTGTACAATTGAATGATTTTAGGATTTTTCATATATTGATCACCACCATATATATCACCACTCCTCACCCCCAGCTCTTTAGCCCCCTCCTAAACAACCCAGCCTTACATAATCACCAAACTTTGTCTCTATAGATGTCTTTGTTCTGGATATTTCTTTTTTTTTTTTAAGATTTTATTTATTTATTTGTGACAGAGAGAATGAGAGAGAGAGAGCACATGAGAGGGGGGAGGGTCAGAGGGAGAAACAGGCTCCCCGCCGAGCAGGGAGCCCGATGCGGGACTCAATCCCAGGACTCCAGGATCATGACCTGAGCTGAAGGCAGTTGCTTAACCAACTGAGCCACTCAGGTGCCCCATTCTGGATATTTCATACCAATGAATAACATATGGGTTTTGTGACTGGCTTTATTCACTTAGCATAATGATTTCAAAGGTTCACCCAATTTGTAGAGGTATCAGGGTTTCATTCCTTTTTATGGCTGAATAATATTCATTGTATGCATACATCACTATTTGTACAATGTTTATCCATTTATCAGATGATGGACATTTGGAAAAGGAATCTCTTGGTCTCTGTGGTGAGGTACTCCCACACCTGAATCAGGAGCAAAAATCTTTGTTTATTGATGGAGGCTCTGTAGGTTCTCATTAGACTCCAGCTAGGTTGATGATTCCCTTATCCATCAGTGCCTTGAGGTATGCAGAAGTACACTCATCTCAGTAAGAGGGAGATGGGGAGGAGGGCACTGAAGCAAGAAAATCTTACCCAGAAAAGCTCAGCTCAGTGAAAAAGGAGTAACAAGTCTGGGTTCCCCGAAGGACAAAGATATATCCTAGATCTCAATTTACCTGAGGCCAAGGAAGTATCACTTGGAGACACAACAGTTATCTATGACCAGGAACTCAGTTCAAGCAATTCCCTGAAGATAAATGATGTTAGTGACTATTGGAGGGTCCTGGGGCTGGCCTTACCTAGCAATATTTCCTCTCAATATCCCAAAGCCTGGAATGGATAGAGCAGGGAACCATGAGCTACTGGAAAGATGTGAACTGAGGCTGTCTTTTCCTGAGAAGGGAGCAGTTAGCAGGGCCCTGGGCATCTGAGGGTGGGCAGCAGCCCATGGAATGCTTACAGCTTGGTATGTAATAGTTTTCTTGGTTCAAAAGAGGCAAAGTTGTTTTCCCCATAAAGGATCACACCAGGCAGAAGAATCAATAGACACAAGCCTATATATTTCACTCTCAGGATTTATTTTTGTTTGTGAAATTGAAAGCTTTAAGCCATAACAAAAGGAGAGAATAGCAGTTTTTGTTTTTTTCCATTCTTGAATCAGGTCAGTTAACGGTGAGTGTCTTAGTAATAGTCTCTCCAACCTATGGCTTTTTGACATCATTTATTCACTGTTGTAAAACAAATATAGAAAAAAAGAAATGCTAAATCTTAGTTGTTAATAAAAGCTATCTAATTTTGCTATGCAACTACAGGTGTAACAAGTAATTAGTATATAGAACACTGCTTATGGTATCACAGTCTATGCCTGTATTCCATGAAATTCTTAAACCCAGCTTTCTTTTCCCTGAATTGTCTGTGACAGCCCCAGTAAAGGGAAATATTATAAAGTGGTATTCACATGCATTTCATTTACACAGTTTCAACAATTCATGTGGATAAAAGAAAATCACCAGCACGGAAACAGAGGAAAAGAACAATAAAAATATGTGAGGAAATAAATAATAACTATTAATTTGTCTATTTTTATCTTCAGAGGAAGAGTACTTCCAGAAGTCCTCTGTGCATTTCCAACAGGTGTCCCACATACATACACATGTTCAAAACCAAACTCATTCTTCAGCCCCTCCACATCATCATTCCAACACAAACTGGTTCTGACCCGGCTACACAATATGTCATGAGTAAAAGGTGTCATCATCCATTGTGTCAGAAATGTTCCATTGTGTCAGAAATGTTTGTCTTTGTAGTTCTCCTCTATTCTAACCCCAAAACACTCATCCAGTTATCCCTTCAATTGAGTCTATCTCTGCTATATCACCCAAAACTTTCTTGTTCTTTTCCTCTTACCTGATCCTGCCTCCTCCTGCATTTCTGTGTATTCAGTAGTCTCATAACTATTTCACTAGTCTCTGGTTCTCACTGAGTCTGACTTTTTTCCTACTTTATCCCAGTAAAATTTCAAAAAGCAAACCATGTCATGCTAAATCCTCCCTTTACCACTTCAAAAATACCTTAAATGAGAAATACTTTCTCACAGATGAGAAAACAAACTGCTTGTCAGGGCATACCAGACACTTGTCTTGGCTCACCATTACCTGTGTAGATTTTCTCTCACAATGTTCATAAAATTTTAATGTAAATTTTAAAATGTATTAAGAGCACAAATTTGAAAACAAGTCTGCGTTTACATGTAACCTTGATTATCTTACTGCTTTATCAGTAAACATTATTTAAGCATTTTTCCTTATACTTTATATTCAAACTGTCAATTCATTCTGTTGGGTCACCTTCAGAATTTATTCCTAAGACCATATTTACTATCCCTGGTTGGAGGTACCTTCCTTTCCTTCCTGGATTACTACAGTAGTTTCTCCACTAACTGGTTTCCCCACTTCTACTCTTGCCATTATACAGACTAAATCAACAAACTAGCCTTATTTTATTTATTTTTTCACAAACCAGCCTTTTAAAGTGGAAGTCATGTGCTTGAAACTTTAATTCTCCAGTGATTTCCCCCTTTCAGTGAGAATAAAACACATATGCCCCCCAAGACTTCCTACAGCCTCCAGGAGTTTTACTGTCTGACCTACTCACTACCACAGCCCTCTTGCTAACTCTGCTCCAGCCAAACTGACATCGCTTTTATTCATCAAACATTCCTGACTTATTTTTTCATTGGATCATTCACATGCTTGGAAAGTTCCAGCTCAGATACATGCATGGATACCTCTGACAGCTCTACCCCTGTGTCAGAAAGAGTTGATTTACAGCTGGAATGGAAAAACTCTATCTTTATCTCTGGGAGAGCCTGGATGCCTGGTTTCACTTTTTGCCCAGACGATGGCAGTGGGATTTGTAATGGGCTCTTTAAAATTTACAATAAGAAGCCTTGAGGCCTTGCGCATGAGGTGTCTCTGTGGTGCCCACGGCTTGCCTGCACTCTCTTTGCTGCACTGTATCCCTTACATTGAAATAAAAGCCTTCTGTGAGTTGACCCTGGGAAGTCAAGTACCTACTTTCAAACATCTAAACTGGGTAAATACTTGCACCTCCTCCAGCTCTTTGCTTACATATCCCTTGCTGAATAGGGCTCACTCATTCAATCATATTCAAAATCTCTCTCCAGCTCCTTCCTCACCACCAACTCTCCCATTTATCCCTACTGAGAAATAAGACCATTTTACATGGAGGCAAGTAGGTTATAAATGTTTTCTTTGGTGGCAGAGGGAAACAGAGATCCATTGACTTAACTCTCCATCAAAGTAGAGTATGGAGGTTGACAAATTAGTCATTGGATGAACTCTTGATTTCACTTATGGTTGAATTTTTAATTTTTACATTTACTCCCAGTGATAGGTCTAATGTGTCAAATATTAGGATTTCTTTATGCATATGACTTATAAATTTGAATATATAGGTACACAAATGCATATATGTACATATACATACAATTTATGGATATATTGAATATATACAAATGCCAACTTTATCCCATTTTATAGTAAAGAATTGTCTTTCTAACCTGGAGGGACAGTGCATTTATTATTTTGCCTTGCATCTAATAGATCCTCAATAAATGCAAATTCCATTTTCCAACACCAGGCATATATCAAGCTATAGGTCTCAAAATTATGAAGTTCTTAAGAGTTAAACCTTGGAATCTGGTTGTCTTAAATGAAATTCCAGCTCCAAAATTTACTAAAATTTTGTACACATAGATCATTATTTAAGTTTTTTATGTCTGTTTCCTCATTTCTAAAATAAGGATAACAATAACCATGGTACCTCAGTGAGGAAGAAATATAAATATTGTGAGTCAATCTGTGTAAATCTACCAAATTAAAAACTTAACTGTGGAAGCAGGATGCATGATGGTTCATAAATATTTTAGGAACATATTTAGAACCTCTTTAAAGTCATTTCTTATCATGAAAATGTTGGTTAATAAATCTCTGGCTAATATTAGCTAACATTATATATTTGTAAATTAATGTAAAACAAAATTATCAAAAGCTTTGTTTCAGTCTTTGTCTTATCATATATGATATTGGTAAGTAGGAATCAAGATGATAGGGGTGCCTGCGTGGCTCAGTCAGTTAAGCGTCTGCCTTCGGCTCAGGTTATGATACCAGGGTCCTGGGATCGAGCCCCACCTCGGGCTCCCTGCTCATCGGGGAGCCTACTTCTCCCTCTGCCCCTCCCCCTGCTTGTGCTCTCTCTCTCTCTCACAAATAAATAAAATCTTTAAAAAAAAAAGGAATCAAGATGGTGGAATATGGAATAATAACTTTTTTACACTAAGGTATTCTTAAAATTTTTAAACTGTTTTATGAATTACATCATTTTCACTAATTCAGTTCCTCAATTTACCTTTAACTTGATGACTGGTTGCTGTTACTACTGCTGTCTTCTGATACAGATCTGTAAAAAAGAAATGGCATTACTTCAGGGTTAGAAAACATTGTAATTTTATTTTTTCTGTCTTTTTTGAGTATAGTTGACACACAATGTTACATTAGTTTCAGGTGTACGCTTAGTGATTTGGCAAGTTTATGCATTATGCTATATTCACAAGTGTAGCTACCATCTGTCCAATTCTAGCACTATTACAATGCCATTGACTGTATTCTCTATGCTGTGCCTTTTATTGCCTTGTCTTATTCATTCCACTACTAGAAGCTTACATCTTCCTCTCCCTTTCATCCATTTTACCCAACCCTCCACCTCACTCCCCTCTGACAACCAGCAATTTATTCTCTGCATTTATAGGTCTGATTCTGCTTTCTGTTTGTTTATTCATTATTTTTTCCATTCATAAGTGGAGTCACATGGTATTCATCTTTCTCAGTCTTATTTGATTTAGCATAATACTCTCCAGGTACTTTTTTAATTTTTTCAAAAACCTCCATACTGTTTTCCACAATAGCTGCACCAATTTACATTCCCACCAACAGAGTACAAGATTTTTGTTTTGTTTTGTTTTCCTCCACATCCTCGCCAACACTTGTTATTTCTTGTTTTTTGGATTCTAGCCATTATGACAGGTGTAAGGTCATATCTCATTGTGGTTTTGAGTTGCATTTCTCTAACGATTAGTGATGTTAAGCATCTTTTCATGTGTCTGTTTGCTATTTATATAACTTCTTTGGAAAAATGTCTATTCAGGTCTTTTACCCATATTTAAATCAGATTATTTGTGGGGTTTTTTTGATGTTGAACTATATGAGTTCTTTATATACTTTAGACATTAACCCCTTTCTAATATATCATTTGCAAATCCTTCTCACACTCTTTTTTATGTTCCTCATAAGTCCACTTTCTTGAGAGTTTTTTTTGATGGAAGTTTTACATCATTATGTTATCTTTATTTGCACAAGTGAGAAACAGAGACATTTCTCCTGTAGCATATAAAATGAGACCCATTTATTTATCCTTACTTCCGTATTCTCTTTTCCCTAAATATCCACTGACTTAGCAAAATGTTGACTTGTATGGTGATATGGTAAAAAAAAAAAAAGCTGTATGTAAGTGAAAATAGTTAAAGAAAGACAACTACCATATGATCTCACTTATGTGTGTGATCTAAGTCTTTTTGAAGATTTTATTCATTTGACAGAGAGAGGAGCACACAAGGAGGGGGAGCAGCAGGCAGAGGGAGAAGCAGGCTCTCTGTCAAGCAGGGATCCCAATATGGGGCTCGATCCCAGGACCCTAGGATCATGACCTGAGCCAAGGCAGACCCTCAACCGAAAGACACACAGGCGCCTCTCTAAAATTTTTTTAAAACAAAAAATAAGCTCATAGATACAAAGAATAGGTTGATGGTTACCAGAGGTGGGGGTATGGGGTGAGTGAAATGAACAAAGGAGGTCAAAGGTACAAATTTCCAGTTATAAAACAATTAAGTAATGAATATATAATGTATAGATGGTGACTATAATTAATAATAAAGTATTACACATTTGAAATTGCTAAGACAATAGATCTTAAAACTCCTCATCACAAGAAAATAAAATTTTATAACTATGTATGGAGACAGATGTTAACTAGAGTTTTTGTGGTGCCCATTTCAAGTAGCTTAATTCTGATTTTAGAAACATATGAGCAATATTAATTAAGTGCAAAATGGGTATTGTCCTATCTGTATTCTTCCTTTGCTATCATATATTTTTTTAACATTTTTTTCACCTTCTACATAATCTATTCACAAAATTTGCTTCCTTATCTCTATTATCTCCTTGGTAAAACTGAATGCCAATGCAAAAAAAAAAATGAGGTTGCTTAGGTTGTAGATAGAGACTACTAAAGCAATTGTAGCCAACATGGCTTTCAATTTGAAAGGCACTGTGAATTTATTGAGTAGCTTCAGTTATTTCTGGACCTATAAGAACAAGAAAAATAACTTCTACATGAAATCTGAAAAAAAACTGGTATATACCAAGACTCCATACTTCTAAATATTAACCCAATTCATCCAAGATCCAAATTCAACACTTTTAAGTCCTACTTGTAATATTCTGAATTACATTTTAGTTCTTCCTCAACTGGATTTTAATATTAATTTTAAAAATAATAAATTTACTTACTCTCCACTCACTGTTCCCTCTCTGTTCCAAAATCCTATTTTATTCCATTTAAGAGCAATGATGGCAGTTAAAATAAGGACGGGTAGCAAAATGTAGAAACTGATCAAGAGGCCATTTTTTTGAGGAGCAGCATATCGTTTTCTAAGTAAGCTTTCACCTTTAGCTGAAAATATGAAGGTACTTTTTAACTTTATCAAAAATGATAGTCAAAGCTTATTAGTAACTTGAAATATAAAAATTTGTGATTCAAATAATACAGTCATGGAATAAACTTATGTTTTAAAATGTTTTCAAAAAATAAATTTTTTAAAAATATAAAAAATTAAAAATGTTTTCCAATATTCTGTGACTATGCCCCAAAGAGCATTATATATTTGTCAACTCAATATATAATTAATATAAATTTATATTTAATCATTATATGTATATTTAATCTTTATGTGTTATATACTATTTTTCTATTATATTCCCTTTTATGAACTGCTACTTAAATTATGTTAAACTGATATTATTATTTAATAAATTTTTCATTTAAAAAATAGAGTAGGTATAAAAGAGGGACTCTAGGGAGGGAGGAAGATGACAGAGGAGTAGGGGACCCTAGTTTCATCTGGTCCCTGGGATTTAGCTAGTTAGCTATCAAATCATTCTGAACACCTGTGAAATCAACCAGAGATCTAAGAAAAGAATTGCTGCAATTCTACAAATAGAAAAAGGGACCACTTTCTGCAAGGTAGGAGGTGCAGAAACTTGAACCCCAGGTGATATCTTGGGAGATAAACTGTCAGGGGAGGGAGCTGCCATCAGCTGGCTGCTGGAAAGTGATATAGCAGCAGAGTGCAAAATAGGAACTTTTAGAAGTCTGCACCAGTGAGGGACATCCTGCCTGAAAGGTGCACAGGTAGAAAAGTAGGGTACAATCCTAGGTGGGACAGTATGGTCTCAGACTCCCTGGGTTCACAGAAAGAATGAGGGTGCCTGAGTGCTGCAGAGTTCCCTGCATCAAAGCTGGAAGCTGGCTGCAATCAGCAAGCCTAGGAGTGGGCTTTCACCTCATTGTTGACATAAACCTTGAACTGCAGCATGATCAGGCAACTGCCCTCCAAGCAGGGACCCAACAGGTAGCAGAACCATGGTGAGACCCTCTCTGCACCACAGGAATCTGGAGGGTTTGGAGACTCAGGTGGCATGGATCCTTTAAGCAAAGAGATCCCAGAAGTAACATAGAATATAAGGAAACAGAAACAATATGTAGAAACAGTGACTTTACAGGTAATACAATGGCACTAAATTCATATCTTTCAACTTTACTCTGAATGTAAATGGGCTAAATGCTCCAATCAAAAGACACAGCGTATCAGATGGAGTAAAAATACCAAGACCCATCAATGTATTTTCCCAAAGATACATCTAGACTGGAAGTGAGGGGTTGGAGAACCATTTATCATACTAATGAACATCAAAAGAAAGCTGGGTGGCAATCTTTATATCAAACAAATTAGATTTTAAACCAAAGACTGAAATAAGAGATGAAGAGGAACACTATATCCTACTTAAAGAACTTATCCAACAAGCAGATCTAACAACTGTAAATATTTATACTCCTAACTTGGGAGCAACCAATTATATAAAGCAATTAATAACAAAAACTTAAAGAAACACATTGATAATAATAAAATAATAGTAGGGGACTTTAACACCCTAGTCACAGCAAAGGACAGACCATCTAAGCAGAGATTAACAAGGAAACAAGGGCATTGAATGACATAATGGACCAGATGGACTTCACATATATATTCAGAGCATTCCATCCTAAAGCTACAGGATACACATTCTACTCGAGTGCACATGGAACTTTCTCCAGAATAGATCTCAAACTGCGACACAAATTAGGTCTCAACTGATACCAAAAGATAAGGATTATTCCATGAATATTTTCAGAGCACAATTCTTTGAAACTTGAACTCAAACACAAGAGGAAATTTGGAATGAACTCAAATACATGGAGGCTAAAGAGCATCAAACTAAAGAATGAATGAGGGGGGAGGAGCAAGATGGTGGAGGAGTAGGAGATGTAAATTTCATCTGGTCACAGAATTTAACTAGATAAGGATCAAACCATTCTGAACACCTATGAACTCAACAGGAGATCGAAGAAAAGAATAGCAGCAACTCTCTGAACAGGAAAGCGACCACTTTCTGGAAGGTAGGACGTGTGGAGAAGTGATCCAAGGCAATATTTGCGAAGATAGACGGCAGGGGAGGGGGCCTCCTTCAACTGCTACTGGCAAGTGATGGAGCAGCAGAGCACAAAATCAGAAATTTTAGAAGTCTGCACCATTGAGGGATGTCGCTCCAGTGCCTAAGTGGGGGATGAAATCCTCCCTGGGACAGTGTGGTCTCAGGACCCTTGGGGTCACAGAAAGACTGGGAGTGCCTGAGTGTGGCAGAGCACCCAGGTATGGAAGCAGGGAAGTGGGTTGCAGAGACGGAGCCGAGGTGTGGGCTCTCAGCTCGGAGTTGCCATAAACCGTGATCTGCGGTGCAGTCAGGCCATTGCTCCTCCAGCAGGGACCCAACAAGTGGCAGATCTGGGGAGACTCCACTTCTTCCCCCGGGAGGAGAGGCACAGGAGTGCACCACAGGGATCTGCTGGATTTGGAGACTCCACACGGGGTCGGGTACCAGAGATAGAAATGCTCAGTCACAGGCCGGGTGAGCACAGAGTGCGGCCAGAAACCAGGAAGACAGGAGTGATTGACTGCTTTTCTCTGGGGGCACACTGAGGAGTGTGGCCCCAAGTTCTTGGCTCCTCTGGGGTGGAGACTGGGAGTCCGCCATTTCACTCTCATCCTCCAAAGCTCTATGGAAAGCTTGCAGGGAACAAAAGCTCCTGAGAGCAAACCCGAGCAGATTACTTACCCCAGCAAAGGCCGGGCAATTCTGCCTCCTGCAAAGACATTTGGGAACCACAGCAACAGGCCCCTCCCCCAGAAGATCAGCGAGAACAGCCAGCCAAGACCAAGTTTACTGATCAATGAGAACGGCAGAACTCCAGCCCTAGGGGAATAATGCGCATAGAATACATGGCTTTGTTCCCATGATTCTTTAGTCTTTTAAAGTTATTTTTTTTAACTTTCTTTTTCTATTTTTTTTTTGAATTTTTCTTTTTCCCTTTTTCAACCAACATCTTATCAATCCCCTTTTTAAAAAATCTTTTTTATTTTTCATTTTAGAGTCATAGTCTGTCCCTTCAGAGTAGTTACCTTTATTTTTGGTATATATATATAAGTTGTTCTCTGTTTAAAATTTTGGACTACACTTTTTTCTAAGAGGCCAAAATATACACTAAATCTCTAGTGTATGGCTTTGTTCCAGTCTCTTGACTGATCACATTCTCTCCTTTTTTTTTTAAATCCAACTTCTTATCTTATTAATTCCCCTTATAAAATCTTTTATACTTTTCATCTTTACAGTCATATTCCATCCCTTAATCGTATATACCCTTATATTTGTACATATATAAGTTTTTCTTTCTTTAAAATTTTGGAAGGCACTTTCTTCTAACAGACAAAAATACTCCCAAAATCTAGTGTGTGGCACTGATCTATGCACCAGCCTGATCATATTTGATCATATTCTGTTTTGTCTTTTTGTTTGTTTGTTTTGTTCATTTGTTTTTATCTTTTCCATTTTCTTTTTTTTTTTTTTCCTTTTTTCTTTCTTTCCCTTTCTTTTCCTCTAGTTTCAGGTCTCTTCTAACTTGTTTAGTGTATATTTTTCTGGGGTTGTTGTTACCCTGTTAGCATTTTGTTCTCACATTCATCTACTCTCCTCTGGACAAAATGACAAGATGGAAAAAATCACCTCAACAAAAAAAAACAAGAGGCAGTACAGACTGCCAGGGACCTAATCAATACGGACATTAGTTAGATGTCGGAACTAGAGTTAGGAACAATGATTTTAAAGATACTAGCTGGGCTTGAAAAGAGTATGGAAGTTATTAGAGAAACCCTTTCTGGAGAAATAAAAGAACTAAAATCTAACCAAGTCAAAATCAAAAAGGCTATTAATGAGCTGCAATCAAAATGGAGGCTCTAACTGCTAGGATAAATGAGGCAGAAGAGAAAATCAGTGATATAGAAGACCAAATGATGGAAAATAAAGAAGCTGAGAAAAAGAGAGATAAACAACTACTGGATCATGAGGGAAGAATTCGAGAGATAAGTGGTATCATAAGATGAAACAGTATTATAATAATTGGATTCCCAGAAGAAGAAAGAGAGAGAGGGGCAGAAGGTATATTGGAGCAAATTATAGCAGAGAACTTCCCTAATTTGGGGAAGGAAAAATCCAGGATGCACAGAGAACACCCCTCAAAATCAATAAAAATAGGTCAAAACCCCAACATCTAATAGTAAAACTTACGAGTCTCAGAGACAAAGAGAAAATCCTGAAAGCAGCTTGGGAGAAGAAATCTGTAACCTACAATGGTAGAGACATTAGATAGGCAACAGACCTATCCACAGAGACCTGGCAGGCCAGAAAGGACTGGAGGGATATATTCAGAGCACTAAACGAGAAAAATATGCAGCCTAGAATACTATATCCAGCTAGACTGTCTTTCAAAATAGAGGGAGAGATAAAAAGCTTCCAGGACAAACAAAAACTAAAGAAATTTGCAAACACGAAAACAGCCCTACAAGAAATATTGATAGGAGTCCTCTATGCAAAGAGAGACCCTAAAAGTAACATAGACCAGAAAGGAACACAGACAATATACAGTAACAGTCACCTTACAGGCAATAAAATGGCACTAAATGCATATCTTTCAATAGTTACCCTGAAGGTAAATGGGCTAAATGCCCCAATCAAAAGACACAGGCTATCAGATTGGATAAAAAAACAAGACCCATTGAGATGCTGTCTGCAAGAGACTCATTTTAGACCCAAAGACACCCCCAGATTGAAAGTGAGGGGCTGGAAAACCATTTACCGTGCTAATGGACACCAAAAGAAAGCTGGGGTGGCAATCCTTAGAAAAATTAGATTTTAAACCAAAGACTGTAATAAGAGATGAGGAAGGACACTATATCCTACTAAAAGGATCTATCCAACAAGAAGATCTAACAATTATAAATACATATGCCCCTAACATGGGAGCAGCCAATTATGTACGCCAATTAATAACAAAAGCAAAGAAACATTTTGACATCAATACAATAATAGTGGGGGACTTTAAGACCCCCCTCCCTGAAATGGACAGATCCTCTAAGCAAAAGATCAACAAGGAAATAAAGACTTTAAATGACACACTGGACCAAATGGACTTCACAGATATATTCAGAACAATCTATTGCAAAGCAAGAGAATACACATCCTCCCCTAGGGCCCATGGAACATTCTCCAGAGTAGATCACATCTTTGGTCACAAATCAGGTCTCAACCAGTACCAAAAGATTGGGATCATTCCCTGCCTATTTTCGGACCACAATGCATTGAAACTAGAACTCAATCACAAGAGGAAAGTCAGAAAGAACTCAAATACATGGAGGCTAAAGAGCATTCTACTAAAGAATGAATGGATCCACCAGGAAATTAAAGAAGAATTTAAAAAATTCATGGACACAAATGAAAATGAAAACACAACTATTCAAAATCTTTGGGATGCAGCAAAGGCAGTCCTAAGAGGAAAGTATATAGCAACAGAAGCCTTTCTCAAGAAACAAGAAAGGTCTCAAATACATAACCGAACCCTACACCTAAAGGAGCTTGAGAGAGAACAGCAAATAAAGCCTAAACCCAGCAGGAGAAGAGAAATAATAAAGATCAGAGCAGAAATCAATGAAATAGAAACTAAAAGAACAGTAGAACAGATTAAGGAAACTAGGAGCTGGTTCTTTGAAAGAATTAACAAGATTGATAAACCCCTGGCCAGACTTATCAAAAAGAAAAGAGAAATGACCCAAATAATAAAATCATGAATGAAAGAGGAGAGATCACAACCACACCAAAGGAATACAAACAATTATAAGAACATATTATGAGCAACTATATGCAAGCAAATTAGATAATCTGGAAAAAATGGATACATTTAAAGATGTATCAACTACCAAAACTGAACCAGGAAGAAATAGAAAACTGGAACAGACCTATAACCACTAAGGAAATTGAAGCAGTCATCAAAAATCTCCCAAAAAATAAAAGCCCAGGGCCAGATGATTTCCTAGGGGAATTCTACCAAACATTTAAAGAAGAATCAATATCTATTCCCCTGAAACTGTTCCAAAAAATAAAATGTAAGGAAAACTTCCACTCTCGTTTTATGAGGCCACCATTACCTTTTTCCCAAAACTAGACAAAGACCCCATCAAAAAAGGACAATTATAGACCAATAACCTTGATGAACATGGATGTAAAAATCCTCACCAAAATACTAGCCAATAGGATCCAACAGTACATTAAAAAGGTTATTCACCAGGACCAG
This sequence comes from Mirounga angustirostris, assembly GCF_029215605.1. Lineage (NCBI taxonomy): Eukaryota > Metazoa > Chordata > Mammalia > Carnivora > Phocidae > Mirounga > Mirounga angustirostris. The sequence continues at coordinate 166,396,386 of NW_026991710.1, forward strand.
TGGGATTTATCCCTGGGCTGCAAGGTTGGTTCAACATCCGCAAATCAATCAATGTGACACAATACATTAATCAGAGAAAGAGCAAGAACTTTATGATCCTCTCAATAGATGCAGAAAAAGCATTTGATGAAGCACAGCTTCCTTTCTTCATCAAAACTCTTCAGAGTTTTATTCAACATAGTTTTTGAAGTCCTAGCCACAGCAATTGGACAACAAAAAGAAATACCTTTTAACAAAAATAAAAGTCATCCGAATCGGCAAAGAAGTCAAACTCTCACTCTTTGCAGATGATATGATACTTTATGTGGAAAACACAAACGACTCCACCCCAAAACTGCTAGAACTCATACAGGAATTCAGTAAAGTGGCAGGATAGAAAATCAATGCCCAGAAATCAGTGGCATTCCTATTCACCAACAACAAGACAGAAGAAAGAGAAATTAAGGAGTCGATCCCATTTACAATTGCACCCAAAACCATAAGATACCTAGGAATAAATCTAACCAAAGAGGCAAAGAATCTGTACTCAGAAAACTATAAAATACTCATGAAAGAAATTGAGGAAGATACAAAGAAATGGAAAAACCTTCCATGCTCATGGATTGGAAGAACAAATATTGTGAAGATGTCAATGCTACCTAGAGCAATCTACACATTCAATGCAATCCCCATCAAAATACTATCCACTTTTTTCAAAGCAATGGAACAAATAATCCTAAAATTTGTATGGAACCAGAAAAGACCCCGAATAGGCAGAGGAATGATGAAAAAGAAAAGTAAATCTGGCGGCATCACAATTCTGAACTTCAAGCTCTATTACAAAGCTGTCATCATAAGACAGGATGGTACTGGCACAAAACAGACACAAAGATAAATGGAATGGAACAGAGAACCCAGAAATGAACCCTCAACTCTATGGTCAACTAATCTTTGACAAAGCAGGAAAGAATGTTCAATGGAAAAAAGACAGTCTCTTCAACAAATGGTGCTGGGAAAATTGGACAGCCACATGCAGAAAAATGAAACTGGACCATTTCCTTACACCACACATAAAAATAGACTCAAAATGGTTGAAAGACCTCAATGTGAGACAGGAGTCCATCAAAATCCTAAAGGAGAACACAGGCAGCAATCTCTCCGACCTCAGCCGCAGCAACTTCTTCCTAGAAACATCACCAAAGGCAAGGGAAGCAAGGGTAAAAATGAACTATTGGTACTTCATCAAGATAAAAAGTTTTTGTATAGCAAAAGAAAGTCAACAAAACCAAAAGACAACCGACAGAATGGGAGAAGATATTTGCAAATGACATATCAGATAAAGGGCTAGTATCCAAAATCTATAAAGAACTTATCAAACTCAACACCCAAAGAACAAAGAATCCAATCAAGAAATGGGCAGAAGACATGAACAGATATTTTTCCAAAGAAGACATCCAAGTGGCCAACAGACATATGAAAAAGTACTCAACATTGCTCGGCATCAAGGAAATCCAAATCAAAACTTCAATGAGATATCACCTTACACCAGTCAGAATGGCTAAAATTAACAAGTCAGGAAATGACAGATGTTGACGGGGATGCAGAGAAAGGGGAACCCTCCTACTCTGTTGGTGGGAATGCAAGCTGGTGCAGCCACTCTGGAAAACAATATGGAGGTTCCTCAAAAAGTTGAAAATAGAGTACCATATGATCCAGCAATTGCACTACTGGCTATTTACCCCAAAGATACAAATGTAGGGATCCGATGTGGTACATGCACCCCATGTTTATAGCAGCAATGTCCACAATACCCAAACTGTGGAAAGCACCAAGATGTCCATAAACAGATGAATGGACAAAGAAGATGTGGTCCATATATACAATGGAATATTATGCAGCCATCAAAAGGAAGGAGATCTTGCCATTTGCAACAACGTGGATGGAACTGGAGAGTATTATGCTGAGCGAAATAAGTCAAACAGAGAAAGACATGTATCATATGACCTCACTGATATGAGGAATTCTTAATCTCAGGAAACAAACTGAGGGTTGCTGGAGTGGTGTGTGGTGGAAAGGATGGGGTGACTGGGTGATAGACACTGGCAGGGTACGTGCTCTAGTAAGTGCTGTGAATTGTGCAAGACTGTTGAATCACCAATCTGTACCTCTGAAACAAATAAGGCAATATATGTTAAGAAAAAAAATAAAAATGAAGAAGAAGATAGCAGGAGGGGAAGAATGAAGTGGGGAAATCGGAGGCGGAGACAAACTGTGAGAGACAATGGACTCTGAAAAACAAACTGAGGGTTCTAGAGGGGAGGGCGGTGGGAGGATGGGTTAGCCAGGTGATGGGTATTAAAGAGGGCACGTTCTGCCTGGAGCACCGGGTGTTATGCACAAACCATGAATATGGAACACTACATCTAAAACTAATGATGTAATGTATGGTGATTAACATAACAATAAAAAAATTTTTTAAAAGAATGATAATTTTAAAAAAAGTCAAACTGTCTTCACAGATGACATGATACTTTATGTGGAAAATCCAAAAGACTCTACCCCCAAATTACTAGAACTGATACAACAATTCAGTAATGTGGCAGGATTCAAAATCAATGCACAGAAATCAGTTGCTTTCTTATACAATAATTATGCAACTGTAGAAAAACAAATTAGAGTAATGATTCCATTTACAATAGCACCAAAAACCATAAGATACCTTGGAATAAACCTAACCAAAGAGGTAAAGGATCTATACTCTAGGAACTACAGAACACTCATGAAAGAAATTGTAGAAGACACAAAAAGACAGAAAAACATTCCATGCTCATGGATTGGAAGAATAAACATTGTTAAAAAGTCTATGCTACCCAGAGCAATCTATACCTTCAGTGTCATCCCAATCAAAGTTACAATGACACTTTTCAAAGTGCTGGCACAAATAATCCCAAAATTTGTATAGAATCAGGAAAGACACTGAATCACCAAGGAAATGTTGAAAAAGAAAAACAAAGCTGGGGACATCACGTTGCCCGATTTCAAGCTATATTACAAAGCCGTGATCACCAAGACAGCATGGTACTGGCACAAACACAGACATATAGACCAATGGAACAGAATAGAGAGCCCAGATATGGACCCTAAACTCTATGGTCAAAAAATCTTTGACAAAGCAGGAAAAAATATGCAATGGAAAAAAGACAGTCTCCTCAATAATGGCGCTGGAGAAATTGGACTGCTATCTAGAGAATGAAACTCAACGATTCTCTAACACCATACACAAAGATAAACTCAAAATAGATGAAAGACCTCAATGTGAGACAGGAATCCATCAAAATCCTAGAGGAGAACATAGGCAGTAAGATCTTTGACATCGGCCACAGTAACTTCTTTCAAGATACATCTCCAAAGGCTAGTGAAACGAAAGCAAAAATGAACTTTTGGGACTTCATCAAGATAAAAAGCTTCTGCACAGCAAAGGAAACAGTCAACAAAACAAAGAGGCAACCCACAGAATGGGAGAAGATATTTGCAAATGACACTACAAGCAAAGGTCTGATTTCCAAGATCTATAAAGAACTCTCAAATTCAACACCCAGAAAACAAATAATCAAGTCAAAAATGGGGTAGAAGACATACAAATGGCTAACAGACACATGAAAAAATGTTCATCATCATTAGCCATCAGGGAAATTCAAATCAAAACCACATTGAGATACCACCTTACACCAGTTAGAATGGCAAAAATTGACAAAGCAAGAAACAACAAATGTTGGAGAGGTTGTGGAGAAAGGGGAACCCTCTTGCACTGTTGGTGGGAATGCAAGTTGGTAGAGCCACTTTGGAAAACAGTGTGGAGGTGCTTCAAAAAATTAAAAATAGAGGTACCCTATGACCCAGCAATTGCATTACTGGGTATTTACCCCAAAGACACAGATGTAGTGAAAAGAAGGGCCATATGCACCCAAATGTTCATAGCAGCAATGTCCGCAATAGCCAAATCATGGAAAGAGTTGAGATGCCCTTCAACAGACGAATGGATAAAGAAGGTGTGGTCCATATATACAATGGAATATTACTCAGCCATCAGAAAGGATGAATACCCAACTTTTACATCAACATGGATGAGACTGGAGATTATGCTAAGTGAAATAAGTGAAGCAGAGAAAGTCAATTATCATATGGTTTCACTTATTTGTAGAACATAACGAATATAAGGAAGGGAAAAATGAAGGGGGAGAAATTGGAGGGGGAGATGAACAGTGAGAGACTATGGACCCTGAGAAACAAACTGAGGGTGTTAGAAGGGAGGGGGGTGGGGGGATGGGTTAGCCTGGTGATGGGTATTAAGGAGGGCATGTACTGCATGGAGCACTGGGTGTTATATGAAAGCAATATATCGTGGATCACTACATCAAAATCTAATAATTTATTGTATGGTAACTAACATAACAAAATAAAATAAAATAAATTTTAAAAAATGATATAATAAGTTTTTACCATAACTAGCACTTACTTTTATTTTTAAAATTTTTTGTTCTTTTTAAATTTTATTTTAATTTCCTTTTTTTATTGAAGTATATTTACAGTGTTAAATTACTTTCAAGTGTACAATATAACAATTCAATAATTCTATACATTAGTATTCATCAAGTGTACTTTAATCCCCTTTAAGTATTTCACTCTTAAGAAAACAATAATAATAAACTAGGTTAAATTTCCATATTACCTGCATAAGGTGATATTGTTTTAATTTTGACTATATTAATTAGAAAATAGATATTCCCCTAAGTGTTATGAAAGCATTAGGGGAAATTGGGAAAATCAATGAACCCTCAATTTAATTAGTCAAAAGAAATAAGCCAGACAACTAAAATACTATAAACTAAATTAATGAATCAGAATTGCCACCAAAACAACCATGAGGATATGAAACACAAATGAATTTAATGCCCTCCAAAACAAAAACTCATTAACTTTAAAATGCAGACACAATCCAATTATGCTATAAGAAGTGGTTTACCCCAAAAAAGTGACTCAGGACGTTTCATGTATTATAGAAAATTGGCAAAATATTCAAAAATATTGAAATTAAGCAAATATGTAGCAGGCTTACACTATGGTAGAACTCAATACTTTTCAAGTTCTCCTTCCTTGTTTCATCCATTAGAGAAGATCAACTCTCCATCAATTCACCTTAACTAAAAATTATATCACATTAGAAGTGGAGCTTCCTTATGTGCTTAATTACTCCAAAGGCTGATTTTAAAAATTGGACTAATCATTACTGGATTAATTGGGCAATATCTATTATTCTAAGGAAGAAAATAAGGCTTCCACTTTGGTCAAGATAAAATGTTTTCATTAAATGGTGCCAAACTAGTCCTGTATGATAAAATTATAAAACAGGACAAAAGACATGAAAGAAATGATTTCTGGAAGTCAATAGGAAATGCAAAACTTTATCTGAAGGAAAGAAAACATGGCATAGATTTTATGAAAATCCAATTCTACCTATATACAATTTGCTGATCTCAACACAGAGAATTGAAGTCCTAGGCAAAGTACAGCATTCCCACCGAGTGAAGAAGGCAGAGGAAAGAATTCACAACAGTTGAAAAGGCTAGTCTCTGCAGGGTGTGGCACTGACAAGAAAGATGCTCTGTAGATTAGAGACAGCAGAAGTGTTAAGAGGGAGATTCCCAGCAGTTCTTGGTGAGAAAGATAAGATCTATATATCTTATATATTAGCCTAAAGCTAATTATACAGCTGATTATTGGATTGAGAATGGAAAGGAGATACCAGAGTTGGAGCAGTGCTGGAAAAAGAGCACCAAGGAGATCTCAATTTCTTCACATCCACATTAACAAATGTTGCCTGTATTTTTCATTATGATCATACTAATGAATGTGAAGTAGTATCTCATTGTGGTTTTAATTTTCATTTTCCTAGAATGTTTACCATCTTTTCATGGGCTTATGGCCATTTATATATCTTCTATGGAGGTGTGTTTATTTAAGTCTTTCCTAATTTTATTTGAGTTGTCTTTTTATTATGAATTTGTGTTCTTTATATATTCTGAATACAAGCCCTATATGAGATATAAGATCTGCAAATATGTTCTCCCATTCTGTAGTTTGCCTTTCACTTTCTTGTTGTATCATTTGCAGCACAAAAGTTTTTAATTTTGAGATTGCAGGAGATGGCAGCAGTGTGGGAAGATCCTAGGCTTGCATCATCCCACAATACAACTAGATAACTATCAAATCATCCTAAATACCCCAGAAATTGATCTGTAGATAGAACAAACTCCACAACTAAAGGTAGTGAAGAGGCCACATTAAAGAAGGTAGGAAATATGGAGATTCAACTTCAGAGAGAAATGGATCAAGGCCATTGTGGTGGGTGGGGGGAGCCACAGTTCAGGAGAAGGGTACGAGAGAGACTAGCACACAGTGGGGCACACAGGGAAACTGAATTTCCATAGTAATTGGCTTGAAAAGTGAGAAGGCCTGAATTTCATGAGTTCTTGCAACCAGCAGGACTTAAAGCCTATAGTTTTAAAGGTCAGGATGTTTAGCTCTGGGAGAGTCCAGAGGCATTGGGGCTGATCTTGGAGAGAAGGCAGGGCAAACAGCCCACAGACATACAAAATGGAAACAGTGATCTGAAGAATGCCTGGGGCACACAGTGGGAAGCTTAGTTGCTCATCTCTGAGCATTTTCCAGAGAGGCATCATTAACAGAGAGGCCCTTCTGGGAATAATAGAACTGGCATATACCATTTCCCTCCCCATCCCTCAGCATAAACACGGGGCCATGTGCAGAACCAGCACCAACACTTGTTACCTAACTGGCTTATACAAAGCCCCACTTTCTTATGATCCTGAAGAAATTCCCTTCCCACTCATACTTGCCTCAGTCCAAGCACAGTGGCCTCTTTCCTCAGAAGATCAGCCAAACCCCTGTCAACAGCTTGTCTCCTGATCCAGGAGTTTTGCAAGACCTCTGTTCCATCAGTGGCAGTGACAGGTCTCATTTCACAAGCAGACCAGAGCACACCTAGTTAAAATGTGTCACATTCAGGCCAGGGACCAAACACTGCCCACAACAGGCAAAGAGAGTTTCTGCAGATGACTGTCCAGAAGGATAAAAGTGGCTGGCAGAACACATGCAGCACACATTGGAGATACTCCTAGAAGTGCCAGGCCCTGAAGAACAAGGAGACACTAAATTTCAGGGCATTACAAGACCTCTTCTTCATAAAGCCCTTACCTTCAAGAACAGGAGACATAGCTGACATTCCTAACACACAGAAACAGGCACAGAGAATTAGACAACATGAGAAGACAGAGGAATTTGTGCCAGATGAAAGAACAGGACAAGGTATAGCTGGAGATCTAAGCAAAACAGATATAAGTAACATGCCTGATGGAGAATTTAAAACCACAATCATAAGGATACTCAATGGACCTAAGAAAAGAGTGGAGGACATCAGCGAGACCATTAACAGAGAGATAAGAAGTAACATAGCACAGATAAAAGGCTCAATAAATGAAATTAGAAACGCAGTTATTGGAATGAACAGCAGGCTGGAACAAGTGGAGGAACAAATTAATGACCTAGAAGACAGTAATGGAGGGTAATCAAGCTGAACAAAAAAGTTAAAAACAAAAAAAGAATTATACAAAACTAGAATAGACCAGAAATTCAGTGACTTTGTGACTTCGTCAAATGTAATAACATTCGTACTATAGGAGTCCCAGAAGGAGAGAGAGAAAAATGGGTAGAGAATTTATTTGAAGAAATAATAGCTGAAAACTTCCCTAATCTGGGGAAGAAAACAGATATCCAGATCCAGGAGGTACAGAAGACCCCCAATAAAATCAACAAAAGTAGACCCACAACAAGGCATATTGTAATTAAATTGAAAAAATATACTGATTTAAAAAAAATACTAACAACAGCAAGACAAAAGAAGAAAGCTACATACAAAAATATACCATAAGGTGGGCGCCTGGGTGGCTCAGTTGGTTAAGCGACTGCCTTCGGCTCAGGTCATGATCCTGGAGTCCCTGGATCGAGTCCCGCATCGGGATCCCTGCTCAGCAGGGAGTCTGCTTTGCCCTCTGACCCTATCCCCTCTCATGTGTTCTCATCTCATTCTCTCTCTCTCTCAAATAAATAAATAAATAAATAATCTTTAAAATATATATATATATATACCATAAGGCTATCTCAGCAGTACTTTCAGCAGAAACTTTCCAAACCAGAAAAGAGTGGGATGATATATTCAAAGTGCTCAATAGGAAAAACCTGCAGCCAAGAATACTCTATCCATCAAGGCTATCATTCAGAACAGAAGGAGAAAGAGTTTCCCAGACAAACAAAAACTAAAGAAGTTCATGACCACTAAACAAGCCTTGCAAAAAGTATTAAAAGGGACTCTCTGGGTGAAAAGAAAAGACCAAAAATGACAGTATGAAGGTAGGAAACACAAAAGTAGTAAAAATGAATATTTCTATTAAAAAAAATCAGCCATATCCAACTCTTGGTTTCAGCTCAGGTCATGATCTCAGAGTCATAAGATCGAGCCCCGCATCAGGCTCTGCTCTCAGTGCAGAGTCTGCTTGGGATTCTCTCCCTCTCCATCTCCCTTTCCCCTGCTCTCTCTCTTTCTCTCTCTAAAATAAATAAATTTTTAAAAGAAATCAGCCAAAGAACTCACAAACTAAAGAATGTGAAATATGACACCATATACCTAAAACATGGGGAGGAGAAGAGTAAGAATGGGTTCAAACTTAAATAACCATGAACATAATATAGATCGCTATAATGCAGAAGATGTTATATATAAACCTAATGGTAATGACAAGTCAAAAACCATTAATATATATGCAAAGAATAAAGAGAAAGAAATCCAAATATATCACTAAAGGTAACCAGCAAACCATGAAAGACAGAAAGAAAGACAAGAAAGTATCAGACAAAATCCTCAGAAACAAAAACAAAACAAGTACTAAAATGGCGCTATCTATCAATAATTACTTTTAATTTAAATGGACTAAATGCTCTAATCAAAAGATATAGGTGATAGAATGAATAATTTAAAAAAAATACCCATCTGTGTGTTGCCTATAAGAGATTTGTTTCAGACCTAAAGACACCTGCAGATTGAAAGCTAGAGGTAGAGAAACGTTGAACATGCAAATGGATGTGAAAAGAAAGCTATGGCAGCAATGCAATATATAAGACAAAATAAACTTTAAACAAAGACTATATCAAGAAACAAAGGAGGACACTATGTAATCATAAAGGGAACAATCAGAAATAAAACAAGATATCAAAAAGTACAACATAGAAACAAATGAATATGAAAACACACCGGTTCAAAACCTTTGGGACACAGCAAAAACTGTTCTAAGAGAGACATTTATAACATAAGGCAAGAAAGTAGAAAGAAAAATATCAAATAGAGGGAGGAGTTTAGATGGCAGAGTAGTTGGAGGACTTTATGCTTCCCTCCTCCCTTGAACTCAGCTAGATAATTACCAAATAATTCTAAACACCCAGGAAATTGATCTGAGGACTGAGAGAAAGAACTGCACAACTAGAGGGAGAAAAGAGGCCCCATCATGGAAGTTAGGAGGTGCAGAGATGTGATCTGGGGGAGAAAAGAATCATGGGTGCTGTGGAGCAGAGGGAGTCCTGATCATGGAGATGAGAGAGAGAGAGAGAGAGATAAAGCAGCATGCAGGGGATTGCACAAGAAAAACACTTCCCTGAAACCATTGACTGGGAAAACAAGAGGGGCTGATTATCAGAAATTTTTACAAGTCAATGGAGCCAAAAGTCTAAAGTTTTAGAAGTCTGAATCATCACCAGGGTTGAGCCTGGTGAGGTAACAGTGCTCCTGTGGAGAAGGAGGGCAGAGGCCTGGGAGCAGACAGCTGCTCTGAGGATCTCCTAGGTCACACTGGGAGACACAGTTGGAGTGTATTTGGGAGGGGCAGCAGAGCCTCTCAGGGGACAAGAAAGATGGCAGGTGCCATTGATCTGCCCCGTCCATTAGCATAGGGGCAGAGATGCCTGCTGAGGGCAGCTAACCTCGATGGCCGTTTTTTGCTACACTTTACTATAAAATCTGAGCCCCTGCACTGTCATGTGACTGCTTTTCTAGGACAAACCAATATCAGCCACGGTGCAGTGAAACCCTCCCCCAGAGGATCAGTGTGGGTCCGCGCCACACCATGTCCTTAAATATGGAGTTTTGAAACCCAGCTGTGTGCCTGATATAAAACACAGGAGCACTGGGCAGATGGCTGGGACACAGACAGGGTGAAGGCAAGGATCTGATGTAAGCCTGGGGCAAAGAGGGGAGATAGTTCACTCTTCTGTGGGGGCTTCCTGAACAACAGCAGGCACAAACTCCCCTCTCCAGGAAAGAGAGCAGGCAGATGCCATTTTTCACCCTTCCCATCAGCACAGATAGACTTCAGCTAGTAGCACAGCACACACAGTGGAGGCTTGAGCTGTGTGCACCAAGCCATGCCCCACTGTGCTCTTCAGGTGCCTTTTTTACTAGGGAAAGTGTGATTGAGAGCCAGAGTAGTAGTGGGCCCCTCCTCCAGAAGACCAACACAACCACCCACACATACATACACCAGGTCTACTGATCACAGAGTGCTACAAAGCTTCAGCTCTAGTAGAAATACATACAATTACACACAGGCTTTCCTAACACACAAAAGACAAAGTCATAGACAAAAACACCAAAACGGAGAATTCATACCAAAAGAAAGAACAAGAAAAGGTCATGGCCAGGGATCTAATGAAAATAGATATAAGTAATATGCCTGAACCAGAATTTAAAACAACAAACATTAGATACTAGCTGGACTTGAGAAAAAGCATAGAAAAAAATAGAGAGACCTTTACCATAAAGATAAAAGACCTAAAAACTGGTCAGGCCGAAATAAAAAATGCTATCACCAAGATGCAAAACCAACTGGATGTAATGACCACAAGGATGGAAGAAATAGAGGAATGAATAAGTGATACAGAAGATAAAATTATGAAAAATAATGAAGGCAAAAAGAAGAGGGAAAGAAAAATATTGTATCACAAATGTAGACTTAGGGAACTCAGTGACTCTATAAAGCTTAATAACATTCATATCATAGGAGTCCCAGAAGAAGAGAGGGAGAAAAAAGGGCAGAAGGTTTATTTGAGAAGATTATATCCGAAAACTTCCTTAATCTGGGGAAAGAAACAGACATCCAAATCCAGGAGACACAGAGAACTCACATCAAAATCAACAAAAGACAGCCAACACCAAGACATATCTTGGCAAAATTTGTAAAATACAGAGATAAGGAAAGAATCCTGAAAGCAACCAGGGAAAAGAAATCTCTGACCTACCAGGGAAGGCAAATCTGGTTAGCAGCAGATTTCTCCACAGAAACTGGCAAACCAAAGAAAGTAGCAGATATACTCAATGTGCTGAATGAGAAAAACATGAAGCCAAGAATATTCTATCCAGCAAGGGTCATTCAGAATAGAGGGAGAGATAAAGAGTTTTCCAGACAAACAAAAACTAAAGGAGTTTGTGACCACTAAACCAGCCCTGCAAGAAATGTTAAAAGGTGGGAAAGAAAGACCAACAGCAACAAAGACTAGAAAGGAACAGAGAAAATCTTCAGAAACAACAACTTTACAGGTAATACCATTACACTAAATACATATCTATCAATAATCACTCTGAATGTAAATTAACTATATGCTCCACTCAAAAGACACAGGGTAGCAGAATGGATAACAAAACAAGACCCATCTATACGCTGCCTACAAGAGACTCATTTTAGACCTAAAGACAACTGTAGATTGAAAGTGAGAGGATGGAGCACCATCTATCATGCTAATAGCATCAAAAGAAAGCCGGAGTTACCATACTTAAATCAGACAAACTAGATTTTAAATCAAAGACTTAAACAAGAGATGAAGAAGGACACTCTATGGAAAACAAGGAGATCTAAGAATCATAAATATTTATGCCCCCAATTTGGGAGCACCAAAATACATAAAATAGTAACAAACATAGAGGAACTCATTGATAATATACAATAATATAGGCGATTTTAACAACCCACATACAGCAATGGGCAGATCATCTAAACAGATAATCAAAAAAGAAAAAAATGGCTTTAAATAATACAGTGGACCAGATGGACTTAACAGATATATTCAGAGCATTTCATCCTAAAGCAACAGAATACACATTCTTTTCAAGTGTACATAGGACATTCTCTAGAATAGATCACATACTGTGTCATAAATCAGCCCTCAATAAGTACAAAAAGACTGAGATCAACCGTGCATATTTTCAGATCACTCACTATGAAACTTGAAGTCAACCACAAGAAAAAATTAGGAAAGACCACAAATACGTGGAGATTAAAGAACATCCTACTGAAGAATGAATGGGTGAACCAGGAAATTAAAGTAGAATTAAAAAAACACATGGAAGCAAATGGAAATGAAAACACCATAGTCCAGAACCTTTGGGATGCAACCAAGGCAGTCCTAAGAGGGGAGTATATAGCAATACAGGCCTACCTCAAGAAGCAAGAAAAGTCTCATAGACACAACCTAACCACACCCAAATGAGCTAGAAAAGAACAACAAATGAAGCCTAAAGTCAGAAGTGAAAGGGAAATAATAAGGATTGGAACAAAAATAAATGACATAGAAAAAAAAGGTAGAACAGTTGACAAAAATTAAGAGTTGTTTCTTTGAAGGAATTAATTGATAAACCCCTCACCAGACATATCAAAAAGAAGAGAGAAAGGACCCAAATAAATAAAATCACAAATGAGAAAAGAGAGATCACAATGACCACCACAGAAAGGTAAACAATTATAAAGGAATATTATGAAAAATTATATGCCAATAAAAGGGGAATCTGGAAGAAATAATGGGTAAATTCCTAGAAACACAAACTGCTAAAACTAAAACAGGGGAAAAAAAACACAGAAAATTGAACAGACCCTTAGCAAAAAAATTGAAGCAGTAATCAAAAATCTTCCAACAAACAGAAGTCCAGGGCCAAATGGCTTCCAGGGAAATTCTACCAGACATTTAAAGAAGAATTAATACCTATACTTCTCAAACTGTTCCAAAAAATAGAAATGGAAGGAAATTTTTCAAACTCATTCTACAAGGCCAGCGTTACCTTGATTCCAAAACCAAAGACTCCACTAAAGGGGAAAATTACAGGCCAATATCTCTGATGAACATGGATGCAAAAATTCTCAAGAAGATACTAGCAAATTGAATTCAACAATATATTAAATGAATTATTCACTACAATAAAGTGAGATTTATTTCTGAGCTGCAAGGTGGTTCATTATTTGCAAATCGATGAACATGATATGCCACACTAATAAAAGAAAAGATAAGAACCATATGATCCTCTCAATAGATTCAGAAAAAGCATTTGACAAAGTACAGCATCCATTCTTGTTAAAATTCCTCAACAAAGTGGGGATAGATGGAACATATCTCAACATCATAAAGGCCAAAAACAAAAGACACACAGCTAATATTATCCCCAATGGGGAATAACTTAGAGCTTTTCCTCTATGGTCAGGAATAAGAACTATGTCCACTTTCACCATTCTTATTTAATATAATACTAGAAGTCTTAGACTCAGCAATCAGAGAACAAAAAGATATAAAAGGCATCCAAATAGCCCAGGAAGAAGTCAAACTTGCACTATTTGCAGACAACATGATACTCTATGTAGAAAACCCAAAAGACTCCACCCAAAAATTGCTGGAACTGATACAGGAATTCAGCAAAATTGCAGGATATAAAATCAACATACAGAATTCTGTTGCATTCCTATATACCAATAATGAAGAATCAGATAGAGATCAAGGAACTGACCCATTTACAATCACACCGAAAACAATAAGATACCTAGGAATAAACCTAACCAAAGAGGTGAAAGACCTATACTCTGAAAACTATAGAACACTGATGAAAGAAATTGAAGAGGACACAAATGGAAAAGCATCCCATGCTCATGGATTGGAATAACAAATATTGTTAAAATGTCTATACTACCCAAAACAATCTACACATTTAATGCAATCCCTATCAAAATACCAACAGGATTTTTCACAGAGCTAGAACAAACAATCCTAGAACCTGTATGGAACCACAAAAGACCCTAAATAGCCAAAGCAAACTTGAAAAAGAAAAGCAAACCTGGAGGTATCACAATTCCGGACCTCAAGCTCTATTACAAAGCTGTCATCATCAAGACAGTATGGTACTGGCACAAAAACAGACACAGAGATCAAGGAACAGAATAGAGAACCCAGAAAAGGACCCACAACTCTATGGTCAACTAATCTTCGACAAAGCAGGAAAGAATATCTATTCAAAAAAAAAAAAAAAACAGTCTCTTCAACAAATGGTGTCGGAAGTACTGGACAGCAACATGCAGAGGAATGATAATGGACCACTTTCTGACACCATACCCAAAAATAAATTCAAAATAGAGAAAGACCTAAAATGAGACTAAGGATACAATTGAATTACATCTTTGAACTGCTGAAAGTAAAAATTATCAATGAAGAATTCTACTTCACTATTTGAGACATTTTATAAAAATATTTTAAAGACAAAAGCTGAAAATAATTGGTCACCACAAGATGTGTGTGTGTGTGTGTATACATATATATATATTTTTTTTTTTTTTTAAGGAAGTTTTTCAGTGAGAAAGAAAATGACCCACATGGAAATAGGAATTTGCTGGAAGAGTTGAAAAGTCCTTGAAAACAGTAAATGGATGGGTAAATGGAAATATTTATATTAAAAAATCTTTAACTTTCCATTGGCTGTTTAAGGCAAACATAATAATGTATTGTCAGGTTTATATAAACATATATGCATAATTACAAAAGCACAAAAGATGGAAAGACATTAATGGAATTATATTCTTATGGGATTTTTACATTATAGTATTTAGAACAAATGAATATGCTATGAAGAACATGAACAAATGTTCATGACTGTTCACCAAATAAATTTAAAAATGTTTCATACCATCTATTATCCATATGCTGTGGTTACAGATTTTGTTACTTTTACCTTTCAATAGTATGGTCATTTGAAAGATGCAACTAGCACATTACAATAGTTAACATCCTTGGAATATACGGAGTATATAGTAAAACTATCACCTATTCTGTAATTAAACCATACTTATCTATAAAACTCTGCTGTATAAACAGAAATGTTTTGGGAACCATGGTTAAAAATAAAGGGAGGTCTATTAGCATGTTCGCTTCTTGATTGGAACTAAAAGCATATACAAAATTTTGATTGACAGTATGATCTAGATCTGTACTGTTTAATATAGTTGCCACTAGCCACAAATGGCTACTTAAATTTAAATTAAATAAAGTAAAATAAAATGGAAATTTTAGTTCTTTAGTTGCACTATTGACATGTCAGGTGATCAACAGCCACATAGTCAGTGAAGACCATTTCTATAAGTACAGAAAGCTCTACTGAAGCACACTGATCTAGATACTAACTCTCTGGATACCAAAACCCATCATCATAACTTCCTCCTGGTGATGATGGTGTTGGTTCACAGTCTGGAGGAGAATATCCAACATCACAGTGACAATTAAGCAAATTATTGCAAACCTAAAACCAAAACCAAACAAAAAATTAGAACATTTTAGGTACAATGTAAAAATTAAATGCATTATTTGTGACTGCTAGCCAATGTAAGTTATTAAAATATGATCACTTCATATATACAGTTTTTACTTTAATGTGGAAAATAATTTTTACAATAAAATGTAATATAATAAATGTCTTTGCAATATCTGTTCAATGTCATAGATACTTCTTATTTGTCTCTTATTTTAAATAATAATAGCATTCTGATACAATGAAAATGCCTTATTCTAAAAAGGCATAGAAATTATGAAGCTAGAAATTATAAAATAATGAGAGTTGACATATTATGAATTGTGCTAGATTTAAAAAAATGCCTGTGATAAGAGCCAACTTTTACAAAAAATGGGGGGAAAATGTAAAGGAAAAAGCTTTCTTAACCAGACACAGATACCAAAATGTATTTTGCTAGAAATAGGAAGGCTAGAAAATATCTATAAATGTGATCTGGTGGATGAGTCAAAAGGGTCAGAACCAGAATAGAGAATCTAGACATAGACTGATACAGAAATTAAATTTAAACTACATAAGAAAGGAAAAAAAAAAAACAGAAAAGAAACCGCTAATGTAGGACATGAAAGTGATTTGGAAGAAAATTTTGATACAAATCATGCAGGTAGGTCACTTTTTTCCTGGATTATTATATAAAATATGAAGCATCAATATGGCAGGAGACACTAGCCACAAAGTTAAAGCCAAATGCAAACTTGGAAAAATTTACAAAATTTCTACACCCTGGTAGATCATTTCACAATGGATGGACAAATAGAAATGTAAATGGCAAATATAAGGATACATACATGCTTAAGAACTGTATCTTTATTTCTTAACTAAATGCAAATTAACAATAGATTCAGCATGTGAGAAGAAATTTTAAAAACTAAGAAGCTAGTCTGGCTAGAATTTGAGAAAATGCACATTTTCATTCATGATAGGTGAGAGCAAAAACTGGTAAAATATTTCTAAAAAACATAGTATTTGTGAAAATTTAAATGGTGCATAAATTTGACCCATCACATTTCATTGCTAACAATTTAAGAAATCAGGTAATTGTGCAAAGGTGAATGTACAACAACATCCATTACACCATTATTTACATTAGTTAAGTAAAAATTTGACATTATCTAAAAGTCCATTGGTAAATGAGTTTTCAAATATAGTATGGAAGAGACACACATGGAAATAAACTGAAGCTATTAAAGGACAAAAGAGATCTGAATGGACAAGAAATTCTGCTCTCACAAAAAGATTATAAGTAATATGTGTAATATAAATATATTGTGTTTAAACATATCAGTATATACACATTCAATTATAAGCAAAATTTATATAAGCATATATAAACATACATTTGTAATCTTCAGTAAACCCATCACCAAAATTTCATACTGGAGTATGTTGCATACTGCACTTTTGTACAAAGTTCAAAGTTTATTAGCTCATGAGGCCTATAATGATCTGAACACATAAATCATATGTATCTATAATGGAATCCACTTTTCTTATTTAACTGTAAGTTTCTAAAAGAAATTTCCACAACAAATAATTCTGAACCTTATTATTATCCTGGAAAAAGTTACTGACATGGATTTTAAACACTATATGTAAAATTAGAGGAAATATTACATACCCCATGTCCACTGCAATTTTTTTCTGACTGACAATTTGGTCTATTTGGGTAGTTACTGGTTTCTTGGCAGTTTCCACGGAAACAATACTAAAATGTTAAAACAGTCAACAACAAAAAATTTAAATGTAAAGTCAAGAGTTGAGCAATTGTACTTGGTACAAAAATTAGATGCACAAGATAGATACAAATACACACTCCCATATACACACACACACACACACACATGCATACACACCAGATGAATCTGGATTTCATGACATCTGCTCCTTCTATTAAAAGAAGTTGGGAGTCCAAATGGCATGTTATTACACTACCACATATAAAATTCTGAGAATGAGATACTATTTTTTCCCCATGAGGGAGCACAGCAGTGAGTTTATTGGTACTAATTGGCATAAGAACAAATATAGTCAACTTGTACTGACCATTTGTAATGAGCTAGGATCTGTCTTTGCATTTTCTATGCATTTTTATAATATATACTCAGATTGAACCTGTGAAGATGTTTTTATCCTCATTTTATATTTGCTAAAAATAAATGTACTCTTTTAAGGTCATGCATAAGTTACCGACAGACCCAATATTCAGTACAAGAACTATTTTGGTCACAGAGCCACATATTTATTGATCAATGCTAAATATCAGTGTTTCTGTCATTTTTATATTTATTTCCAACATTAATGATAATATATCTTCTCTTTCACATTAGCAGGGTGACCCTAGTGTAAATTATTTAATCCCTCCATGCCTCAGCTTATCCATCTTTGAATTTGGAATAGCAATTGATACCCAAATTTTTTTAAACTATAAGTTATAAAAAAAGTAGGCTATAAGGATGAAGCAATTTGTTAAGACATAAAGGGATAAAAGTGATGTTTGGCACATAGTAAATGCTCACTAATACAAGGTACTGTTTTAGTTGTTTATTTACTTCATTTTTGTGTAGACTTTAAGTGCTTATTCCCCTATCCAAATTTTAATTTAATCTCAATATATTTGGGGTATTTTCTAAGATTATCTGCTGGCTTTTCTCAGGTTATCTGATAGAATATCCACTATATGATGAATAGTCTTAAAAATCATTATTTTCTATCACCATTAACCAATTATCATCATAAAGGAAAGAATATCATCTTGTTCATTAACTACAAGTGCTCTGATGAAGCCAGCAAGAATAACAAAGTGTTGGACAAATCAGCATTACCTGTCCACAAAACCATCTTCATTCTAGTTCTCCTTAAACATTGTCATGAGGCAATAATAAACTAGTCATATTTCACTGGGTTGTCTTTAGGGGAAAAATAATCCAGGAAAAGTTAAGACCCATGTTTCTGATACAGTTTCTTTCAAGTAAACAGATCAATTTGTAGCTGACTCTTTTGTAATGACAGCAAAAGCAAGAGACACCATAAAAGTACTTAGCCCTGGGAAATGGTTGGGATGATGTTTTGAATATAAACTAATCTACAAGACTTCCTTCTTTGAACAAGAGACACAAATAGCGTCCCAGAAGCAATCACATCACGTTTCAAAGAAAAAAACTATATATATAAGTAAACACATATTTCCTAAAGAGAAATGTTTGGATTATGTAAGCATATTTTCTTATAGGCCCAGGTATGAGTAAGAAAAAAGCAGTTAATTTTATTTATTCAATGATTAGCTTATCTAATTTTGGACAATTAAATGCCCCAAACATACCCCTCTTCAAGTTTAAAATGAATGTGCTGAGATGTGTTTATCTTCCCTACCCTATCTAAGTGAGCTAGAAATCACTTCAATAAACTATTCTCCTGTTCTGTCTTGTAAATTAAAAAAAAAATCAAAAAGCTTTCTATCACATCTAATATTAAGCAAACTTGCATTGTTGGAATAATGCTTATCTCCATGCAGTATACTTTTCGCCAGTATATTACAGTATTAAATACATGTGTTTTATTTAAAATTTTATTATGATTAATAACAGAGACATACTTTTAATCATGTTATAAATAAGATATAAAGTCTCCCCTCTCTCCCTCTTTCTCTTCTTATCAAGATAATTTTTACAAAAGACCCACAGTTAATGAGAGTAAGGTAAAGACATCTTTCCTTTCCAACCACTCTGAAATCAACTGAACAATGTAGAGTAACAATGAAAATAAAGTATATCTGATGAATTTTTAAAATAACTACAGAATAATTCCAATTCAAATTCACAGACATGGCACTCAAAATTGCTCCCCTTTTCCTAATTAATGTGAGTAAAGGAGAATCGGAACAAAGCAATTAGAGAGATTTAAGAACTTCCTGGGATTTCAAAATAAAATGAAGGCCACTGATGGATAAAATGAAGTGAGGAAGCAACCACATCAAATACAATGGTAAAGGACAGAGACTGGTGCATCAGCCTCACAATGCTCTGGAGGATCTGCAGCCTCAGAATAATAAGGAAAAGCAGAGGAAGAAGAGCCAAAAGGGCAGGTTGGGCGGTGGGGGAGCTAAACTGTGGAATTATCCATGGAAGTGTCCACAAAACCACAGAAGTAGTTAGCTCTCATATTCACTACTCACCTCTCCTTTCTCTCACTTACACAATGCAGTCAACACAACACTTTTATCCCAAGGGAGAAAATTTCTGAAGGTATTTTGTTTCCTAAAGCAATTGAATTAATGATGACTATAGAATTTGGGCTTTTCAAGTGGTCTCTCCTCTAGGAGAGTCGCTATCCAATTAAACTACTGGAAGTACCTTGACCTAATTAGCTAATTCCCAAATGAAGACTGTCATTTGACAAATCCTTGTCACATGGAAAAGGCTGTCAGTTTTTTTTTTAATTAAAAATAATGTAGGAGTAAAATGTCATGCCAACTTAAAGCTCCTACTGTACCAAGTAGGAAAAGTCAATCTCCCTCCCTCCCTCGCTCCCTCGCTTCCTCACTTACTTCCTTCCTTCCTCCCTCCCTCCCTCCCTTTCTTCCTTTCTTCCTCCCCTTCTCTTCTCTTCCATTTCCTTTCCTTTCCTTCCTTTCTCATGCCTTTCTTTGTTCTCCCTCCATGGTGACATTGGCCAGTTGGGCATAGGCTAATGATCAGACTTTCCCAGGCAGAGAATCACTGATGGAGAGATGGGTGATCTGTAATACAGGGTAGTGAGACAAACCAGCATGGCAATCTTCTGTGGCATTTGTATGCCTAGTCCTCATATGGTTTTATTTCAATTGTTGTCAGTATAATTGTATTTTCCCTATAGGTAAGATGTTGTTCCACTCTCACTACTTTTTTTAAGATTCTTTGTCTTAATTTTCATTAATTTAATTATGCTGTATCCTACTGTGAATTTTACTGGTTTCATCCTATATGATATTCTTTCAGCTTCTTGCATTTTTAGGCTTATGCTTTTTGGCAAATCTGAAAACTTCCCAGGTATTATTTCCTCAAATACTTTTCCATCCTTAAATTCTTTCTCCTATTCTTCTAGAATGAGAATGTCATGGATATTATATCTTTTCTTATAATCTCACAGGTCCCTAAGGTTCTATTCATTGTTTTTCAGTCAACTTTCTGTTATTCAGATTGGGTGCTTTCTATGGTTCTCTCTTCAGCTTTACTGATTCTTTACCCATCCCCTCCATTCTGCTCCTGAGCCTATCACTGAGTTTTATATATTATTATATTTTTTTATTTCTAAAATTTCCACTTGGTTCATTTTTATGTCTTCTCTCTGTATGCTGGAACTTTCTATCATTTCTTTCTCTTTTTTATATTAAATGCTCTTAGCCAACATATAGTACATCATTAGTTTCAGATGTACTTTCTATTGTTTCATTAGTAGTTTCAAGCATGCTTGTAATTGCTCTTAAAATATGCTAATGATGGCTGCTTATATTCTTTGAAGTATACTGGTATCATCTTGGTGTTATCTTGGTGTCAGTGTTTTGTTTTGTTTTGTTCTCTTTCAAATTGAGATTTTCCTGGTTCTGGGTATGAAGAGTGATTTTGATTGAAACCTAGATATTTTGAATTTTATGTTATGAGATTCTGAATCCTGTTTAAACCTGTTTTAACAGTTCCTGTTAGAACTCTAGAGGGAAGACAAGGGATATTGCCTCATTATTGCCAAGTAAGGTTGGAAGTATAGAGTCCACTAATACCTGAGATGAGAAGGGCTCCTCATTACTACAAGGAATAAGGAAGGACAGACACTGCTGGGCCTCTGCTCATACCACCCTGTGAGAGAGAAGGTATGACCACATTTTTTCTGTGTTTGGTTGGAGTAGAACAGTTTTTATTCAAAAGTGTACTGTTTGCTAGATTGCTCCTTTCACTAAAGAAGTCAGGCTTTCCTTGATGACTTCATTTTGTCTGTTCCATTTGGCATTTTTGAATTGCTAGCTTTTCTGACACCAGGCTTGGGATATATGAAGCAAAACTAAAAGGGAACTCATTGCTATGTAGTACCTTGGGTTCTTAAGTCCCTGACTAGTCTGCCTTTCTCTCTTCAGCTTTTAAAATCTTCTTATGTTTGCTTTACATATAAAATTGTTTTTTTAACCGTACATAGTAGAAAAGTATGTCTGGTGCATCCTTCTGGAACCTCAATCTCTATTTAATCATTTTTAATCATCACATAATACATTTATCATTATTTTCCTTTATATGTAACTGATTTTGTAGCATTAAAGAAATCTTTGAGTGTACCTGGCATTAGATTTTCTTTGAGCTCTTTATTAAAACATTTTGATCTGTAATTCCTCTGAAATACTATTTTCTATTTTAGTCCAGAGGTCAGTTTATCTATCCTGATACCAATACTGCAATAGTTTAATTACTTTAACTTTACAGTAAGTCTTGATATTTAGTATTATGAATTTCTAGTTTCCATTTTCTTCTTTAAAATTACATTGAAGGGGGAGGAGCCAGATGGCGGAGGAGTAGGAGACCTGGATTTCGTCTGGTCCCAGGAATTCAGCTAGATAGGGATCAAACCACTCTGAACACCTATGAACTCAACAGGAGATTGAAGAAAAGAATAGCAACAACTCTCTGAACAGAAAAGCAACCACTTTCTGGAAGGTAGGACGTGCGGAGAAGTGAATCTGAGGCAATATTCAGGAAGATAGAGGGCAGGGCAGAGGGCCTCCATCGGCTGCTTCTGGCAAGTGATAGAGCCACAGAGCACAAAATCAGAACTTTTAGAAGTCTGCTCTGCTGAGGGACATCACTCCAGTGGCTAAGTGGAGGGTGGAACCCTCTCTGGGACAGTGTGGTCTCAGGACCCACGGGGTCACAGGAAGACCAGGGGTTCCTGAGTGTGGCAGAGCTCCCAGGAATTGGAGCAGGAAGCCAGCTGCAGAGATGGAGCCGAGGAGTGAGCTCTCAGCTCAGGGTTGCAATAAACTGTGATCCATGGCACAGTCGGGCCACTGCTCCTCCAGCAGGGATGCAACAAGTGCCAGATCCGGAGAGACTCCCCTTCCTAGCCCAGGAGGAGTGGCGTGGGAATGCACCACAGGTATCTGCTGGGTTTGGAGACTCCACACGGGGTCGGGTACCAGAGATAGAAATGCTTGGTCACAGGCCAGGTGAGCACAGAGTGCAGCCAGAGACCAGGGAGACAGGAGTGATTGACTGCGTTTCCCTGGGGGCACACTGAAGAGTGGGGCCCCCAAGTTCTCCGCTCCTCCAGGGCAGAGATTGGGAGGCCACCATTTTCACTCTCAGCCTCCAAAGCTGTACCAAAAGCTTTCAGGGAACAAAAGCTCCTGAGAGCAAATGGAGCAGATTACTTAGCCCGGATCCAGCAAGGGCTGGGCAAATCCGCCTCCTGCAAAGACATTTGGTAACCACAGCAACAGGCCTCTCCCCCAGAAGATCAGCAAGAACTGCCAGCCAAGACCAAGTTTACCGATCAATGAGAATGGCAGAACTTCAGCGCTAGGGGAATACTGCACATAGAATTCATGGCTTTTTCCAGATGATTCCTTAGTTTTTCAAAGCTAGTATTTTTTTTAATGGTCTATTTTTTTTGAATTTTTCTTTTTCCCTTTGCAACCAACATCTTATCAATCCCTTTTTTTAAAAAATCTTTTTTATTTTTCATTTTTAGAGTCAGAGGAGTTACCCTTATTTTTGGAATATATATATATATATATATTTCTTCTCTCTTTAAAATTTTGGGAAACAGATTCTTCTAACAGATCAAAATATGCACTAAATCTCTAGTGTATGGCTTTCTTCTAGTCTCCTGCCTGATCACATTCTCTCCCTTTTTTTTTTAATCCTCTTTTCTTTTTTCAACTAACTTCTTATCATCAATTCCTTTTAAAAATATTTTATAATTTTCATCTTTACAGTCATATTCCATCCCTTCATCGTATCAAGACTTATTTTTGTACATATATAAGTTTTTCTTTCTTTAAAATTTTGGGAGGCACTTTCTTCTAACAGACCAAAATATGCCCAAAATCTAGTGTGGCACTGATCTATGCACCAGCCTGATCATATTTGATCACATTCTGTTTTCTTTGTTTTGTCTTGTTTTTGTTTTTTTGTTTTTATCTTTTTCTTTCTTTTTTCTTTTTTCTTTCTTTCCTTTTCTTTTCCCTTGGTTTCAGGTCTTTTCTGATTTGTTTAGTGTCTATTTTCTGGGGACATGGTTACCCTGTTAGCATTTTGTTCTCTCATTCATCTATTCTCCTCTGGACAAAATGACAAGATGGAAAAAATCACCTCAACAAAAAGAACAAGAGGCAGTACCAATTGCCAGGGATCTAATCAGTATGGACATTAGTAAGATGTCAGATCTAGAGTTCAGAATGATGATTTTAAAGATACTAGCTGGGCTTGAAAAAAAGCATGGAAATTATTAGAGAAACACTTTTGGGAGATAAAAAAGAACTAAAATCTAACCAAGTCGAAATCAAAAAGGCTATTATTAATGGGGTGCAATCAAAATGGAAGCTCTAACTGCTAGGATAAATGAGGCATAAGAGAGAATTAGTGATATAGAAGACCAAATGATGGAAAATAAAGAAGCTAAGAAAAAGAGAGATAAACAACTACTGGATCACGAGGGCAGAATTCGAGAGATAAGCGATACCATAAGACGAAACAACATTAGAATAATTGGGATCCCAGAAGAAGAAGAAAGAGAGAGAGGGCCAAAAGGTATAATGGAGCAAATTACAGCAGAGAACTTCCCTAATTTGGGGAAGGAAACAGGCATCAAAATCCAGGATGCACAGAGAACCTCCCTCAGAATCAATAAAAATAGGTCAACACTCCGACATCTAATAGTAAAACTTACGAGTCATAGAGTCAAAGAGAAAATCCGAAAAGCAGCTCAGGAGAAGAGATATGTAACCTACAATGGTGGAAACATTAGACTGGCAAAAGACCTATCCACAGAGACCTGGCAGGCCAGAAAGGACTAGCATGATATATTAGGAGCACTAAATGAGAAAAATATGCAGCCAAGAATACTATATCCAGCTAGGCTGTCTTTCAAAATAGAGGGAGAGATAAAAAGCTTCCAGGACAAACAAAAACTAAAGGAATTTACAAAGATGAAACCAGCCCTACAAGAAATATTGAAAGGGGTCCTCTAAGCAAAGAGAGAGCCTTAAAGTAACATAGACCAGAAAGGAACTCGGACAATATACAGTAACAGTCACCTTACAGGCAATACAATGGCACTAAATTCATATCTTTCAATAGTTACCCTGAATGTCAACGGGCTAAATGCCCCAATCAAAAGACACAGAGTATCAGATTGGATTAAAAAAAACAAGACCCATCAATAAGCTGTCTGCAAGAGACTCATTTTAGACCCAAAGGCACCCCCAGATTGAAAGTGAGGGGGTGGAAAACAATTTACCATACTAACAGACACCAAAAAAAAGCTGGTGTGGCACATTTTATATCAGACAAATTAGATTTTAAAGCAAAGATTGTAATAAGAGATGAGGAAGGACACTATATCCTACTTAAAGGGTCTGTCCAACAAGAAGATCTAACAATTATAAATACATATGCCCCTAATATGGGAGCAGCCAATTATACAAGCCAATTAATAACAAAAGCAAAGAAACACATTGACAACAATACAATAATAGTGGGGGACTTTAACGCCCCCTCACTGAAATGGATAGATCATCTAAGCAAAAGATCAACAAGGAAATAAAGACTTTAAATGACACACTGGACCAAATGGACTTCACAGATATATTCAGAACATTCCATCACAAAGCAACAGAATACACATTTTTCCCTAGTGCCCATGGAACATTCTCCACAATAGATCACATTCTAGGTCACAAATCAGGTCTCAACCAGTACCAAAAGACTGGGGTCATACCCCACATATTTTCAGACCACAATGCTTTGAAACTAGAACTCAATCACAAGAGGAAAGTCAGAAAGAACTCAAATACATGGAGGCTAAAGAGCATCCTACTAAAGAGTGAATGGGTCAACCAGGAAATTAAAGAAGAATTTAAAAAATTCATGGACACAAATGGAAATGAAAACACAACTGTTCAAAGTCTTTGGGATGCAGCTAAGGCAGTTCTAAGAGGAAAGTATATAGCAACACAAGCCTTTCTCAAGAAACAAGAAAGGTCTCAAATACACAACCAAACCCTACACCTAAAGGAGCTGGAGAAAGAACAGCAAATAAAGCCTAAACCCAGCGGGAGAAGAGAAATCATAAAGATCAGAGCAGAAATCAATGAAATAGAAACCAAAAGAACAGTAGAACAGATCAACGAAACTAGGAGCTGGTTCTTTGAAAGAATTAACAAGATTGATAAACCCCTGGCCAGACTTATCAAAAAGAAAAGAGAAAGGACCCAAATAAATAAAATCATGAATGAAAGAGGAGAGATTACAACCAACACCAAAGGAATACAACCAATTATAAGAACATATTATGAGCAACTATATGCCAGCAAATTAGATAACCTGGAAGAAATGGATGCATTCCTAGAGATGTATCAACTACCAAAACTGAACCAAGAAGAAATAGAAAACCTGAACAGAACTATAACCACTAAGGAAATTGAAGCAGTCATCAAAAATCTCCCAATGAACAAAAGCCCATGGCCAGATGGCTTCCCAGGGGAAATCTACCAAACATTTAAAGAAGAAATAATATCTACTTTTCTGAAACTGTTCCAAAAAATAGAAATGGAAGGAAAACTTCCAAACTCGTTTTATAAGGCCACCTTTACCTTGATCCCAAAACCATACAAAGACCTCATCAAAAAGGAGCATTATAGTCCAATATCCTTGATGAACATGGATGCAAAAATTCTCACCTAAATACTAGCCAATAGGATCCAACAGTACATTAAAAGGATTATTCACCACGACCAAGTGGGGTTTATCCCTGGGCTGCAAGGTTGGTTCTACATCTGCAAATCAATCAATGTGATACAATACATTAATCAAAGAAAGAACAAGAACCATAGGATCTTCTCAATAGATGCAGAAAAACATTTGACAAGAACAGCATCCTTCCTTTTTTAAAAAAAAAAAGATTTTATTTACTTATTTGACACAGAGAGAGACAGTGAGAGAGGGAACACAAGCAGGGGGAGTGGGAGAGGGAGAAGCAGGCCTCACACCAAGCAGGGAGCCTGATGCAGGGCTCGATCCCAGGACCCTGGGATCATGACCTGAGCTGAAGGCAGACGCTTAATGACTGAGCCACACAGGCACCTCAGTACAGCATTTTTCTTGATCAAAATTCTTCAGAGTATAGGGATAGAGGGTACATACCTCAATATCATAAAAGCCATCTATGAAAAACCCGCAGCGAATATCATTCTCAATGGGGAAAAACTGAGAGCTTTCCCCCTAAGGTCAGGAACATGGCACGGATGTCCACTATCACCACTGCTATTCAACATAGTATTAGAAGTCCTAGACACAGCAATCAGACAACAAAAAGGAATAAAAGGCATCTGAAACGGTAAAGAAGAAGTCAAACTCTCACTCTTTTCAGATGATATGATACTTTATGTGGAAAACCCAAAAGACACCACCCCAAAACTGCTAGAACTCATACAGGAATTCAGTAAAGTGGCAGGATAGAAAATCAATGCCCAGAAATCAGTGGCATTCCTATACACCAACAACAAGACAGAAGAAAGAGAAATTAAGGAGTCGATCCCATTTATAATTGCACCCAAAACCATAAGATACCTAGGAATAAATCTAACCAAAGAGGCAAAGAATCTGTACTCAGAAAACTATAAAATACTCATGAAAGAAATTGAGGAAGATACAAAGAAATGGAAAAATGTTCCATGCTCATGGATTGGAAGAACAAATATTGTGAAGATGTCAATGCTACCTAGAGCAATCTACACATTCAGTGCAATCCCCATCAAAATACCATCCACTTTTTTCAAAGAAATGGAACAAATAATCCTAAAATTTGTATGGAACCAGAAAAGACCCAGCATAGCCAGAGGAATGTTGAAAAAGAAAAGCAAAGCTGGCGGCATCACAATTCCGGACTTCCAGCTCTATTACAAAGCTGTCATCATCAAGAGAGTATGGTACTGGCACAAAAACAGACACATAGATCAATGGAACAGAATAGGGAGCCCAGAAATGAACCCTCAACTCTATGGTCAACTAATCTTTGACAAAGCAGGAAAGAATGTCCAATGGAAAAAAGACAGTCTCTTCAACAAATGGTGTTGGGAAAATTGGACAGCCACATGCAGAAGAATGAAACTGGACCACTTTCTTACACCACACACAAAAATAGACTCAAAATGGTTGAAAGACCTCAATGTGAGACAGGAGTCCATCAACATCCTAATGGAGAACACAGGCAGCAACCTCTTCGACCTCAGCCAAAGCAACTTCTTCCTAGAAACATCGCCAAAGGCAAGGGAAGCAAGAGCAAAAATGAACTATTGTGACTTCATCAAAATAAAAGGCTTTTGCACAGCAAAAGAAACAGTCAACAAAACCAAAAGACAACCGACAGAATGGGAGAAGATATTTGCAAATGACGTATCAGATAAAGGGCTAGTATCCAAAATCTAAATCTATAAAGAACTTATCAAACTCAACACCTAAAGAACAAATGATCCAATCAAGAAATGGGCAGAAGACATGAACAGACATTTTTCCAAAGAAGACATCCAAATGGCCAGCAGACACATGAAAAAGTGCTCAACATCACTCGGCATCAGTCAGAATGGCTAAAATTAACAAGTCAGGAAATGACAGATGTTGACGGGGTTGCAGAGAAAGGGGAACCCTCCTACACTGTTGGTGGGAATGCAAGCTGGTGCAGCCACTCTGGAAAATAGCCTGGAAGTTCCTCAAAAAGTTGAAAATAGAGGTGCCATATTACCCAGCAATTGCACTACTGGGGATTTACCCCAAAGATACAAATGTAGGGATCTGAAGGGGTACGTGCACCCTGATGTTTATAGCAGCAATGTCCACAATAGCCAAACTGTGGAAAGAGCCAAGATGTCCATCGACAGATGAATGGATAAAGAAGAGGTGAGATATATATATATATATATATATATATATATATATATATATATACATACATACATATACACACCATGGAATATTATGCAGCCATCAAAAGGAATGAAATCTTGACTTTTGCAACGACGTGGATGGAACTGGAGAGTGTTATGCTGAGCGAAATAAGTCAATCAGAGAAAGACATGTATCACATGACCTCATTGATATGAGGAATTCTTAATCTCAGGAAACAAACTGAGGGTTGCTGAAGTGGTGGGGGGTGGGAGGGATGGGCGGCTGGGTTAAAGACATTGGGGAGGGTATGTGCTGTGCTGAGTGCTGTGAATTGTTCAAGACTGTTGAATCACTGATCTGTACCTCTGAAACAAATAATACAATATATGTTAAAAATAAAAAAAGAAGAAGAAGAAGAGTATAGCGGGAGGGGAAGAATGAAGGGGGGAAATCAGAGTGGGAGACGAACCATGAGAGACAATGGACTCTGAAAAACAAACTCTGGGTTCTAGAGGGGAGGGAGGTAGGAGGATGGGTTAGCCTGGTGATGGGTATTAAAGAGGGCACTTTCTGCATGGAGCACCGGGTGTTATACGCAAATAATGAATCATGGAACACTACATCAAAAACTAATGATAATGTATGGTGGTTAACATAATAATAAAAAATATATAATAATACAATGATTATGGAGGAAGCATTCCTTTGACTAATAGAAATTCTGATGTTTGAATCTTGAGATCATGATATAGTAACCAAAATTTGTAACATTAATTATAAATGAAAAATCTTTAGGTCCCTTTCTCTCTCTCTCTTGCTCTCTCTCTCTCTCTCTCTCTCTCTCATGCACAAACACATACACAGACACTCAGATACACACATATATGGAATGAAGTAAAATTTTTATTTACCTTATTTACTCCACACATAGTGCCATTGTTCATTCGGGTAATATCCACACTTGAAGCTGTTTTATTTCTTAAAAACCCTGACAAACAGATATGGCCTCCAAGGTAAGTATATTGAACATCATAAGTTGTTGTTGGTACTATTTCTGAATGTGTCCAGTGACAAACTATCTTTCCACAAAGGATATCCCTGTCAATAGAACGCAGAAAAAAAGCTCATATGTCACTTAGAGACATAATATGTTAAGTAAATAACAGTTCAAAACATGAAAATAATTCAAAATGTTACTCAGATCATAACATCAAAGTTATTCAAAACATACATCATCTTAGGAAGTATAACAAATAAGTTCATCTGTATATGCTAGGTTCATCTCTCATTTGTATTAACTTATTTTTGCACACACACACATGCATTTGAAAAAGTATAGTCATCTAAATACACACCCAAAATCACACTGCGTTTCTCCACAGTTTCCAAAATTATCTCCTTGAAAATTCACTTCTTGTGTACATAGATAAGTAGAAACTTTAGCAACTGAAAATATAAAGTTACAATTACTTATCTTAAAAAAATAATATAGGGACATCTAGACTATAGCAATGCCCAGTGAGTGTCATCTACTATAAATTTTTAGTGTCATCTACTGGCTATAAAAGGAGAAACACTAAAAACTACCCACTTGAGAATAGGAAAATTATATCATAGGCAGAAATGATTAAGAAAGCAGTCATTTGTTCTCTTATCTACAATTCTAATATTCTATTCTTCTTTGCACCAATCACCTGAAATTTGATTAATACCTTCTTTTTTTTTTGTCCTGTACTTATAAGGTCTATTTTGCTTCTTTACATAGTTCAATGTCACATCGATTCACAATTTCATTTTCAAATTTGAATTTACACAAACAGTACCTTTTATGGTGGCTATTGGATAGATTACTGACTTTAGAACATTGCCAAAGGCAAGGGAAGCAAGGGCAAAAATGAACTATTGGGACTTCATCAAGATAAAAAGCTTTTGCAAAGCAAAGGAAACAGTCAACAAAACCAAAAGACAACCGACAGAATGGGAGAAGATATTTGCAAATGACATATCAGCTAAAGGGCTAGTATCCAAAATCTATAAAGAACATCAAACTCAACACCCAAAGAACAAAGAATCCAATCAAGAAATGGGCAGAAGACATGAACAGACATTTTTCCAAAGAAGACATCCAAATGGCCAACAGACACATGAAAAAGTGCTCAATATCGCTCGGCATCAGGGAAATCCAAATCTTAACCTCAATGAGATACCACATCACACCAGTCAGAATGGCTAAAATTAACAAGTCAGGAAACGACAGATGTTGGCAAGGATGCGGAGAAAGGGGAACCCTCGTACACTGTTGGTGGGAACGCAAGCTGGTGCAGCCACTCTGGAAAACTGTATGTAGGTTCCTCAAAAAGTTGAAAATAGAGCTACCATATGATCCAGCAATTGCACTACTGGGTATTTACCCCAAAGATACAAAAGTAGGGATCCGAAGGGGTACGTGCACCCCGATGTTTATAGCAGCAATATCCACAATAGCCAAACTGTGGAAAGAGCCAAGATGTCCATCGACAGATGACTGGATAAAGAAGATGTGGTATATGTATACAATGGAATATTATGCAGCCATCAAAAGGAATGAGATCTTGCCATTTGCAATGACGTGGATGGAACTGGGGGGTATTATGTTGAGTGAAATAAGTCAAACAGAGAAAGACATGTATCATATGATCTCACTGATATGAGGAATTCTTAATTGCAGGAAACAAACTGAGTGTTGCTGGAGTGGGGGGTGGGGTGGGAGGGATGGGGTGACTGGGTGATAGACACTGGGGAGGGTATGTGCTCTGGTAAGCGCTGTGAATTGTGCAAGACTGTTGAATCTCAGATCTGTACCTCTGAAACAAATAATGCAATATATCTTAAGAAAAAAAAAGAAGAAGAAGAAGGTAGCGGGAGGGGAAGAATGAAGCGGGGGAAATTGGAGGGGTAGACGAACCATGAGAGATGATGGACTCTGAAAAACAAACAGGGTTCTGGAGGGGAGGGGGGTGGGAGGATGGGTTAGCCTGGTGGTGGGTATTGAGGAGGGCACATTCTGCATGGAGCACTGGGTGTTATGCACAAACAATGAATCATGGAACACTTCATCTAAAACTAATGATGTAATGTATGGGGATTAACATAAGAATAAAAAAAATAAATTAAAAAAAAAATGAAAATGAACCCCAGAAAAAAAGATACAACTATTACATTTCCCAAATAATTTTTCACACTGTATATCCGGATCTTGGCATACTCCATTAAAGCAATAGGCAGTCTTATTATTGCATGGTTCTAAATCAGCAGATTTCACATCAGGTACACAATATTCATTTCTTCCATTGCAAAATTCTGGAAAATCACATGGATCTGTCATTTTCCTACATAAACGTCCTCTTTCAGCTATCTGTGAGACAACGAAAAATCAGTATTTTTTTAAAGTAGTAAACCAAAAATGTAAAACACTTAAGAGCAATGTATTTCTGTCATTTCCATTATTATTACATTTTTAACTAAAGTCAAATTATGAGTTTACTTAAAAGCTCCAGTGAAATGGATTGGAAAAAACCCAAATGTCCATCAATGGATGACTAGATTAACAAATCATGGTATATTCGTTCAATGGAATATTTTCAGCCATATAAAGCAGCACTGATACATATGTTACAAGGTGGATGAACCTTCAACACTATGTTAAGTGAAGAAAGCAGACACAAAAGGTCATGTATTCTATGCTTCTACTTATATGAAATATCCAGAATAGGTTACTCCAGACAGAACACAAATTGGTGGTTGCCAGGGACTGAGGGGAAGGGAGAAAGGAGAACAAGGGCTTAAAGGGCTCGGAGTCTCCAGTTTTAGTGAGGAACATGTTTTGGAACTAGATAGAGGTGGCAGTTGCACAACATTGTGAATGTACTGAATGCCACTAAATTGTTCACCTGAAAATGGTAAATGTTATGGTACATGATTTTCACCTTAATGTTTTTAAAGGCTCTACCAAATGTAGGAATTATCCCTGTGTGTAAGGGAAGGGGCAAGGGACTTTGTAGAAAAGCCTTATTGCTCAATCCTGCTCATTTGGAGACAAAGGCCAAGATGAGAGCTCTGGTGACGGGAAGAGCAACAAGGTTTATTGCTAAGTGGCAGAAACTCTAGGCTTGCCTCTATATTCATGCTCCTTGAAGACAAGTACCACTGGCTTTAGTTACTAGAACATAGAGTGAAAAAGAACACACATAGAACAAAGTAGAATGACGTTAGAAGAGATTTCATTGACAGAGAACCTGGCAAATCTGAAATCTGGCAATCAAGATCTCTAATTAATCAGCTTCTATAATTGTCGTTGACTCCTGGAAGTGACACAGAAAAGGCAAGATGCTACAATGAAGTGATCCCCAAAAGACAAATCTTACTCATTCTCCTTTCAGGTGTGGCTATAAAGAAAAATTGAATGGAAAACGTCCCGAGGGAAGTCAAGGATTCAATCTACTTCTGGGACCAGGAGTCCTTGCAAAGTTAAACTTCAGTATTAGACATGCTACATGTTGTTGACTATTCTACATGGACTCCTTTTCTGCTGTTCTCAAAATGAGATTATTATTATTATTGTTTGTTTATTCAAACATTGTATGTCAACTTTGTGTTGGGTGGCTTATTTGTAATTTTGTCATAAGTTGCCTGATCATGAAGAGCTACATTCAGGTATGACCAATAGGAATTCGTAGTGTCCAAATAATCTGGAATTAATATTGAATAACAACGGATGGGGCCAAAGTAGATTAAAAACAATGCAGTGAAAGGCACAGCTAAGGAGGTTGGAAAAGATCTAAAGACATCCTCAGAACTTGGAAATCAACTATGTATGAGTCAGGTATATAAAGTTACATATTTGAAAGCTGTGTAGAAAAAAACAGTTTAAAAAACTCTATAAAAATGAACACATAAGAATACAAAAAATTATGGAAAGTAATCATGTAGTATTTTGAAAGCTTACCAGACAAGTTTTTCTATCACAGCATGGTCCATTGCCACACTCTGCATATCCAATCAGAGTACAATCATTAGGATTACAACATTTTTTATGACTACATTCCTACAAGCAAATATAAGAGTTAAGTAATAGGAATTTTCAATCAAATAAATAATTGTACTTATTGTCAAAATATACAAAATATTTCACCAAGTTAATTACTTGGGGAATACTTTTTTATTTTACCAGACCTCCTCAAGATATCATCTTGGGAGTATATAATAATTTATGGACGTGACAGAATAGAGATTCTAAATTATAACATTTTATTAACATAAATAATGTTTCAAAGAAAAAAGTTTGTCATTATATTTTTAGCTCTAAGACCTTACATTAAACATTAATTCTAGAAATTACTAGATAATAGAGTACAAAAATGATAATGACTCTTTATAATATACTATTTTCTTCTTCCTATACAGTAAAAGAGTGATGTTTCACAAGACTGATAGTAATATTTAAAAATTAGTAAAGTGGATAGGCACAAATAACTTTGTATTTGTTTCAATATTATTTTTATTACTCGTGTGCTGAAAATTTTACATATCTGCACATTATGATTTATTTTATATTTCTGTTGATGAATTACTCTGTTTATTTCCTTTATAAGCATTATATTAATGATATTAATTCCTAGCCACCAACATATTATCACTACATTTTAAAATTTGTCATGACAATTTACTTTTGATTTTTTTTTTCTGGTAACTTCTTGATATTGTGATATTTTGAAATGGTAGACTCATGAAATCTGAGTACCACAATCTTTTTTATTTTTTTCTGGTTTTGTTCTTTAATTTTATGGATAAAACTTTACTCCACCCTGACTCCACTAAATATGTGAGTTTATAGTATGTGTGTAAAATGTTAGTGTTATACATATGTATTCATTTATTTTCATTTTATGTTGAATATTTTTGAGTATAGCTCACAGCATGTTACACTAGTTTCAGATGTACAAGTTTGTGCTTTGACAAGTTTATACATTATGCTAGGTCAATAAGTGTAGCTACCATCAGTCCCCATACATCATTCTAACAATATCATTGACTATATTCCTTATGCTGTGACTTTTATTCCTGTAACTTATTCATTCCATAACTGGAAACCTGTATCTCTCTCTCCCCTTCACCCATTTTGCCCAACCATTCACCATCCACCCTTCTGGGAACCATCAGTTCTCCGTATTTATAGGTCTGATTTTGCTTTTTGTTTGTTTATATATTTGTCTTTTTTTTAATATATTCCACTTATGAGTGCAATCATATGGCATTTGTCTTTCTCAGTCTGACTGATTTCACTCAGAAAAATGCCCTCTAGGTATATGTATGTTGTCTCAAATGGCAGAATCTCAACCTTTCCTACAGCTGCAGAATATCCCATTGTGTATGTGTGTTTGTGTATACACCATTTTTCTTTATCCATTCATGCATTGATGGACACTCAAATAGCTTCCATATCTTGGCTATTGTAAATAATGTGATAAATGTAGGGGTGCGTGTATCTTTTTGCATTAGTGCTTTTGTTTTCTTTGGGTAAATAACAGTAGTGGAATTATTGGATCATATGAATTTCACTTTCAATTTTTTCGAGGAACCTCCATACTGTATTTCACAGTGGCTGCACCAATCTCAATTCCCACCAACAGTGTACAAGTGTTCCTTTTTCTCCACATCCTCACCAATAATTGTTATTTCTTGCCCTTTTAATTGTTGCCTATTCTTTCTGGTATAAGGTGATATGTCACTGTGACTTTGATTTGCATTTCCCTGATGATTGGTGATGTTGAGCATCTTTTCATGTGTCCATTGTCCATCTGGATATCTTCTTTGGAAAAATGTCTATTCAACTTTAAAGCAGATTATTTTTTTTTGGTGTTTATATAAATTCTATATATATTTTGGATATTAACCCCTTATCAGATATATCATTTGCAAATATCTTGTCCCATTGAATAGGTTACCTTTTTGTTTTCTTTTTTCTTTATTTTAATTCCAGTATAGTTAACATGCAGTGTTATATTAGTTTCAGATTCCATACATCACCCAGTATTCATCATGACAGCACTCCTTAATCCCCATCACCTATTTAACTCATCCCCCCACCCACCTCCCCTCTGGTAAACATCAGTTTCTTCCATATAGTTAAGAGTCTGTTTCTTGGTTTGCAAGGATGTGGAGAAAGGGGAACCCTTTTGTACTGTAGGTGGGAATGAAAACTGGTGCAGCCATGCTGGAAAACAGTATGGATGTTCTTCAAAACGTTAAAAACAGAACTAGCCAACAACCCAGCAATTATATTATATTTACCCAAAAAATACAAAAATACTAATTCCAAAGGATTCATGCACCCAATGTTAATAGCAGCATTATCTACAATAGCCAAATTATAGAAGCAGCCCAAGTGTCCATTGATTTATGAATAGATTAAAGATGTGTGGCGTATATTTATGATGGAATATTACTAAGTCATAAAAAAGAATTAATTTTGCCAATTGCAATGACATGGATGGATCTATAGTATTATGCTAAGCAAAATATGTCAGAGAAAGAAAAATATATGATTTGGCTTATTTGTGGAATTTAAGAAACAAAACAAATGAGCAAAAGGGAAAAAAATAGAGAAAGAGTGAGGGAACCAAGAGACAGACTCTTAACTATAGAGAACAAACAGATAGTTACCAGAAGGGAGGTGGGTAGGGTGATGTGTTAAATAGGTGGTGGGGTTAAGGACTGCACTTATTTTGATGAGCACCAGGTGTATAGAATTGTTGAATCATTATATTGTACACCTGAAACTAATATTACTCTATGTGTTAACTGGAATTTAAATTTTTTTTAAAAAGTCTATTTTGTCTGATGCAAGTATTGCTACTCTGGGTTTCTTCTACTTCCATTTGCATGGTTAGTTTTCTCTATCCCCTCACTTTACAGTCTACAGGTATCTTTAGGTCTGAAATGAGTCCTTTGTAGGCAGCATGTAGATGGGTCTTTTTTTATCCACTCTGACACCCTCTGTCTCTTGGAGTTTTTAGTCCACTTATATTCAAAGTAATTATTTTGATAGGTATGTATTTATTGCCATTTTGTTACTTCATTTATAGTTGTTTGGGTAGCTTTTCTCTGATCTTTTCTTCTCTTTATCTCTTCCATGGCTTGTTGGTTTTCTTTAGTGATATACTTGAATACCTTACTCTATTTTTTGCATATCTATTACTGTTTTTTTGATTTGTAGTTACTATTCAATTTATATATAACATCTTCTGCATATAGCAGTCTGTATTAAACTGATGGTCACTTAATTTTGACCTCATTCTTTACTCTTCTCCCCTTCACATTTCAGTATTTGGTATCATATTTTATATCCTCTTATTTTATGCATACCTTGATTGACTTTTACAGAAACACTTATTTTTACTGCTTTTGTGTTTTTTATTTTTCATATTCTTACTTATAGTCTTTCCTTTCCATTCAAAGGGACCTCTTTAATATTTCTTTTAGAGCTAGTTCAGTGGTTATGAAATCCTTTAGTTTTGATTGTCTGAGAAACTACCTCTCCTTCATTTCTGAATAACAGCCTTACTAGATAAGAGTATTCTTGGATACAGATTTTTCCCTCCACACTTTAAATACATCATGCCACTCCCTTCTGGAAAATCACCTTATAGCCTTATGGGGTTTCCTTTATATGTAACTATCTTTAATTCTCTTGTAACTTTTAAAATTCTTTATCACTATTTTTTGCCACTTTAATTACTATGTGTCTTGGTGTGGACCTCTTTGGGTTGAATTTGTCAAGGGCTCTCTGTGCCTCCTGGAACAAGATGTCTGTCTCCCTCCCCAGATTTGGGAAGTTTTCAGCTATTATTTTTTCAAGTACATTTTCAGCCTCCCCTTTTTTCTCTTCCCCTTCAAGGATCCCTAAAATGTGAATGTGATTATGCTTAATGGGGTCACTGAGTTATTTAGGTGTATTCTCATTATGCCGTATTTGTTTGTCTCTCCCTTGTTCAGCTTGATTGCTTTCCATTCTATCCTCTAGGTCACTGATACATTCCTCTGCTTCCTGTAACCTACTATTCAATCCATCCATTGTATTTTTAATTTCATTTATTGAGTTCTTCATCTCTGGTATGTTATTTTAATCTCTTTGTCCAGGGTCTCACTGATACCGTCTACTTTTTTCCAAAGTCCAGTGAGTATCTTTATAATCATTAAATTCTCTATCAGGCATATTATTTCTATTCCACTTAGATCTCCTGCTGTTATTTTGCCATGTTCTTTCATTTGGGACAAATTCTTCTATCTCATTTTGTCTACCTCTCCATTTTTATGTGTTAGGAAAGTCATTTATGTCCTTTGCTCTAAAAAGTAGTGGCTTTACAAACTGTGGAAAGAGCCAAGATGTCCATCGACAGATGAATGGATAAAGAAGATGTGGTATATATATACAATGGAATATTATGCAGCCATCAAAAAGAATGAGATCTTACCATTTGCAACGACGTGGATGGAACTGGAGGGTATTATGTTGAGTGAAATAAGTCAAACAGAGAAAGACATGTATCATATGATCTCACTGATAAGAGGAATTCTTAATTGCAGGAAACAAACTGAGTGTTGCTGGAGTGGGGGGTGGGGTGGGAGGGATGGGGTGACTGGGTGATAGACACTGGGGAGGGTATGTGCTCTGGTAAGCGCTGTGAATTGTGCAAGACTATTGAATCTCAGATCTGTACCTCTGAAACAAATAATGCAATATATGTTAAGAAAAAAAAAAAGAAGAAGAAGAAGGTAGCGGGAGGGGAAGAATGAAGCGGGGGAAATCAGAGGGGTAGATGAACCATGAGAGACGATGGACTCTGAAAAACAAACAGGGTTCTAGAGGGGAGGGGGGTGGGAGGATGGGTTAGCCTGGCGGTGGGTATTGAGGAGGGCACATTCTGCATGGAGCACTGGGTGTTATGCACAAACAATGAATCATGGAACACTTCATCTAAAACTAATGATATAATGTATGGGGATTAACATAAGAATAAAAAAAAAAAAGTAGTGGCTTTATGAAGAAGAGGTCCTGTAGTGCCCTGCAATGCAGTGTCCTCTGTTCATCAGAACCTGGCACTTCAGAGGAGTCTCCTATGTGTGTTGCTTCTGTCCTGCTATTGTGTCTGAGTATCTTTTCCTTTCAGTCTAGACTTCTGTACTGAATCTCTGCCTGTTGTGGGCAGTGCTTGCTCTCTGTGGTGTCAATGAAACCCAGACAGGCTAGCTCTCAGGAGACATAACTGCAGGAGGGCTCACAGTGGGGTGGTGCATTTGCACTGAGCTGTTAGTCCTAGGAATGCTCCCCCAAAGTGCAGCAGTGGCCAGGAGCATGGTGCATGTTAGTGGCAGCAGCCAGGGTGCAGTATGTGTGGCTGCCAAGGTGGCCAGGATCATGTCGTGGCTGGCCACAGTGTGAAGCATCTGTGAGCCCAGGGGCTGGGCATGGAGCAAGGTGGTGGCTGGATAAGGCACTCACAGCATTAGCAAAATTTGTGCTGAACCAGTAGTCTTAGGTTGGCTCCCCCAAAGCAAGGTGGTCACCAGGGGTACAGTGCATGTTAGCAGTAGCAGATGGGGATGCAGTGTGGTGTCTCTCTCTCAATCAGATGGAAGCCCCCAAATGTGGGGCAATGATTGGGTGAAAGCCAATGATCGGGCAGTGAAAGGATTCACCCAAGACAGAACAAAAGAGATAGAAGTTTATTGAATATACTGCGAGGGAATGTGGAAGGGGGGAATACACAGCAAAGGTGAGGCTGTCTGCAATGAGGCAGTGGATGGGGACCATATTTAAAGTGAGAAGGTGAGGAGGTATTTTGGTAACTGTGCCTAGTTGTAAGTAACCCATTGGTTAGTTAGGGCTTATGGATACTTTGAGGTGGGTCGCCTGATGGGCCTGTCTGTATTCAGCCAGGTGGTCACTGTGGGCCCTTTCTACATTCCATTGCTCAAGACTGTCAGCCTAAAAATAGCCTCTACAGGTGGCATGCTGCAGTGGTGACAATCTGGGGCATATGGTGTCTGTGTCTCTGCTAGCTGGGCGTGAATTGTGGCAGAAGCTGAGGTCTTGTGGTGTCTCTACCTGTGGTGGGTGGGTGCGGCACACATAGCAGTGAGCAAAATTTATGCTGAGCCATTAGTCCAAAACTGGATCTCCTAAGCGACGGCCATGTCATGGGGGATGCAGTGCCTGGAGGCAGCAGTTGGGCGGGATGTGCAACATTAAAACAATTCACGCTAAGTCCAGTTCCGAGGCTAGAAGCCTTGGAGTGGGCCAGTCCTCAGTGGGTGGAGCACAGTGTTAGCAGGTTAGGTAGCAAGTATATATGTAGCACCACCTTCTGCAGGTGGCTCTGTGTTTATGCTGGGGGATTGGGGAGGAAAATGGCAGCTGCCAGCCCCTTTGTTCCCAGAAAAGACCCCCAACATGCTCTAAAATCCTTATTAAGGAATATCTCTCCCATTTGTCTCAGGTGTTGTGCAAACCGTCCATTCTATATTGCCTCTCTGCAGGCTGTTGTCTTTTTAAGGGTGGGGATTCAGCTATTACTTGCCCTCCAGGCTAGTCCAGTGCTGAGTCAGCTGACTTTTAAAGCTCTAGGCTCCAAGCCCCCCTGGTTATACAAACTCACAGAATTCAGTCCATCTGGTTTTCAAGACCAGACATTATGGGGATTCATTTTCCCCATGTGGGCTTGCTGGTGTTTTCCACTTTCCATGCCTATAACTCCCTCCTGCGGGCAGCTCCCAACCTCTGTTTCTACCCTTTCTAACCTCCCAGATTCAGCTTCTTCCCTACATTTAGTTGTGGAGTTTGTTCTGCCAGTCTTCAGATTGGTCTCTGGTTTATTGACTCAGATATGAGTGATATCTAGTTGTGACCATGGGACAAGGTGAGCTTAGGGTCCTACTACTCTGTCATCTTTCTGGAACCTCCTTGCCTTTTTGTTATCTTAATGGCTTCCTTGGCTACAAAAGCTTCTCATTTTGATGTAAGTCTCAACAGTTTATTTTTACTTTTGTTTCCCTTGCCTGAGGAAACATATCTAGAAAAATGTTGCTGTAACCAATGCCATAGCAATTACTATCTCTTCTAGGTTTTTTTTATGGTTTTAGATCTCACATTTAGGTCTTTAACTCACTTTTAGTTTATTTTTGTTTATAGTTTAAGAAAGTGGTCAAGTTTTATTCTTTTGCATTGTAGCCATCCAGTGTTTCTAATACCATTTGTGTAAGAGAGTGTCTTTACCCCATTGCATAGTCTTGCCTTCTTTGTCAAAGATTAATTGGCCATATATATCTGCATTTATTTCTGGGCTCTTGATTCTATTGATTGATGTGTCTATTTTTGTGCCAGAACCATACTGTTTTGATTACTACATCTTTGTAGTATATCTTGGAATCTGGGATTGTGATACCTCCATCATGGTTCTTCTTTCTCAAGATCACTTTGGCTATTCAGGGTCTTCTGTGATTCGAAATAAATTTTAGTGTTATTTGTGTTAGTTCTGTGAAAAATGCTATTGGTATTTTGATAGGAATTGTACTGAATCTGTAGATTGCTTTGGGTAATATTGACACTTTAACAATATGAATTTTTCCAATCCATGATCATGGAATATCTTTCCATTTGTTTGTGTCATCTTCAATTTCTTTCATCAATGTTTTTTCAGTTTTCAGAGTACAGCTCTTTCACCACATCTAATATCATACTCAGTGTGGAAAAACAGAACTTTTCTTCTAAGATCACACAGAAGACAAGGACCATTTTATTCAAACCCTTTTATTCAACATAGTACTAGAAGTCCTAGCCACAGCAATCAGACAAGAAATAAGAGGCATCCATATTGGTAAATAAGTTGAGCTGTCTCTATTTGCAGATAACATAATGCTATATTCAGAAAATCCCAAAAATTCCACTAAAAAACTACTAGAAGTAATAAATGAATTCAATAAAGTTGAAGAATACAAAATTAATACCTAGAAATAAGTAGTGTTTCTATATACTAATAACAAAGTAGCAGAAAGAAAAATTAGAAAACACCATTTATAACTGCACTCCCCCCAAAAAAAACAGAACACCTAAGAATAAACCTGTACTCTGAAAACTATAATACATGGAACTGTTTAGAGTGGTATGTTGTAAGAGAAGCTGTAATGAGGGTCTTCCTTCCAAAATAGGAGATAAATTTATCAGGTGCTTTTATAAAATAACAATTTATTCCTGATCTTTTATAATACCTGGTTTATCATGTAATGTTTCATATAAAATTAGATACAATGTCTTCAATTATACTAACTACAAAGTTAGTGTATTATTAAAGTATAACAAACTTTTATTACTATATAACATGTTTTAAATTTACAGGAGTCAGATGATATTCTTTTGTCATTTTTATATTTCAATATTAACAAAAGTGTGTTATGGTTCACAATATAAATATTTTAATGAAAAATTATCAAGAGTACTCAAGGAAGATACACACTAAATATTAATGTGGGGGGGGGAGCAAAAATCAATGACATCACAGGGAATTCCAAGGCTAGTTTCAAAGAGAGAGTCTATAGTAGAGAGCAAGTTTTCACAATACGCAATGAATAGTGTAAATCTAGACTATATGCCTGGCTTAGATATTGACTTGTAAGGACACCTGTGCTTTAGGAACAGAATTCCATCATGAGACTGGAAGCCAGAACTTTATAAAATAGGTAGCCAAGGTTCATCACTGAGAAATTTGAGATTCAAAAGGACGTTTTCTTTTCTCCTAGTTGTCCAAACCATTGTCAAATTCTCTTCAATATGTAATATCTTACAATTTTTCTTTTTAAATTTAATAATATATGTTGAAAAATACTGAAATGTTCCTCTATTTCTGGAATAAACTCCAGAAGCATATTCTTTTTCATACACTCATTTCTGTTGATAATTCTGATCCATATATTTTGTAAGTATTTTTCAAAATATAAATCAGTCATTCAAAATAACATTAATAGGAGGAGTGAACAACTTTCATGATTTAATTCTATTTCTATATGCCTGCAAATGATACTGGAATTAAAACTTTTACAAGTACTCACTTTACAGTAACATTCAAAAACATGAAATATTTAGGGTTAACTTTAAGAATTAAAGATACCTAAATAAATGGAACAATATGTCATGCTCACAGTTTGAAAATCATAACATTATGAATATGTCCATTCTCTACAAATTCTTCTATAGATTTTTAAAAATCCCAATCAAAATTCCATCAGAATTACTTTTTTCTTTAGGAGGTGTGAGTAGAAATAGAAAAGTTGATTCTAAATTTTACATAGTAATACAAAAACCTAAAATCACCAAATC
Organism: Mirounga angustirostris; assembly: GCF_029215605.1. Taxonomy (NCBI): domain Eukaryota; kingdom Metazoa; phylum Chordata; class Mammalia; order Carnivora; family Phocidae; genus Mirounga; species Mirounga angustirostris. The sequence goes on from NW_026991710.1 coordinate 166,439,668, forward strand.
CATATTGATAAAATTAAAAAGAAATACAAAATATGAAGATACATTTTACCTGATTTAATGAGTTAAGGTAAGAAGAGCTGGTATTGGTATAAGGATAGATATATGGAACAATGGAACACAAAGTATGTGGTATATTGTTTTCAACATAGGTACCAAGAAAAATATCATTTTTCAACAAATGGGCCTAGAACAATTGAAAATACATATAGAAAAAAAATACCCTTATACTTACAAATATTACTTAAAATGGATCATAGATATACACATAAAAGCTAAAATCAATAAACTTCTTGAAGAACACTTATGAGAAATCTTCACAATCTTGGGATGGATAAGGCACAAGTGGTATAATGCATAAAGGAAAAAAATGATAAACTGAACTTCATCCAATTAAAAACTTTGACTTTTTGAAAGATATCATTAAGAAAATACAAGCCAAGTCACATACTGGGAGAAAATCTTACAAAAGACTTGTATATAGTTTATATTAAGAATTTCTATAACTACATAATAGAAAAAGCAAACAACCCTATAAATATGTGCAAAATGTTTGAACAGACACTTTAAAAAGGAGAAATATGAATGTCCCATAATCATATGAAACATTGTCCAATATAATTAGTCATCAGAGAAATACAAATTAAAACCACAATGCACACATTCAAATGACTAAAATGAAAAAGACTGGCAATAACAGTCGATGATGATGTTGATGATGATAAGGAACAGCTACCACTCTCATACACAGATGTTTGAAATGTAAAATAATACAATATTTGGGAAAGCAGTTTGACATTTTATTATAGATTTAACAGTAAATTAACATATGACCCAGCAATCTTACTCCTAGATATTTACCGAACAGAAATGAAAACATAAGTCAATAAAGATTTGAACATGAATATTCTTTGGAAGCATTTTTCATAATAGTCACAAATGAAAACAACCTAAATGTTCATTAATAATTTCATGGATAAACACTCCATTATATAAATATAATGAAGACCACCTAGACACATCATAAGTTTTTTTGTTGAAAACCAAATATAAGGTCATAATGCCTTTGTAGATACAACACAGATGGGTTCTATGGATCATCTGGCTAGGTATGGCAGGCAGAAGCAGAATTAGGCACTGATGTCTTCAGTGACAATGGGACAGATGGTTAAAAATAGAACTACCTTATGATCCAGCAGTATCATACTGGGTATTTACCCAAGGATACAAAAATACTGATTTGATGGGATACAAGCACCCCAAGGTTTACAGCAGCATTATCAACAGTAACCAAATTATGGAGAGAGTCCAATTGTCCACTGACTGATGAATGGATAAAGAAGATGTGGTATATATACACAATGGGATATTACTCAGCCATAAAAAAGAATGAAATCTTGCCATTTGCAACAGTGTGGATGGATCTAGAGAGTATTACGTTATACCAAATAAGTCAGTCAGAGAAAAACATATGCCATTTGATTTCCCTCACATGTAGAATTTAAGAAATAAAACAGTGAACTTAGGGGGGAAAGAAAGAGGCAAACCATAAAAGAGACTCTTAACTATAGAAAACAAACTGAGAGTTTATGGAGGTAAGGTGGGCAGGGTATGGTCTAAATGGGTGATGGGTTTTAAAGAGGGCATTTGTTGTGATGAGTACTGGGTGTTATATATAAGTGATGAATCACTGAATTCTACTACTGAAACTAATATTACATTGTCTGTTAACTAACTGGAATTTAAATAAAAATTTGGGGAGAAAAAAACAATTTCACACAGTTTTAACAAAACATTAATGTAGATTTCTGAATTTCAGAATTATTTTAATTTTCTAAGAAAAGAAAAAAAAAAACTACATTTGACCAGATGGACTAATAGATCAACATTCCATCCAAAAGCACAAGAATACGTATTTTTCTCAAGTGCAAATGAAACAGTCTCCATTTTAGATCATGTGTTGTCCACAAAGGAAGTCTCAGTAGTTTTAAGAAGACTAAAATCTTGTCAAGCATCTTTTCTGACAAAGGTATGAAAGAAGAAATCAATTGCAAGACGAAAACTGGAAAAATTACAAATATGTGGTGGCAAAACAATATGCTAGTGAATAACCAATAGGTCAATGAAGAAATTTTTAAAAAATCAAAATATACCTTGAGACAAATGAAAATTTAAATGCAACACAGAAAAACGTATGTGATGCAGCAAAAGCAGTTCCAAGTGGGAAATACACAGCAGTATAGGCTTATCTCAAGAAACAAAAAAAATCTCAAACAATCTAACTTTATAGTTATAAAGGAGGTAGAAAAAGAAGAAAGTTAGTAGAAGGAAGAAAATTAAAAAATCAAATGGAAAAAAATTAAATGGAGACTGAAAACTCAATAGAAAAGATCAATGGAAACTAAGAGCCAATTCTTTCAAAAGATTAAAAATATGACAAACTTTTAGCAAGACTCACCAAGAAAATGAGAGGTTTCATAAATAAAATTAGAAATGGAAAAGGAGAGGTTACAACTGATACCAAGAAATACAAAGGTTCATAAGAGACTACTATGAACAAGTATATGCCCATAAATAGAACAACTTAGTAAAAATGGATAAATTCCTAGAAATACATATACTAAAACTGAATTATGAAGAAATAGAAAATATGAATAGATTGACTACTAGTAAAGAGATGGGGTCGGTAATCAAACCTCCTAAGAATCATAAGACCAACTCGACCATTCTCTAACACTGTACACAAAGATAAACTCAAAATGGATGAAAGACCTCAATGTGAGACAGGAATCCATCAAAATCCTAGAGGAGAACATAGGCAGTAACCTCTTTGACATCAGCCACAGCAACTTCTTTCAAGACACGTCTCAAAAGACAAGGGAAACAAAAGCGAAAATGAACTTTTGGGACTTCATCAAGATAAAAAGCTTCTGCACAGCAAAGGAAACAGTCAGCAAAACAAAGAGGCAACCCACAGAATGGGAGAAGATATTTGCAAATGACACTACAGGCAAAGGTCTGATTTCCAAGATCTATAAAGAACTTCTCGGGCACCTGGGTGGCTCAGTTGGTTAAGCAACTGCCTTCAGCTCAGGTCATGATCCTGGAGTCCCGGGATCGAGTCCCGCATCGGGCTCCCTGCTGAGCAGGGGGTCTGCTTCTCCCTCTGCCCTCTTCCCTCTCGTGCTCTCTGTCTCTCATTCTCTCTCTCTCAAATAAATAAATAAATAATAAAATCTTAAAAAAAAAAAAAAGAACTTCTCAAACTCAACACCCAAAAAACAAATAAGTCAAAAAATGAATAGAAGACATGAACAGACACTTCTCCAAAGAAGACTTACAAATGGCTAACAGACACATGAAAAAAATGTTCATCATTAGCCATCAGGGAAATTCAAATCAAAACCACATTGAGATACCACCTTACACCAGTTAGAATGGCAAAAATTGACAAGGCAAGAAACAACAAATGTTGGAGAGGTTCTGGAGAAAGGGGAACCCTCTTGCATTGTTGGTGGGAAAGCAAGTTGGCACAGCCACTTTCGAAAACAGTGGGGAGGTGCCTCAAAAAATTAAAAATAGAGGTACCCTATGACCCAGGAATTGCATTACTGGGTATTTACCCCAAAGACACAGATGTAGTGAAAAGAAGGGCCATATGCACCCAAATGTTCATAGCAGCAATGTCCGCAATAGCCAAATAGCCTGTGGAAAGAGGCGAGATGCCCTTCAACAGACGAATGGATAAAGAAGGTGTGGTCCATATATACAATGGAATATTACTCAGCCATCAGAAAGGATAAATACCCAACTTTTACATCAACATGGATGGGACTGGAGATTATGCTAAGTGAAATAAGTCAAGCAGAGAAAGTCAATTATCATATGGTTTCACTTATTTGTGGAACATAAGGAATAGCATGGAGGACATTAGGAGAAGGAAGGGAAAAATGAACAGGGGGAAATCAGAGGGAGAGATGAACCATGAGAGACTATGGACTCTGAAAATCAAACTGAGGGTTTTAGAGGGGAGGGGGGTGGGGGAATGGGTTAGCCCAGTGATGGGTATTAAGGAAGGCACATACTGCATGGAGCACTGGGTGTTATACGAAAACAATGAATCATGGAACACTACATCAAAAACTAATGATGTACTGTATGGTGACCAACATAACATAATAAAATTAAATTAAATTAAAAAATAAAAAGAATCATAAGACCAAGACCAGATGGCTTCAGTGGTGAATTCTTCCAAACATTCACAAAAGGTTTAATACTTACTTTCCTAAACTCTTCCTGAAAACTGTAGAGGAGGGATCATTTTCAAATTTACTTGATGAGGCCTGAATACAAATTATTCAGGCACTTAAGTATCTATCCTTTACACACTTATTCATCTTTCATGCATATATTTCATGTGTATTTTATATCACAATGAAATGATAAGTATGACATAAATATTTATTGTTAAAGTGGGCAGAGAACTTCCTTTCAAGGGAACTAAAATATACTAAAGTATGTTTTAAGAAAGAGAATATAATTTAAATGAAATTCTTTCAGAAGGGAACTGTGACATGCAAAGAAAAATACTAATAACCAAAAGGAACAATAGGTAAAATAAAGAAAGTATTTTGAGAATAAAATCTTCAGGGTATTTTCTAATGAAAAGCACAGAGGTGACAGAAATATACTATTTACAAGAATTTTATGTAAGTTAAATCCCATTATTTTGGAGGTGGCCTAGATATGGTTAAATATGTATGCTAAGAATGCAAGAATAATCACTAGAGGGAAAGAAAAAGTACAGATCCACTAAATTGTTGCAATAAATGGTGGAAGAAAGAAAAAGCATGAAGTTTCAAAAGAAATGAACAAAAATTCAATTAAAAAATAAACATGGCAAAATGAACATAGAAAATATGAAAATTTTGAGACAACTAAACATAAAAAGTATGCAATCTAGAGGAGTGTAAAGAGTCAAAACAGCTAAACGTAATGAGATATCCTAGAGAAGATCCTGGTATCAGAAAGAAGCTATTTGGTAAAAAGAAAAGACATCCAAATAAATTGTGGACTTTGGTTAATTAAAAATATGCAAAAATATTAATCACAATAATGTTTAAGAGGATAATATGATAAATCAAAGACAGATTGGATAGTAAATCAAAACCCAATGTAGATCTTGAGCTTACTAGTACAGAAAAACTAAATGAGAAGGGAAATATCAGGGAAATACTGACTAACAAAAGCTAATTTGTGCATAGATATATAGATATGTCAGACCAAATAGACTTTAAAACAACATTAGAGATAAAGAGATTCAGCATTTGAATATAAAAGTTAAATTTCTAGGAAGATATAACAATCATAATATGTCTCCACTGTAGAAAACAGCTTCAAAAAACAAAGTATAAATTGAAGAATATATACTGAGAATTAGGCAAATCCAACAGCATAATTGTAGGTATCAATATTATCTCTCAGGTACCAAGAGTTCAGGTGAATAAAATCCATAAAAATACAGAAGATTTGAGGCATTCACTTAAAAATTATCATGCAATCAAGTTCTATATATAGGAATTTTGTTTCTAATAATTCAAGAGTTTATATCTTCTCAAATGAACATGGAACATTCCAAAAACTCACCATGCATAAGTGTGTGAAAACAGGCACAACAAAATGCAGTGATTAGCCATCTTACCAAGCACAACTAATAAAAGGGTAAGAGCAAAAAGCTAAATATAACAATAAAAAACCAAGGATTATTATTAATCTAATTCTGTGAAGTCGATTTAAAATAAATGACATTCCCTCAGATGCAAGGATGGAAATTAGGAGATGAGGAGGTACAACATACATGTAGTAACAGTGAACCCATGCAGGCACTTTGAGGAATTCACATACTTGAGGTGATAATTACAGGATTGATGTTACCAATGTTTATGATACAGGAAGGCAGGTGTTACTATTAACCGTTACACCATAAAGAAAATCTACCTCTTTAATCCATGCTACACTTATGCTTTACTTAAACTTTTCAAATGCTTCAAATTCAGGATGAGTCAGTTATCACATGCCCATATCTCTGTATCTTGGATGTTTAATAAAATGGTAGCCACAAACTCTTTCAAAAAGGGTCCTCCTACATCACATCTACATTTATAAAACTACATGAAAAACACAAAAACAAATCTTTAGATTAATTAGAAATGTTTGTCACTAACCTCTGCAAGACCGCAATCACATTGTTCGGGAGGTTCCACAATTCCATTGCCACAAGTTGCTGCTGTTCTTCCTTGGTAAACCACTTCTGAAACTGTTTGATTCCGAAGACATTCAAATTCAGGCTGTGAAACCATACGCTTAAATCTATCCATGCTGCAACTGCTAAAAAACTTTACACCATGGGAATATCTAAAAATAAATTATATTCCTCAGATAAATGGAATAAAATGGAATAAAATCACTATCAAAATAACACTCTATGAATTACTGAAAAGTACCATAAATTCTGTAATACTGCACTTACAGAGGAGCCAAGAAGGAAGGGAGAGGATTTTTACCTTTAATACAAGTTGTAAATAAAAGCAATGTTTATTTCTATTGTAATTCAATATAATAGACATCTAGCAAGTAGAGGAAGTTAAGTGACATGAGTTAAAATATATTAAAACACAAATAATGTTTGCCATACAAAAAATCTCTCTTTAACTATGTTCTACTATTATTTTCATTATGATTGCCAACATCCCAATTATAATCATTATTATAAGCACTAATTATAAGAAAATGAAACATACTAGAAAAATTTATGTGGAAAACTGAAGAAATAATAAGTGTTACAGGAAAAATGAGAATCATTTGTATTTTGATAATAAAATTAATCAATTAAAATATCTCAACACTAATTATATAAAATATATAAGCCCTAGATTTGTTTTATTTTGTTACCTTTTGAAATATTTCTGTACTTCTACATGCACTATTTAATGAATTTTTATTTCATTTTGTAACAATCTACAACTTAGAGAAATGACAAAAAAATAGACCAAAAAATAAATTTTTCCCAAAACAATGAATAAGTTGCCAAACATGATCCTAATAACTCTAAATATTTTAATGTATAATTCCTACATAGACATTAATTCTAAAAAAAGACCCTTCAAAATCAGGAAATAATGTCATCCAAATTTCACCATCATCACAATATTGGCACTTTATAGCAAAAAGATCCAGTTGAGAGTCAACCATTGCATTTTTTCTTCAATTTTTTTCTCTCCAAATTTTTATTTAAATTCCAGTTAGTTAACATGCAGTGTAACATTGCTTTCTGGTATAGAATTTAGTTATTCATCACTTACATGAGACTCCCAGTGGTCATCACAATGCTCTTCTTAATATCCATCACCCATTTTAACCCATCCCCCCACAAAACCTCCCCTTCAGCAAACCTGTTTTATTTCTATAGTTAAGAGTCTCTTTTATGGTTTGCCTCTCTGTTTTTCCCCTAAGTTCACTGTTTTATTTCTTAAATTCTACATGTGAGGGAAATCATATGGCATTTGTTTTTCTCTGACTGACTTATTTGGTATAACATAATACTCTCTAGATCCAGCCACACCATTGCAAATGGCAAGATTTCATCCTTTTTATGGCTGAGTAATATCCCATTGTGTATATATACCACATCTTCTTTATCCATTCATCAGTCAATGGCCACTTGGGCTCTCTCCATAATTTGGCTACTGATGATAATGCTGTTACATAAACCTCAGAGTGCATGTATCCCATAAAATCAGTATTTTTGTATCCTTTGGGTAAATACCCAGCTATGCAACTGATGGATCATAGGGTAGTTCTATTTTTAACTTTTTGAGGAAACTCTATACTGTTCTCCAGACTGGCTGCAGCAGTTTGCATTCCCACCAACAGTGTAAGAGGGTTCCCCTTCTCTGCATCCTTGCCAACACCTGTTTCTTGTGTTGTTAATTTTAGCTATTCTGACAGGTGTGAGGTGATATCTCATTGTTGTTTTGATTTATATTTCCCTGATGATGAGTGATGTTGAGCATCTTTCCATGTGTCCATTAGCCATCTGGATGTCATTTTTGGAAAAATGTCTGATCATGTTTTCTGCCCATTTCTTGACTGGATTATTTGTTTTTTGGGTGTTGAGTTCATTGATAGGTTCTTTATAGATTTTGAATACTAACCCTTTATCAGATATGCCCTTTGCAAATATCCTCTCCCATTCCGAAGGTTGACTTTTAGTTTTGTTGATTGTTTCCTTCACTGTGAAGAAGATTTTATCTTGATGAAATCCCAATAGTTCGTTTTTGCTTTTGTTTCCCTTGCCTCCAGCAATGTGTCTAATAAGAAGTTGCTATGGCTGAGGTCAAAGAGGTTGCTGTCTGCTCCCCTCTAGGATTTTGATGGCTTCAGGTCTCACATTTAGGTCTTTCATTCATTTTGAATTTATTTTTGTGTGTGGTATAAGAAAGTGGTCCAGTTTCATTCTTCTGCATGTTGCTATCCAGTTTTCCCAGCACCATTTGTTGAAGAAACTTTTTTCCATTGGATATTCTTTCCTGCTTTGTCAAACATTAGTTGACCATATAGTTGTGGGTCCATTTCTGGGTTTTCTATTCTGTTCCATTGATCTCTGCATCTGTTTTGGTTCCAGTACCATACTATCTTGATGACTACAGCTTTACAATATAGTTTGAAGTCCAGAATTGAGATGCCTCCAGGTTTACTTTTCTTTTTCAAGATTGCTTTGGCTATTCAGGGTCTTTTGTGGTTCCATACAGACTTTAGGACTGTTTGTTATATTTTTGTGAAAAAGGCTGTTGGTGTTTTCATAGGGATTGCATTAAATGTAGAGATTGCTTTGGATAGTATAGACATTTTAACAATATTTGTTATTCCAATCCATGAGCATGGACTGATCTTCCACTTCTTTGTGTCATCTTCAATTTCTTTCATCAGTGTTTTAGAGTTTTCAGAGTACAGATAATTCCCCTCTTTGGTTAGGTTCATTCCTAGGTATCTTATGGTTTCTGGTGCAATGGCAAATGGAATCGATTCCTTGATTTCTCTTTCTGCTGCTTCATTATTGGTGTATAGAAATGCAACAGATTTCCATATATTGATTTGTATCCTAACACTTTATTGAATATGTGTATCAGTTCTGGCAATTTTTTGGTGGAGTCTTGGGTTTTCTGTATAGAGCATCATGCTGTTTGCAAATAGTGAAAGTTAGACTTTTTCCTTGATTATTTGGATGCCTTTTATTTCTTTTTGTTGTCTGACTGCTGAGGCTAGGACTTCCAGTACTGTGTTAAATAACAGTGTTGAGTAGACATCCCCGTCTTTTCTTACCATAAAAGAAAAGCTCTCAGTTTTTCCCCATTGAGGATAATATTAGTGGTGGCTTTTTCATATATGGCCATTATGATGTTGAGGTATGTTCCTTCTATCAAGAATTGATGTTGTACTTTGTCGAATGCTTTTTCTGCATCTATTGAGAGGATCATATTGTTCTTCTCCTTTCTTTTATTAGTGTGATGCATCACATTGATTGATTTGTCTATATCGAACCACCCCTGCAGCACAGGAGTAAGTCCCACTTGGTGGTGGTGAATAATCCTTTTACTGTACTGTTGAATCTGATTAGCCAGTAACATGATGAGAATTTTGGCATCCATGTTCATCAGGGATATTGGCCTGTAGTTCTCTTTTTTAGTGAGTCTTTGTCTGGTTTTGGAATCAGGGTAATGCTGGCCTCATATAATGATTGTGAATGTTTTTCTTTAATTTTTATTTTTTGGAATAGCTTGAGAATAGGTTTTAACTCTTCCTTAAATGTTTGGTAGAGTTCGTCTTTGAAGCTATCTGGCCCTGGACTTTTGTTTGTTGGGAGATTTTTGATTACTGGTTCAATTTCTTTGCTTGCTTTTAGTTGTTTTAGTTTTCTATTTCTTCATGTTTCAGTTTTGGTAGTTTGTATGTTTCTAGGAATTTATCCATTTCTTCCAGGTTGTCCAATGTGTTGGCATATACTTTTTCATAATATTCTCTTATAATTGTTTGTATATTTGTGGTATTGGTTGTTATTTCTTCTCTTTCATTTGTGATCTTTTTTTTAATTTGGGTCCTTTCTCTTTCTTTCTTGATAAGTCTTGCTAGGGGTTTATTAATTTTATTAATTTTTTCAAGGAACTAGCTCCTGGTTTCATTTATCTATTTTTTTTTTTTTTTAGTTTCTGTATCATTTTTTTCTGCTCTAATTTTTAATGTTTTTCCTTCTTCCATTGGCTTTAAGCTTCATTTGTTGTTCTTTTTCTAGTACCTTTATGTGTAAGATTAAGTTGCTTACTTGAGATTTTTCTTACTTCTTGAGGTAAGCCTATATTGCTATGTATTTCCCTCTTATGACACTTTTGCTGCATCCCAAAGATTCTGGACCATTGTGTTATCATTTTCATTTGTTTCCATGTATTTTATTATTTCTACTTTAATTTCCTCATTAACCCATTCATTATTTAGTTGCATGTTGTTTAACCTCCATGTATTTGTGGTCTTTTCCAATTTTTTCTTGTGGTATACTTGAAGTTTCATAGAGTTGTGGTCAGAAAATATGCATGGTATGACCGCAGTCTTTCTGTATTTGCTGAGGGCTGATTTGTGACCCAGTATATGATCTATCCTGGAGACTGTCCCATCTGTACTCAATCCTGCTGCTTTAGGATGAAATGTATCTGTGAAGTCCATCTGGTCCAGTGTGTCATTCAAAGCTATTGTTTCCTTGTTGAATTTCTGTTTAGATGATCTGCTTATTGGTGTAAGTGGGGTGTTGAAGTCCCCTATTATTATTGTATTATTATTAATGAGTTCCTTTATGTTTGTTATTAATTGTTTTACTTATTTGGGTGCTCCCATGTTGGGGAAATATATATCTACCTTTGTTAGATCTTCTTGTTGGATAGTCCCCTTTCTTAGGATACATTGCCCTTCTTCATCTCTTGTTATAGATTCAGTTTAAAATCTATTTTGTCTGATAAAAGTATTGCTACTCTGGCTTTCTTTTGATGTCCATTGGCATGATAAATGGTTTGCCATCCCCTCACAATCTGCAGGTGTCTTTAGGTTAAAAATGAGTCTCTTGTAGGTAGCATGTAGATGGGTCTTGTTTTTTATCCATTCTAACACCCTATCTTGTGATTGCAGTGTTTAATCCATTTACATTTAAAGTATTATTGATAGATATGTCTTTAGTGCCATTTTATTATTGTTTTGTCGTTGCTTCTGGAGATTTTCTCTTTTCCTTTCTAGTCTTTGTCTCTTTTGGTCTCTCCTTCCCACTCAAACAGTCCCCTTTAATATTTCTTGCAGGGCTAGTTTAGTGATCAAGAACTCCTTTAGTTTTTGTTTCCCTGGAAAACTCTATCTCTTCTTCTATTCTGAATGATAGCATTGCTGAATAAAGTATTTGTGGCTGCAGATTTTTCCCATTCAGCATGTTGAATATATCACGCCACTTCCTTCTAGCTTGTCACATTCCCGTGGAGAGATCTGCAGCTAGCCCTATGGGTCTTCCCTTTTTTTTTTTTTTTTTTTTAGATTTTATTTTTTTATTTTTTGAGAGAGAGAGACAGAGATAATGAGAGAGAGAGCACAAGTGGGTAGGAGAGGGAGAAGCAGGCTCCCCACAGAGCAGGGATCCCGATGCGGGACTCAATCCCAGGACCCTGGGATCATGACCTGGGCCAAAGGCAGACACTTAACCGACTGAGCCACCCAGGCGCCCCTGGGTCTTCCCTTCTAAGTTAAGGACTTCTTTTGTTCTTGCTGCTTTAGGATTTTTTATCACTATATTTTGTAAATTTAACTACAGTATGTCTTAGCATTGGCTTGCTTTTGTTGATTTTAATGGGAGTTCTCTGTGCCTCCTGGATTTGGGATTCCAGATTAGGGAAGTTTCCTTCCCCAGATTAAGGAAGTTTTCAGCTATTATTTCCTCAAATAAACTTTCTGCCCCCTTTTCTGTCTACTCTTTTTCTGGGACTCCTACAATATGAATGTTATTACATTTGGTGGAGTCACTGATTTCCCTAAGTCTGTCTCATGATCCATAATTATTATTTCTCTCTTTTGTTCAATTTCATTTTTTTCCATTATTCTCCCTTCCATATCACTTATTCGTTCCTCTGCTTCTTCCATCTTTGTGGTCATTACATCCAGTTTGTTTTGAATCTTAGTTATTGCATTTTTCATTTCTGATCATTTTTTAATGCTTTTATCTCTGTGGTGAGGGCCTCCCTGAAGTCTTCCATTCTTTTCTCAAGCCCAGCAAGTATCCTTATGATTGTTCTCTAAATTCCCCATCAGGCATATTACTTATATCTGTTTCACTTAGATATCTGGCTGTGACCTTTTCTTACTCTTTCTTTTGAGATGAATTCCTTTGTCTTGGCATTTTGTCTAAGTCTCGTTTCTTCTTCTGTGCATTACAGAAGCCTGTTATGTTTCCTGCTCCTGAGAGTAATGACCTTATGAAGAGGAGGTCATATAGTGTCCAGGGCCTGGCACTTTAAAGAGTGTCTCTGGTGTGTGCTGCATGTACTCTGCTGCTGTGTTTTGGCTGCTCTATCCTTCCAGGAGGTCATCTGCAGAGGCTGTCCTTGGTGGGAGTGGGCAGTGTTTAGACCTTGTCCAGAGTGTGGCAAGTTTTAACTAGATGTGCTCTGGTCTGCTTGTTAAATAATACCTGATGCTACTTCCACTAGGACAAAAGCCTTACAGAACTCTGTTCAGGAGACAGTGCATGCAGGGGTTTCTGCTGGTTTTGTGGGGAAGGGGCCCCGCTGGGCTGGGACTTAGGCACACTTGCCTGAGAAAAGCAGTACCAGCAGAGTGCAGGTGGGTGGGACTTAGTGTAAGCAGGTTAGGCAGCCAGTATCCATGCTGTGCTGTTTACTGAAGCTATTTTATGCTATGGGGCAGGGGAAGGAAGCCAGCTCCTTTATCCCCAGAGAGGGGTCTCTATGCTTGCTCTCAGGGAAGCACTCCTAGAAGAGCAAATAATCTCCCTTCTCAAGTGCCAGGTGTTTTTCAGATTGCTGTTTTCACACTGTCTCTGGGTTGCTTGCCTGCCTGGAACAGCACAGTGCACTATGGGCTTTATCCCAATGAAGCCTACTGACCTTTAAAACTCCAAACTTTAGGGATGTGCTATGGTGGGGGCCTATGCTGGTCTTTTGGGCAAGGGTCTGACCCTGCTGGGATGAATGCAGGTTTGACTGAGAAGGCAGGCACACTAAAGGGCAGGGAAATGGGCTTTGGAGCAAGCAGGCTAAACAGCCAGTGTCCATCCAGGTTAGCCTCCCCCAGCAGGTGTCTCTGTGCCTATGCAGGGGAGAGGGGGATGAGGGCATGGGGGTGGGGTTGGGGTTGGGGTAGGAAATGGTGCATGCCAGCTCTTTTGCCCCCAGAGGGTCATCTTTGTGACCACCACCTCTCACAGATGAGCTCCAGACAAGGGAACATCTCTCCCCTGTGCACCTTTAGGTGATCCTCCCAATCACTTGCTGTCTGCCCCCAGGGTGCTTGCCTGTCTTTTCCCCAGGAGTAGGGCAGTGCCCTCAGGGCTCTATTCCAGCTCTGCTGGCCATCCTCTAAAATCCCAGTCTTTGAGCCCTGCTGGTTGCAAAACCTCACAAAAATCAGCCCCTCTGGTTTTCTCAGCCAATGGATTTGGGGAAGTGTTCTCGCTGTTTGCTTCCCTGTGTGTTCCCTACCCCTCCTTTATCTGCTACCATGGCTCCCTGTCCTCTGCAGCACCTGGAATCCATTTCTCCCCCAATCCGTGTCTCTGCACCTCCTACCATCTCCATGTGGCCTCTTCTCTCCCTATAGTTGTGAAGTTTGTTCTGTCAGTTGTCAAGTTGATTTCTTGGGTGTTCAGAATGGTTTGATAGTTACCTAGTTGTGTTCCAGGTACTAGACAAGCCTAGGGTCTTCCTAGTATGCTGCCATTTTAGCTCCTCCTCAAACATTGTGTTTAATTCTCATGTCTCCTAAGTTTAGTTACCTACATTTTTGTTGTTGTTGTTGGACTACATGATCATGGAAAGTTTTGTGATTACAGACTGACTATTTGGTAGAATGTCCCTCAGTTTAGGATTATAAAATATTCCTCATAATTAAACTGAGGTTATGCATCTTGACAACACTATCACAGGAGTGTTGCTCAGTCTGTGTCATTGCATCCTAACAAATGGCACAGGATTTCAATTTGTTATATTACTGATGATAGTCATTTTGATTAGTTGATTAAGGTGTATCTGCTAGTTTTCACTCTGAAATTACTTTTTTCTTCTTATTAGTTAATAATTATCAGGAGAGAAATACTAAAATGGGTTATAATCCATTACTATCACTATTATTTATAACATTCAGATTCCCACATATTTAATTATTGGGAGCTGGCTTTGTGTCCCTTTGGTAAATCTCCATAATTATTTAAACACCTCTTAATTTTTTCATACAACATGTTCCAAGCTCATTTTTATTTTCTTTGCTTTATAACTGGAATCAATCATTCCTCCAAAGTGCCCCAGTTCTTTTTAGTGAGGAATAGTACTTTTAAAACATGATCCGGGTGATACATGTGCTATTAGTATTACTAGATTTTTTTTTAAGAGCAGAGATCAAGGCAATGCTAACATCTTAAGAAATATTCACAGCCCCTTTGCTCTTACCTACAATTTGCTATATCCCCACCAGTTCTGGCTCCTGCAATGACATGAGCTTACAGTCTCAGTAGGGACAACTTCTTAGTGTATGGCTTAGTCAATGATTTATAAGGTCAGTAAGACTTTTAGAGTTCTTATTGTCCTCCTATTTTATTTCCTGCTACACAGCTACTTCTGGTTACTTAGTTCTTTGTCAGTGGATTGGTCCCAGCTGCTGATATTTTTGGTGCATTTCAGTTTGGGAAACTTGTGGAATATGCTTTTGCTTCTTAGTTTGTTTTTCTAGTTTCACTCTGTATTTTGTGAGAGAATTGGGGGAGGCTAAAATACTATGCTGATACTTTTACCATTTGATTTCCATCCTCTCCCTTATTCCTAAAACATATTCCTCCCTAGGTAAGACTCCATTATCTTGGTCCTTCTTTCTAATATTTTCTTCCTTCCTGTTTCTTCTCATGGCATATCACTGGTTTCTCCTCAATTACTAAGCCTGTAAATATGAGAAGTACCCTTATCACTCTTTCAAACGACCTGTTCATGGTTTTAACTTCCACCAATACAGTGATGGCTCACACATTGTAAATTCCTTGTCCTCAGATCAGGACCTATATAACTGTGCATTTAATTCTAATGGATGACTTGTAATCCCCAAATTAACATAAACTACCCTCAAGACTTCTCCTCATTTTTCTGCTTTCCTAAAATACTTGCCTTTTTCAGTATCGGTTAATAATTATGATATCAAAAAGTCTACAAATAATTCTTCACATCTCCTTTTTTCTCTCAATCTTAATAAACTACTATAGATTATTATGAGAATCATCTCCAAAATATTACTATATTGTTCCCTCTGATATATTTTAATTCATTTTAAGATAATTTTTACTATCCATACTGCATAAATCAACTTAAAATGTATTTGGTTAACATTTATCACAAAATCCCAACTCTTGCATCCTGATTGTATAATCAGACTCTTTCATACACATTCCTGAATCACCTTGCCTTCCTCCCCTGACTTACGCTTTAGCCTCATTGTATTTTACTTTCTTTTATGTCCAAAACATTCTTCCTTATAGTTCCAGCTATTTCTTTTTTTTTTTTTTTTTTTTTTATCCATCTCTCAATATCCTTATTCTAGTCTGTTGAGCTTTTCAAGCTTCTTGCGAATCAAGTATCAATTTGCTTGCCTGGAAAGTTTTCAACAAGCTCTTTACATGACCAAATTCATATCCCTCATAACTATTTCCTCAGAAAACTTCCTTTATCAGAAACTTTATTCTCCCCATATGTTCCCTATTTATTTATTTGTTGGCACCTATAATAAGCTGTTTATACTTTGTTTATTTCTAGGTCTACTTTTAAATTTTCAGACCCTGCTATGTTAAGATATTTATGACATATTATCTTGTTAGCCATTTATAGGACTAACACGATCCTGCAAAGCAGTAGATGCTTAATACATACTTTTAGAACGAATGAATTTCATCTCGAGACTCTAGTAAACCCCCAGAAAGTCATCATCAACATTCACGTTCTCTGTAACATCGAATGTAGAAATATTAAGCACATTTTCCTTTTTCTTTTTATTAACACATAATGTATTATTTGTTTCAGGGGTACAGGTCTGTGATTCATCAGTCATCACAAACCACAGTGCTCATCATAGCACATACCCTCCCCAATGTCCATCACCCAACCACCCTATCCCTCCGAACCCCCTCCACCCCAGCAACCCTCAGGTTGCTTCTTGAGATTAAGAGTCTCTTATGGTTTGTCTCCCTCTCTGGTTTCATCTTGTTTCATTTTTCCATCACTTCCCCTATGATCCTCTGTCTTATTGCTCTAATTCCACATATCAGTGAGATCATATGATAATTGTCTTTCTCTATTTGACTTATTTCACTTAGCATAATACCTTCTAGTTACATCCGCATCTTGTAAATGGCAAGATTTCGTTTTTTGATGCTACATAATATTCCATTGCATATGTATACCACATCTTTGTCCTTCATCTGTTGATGCACATTTAGGCTCTTTCCATAGTTTGGCTATTGTGGACATTGCTCCTATAAACATTGGGGTGTACGTGCCCCTTGGGATCACTACATTTGTATCTTTTGGGTAAATATCCAGTAGTGCAAATGCTGGGTCTTAGGGTAGCTCTATTTTCAAATTTTTGAGGAAAATCCATACTGTTTTCCAGAGTGGCTGCACCAGCTTGCATTCCCACCAACAATGTGGGAGGGTTCCCCTTCTCTGCATACTCGCCAACATCTGTTGTTTCCTGAATTATTAATTTTAGCCATTCTGACTGGTGTGAGGTGGTATCTCATTGAGGTTTTGATTCGGATTTCCCTAATGCTGAGTGATGTTGAGCACTTTTTCATGTGTCTGTTAGCTATTTGGATGTCTTCTTGGCAGAAATGTCTGCCCACGTCTTCTGCCCATTTCTTGATTGGATTATTTGTCCTTTGGGTGTTGAGTTTCGTAAGTTCTTTATAGATTTTGGAAACTAGCCCTTTATCTGATATATCATTGTCAAAAATCTTCTCCCATTCTGTAGGTTGTCTTTTGGTTTTGTTGATTGTTTCCTTTGCTGTGCAAAAGCTTTTTATCTTGATGAAGTCCCAATAGTTCATTTTTGCCCTTGCTTCCCTTGCTTTTGGTGATGTTTCTAGGAAGAAGTTGCTGTGGCTGAGGTCGAAGAGGTTGCTGCCTGTGTTCTCCTTTAGGATTTTGATGGATTCCTGTCTCACATTAAGGTCTTTCAACCATTTTGAGTCTATTTTTGTGTGTGGTGCAAGGAAATGGTCCAGTTCCATTCTTCTGCATGTGGCTGTCCAATTTTCCCAACACTATTTGTTGAAGAGACTGTCTTTTTTCCATTGGACATTCTTTCCTGCTTTGTCAAAGATTAGTTGACCATAGAGTTGAGGGTCCATTTCTGGGCTCTCTATTCTGTTCCAGTGATCTATGTGTCTGTTTTTGTGCCAGTACCATCCTGTCTTAATGATAACAGCTTTGTAATAGAACTTGAATTGTGGTATGGTGATGCCACCAGCTTTGCTTTTCTTTTTCAACATTCCTAGGTTATTCAGGGTCTTTTCTGGTTCCAATCAAATTTTAGGATTATTTGTTCCATTTCTTTGAAAAAAGTTGATGGAATCTTGATAGAGATTGCATTAAATGTGTAGATTGTTCTAGTTAGCATAAGTACCTAGAAATTTAACAATAGCAGAGAAATTTAACAATATTTGTTCTTCCATAAGCATGGAACATTTTCCCATTTCTTTGTGTCTTCCTCAATTTCTTTCATGAGTATTCCATAGTTTTGAGTACAACAGAACTTTGCCTCTTTGATTAGATTTATTCCTACTATCTTATGGTTTGGGGTGCAGTTGTAAATGGGATTGACTCCTTAACTTCTCTTTCTTCTGTTTTGTAGGTGTATAGAAATGCAACTGATTTCTGTGCATTGATTTTATATCCTGCCACTTTACTTAATTCATGTATGAGTTCTAGAAGTTTTGGGGTGGAGTCTTTTAGGTTTTCCACATAAAGTATCATATCATCTGCAAAGAGTAAGAGTTTGGCACCTTCTTTGCTGATTTGGGTGCCTTTTATTTCATTTTGTTGTACGATTGCTGAGGCTAAGTCTTCTAGTACTATGTTGAATAGCAGTGGTAATAGTGGACGTCCCTGCTGTATGCCTGACCTTAGGGGAAAAGCTCTCAGTTTTTCTCCATTGAGAATGATATTTGCTGTGGGTTTTTCATAGATGGCTTTTAAGATACTGAGGTATATATCCTCTATCCCTACACTGGGAAGAGTTTTAATCAAGAAAGGATGCTGTACTTTGTCAAATGCTTTTTCTGCATCTATTGAGAGGATCATATGGTTCTTGTTCTTTCCTTGATTAATGTGTTGTATCACATTGACTGATTTGTGGATGTTGAACCAACCTAGCAACACGGGAATAAATACCACTTGATCATGATGACTAACGCTTTTAATGTACTGTTCGATCTTATTGGCTAATACTTTGGTGAGAATTTTTGCATCCATGTTCATCAGGGATATTGGTCTGTAATTCTCTTTTTTGGTGTGGTCTTTGGTTTTAAGATCAAGATAATGCTGGCCTCATGAAACGAGTTTAGAAGTTTTCCTTCCATTTCTATTTTTTGGAACAGTTTCAGAAGAATAGGTATTAATTCTTCTTTAAATGTTTGGTAGAACTCCCCTGGGAAGCCATCTGGCCCTGGGGTCTTGTTTGTTGGAGATTTTTAATTACTGCTTCAATTTCCTTACTGGTTATGGGTCTGTTCAGTTTTTCTATTTCTTCCTGGTTCAGTTTTGGTAGTTGATACATCTCTAGGAATGCATCTATTTCTTCCAGATTATCTAATTTGCTGGCATATAGTTGCTCATAATATGTTCTTATAATTATTTGTATTTCTTTTATTGTGATCTCTCCTCTTTCATTCATGATTTTATTTATTTGGTCCTTTCACTTTTCTTTTTAATAAGTCTGGCCAGGCATTTATCAATCCTATTCTTTCAAAGAACCAGCTCCTAGTTTTGTTGATCTGTTCTACTGTTCTTTTAGTTTCTATTTCATTGATTTCTGCTCTGATCTTTATGATTT
Source organism: Mirounga angustirostris (assembly GCF_029215605.1). Taxonomy (NCBI): domain Eukaryota; kingdom Metazoa; phylum Chordata; class Mammalia; order Carnivora; family Phocidae; genus Mirounga; species Mirounga angustirostris. Next base: position 166,459,069 of record NW_026991710.1, read on the forward strand.
CTCTTCTCCTGCTGGGTTTAGGCTTTATTTGCTGTTCTTTCTCCAGCTCCTTTAGGTGTAGGGTTAGGTTGTGTACTTGAGACCTTTCTTGTTTCTTGAGAAAGGCTTGTATTGCTATATACTTTTCTCTTAGGACTGCTTTGCTGCCATGAATTCTTTTAATTCTTCTTTAATTTCCTGCTTGACTCATTGATTCTTTAGTAAGATGCTCTTTAGCCTCCACATATTTGAGTTCTCTCCAACTTTCCTCTTGTGATTGAGTTCGAGTTTCAAAGCACTGTGGTCTGAAAATAGGCAGGGAATGATCCCAATCTTTTGGTAACAGGTGAGACCTGATTTGTGACCCAGGATGTGATCTATTCTGGACAATGTTCCATGGGCACTAGAGAAGAATGTGTATTCTGTTGCTTTGGGATGGAATGTTCTGAATATGTCGGTGAAGTCTATCTGGTCCAGTGTGTTATTTAAATCCTTTATTTCCTTCTTGATCTTTTGCTTAGATCATCTGTCCATTTCAGTGAAGGGTGTGTTAAAGTTCCCTACTATTATTGTATTATTGTTGATGTGTTTCTTTGATTTTGTTATTAACTGGCTTATATAATTGGCTGCTCCCATGTTAGGGGCATAGATATTTGTAATTCTTAGATCTTCTTGTTGGATAGACCCTTTAAGTAGGATACAGTGTCCTTCTTCATCTCTTATTATAGTCTTAGGTTTAAAATCTAATTTGGGTGGGGTGAAGCAAAATGGCAGAAGAGTAGGAGACCTGGATTTCGTCTGGTCCCACGAGTTCAGCTGTATAGGGATCAAACCATTCTAAACACCTACAAACTCAACAGGAGATCGAAGAAAAAAATAGCAGCAACTCTGAACAGAAAAGTAACCACTTTCTGGATGGTAGGACGTTTGGAGAAGTGAATCCGAGACAATATTCAGGAGGATAGACTTTGGGGTGGGGGCCTCCGTCAGCCGCTTCTGACAAGTGATAGAGCAGCAGAGCACAAAATTGGAAATTTTAGAAGTCTGCTCCACTGAGGGACGTCGCTACGGTGGCTAAGTGGGGAGTAGAATGCTCGCTGGGACAGTGTGGTCTGAGGACCCTTGGGGTCACAGAACGACCGGCGGTGCCTGAGTGTGGCAGAGCTCCCAGGTATGGGAGCAGGGAAGCCAGCTGCAGAGAAGGAGCTGAGGAGTGGGCTCTCAGCTCAGGGTTGCCATAAACCGTGATCCGTGGCACAGTCAGGCCATTGTTCTTCCAGCATGGACCCAAAAAAAGAAGATCCGAGGAGACTCCCCTTCCTCCCCTGGGAGGAGTGGCGTGGGAGTGCACCGCAGGGATCTGCTGGGTTTAAAGACTCCACACGGGGTCGGGTGCCAGAGACAGAAATGCCGGGTGAGCACGGAGTGCAGCTGGAGACCGGGGAGACAGGAGTGACTGACTGCTTTTCTCTGGCAACTCACTGAGGAGTGGGGCCCCCAAGTTCTCAGCTCCTCCAGGGTGGAGATTGGGATGCTGCCATTTTCACTCTTGTCCTCCAAAGCTGTGCAGAAAGCTTGCAGGGAACAAAAGCTCCAAGAACAAACCCAAGCAGATTACTTAGCCCGGACCTGGCAAGGGTGGGGCAATTCCACCTCCAGCAAAGACTTTTGGAAATCACGTTAACAGGCCCCTCCCCCAGATCAGTGAAAACAGCCAGCCAAGACCAAGTTTATCAATGAGAACAGCAGAACTCCAATGCTAGGGGAATACTGCACATAGGATTCATGGCTTTTTTCCCATGACTCTTTAGTCTTTCAAAGTTAATTTTTTTTAACGTTATTTTTTTTAATTTTTCTTTTTCCCTTTTTCAACCAACATCTTATCAATCCCTTTTATAAAAACTCTTTTTTATTTTTAATTTTTAGAGTCATATTCTATCCCTTCAGAGTAGTTAACCTTATTTTTGGTATATATATATATATATAAGTTGTTCTCTCTTTAAAATTTTGGGATACAGTTTCTTCTAACAGACTAAAATAGACCCTAAATCTCTAGTGTATGGTTTTCTTCTAGTCTCCTGCCTGATCACATTCTCTCCTTTTTTTTTTTAACCCTCTTCTTTCTTTTTTCAACCAACTTCTTATCTTATCAATTCTTTTTATAAAAACTTTTATAATTTTCATCTTTACACTCATATTCCACCCTTCATCGTATTAACCCTTATTTTTTACATATATAACTTTTCTTTCTTTAAAATTTTGGGAGGCACTTTCTTCTAACAGAACAAAATATGCCCAAAATCTAGTCTATGGCCCTGACCTATCCACCAGCCTGATCATATTTGATCATATTCTGTTTTGGTTTTTTGTTTGTTTGTTTTTGTTTGTTTGTTTTTTTCCTTTTCCTTTTTGTTCTTTTTTCTTTCTTTCCCTTTCTTTTCCCCCAGTTTCAGGTTTTTTTCTCATTTGTTTACTGTATATTTTCTGGGGACGTTGTTACCCTGTTAGCATTTGTTCTCTTATGCATCTATTCTCTGGACAAAATGACAAGATGGAAAAAATCACCCCCCCCCCAAAAAAAAAACCAGAAAACAAAACAAGAGGCCATACCAACTGCCAGGGACTTAATCAATGGGGATATTATTAAGATGTCAGACCTAGATACAGAATGATAATTATAAAGATACTAGCTGGGCTTGAAATAAGCATAGAAGGTAGTAGAGAATCCCCTTCTGGAGAAACAAAAGAACTAAAATCCAACCAAGTTGAAATCAAAAAGGTTATTAATGAGGTGCAATAAAAAATGGAGGCTCTAACTGCTAGGATAAATGAGGCAGAAGAGAGAATCAGTGATATAGAAGACCAAATGATGGAAAATAAAGAAGCTGGGAAAAGAGATAAACAACTACTGGATCAGGAGGGCAGAATTCGAGAGATAAGTGATACCATAAGACAAAACAACATTAGAATAATTGGGACCCCAGAAGAAGAAGAAAGAGAGAGAGGGGCAGAAGGTATATCAGAGCAAATTATAGCAGAGAACATTCCTAATTTGGGGAAGGAAACAGGCATCATAATCCAGGAGGCACAGAGAACCCCCCTCCAAATCAGTAAAAATAAGTCAACACCCCAACATCTAATAGTAAAACTTACAAGTCTCAAAGACAAAGAAGAAATCCTGAGAGCAACTCAGGACAAAAGATCTGTAACCTACAATGGTAGAAACATTAGATTGGCAACAGACCTATCCAGAGACCTGGCAGGCCAGAAAGGACTGGCATGATATATTCAGAGCACTAAATGAGAAAAATATGCAGCCAAGAATACTATATCCAGCTAGGCTGTCACTGAAAATAGAAGGAGAGATAAAAAGCTTCTATGACAAACAAAAACTAAAAGAATTTGTGAATACCAAACCAGCCCTACAGGAAATATTGAAAGGGGTCCTCTAAGCAAAGAGAGACCCCAAAAGTAACATCTTAATAATGTCCCCATTGATTAGGTCCCTGGCAGTTGGTATGGCCTCTTGTTTTGTTTTGTTTTTGTTTTTGTTTTTTTGAGGTGAGTTTTTCTGTTTTGTCATTTTGTTCAGAGAATAGATGAATGAGAGAACAAAATGCTAAAAGGGTAACAATGACCCCAGAAAAATATACATTAGACAAATCAGAAGAGACCCGAAACCAGGGAGAAAAGAAAGGAAAAAAAAAAAAAAAGGAGAGAATGTGATCAGGCAGGAGACTAGAACAAAGCCATACACTAGATTTAGGGTATTTTGGTCTGTTAGAAGAAACTCTATCCCAAAATTTTAAAGAAAGATAAACATATATACAAAAAATAAGGTTAAATACAATGAAAGGATAGAATATAACCGTAAAAATGAAAATTAAAAAAGATTTTTAAAAAGGAATTGATAAGATGTTGGTTGAAAAAGGAAAGAAGAAAAATTTAAAAAAAAAGAAATAGAAAAAGAAAATTTTAAAAATTAACTTTTGAAAGACTAAAGAATCATGGTGAAAAAACTATGAATTCTATGTGCTGTATTCTCCTAGTGCTGGAGGTTTGCCTTTCTCATTGATCAGTAAACTTGGTCTTGGCTGTATGTTCTTGCTGATCTTCTGGGGGAGGGGCCTGTTGCAGTGATTCTCAAATGTCTTTGCCAGGGGCCAGGGTAAATAATCTGCTCAGGTTTGCTCTTGGTAGCTTTCATTCCCTGAAGGCTTTCCATACAGCTTTAAAGGACAAGAATGAAAATGGTGACCTCCCAGTCTCTGGCCCCATAGGAGTCGAGAGCTCAGGACCCCACTCCTCAGTGTGCCCTCAGAGAAAAGCAGTCAGTCATTCTTGTCTCCCTGGTCTCTGGTTGCACTCCATGCTCACCTGGCCTGTGACCAAGCGTTTCTATCTCTGGCACACAACCCTGTTTGAAGTCTCCAAACCGAGCAGATTCCTGTGGTGCACACCTATGCCACTCCTCCTAGGGGAGGAAGGAGAGTCTCCCCCGACCTGCTGCTTGTTGGGTCCATGCTGGAAGAGTAGTGGCCTGACTGTGCCATGGATCACAGTTTATGGCAACCCTGAGCTAAAAGTCCACTCCTCGGCTGTCTTTGCAGTCAGTTTCCCTGCTCTGATAGCTGGGAACTCTGCCACACTCATGCACCCTCTGGTCTTTCTATGACCCCGAGGGTCCTGAGACCACACTGTCCCAGCAAGGGTTCTACCCCCTGCTTAGCCACTGGAGTGACGTCCCACCCCCAGTGGTCTATCTTCTCAGATATTGCCTCGGATTCACTTCTCCACACATCCTACCTGACAGAAAGTGGTCCCTTTTCTGTTCATAGAATTGCTGCTATTCTCCTCTTCGATCTCCTGTTGAGTTTGTAGGTGTTCAGAATGGTTTGGTAAATATTTAGCTGAATTTCTGGGACCAGATGAAATTTAGGTCTCCTAGTCCTCCATCATCTTGCTCCAACCCCTAAGTACATTCTGTACAACATCAAATACTCCTCTTTAAATAAGATAAAAACAGAGAAGGAGGCAAACCACAAGAGATTCTTAACTCTAGGAAACAAATTGAGGGTTTTTGGTGGGGAGGCTGGTGGGGGGCTGGGGTAACTAGGTGGTGGGTACTAAAGGAGGGCACTTGATATAATGATGATGGGTATTATATGCAACTGATGAATCATTAAATTCTACCCTTGAAACTAATAATACAGTATATGTTAACTGAATTGAAATAAAAAAATTAAAATAAATAAATAAGTTTAAACAAGTACATTTTGTCTTTAATAAAAAATATTCTTACTCAAGTTGTATTGCAAGATATTATATAACAGTGACTGCTACAAACATTTCCCAGAAGAAGACATAGATTTGATAAAAATAAAATCTTACATTGCTTCAGAATTCATTATGCATGTAGTTCCTGGACAGTAACAATTGTAGATATCATCGTATGTTAATCCCAGATTAATTCCAAGCAACTGTACCATAACAACTGAAAATGCATCTAAAGTTATCACCTGTGGATACTAAATGCAAAAAACAAAACAAAACAATTTTTGCCTAAATTATTTCTTCACCTCTTTGATCTTTTCTTTTTGACCATATTACCTAAATGCAAATACAGATTTAAGAAACTACTATGCCAAAGCTCATTATTTTCTTAGGGATATGGAAAATAAGAAAAAATGGGTAAATTTTGTTTTTCTTTTTGGGTTATTGTATTTTTAATCCAAATGGCACTGACATATACCTAAATAAGATTAATGCTATCATATGCTTTTATTACATATTAAATACCAATAAGCTTTAAAAGTTTTTTGAGAAGAATATGCACTGTTTCAGTAACTATATTATTTTTTAATGAACACTTAGATAAAAAAATACACAGATTCTTAAGGGTTGAATTTGTAATCGGTTTTGACTTCAGAAATAGTTTTGGAAGAGAGTCAAATTAATTTTTTTAAAGGCAGAATACTATTACACTTTGTAAGTAGAATTTTTGTCTTCAAAAAAAAAAAAAAAGCACACATGGCAAGTAAGAATGGCAACAAGACACAAACCCCTGGCAACCTATAATCTTTTTACTATCTCCACAGTTTTTCCTTTTTCAGAAAGTCATATAGTTGGACTCATATGGTATGTAGCCTTTTCAGATTGGCTTTTCTCACTAACCACTATGCACTTAAGTTTTTTCATGGCTTGATGCCTCACTTAAAAAAAAAAAATCATTGGATAGTACCCCTTTATATTAATTTACTCCAGTTTGTTTATCCATTCATCTCTTGAAGGACATCTTGGTTGAGCCCAATCTTTGGCAATTATGAATAAAGCTGCTACAAACATTCACACAGGTTTTTGTGCAGATAAAAGTATTCAACTCATTTGGGAAACACTGAAGAGGACAACTGCTGGATTATATGGTAAAAAAAATAAAAAATAAAAAAGACTAAGAACTTGAGTAGATATTATTTCCAGAGATAATATACAAAAAGCAAAAAGTATATGAAAAGATGTTCAATATCACTAGTAATCATAGAAGTGCAAATCGAAACCACAATGAAATATCACCTCATACCACTTAGGATGGCTGCTATTAAAAAACAACAATAACAGAAAATAATGTATCGATAAAGATGTGATGAATATAAAATGTAAACTGCTGGTGGGATTATAAAATGGTGCAACCACCCTGAAAATAAGTATGATGATTCCTCATAATATTAAAAATAGAACTCCTACATGATCCAGCAAATACCTACTCCTGGTATATATCCAAAATAATTGAAATCAGTATCTTGAAGAGCTATCCGCACTCCCATGTTCATTGCAACATTACTCACAATAGCCAAGGAATGGAAATAACCTAAGTGTCCACTGACTGATAAATGGATTAAAAAATGTCATACACATATGAATGTTCACATGTATATTAAATTCACATATATATATTATTTAGCCATAAAAAGAATGAAATCCTGCCATTTGCAACAATATGGATGAACCTGGATGAAATCATGCTAAGTGAAACAAGCTGGACAGAAAAAGACAAATATTATGTGATCTCTCTTATATGTGGAATTTAAAAATGTCATACTCACAGAAACAGAGAGTAGAATGGTGGATTCCAGAAGCTAGATTTTCTGGAAAATGGGGGACGTACGTCAAAAAGTACAAATATTTATTTATGCAAGATGAAAAGTTCTGAAGATCTGTTTCACATCAATGTGAACATACTTGGCACTATTGAATTGTACATTTAAAACTAGTAAAAATGGTAAATTTTATGTTATTTGCATTTTACCACAATAGCAAAAAACTTTTAAAATTATAACATTTGAGTTTCAAAATCTAAAAAAAAAAAAGCATACTCTTAGAAAAATTTGTAAAAACATCATGGCAGATATACTATACATATTTTCTTCCTTGAAGTAGATATTTCAAAACATTATATAATTACTGAATAGATGGGAATAAAATGCATACCAGAGCAATTCCTGCAGCAAACTTTGGATTGCATGCCATTCCATGATATGTTGCTCCCACATAATTAAGATGGTCCCTATAACTAAATAATAAAATTTTTCTTCTGAATAAATGCATTTTAAATTACTACTAACTTAATGACCTTTTTTTTTTACTTTTTTTTTTATTCTTATGTTAATCCCCATACATTACATCATTAGTTTTAGATGAAGTGTTCCATGATTCTAACTTAATGACCTTTTAAGAATTGGATTTCTCAATAAAGCTATGTGTTTTTTTAAATACAAATATTACATATCACATCTCATGCTTTCAATCATTTTGTATTTGGGTAATCTCCCACAGTTCCTACAAAGTTAAGTTCTAAAGTCTACTTTAACATTATATGATACACAGTCCAAAACCAAGTGGTGCCTAATCCTTCCAAAACATTAATCACCACTGTTGCCACCACTGGATAGATATAATTTGAAGATGTACAAGTCAGGACAGCTCACTGCCATGATTTGCATATAGTGAACCCCTAAACCATGTAAAAAAATGTTGGATTAGAGGACAGGGAGACAAAGAGAATACTCAGTAGACTCATCAAGAAAAAAAAGAGAATGTAGCAAGTGTCCTCATACATTTCAGTCCTTAGTTATTGTAGCTCCTGAGTCCACAAACCTGACCCTAAATTCCACAGGAAACACCAATAGATTAATAAATATATTGCATATTATTCAGATCTTCAGAATTTTTATTATTTCCATCTCAGTAATCAAACTATTAACAGAACCTATATAAAGACTCTTGAAAAAAATAGTGTAAGTAGTTAAATAGCTGCACCTTAGGTCAGTATAGCTATACCGGATGGTAACCACATTACTAATTTGATATATAGTATTTTAACCAGCATTATATGCAATTATTGCATTCTGTTAACTAATTTACATTGTGTTTAAAGTTCAAATGATAGTTTTAATTATTTACCTCTGAGAAAATCTTTAAAATCATTGAGGACCCCTGTTTATCTCAAGGCTTTCCAAATTTTCAAGTTTCTTACATTTCCATAGATAAAAAGCCTAGTGGAGAATAATGACCCACTATGACTTAGTGTCTTACATTGTTTTCAGAATTTTATATTTTGCAATTTGTCAATACAGTATGCATATAACGTTTTTTGAAGTGTCTTATCATTACATATAACACATTTTGTATATAATCTTGATAGCTAACATATGAAATAATTTGACAAACCCTATGTCAATACAAATAAGGTACTTACATTAATAAGTATGCCATATCATGGGACCTTTGAGACAAAAATTCTTTCCATGACACAAATCTTTGTAGTACTTCATTAGCATCCCCGCTAAGTGAAATCTTATTTTGATCTGACCAGAGCTCCAAAGAAGTTAGTATAATAGTTATGTTGAGCTGGGAAAACATCTGAAAACAGAAGATACATAATATATAGTTTTTAGGTAATCATAAATATAACATTACATCTCTATACATAATGCTAATATATTCAATTTACTCCTTTTTGGAAATGAAATCTATTCATTGATGAATGAAACCAGTTGGTAGGATTACATTTTTAAAAAACTGGATATGCTATTTGTACAAACAGTATTACTGCATTAATAGGAATGTTTCTTACTTAAATGAAACATAAATACTTACAGTGTTGATTAGACCAAAGATATGGACAACTTTCTCAGCTGCAACTGCCACTTCAGAGCCCATATAATCATACTGAAAGACAAATTTTGTTTAACTGTTAGTGAAAATTACTGAACTATCACATTTTAAATGGATATAAAATGTTAAAATAATGCAGTGTTCAAGTGAAAGGAAAAAAATATTAAGGTTTACCAAGTACTTAGTAAGTTTTAGGCATAAACCTAGAGACTTTATATATTAATCAATAATCTTAAAATAAGAAGGTTGTCATTAACTTCCTCTTCACACATACAGAAATTAAGAGTCAAAAGTTAAGTTTACAAGATTGCAGAACTACTGAGGGTAAGAACCAGAACTCAAGTCCCCAACTAACTAAACTAGTAAGTCTTTTTTTTTTTTCTACTATAGTATGCTGCTATCATTTGTCTTCATCCCACTAAGAGATGACAATGTATCCTGATAAACAGTGTGGTTTCTAAACACAGAGCTCTGAGGACCATTACAGCTAGTAATCTCAAGAATATGTCTTCATTCAAAGGAACATAAATCATAATATTTTCTCTAAATATTTTTAATTATGTGTATGTACACATTTCTAAGTGTTAGCGGAAAACATAAAAAGTGGCAACTTTCTATCTTCAATAATCTTCAGCAAGTCTGCCAAAAACTACTAACAGAAAATAAAATATAATCGATACAGTTCTCTGATTTGGACAAAAGAGATTTTATCCTCCTAGGTCCTTAGAGACTATTTATACTTTGCTATTTCTCTGTATGTAACCTTTCCCAATAAACTATATTGTATATTTACACAATGCAGCAATGTGTGATATGAGTGAAGGTGATCCTTTGCAAAACTGAATACATGAAAAGCAAGACAAAAGAATACAAAAATGGGTCTATGGAAATAAATCCATATATGTCAATAATCACAAATTATCAACAGACCAAATACTAGGTAAATGAAACTTTAAAAAAAAATCCACTACATGCAAATTAAAATAAAAACCTCTAAATTATGAGTACATAGAGATATTGAGTCAAAGGATGAAAATATATACCAAGAAAATAATAGACAAAAAGCATAAGTCATATGATAATTACATTAAAAAAGCTTAAAAGCAAAAAGTGGAAATAATAATTATCACAGTGCATTAATAAAATATTCAATTATCAAGAAAGATGGAAGCATTCTAAACTTGACTATAACTAATAGCATAGCAACCAAACGTATAAAACAAAATTTAACAAAATTATAAGGGATTTTTACATAGTTCTCTTAATCATTACTAGATCAAGCAGACAAATTAACAATAAATACAAGAGTTTTCAAATTAAAGCAAAATTTAGATATGTATATATAAAAGTTTATATAAAACAATGAGATTTTTTTTTCAACTATACAATGGTGTTTTTACATAGATTGACTTATATTAGGCCATAAAATAGTTATTTGACTATAAAACATAAGTGTCACTTAGATCACATTGCCCAACCACAATGCAATTAAAATATAGTAATACAGTGTTATTTGATTAAAATACTTATAGTAATACTTGATAAAAAGTATTTTAATGATGTTATTTTTACTTACATGGATAACTCTCTAAAAGCTCCATGATGCAATTTACAACTTACTTTCAAATAGAGAGAGCACAAGAGATAATGGGATATAACGTTAAACAATAAATCTAAGAAAAGAGAATATAGGTGTTCTTCCATTATTCTTATTCTTACAACCTTTATGAAAGCTTGAAAATATTTCCAAATAAGATGTTTTAAAAAATGAAGGTAAGGGGTGCCTGGGTGTCTCAATCGCTTAAGCATCTGCCCTCAGCTCATGTCATGATCTCAGGGTCCTGGTTTCAAGCATCAGGCTTCCCTTCCCAGCCGAGAATCTATTTCTCCCTCTCCCTTTGCCCCTCCCCCTGCTTAAGTGCTCTCTCTCTCAAATAAATAAAATCTTTTTTAAAAATGAAGATAAAATAAAAATTTCATATGAACAAAAGTTGAAGAGACTTCATCAATAGGCTAAACAAAAATATCAGAAACACAGACCTACAAGAAGGAATGAAGAATTTTGGAAATATTAAAATGTGGGAAAAAAATGAAATGCTTTTTTCCTTTCCTTAATTTCTTTAAACAGTTGAATAATTTAAAATAATTCATCTTGTGGTTTATAACATATGAAGAAATAAAAATATATTACACTAACATCACGAAGGGGTTCTATGGAACTTCGCTGTTGTAAAAGCTCTTACGTTGTATGTGAAGTGGTATAACATTAAGTCTAGATTGTAAAAAGTTAGGAATGTTCATTGGAACCATTAGAGAAACCACTGGGGTAAAAGGTAGGGGATAAAGGGGTATAGCAGAGAAAACAATATAGTAAATAAAAACAAATGCTGAAAATAACCTACTAATCCAAGGGTAATAAAGGAGGAACAGAGGAGTAAATAATTGATGGGACAAATAGAACACTAATAGGAGAGCAGCACTTAACCTATATCCATAGTTATCAGTAACTTTGGTATACATAATTCAACTGAATGTTCTAATGAAGAGGCAGATTATCTGACTGAATAGAGAAAAAAGACCTATCAATATTCTGTTTACAGAACCAGACTTTAAAATTGAAGACAGATAAATTAAACATAAAAGAAGAAATACTAATCATAGCATATTTTAAGGAACTCTTGGAGTTTTTAGTCATAGTTTTGGGTTTCTTTGTTTTGTTTTGTTTTGCATGATGTCATTTGTATTGAAAATGCCTTCTGTTGTTATTGGAATGGTAAGAAGGTATCTAGCTAAGTGGAGAGAGGAAAATAAGCTGTCTAGATTTAATGTTAATAACCTCGTGGGAGTGGCTGTGGCAAAGCATAATGCCACTACTTGTGATCTTAGTTTTAGGCCAAATAGTATTATTCCCCATGTAACAACAAAAATCGAAATCTAAATCCCCAGGGTTAGTTAAGATGGTAGAGTAGTAGGAGGGCCCTGTGTTTGCCTCATCCCTGGAACACAGCTAAATAAATACTGGATCATTCTAAACACCCAAGAAATGGATCTGAGGGCTGACAGAACAAACTGCATGACTGGAGGGAGAGAAGAGGTCACATCATGCAGGGTCAGAGGTGTGGAGACACAGTTTTGGGGAGAAAAGAATCATGGGTGCTGCAGAAGGAAGGGAGCCCTGCTCATGGAGAGAGGGGAGAGAGAGAGAGATAGACAGACAGACAGAGAAGGAGAGAGAGAGAGCAGTGCACAGGGGATCACAGAGGGAAAACTCTTCCCCAAAGTCATTGACTGGGAAAACAAAAGAGGCTGATTATCTTAAGTTTTTACAACCAGCGGAACTCAAAGACTGGAGTTTTATACTTCTGTGTTGTGGGTGGTGTGGAGCCCAGTGGGTGCCGCAGTGCTCCTATGGAGAAGGAGGGTAGATGCCAGGAGCTGATGGTGCTATCTGAAGATCCCCAGAGATGCACTGGGAGAGACATTCCCTCTTTTTGGAGTGTATCTCGAATAGATGGCTTTGCCTATCAGAGACAAAAGAACTGGTGGGCACCATGTGCCCCCCCCTGCCCCTTAAGCATAGGGGCACAGACACCTGCCAAGGTGGCTAACCTGGACTCAGGTTTTTTGCTGTGTGTTACTCTAAACTCCCAGCTCCTGTGCATCGGTGTGACTGCCCCTTTGGGACAAACTGGCACAAGCCCCAGCCCAGCAAGACCCTCTCCCAGAGGACCAGCATGGGTCTGTACCACAACAGGTTCCTAAAGTTTGGAATTTTGAAATTCATCCAGTGTGTCTAAGATAAAACACAGGTGCACTGCACTACCTGGCAGGCAGATAACCCAGACACAGACAGGGAGAAGGTAGGGAACTGAGAGATGCCTCTGACACATAAGAGGAGACTTTGCTCTTCTGTGAGGGCTTCCTGTACAGAGGTGGGTGTGAACTCACCTTTCTGGAGACAAGGGACAAGGCCAGTGCCACTTTTCTCCCATACCCATCAGCACAGACTGACTTCAGTGAACGGCATAGCCCCATCAACAATAGAGACCTGAGCCAATTACAACAAACCATGCCTGCTCACATTCTGCTGGTGCTTCTTAACTAGGGCAAGTGTGCCTGAGAGCAGCAGTTCCCTACCCCAGAAGACCAGCAAAAACCTCTATATGCACCAAGTCTACTGACCATAGTGTTATAAAGCTTCAGCTCTAGTGGAAATATCATCAGGCCTCTTTTAACAGGAAGACCAGAGTACACCTAGTTAAAACTTGCCACACTCTGGACAAGGTCCAAACACTCCCCATTGCAGGCAAGGAGAAACTGCAGAGGGCTGACCTGAAGGAAAGAGCAGCCAAAACACAGCATCAGAGTGTACACAGCATACACCAAAGACACTTCCTGAAACACCAGGCCCTATAAGGCCATTACTCTCAGGAGCAGGAAACATAACAGGCTTTTCTAACACACAGAAAAAGACAGAAACCTAGACAAAATACCAAAATGGAGGAATTCATCGCAAAAGAAAAAACAAGAAAATGTCACAGGATCTAATCAAAACAGATATAAGTAATATGCCTGGTCCAGAATTTAAAGCAACAATCATAAGGATATTAGCTGGGCTTGAGGAAAGCATAGAAGACACCAGGGAGTACCTTTCCACAGAGATAAAAGACCTAAAAACAAGTCAGGCCAAAATAAAAAATGCTATAACCTAAATGCAAAACCAACTGGATGTAATGACCACAAGGATGGAAGAAGCAGAAGAATAAGTGATACAGAATATAGAATAATGGAAAATAATGAAGCTGAAAAGAAGAGGGAAAGAAAAATATTGGATCATGAATGTAGACTTAGGGAACTCAGCAACTCCATAGAGTGTAATAACATTCATATCATACAAGTACCAGAAGAAGAAGAGAGGGGAAAGGGGCAGAAAGTTTATTTGAGGAAATAATAGCTAAATTTCCCTAATCTGGAAAGGAAACAGACATCCAAATCCAAGAGGCACAAAGAACTTCCATCAAAATCAATAAAAGCAGGCCAACACTAAGACATACCATAGTAAAATTTACAAAATATAGAGATAGGGAAAAAAATCCTAAAAGCAGCAAGGAAAAAGAAATCCCTAACTTGCAAGGGAAGACCAGTAAGGCTAGGAGCAGATCTCTCCACAGAGACTTGGCAAGTCAGAAGACAGTGGCATGATATATTCAATGTGATGAATGGGGAAAATATGTAGCGAAGAATGCTCTATCCAGCAAGGCTATCATTCAGAATAGAAGAGATAAAGAGCTTCCCAGACAACCAAAAACTAAAGGAGTTCATGACCATGAAACCAGCCCTACAAGAAATATTAAAGGAGACTCTAAGAGTGGGAAGAAAAGACCAAAAGTGACAAAGACTAGAAAGGAACATAGAAAATTTCCAGAAACAATAACTTAACAAGTAATACAACGGCATTAAATTCATATCTATCAACAACTACTCTGAATGTAAATGGAATAAATGCTCCAATCAAAAGACCTATAGTGTCAGAATGGATAAAAAAAACAAGACCTATCTCTATATTGCCTACAGGAGACTCATTTTAAACCTAAAGAAACCTGCAGATGGAAAGTGAGGGGATGGAGAAAGAATCCTGAAAGGAGCAAGGGAAAAAAAAAAAAAGTCCTTAATCTACAAGGGAAGACAGATCAGGTTCACAGCAGATTTGTCCACAGAAATTTGGCAGGCCAGACATGAATGGCAGGATATATTCAATGTGCTAAATGGGAAAAATATGCAGCCAAAAATACTTTATCCAGCAAGACTGTCATTCAGAAAAGGAGAGATAAAGAGTTTCCCAGACACATAAAAACTAAAGGAGTACATGACCACTAAACTAGCCCTGTAAGAAATACTAAAGGGGACTCTCTGAGTAGGGGGAAAAAAGACAAAAAGCAACAAAGACTAGAAAGGAACACAAATAGAGCACTTAGTAAATCAGTTAGTAAATTAAATTATATTAAATAGATTAATTGGACACTATGGGAACTTCAAAATTAAATTGAAATAATATATTTCATTAATATGTGGGAAAACATTATAAAATAACTTACAAAATAGCATATATAAGACAAAGGTATATGAATATACACATGTATACATTAAAAACAGAACATGTCTGCATATAATTTACCCCCTGATTTATAAAACTATGTGTGTTTTTTCTTTATTATTTTTTGTCTGTCTATTCTTTACTGTTACTGATTTTTTTAATTATTTAAAGATCTAAATATTTCCTTTTATTTTTTTAAATATTTCTTTTATGAACAAAATCATGACATTATGACTCTCATTGAGACACTTTATGCAAAAATTATCAGTGATAATGGACAAATCTGATTTTTTAAGTTGCTACTCATATGACTTTGCTCAAACTGACTGTATAAACAAGAATTTCCATAACTAAATGGATATTCCTATGAATAAATCTCATTTTTGAAATACAGAACTTCCACTAGAGAACTCAAGCAATTATACAGCATAAGGTAATCTCATAAAAGATAATATTTAACAATAAGGATCTTTAACTGAGTAATAAACGAAATAGCTTGTTTTAAAATGTAAATCAAAAATAATAATAAAATAAAATAAAATGGAAATTGATTTAAGGAGAAGAGTTCACCATGAGTGGATTTAAAAATATCTATAGCTAGCTGTAATCCAATAGATTATAGTGTAGTAGAACCTTGCATACATACAGAGTTATATATTATTGCTAGAATTCTATACTGATTTGGAAATCAATACCATAAATATTGGCCCCTGTATGTCAATGTAAAAGCAATTGACAACCTTTTTTGTTCTGTCCTGCTATCCGGAAGTACATACTGTGAACAGAGTGAAATATCTACATTGCAAACAAAGCAAGTTTCTTTTTCATATTCCCTTTGAACTTAAACACAAGACAAAGATATGATGACGTATATCAATAATACATACCAAGGCTTTATCCATAACAATTTGTATTTTCAGAACTCTTTTCAATAGTGCAACATCTGACTTTTCCTGTGAAACAGAGGACATTGTGAGTTAAATAAAACATGTTTAAAATTCTTATATTGTTTGTAATTATCATGAACATTATATAAGTATATATATGTATATATACACATATATATACATACATACCCAAAGAAAGGTATAGATACATAGAAAAACAGATACAGATTCATCAAGATATAGATAATTAGAAAAAGAGAATAAATGTCCACTGAATAAATAAGCAGATTCCAAATACAAATTTTAGGAACAAATCAGAAGATTTTATTCCTGATAATTAAAATCCTCAAAAAGTTACTGGAGGGAGAACCCATGTTTCCTTCCTCTCAAAACCTTCTTCCAAGACCCTTCCCCAACCTAAATAAACTCTAATCGACTGTCCTCCAAATGTTTCCTCTATTTTCTCATTATTTTAATTCTGCATTAACTTGTGGCTTACACGTAATGATATGTGTCCATTTTAAAATACAGTTACATGAATTGGTACTGATGTAAATACCCATGTGACAATTTCCATAAGTAAGATAGAGGTAATTTCTAACTTGCTCTTCCAAGTCAATTGCCGAAGGCAATTGCTGAAGGCAACCAAGGATCTACTTTCTCTCACCATAGCTTAGAATAATCTATTCCAGAATTTTATATAACTGGAATCATATAGTGTGTACTCTTTTATATCTGACTTTTTTTACTCAGCATTCCCCCATGTTGTTGTGATTATTAGTAATTCATTAGTTTTTATTGCTAAGTAGTGTGCCATTTTAGAAATACACTAAATTTTGATTATGCATTTACCTGTCAATGATGTGAAAGGTGGAATAAAATGGGGTCACTTTTGTCAAGGGGTTTGAAAATGGAACTGGAGGCCATTAAGGAGGTAGGCCATATACACATCCTCACTGGGTAGTACCCTGAACTTCTGAACTGGGCGCAGCCTTAAATATTCCTAGGACTCTGCACAAATTTATCTGCAACTTGCTATAGTAACAAATTTTTGTTTAGTGACAGCCTTAGGAATCAATTATGTTTAGCCTAGTTTACTTTTCTGCCAACAACAATCAAAATCTTTGTAAACAACATATGCAAGCATCCCCTTTTGTCTTTAAAATAAAACCTTCACTTTTGTTCCCTAGGGGGACACAATTGGGTTGCTACTGAAATCTGTGCTCACTGAATTGTAATTCTGAGACCCCAATAAATATTTTTGTTTTATTTCAGCTTTTTTCTGTCAGCAATATTTTGGATTATTTAGACCTTTTAGCTATCATAAATAAAGCTGCTATGAATATCTATGTACAGATCTTTGTATAGTTATATTCATTGTTCTTGGGAAATATTTAGAAATATTTAGAATACCTGAGTTGTATGATAATTGTGGGTGTGTAAAGTAATACAAAAGTACCAGATTGCTTTCTAAAGTAGTTTGATTGTTCTGCATTGTCGCCAAGAATTAATAAGAGTTCTAACTGCTCTGCATTTTTGCCTATATTTGGTATTGTCTTTTCCATTGTTTCCATTCTTGTTGGTCTGTGCTGATATCTTGCTGAGGTTTTAATTTGCAATTCCCTGATGATTAATGTGGAACAGCTTTTCACATGCTTATGGCTCATTATTTTGGTTTCTCCTAAGTTCCCTACTAGAAATTTTATGTTTAGCTTTGACATTTAAGTCTACACTCTAATTCAATTTTGTGAATAAGGGTCAAGATTCATTTTATTCCCTACAGATGTCCAGTCTTCCAGCAACATTTATTGAAGAGATCATTCTTTAACCTTTTATAGTCCCTAGCACCTTTGTGGAAAATCAGTCTGCCAATAGCATGTGGGTCTACTTCTGATCTATTCTGTTTCACTGATCTATATGTCTATACTTACACCAATAGTACAGTATATATCTCTATAGCAGAGGTCAGCAAACAATGACCCAAGGTATGGCCATCTGTTTTGTAAAAAATATCTTACCGGAACAAAGCCACGCCCATTTGTTTATATATTGTTGATGCTGCTTTCATGCTACAAAGATAGAGTGAAGTAGCAGCAACAGATCATATAACTCACAAGCCTAAAATATGTACTATCTGCCCTTTAAAAAAAAGTAATGTAATTCCTCCATTTTGTTCTTTTTAAAACTGTTTGACTATTCTAAGATCTTTACATTTCCTTATGAATTTGAAAACTAATATCTATGAAAATGTTTCCTGGAATTATCAAAAGTGGGATTACACTGAATCTATAGATCAACTGGGGGAAACAAACATCTTAACAATGTCACTATCTTTGTTTCCTTTGACTTTGCTAGACACTCTTATAGTCCTGATAGCATTGGAAGATTTTCTTTGTGATCTACAAACAGAGTTAGGTCACTAAAAATATAAGGTTATATTTTTCCTTTAAAAAAATGTATGGCATTTATTATTATTCTTTTTCCTATTGTACTATCCAGAAACTCTAGTAAAACGTTGACTGGAAATAGTGAGGGCAGACAGCCTTGAATTATTCCTAATTTAGGGTCTGTTTTAGTCAGTTCAGGCTATAACAAATATACCATAGACTAGGTGGCTTAAACAACAAACACTTATTTCTCAACAGTTCCGGAGGCTGGGAAATTCAAGATCAAGACATCAGCAGATGTGGTGTCTGGTGAGAGCACTCTTCCTCGTTTGCAAATGGCCATCTTCCTTTTGTATACTCACATGACAAAGCAGAGAGAGAGAGATCCATGTCTCTTCCTTTTTTTTCTTTTTTTTATTATGTTATGTTAATCACCATACATTACATCATTAGTTTTTGATGTAGTGTTCCATGATTCATTATTTAATAAAAGCATTAATCCCATCATAAGGACCCTATGCTCACAAATGACCTAATTTAATCCTAATTATTTTTCAAAGGCCTCCTTATGCCATCCTACTGGGGGTTAGAGTTTTAGCATATAAATTTGGGAAACACAGCAAGCAGTCCGTAACAGGGGCAAAACATTCAGTCACTTACATTCATTATGTTAGCTGTAGATACTCATAGATGTTCTTTTTTTTTTTTCAATACTTTCTCACTTTATTAAGGTTAATAGGGTACTTATACATCTAAACATTTACTGTAAGTTGTCAGGAACATTTAAACTCTGAATTATCTTTCCATAATTAAGTTTCTTTAGGCACATCGGTTTGTATTTCATAGAAAACACTTGGTCTTTAGGTCACAAACAGGAAAAGAGTGTAATTTGCAAATGTTATAAAGATGACTCCAAATCTCAGCTAACCTCTTTCCCAAATTGCAACTCTTAGTATTTAATGAAAACAGAAACCAAAAACAATTGCTTTAAACGTTATAACTGTGTGATTCTGGTGACTAAGAAATCCCTGAAAGAGCAGTAAGCCACGATTTCTGGAAAGCTCAGAGCACTAGCAAGGTTTCATTGCGAAGTATTTGACAGAAGGCCACGGGTCGTGTTTTCCTAAGAGGAGCTAGGAACTAAGGATGTCATTTAGTAATGCATTGGAATGGCATTGCCTAGTGCAAGTGTTGCACAGAAACTCCAGGTCACCTCTTCATTATCTATTATTTTGGATAAGCTTCCACAATCATAGCATGGCCCTGCCCACCGGCGGCACAGGCAGCCACTAAGCCATACTGGCCTCACTCCTTCCGCAATCTGTTGGCAGCCGCCATGACCAACCGGCAGCCAGTAGCTCCAAATGGGTGTCCCAGGGACAGCGATCCACCCCAGTTATTGAACTTCTCCAGAGGAGGTGACCCAACCTTGGTTTTTCTACCCATGTAGTTTTGTGCAAACCAATCAGAATCCATGGCTTTAAAATTAGCCAAAATCTGACCTGAGAATGCTTCATGAAATTCAAAAGCATCAATATCACTCATTGTTAATCCTGCCTTTTCCAGAACTTTTGGAGTAGCATATGTTGGTCCAAGTAAAAGTTGATCTTTTGGATCCTGAGACACATAGACAAAATCCCGCAAATATGCCTTCGGCTTATAACCCATGGCCAGAGCCTTCTCCTCTGCCATAATCAGCATTGCAGATGCACCATCAGTCAGGAAGGAAGAATTTGCAGCTGTCACCGTGCCATAGGGCTTGATGAATACAGGTCTTAGCTTGGCCATCTGCTCCAGAGAGGAAGGACGAATGCCATTATCTTTGGTAACTGTATCTTTTCCTGGTACTTTGAAGGGTACAACATCAGAAAGGAGGCCTTCATCCTGTGCCTTCTTGGCCAGGCTATGCGGACGCAGCGCATACTCATCCTGGTCCAGTCGAGAAACAGCGAAGGCAGTGGCCAGCCGGTCTAAAGAGTGGCCCATAGTCTCACTGGTGGAGAACTCAGCCACTGCAGGGAGCTCAGGTGATAGGAAATTCAATCTGAATTTCGAGATTAAAGAAAGTCGCTGACCCAGAGTCTTGGCCTTATTGAGCTCAAGCATCATTTTCCTCATTTTCCTTGAATGACGAATAGGGACGTCAGACATTAACTCTACACCACCTGCCACGACCACATCACACTGCCCAGAAGCGATCAAGCCAATACCTGTGGTCATGGCTTGGTTGGCAGAGATGCAAGCCATGGTGACAGTGTGAGCAGGAGTCCTGTCAGAGAAGCCAGCTCCGAGGGCAGCCTCTCTAGCCACATTGCTAGTCTTCACTTCCTGTATCACCGTGCCAAAGATGATATAATCAACATCCTTCGCGACACTGGTCCGATGCAGCAAACCCGAAAGTGCTGCTCTAGCCAAATCATGTGGCATCAGGTCCTTATATGAAGTTTTATTTAATTCCTCTTTTCCTGTACTGATTTAAGTAATAATGCCTCAAAATCCCATAGTCAGAATTCTTGAAAAAGAAAGAATGTTTTTATACCATAATGGCAACTGGACTGGGTAAAAAAAATGTTAGGATATTTTACACCCCTTAAAAAGGCCATTCTCTACATCCCCTAGATAGACATTCTTGACTATCTTATGAGCACTTCATTTTGGCAAAGGCTAAAGCCAATCTGAGTTTTTCCACCTTTGAGGTTGACTCTCTTTGATGCCAAGATTCCTATTGAATTATTCATTATTTATTAAGTCCAGAATATTAACCACATTATATCTTGGTGTTGCCAGTTTTTATCAGGGTTTTTTGAGAAAATTTTCAAATTCAGGATTCTTTTATTCAACAAGGTTTTATTCTTTAATAACCTGGAATATTCTGGGTGCTATTTTATTCATGAATGGCAATTTTAATTATCTTGAATTTCTCTTATCAGTCTTTCATACTCCATTAGTCAGGATTCCCCAGAAAAATTGAACACTTATTACAATTTGTTATAATTAGATTTATTATAGGGAACTGGCTCACATAATTATACATTTCCAGTCTTAAGGCAGTTGGCTGAACAATTCTGTGGGAAGGTCCATCCTTTTGTCCTATTTAGGACATCAACTGATTGGATGAGGTCCATCCACATTATGGAGGACATTTCTGCTTTATTCAAAGTCCACTGATTTAGATGTTAATCTTATTCAAAGACACCCTCACAGAAACACCCACAAAATTTGACCAACTATCTGAGCAATATGTCCCAGCCAAGCTGACACACAAAATTCACCATCACAGATTCTTAGGTTTTTCTCTACCATCAGTTTTATATAATTACTTTCTATACTCAAATCTGACTATAATATCACGTATTGGGGTTTACCACAGTGTCTACTCTGTTATTCATTAGTCTTATTATCAATGGCTTTCATTTTTAAAATAGATTTATTTTTCTCCTACATTTATTTCCTGAGCTTTTACAAGGATCTTTTATCAGACCATATAAAGGTAGACCATTAGGGACGCCTGAGTGGCTCAGTCGGTTAAGCGTCTGCCTTCAGCTCGGGTCATGATTCCAGGGTCCTGGGATCGAGTCCCACATCGGGCTCCCTGCGGAGCAGGGAGCCTGCTTCTCCCTCTGCCTCTGCCTCTCTATCTCTCATGAACAAATAAATAAAATCTTTAAAAAAAAAAAAAAAAAGGTAGACCATTAGACTACTACAGAATATATCTCTGGGATCATATTACCTGGGTTGGCGTTTTAATGCTATACTTTAACAAAGAATTTCCCAGGATACATATTTATTTATTTATTTATTTATTTATTTATTTATTTATTTATTTATTTATTTATTTATTTTAAAGATTTTATTCATTCATTTGACAGAGAGAGAGAGCACAAGCAGGAGGAGCAGCAGGCAGAGGGAGAGGGAGAAGCAGGCTCCCCACTGAGCTGGGAGCCCGATGTGGGGCTCAATCCCTGGACCCCGGGATCATGACCTGAGCCGAAGGCGGATGCTTAACGACTGAGCCACCCAGGTGCCCCAGGATAATAACTAACTCCCTAAATCTCTGTTTCCTGATCTGAAAAGGGGGACAACCATACTAACTTTTAGAATTGTTCAACAAGTTGGAAAGACGGGATATATGTCAAGCTCTTAGAACAGTATGCGGCACCTGTGAGGCAGTACATAGAGCTTTTTCATTCACTTTGGATTTTGCGTTTTTCTTACATTTTATATGTATATTTCATATACTCCATGTTTATTCCTTTCTAATTATTATTATTTTAGAATATATGTAGTTCTTTCAAGTCAAACCATTCTTGAACAATGGGTGGGGTTTAGTGACTTTTATTACACTTTTGTTTTATTATAAGAAATGGCCAATTATCTAAGAATGTTTGCTCCCTTTTCCAAGAGAAGAGATGTCAGTGAGACACCTGTCCAGGCTCAACTGTATCGAGGTGCCCCTTGCTCTGACTCAATTCAAATAATCTAGTAGGGGACTCTTACAGTCCCCGAGTCAGAGCTACGAAGGGAATCAACCAGGAGAGTTTCACCACTTCGGTATTTTCATGGGCAAGACATAAACTTGTTAAGCCCCTGACAGTTGGAATTTTTGCTTCAGCACCTGGTGGGATTTGACCTAATAGAGATTCTCATGAAAAATACAGATTGAGGGCAGCTGCTTACACAGTTCTTCCATCTTTTCATTTGGTTAAAGTTTATGATATTTGGCAACTATTGTTTGTGAATTTGGTTGTGATTGCATCTGGCTACTATCTTCAATCAGGATGAGAGTAGAGTCTCTTTTTTTACTGTTTAATTGTTGTTTGCTTTCTTTTGGGGCAAGAACATTTCCATTAGGAGAAAAAGAAATTATAAAAATTAATAAAAATATCTCAGTTATGTAGTTCTGGCTTTGTACAGAATTATAGACTGGAAATTACTTTGCCTTACTTTAAGTAATTGTTGTATTGCCTTTCAATTTCCAGTATTGCTGCTGGGAAATTTCATGCTATTCTACTTCTTGAGCATACATAAGAAACCAGATTTTTAAAATATCAGTTCAGATATTCACCTTAAATAATTCTGAGAATTTTTCTTGGATTATTTTGTGATTTATTCAATTCAATTTTCTGTTTATTCATACTGGGAACTCCTATTGTATCACCCAAACTCTTATTTTAACTTAAATTTCTTATCTCTCAAGTTTCCCTGTCATTTGTCATTGTACTTTACTTTTTGTTTGATTCCTGGAATTTTATCTTAAGAACTTCTTATTTTCTTTTTTTTTAATTTTTATTATCATACTTTTAAGTTTCTATGACTTCTTACTTATCTGCTAAGCATTATTCTTTAAATAGCACTCCATTCTTAAATTTGTGGATGAAATATTTTCTCTTACTCCTCAGAGGATGTTGCCATTTTGTTTTCTCACCCTCTGTATTCTTTGGTACCTCAAACTTTAAAAATTTGATTTTTTCATGTCTCTATCATCCATATTAAATTGTTTCATCATATGTCTAGTGCCCCCTCATATTAGCAATTGAATATTTAACAGCTTATTCCAACATCTCTATGACCATATATGGAGTTTATAGGCTATTGTCTTCAGAGAAAGCAATGTGTCTGGGTTGTTGGTTGGGAAAATGCTGTCAATATGAATAGTTTTTATTCTTTTGGCTGGTTTAATTCCTTCCTTAAGAGGGGTCTTTCAATACAGTTCTTAGAATGTGTAAGCCTGGTTCCCAGTATCCAATGTGCCAAGTTTAAATTAAACACACTAGTTTCAGTATGGTATTCCTCTTCTATTGGGAAATACAATAGAACATCTGTGACAGGTGTCCCCATTTCATAGAATCCCCACAGAAAACAGCCTTCAATGATCTGTCAGTCTACAACAGAAACAATTCATTAGGACAGGAAAACAGGATTGCTAAATACCAACACAACTTATTTCAACCAATTATCTTAAGTCCACTTTTAAAATCACTTCCTATTGCAATTCAAGAAACATCTGAATAGTACTGCAGTACATGTCAAGTTTCCCAGAGCCTATTCCAATTACTGTTTCAGGATTTCTTTTCCTTTAGTGCCTAGGGTTCTTGGTCATGTCACTTCAAAGAACGAAGAGGTAGACAAGACGAAGAGTGGTGGGCAGCAAAGCAAAGCTTACTGAGCGATAGTACAAAGCTTCCAAAGAGGGAAGGGACCCGAGAGGGTTGCCATTTTGGCGTTCAAATCAGGGGTTTTTACAAGCTCTTTTACAGAACTATTTTAAATAACCAGAGTGTGGGCCCCCTGCAGATTGGGTTGCTAAGTCATGCCAATCAGGGTTTTGATCATGCACCTGTCTACCTAACACGTTAATGTTTACGTGCTGATGGTCTTTTTGGGCTGACATCTGGAGACTTATGTCTTAACTGCCTCAGCTCATGATAGTGACAAATGTTTTATGGTCAATTGATGTATCAGGATGTTTTGCAAAAGTCACTTTTACATTAGTGCAAAATGGGAGGCTATTGCTGTCTTGTTTAAGCTATAAAATAGGATGGTAGTCCAGTTTTGTCTTAGCTGTCCTGGCTCCCTGTTTTCTTTTTGGGGACCCTGGCCCTGACTACCTAACTGTCCAGCTAACTCTTAACATTACCAGTTTAGGATTCTCCTTTTTGGGGGCTAAATCAGCTATCTGATATTTAATGTCCATTGTTATTTCTCCTCTCCTGTGCTGTTTGTGTTTGTATGTTTATGCCATTTTAAAAATACCTTTTCATTTAGTGGGTTTTTAAAAAGGGACAAGAGGGATAAATGCATGTGTTTAATAGGCTTTCAGTAGATAAGCCCTTTATAGTATTTTGTTTGGTTTCTGTTCTACTTTTTAACTCTGAATTATAATGAAGGTGTTCACTTTGTTTATAAGTTTCTTTGTGTTTACTTTCATGAATGTAAAAATATGCCTAAAATATGTCTTTATGTTATTTTTTTCTGTTCCTCTTAAAAATCTGATATATTGAAGATACTCATTCTCTTTATTCATGCTCGTAAAAGCACTAGTCATGTGATAATATGTTTAACTAAACCTATAGATCTAAGCCTATCAAATTCAGAATGAAAAGCAATTTTCAAGTTACTTCATGAAAGATATAAAATTCACAAACATATCAACCCTGACTTATCTCCATTCCTGCAATGATATCCCTGGTTTCTTCTTTGGTTCTGAAATTTTTGTTTCTATTTTACTTCATTACTACATTTTGTTTTGTACCCAAACTTTCCATAATGACTTCCAAATACATTGTTCCACTACATCAGAAAATATGGTAAGCAAATAATAACAATGATTTTTACTGATCACTTTTTTATCTACATACTATGCTAAGTAATTTCCATTTATAAATGTATTTAATCTTTGAAATAACTGTATGAGTTAGGTATTATTTTTATTATTTTTTTTAGAAATAAGAAAATTTACACACAGGAAAGTTATGTTACTCAGCCAAGTTTTAGCCACAAGAACTTGTGTAACATTATATTAATAGAATGTTAATTCAAAAACAGGGCAAGTATGTATATATGCATCAACATACTTGCAATTAGGAAAATGTGAGAATTTTGATTTTTTAATTATGTGTGTTTATATATATTACATTTTCTATATATCATATAACTAAACATAAAAATATACTTAAAATAAATATCTTGCAACACGAGATTTTAATATAATTTTTTAAATTTTTTTTAATTTATTTATTTGACAGAGAGATAGCACAAGTAGGCAGAGCGGCAGGCAGAGGGAAAGGGAGAAGCAGGCTCTCTGCTGAACAGGGAGCCCGATGTGGGGCTCGATCCCAGGACCCTGGGATTATGACCTGAGCCGAAGGCAGCCGCTTAACCGACTGAGCCACCCAGGTGCCCCAAGATTTTAATATAATTAATATCATTTAAATTTGTTTCCAAATGTAACAGTTCCAATGTGAATAAATTTATCAAAGATAACACAATTGAAGATAACAAAGAAGTGGTTACTTACTTCTGATTTCACAAGAATCCTGAAGGACTGATCTACCAGTTGGGTCGTAGGATAATTTTTTTGTACAGGGGAAAAATCAATTTTATTATTCTTTATTTGATAAAGCATATGCTCATAAGCAGCTGCAGATTCCAATGGCTCAATGCCATAACTGACATTCTGCAACAGCAATAATCCCCTAGGTATTTAAACACGTAAAAAAGAAATAAAACGATAGTTAATGTAGACTACCCGTGGAGAAATATAAATCAACATTAAATTAAAAAAATTTATGGGAATTTAACAGTGGTCTTTGTGGCCTAATATCTAAGAATCATCTCTTCTTACTTGGGTAAACTTTCAAACACAATTTTACAGCTTCTTCTCTCTATTATGGCATTTAGAAGTCATTGTGTTGCTAGTGTGGCTAAGACATGTGAATATTCTTCATACTAGTGGAGGTTTTCCTGCATAAGTTTTATGACTGCCAGCCTAGGATAGAGACAAAGAGAATAGGAAAAATGATAAGATGAGGAGGAAGAAAGGAAAGTATATGAGAAGAAACACAATCAAGGTGTCTATTTTTTTGTCTTCACTCTATCCTTCAAGATGTTTCTAAAAATTAAAGGGTCACACAAGATTTTCAATCAGGTACATCTCTAGAACATGCCATTACCTGAGTCCAGAACAAGTGCTAAGTGTCACAACTGATTTTGGAACTTCTGCAGCATATCCTTGATAAAGACAATGGCCCTAAACAGGAGTACACAAAGATACATTCATGAATGATTTGGATTTTTTTTAAGTTTTTATTTAAATTTGTTAGTTAAGCACACAGTGTAATATTAGCTTCAGGTGCACAACACAGTCATTCTACACTTCTATACAACACCTGGTACTCATCACAACAAGTGCATGAATGATTTGTAAATAAAGTTTTTGGTGTATCCTTACTTCCTAGATATCATCAAACATTTAATTTAGCCATTACCATAATATTATCTACCAGATATTCCATTATCTGCAATCTCTTCCTCTTAAACATTTTTGCCTAAGAATAGTCATGACTCCTATCTTTCCCCCAAATAATTCTTACTTTAATTCTAAATATTTGACAAACAACTTTTTTATCTGCTTCTTTTCTCTCTCAGCCACATTTCTTAAATGTATAGTTTATAACTACTAACTTGATGTAATTCACAGCATTAATTTGACTTCAAATGTGAACATTTCACTTGTTTTTTTTTTTAAGTAACCCAAAAGTATCTTAACTGAAATTTCTTCATTATCTTTCTCTTTAATATCTCACCAAGTTAATCATCCTTAGTTCAAGCTCTCCTCCCCATGGACTTTCACAGCATTAAGCTTCCCAGGTTCTCCCCTAATAATCTTTTTCAGTGAATATTCCCTTCTCTTCCCTTAAAAGTCTAGTGATGTTTACAGTCAGCCCTGTTCCTTTGCTAATGCTGTGCTATGAAAACTTTAGTATCATCACATTCCTATGAATTTGTTTCTATGTTATTATTATATGTTATTAGCTGTGATATATATTATTTCCATCAGTTCCAGATAGGAACTTTCCTCACTGAAGGGGGACTAGCAAAAATAGAGTGAGAGGCACACTGACATCAAGTGGCTGGAGTACAGCCAGAAGAAATGCTGTCCATCCCATTTATCCCTCATCATCTGACCCCATCTAGCAGTACAAGGTGGTCCAGGTAAGTACCTCTTACCACCACAGGCTGCAATAGCAGAAGTCCAGTAGAGCCAGAAGAACAAAGTTCAACAGAATAACATTAAAAGCTATAAGAAAGCTAAAGTGTCATTGGAACAACACACCACACTAAATCTAAACCTAAACTGGGTGACTTCTTCAAAAACAGAAGATTTAATCATCAAGGATACAAGTGAAAATCACCCACTATACCAAGAACCAGAAAAATCACAACAAAAGGGAGAAAAGACAACCAACTGATGCCAGTATTGAGATAAGCCACATGTTGGAACTATCAGACAAAGATTTTAAAGCAGCCATGGAAAACTGTTTCGATGAACAATTACAAATTATCTTGAAACAAAAGACAGAATAGAAATAAAAGCCATAAAAAACAAAGTATTAGAACTGAAAAATATATACACATAAAACAAATGTCTGGATAGGCTCAAAAGTAGACTGGAGATGACAAGGGATAGAATCAGTGAACTTGAGGACAGATTAGTAGAATTTACTCAATACATAAAACAGAGAAAAATGAGCTAAGAAAATGCATGGAGCCTCAATAACTTCTGGAACAATACCAGATCTAAAATACATATCAGAATCCATGAAAGAAAACAGAAAGAATGTGGAGTTGAAAAGTACTCAAAGAAAAAAGGCTGAGGGCACTTGGGTGGCTCAGTCAGTTAAGCATCTGCCTTCAGCTCAGGTCATGATCTCAGGGTTCTGGGAGCAGGCTCAGCAGGATGGGGAGCCTGCTTCTCCTTCTCCCACTGCCACTCCTCTCCCCCCCCAGCTCATGCACTCTCTTTCTCTCAAATAAGTAAATCTTAAAAAAAAAAAAAAAAAAGGAAAAAGAAATAAAGGCTGAATTTCTGGTCAGGAAGAATGGAGTAAGAAGCCCTGGGCCTTCCACCATAGGACAAATACACCAATTCAGTAACAATTCATGGACAAATTCCCTTTATAATTAATCAGAAATTAGTTGAAAGGCACACCCTAGAAGAATGCAAAATCAAACTCACCAAAGCCAATATGAAGATTTGGTGTACCTTTCAACAGGGGCACTGCCCAGAGCACTGCCATATGATCTCAAGTGACTTTCCAGCTCCCAGCTTGACCGGGGAAGGAAAGGGGTTTGTTCACATGTCAAGCGCCCCAATTGTTCTGAGGGGGCTACCCAAAGAACTAGTATCTGTATCACCAGTCTTAGGAGTCCTGATAAATTCAACACAGTCTTAGCCACCCAGGTAAAACAGAGGTAGTGACTTGGGCTAGTACAAATCATTGATTTGCAACCCCCACAACTCAGCACAGAGTGAGTGAATGAAAAACCCTAGCTTTCTGTTTCTCACTGGAAAAGGAAAAAGTTGATCCATGCATGTAGTGTCTCCACTTCACCAAAACTGCCCATAGAATTAGCATCTGTCTTACGAATCCTGTAGCACTGATAGATCTGGCAGAATCTATTTGCCTACAAGAGACCAGAGGCAGCAGTTTGGGATGGTTGAGATTATTGACCCTCCCTTCTGTCTAGCACAGAGAAAGCAGGAAAAAAACAGGTGCCTACTTCTCCTTGAAGAGACAAAAAGTTAGTAAAGGCCCCCAAAATCAATGGCAAGGCTGATCTGGGGAATCCACTTCTGCACAAGGCCAGTTGGTGAAGACTGAGAGAGTTGACTGCTTTGACTATTAGCCAAAAAAAATCAGTGAGTCAAGTAAAATGAAGAATCAGGAAAAGATGTTTTAAACAAAGGAACAAGATAAATCTCCAGAAATTGAACATATTGAAATTAACTTAAATGATTTACTGTACAGAGAATTAAAAATAATCCTCAAATACAAACTCCCAATTATAAAATAATAAGTAATGGGATGTAATGTACAACACAGCAACTACAATTAGTAATACTGCACTGCATATTTGAAAGTTGCTAAGAGACTATATCTTAAAATTCAGTAACTGTATGGTGAGGGATGTTAACTAGACTAACTGTGGTGATCATTTTGCAATATATACAAATATATTGACAAAGAATAAATGAAATGAATATAACGTTAATGTAAATTATACCTCAATTAAAAAAAAACTCTCATAAAGATACTCACTAAGGTAAAAAAAAAAATGCACAAACTAAGTGAGAATTTCAAAAGGAGATAGAAAAATTCACTAGAAAGTTTCAACAGCAGACTGGATCAAGCATAAGAAAAAATAACTGAACTCGAAGACAAGTCTGAGTAGCAAAAAGAAAAGAGACTGAAAAAGTGAAAAAAGCTTAAAAGACGTGGAACACTACCAGGAAGAACACTATCCACATTATGGAAGTCTCAGAAGGAAAAGAGGGAGAAAGAAAGGAATAACTACATGACATAATAGAGGTGTTAGCTAACACTAAAGTGGTAATCGTATTGCAACACATGAATGCATCAAATCAACACCTTGTACACTTTAAAGTTATACAATATTATATATCAATATATCTCAATTAAAAAAACAGAAAGCTTGTTCAAATAATGTCTAAAACTCCCAAACCTATATAAGGAAATGGATATCCATTTCCAAGAAGCTCAAAACACCAAATAAAATGGTCCTAAAGAAATCCACATTCAGATATACATAATCAAATTGTTAAAAGTCAAATGTAAAGAAAGAATTTTGAGAGCATCAGGAGAAAGTGATTTGTCACATATGATGGAAGAGCCTTAAGAGTTTCCATGGATTTTTCAGCAGATACCTGGCAAGACAGAAGGAAGTGAGATGATATATTCAAAGTGCTGACAGAGAGAAAAAAAAGTCAACCAAAAATATTATGCCCTGAAAAACTAAAGAAATGAAGAGACTGGTCTATGGTTATACATACAAGGAACTTAGAAGTTACCACTCCATGTTAACTATAGGTAAAAAGCCTAACAGACTGAAAAATCAACAACATTTTTTAGATCTGGAATAGAGGTGAGGACACAGAGCAAACCATAGACCCCAAAATTGGGGAGGTAGGCAGGGAAACATGGGAAGTTACAGCTTACTGAAGCAGAAGTAGTAAAAAGTGCTGCTGGAAAATAGTGTTAGGGTATTTAATCCTCACAGTAATTGATGAAATGCTAGACAGTCAGTGTGGACAATCCTGAGAAGTAAAAATTCCAAAGAAACTCATAATGAGTCCCCACAGTTTTGTGACATTTACATCCAGAAGCATGACAAACATGCCATAGTAAATATCAGAGAAAAATCCCTCATGCTTTCAGTAAGGGGATGAGAAAAGGGACTATTTTGAAATACATCAGAGCATTCTGTTCTTAACAAGGCCTGATATCAGTGGAACCATAAAACTAAAGACTAATTTGCTGGGAAATTATCAAAGCCTAACTGACATGCGGAAGGGAAATACCCAACTCCAGCCCACTCAGGCCATTCTGTCCCACCCAAAGAGGAAGAAAAAGAAACTGAGAAAGATTTGTGTTGTGCACAGTCCAGAGGCATAGGCCAAGTAAAAACCTGAGTCTTAATCATATGACTGCAGAACACTTCCTCTCTCCCCATACCTCACCACTACATTACTGAAGGCATATTTATAGCAGTTCTTTTTACCTGGTACATCATGTCCAGTTATCAAAAAAAAATGCCAAAGACAAAAATGCAATTTGAAAAGACAGAGCAAGCATCAGAATGAGACATGGCAGGAATGCTGGAATTATCAGATTGAGAATTTAAAACAACCATTAATTATTGTTATGCTAAGGGCTCTAATGGATAAATCAGACACCATGCAAGAACAGATGAGCAATGTAATCATAGAGTTAGAAATCATGAGAAAGAACCCAAAATAAAAGCTAGAGATTAAAAAAAAAAAAAAAAACTGTAACAGAAATGAAGAGTGCCTTTGATGGTCTGGTAGATGGAAGTGTCTGAGGAAAGAATCTCTGAACTTGAGGATATATCAACAGAAACTTTAAAATCTAAAAAGCAAGAAAACAAAGAATAAAACAGAAGAACATATTCACAGACTATGGGACAACTACAAAAGTTGCAACATACACATGATGGGAATATGAAAAAGAGAAAGGAATATAAGAAATACCTGAAACAATAGTAACTGACAATTTCTGTAAATTAATGTCAGATACCAAATCACAGATCCAGAAAGCTCAAAGAATTAAAAAACAGAATTAAAACAGAATTAAAAAAAAAAAACCTACACCTTGGCATATCATTTTCAAATTATAGAAAATCAAAGATAAAGAAAAAAATCCTAAAGGAAGCCAGAGGGGAAAAAACCTTGCCTACAGAAGAACAATAGTAAGAATCATAAGATTTCTCTTCATAAATCATGCATACAAGAAGGGACTAGAGTGAATATTTAAAGCATTGAGAGGAAAAAAAAAAAAAACCAAACCACCAACCTAGAATTCTATACCCTAAAAAACTATCCTTCAAAAGGAAAGAAGTAAAGATTTTATGAGACAAAAATTGAGGGAATTTATTGCTAGTAGATTTGTTTGCAAGAAAAAATTTTAAAAATTCTATATAGAAAAGGAAAATGATATAGGTCAGAAACTTGAATCTCCATAAAGGCAGACTACTGAAGAAGGAATATAACAGTAAAATAAAAACTTTTATTTTTCTTATGCTTAACTGATATAACAATTGTTCAAATAATAGCAACAATATATTTAACTACATATGCTTACACAGATACCATATATAAAAGATATGCATTTTTACTACATATTTCATATATATGTGTGTGTGTTATATATATATCTGCTTATATATAAGCAAAATGAATGGCAGCAATGATACAAGGGATAGGGGGAAAGAACTAGGATTTTTTTTATTGTAAAGGACTCACACTACCTATGATATGCTATAGTGTTACTTGAAAGTGGACACAGTTGAACTCAGCAACATCATCAATCAACTGGATATAATTGACATCTACAGACTACCTCATCCAACAATAGCAGAATATACATTCTTCTCAACTCCATATGGAACATTCACCAAGACAGGCATTCTGAGTCATAAAAAATACCTTAACAAACTTCAAAGAATAGAAATCATAGAGTGTCTGTTCTCAGACTACAGTGGAATTAAACCATAAATCAATAACAAGAAGATAGCTGGAAAATCCCAAACACATGAGATTAAAGACATGCTTCTAAAGGACACATAGAACAAAAAAGAAATCTCAAAAGAAATTTTAAAATATTTTTAACTAAATGGAATAAAACACAGCTTTTCAAAATTTGTGAGATGCAGCAAAAATAGTGCTTAGGGGGAGGTTTATAGCATTTAATGCTTACATTAAAAAGGAAGAAAGACCTAAAATCAACAATCTAAGTTTCCAACTTACATAACTAAAAAAAGAAGAGCAAATTAAATACAAAGTAAACTGAAGAAATTATAATGACACTGAAAACAGGAAATCAATAGAGAAAATGAATGAAACCAAAAGCTGGTTCTTTGAAAATATCAATAAAATCAACGCAGCTCTAGCCAGGCAAACTAAGTAAAAATGAGAGAACACTAATTTCTAATATCAGAATTAAAAAGGTAGCATAACTACAGCTCTCATAAATACTAAAAAGATAATAAAGGAATATGATGAACAATTCCACACCCACAAATTTGAAAATGTAGATGAAATGGACCAATTCCTTCAAGGACACAATTTGTCAACCCTCACACAAGATGAAATATACAATCTGGGGTGCCTGGGTGAGTCAGTCAGTTAAGTGTCTGCCTTCAGCTAAGGTCATGATCTCAGGGTCCTGGGATCAGGTTCCATACTGGGCTCTCTGCTCAGTGGGGAGTCTGCTTCTCCCTCACACTTTCCCTCTGTGTTCTCCCTCCCTCCCTCTCTCTCTCAAATAAATAAATAAAATCTTTTTTTAAAAAAAATATACAGTCTGAATGGGTCTATATTTATTAGAGAAATCAAATCAAAAATTAATAATCTTCCAAAACAGAAAGCACAAGGACCAGATGGGTTCATCTTTGAATTCTTCCAAACACTTAAGGAAGAAATTATACAAATTCTTTACACACTCTTTCAGAGTATAGATGCAGAGGGAATACTTCCTAACCCATTCTCTGGGGACAGTATTACCCTAATACCAAAACCAGACAAAAATATTAAAAGAAAACTTCAGACCAATATCTCTCATGAATATATATGCACAAATCCTCAACAAAATTAGCACATCAAATCCAACAATGAATAAAAAGAATTATAAACCAAAACCAAGTTAGATTTATCTCAAGTTTGCAAAGCTGGTTCAACATTCAAAAATGAAGTAATGTAAGCAATCACAGCAACAGGTTAAAAAAGAAAAATCAGTAATGTTTTAGGAAACAAAATCAACATGTAAAAATCAGTTGTGATTCTATACAATAAATACCAGAGAAATTAAAAAAGCAATCCCATTTACAACAGCAGCCAAAAGAATAAAATAGGAATAAATTTAACAAAGGAAGTGAAAGGCCTATACACTAAAAGCCATAATACAATGATGAAAGAAATTGATGAAGACACAATGCTAAGATATCCTGCATTCATATATTGGAAAAAATAATATTATTAAGTGTCCATGCTACCTAAAGCAATCTACAAATCCAAAGCAACCCCTAATTCACTGGCATTTTTCACAGAACCAGAAAAAAAAATGTTAAAATTCTTATGGAGCCACAAAAGACCCCAAATAGCCAAAGCAATCTGGAGAAACCTGAGGTATCATAATTCCTGATTTTAAAATCTAGGACAAATTTATAGTAATCAGAAAACTATGATATTGGCTTAAAAACCAGCAGATAGACCAAAAGAACAGAATTAAGAGCCTAGATATACACCTACACATATAACATCAATTTATCTTTCACAAGGGTGCCAAAAATACACAATGGGGAAAGACAGTCTTTTTAATAAATGGTTCTGAAAAAACTAAATATCCACATGCAAAATAACATTACTTGCAAAAATTAACTTGAAATGGAGTAAAGACTTAAATACAAGATGTGAAACCATAAAACTAGAAGAAACAGGAAAAACCTCCTTGATGTTGGTCTTGGCAGTCATTTTCTGGATTTGAGGATTTGACACCAAAAGCAAAAATTTAAAAATGGAACTGCATCAAACTAAAAAGCTTTTGCATAACAAAGGAAGCAATCCACACAATGAAAAGGTAATCTATGTAACAGGGGAAAACATGTGCAAACCACTTATTTGATAAGGGGTTAACCAAAATATATGAGGAACTTATATAATTCAATAGCAGAAAAACAAATAATCCAAATACAAAATGAGCAAAGGACCTGAAAAGATACTTTTTCCAAAGAAGATATATAAATGGCCAACAGATAGATAAAAAGGTGCTCAACATCACTAAATATCAGGAAATGCAAATCAAAACCACAATGAACTATCACTTCACACCCAATAGGATGGCTTTTTATCAAAAAGACAAGAGATAACAAGTGTTGACAAGGATGTGAAGAAAAAGGAACCATTGTACACAGTCAGTTTGAAGAATGTAAATGAGTATAGTCATTATGGAAAACAATATGGAGATCCCTCAAAAAATTAAAAATAGAACTAAAATATTATTCAGCAATCCCACTTCTGGATATATATCCAGAAGAAAGGAAATCAGTTTCTCAAAGAGACATCTGCACTCATATGTTCATTGCAGGATTATTCACAATACCTAATATATGGAAAAAACTTAACTGTCCGAGGATGGATGAATGGTATAGAAAATGTGGTACATATATATGAATATTATTCACCCATGAGAGAGAAGGAAATCCTGCCATTTGCAACAACAAAATAGATTTATCTCAAGTTTGCTTGAGGACATTGTACTAAGTGAAATTAGCCAGAGAAATACAAATGCTACGTGATCTCACTTAGGTGTGGAATCTAAAAACAAAAAGTTGAACTCATTAAAACAGAAGTAGAATGGTGGTTAACAGGTGGTGGGGATTGGGAGAAATGGAGAAATGCTGGTCAAAGGGTATAAGCCTTCAGTTATAAAGATGGGTAAGCTCTGGGGATCTAATATACAGCATGGTAACTACACTTCATAATACTGTGTTATATACTTGAAATTGCTGAGAGTAAACCTTAAGTGTTCTCACCACACACACACACACACACACACACACACACACACAAAAGAAAACCACTTGAGGTGTGATAGATGTGTTGATTAACCTGATTATACATTCTACAAAGCATATGTATGTGAACCAATCACATTTGTACATTTTAGATACAATTTTATTTGTAAATCATACCTCAGAAAGCTAAAAAATTTTTAATTTAAATTTAAAAAATTAAAACATCAATGAAATATCACTATACAATTATTAAATTGTCCAAAATCTAAAGAACTGATAACCACAACTTCTGGCAAGTGGGTGGATCGACAAAAACTCTCATTCATTGCTAGTAGGAATGCAAAATGACAGAGCCATTTTGAAAAGAATTTCGGGGCTACTTACAAACCTAAACATACTCTTAACATATGAAACAGCAATCTTACTCCTTTTATTTACCCAAAGGAGCTGAAAAGTTATGTCCACACAAAAACCTGCAAACATGGCTTATAGCAGCTTTATTCATAATTGTCAAAACTCAGAAGCAATGTAGATGTCCCTCAGTAGGTGACCAGATTAATAAACTGTGGTACATCCAAACAATGGATTATTCTTCAGTGCTGATAATAATGAACTATCAACCCATGTTAGCACATGGAGGAATCTTAAATGTATATTACCATGTGAAAGAAGCCCATCTGAAAGGCTTTATAGGGTATGATTCCAACTATGTGACATTCTGGAAAAGGCAAAACTATGGAGACAGTAAAAAGATGAGTAGTTCTCAGGGTGAGAGGAGGACAGAAGGTTGAATAGGTGGAGCACAGAGGTTATTTAGGGTAGCAAAACTATTCTGTATGATGCTACGATGGTGACACGTCATAAGTTTGTGCAAACCCATGAAATGTACAAAACCAAGAGTAAGTATGACATGTTTCACACAGCTACCTCAATTGTAATAAATCTATCACTGTGCTTGGGGATGTCACTAACAGCAGAGACTATGAACATGTGGGTCCAGGGAATATTTAAAAATGCCTGTACCTTCCTCTTAATTTTGCTGCCAGCCCAAAACTGCTCATGAAAAAATTAGGTCTTTTAAAAACTGGAGAGATGAATACTTTCCCAGACAAAACTGAGGTAATCTCTCACCACTATATCCGCATGACTAGAAATATGAATGGTAGTTCTTCAAATTGACACTAAAGGGTGCTAAGCAGCAACATGAGCATATAAAAGTGAAAATCACTAGTAAAGGTAAATATATGGAAAATGCTGAATACTAAATTAATATAATGATAGTGGGTAAATCACTTTTAATTCTAGTGGAACACTTAAAAGACAAAAATATTAAAAATAACTATAACTAAAAATATGTTAAAAGATACACAATATGAAATGATGTAAATTTTGGCATTAAAAACAAAATGAATGTGAGGGGGAGTAATAAAATTGCAGATTTTTGCATGTAGTTGAAGTTCTTACCAGCTTACAATACACTATTATAGCTATATGACATTTCATGTAAGTCCCATGGTAGCCAAAATGAAAATACCAATATAATTAACACAAAAGAAAAAGACCAAATATCAAAACATACTTAAAAAGATCCATGAAACACAATAGAAGAGAGCAAGAGAAGAAAAGACAAAGTAATCACAAAGCAATTAACAAGTGACAACAGTAAATAACCTCCCTATAAATAATAACTTTAAATGTAAATCGATGAAACTACACAAACAAAAGACATAATAAGAGTGCTGAATGGGAAAAAAGGCAATATCCAACTATACGCTGTCTGAAAGAAATTCACTTCAGATTTAAGGGCACATATAGGCTGAAAGTGAAGGCATAAAAAAAGATATTCCAAGCAAATGACAACCAAAAGGGAGTAGATGTAGTTATACTGATATCAGACAAAATAGACATTATGTCAAAACTGACACAAGAATCAAATGACATTTTATAATGATCAAAGTGTCAATTCGCCAGTAAGAAATCACCTCCCACCACTTAGGATGGCTATTATCATACAAACAAATAACAACAAGGGTTAGTGAGGACATGGAGAAAGTGGAACTGTTGCACACTGTTAGTGGGAATACAACATGGTGCAGTTGCTGATGAGAACAGTATGGAGGTTCCTCTAAAAACTAGAAATAGAACTACCATATGATCTTGAAATGTCACTTCTGGGTAGTTACCAAAAGCATGGGAATGAGGACCTCAAGCAGACACTGGATCTCCTATGTTCCCTGCAGCACTATCCATAATAGCCAAGATGTGGGAACAACTAACCAGGCATCGGCAGATGAGTGGATGAAGAAAACGCAGGGCACATCCAATGGGATACTATGCAATCTTAAAAAGAAGCAAATTCTGCATTATGTGATAACATGGATGAACCCTGAGGACATCATGCTAAGTGATTTCAGTCACAGAAGTCAGTCACAGAAAGACAAATACTGCATGATTCCATTTATATGAGACATCTGAAATAGATTCATACCATCAGAGAGTGGGATGGTGGTTTCCATGGGCTGGGGAGAGGGAGAAATGGGGAGTACTAACTTATGGGCATAATATTTCAGTCAAGCAAGATGAATAAGCTCTAGGATCTTCTGTAAAACATCATACTATAATTGACAAAAATGTATACGCAAAATTTGTTGATGGCAGAACTCACATTTAAGTATTTTTACCACAAGAAAGTAAAATATAAATTAAAAATAAGACAAAAGAATAAGACTGAAAACTTCACAACACTGATGGATGACATATAAACGTTTAGATTCCATAAGCTAAGCAAACTGCAAAGGGAATGGACCCAATGCAACCCACAATAAATAGATTATCATAATTAAAATAAAAGCAATAAAAATATCTTCAAAGTGACCAGAAAGCAATGTCACATAACCTATAGGGAAACACCAACTTGAATGACAGCAGATCTCACATCTGAAGGAATGAAGGCTAAGAAGAAACACCATAGCAATTTTCAACTGCTAAAAGAAAAGTACAGTCAAACATGAACTCTGTATCTGGCAAATTCACCCTTTAAGAATGAAGGAAAAAAGACACTTTCTCAAAAAAGGAAAACTAGATTTTATAACTAGCACACATACCCTTAAAGAATGTCAAAAAGAAACTCCAAAAAACAAAGGTAGTAATATCACATGAAGGCTTGGAGCATCATAAGGAATGGGGAAAAATAGAATGGATTAAAATCGTGGTAAATATAATGGGCAATCTTTTCCCTCATGAGTTTCTTAAATCACATTTTGTGGTTGAAACAAAAATCATACAATATCATTTGATGCTTAATATATGTAAAGGAATTTTTATCAATTGTATTTTAAAAGTGCAGAGGATAAAGGAACTCAAACAGAAGTATGGTTTCAATATTTTACTGAAATAGTAAAAAGTCTACATAATAGTAAGCTATATTGTAAGTTATATATGTATATTGTAATACCCACAGCAAACACTAAGAAAACTATAATAAGGAAAATACTTTAAAAGACCATAAATAATTCATGATGCAATCCTAAAAAATGTCCAAATACCCAGAAGAAGGCAAGAAGACACGAACAAAGGACAAGCCATTAGGGTTATAAACCCCAATATATCAATAATTATTTTAAATGTAAATAGTCTAAAAATACCAAATAAAATACTGTGCACCAGGGTAAATGGGAGAAAAAGAAACACTATGGCTCAACTAAATACTCTTTTAAGAAACTCATTTCAAACATAACATAGGTAGACTGAGATTAAAAGAATGGACAAATATGTATCATGTGAGTATTCATAAAAATAAAGCGAAGTGGCTTTATTAATATCAGACAAAGTGGACTTACTAGTAAAAAAATCTACTTGGGACAAAAGGAATCGTTACCTAATCATAAAAGCATCAATCTGTCCAGAAGACACGGCAATCCTAAATGTATTGGGCATCAAACAACAAAGCTTCAAAATACGTGAAGCAAACACTGATACAACTGAAAGAGAAAGACAAAAAAAAAAAAAAAAAAAAAAACCACAATAATGATGAATTCAATATGTATCATACAGTTATTGATAGTATTAGACAGAAAAATCAGTAAAAATACAGAACTGAACAACATCAATCAATATGATCTACATGACATTTATGGAAGATTCCAACCCAAGAGCAGAATACACATATTTTTCAATTTTCCAAGAGCCTTCATTGACACATATAATATACCGGATAGTAAAGCAAACCTTCACAAATTTAAAAGAATTGAAATCATATAGGATATATTTTCTAACCATAATGAAATCAAACTAGAAATCAGCAGACAAAGACAACAGGAAAAATCTCCAAACATTTGGAAATTGAACAACACACTTTTTAAAACTCCATGTGTCAAACAAGAAGCCTCAAAGGAAATTTTAAAAATACATATAACTGTATCAAACTGAAAATAAAACATACTATCGTAGGCTGCAGCTTGAGCAGTGCTGAGTAGGCAATTTTAGTACTAAAATGCTTACAACACAAAAGAGGAAAGGGTCACAAATTGGTAATATGTTTTTCCCTCAACAAACTGGAAAAAAGAAACTCAAAGAAAAGTATAAGGGAGACAACAATAAACATAAGAGCTAAATGCTATGACATTGAAAATAAGACAAAAATATAGAAAAGGCAAGAAAAAGCTGATTCTTTGATAAATTCAGTAAATTGGAAAATCTCTAGCAGGACTGATGAAGAGAGAAGACAGCCACCACTGATGTCAGAAAAAAACACTCCTATAATCATTAAAAAGATAATAAGGGCTATGACAAAATTATACCCCTAAATTCCACACCTGAGATGGAATGGACCAATTCCTTAAAAAACCACAAACAACCCAAACAATACATATGAAACAGATAAACAGGGCGCCTGGGTGGCTCAGTTGGTTAAGCGACTGCCTTCGGCTCAGGTCATGATCCTGGAGTCCCGGGATTGAGTCCCACGTCGGGCTCCCTGCTCAGCATGGAGTCTGCCTCTCTCTCTGACCCTCTCCCCCCCATGCTCTCTATCTCATTCTCTCTCTCAAAATAAATAAATAAAATCTTTAAAAAAAAAAAAAAGAAACAGATAAACAAGATATTCCTGTAACTATTAAATAAACTGAGTCGGTAATTAAAAAATCTGCCCTCCCACACACACACACACAAGTCCCCAGGCCTGTGAGGACACTAAAAAATTTTACCAAACAACTTAAAAATTAGCATGTTCTTTATACATCTTCCAGAAAATAAAACAAATTTGTTTTATAGGGCCCGTATTACTCTACTACAAAAATTAGACAAAGTCAGTACAAAAAAAGAAAACCACAGACCAATATTTCTCAATAACTTTGACAAAAAAAAATCCTCAAGAAATTATTAGCAAATCAAACCCAGTCATGGATAAAAAGAATTATCCACTAGGACCAAGTTGTAGCTTTTCTAGATATGCACTATTGTTTTAATATCTGAAAATCAATCAGTGCAATCCGTCATATCAAGAGGCTAAAAAAGTCATATGATCATATCAACTGATACAGAAAAGTCATCTGATACAATTAAATACATACCCCTTGATGGGGGGTGGGAAACTCTTAGCAATCTAGAGATAGAGAATTTCCTCATATTTTTAAGGAATATATTTAAAAAAAAAAAAAAACCTACAACTAACATTATCCTCAATGTGGAAAGAATGACTATTTTATCCCTAAGATGGAGAACAAGGTAAATCACTCCTGTGATTCAGCACAGTACTGGAAGTTGTAGCAAGCATAGTAAGGCAAAGCAGAGAGATAAAAAGCATACAGATTGAAAAGGACAAAAGAAAAATGTCTGTATTTATAAAAGACACATCTATGTAAAAAATCTCAAGTAATCTTAAAAAAAAAAAAAAAAACATAAAGTATGTGACTTCAGCAAGGTTGTAGGATACCGGACCAACACAAATACATTGCATTTCTAGATAACAATATGTGGAAACTGAAATTCAAATACAATACCATTTACATTTGATCCAAAGAAAATGAAATGCTTCGGTATAAACCTAAAAAAACTATGTACAGGATATGCATGCTAAAATTACAAAATGTTATTGAAAGACATAAGGAAAAAAGATCAAATAAATGGAGAGTCTCACTTCATTCACAGGTTAGAAGACTCAACATAGCAAAAATGTCAATTCTCCCCAAATTG
This sequence comes from Mirounga angustirostris, assembly GCF_029215605.1. Classification (NCBI taxonomy): domain Eukaryota; kingdom Metazoa; phylum Chordata; class Mammalia; order Carnivora; family Phocidae; genus Mirounga; species Mirounga angustirostris. Next base: position 166,501,611 of record NW_026991710.1, read on the forward strand.
ATCTACAGGGTTAACACAATGTCTATCACAATCCTAGCAAGTTTGTTTGTATCCATGAAGTAATTTAGCCTGAAATGTACATGAACAAGCAAAATACCTATGATAGTCTAAAAATCTGGAGAAAGAATAAAGTAGGAGGAATCACTGCAGTCTATATAAATGCTTAATTTACAAGTAAACTAAAGAAGACAGCATGTTAGTGGCAGAAGTATAGACACATAGAAGAACTGAACAGAATAAAGAACCCAAAAATATATCCACAAAAATATGCCCTACTGACTTTTTGACAAAGATGCAAGAGCAATTCAATACAGAATAGCCTTTTGTATCAATGATGTTGAAACAAATAAATGCACATCCTCAGTCAAAAGAATTAACCTTGATCCAAATCTCACACCTTACACAAAATTATCTCACAGTGGACATACAATTAAATGTAAATAAAACTGAAAAACTTTTAGGGGGAAAAAAACATAGAATCTTCAGGAACTAGGGATAAATGGAGTTCTTAAGTTTGATACCCAAACTTCCATTCATAAAAGGAAAAGTTGATAAATTAACTCTCATCAAAATTAAAAATTTCTAATCAATGGGAGACCTTATGAACAAGATGAAAAGACAAACTGCAGACTGGGAATAAATATTGACAAACAACCTATCTGGCAAAGGATTTGTATTTAGAATATATAAACTGCATAAAAATCAACAATAAAAAACCAACCAACCCAATTAGAAAACGGGTAAAGGACATTAATAGATATTTCATTTCATGAAAATATATTCAACAATACTGGACATTAGGGAAATGCAAATTAAAAATTACATGAGATATCACTATACATCTATCAAAATGACTAAAATTTTAAAATATTTTAAATACTGATCAAATGATGACAAACATGCAGACCCTCTATCTTTCCTACATTTCCAGTGGAGATGTAAAATGGTACAGACACTCTGGAAAATAGTTAATAATTTCTTTTAAAAAAATAAACATATACTTACCATATGACCTGGCAATCATATTCCTGGGCATGTATCCCAGAAAAATAAAAAATTATGTCCACACAACAAATTGCACATGCATGTTCATAGAAGCATTACCATAAATAGTTAAAGATTGGAGAAGGTAAAGTGTGAGAACATGTAGACCTGATGTTTCTTTGTGGGAATGTGATTGTTCAGAAATTTAATTTCTTTTTTTATGCATATATTTTTTATTCAAATTCAATTAGCCAACGTATAGTACATCATTAGTTTTTGATATAATGTTCAATGATTGATCAGTTGCGTATAACACCCAGTGCTCACCATATCACGTGTCCTCCGTGATGTCCCATCACCCAGTTACCCTATCCGCCATCCCCCTCCCTTTCCCCAACCCTCTGTTTCCTGGAGTCCAGAGTCTAATATGGTTTGTCTCCCTCTCTGATTTCTTCCCAGTTTTCCCTCCCTTCCCCTATGTTCCTCCTCACTATTCCTTATGTTCTAGTTATGAGTGAAACCACACGATAATTGTAATTTCCACCACTTCCTACACTGGTCAGGTCCTATGACATCTCAATTAAAATGACTCTGTATTTAGGGGCTTCTTATTCTTAGTCCTTAACCCATTTTCTTTCTCTCTCAGACCCCTACTAATACTTCCAATGGTTTAAACAACCTTTTTTGATAAGAGATCCCAGAGTTCCAAATTTGAAAAGTAATTGTTCTGGTCAATCTGCCTTCATAGTAATTGATATTTGGGCTTCTGATGTTTGCCCAATAATTCTGTGGGGCAGAAAGCATTCTTTTTCTTCCTGCCAATGGCACCTTAATGATATAAAAAAACATAAATCTACAGAGCATAAAGGAAAACTTACCTTTATAAATGAAGAATCTGGATACAATGTTCCTGATTTGTTGTATGCATACACCAGGAAATGAGGGTCTAAAAATGACCTAATTCAACCAAAGTAATGACACTTCATTGTAATAGTAACATTAACATTAACAAAAGCAGAATCATGAAATTAAAATTCACTTTCAATTTTACAAGTTCAAATATCCAAAACTTAAATGGACTCATCTCTTCATTATCTCATTTGCCTTCTGATAGCATATTTTGTATAAGAAAAAATACTAAGCAGTATAATCTATAGCAGTAGGGACACACCATAATGACATAGATCTTTGTATACTAGAAACCAGGACTTCCAGATTTCCATGGCAAAATTTTCTTATAGAGTCAACAATCAGTAAATCTCATGGCATAAATATTTACTAATTTGTTAACATTTGCTAACCAGTAGCCATAGAATGATAAACAAAAAATATATGCTTTTTCCATTAGTTTTCATGAAATTATACTGTGGTGAGAACAACCCCACAAATTCTTAATGCCTCAAAACAACAATGAATGTTTCTTCACAAGTTTATTGCAGGTTCAGCTCCACACAGCGTTCATTCTGGAACCCGGGAAAAGACATACCTCCTACCCTGTGGAACATGCCTTTCTTGTAGCAGAAGGAGAAAAGAAATTGTAGAAGCATACAATAGTTCCTAAAGCCTTTGTTTAGAAGCAGAAGATTAGTGCTTTGCTCACATTTCATAAGCTACATGAATCCTACAGACAAGCCTCATATAAATGGTACCGAAGCGTAATCTTACAGAGAAGATAGTGATTGTTATGGAATAATCTGACCCCAGGATTTATTGCCAGGAGACTGGGGTTTCTCAAGGATTCCAAACACCAAGGGGCAGTTCAAGGCCAGAATCAAAGAGGGACCAGAGCACTCACGGAGTATGCACATTCACCACTACTTCTCTTTCCAGACCTGCTTCATCTTCTCTCATTCCAGACAGCTCTTCCTTTTTCTCAATTCAAATAACAAAACTAGAGAGCTTCCCAGAAAAAACACAAAACAAAACAAAACACCGATATTTATCAGCTCAGAGTCCACATATATTCAAGGGCAACGCCAAATGACACAGGTTGCTTTAGGAGCAAGTACCTGGAACATGAATTCTGGCCCAAGGGCAGAGCCACATTTTAGTAACTAAGCATGTCAATGGAGGTGGTGGAAATGGGAATCCAGAAGCATCTGCCAGTAGAAGGAAATTCAACAGATTACTGACAAGCATAATTAAAAGGATAAAACTTTAGTTTGCAAGTTCACTCATCCTGGGTCTTCAAAAGTATACTTTTGCTTCTACACAAAATAACAAAAAAGTCTGCCTTAATCAATGAATTAATAGAAATACACATGACCAGGGCGCCTGGGTGGCTCAGTTGGCTGGGCAACTGCCTTCGGCTCGGGTCATGATCCCGGAGTCCCTGAATCTAGTCCCACATCAGGCTCCCTGCTTGGCAGAGAGTCTGCTTCTCCCTCTTACCCTCCCCCCTCTCATGTGCTCTCTCTCATTCTCTCTTTCACAAATAAATAAATAAAATCTTTAAAAAAAAAAAAAAGAAATACACATGACCACTTAATGGAAAAAACAACATCTGATATAAGGAAAATGAATAACAAAAGGGTGGAAGGCAAACTTAAAAGAAGTTCCTAATGAAGTTGAATGAAGAAATTGGTTAAAGAAAGTAATCATTATCTCAAGAAAAGTTTAAAAAGCTAATAAGCTTTCAGAGCAGATCTTTTCAAGAAAAAAAAAGACACTCTGAAACTAAAATGATGACTCTGAAACTAAAATAAATAATTCAATAGATGTGTCAAAGAGAATTTGTTTGCTGAGAACAGAATTAGAGTCCTAGCCAATAAAAAGAACATATTTTGCTAGTAAAAAACACAGCCAAAATAAAGATCTGAAAATAGTTGGAGGAAAATCTATACTATAGAGGGCAGATCCATAAGACCCAGGATGAAATTATAGATTTCCATAAAATTTTTAAGAATGTGTGGTAATTTAAAACCAAAATGAAAAATTAAGGGATTTATTCAATTGTGAGAACAAAAGGGACATTTGCAGATATGCACAGATTCAGAAAGCATGCCATCTGAAGAAAATAATCTGAAAATAAACAATACCTAGGTCAGCATAAAATTGCAATAAAAGGAAAAAATAAAAAGGAAGCAGTAATAAAACTTGGAAAATGCAATATAGTTGTTAAGCAAGTAAACTGAAAGCATTGGATTTACATCTTAAATGTAAAAAGAATTTTAAAAATACTATAGGAATATTATAATACAAATTCAGGATGTGAGAGACACAAGTGAGGAATCTGGAAACCTATAAAAGAAAATATTAGTATAATGATTATATGAATATTTCATTTTTATAGCAATAAATCCCACAAACAAAGGAAGAAGACAGTCAATAGGCTGGATAGCATATTTGCAACATATAGAAGAGATAAAGAGTTAATATCTACAATAAAAAAATTCCCACAAATTGATCACGGGAAAAAAAGGGAAGAAAAGCAGAAAGGTAAGCCATAGATTGAAAATAAATAACCCAAAACAAATGAATAAAAATTAAAGCCAGAAAGGAAAACAGAAAGCTTAGGAGAAGCAATTCAATTAGAATAGTCAGTAAAAATTTGAAAAGATACTACATATTATTAATAATCAGGGAAGTACATATTAAAATAACAATAAAATAGCATTTCTTACCCATTAACAAAAATAAGTGAGTGAAGATACTCATTTTATTGAGAATGTAGAGAACAGAAATGTTTTTGAATTATTCGTCTGAGTGAAAACTGGGATAAACCCTCTGAAATAAAAATTAGTAGCATATAGCACTCTTGAGAATTGGATCCTTTATAATCCATCAACTTCACTGGTGCCCAGAACATCATGGCCAAAGATATCCACAATATGGCTTTTCTTACTATAAATACATAAGTGGATAAATAATAAATAAGATATATTTATTGGATGGCTACAATCAATGAATTCATTCTGCACAAATCGGTATAAATGACTCTCAGATAAAAATGTTATGTGGGGCGCCTGGGTGGCTCAGTCAGTTAAGCGTCCAACTCTTGGTTTTGCCTCAGGTCATGATCTCAGTGTCGTGAGATCAAGCCGCACTAAGGCTCAGCACTGGGCATGGAGCCTGCTTAAGATTCTCTCTCCCTTTTCCTCTGCCCCTCACACCCACCGCCACCTCACAGGTTCTCTCTCTCTCAAAAAAAAAAAAAAAAAAGTTATACAAAATGTTGCACAAAAAGTACAACCACAAAACCAGAACCACATAATAAGTATCTACTGTTCACACTTCTGGGTCATGAATGAGTAGCCATAATAATTCTGTAAATGGTGGCCAGGCTTGCTCAATGGTCTGGAATTCAGCTGAATGTTGGGGATTAATTAATATAATTAATATAAACTATGGCCTTTGTGTAATAATTATGTGTAGGATCATCAATTATAACAAATATATCACTCTGGTGGGGCATACTGATAATGGGAGAGACTACACATGTGCAGAGGTAGGGGGCATACAGAAACTGCCTGGGACTTCCACTCAGTTTTGCTGTGAACCTAAAACTGGTTTAAAAAATAAATATTAAATTGGAAACAAGAAACAGGAAAAGGCACATAGCCAATAATTGTTTAGAAAAGTTTTTTAGGGAAATATAAATTGACACAAAGATGCGATATATTATTTTAGCACATCTTGCATGCTTTTGAAAATCTAAACTGCTACTGCCTTTTCAGAAACTAGCAGTATCTCTCAAAATCCTAATACAAAATGCGAGTAATAAGGAAGGTTGTTGTGAAAATTAAATCAGTTACTACATGCAAATCGCTTAGAAATATGCCCAGCAATTGGTATGTGCTCCATGCATGTCAGTTACTTTTGTTGTTTTTGTTGTTGTTATTATTATCACTATTATTACTATTATTCATACTTCTTGATCCAGAAACCCATTTCTTGGTATTAAGGCTACAAAACAAAATATCTATTGCATAAGAATATACATATAAGAATGTTTATTGCAGGACTCTATAGTGACAATCCTTGGAAATAACCTCATTACTTATCAACACGCCATACTACAGACTGTTACCTGTTATAGAATGAGTTAAGATATAAACATAGAGGAAGAAAATGAACACCATTATTAAATAAGACCTGCCAACTGTAAAACAGTATTTCCAGTTCTCTAAAAACAAACCTTCTTGGTAGGTTTCTACATATTTTATTTAAAGGAAAGGTGAAATTTAGGATATAAAATGGTGGATAGAGAGATACAAAGTTATTAACATTGGTTTCCTCACAGAGTGAAAATTTATGATATTAAAAAAATGGTATAATATCAAGTAAAATGTTTAAAATCATAGAAATGTATAAAATGACATGACAAACAAAATTAAACATAGACAAATAAAATTATTGACTTAATTGTTACAGTTGTAGCTATAGTTTAAAGAGTTACATAGACTAATTTTCATTTATCTGGTATACATTAATTTTGTATCATGAAATTAAAATTTGGCTCAAATATTGGATTTAAAATCTCAAGATGAAGACTTGGAATTCTAGTCTGACTTGATCACAAAGATGTAACATATTAAATATAATAGTCATGCTCTTGTTTAGGCTCAAATAAGGGTAGTGACTATAAAAATTTCAGAAACTAAAACAACTGTATAAAAAGAAGAATGTCCACTTACTGTTTTTCAAGATGGAGAGTGTACATTTTCCGGTCAATTTTGATGGCATAAGTGACCTACAACAAAGTATTCAGAAGAACTTAATTATTAGACATACTGAATTCTTAAAAATCAAAAGCCATAGCTTCTTAAAATGTATTTACTTCTTCACTGAGACATAGATCATATCCCACCATCTCAAAATAATATATACATATATAATATAGACATATATAATTGTAATCTTCCTTCAATCTTGGAATGTATGACAGAATTAATTCTAATTAAATTTAAATAAAAATTAAAGAATCTCAATTTATTTCAAAACTAAGAGCATTAGTCATAAAATTTCATAATGAAATTTTAATTTAAAATGGTTACATTTAAAAATGTTGAGTAATCTTTGAAGAAACTTGAATTTTATTATTTTTACTTTGCAACTTCTAGCCCAAATAAATTGAGAAAATGAAGATACAACCTGTGTTGTTAATCTTCTCAAAGGAAGTATCCCTAACTCTAGAACACTCTTCTCCCTGTCCTCTTTAGGAATTGCCTCAGCTACAGAGGGTCATCTCACACCAAGTCACAACTTTCTGAGACAGCCCACATGTAATGAGAAGCCCTCTCATCCCAACTCCAGATATTGATGGGCCATGCTAGCTTCACACGTTGTTGAGACTTGGTTGAGTCTCCATCTCCCCTTTCCTGCTTCCTCCCCTCCCCTTGCACAGGGCCTCATCACAAGAGCATGCCCTAATAAACTGCCTTCACAGGAATCTTCTCAAAGACTGCATCCCAAAGAACCCAATCTGTGACATCATCATAAAACATTACACGTTCTTCACCGCATAGCACATGGTCAATGCAGGTAAATTTTCCACATTTGCAAAGAATGTGAATTTTGTCATTGGGTACAGTTTTCTGCATAAGTCATTTTAAACCTTCTCATGTTTAGTCTTCTGTAAGCCTACAGCTATTGAAAAAATTGTGTTGGGGCATATGGGTGGCACAGTTAGTTAAGTGTCTGACTCTTGATGTCAGCTCAGGTCATGATCTCAGAGTTGTGAAATGGAGTCCCATGTCCGGCTCCCCACTCAGGGCAGTCTGCTAAAGACTCTCTATCCCTCTGCCCCCCCACCTTCTCTAAAATAAATAAATGAAACTTAAAAAAAAAAAAGATGTGTCAACATTTCCCCAAATTATTGTGATATTATTTCTTTCTCCTTTTAATCTGTAGTTTTCTTCATTACATATTTTGAATCTTTGTTGTTGGGTGCAAACAGGAGTAAAATTAACAAAATTGCACACAATTATAAAGTATGCCTCTATGTCATCTTCAGAAAATGACTCGAATTTGGGGTTGTAATTTCTTCAATTTCATCCATTATCATTTAATATATATTATGATTTAGGATTTCTTCTTCAACCCATAAATAATGTAGAAGTGTATTTTTAAATTTCCATATACATTTTAAAACTTTTTAAGATTTAACTTAATTGAATTGTTACCAGATACTGTATTGTCAATATTTGATTTTTAATGCTTTTTTCCTTTTGTCAGGGTTGTTGAACAATCTGCATATTCCGGAGAAGAAGATACATTATTGCTATAGAGATAAAGCCGAATTATAGCTGGATTAGAAAAACACTATCTTTACTTCTGGGGTTGCCTAGAAGTCTAGATGTTTCTGACTCTCAGCTAAGACAAAGGCAGTGAGATTTGTAAGGTAATTTCTAGGGTTCAAAAACTCTCTTGCCCAAGGTTAACTTCTTTAGTGTTTCCCTACCTAGTTTGACAAAGCTAGCTTGGCTACTGTGTCACTGAAAGCTTTTTAAGGAGTCTCCAGAAGCCAAAATTCCCCCCCAAGTCTTGTTACTTCAAGCCAGAGACTCAGCATGTTCCAGAAGCACAGAGTTTGGGTTCATAGGGATGTTTCTTGAATTCCTGATATTTGCCTGAATTATCTTTCCCTTGCTGCATCATATACTTTGTCATTACATAAAAGCCTCATGGTGATACCCTGTAGAGTCTAGTTAGTCTTAACGAATAGCATAGAGGGGAAAAAAATATATATTGTGACAGGTTCACTTCTATATAAATCCATCAAATAAAATATTATATTGTTCAAATTGTCTTTATGAATCTTTTTACGATTTGTAAACCAATATTTGAGAAAAGATCTATGAAAATGGATTTGAAAAATTTAAAGATCTATAAAAATGGATTTGAGAATTACTCCTTGTGCAATCAGTTCTTATATATGCTGAAAGCATTTTTAAGTACATAAAAACTTAGAATTTTTATATGTTCCTAGTGAACTGAATATTTTATTAAGTAATGTTTATCTCTCATAACATTTAAAAAATGTAAACTCTCTGGATAATTATTTTTGGTGTAATACCTTTTATGAACACTAATCACTGGATTTTTTGGTGCCATAAAGGGAGACAGTCACACAGACCACTCAGTCTATAAAACCTGCCCCAGTGTCTAACAATTTTCCAGTTAGCAATTCGATGCTCCTCTTAGATCTGGCCACTGAGGTTCCAATCCTTGGATTCCTATCAGATCCTGGTGTGTCTTTTTTTTTTTTTTCATTTTATTATGTTAATCACCATACATTACATCATTAGCTTTTGATGTAGTGTTCCACGATTCATTGTTTGCGTATAACACCCAGTGTTCCATTCAATATGTGCCCTTTTTAATACCCAACACCAGGCTAACCCATCCCCCCAAGCCTCTCCCCATAGAACCCTCAGTTTGTTTCTCAGAGTCCATAGTCTCTCATGGTTCGTCTCCCCCTCCAATTTCCGCCCCCTTCATTTTACCCTTCCTACTTTTTTTTTTTAAGATACAATGTATTATTTATTTCAGAGATACAGGTCTGTGATTCAACAGTCTTACACAATTCACAGCACTCTCCATATCACATACCCTCCCTAATGTCTATCACCCAGCCACCCCATCCCTCCCAGCCCCCACCACTCCAGCAACCCTCAGTTTGCTTCCTGAGATTAAGACTTCCTCATATCAGTGAGATCATATGATACATGTCTTTCTCTGATCGACTTATTTCACTCAACATAATACCCTCCAGTTCCATCCACGTCATTGCAAATGGCAAGATTTCATTCCTTTTGATGGCTGCATGATATTCCATTGTATATATATAACACCTCTTCTTTTTTCTTTTAACTTTTTATTGTTATGTTAATCACCATACATCATTAGTGTTTTTTTTTATTTTATTTATTTATTTGAGAGAGAGAATGAGAGAGAGAGAGCACATGAGAGGGGGGAGGGTCAGAGGGAGAAGCAGACTCCCTGCTGAGCAGGGAGCCTGATGCGGGACTCGATCCTGGGACTCCAGGATCATGACCTGAGTCGAAGGCAGTCGCTTAACCAACTGAGCCACCCAGGCGCCCCATCATTAGTTTTTGATGTAGTGTCCCATGATTCATTGTTTGTGCACACACCCAGTGCTCCATGCAGAACGTATCCTCTTTAATACCCATCACCAGGCTAACCCATCCTCCCACTCCCCTCCCCTCTAGAACCCTCAGTTTGTTTTGTAGAGTCCATCGTTTCTTATGGTTCGTCTCCCCCTCCGATATCCCCCCTTCGTTCTTCCCCTCCTGCTATCTTCTTCTTTTTTTTTTCTTAACATATATTGCATTATTTGTTTCAGAAGTATAGATCTGTGATTCAACAGTCTTGCACAACTCACAGCACTCACCATAGCACATACCCTCCCCAATGTCTATCACCCAGCCACTCCATCCCTCCCACCACCCACCACTCCAGCAACCCTGAGTTTGTTTGCTGAGATTAAGAATTCCTCATATCAGTGAGGTCATATGATACATGTCTTTCTCTGATTGACTTACTTTGCTCAGCATAACAACCTCCAGTTCCATCCACGTTGTTGCAAAAGGCAAGATTTCATTCCTTTTGATGGCTGCATAATATTCCATTGTGTATATATATATATATACCACCTCTTCTTTATCCATTAATCTGCCAATGGACATCTTGGCTCTTTCCATTGTTTGGCTATTGTGGACATTGCTGCTATAAACATCAGACTGCATGTAACCCTTTGGATCACTACATTTGACTCTTTGGGGTAAATACCCAGTGGTGCAGTTGCTGGGTCGTAGGGTAGATCTATTTTCAACTTTTTGAGGAACCTCCATACTGTTCTCCAGAGTGGTTGCACCAGCTTGCATTCCCACCAACAGTGTAGGAGGGTTCCCCTTTCTCCGCATCCCCGCCAACATCTGTCGTTTCCTGACTTGTTAATTTGAGGCATTCTGACTGGTGTGAGGTGGTATCTCATTGAGGTTTTGGTTTGGATTTCCCGGATGCCGAGCGATGTTGAGCACTTTTTCATGTGTCTGTTGGCCATTTGGATGTCTTCTTTGGAAAAATGTCTGTTCATGTCTTCTGCCCATTTCTTGATTGGATTCTTTGTTCTTTGGGTGTTGAGTTTGATAAGTTCTTTATAGATTTTGGATACTAGCCCTTTATCTGATATGTCATTTGCAAATATCTTCCCCCATTCTGTCAGTTATCTTTTGGTTTTGTTGACTGTTTCTTTTGCTGTGCAAAAGCTTTTTATTTTGATGAGGTCCCAATAATTCATTTTTGCCCTTGCTTCCCTTGCCTTTGGCGCTGTTTCTAGGAAGAAGTTACGGTGGCTCAGGTCAAAGAGGTTGCTGCTTGTGTTCTCCTTTAGGATTATGATGGACTCCTGTCTCACATTGAGGTCTTTCAACCATTTGGAGTCTATTTTTGTGTGTGGTGTAAGGAAATGGTCCAGTTTCATTGTTCTGCATGTGGCTGTCCAATTTTCCTAACACCATTTGTTGAAGAGACTGTCTTTTTTCCATTGGACATTCTTTCCTGCTTTGTCAAAGATTAGTTGACCATAGAGTTGAGGGTCCATTTCTGGGCTCTATCTTCTGTTCCATTGATTTATGTGTCTGTTTTTGTGCCAGTACCATACTCTCTTGATGATGACAGCTTTGTAATAGAGCTGGAAGTCCGGAATTGTGATGCCGCCAGCTTTGCTTTTCTTTTTCAACATTCCTCTGGCTATGCGGGGTCTTTTCTGGTTCCAGACAAATTTTAGGATGATTTGTTCCATTGCTTTGAAAAAAGTGGATGGTATTTTGATGGGGATTGCATTGAATGTGTAGATTGCTCTAGGTAGCATGGACATCTTCACAATATTTGTTCTTCCAATCCATGAGCATGGAACGTTTTTCCATTTCTTTGTGTCTTCCTCAATTTCTTTCATGAGTATTTTATAGTTTTCTGAGTACAGACCCTTTGCCTCTTTGGTTAGATTTATTCCTAGTATCTTATGTTTTGGGTGCAATTGTAAATGGGATCGACTCCTTAATTTCTTTCTTCTGTCTTATTGTTAGTGTATAGGAATGCCACTGATTTCTGTGCATTGATTTTCTATCCTGCCACTTTACTGAATTCCTGTATGAGTTCTAGCAGTTTGGGGGTGGAGTCTTTTGGGTTTCCCACATAAAGTACCATATCATCTGCAAAGAGTGAGAGTTTGACTACTTCTTTACCCATTCGGATGCCTTTTATTTCTTTTTGTTGTCTGATTGCTGTGGCTAGGACTTCTAGTACTATGTAGAATAACAGTGGTCTTAGTGGACATCCCTGCCATGTTGCTGACCTTAGGGGGAAAGCTCTCAGTTTTTCCCCATTGAGAATGATATTTGCTGTAGGTTTTTCATAGATGGCTTTTATGATATTGAGGTATGTACCCTCTATCCCTATACTCTGAAGAGTTTTGATCAAGAGAGGATGCTGTACTTTGTCAAATGCTTTTTCTGCATCTATTGAGAAGAATCTACCATTCTTGTTCTTTCTTTTATTCATGTATTATATCACATTGATTTATGGATGTTGAACCAACCTTGCAGCTCAGGAATAAATCCCACTTTGTCGTGGTGAATAATCCTTTTAATATACAGTTGGATCCTACTGCCTAGTATTTTGGTGAGAATTTTTGCATCCATGTTCATCAAGGATATTGGTCTGTAATTCTCCTTTTTGATGGGGTCTTTGTTTGGTTTTGGGATGAAGGTAATGGTGGCCTCATAAAACGAGTTTGGAAGTTTTCCTTCATTTCTATGTTTTGGAACAGTTTCAGAAGAATAGGTATTAATTCTTCTTTAAATGTTTGGTAGAATTCCCTTTGGAAGCCATCTGGCCCTGGGCTTTTGTTTTTGGCAGATTTTTGATGACTGCTTCAATTTCCTTAGTGGTTATAGGTCTGTTCAGGTTTTCTATTTCTTCCTGGTTCAGTTTTAGTAGTTGATACATCTCTAGGGAAGCATCCATTTCTTCCAGATTATCTAATTATGCTGGCATATAGTTGCTCATCATATGTTCTTATAATTGTTCATATTTCTTTGGTGTTGATTGTGATCTCTCCTCTTTCAGTCATGACTTTGTTGATTTGGGTCATTTCTCTTTTCTTTTTGATAAGTCAATCTTATTAATTCTTTCAAAGAACCAGCTCCTAGTTTCGTTGATGTGTTCTACTGTTCTTTTGGTTTCTATTTCATTGATTTCTGCTCTGATCTTTATTATTTCTCTTCTCCTGCTGTGTTTAGGCTTTCTTTGCTGTTCTTTCTCCAGCTCCTTTAGGTGTAGGGTTAGGTTGTGTATTTAAGACCTTTCTTGTTTCTTGAGAAAGGCTTCTATTGCTATATACTTTCCTCTTAGGACTGCTTTTGCTGCATCCCAAAGATTTTGAACAGTTGTGTTTTCATTTTCATTTGTTTCCAGAAATATCTAACCAAAGAGGCAAAGGGTCTGTACTCAGAAAACTATAAAATACTCATGAAAGAAATTGAGGAAGACACAAAGAAATGGAAAAACGTTCCATGCTCATGGATTGGAAGAACAAATATTGTGAAGATGTCCATGCTACCTAGAGCAATCTACACATTCAATGCAATCCCCATCAAAATACCATCCACTTTTTTCAAAGCAATGGAACAAATCATCCTAAAATTTGTCTGGAACCAGAAAAGACCCCGCATAGCCAGAGGAATGTTGAAAAAGAAAAGCAAAGCTGGCGGCATCACAATTCCGGACTTCCAGCTCTATTACAAAGCTGTCATCATCAAGAGAGTATGGTACTGGCACAAAAACAGACACATAAATCAATGGAACAGAAGATAGAGCCCAGAAATGGACCCTCAACTCTATGGTCAACTAATCTTTGACAAAGCAGGAAAGAATGTCCAATGGAAAAAAGACAGTCTCTTCAACAAATGGTGTTAGGAAAATTGGACAGCCACATGCAGAACAATGAAACTGGACCATTTCCTTACACCACACACAAAAATAGACTCCAAATGGTTGAAAGACCTCAATGTGAGACAGGAGTCCATCATAATCCTAAAGGAGAACACAAGCAGCAACCTCTTTGACCTGAGCCACCGTAACTTCTTCCTAGAAACAGCGCCAAAGGCAAGGGAAGCAAGGGCAAAAATGAATTATTGGGACCTCATCAAAATAAAAAGCTTTTGCACAGCAAAAGAAACAGTCAACAAAACCAAAAGATAACTGACAGAATGGGGGAAGATATTTGCAAATGACATATCAGATAAAGGGCTAGTATCCAAAATCTATAAAGAACTTATCAAACTCAACACCCAAAGAACAAAGAATCCAATCAAGAAATGGGCAGAAGACATGAACAGACATTTTTCCAAAGAAGACATCCAAATGGCCAACAGACACATGAAAAAGTGCTCAACATCGCTCGGCATCCGGGAAATCCAAACCAAAACCTCAATGAGATACCACCTCACACCAGTCAGAATGCCTCAAATTAACAAGTCAGGAAACGACAGATGTTGGCGGGGATGCGGAGAAAGGGGAACCCTCCTACACTGTTGGTGGGAATGCAAGCTGGTGCAACCACTCTGGAGAACAGTATGGAGGTTCCTCAAAAAGTTGAAAATAGATCTACCCTACGACCCAGCAACTGCACCACTGGGTATTTACCCCAAAGAGTCAAATGTAGTGATCCAAAGGGTTACATGCAGTCTGATGTTTATAGCAGCAATGTCCACAATAGCCAAACAATGGAAAGAGCCAAGATGTCCATTGGCAGATTAATGGATAAAGAAGAAGTGGTATATATATACAATGGAATATTATGCAGCCATCAAAAGGAATGAAATCTTGCCTTTTGCAACAACGTGGATGGAACTGGAGGGTATTATGCTGAGCGAAATAAGTCAATCAGAGAAAGACATGTATCATATGATCTTCCTGATATGAGGAATTCTTAATCTCAGCAAACAAACTCAGGGTTGCTGGAGTGGTGGGTGGTGGGAGGGATGGGGTGGCTGGGTGATAGACATTGGGGAGGGTATGTGCTATGGTGAGCACTGTGAATTGTGTAAGACTGTTGAATCACAGACCAGTACCTCTGAAACAAATAATACATTATATGTTAAAAAAAAAAAAAAAGAAGAAGAAGATAGCAGGAAGGGAAAAATGAAGGGGGGAAATTGGAGGGGGAGACAAACCATGAGAGACTATGGACTTTGAGAAACAAACTGAGGGTTCTATAGGGGAGGGGGCTGGGGGGATGGGTTAGCCTGGTAATGGGTATTAAAAAGGGCATGTATTGAATGGAGCACTGGGTGTTATACATAAACAATGAATCATGGAACACTATATCAAACACTAATGATGTAATGTGTGGTGATTAACATTACATAATAAAATAAATAATTAAATAAATAATAAATAAATAAAATCTTTTAAAAAACTACATTTTTAATTTTGACAAAGAATGATGTTATATCCATATAATGAGATAATCATGCAGTTATGAAAAATAATGACAAAGCTATATTTATGATCATAAAATAAATTCTAACCCTATAAATTAAAAGCCAATTAGCACACTCATATGTTATTATTAAAAATGTATGTGCAGGAGTGTGCATGTCTCTAAAAATTCATTCATTCAAATTTACTACCTTTAGAATCCGAGGCAGATATTCACTTTCTTAACAACTTTTTGTGCTCTCTAGATTTAATTTCCCAATTTACATGCTTTACTTTTTAATCAGATTAAATATATTACATTAACAGACATATATGCCTATATATGCAAATATAGGCATGAAGAAGTTATATATTTTCTTTTTAAAAATCATCTTATAAGTAAATATTAGTGTGACCTCATTTACATAAATATTTAAATGATATATTTTCTAGAAAAAAGTCCAGTAGACTGTCTATATCATTTCATGTGATAGGAATTTGGGGTACTTTTTTCTGAGTCAGTTTTTAAAAAGTTTCATAATGTTAATTGGGAAATGAAAAGAAAAATCAAAACGCTTATTTTCATTGAGACAAAATGACTCTTTAACACAGTAATTAGAACAAAAAATTTCAAAGGGATATGCATGAATTGATTTGGGTCAGGTAGTCCAATAAAAATAAAGCACTCATTTTTAAAAAGTGATTTCCACAGGATGCGTGGGTGGCTCAGTTGGTTAAGCATCTGACTCTTGATTTCAGCTCAGATCATAATTTCCCGTCCAGAGATGGATCCCCCCCATCAACCTCTGCCCTCAGTGGGGAGCCTGCTTAAGATTCTCTTCCTCTGCCTCTGCCCCTCCCCCCCACTCGCATACACTCTGTCTCAAAAATAAATAAATAAATAAATAATACAAATTAAAAAAGTAATTTCTTAATTACATGTGTTTCTGAAACTTCACCATCACTGGTATTTGTCTCAATCTTCCGTGGCACTGTAATTTGTAGAAGCGATGTTTCAGGATCTACAGTAAGGAAAACATGTGTGAGCTTTCCCCAGTGCCTGGCAGCATCCTTAATTCTTCGGGTGTCCTGTCACATCACATCACTCTTTGAACTTCCAAGCCCCAACACCCCCCCCCCACACACACACACACACACACGGCCCACACACAGAGGCAGGCACTCACCCACCACAGAATCAGACTTTGTACATTCCAGGAAGAGGCTCCCTCCACCATCCATACACTTTGGGGTGTGACCCTACTACCATCCAGAGACTTTGAGACTTGTTGACCTCAGCCCCAGTAGGTGAAGAGGTGCCCACCTCCCAGAACATGCGCGCCCTCTTTCCAAGTGCGGGGTCAGGCAAGTGAGGGGCAAATGTCTCAGTCCTGCTCCGAGCCCTCCAAGCAGCAGGCCCAGGAGGATCCTGACTCTAAGCGGGGTCTGTTCTGACAAGACGCTGGGCTCTCCCCAGCCAGACCCGGGGTTCTGGAGCAAGGTTCTGGGGCCCGCCATGCCCAGAGGCTCTGCGACAGGTGACCCTCTATGGAGCAGGGTCCTTCACTCACGATGGCCCGCGGAGGTCAGCCGGCCCAGGCCTGAGAGGATCAGCAGGAGAGACAGCATCGCGGGGCCTGCTGGCCTTGCCAAGGTGATGTCTGTTGGCTGCGGAACGGCGGCCGCCCGCGCGGGACCTGCGTTCTGGGCGGGTGGGGCTGGGGTCTGGGCCAGAGGCGGGGAGGTGGGGGAGGGGGGCGCGGCTGCTCCGCCCACCCCGCCCCCTCTGCGGACCCGCAGGAGCAGTCGCGGTCGCGGTCGCAGTCGCAGTCACAGTCCCGGGCGCCCACCCACCGCCGGCTGCGCGCAGGAGGCACACGCCAACCTGTCCTGCTGCCCACGTGGGCTTGGGCTTTATATTCCAAAATGCGGACATTGGAAACGCATTCAGGGATGACGTGAGGGTCATAAAGTGCATTTTCTCCTCTGGAAATGGGCCATCTGCTGGTGAAGTGCTTGGCAATGTTAATAGTCCTCGTCATAGTTTTTTGGCACAATGGCTGAACTACAGTAGTGAAGGAAAACAGAAAATGGAAACCATATCTACCGCTGGATTCTAATTTAAGTCTCAGGTCAAAACAAATAAACATACGTGCACACACATGAAGAGTAAAAAAAAAATGGTATCTAAATTCTTCAATCGTAGATAACTTTGTTTCTTAGAAAACTCTTTGGTTAAGGAAACTAAATGAAAAGCTAAATATGGAATGGGTGTGTGTATGTGTTTTACTGCCTCAGTATGGTTTTATAATTGAAGTATCAGGCCAAAAAAAGAAAAAGAGAGAGGAAGAAGAAAGAAGAAGAAAGAAAGGAAAGAAGAAAGAAAGAAAGAAAGAAAGAAAGAAAGAAAGAAAGAAAGAAAGAAAGAAAGAAAGGAAAGAAAGAAAGAAAGAAAGAAGGAAAGAAAGAAAGGAAGGAAAGAAAGAAGGAAGGAGGGAGGGAGGGAGGGAGGGAGGAAGGAAGGAAGGGAGGGAGGAAGGAAGGAAGGAAGGAAGAAAGAAAAAGAAAAAGAAAGAAAGAAAGAAAGAAAGGAAAGAAAGAAAAAAGAAAGAAGGAAGAGAAAGAAAGAAAGAAGAAAAAAAGAAAGAAGAAAAAGAAAGAGAAAGAAATAACAACTATGAAATGATCCTGTAAGAACAACTTTATTTTCCCATAATTTATTTATTCCATTGTGTATAACTTGGCTTCTTAGGAAAATCTGGCTAGTAAAAGGTTAAATGTAAACTTTTTTCCCCCATCAGTATGGCAGTCACACATGAGAAGGGAATAACTTGGAAAGAGCATTCATTTTCTGGGTAAATATGCAAGTTGTGACTTGCATAATTTCAGTTTGCAAGGACTTTTTTGCCAGACAGTTCTTGAGTACTCCTTCCATGGAACACTTCTGCTTATATTCCTTACATAAAATATTTCTGCACAAAATCAAATGATTGTTTTCTCAATTTGTAAAAGGAAAAAAAAAAGAAATGGAAAAGGCTAGCCTTTAAAAAATATATATATTCCTTTGTAATGATTTTCCCAAATCTAATTTTATTGTCTATTTATCAAGAAAATATTGGTACAGGTAACAAATGTTAACAGAAGGAATTTAACTTAAAAATAGCCAATTCTGCATATTTCACTGAAGTATTTATAGGCTAATCATTTAGTTTGGTTGTGATCCATGTTGTATACTGTATTTATTTAATTTATTTGAATATTTCTATGTATCTTAAAGTTAGTATTTTTATCTTTTTTGCCAAATTATATGAAAATTGATGGGATTAACATACAAAAATTATGTTGCTCTTAAACTTTCTTCCTGATTTTCTATAACCTGATCAAACTTTTTAAGTCTAATATATATGTTATTGAAGTATTAATAGGTAAGTATTAAAAGATTGTTCATGTTTCCACTAAAAATCTCTGTTGTTCAGTCAAGTAACCAAAAGGGGAAATATATATTTATTATCTAAATTCATTCCTGTATTTGCACTGTTGGTATTGACTGCTCATTTTTTGCTGGGCATAATTTACAGGCATTCACATCATTTAAATTTAATTCAACAATTATTTTTTACATGCTTAGTATAAGCCTGAAACCAGACAGATACCAAAATATGTGTGACAACATCCCTGTCTCCCAGTACCTCAGAAAGTAACAGAAAACTGAATGTGTACAAGAGATGCCACAGCTAGAAATGAAAAAATTTTTAGTAGAGGGATATTCAAAGTTCTCTAGGAATACAGCTAAGATAATTTTGTTTTCTTTATAGATATCAAGTGAACCTTACAGGTGGCTGTAACATTTAAGATGTGAGCCATATAGATTTGTATTGATGTTAGTGAATTTTAGGACTTTATTCTTAAATGATTTAATATCATCCAAGAGCTTTAGTGCAAATAAATGATGGATTTTTTTGTTAGAATGGCAACATAATAGTTTGGGGGTGGTGGGATTGAAATGATGAGGACTAGAAACAATAGGTTCATTGAAGGGAATTTTACTTAGTTTAGGCCAAAAATGTCTACAATCTCAGGATTAGAGTGGGAAGAGAAATAAAAGTAGTAAAAATATCAGAGAGATATTTAGGAAGAAAAATCAGCTTGTTGAATAATTTAATGTGGAGGTTGATTAAATGGTTGGAAAGACTAAGCCACTGAGATGAGAGGGACACCAATTTTATTTTATTTTTGTATGGCCTTACCTATAACTTTTCAGAAAATTACCTTCGGTTATCATTTTTTTATTTAAACTTTTATTTAAACTAAGTCCCAGTTAGTTAACATACAGTGTAACATTAGTTTCAGGTGTACAGTACAGTGATTCAACAATTTCACACAATACCCAGTCCTTATCACAAGTGCCTTCCTTAATCTCCATCACCTATTTCACATATCCTCCCACCCATCTGCATTCTGGTAACCATCACCTATAGTTAAGAGTCTCTTTCTTGGTTTGCCTCTCTCTTTTTTCCTCTATGCTCATTTGTTTTGTTTCTTAAATTCCACATATGAGTGAAATCATATGGTATTTCTCTTCCACAGATTGTCTTATTTCACTTAGCATTATACTCTTTAGCTCCATCCATGTTGTTGCTAATGAAAAGATTTCATAGGCGGAGCAAGATGGCGGAGGAGTAGGAGACCTGGATTTCGTCTCCTCTCAGGAATTCAGCTGGATAGGGATCAAACCAATCTGAACACCTACAAACTCAACAGGAGATCGAAGAAAAGAAGAGCAACAACTCTCTGAACAGAAAAGCGACCACTTTCTGGAAGGTAGGACATACGGAGAAGCGAATCCGAGGCGATATTCGGGAGGATAGACGGCGGGGGAGGGGCCTCCGTCGGCCGCTTCTGGCAAGTGATAGAGCCAAGGAGCACAAAATCGGAACTTTTAAAAGTCTGCTCTGCCGAGGGACGTCACTCTGGTGGCTAAGCGGGGGGGTGGAACCCTCCGGGACAGTGTGGTCTCAGGACCCTCGGGGTCACAGAAAGACCGGGGGTGCCTGAGTGTGGCAGAGCTCCCAGGTAACGGAGCGGGGAAGCTGGCTGCAGAGGCGGAGCCCAGGCGCGGGCTCTCAGCTCGGGGTGGCCATAAACCGGGATCCGCGGCACAGTCGGGCCCCTGCTCCTCCAGCAGGGACCCAACAAGCGGCAGATCCGGGGAGACTCCCCTTCCTCCCCCGGGAGGAGCCGCGCAGGAGTGCACTGCAGGGATCTGCTGGGTTTGGAGACTCCACCCGGGGTCGGGTGCCAGAGATAGAGGCGCGCGGTCACAGGCCGGGTGAGCACGGAGTGCGGCCGGAGACCGGGGAGACGGGAGTGACTGACGGCTTTTCTCTGGGGGCTCACTGAGGAGCGGGGCTCCGAGTTCTCGGCTCCTCCGGGGCGGAGATTGGGAGGCCGCCATTTTCACTCTCCGCCTCCAAAGCTGGACGGAAAGCTCGCAGGGAACAAAAGCCCCGGAGAGCAAACCCGAGCAGATTCCTTAGCCGGGAGGGGGCAAGGGCGGGGCAATTCCGCCTCCAGCAGAGACATTTGGAAACCACGGCAACAGGCCCCTCCCCAGAAGATCAGCGAGAACAGCCAGCCAAGACCAAGTTTACCGATCAATGAGAACGGCAGAACTCCAGCGCTAGGGGACTACTGCACATAGAATTCACAGCTTTTTTACCATGATTCTTTAGTCTTTTAAGTTAATTTTTTTTAACTGTCTTTTTTGTCTTTTTATTTCTTTTTGAATTTTTCTTCTTCCCTTTTTCAACCAACATCTTATCAATCCCTTTTTTAAAAAAAAAAACATTTTTATTTTTCATTTTTAGAGTCATATTCTATCCCTTCATAGTAGTTACCCATATTTTTGGCTTATATATATAAGTTGTTCTCTCTTTAAAATTTTGAGATAGTTTCTTCTAACAGATTAAAATATACCCTAAATCTCTAGTATATGGTGTTTTCTATTCCCCTGCCTGATCACATCCTCTCCCTTTTTTTTTTTCTCTTTTTCTTTTTTCTTTTTCTAAATCCTCCTCTTTCTTTTTTCAAACAACTTCTTATCAATTCCTTTTATAAAATTTTTTATAATTTCCATTTTTACAGTCATATTCCATCCCTTCATATCAACCCTTATTTTTGTACATATATAAGTTTTTCTTTCTTTAAAATTTTGGGAGGCTCTTTCTTCTAAAAGACCAAAATACACCCCAAATCTAGTGTGTGGCACTGATCTATATTCCATATAGATCATATTTGATCACATTCTGGTTTTTCTTTTGTTGTTGTTGTTGTTGTTTTGTTTTGTTTGTTTTTGTTTTTATCTTTATCTTTTTCTTTTTCTTTTTTCTCTCTTTCCCTTTCTTATCCCACTGCTTCAGGTCTTTTCTGATTTGTTTAAAGTATATTTTCTGGGGACGTGGTTACTCTGCTAGCATTTTGTTCTCTCATTAATCTATTCTCCTCTGCACAAAATGACGAGACGGAAAAAATCACCTCAACAAAAAGAACAAGAGTTAGTACCGACTGCCAGGGACCTACTCAATACGGACATCAGTACGATGTCAGATCTAGAGTTCAGAATCATCACTTTAAAGATACTAGCTGGGCTTGAAAAAAAATATGGAAGTTATTAGAGAAACCCTTTCTGGAGAAGTAAAAGAGCTAAAATCCAACCAAGTAGAAATCAAAAAGGCTATTAATGAGGTGCAATCAAAAATGGGGGCGCTAAGTGCTAGAATAAATGAGGCAGAAGAGAGAATCAGTAATATAGAAGATGAAATGATGGAAAATAAAGAAGCTGAGAAAAAGAGAGATAAACAACTACTGGATCACGAGGGCAGAATTCGAGAGATAAGCGATACCATAAGACGAAACAACATTAGAATAATTGGGATCCCAGAAGAAGAAGAAAGAGAGAGAGGGCCAGAAGGTATAATGGAGCAAATTATAGCAGAGAACTTCCCTAATTTGGGGAAAGAAACAGGCATGAAAATCCAGGAAGCACAGAGAACCCCTCTCAAAATCAATAAAAATAGGTCAACTCCCCGACATCTAATAGTAAAACTTACGAGTCTCATAGACAAAGAGAAAATCCTGAAAGCAGCTCGGGAGAAGAGATATGTAACCTACAAGGGTAGAAACATTAGATTGGCAACAGACCTATCCACAGAGACCTGGCAGGCCAGAAAGGACTGGCAGGATATATTCAGAGCACTAAATGAGAAAAATATGCAGCCAAGAATACTCTATCCAGCTAGGCTGTCATTGAAGGAGAGATAAAAAGCTTCCAGGACAAACAAAAACTAAAGGAATTTGCAAACACAAAACCAGCCCTACAGGAAATCTTGAAAGGGGTCCTCTAAGCAAAGAGAGAGCCTAAAAGCAACATAGACCAGAAAGGAACACAGACAATATACGGTAACAGTCACCTTACAGGCAATACAATGGCACTAAATTCCTATCTTTCAATAGTTACCCTGAATGTAAATGGGCTAAATGCCCCAATCAAAAGACACAGGCTAACAGACTGGATTAAAAAACAAGACCCATCGATATGCTGTCTGCAAGAGACTCATTTTAGAACCAAAGACACCCCCAGATTGAAAGTGAGGGGGTGGAAAACCATTTACCATGCTAATGGACACCAAAAGAAAGCTGGGGTGGCAATCCTTATATCAGACAAATTAGATTTTAAACCAAAGACTGTAATAAGAGATGAGGAAGGACACTATATCGTACTTAAAGGATCTATCCAACAAGAAGATTTAACAATTGTAAATATCTATGCCCCTAACATGGGAGCAGCCAATTATATAAGGCAATTAATAACAAAAGCAAAGAAACACATCGACAACAATACAATAATAGTGGGGGACTTTAACTTCCCCCTCACTGAAATGGACAGACCGTCTAAGCAAAAGATCAACAAGGAAATAAAGACTTTAAATGACACACTGGACCAAATGGACTTCACAGACATATTCAGAACATTCCACCCCAAAGCAACGGAATACACATTCTTCTCTAGTGCCCATGGAACATTCTCCAGAATAGATCACATCCTAGGTCATAAATCAGGTCTCAACCGGTACCAAAAGATTGGGATCATTCCCTGCCTATTTTCAGACCACAATGCTTTGAAACTAGAACTCAATCACAAGAGGAAAGTCGGAAAGAACTCAAATACATGGAGGCTAAAGAGCATCCTACTGAAGAATGAATGGGTCAACCAGGAAATTAAAGAAGAATTAAAAAAATACATGGAAACCAATGAAAATGAAAACACAACTGTTCAAAATCCTTGGGATGCAGCAAAGGCAGTCCTAAGAGGAAAGTATATAGCAATACAAGCCTTTCTCAAGAAACAAGAAAGGTCTCAAATACACAACCTAACCCTACACCTAAAGGAGCTGGAGAAAGAACAGCAAATAAAGCCTAAACCCAGCAGGAGAAGAGAAATCATAAAGATCAGAGCAGAAATCAATGAAATAGAAACCAAAAGAACAGTAGAACAGATCAACGAAACTAGGAGCTGGTTCTTTGAAAGAATTAACAAGATTGATAAACCCCTGGCCAGACTTATCAAAAAGAGAAGAGAAATGACCCAAATCAACAAAATCATGAATGAAAGAGGAGAGATCACAACCAACACCAAAGAAATACAAACAATTATAAGAACATATTATGAGCAACTCTATGTCAGCAAATTAGATAACCTGGAAGAGATGGATGCATTCCTAGAGATGTATCAACTACCAAAACTGAACCAGGATGAAATAGAAAACCTGAACAGACCTATAACCACGAAGGAAATGGAAGCAGTCATCAAAAATCTCCCAAAAAACAAAAGCCCAGGGCCAGATGGCTTCCCAGGGGAATTCTACCAAACATTTCAAGAAGAATTAATACCTATTCTTCTGAAACTGTTCCAAAAAATAGAAACGGAAGGAAAACTTCCAAACTCATTTTATGAGGCCAGCATTACCTTGATCCCAAAACCAGACAAAGACCCCATCAAAAAGGAGAATTACAGACCAATATCCCTGATGAACATGGATGCAAAAATTCTCACCAAAATACTAGCCAATAGGATCCAACAGTACATTAAAAGGATTATTCACCATGACCAAGTGGGATTTATCCCTGGGCTGCAAGGTTGATTCAACCTCCGCAAATCAATCAATGTGATACAATACATTAACAAAAGAAAGAACAAGAATCATATGATCCTCTCAATAGATGCAGAAAAAGCTTTTGACAAAGTACAGCATCCTTTCTTGATCAAAACTCTTCAGAGTGTAGGGATAGAGGGTACATACCTCAATATCATAAAAGCCATCTATGAAAAACCTACAGCAAATATTATTCTCAATGGGGAAAAACTGAGAGCTTTCCCCCTAAGGTCAGGAACGCGGCAGGGATGTCCACTATCACCACTGCTATTCAACATAGTATTGGAAGTCCTAGCCACAGCAATCAGACAACAAAAAGAAATCAAAGGCATCCAAATTGGCAAAGAAGAAGTCAAACTCTCACTCTTTGCAGATGATATGATACTTTATGTGGAAAACCCCAAAGACTCCACCCCAAAACTGCTAGAACTCATACAGGAATTCAGTAAAGTGGCAGGATATAAAATCAATGCACAGAAGTCAGTGGCATTCCTATACACCAACAACAAGACAGAAGAAAGAGAAATTAAGGAGTCGATCCCATTTACAATTACACCCAAAACCATAAGATACCTAGGAATAAATCTAACCAAAGAGACAAAGGATCTGTACTCAGAAAACTATAAAACACTCATGAAAGAAATTGAGGAAGACACAAAGAAATGGAAAAACGTTCCATGCTCATGGATTGGAAGAACAAATATTGTGAAGATGTCAATGCTACCTAGAGCAATCTACACATTCAATGCAATCCCCATCAAAATACCATCCACTTTTTTCAAAGAAATGGAACAAATAATCCTAAAATTTGTATGGAACCAGAAAAGACCCCGCATAGCCAGAGGAATATTGAAAAAGAAAAGCAAAGCCGGCGGCATCACAATTCCGGACTTCCAGCTCTATTACAAAGCTGTCATCATCAAGACAGCATGGTACTGGCACAAAAACAGACATATAGATCAATGGAACAGAATAGAGAGCCCAGAAATGGACCCTCAACTCTATGGTCAACTCATCTTCGACAAAGCAGGAAAGAATGTCCAATGGAACAAAGACAGTCTCTTCAACAAATGGTGTTGGGAAAATTGGACAGCCACATGCAGAAGAATGAAACTGGACCATTTCCTTACACCACACACAAAAATAGACTCCAAATGGTTGAAAGACCTCAATGTGAGACAGGAGTCCATCAAAATCCTAAAGGAGAACACAGGCAGCAACCTCTTCGACCTCAGCCGAAGCAACTTCTTCCTAGAAACATCGCCAAAGGCAAGGGAAGCAAGGGCAAAAATGAACTATTGGGACTTCATCAAGATAAAAAGCTTTTGCAAAGCAAAGGAAACAGTCAACAAAACCAAAAGACAACCGACAGAATGGGAGAAGATATTTGCAAATGACGTATCAGATAAAGGGCTAGTATCCAAAATCTATAAAGAACTCATCAAACTCAACACCCAAAGAACAAAGAATCCAATCAAGAAATGGGCAGAAGACATGAACAGACATTTTTCCAAAGGAGACATCCAAATGGCCAATAGACACATGAAAAAGTGCTCAATATCGCTCAGCATCAGGGAAATCCAAATCAAAACCTCAATGAGATATCACCTCACACCAGTCAGAATGGCTAAAATTAACAAGTCAGGAAACAACAAATGTTGGCGGGGATGCGGAGAAAGGGGAACCCTCCTACACTGTTGGTGGGAATGCAAGCTGGTGCAGCCACTCTGGAAAACTGTATGGAGGTTCCTCAAAAAGTTGAAAATAGAGCTACCACATGATCCAGCAACTGCACTACTGGGTATTTACCCCAAAGATACAAAAGTAGGGATCCGAAGGGCTACGTGCACCCCGATGTTTATAGCAGCAATGTCCACAATAGCCAAACTGTGGAAAGAGCCAAGATGTCCATCGACAGATGAATGGATAAAGAAGATGTGGTATATATATATACAATGGAATATTATGCAGCCATCAAAAGGAATGAGATCTTGCCATTTGCAACGACGTGGATGGAACTGGAGGGTATCATGTTGAATGAAATAAGTCAAACAGAGAAAGACATGTATCATATGATCTCACTGATATGAGGAAGTCTTAATCGCAGGAAACAAACTGAGTGTTGTTGGAGTGGGAGGTGGGGTGGGAGGGATGGGGTGACTGGGTGATAGACACTGGGGAGGGTATGTGCTCTGGTAAGCGCTGTGAATGGTGCAAGACTGTTGAATCTCAGATCTGTACCTCTGAAACAAATAATGCATTATATGTTAAGAAAAAAAAAAAGAAGAAGAAGAAGAAGGTAGCGGGAAGGGAAGAATGAAGCGGGGAAATCGGAGGGGCAGACGAACCATGAGAGACGATAGACTCTGAAAAACAAACTGAGGGTTCTAGAGGGGAGTGGGGTGGGAGGATGGGTTAGCCTGGTGGTGGGTATTGAGGAGGGCACATTCTGCATGGAGCACTGGGTGTTGTGCACAAACAATGAATCATGGAACACTTCATCTAAAACTAATGATGTAATGTATGGGGATTAACATAAGAAAATTAAAAAAAAAAAAATTTCATCCTTTTTTATGGCTGAGTGATATTCCATGTATATATAGACCTCTTCTTCTTTATCTATTCATCAGTCAGTGGACACAATCTGTTTCCATAGTTTGGTTGCTATAACATTAGGGTGCATGAATTCCTTTGAATTCATATTTTTGTATTCTTTGGGTAAATACCTATTATGTAATTGCTAGATCATAAGGTATTTCTATTTTTACCTTTTTGAGGAATCTCCATAGTGTTTTCCAGAGTGGCTGCACCAGTTCGCATATCCACCAGCAGTGCAGGAGGGTTCACTTTCTCCATATCCTTCCTCCACTTTCTCCACATCCTTGCAAAAGAAACACCTATTGTTTATTATGCTGTTGATTTTTGCCATTCTGACTGGTGTGAGGTGGTATCTCATTGCAGTTTTGATTTGCATTTCCCTAATGATCTCTGATGTTGAGCATCTTTTCATGTGTCTTTTGGCCATCTATATGTCTTTTTTGGAAAAATGTCTGTTCATGTCGTCTGCTCATTTTTTAATTGGATTCTTCATTTTTGGGGTGCTGAGTTGTATAATTTATATATTTTGGATACTAATCTTTTATCAGATATGTCATTAGCAAATATCTTCTCCCATTCCATAGGTTGCCTTTTAGTTTTGTTGATTGTTTCTTTCACTGTGCAGAAGTTTTTATTTTGATGAAGTCCCTTTAGTTTATATTTGCTTTTGTTTCCCTTGCCTCAGGAAACATATCTAGAAAGATGTTGCTATGGCCAATGTCAGAGAAGTTACTGCCTGTGTTCTTCTCTAGGATTTTAATGGTTTCCTGTCTCACATTTAGGTCCTTAGTCCATTTTGAATTTATTTTTGTGTGTGGCATAAGAAAGTAGTCCAGTTTCATTTTTTTGCATGTTGCTGTCTTGTTTTCCCAAAACCATTTGTTGAAGAGGCTTTTTCCCATTGGATGTTCTTTCCTGCTTGGTTGAAGATCAACTGACCATGTAGTTGGAGTTAATTTCCTGGTTTTCTATTCTGTTCATTGATCTATGTGTCTATTTTTGTGCAAGTACCATACCCTCTTGATGACTACAGCTTTGTGATATAACTTGAAGTCCAGAATTTTGATACCTCCAGTTTTGTTTTTCTTTTTCAGGATTGCTTTGGCTATTCGGGGTCTTTTGTAGTTCCATACAAATTTCAGGATTGTTTGTTCTAGCTATGTGAAAAATGCTGTTGGTATTTTGAAAGGATTACATTTAATGTGTAGGTTGCTTTAGGTAATATAGACATTTTAATAATACTTGTTCTTTTTTTATGGTTTTTATTTTTTTTATTTTATTTTACTATGTTATGTTAGCCACCATACATCGTTAGTTTTTGATGTAGTGATCCATGATTCATTGTTTTCGTATAACACCCACTGCTCCATGCAGTATATGCCCTCCTTAATACCCATCACTGGGCTAACCCATTCACCCAAGCCCCTCCCTTCTAAAACCCTCAGTTTGTTTCTCAGAGTCCATAGTCTCTCATGGTTCATCTCTCCCTCCGATTTTCCCCCCTTCATTTTTCCCTTCCTTCTCCTAATGTCCTCCATGCTATTCCTTATGTGTCACAAATAAGTGAAACCATATGATAATTGACTTTTTCTGCTTGACTTCTTTCACTTAGCATAATCTCCAGTCCCATCCATGTTGATGCAAAAGTTGGGTATTTATCCTTTCTGATGGCTGAGTAATATTCCATTGAATATATGGACCACATCTTCTTTATCCACTCATCTGTTGAAGGGCATCTCAGCTCTTTCCACAGTTTGGCTATTGCAGACATTGCTGCTATGAACATTGGGGTGCATATGGCCCTTCTTTTCACTACATCTGTGTCTTTGGGGTAAATACCTAGTAGTGCAATTGCTGGGTCATATGGTAACTCTATTTTTAATTTTTTGAGGCACCTCCCTACTGTTTTCCAAAGTGGCTGTGCCAACTTGCATTCCCACCAACAGTGTAAGAGGGTTCCCCTTTCTCCAGAACCTCTCCAACATTTGTTGTTTCTTGCCTTGTCAATTTTTGTCATTCTAACCATAAGCAAGGAATGTTTTTCCATTCCTTTGTGACATCTTCAATTTCTTTCATCAGTGTTTTATAGTTTTAAGAGCATAGGTCTTTCACCTCTTTGGTTAGGTTTATTCCTAGGTATCTTATGGTTTTTGGTGCAATTGTAAATGGGACTAATTCTTTATTCTCTTTTTCTGCTTCTTCATTATTGGTGTATAGAAATGCAACAGATTTCTGTATGTTGATTTTGTATTTTGCAATTCGTTTATCTGTTCTAGCAATTTTTTGATGGAATCTTTAGGATTCTCTACATATAGTATCATGTCATCTGGAAATAGTGAAAGTTTTTCTTCTTCCTTGATGACTTCCTTGATGCCTTTTATTTCTTTTTGTTTTCTGATTGCTGAGGCTAGGACTTCCAGTACTATGTTAAATAACAGTGATGAGAGAGGACATTCTTGTCTTGTTCCTGACTATAGAGGAAAATCTCTCAGTTTTTCCCCATTAAGGATGATATTAACAGTGGGTCTTTCATAGAAGACCTTTATTATGTTGAGGTATGTTCCCTCTAAACCTACTTTGTTGAGGGTTTTTATCATGAATGGATATTGTACTTTGTCAAATGATTTTTCTGTATCTATTGAGAGGATCATATGGTTCTTAGCCTTTCTTTTATTAATGTGGTATTTCACATTAATTGATTTGTGAATATTAAAGCACCCCCACAGCCCAGGAAAAAATCCTACTTGATAATGGTGAATTATTTTTTTTTAATGTATTGTTTTTGCATCCATTCTCATCAGGGGTATGGGCATGTATTTCTCTTTTTTAATGGAGTCTGTGTCTGGTTTAGGAATCAGGGTATTATGCTGACCTCATAACATGAAGTGGGAAGTTTTCCTTTCTCTTCTTTTTTTTTGGAATTGTTTGAGAATGATAGACATTAACTCTTCTTTAAATGTTTGGTAAAATTCCTCTGTGAAGCTCTCTGGCCCTAGACTTTTATTTGTTGGGAGGTTTTTGATTACTAACTCAATTTATTTGCTGGTTATTGGTCTGTTCAAGTTTTCTATCTCTTCCTGTTTCAGTTTTGGTAGTTTGTTTCTCAGAATTTATCCATTTCCTCCAGGTTGTCCAATTTGTTGGCATATAGTTTTTTCATAATATTTTCTTATAATTGGGGGTACCTGGGTGGCTCAGTCAGTTAAGTGTCTGACTCTTGGTTTTAGCTCAGGTCATGATGTCAGGGTAGTGAGATTGAGCACCCTGTCAGGTTCTGTGCTCAGGGTGGAGTATGCTTGAGATCCTCTCCCTCTCCCTTAACCCCTCCCCCAACTCATACACTCTCTCTCTCCAAAATAAATAACTAAATAATCTTTAAAAAAATATTCTCTTATAATTGTATTTCTGTGGTGTTGGTTATTATTTCTCTTCTCTCATTTGTGATTTTACATATTTGGGGCCTTTCTTTTTTCTTTCTTTTATTTTTTTAAAGATTTTATTTACTTATTGAAGAGAGAGAGAGAACACAGGGTGAGGAGGGACAGAGGAGATGGAAAGAGTCCCAAGCAGACTCCACGCTGAGTGCAGAGCCCAATGCAGGGCTTGATCTCATGCTCCTGAGATCATGACCTGAGCTGAAACCAAGAGTAGGACGCTTAACCACCTGAGCCACCCAGGCACTCCTCTTTTCTTTTTGATAAGCCTGGTAAGAGGTTTATCAATTTTATTAATTTTTTCCAAAGACCAGCTCCAGGTTTCATTGAACTGTTCTATTGTTTTCATTAGTTTCTTTATCATTTATTCTGCTCTAATTATTATTTTCTTCCTTCTGCTGGCTTTAGGCTAGCTCCTTTAGGTATAAGGCTAGGTTGTTTGAGATTTTTCTTGCTTCTTGAGGTGGGCCTGTATTACTATCCCTCTTAGGACCATTTTGCAGCATTTCAAAGGTTTTGGCCTATGGTGTTTTCATTTTCATTTGTTTCCATGTATTTTTTTTTTTTATTTCATTGTTTAGTAGTATGTTGTTTAACCTCCATGTATTTGTGGTCTTCCCAAATTTTTTCTTGTGGTTGACTTCTAGTTTCATAGCATTGTGGTTACAAAAGGTGCATGCTTTGACTCCAATCTTTTTGCATTTGTTGAGACCTGTTTCATGACCTAATATGTGATGTATTGTGGAGAATGTTCTATGTTCACTTGAAAAGAATGTATATTCTTCTGTTTTAGGATCTAGTGTTCTGAATATATCTGTTAAGTCCATTTTTCCAACGTGTCATTTAAAGCCATTGTTTCTTTATTTTCTGCCTGGATGATCTGTCCATTGATGTAAGTGGGGTGTTAAAGTCCCCTACTATTGTTGTATTATATTCAATGAGTTCCTTTATGTTTGTTCTTAGTTGTTTTATATATTTGGGTGCTCCCATGTTGGGGCATAAATATTTACAATTGTTATATCTTTATGTTGGATTGTCACTTTTATGATTATATAGTGCCCTCCTTTGTCTCTTGTTACATTCTTTGTTTTAAAGTCTAGTTTTTCTGATATAAGTATTGTTACTCCAGCTTTCTTCTGACATCAATTTGCATGATAAATGTTTCTCAATCCCCTTACTTTCAATCTTTAGGTGTCTTGAGTTCTAAAATGAATCTCTTGTAGATAGCATATAGATGGGTCTTGTTTTTTTATCCATTCTGACACCCTATATCTTCTGATTGGAGAGTGTAGTCTTTTAACATTCAAAGTAACTATTGATAGATATGTATTTATTGCCATTTCATTCTTGTTTTGTCATTATTTCTGGAGATTTTCTTGTCTTTGTCACTTTGGTCTCTCCTTTCCACTGAAAAAGTTACCTGTAATATTTCTTGCAGGGTTGGTTTAGAGAAAGTAGTTGAAGCATACCACTACAAGAAATTATCAAATTACTGGGGAAGAAAGCAAGAGAGCAAAAAAGAAACAAAGGATATATCTTTTCTGTATCTTTTCATTTTTCTTTGTGTGTTCTTTTCAGTTTCTTTCATCAATGTCTTATGGTTTTCAGAGTATAGGTCTTTCACTTCCTTGGTTAAGTGTATTTCTGGGTATTTTATTCTATTGATACCATTGTAATGGAATTATTTTCTTAATTTCTCTTTCTGATAGTAAGTAGAGGAAGATTGTGTGTGTGTGTGTGTGTGTGTGTTTATCCTCCTATTGAGATCTTTCATAAAATAAAACTTTTAAATTTGGATGAAATATAATTTATTGTTATTTTTGTATGTGTTGAGTTTATGATGTTATGATTAGGAGCTCTTCACCAACCTCTTTATCCCAAAGGTTTCTTCTTTCTATTTCCCTTAAGTTTTGATATTTTCCCCTCAAAATCTCTTCAAACTAACAAGTTCAGAAAGGTTGCAGTAATAAGAGATCAACACACAAAGTTAATTGCATTTCTACTACCACAAATGTGTGAAAATAGATATTGATTTATTTATAATTTCTAGGAAAACTAATATACTCTTTGGCTTCTATATGCAGAAAATTTTAAAATACTAATTAAATAAACCAAAGAAAACCAAATAAATGGAAAGACATGTTCATGAGTTGGAACATTTAACATAGTAAAGAGGTAAATTCTCTGCAGGTTTGATATAATTCTTATTAAAATTGCAGCAACTGCTTTGTAGACATAGACAAGCTAAGTATAAAATGTACATAAAAATGCCAAGGATCTAGAATAGTTAAAACAATCTTGAGAAAGATGAGTAAAGTGAACACTGTACTTGATGTTGTCTTACTATATAACCATAGTTATCAAAGCAGTATAGTACTGGCTGGGGGATAGATACTAGAACAGTTGAATGGAGTAGAGAACCTAGAAATAAATCTACATGAATATGCCCAGTTGGTTTTTAACAAAGTTTCTAAAGCAATTGAATGGAAAAATTATAGCCTTTAAATAAATGGTGCCACAGCAATTAAGCATCCATATGCAAAAGAATCCTGGACTTGTATCTCATACCTTATACAAAATTAGATAAAATTTGACCCAAGAGATAAGTGTAAAATGTAAAACTACAAAACTTTTGAAGAAAAACTTAAGAGAAAATACTTGTGATATAGGACTAGTCAAAAAGTTCTTAGCTTTAACACCAAAACCACAGCACATAAGAGGAAAAATAGATTTGACTTTATTAAATTTTAAAATATACACTTTGTAAGAAACCCTGTTGAGAGGATTAAAAAAACTAAAATTCAGACTGGAAGAAAATAGTTTCAGATTGAATATCTAATGTAGGACATTTATCTAGAGTATAAAAGAACCTCAAACAAGTCACCAAAGTAACCAAAAGTGAAATAAAAAAAATATTTTAAGACAAATGAAATGTTTCAAAACTTATGGATGCCGCAAAAACAGTTGTAAGAGGGAAGTTCATAGCAATAAATGCCTACCTCAAGAAACAAGAAAAATATCAAGTAAACAACCTAACTTAGCACATAAAGAAAATAAAGGACAAATTAAGCCCAAAGTTAGTAGAAGGAAGTAAATAATAAAGATCAGAGTAGAAAAAAAAGATGTAGAGACTAAAAAGGCAATAGAAAAGGTCAATGAATGCAAGAGCTGGTTCTTTGAAAAGATTTTATAATCAGACAAACCTTTAGCAAGACTTACCAAGAAAAACAGAGATGACTCAAATAAATAAAATCATAAATGAAAGAGGAGAAGTTAAAACTGGTATCACAGAAATACGAAGGATCATAAGAGACTACCATTAACA
The DNA here is from genome assembly GCF_029215605.1 of Mirounga angustirostris. Taxonomy (NCBI): domain Eukaryota; kingdom Metazoa; phylum Chordata; class Mammalia; order Carnivora; family Phocidae; genus Mirounga; species Mirounga angustirostris. The sequence continues at coordinate 166,535,612 of NW_026991710.1, forward strand.
ATTATATGCCAACAAATTGAACAACCTAGAAGAAATGGATAAGTTCCTAGAAGCTACAACCTTCCAAGACTGAATCATGAAGAAATAGAAAATCTGAATGCACCAAATACTATTAAGGAGATTGAATCAATAATATCCTCCCAACAAAGGCCTGGGACCAGATGGCTTTTCTGTTGAATTCTACTAATCATTCAAAGAACAATTAAAACCTATATTTCTCAGAATCTTCCAAAAAATAGGAGGAAACATTTCCAAATGTATTTTATGAGGCCCACATTACCCTGATAACAAAATCAGATGAGAACACCACAAGAAAATAAAATTATATATATACAATATACCGTATATATACAATATACGGTCAACTAATCTTTGGAAAAAGCCAAGAATACCCATTGTTGTAAAGGTGGTGTCAACAAATAGTGTTTGGAAAACTGAATATCCACAAATACTTAATTGCAAGACCTAAAATTGTAGCCTTCTAGCATAAGGAAAAACTTCATAACAACAGTCATGGCTATGACTATATTTATATTAATTTATATATATAAAATTACAATATATATAATTAGCAATAAATTATATATTTATAATTATAATATAAATATAAATTTAATTTATATTTATATTAATTTTTATATCAATATATATTGATATAGATCAATATCAATATCCCTGATATAGATGCAAAAATCCTCAACAAAACATTATCAAACAAAATTCAACAGTACATTAAAAGGATCATACACTATGATCAAGTGGAATTTATTCCAGGGATGTAAGGATGTTCAACATCCACAAATCAATCAATGTCATACACATTAACAAAATGAATAATAAAAATCATATAACCATCTCAATAGATGCAGAAAAAGCACTTGACAAAATTCAAAATTCAACATCCATTTTTTTATAAAAACTCAACAAAGGGGGTATAGAGAAAACATACCTCAACATAATAAAGGCCATATATGACTAGCCCATACCTAATATCATACCTATAAGTGAAAAGCTGAAAGCTTTTCCTCTGAGATCAGAAATAAGATAAGGATGCCCATTCTTGCCAGTTATATTCAACCTTGTACTGCAATTCCTAGCAAGAGAAATTAGGCAAAAAAAAGAAATAGAAAGCATAAAAGTCAAAAAGGAAGAAGTAAAATTGTTTTTGTTTTCAGATAATATGACCCTATATATAGAAAACCCCAGAGACTCAAAAACAAAAAACAAAAATCTGGCAGAATAATAACCAAATGCAGCAAAGTTGTAGGATACAAAATCAACATACAAAAATCAGTTGTGTTTTTACATACAATCAACAATCAAAAAGGAAATTCAGAAAAAAATCTCTTTTACAATAGCATCAAAAGGAATGAAATACTTAGAAATAAGTTTAAACAATAAGGTGACAGACTTGTACACTTAAACTAGAAAATATTGCTGAAAGAAGTTAAGGCAAAAATAAATGGAAAGACATTTCATGCTCATGGATTTTAAGATTTAATATTGGTAAAATATCTATATTACCCAAAGTGATCTACAGATTCGACACAATTCCTATCAAAATTCTAATGCTATTTTGTTACAAAAATAGAAAAAACAATCCTAAAATTCATATGGAACAAATGAGCTTTAGGAGCCAAAACAATCTTGAGAAATAGAAACAAAGTAGGAGGCCTCATGCTTCCTGATTTGAAAACATAAAAAATCTACAGTAATTGAACAGTATGGTACTGGCATAACGAGGGACACATAAACCAACAATACAGAAGAAAGAGCCCAGAAGTCATCTCACACATATACGGTCAACTAATCTTTGGAAAAAGCCAAGAATACCCATTGTTGTAAAGGTAGTGTCAACAAATAGTGTTTGGAAAACTGAATATCCACAAATACTTAATTGCAAGACCTAAAATTGTAGCCTTCTAGCATAAGGAAAAACTTCATAACAACAGTCATGGCTATGACACCAAAAGCAAGTCAACAAGAGCAAAAATAAACAAGTGAGACTATATTAAATTAATAAACTTCTGCACAGAGAAAAAGAAAGAAATTGAAGGAAGGAAGGGAGGGAGGGAGGGAGGGAGGAAGAAGAAAGAAAGAAAGAAAGAAAGAAAGAAAGAAAGAAAGAAAGAAAGAAAGAAAGAAAGAAAGAAAGAAAGAAAGAAAGAAAGAAAAAGAAAGAAAGAAAGAAGGAAAGAAGGAAGGGAGGGAGGGAGGGAGGAAGAAAAAGAAAGAAAGAAAGAAAGAAAGAAAGAAAGAAAGAAAGAAAGAAAGAAAGAAAGAAAGAAAGGGAGAAAGAAAGACGAAAGAAAGAAAGAAAGAAAGAAAGAAAGAAAGAAAGAAAGAAAGAAAGAAAGAAAGAAAGAAGGAAGGGAGGGAGGGAGGGAGGAAGAAGAAAGAAAGAAAGAAAGAAAGAAAGAAAGAAAGAAAGAAAGAAAGAAAGAAAGAAAGAAAGAAAGAAAGGGAGAAAGAAAGACGAAAGAAAGAAAGAAAGAAAGAAAGAAAGAAAGAAAGAAAGAAAGAAAGAAAGAAAGAAAGAAAAGGTGACCTACAAAGTAAGAGAAAATATTTGTGAATTCTGTATCTGATAAAGGATTAATATCTAAAATTTATAAGAATCTCCTATAACTCAGTAGCAAAATAGTGACGTTCAACATCAGTAATCATCAGAGAAATGTAAATCAAAACCACAATGTTACTTCACATGTGTTTGGATGGCCATTACAAAAAAAAAAAAAAAAAAAAAAAGGGCCTGGAAAATAACAAGTGGTGGTGAGGATGTGGAGAAATTGGAACCCCATTACACTGTTGGTGGGAATGTAAAGTGGTGCAGCTGCTATGGAAAACTGTGGAATTTCCTCAGATTAAAAATTGAACTATATGCCCCAGCCATCCCCTTTCCAAGTATTTATTCAAAATAATTGAAATCAGGATCTCAAATAGATATTTGCATTCCATTTTAATTGCAGCAACATTCATAAGAGTAAAGTAATGGTACAACCTACATATCTGTCAACAGATTAATGGATTAAAAAATGTGGTGTATACATATAATGTAGTATTATTTAGCCATAAAATAAAAAGAAATCCTGTCACATGCTACAATATGGATCAACCTTGAGCACATTATGCTAATTGAAATAAGCAAGTCACAGAAGGACATATACTACATGGTTCTAGTTATATACCAGGTTTCTACAGTAGTCAAACTCGGAAGCATAAAGTAGAATGATGGTGATGGTTGCCGGGGCCTGGGGGCAGGGCTAAATGAGTTGCTGCTCAGTGGATATAGAATTTCAGTCATGCAAAATAAAAATGCTCTGGAGATCTATATATAACATTGTGCTTCTGGTTAACAATACTGTCTACTAAGAATTTGTTGAGAGGCCAGATTTTAAGTTATGTGTTTTTTACCACAATAATATATATATGTGTGTGTGTGTTTAAGTCCTAACCCTTGATACCTACTGTTTATTCTAAATCTCCCTCCTATTCAGCTATCACCTGGAAGGTCTCCATAGTTTCCTGATGGTATAACCAAAACTTTATCCTGAAGTGTCAGAACCCTTAAAAATCAAACTTTTCTTATTCCAGCATTGTTGGACATGTCCATTCACAGTTACAATGGGACACACTCAGGTGTATATCACATAGGTTCCACCCATATTCCCCACCCCCGCTTCCCTTGGGTAAAAACACTCCCAATTCTTCTTGCTAATCAGAGTCCATTATCCCTGCCAGTATAGTGACTCTTTTTTTTTTTTTTTTTTTTTTTTTGGTCACTGGACACAAAAAGTTCAAATTGCCCTGATAGCAGCTGTCCTTGTATTTTAGTTAGAAAGTTAGAAATTTGTCATTTCTTCTGGAAAGAGCCTGCTTCCTTTGGGAACCATGACTCCTACCCAAAGATCCCAGAATGTGGGGCAGAAGCCAGAAAGTTCCCCAGTTGGGCATTGGGAGAAAAGGTAGGTGGGGCCACTCCTACTTCCACTCCTATATTCCCATTCTAATCCTTCCTATTAGTGACATATTAGGAATTCTGGATTAATAAATATATTGCATCCTAACGATGTTGTATTAGTCAAGGTTCTCCACAGAAACCAAACAAATAAGATCTATATACATGTATAAAGATATATAGGAGGTTTTTTTTTTAAGATTTTATTTATTATTTGACAGAAAGAGAGAGCACACTCAGGAGGAGCTGCAGGCAGAGGGAGAGGGAGAAGCAGACTCTCCACTGAGTAGGAAGCCTGATGTGGGGCTCAATCCCAGGACCCTGGGATCATGACCTGAGCCAAAGGCAGACACTTAACTGACTGAGCCACCCAGGTGTCTTAAGATACATATGAGATTTATTTTAGAATTGTCTCATGTGGTTATGGGGGCCAAGAAGTCCCATGATCAGCCAACTGCAAGTTGGAGAACCAGGGAAGCTGGTGTTATAATCAGTGTCTGATGAGTCTGAAGACCTGAGAATCAGGTGCTGATGATGCAAGCCCTTTATCTGAGTCCTTAAGAACAAGGATTACTGATGTCCAAAGGCAGGAAAAGAGGGTATGTTCAGCTCAAGCAGAGAGTAAATTCACCCTTCCTCTACCTTTTTGTTCTATTCAGATACCGAGGAAAAATGTTTTACCACTTACAGACATCTTATAGGTCAGTCAAACTGACACATAAAATTAATCATCAAAGAAATTATCACATTATTTTAGAATACCTCATTCAATCTGGTGCTTCAATTTCACATTTAGAAAGCTGTTCAAAGATATCAGTGGCATTCCTATACACCAAGAACAAGACAGAAGAAAGAGAAATTAAGGAGTCAATCCCATTTACAATTGCACCCAAAACCATAAGATACCTAGGAATAAATCTAACCAAAGAGGCAAAGTATCTGTACTCAGAAAACTATAAAATACCCATGAAAGAAATTGAGGAAGACACAAAGAAATGGAAAAACGTTCCATGCTCATGGATTGGAAGAACAAATATTGTGAAGATGTCAATGCTACCTAGAGCAATCTGCACATTCAATGCAATCCCCATCAAAATACCATCCACTTTTTTCAAAGCAATGGAACAAATAATCCTAAAATTTGTATGGAACCAGAAAAGACCCTGAATAGCCAGAAGAATATTGAAAAAGAAAAGCAAAGCTGGTGGAATCACAATTCTGGACTTCCAGCTCTATTACAAAGCTGTCATCATCAAGAGAGTATGGTACTGGCACAAAAACAGACACATAAATCAATGGAACAGAAGATAGAGCCCAGAAATGGACCCTCAACTCTATGGTCAACTAATCTTTGACAAAGCAGGAAGGAATGTCCAATGGAAAAAAGACAGTCTCTTCAACAAATGGTGTTAGGAAAATTGGACAGCCACATGCAGAACAATGAAACTGGACCATTTCCTTACACCACACACAAAAATAGACTCCAATGTGAGACAGGAGTCCATCAAAACCCTAAAGGAGAACACAGGCAGCAACTTCTTCAACCTCAGCCACAGCAATTTCTTCCTAGAAACATTGCCAAAGGCAAGGGAAGCAAGGGCAAAAATGAACTATTGGGACTTCATCAAAATAAAAAGCTTTTACACAGCAAAGGAAACAATCAACAAAACCATAAGACAACCGACAGAATGGGAGAAGATATTTGCAAATGACATATCAGATAAAGGGCTAGTATCCAAAATCTATAAATAACTTATGAAACTCAACACTCAAAGAACAAATGATCCATTCAAGAAATGGGCAGAAGACATGAACAGACATCTTCCCAAAGAAGACATCCAAATGGCCAACAGACACATGAAAAAGTGCTCAACATTGCTCGGCATCAGGGAAAACCAAATCAAAACCTCAATGAGATACCACCTCACACCAGTCAGAATGGCTAAAATTAACAAGTCAGGAAATGACAGATGCTGGCGGGGATGCAGAGAAAGGGGAACCCTCCTACACTGTTTGTGGGAATGCAAGCTGGTGCAGCCACTCTGGAAAACAGTATGAAGGTTCCCCAAAAAGTCAAAAATAGAGCTACCATATGATCCAGCAATTGCACTACTGGGTATTTACCCCAATGATACAAATGTAAGGATCCGAAGGGGTACGTGCACCCCGATGTTTATAGCAGCAATGTTCACAATAGCCAAACTGTGGAAAGAGCCAAAATGTCCATTGACAGATGAATGGATAAAGAAGATGTGGTCCATATATACAATGGAATATTATGCAGCCATCAAAAGGAATGAAATCTTGCCATTTGCAATGACGTGGATGGAACTGGAGGGTATTATGCTGAGCGAAATAAGTCAATCAGAGAAAGACATGTATCATATGATCTCACTGATATGAGGAATTCTTAATCTCAGGAAACAAACTGAAGGTTGCTGGAGTGGTGGGGGCTGGAAGGATGGGGTGGCTGGGTGATGGACATTGGGGAGGGTATGTGCTATGGTGAACGCTGTGGATTGTGTAAGACTGTTGAATCACAGATCTGTACCTCTGAAACAAATAATACATTATATGTTAAAAAAAAAAAAGAAGAAGAAGAAGATAGCAGAAAGGGAAGAATGAAGGGGGGGAAATCGGAGGGGGAGATGAACCATGAAAGACTATGGATTCTGAAAAACAAACTGAGGGTTCTAGAGGGGAGGGGGGTGGGGGGATGGGTTAGCCTGGTGATGGGTATTAAAGAGGACATGTATTGCATGGAGCACTGGGTGTTATACACAAACAATGAATCATGGAACACTACATCAAAAACTAATGATATAATTATGGTGATTAATAAAACAAATGGGAAAATATTATCATTGTACTATCATCTTAAAGTCTGTGCTCTTGAGTGTGATTTCTATGTGGAATTTTGGTCAATAAACCTCAGAAAAATATGCTAGGACTTGAGAAAAAAAAGAGAAAGCTGTTCAAGAGGTCTATGAGGCTAAGTGGTACAGTATGAGAAACAATCAGTGGATCTCATGGTCGTGGGCTTGTTCCCACAATTGCTTCACTATGAAGTGGTTACCTTGGTCAGATGCTATACAATGTGGGAGTCTATGCCTATGGACTCCATTATATTACTGGTTATATCAGTAATCCCGTATACAGTAGTGCCAGCCAAGGTTCTGCAGGTAGGAAAGGTGAACAAATAATTGAACAAAATTAATAGAACAAACCTCTGGCCTTTCCAGGATGGAAGAAGTTCTGACATGATCAACTTGTCGCCAAGTTGCTTTCCTCAAAAAAAAAAAAAAAAAAAAAAAGTGCTGAATTGGAGCTTAATATTGGTCTCTGTAATACAAGTTTGACATTTAGAGGCAGCAGTAACTGTATTTGCTTCATTAAGTAGAAATATAGGTATTAGGCCAATACATAGCTACCAAGGCCATGCCGTTTATATGCCCATCATGACACTCCTGGTGTTTAGTGCCTTTCTGGTTATGAATGTTTTCTGGTGGGTATTAATATGTGGTACAAAAATATTAACACTTTGTACCTACTCCCATATGTGGGAATACCCACATGCCTCTACACCAGACCCCCTTGTCTCCAATGTTTTAGTACTTTTCAGGCCCCTTACCAGAAGGCCAGAAGGCCAGGTTATTTATTGCCTCTCAGATTTGAATTCACTATTCAATACCTGCTCTGCAATAATGGATTGAATTCTAAATATTTTATCCATTACAAGTGAGGGTGATGCTAAACCTTGCCATTAGAGGACACCAAGAGGCACATTGAGGAAAGAAGAGATTCCTCTGGAGTGTATTGTGTTTTACTTTTGCCTATTCCTGCTGCACAGGGAATGTGAACATGGATGTCAACTATTACTAATATGAATGGAAAACAATATATTCCCCAAATCAGTGGCCACATACCATGTGCTTGAGATTTTATTAATTGCTTCCAGAAGTGATACTACATCTGACACATTGATTGGAATTAGGTATACAGTTGACCCTTGGACAACATAAGTTTGAACTTCTCAGGTCCACTGATATGCAGATTTTTTTCAATAAATATATGTACAGTAGGGTAAATGTATCTTCTCTTCCTTATGATTTTCTTAACCACACTTTTTTCTCTAGCTTACTTTATTGAAAGAATACAGTATATAACACATATAACATACAAAATACTTATTAGTCAAGTGTTCATGTTATAAGTAAGGCTTCTGGTCAACAGTAGGCTATTAGTAGGTAAATTACGGGGGAGACAAAAAAGTTACACATAGATTTTTAACCATGAAGAGGGGGTTCAGCACCCCTAACCCCGTGCTCTTCAAGGGTGAACTGTATTGTTAGATACGGCAGCATTAGTCTGATCATTTATCAGGTTCCATCTGGTTTCCGCCAGGACCAGACTGACAAATTAAACAAAAATATGATGGATACCACCACCCCTGCATTTTAACAGTGATACTAATTTCCACCACCTCCTGTCCCCAAGATATGTTTGGTTTTTGTTTTTGAGTATAGTTGACACAGAATATTATATTAGTTTCAGGTGTACAACATGGTGATTCAACAACTCTATGTGTCATGCTATGCTCACCACATGTGTAGCTAACATCTGTCACCATACAAGATATGTTGTTTTTGATTTACTATCTTGGCCAGTGGGGGATGGTGTGAGTCAGGGGTTTACTTTTGGTCTTTTCTACTAGGAGAGCTTTTACTCCACAGGTCAAGAATTCAATGTGGGATTACTCAAACTGTATATCAATTCCAGGTATGCAATAGAGAACTGGGGAAATGACCGATGGACTTATCTATAGACCCAGGAGGCAACTGTGAGCCAGACTTTAGCCAAGAACCAATTTATTACCTGGTTCTCCTAGGCTCAAATCCAACAGGTGCTGATGATACTTTGAGTATCAAAATCAACCCAGAATTTGTGTCAATTGTCCTCAAAATATATTGTCAGTCCCCTTCTGCCCGTGTATGGACACTTGAATAATTGGTGTTAGCTTCCTTTAGGGAAAGACGGGAGGAATCATGACAGTTTATACTTTCCATGGAGTTGAGGATCTTCCCAACAAGGAATCAAGCCATATTCTCAGTCCATGTTTCATATCTAAAAACTGGTTCAGGTCTGGGAACTGACACTCAGGGATTGTGATTTTTTACTGGAGAGACAATCCTTGGTCTCCTGTTGTTCTTGCTTTCTCTTCATTATTGATGTAAGCAACTCCCTAGTTGGCTGCCAGTCTATTTTGCATCTAAAAAGCCTCAGCCCTCTATTTACTGTCTGCAAAACTACCTGTGAGTCAAGTCCCTTTGGCTGTTCCTCCACCCATACTGTTCACAACGGTAATTATGACCTCTTGGATTCTGACAGCTAAGCATTACCCGCCGGCCAGCACATCACCATCTGTGTTATGATAGGATTTAATCCTAAGTATTGGCCTAGGAGTCAGAAGAAGAGATGGGAAACTCCTACGGGATAGCGGTGGAGGCACCTATTTATTGCCTTGCAGGGAAGAAATTTCTGCAGCATCTTCAAGCACAGTGGCTTCCAATCACTGAGCAGAGGAGGTGGGTGTAAGAGAATCAACATCTTCAGTGACATACATCCAGATGTCCTCTTTCCTGTTTCCAGGATCTCAGGTTTTCCCCACAGCACCCTGACCTTAGCCTAACAGAGCTCCTTTGGCTGAGTGTTCAGATGTCTCTGGGACTTGCAAGTGTAACACATAGATTTTCTGCCTGCCATTCACCTGTGTCTGACATGCAACAATGTCTGATAAAGGCCTCTTTATAAGTACCACTGGCACTCTATGGCTCGTAGGTATAGGGAGTAACTGCTTGGCAACAGCCTCCGATCTCTTATCACCCTTCTAGAGGGCATCAACAAAACTTAGCAGTAATCAGCGAACTCCACTGACTTTAAATGCCTGCTTTATTGCATCTCTACTACCACATTCTCCTCTAGTGGGCTGTTTTCCCTTGTCCCCATGAAATTTTTAGAATTGTACTGCCACTGTGCTTGCTTCGGCAGCACATATACTAGAATTGTACTGCCACCTTGTGGTAGGGACTATCTGCGCCCTTTTTTCCAACGAGGATCCTGTCCTCCTTGCTTCCAGACCAAATCCATATCTTGCTACCAATTTACTTATAACACTTTCAGTATTACTTGTTTTATTCTGGATCTTCTGAGAAGTAGATGCGAGGACAGGACTAAATGCACATTGATTTTATTAGGAGGAAAGCCACTGTGAAAAATGGGGAGAAAGATGAAAAAGCTGAGAAAGCTGGCCGACATGGAGTAAGTCCAACCCCAAGGGAAGGCGAGAGGGAGATAAAATTGAGCAGTAGCAGCCTGAGATTCGCACACTTTAAGGAGGATCTATTCAATGTAGGGAAGTTTCAGCGGGACTGTTGGGGAGTTCTTAAGCCAGAGGCAGCTGTCAGAGGACTCCTGAGTCATCCAGGATGGCCTTTCTTCATATCTCTATCAAGATTCTACTATTGGTTGGAATCATGGGCAGGGTGGCCTTGACAAAAATGTGCAGCAGCTCAGATCCTTTACCATTCATGCTCCTTGTAGTAGGAGGACTGCAAGGAACATTCTTGTGGCTATCACTCATGACACTCAGTTTATGCACATATGTGCACCCAGGGTTCCCAACTTTTAGAAATGGCTATAGGCCTTGTCAATGCAGCAATGGCACCTTTCCAACGTCCATGTACCTCAGAAATTTGTTTAGCATCCAACTCACAAACTAGCAAACTGATACTACAGGGACTTGTGAGTGAAGGGATCAGAGGGAAGACTTAGCCAAATCAATGACCACAGCCTTGTCAGAGGGTGCTTTGGAAGGTCTTCCATCCTGGGACCTATGGCAGGCTTATATCAAGTCACAGATGTCACAACCTTAGTTTTTTCCATTTCATATGTGGTAGGGACAGTAATGCTCACCAAATATTCCACAAGTTCTCCTGATGTTTTTCAGCCTCCTTTTAAGTTAGGGTTATGTGACTCGATTGAGGCAATGCACCATGAGAATTAATTATTTGTATCACTGCCAGTTAGATGTATAGTGGACAGGTATGTGTTTTCCACACTTTCTTCAGTTTTGTTGGCAATCATGGAGTCATGTGTTAAGAATATAGAGCTGCAAGACTGAAGAAGCCTGGAGGGCTAGTCATCAAACAGAGGACAGACTTGGCTGTCCAGAAAAAGTACTGTACCAAAACCTGCCTGCAATAGACTTTAAGCCATGAGGAAATGGTGTTGCATTTTGATTTCTGAGAACTTACATCTATTACTAAATGAAGAGTTCATACGACAGTGTATCAGCATAACAGCACATATTTTGACTGATACAGAATTACTAAGCCCTGCATTTCCTAAATAGGAATAAATATCCTCAAAGTATTACATGACTGCATGATTTCCAAATTTTCAGTGGCCTTTCACATAATTTGTATGGAATTATGAGTAATAGAGATGTTTTCCCCAGGAAACACAACATTTTATTTCAGCAGCACCCACCTAGCTACAGCATCCATCTCCTTTTCAAATCCAAAAACAAAATAATTTTCCTGCAAGACATTTCTACTCCATCTTTGCTGGATCATATGGTAGTTTGAGTTCTAATTTTTTGAGGAATTATCGTAATTTTTTTCTATAACAGCTTCACCATTTTGTATTCCCATCAGCAGTGTGCAACAGTTCCAATTTCTCCACACCTTCACCAAAACTTGTCTATTTTTTTTTTATGAGAGCAAAATTTCTTGCCAGCTGGTATGAACTGGCTCTAGCACACCACTGCCAAGGTTGCTGGTAAAGAGGAAGATCCAGGTTCTGTAGGTCCCAAACTATATAAAACTTGATGAACTCTGAGAAAAAGAATACAAAATTTAAGGATCTAACTTTGAAAAGAGGCCTATTCAAGTAAGTGGCCCTGATGCTTTTCCTTCCTTAGCTCCATGATAAATCTACTCTTGGTAAACAAGTGTCTCAAGAGGCTAAAGTAGATATACAGCTTTCAAAGAGGAGAAGCAGTTAACAAGAGGAGACTGAGTCAGTACCACTGGGGCAAGTCACAGGCTAGCTGAAAGCTAGGAGTTCTGAAGAGGAGGGAGGTTGGACCGAAGGAGGAAGATTCAGGTCAACCTAAGGAGCATAAGGGGAAATGGGACCCTCTATCCTTGGGTCATGAGACTGAAATAGCAGCGCCTCTTGGCATCATGAGATGAGGATCTTAAGCTGCTTTCACCTGATTCAGAGCCTCTTCTGGATTCAAGTTGCAGTGGATAGGGTAGAAGTTGATACTGAAAATACAGAGAAAACATCAGACATAATTTAGGTGATTCAAGGGCAGATTATTTATTATTTCATATTTTAAACCCTCAGCAGTGACAACAGAGATGAGGGTGAAATTATTTTTCCCTTCTTGGTTTAGGTCAGTTTCTGATGACTTATTTGGTAATGTCCTTCTTCCAGGCCAAGGTTGTTAGAGACTGTTGCTGTAAGAGAAAACAAAATAAAACACAACACAAAGTGCCACTGTTGCTTTATTTTTTCTTTTTCTTTCTTTCTTTCTTTCTTTTTTTTTTTCTTTTTAGCACTAATATAGGTAATTTAAAGGGCATGGTTAACTGAAGGGAAAGGATCAGGAAAATAAAAATTAATTCCAGAAAAAAACAATTATCTGTTACCTCAACTGTTACCTCAACTCTTAGTTTTATAAAAGAAGTGTCTTCCTAAAATTCCCTAACCTGCTCATTTGTCTATATTTGGAAACTATTTCGGTCAATAAAACAAAGTGCCTTGCAATTTCCATTCTAAGTATATGAACTAATTTTAATTTAGAATAAAAAAGAAAAAAATGTGATAATTCTAAGTAAAATATAAAAACACCAATATACATGCACACACCCATGCGTGTACATCTATATATTAAAATATTTTAACAATATGATCTTCAGTGCTAAGATTAATGATTATTTCATTCTCTTGAATACCTATATTTTAAAATGAATGTTTATTTCTTGTTATAATTGTGATAAGATGCAGAATGATTCACACACTCATATACACATACAATTTATTGAATGAATTAAGAAAGGATAATAAAGGCTAGATCTGGGTAATTTCTTTTCTGGGATTTAAACTGAGACTATAATTGGACAATTGCTCTAAAATGTTTATTTACATAATAATGCTTATTATGGGGTGTTTGCTACAATGAAAAATGGGAAGTAGTCTAAATATTCATAATAATGGATTTTTAAAATGAATACTAAAAGTAAATAATTAATTAATTAATTAATTAATTATGATACATCACAAAATGACATGGGCCTATATTTTAAAATATGCAAAGTTGTGCATAATACTTTTTAATTAAAAAAAGTATAAGTATTTTTATGTTTTGCTTAGAAAAACATTTAAAAAGATATGCATCTATATTGTTAATGGAAATTTTCTTTGGGTATTGCAATTACAAGAAACTTCTTAATATGTATATCTACCAAAGTATCTGAGATATTTTAAATAATATTTGATACTACATTTAAAATCAGAAAGATGTTTTTTGAAAATAAAAAGCTCTATATTTTATTCATTGTTAGTAGTAAAGTTTATCTGGATACCATTATTTGTTTTTCATATGAATTTCAGAAACTTTTTCTCAATTCTCCCTATCCATGTATATAAAAAAATATTTTTATTGAGTTTATGTTAAATATACAGAAACCTACATACACATAGATTACTCAGTTGGAAGAGAAGAAGTTAAGATTTAAACTGAAAAGTATAGCAAACGGAGGAGGGGAGGAGCAAGATGGCAGAGGAGTAGGAGACCTAAATTTCTTCTGGTCCCAGGAATTCAGCTAGATAGGGATCAAACCACTCTGAACACCTATGAACTCAACAGGAGATCAAAGAAAAGAAGAGCAACAACTCTCTGAACAGAAAAGCGACCACTTTCTGGAAGGTATGATGTGCAGAGAAGTGAATCCGAGGTGATATTCGGGAAGATAGATGGTGGGGAAAGGGGCCTCCGTCGGCTGCCTCTGGCAAGTGAGAGAGCAGTGGAGCACAAAATCGGAAATTTTAGAAGTTGGCTCCGGTGTGGGATGTCACTCCAGTGGCTAAGCGGGGGTGGAACCCTCACTGAGACAGTGTGGTCTCAGGACCCTTGGGGTCACAGAAAGACCAGGAGTGCCTGAGTGCAGCAGAGCTCCCAGGTATCAGAGCGGGAAAGCCAGCCGCAGAGACAGAGCTGACAAGTGGGCTCTCAGCTCAGGGTTGCCATAAACCATAATGCACAGCACAGTCGAGCCACTACTCTTCCAGCAGAGACTCAACAAGCAGCAGATCAGGGGAGATTCCCCTTCCTCCCTGGGAGGAGCCATGTGAGAATCCACCGGAGGGATGTGCTGGGTTTGGAGACTCCACACGGGGTCAGGTGCCAGAGATAGAAACACTCAGTCACAGGAGTGATTGACTGCTTTTCTCTGGGAGCTCACTGAGGAGTGGGGCCCAAGTTCTCAGATCCTCCAGGGTGGAGATTGGGAGGCCGCCATTTTCACTCTCATCCTCCAAAGCTGTATGGAAAGCTTGCAGGGAACAAAAGCTCTCAAGAGCAAAACCGAGCAGATTACTTAGCCTGGATCCAGCAGGGGCAGGGCAATTCCACCTCCAGCAAAGACATCTGACAACCACGGCAACAGGCCCCTCCCCCAAAAGATCAGCAAGAACAGCCAGCCAAGACCAAGTTTACCGATCAATGAGAATGGCAGAACTCCAGCACTAGGTGAATACTGCACTTAGAATTCATGGCTTTTTTCCCATGACTCTTTAGTCTTTCAAAGTTAATTTATTTTTTAACTTTCTTTTTCTTTTTTTTTTTTGAAGTTTTCTATTTTCCTTTTTCAACCAACATTTTATCGATCCCTTTTTTTAAAAATCCTTTTTATTTTTCATTTTTAGAGTCATATTCTATCCCTTCAGAGTACTTAACCTTATTTTTGAAATATATATTTAAGTTGCTCTCTCTTTAAAATTTTGGGATACAGTTTCCTCTCACAGATCAAAATACACCCTAAATCTCTAGTGTATGGCTTTATTCTAGTCTCCTGCCTGATCACATGCTCTCCCTTTTGTTTTTCTTTCTTTTTTTAAATACTCTTCTTTCTTTTTTCAACCAACTTCTTATCTTAACAATTCCTTTTATAAAATCTTTTATAATTTTCATCTTTACAGTCATATTCCATCCCTTCATTGTATTTACCCTTATTTTTGTACATATATAAGTTTTTCTTTCTTTAGAATTTTGGGAGGCACTTTCTTCTAACAGACCAAAATATGCCCAAATTCCAATGTGTGGCACTGATCTATGCACCAGCTAATCATAATTGATCATATTCTATTTTTTCTTTGTTTGTTTTTATCTTTTTCTTTTTCTTTTTTTTTTTTTTCTTTTTTCTTTCTTTCCCTTTCTTATGCCCCAGTTTCAGTTCTCTTCTGATTTGTTTAGTGTATATTTTTCTGGGGACATTGCTACCCTGTTAGCATATTGTTCTCTCATTCATCTATTCTCCTCTG
Source organism: Mirounga angustirostris (assembly GCF_029215605.1). Classification (NCBI taxonomy): domain Eukaryota; kingdom Metazoa; phylum Chordata; class Mammalia; order Carnivora; family Phocidae; genus Mirounga; species Mirounga angustirostris. Next base: position 166,551,180 of record NW_026991710.1, read on the forward strand.
GACAAAATGACAAGATGGAAAAAATCACCTCAAAAAAAAGAACAAGAGGCAGTACTGACTGCCAGGGACCTAATCAATACAGACATTGGTAACATGTCAGAACTAGAGTTCAGAATGATGATTTTAAAGATACTAGCCAGGCTAGAAAAAAGCATGGAAGTTATTAGAGAAACCCTTTCTGGAGAAATAAGAGAACTAAAATCTAAACAAGTCAAAATCAAAAAGACTATTAATGCGGTGCAATAAAAAATGGAGGCTCTAACTGCCAGGGAAAATGAGGCAGAAGAGAGAATCAGTGATACAGAAGACCAAATGATGGAAAATAAAGAAGCTGAGAAAAAGAGAGATAAACAACTACTGGATCAGGAGGGCAGAATTCAAGAGACAAGTGATACCATAAGACAAAACAATATTAGAATAATTGGGATCTAAGAAGGAGAAGGAGAGAGAGGGGCAGAAGGTATATCGAAGCAAATTATAGCAGAGAACTTCCCTAATTTGGGGAAGGAAACAGGCATCATAATCCAGGAGGCACAGAGAACCCTCCTTAAAAATCAATAAAAATAGGTCAACACCTCGACATCTAATGGTAAAACTTACGAGTCTCAGAGACAAAGAGAAAATCCTGAAAACAGCTCGGGAGAAGAGATCTGTAACCCACAAGGGTAGAAACATTAGATTGGCAACAGACTTATCCACAGAGACCTCGCAGGCCAGAAAGGACTGGCAGGATATATTCAGGGCACTAAATGAGAAAAATATGCAGCCAAGGATACTATATCCAGCTAGGCTGTCATTGAAAATAGAAGGAGAAATAAAAGTTTCCAGGACAAAGAAAAACTAAAGGAATTTGCAAACACGAAACCAGCCCTACAAGAAATATTGAAAGAGGTCCTCTAAGCAAAGAGAGAGCCTAAAAGCAACATAGACCAGAAAGGAACACAGACAATATACAGTAACAGTCACCTTACAGGTAATACAATGGCACTAAATTCATATCTTTCAACAGTTAGCCTGAATGTAAATGGGTTAAATGCCCAAATCAAAAGACACAAGCTATCAGATTGGGAAAAAAAACAAGACCCATCAATAGGCTGTCTGCAAGAGACTCATTTTAGATCCAAAGAAACCGCCAGATTGAAAGTGAGGGGGTGGAAAACAATTTACAATGCTAATGGACACCAAAAGAAAACTGGGGTGATAATCCTTATATCAGACAAATTAGATTTTAAACCAAAGACTATAACAAGAGATGAGGAAGGACACTATATCCTACTTAAAGGTTCTATCCAACAAGAAGATCTAACAATTGTAAATATCTATGCCCCTAATAAGGGAGCAGCCAATAACATAAGCCAATTAATAACAAAAGCAAAGAAACACATCAAAAACAATACAATAATAGTGGGGGACTTTAACACCCCCCTCACTGAAATATATCATCTAAGCAAAATATCAACAAGGAAATAAAGACTTTAAATGACACACTGGACCAAATGGACTTCACAGATATATTCAGAACATTCCATCCCAAAGCAACAGAATACACATTCTTCTCTAGTGTCCATGGAACATTCTCCAAAATAGATCCCATCCTAGGTCACAAATCAGGTCTCAACCAGTATCAAAAGACTGGGATCATTCCCTGCCTATTTTCAGACCACAATGCTTTGAAACTAGAACTCAATCACAAGAGGAAAGTTGGAAAGAACTCAAATACTGGAGGTTAAAGAGCATCCTCCTAAAGAATGAATGGGTCAACCAGGAAATTAAAGAAGAATTTTTAAAAATTCATGGAAACCAATGAAAATGAAAACACAACTATTCAAAATCTTTGGGATGCAGCAAAGGCAGTCCTAAGAGGAAAATATATAGCAATACAAGCCTTTCTCAAGAAACAAGAAAGGTCTCAAATACACAACCTAACCCTACACCTAAAGGAGCTGGAGAAAAAACAGCATATAAAGCCTAACCCCAGCAGGAGAAGAGAAATAATAAAGGTCAGAGCAGAAATCAATGAAATAGAAACCAAAAGAACAGTAGAACAGATCAACGAAACTAGGAGCTGGTTCTTTGAAAGAATTAGCAAGATTGATAAACCCCTGTCTAGACTTATCAAAAAGAAAAGAGAAATGACCAAATAAATAAAATCATGAATGAAAGAGGAGAGATTACAACCAACACCAAAGAAATACAAACAATTATAAGAACATATTATGATGAACTATATGCCAGGAAATTAGATAACCTGTAAGAAATGGATGCATTCCTAGAGATGTATCAACTACCAAAACTGAACCAGGAAGAAATAGAAAACCTGAACAGACCTATAACCACTACAGAAATTGAAGCAGTCATCAAAAATTGGCTTCCCAGGAGAATTCTGCCAAACATTTAAAGAAGAATTAATACCTATTCTTCTGAAACTGCACCAAAAAATAGAAATGGAAGGGAAACTTCCAAATCATTTTACGAGGCCACCATTACCTTGATCCCGAAACCAGACAAAGACCCCATCAAAAAGGAGAATTACAGACCAATATCCCTGATGAACATGGATGCAAAAATTCTCACCAAAATACTAGCCAATAGGATCCAACAGTACATTAAAAGGATTATTCACCACGACCAAGTGAGATTTATCCCTAGGCTGCAAGGTTGGTACAACATCTGCAAATCAATCAATGTGATACAATACATTAATCAAAGAAAGAACAAGAACCATATGATCCCCTCAATAGATGCAGAAAAAGCATTTGACAAATTACAGCATCCTTTCTTGATCAAAACTCTTCAGAGTATAGGGATAGAGGGTACATACCTCAACATCATAAAAGCCATCTATGAAAAACCCACAGCGATTATCATTCTCAATGGGGAAAAACTGAGACCTTTCCCCCTAAGGTCAGGAACACAGAAGGGATGTCCACTATCACCACTGCTATTCAACATAGTATTAGAAGTTCTAGCCACAGCAATGAGACAACAAAAAGAAACCAAAGGCATCCAAATTAGCAAAGAAGAAGTCCAACTCTCACTCTTTGTAGATGATATGATACTTTATGTGGAAAACCCAACAGACTCCACCCCAAAACTGATAGAACTCATACAAGAATTCAGTAAAGTGGCAGGATAGAAAATTAATGCACAGAAATCAGTGGCATTCCTATACAGCAACAAGACAGAAGAAATAAATTAAGGAGTCGATCCCATATACAATTGCACCCAAAACCATAAGATACCTAGGAATAAATCTAATCAAAGAGGCAAAGGATCTGTACTCAGAAAACTATAAAATACTCATGAAAGAAATCGAGGAAGACACAAAGAAATGGAAAAATGTTCCATGCTCATGGATTGGAAGAACAAATATTGTGAAGATGTCAATGCTACCTAGAGCAATCTACACATTCAATGCAATCCCCATCAAAATACCATCCACTTTTTTCAAAGCAATGGAACAAATCCTAAAATTTGTCTGGAACCAGAAAAGACCCTGAATAGCCAGAAGAATGTTGAAAAAGAAAAGCAAAGCTGGTGGCATCACAATTCCGGACTTCCAGCTCTATTACAAAGCTGTCATCAAGACAGTATGGTACTCGCACAAAAACAGACACATAGATCAATGGGACAGAACAGAGAGCCCACAAATGGGCCCTCAACTCTATGGTCAACTAATCTTCCACAAAGCAGGAAAGAATGTCCAGTGGAAAAAAAGACAGTCTCTTCAACAAATGGTGTTGGGAAAATTGGACAGCCACATGCAGAAGAATGAAACTGGACCATTTCCGTACACCACACAGAAAAATAGACTCAAAATGGTTGAAAGACCTAACTGTGAGACAGGAGTCCATCAACATCCTAAAGGAAAACACAGGCAGCAACCTCTTTGACCTCAGCCACAGCAATTTCTTCCTAGAAACATCGCCAAAGGCAAGGGAAGCAAGGGTAAAAATGAACTATTGGGACTTCATCAAGATAAAAAGCTTTTGCACAGCAAAAGAAACAGTCAACAAAACCAAAAGACAACCGACAGAATGGGAGAAGATATTTGCAAATGATATATCAGATAAAGGGCTAGTATCCAAAATCTATAAAGAACTTACGAAACTCAACACCCAAAGAACAAAGAATCCAATCAAGAAATGGGCAGAAGACGTGGACAGACATTTTTCCAAAGAAGACATCCAAATGGCCAACAGACACATGAAAAAGTGCTCAACATCGCTCGGCATCAGGGAAATCCAAATCAAAACCTCAATGAGATACCACCTCACACCAGTCAGAATGGCTAAAATTAACAAGTCAGGAAACGACAGATGTTGGCGGGGATGCGGAGAAAGGGGAACACTCCTACACTGTTTGTGGGAATGCAAGCTGGTGCAAGCACTCTGGAAAACAGTATGGAGGTTCCTCAAACAGTTGAAAATAGAGCTACCATACGACCCAGCAATTGCACTACTGGGTATTTACCCCAATGGTACAAATGTAGGGATCTGAAGGGGTACATGCACCCCGATGTTTATAGCAGCATGTCCACAATAGCCAAACTGTGGAAAGAGCCAAGATGTCCATCAACAGATGAATGGATAAAGAAGAGGTGGTGTATATATACAATGGAATATTATGCAGCCATCAAAAGGAATGAAATGTTACCATTCTAATGATGTGGATAGAACTGGAGAGTATCATGAAATAAGTCAAACAAAGAAAGACATGTATCATATGACCTCACTGATATGAGGAATTCTTAATCTCAGGAAACAAACTGAGGGTTGCTGGAGTGGTGGGGGTTGGGAGGGATGGGGTGGCTGGGTGATAGACATTGGGGAGGGTATGTGCTATGGTGAGCACTGTGAATTGTGCAAGACTGTTGAATCACAGACCTGTACCTCTGAAACAAATAATACATTATATGTTTAAAAAAAAAAAAGAACAAGATAGCAGGAAGGAAAAAATGAAGGGAGAGAAATTGGAGGGGGAGACGAACCATGAGAGACTATGGACTCTGACATAAAAACTGAGGATTCTAGAGGGGAGAGGGGTGGGGGGATGGTTTAGCCTGGTGATGGGTTTTAAAGAGGGCACATACTGCATGGAGCACTGGGTGTTATATGCAAACAATGAATGATGGAATACTACATCAAAAACTAATGATGTAATGTATGGTGATTAACATATCATAACAAAAAAAGGTATAGCAAAGAGAGAAGTAAAGACAATCAGCTTCAAGTTAATTGGAAAACGAGAGAAAAATATTTTTGCTAATTAGACTGAAAATTCATGTGGAATTATCTTTGTCAAAATTCTGGAAAATAAATATCATGTTAATAATATAGAGTAAATGTAAAACTTAAATATGACAAATACAGTTTTTAAAATAAAAATAAGATTTATAAATTTAATTTTAACCAGGACAGCTGGGTGGCTCAGTCAGTTGAATGGCTGATTCTTGGTTTTGGCTCAGGTCATGATCTCAGGGTAGTGAGTTTGAGCTCTGAGTCAGCTCCATGCTCAGTGGAGAGCCTGCTTGGAATTCTCTCCCTCTCCCTCTTCTCCTCCCCCCAATCTCTTTCTCTTTCTCTCTCTAAAATAAATAATTCTTTAAGAAAAGCATTTTAATAAAAAATTTAATTGAAACCTAATAGATGCTAGATGGCTCCACAGTGATAAAAAGTGTGCTGTACCAATATATAGTCCTACCTGCAATGTGTCAGAGTTTAATTGCTTGATAATCTCAACAACCCTTGATGTTGTCAATTCTTTTAATTTTAGCCCTTTTATAGGGGTTTCAGAGACTCTCATATTTTAATTTGTCTTCTTCTGATAATGATGTTGAGAATTTTTCATGTTTTGAGCCCCTTCATTATGATCTTTTGTAAAGCCTCTTACCTGTTAGGCAAGAAATTATTTGCCTATTAGGTTCTCCCACATTTTGTTATTGATTTTTAAGGAACTTGCATATATTCTGAATATAAGTCCTTCATTGGAAATATGTGTTACAAAAATCTTCTCCTACATTATAGCTTCCCTTTTCCCATTCATAAGTCTTTTGGGAAGCAAAACATCTTAAATTTTTAAAAATTTTATTGTATTGTGGTAAAACACTTAAAGAAGATCTCTTAACAAACTTTTAAGTATTGTTAACAATAGGGACAATGTTGTATAGCAGATTTCCAAACTTATTCATCATTCATAACTGAGACTTTATTCTCCTTGATTAGCAACACCCATTTTGCCCTCCTCCCAGACTGAGGCAACCACCATTCTACTCTCTGTTCCTATGAGTTTCACTATCTTAGATACTTCACATAAGTGTACTCATGAAGTTATTTGTCTTTCTGTGACTAGCTTATTTCACTTAGTATAATGTGCTCAAGGTTGACCGATGTTGTCACATTTGCAGGATTTCCTTCTCTTTTATGACTGAACAACATTCTATTTTATGTATATACCACATTTTCTATATCCATTCATCCATTGATGGACATTTACTTTGTATCCACATCTTGAGTATTGTAAATAGTGTTGCAATGAACATGAGAATGCCAATATCACTTTGAGATCCTGATTCCAATTCTTCTGGGAAAATATCCAGAAGTAGAATTACTGGATCATATTGAAGCTCTATTTTCAATTTTTTTGAGAAATCGTCAACAGTTTTGTATAGTGGATGCAATATTTTGCATTCTCACCAACAGTGTACAGTTTCTCTACAAACTTGCCAACACCTGTTGATTTATTTTTTTTATAATAACCATTCTAACAGGTGATACCTTGCTGTGGTTTTGATTTGCATTTTCCTGATGATTAGTGATTTTTTTGGTTTTATTTTCTTAAGATTTTATTTATTTATTTGAGAGAGAGCACATGTGAGAGAGCATGACCTGGGGTTGAGGGACAGAGTAAGAGGGAGAGAAGTAGACTCCCCACAAAGCAGGGAGCCCTATGTGGGGCTTGATCCCAGGATCCCAGGACCCTGACCTGAGCCAAAGGCAGACACCAAACCAACTGAGCCACCCAGGTGCCCCATGATTAGTGATGTTGACCATCTTTTCATATACCCATTGGCCATTAGTATGGCATTTTAGGAGAAGTATCTATTGAAGGCTTTAGCTCACTCTTATATCAGGTTATTAGGGGGTTTTGGTTTTGGTTTTGGTTTTTGGTATTGATGAAGGAATTCCTGTCAATTAACCCTTTACCTAATACATGGTTCATAAATACTTTTTCCTGTTCTGTAGGTTGTCCTCTCACTCTGTTGAGTGTTTCCCTTGTGTAGAAGCTTTTTAGTTTGATGTAATTCCACTTGTCTATTTTTTGGTTTTGTTCCCTGTAATTTTGATGTTAATCCCAGAAGTCACTGCCAAGGCTAATGTCATAAATCTTTTCCCCTAAGTTTTCTCCAGGAGTTTTATAGTTTCATGTCTTACATTTGAGAGCTCGATCTGTTTTGAATTGTTTTTGTGTATGGTGTAAGGTAAGGGTCAAATTTCATTCTTTTGCATCTGGATATCCAGTTTTCCCAGCAGCATTTCTCAAAGAGACTGTTTACCCCACTGTGTATTCTTGGAATTTTTTTCAAAGATCAGTTGACCATATACATAGGAGTTGATTTCTGAGCCCTCTATTCTGTTCCATTGATCTGTCTGTATCTGCCTTTATACCAGCATCATACTGTCTTAATTATAGTAGCTTTGCAATACAGTTGACCCTTGAACAGTACAGGGGTTAGGGGCACCAAACCCCCAAGCAGTTGAAAATCTGTGTATAACTTTTGACTTCCCTAAAACTTAACTAATAGCCTACTGTTGACTGCAAGGCTTATTGATATATAAACTGTCAATTAAAAATATTTTGTGTATATATTATATACTGTATTCTTGCAATAAAGCTAGAGAAAATTATTATTAAAAAATTATAAAGAAAGAAAGTACATTTACAGCACTATACCATATTTATTTAAAAAAAAAAATTGTGTGTAAGTGAACCCACACAGTTCAAACTCATGTTGTTCAAGGGTTAGCTGTATTTTTTTTTTAAAGATTTTATTTATTTTTTAGAGAGTGAGCGAGAGAGAAACAGCATGAGAGGGGAGAGGGTCAGAGGGAGAAGCAGGCTCCCCGCTGAGCGGGGAGCCCAATGTGGGACTCGATCCCAGGACCCCGGGATCATGACCTGAGCCGAAGGCAGATGCTTAACCATCTGAGCCACCCAGGCGCCCGGGTTAGCTGTATATTTTGAGATCAGGAAGTGTGATGCCTCCAGCTTTTGTTCTTTCACAAGATGTTTTGGCTATTCAGGGTCCTTTGTGGTTCCACATGAATTTTTTTTGTGTTTCTGTGCAAAATGCCTTTGGAATTTTGATAGGAATTTCATTGAATTTGTAGTTAACTTTGGGTAGTATGGACATTTTAACAATGTGAATTCTTTCAATCAAGAACACAGAATGTCTTCCCATTTGTTTATGTGTTCTTTAATTTCTTTCATCTTGTAGTTGTCAGTACCCAAGTCTTTCACCGTCTTACTTAAGTTTATTCCTAAGCATTTTACTTTGGGGGTATCTTATTGCTTTTTTAGGGTTTTGATATATAGGATCATGTCATCTGCAAACAGGAACCATTTTACTTCTTCCTTTCTGATTTAAATGCCTTTTATTTCTTTTTTTTTTTTTGCTTAATTGTCCTGGCTAGAACTTCCAGTATTAGATGTGGTGATAATCAGCATATTTACATTGCTCTTGATGTTAGAGCATTTCACTTTAAGTTTTTCACTATTGAGTATGATATTAGCTGTGAGCTCTTCATATACAGTCTTTATTTTATTGAAGTATCTTCCACTCCTGATTTGTCAAAAGTTTATATCATATATCAATTTTGTCAAATGCCTTTTCTATATGTATTAAGATGACCTTGCCATTTTTATTCTTCATTCTCTTAATGTGGTGTATCACACTGATTACTTTTTGTATGTTGAACCATCACTTTGTCATGAGGATGATCCTTTTAATGTGCTGTTGAACTTTGCTAGTATTTTGTTGAGGACTTCTGCATCTATATGTGTCACAGATATTAGCCTGTAGTTTTCTTTTCTTGTGGTGTCCATTATGGTTTTGGTATCAGGGTAATGCTGGTTAATAAAATGAGATGGAATATTTTCCCTTTTCTTAAATTTCTTGAAAGAGTTTGAGGAAGATTGGTATTAATTCTTTAAATGTTTGGTAGAATTCGCCAGTAAAGCCAATCTGTCCTGGGCTTTTTTTGTTGCAAGGATTTTGATTACTGGTTCAATCTTCTTATTGCTTTCTAATCTGTTTCCTTTCTATTTCTTTATAATTTAGCATTGGTAAACTGTATGTTTTTAGAAATTTATTGATTTTTTTTAGGGTTTCCTGTTTGTTGGCATATAATTGTTCATAATATGTCATGATCCTTTTTATTTTTGTAGTATCAGTTGTAATGTATCTCCTCTCATTTCTGATTTTATTCATATCAGTCTTTTTTCTCTTTGTGTTAGTCTAGCTAAAGGTTTACTAATTTTCATTAAAAAAAAAAAACAATGCTTACTTTTCCTGATTTTTTTCAGTTGCTTTTCGTTTCTTTATTTTGTTCATATCTGCTCTAATCTTTATTATTTCCTTCCTTTTGCTAACTTTGGGCTTTAGTTTGATCTTTTTCTCATTTCTTGATGAGTGAAATTTGGTTGTTAGTTGAGATTTTTCTACTTTTTAAAAAATGTAGGCCTTTGTTAATATAAACTTCCCTCTAAGCACTACTTTTGTGGTATCCCATAAATTTTGTTATGCTGTTTTTCCAATTTCATTTATCTCAGGAGATTTTCTTTTAAAAAGGTTTTCTAATTTCCCTTTTGATTTCTTCTTTTTTTTTATTTTTTTTTCCTTTTGATTTCTTCTTCATTTCATTGGTTTTCAAGAAAGTACTATTTAATTTCTACATTTTTGTAAATATTCCAGCTTTCCTTTTGCTACTGATTTCTAGTTTCACTGAGGAGTGGGGCCCCAAGCTCTAGGTTCATCTGGGGCCAGAGATTGGGAGGCCACCATCTTCATTCTCATCCTCTAAAACTGCATGGGAAGCCTTCAGGAAACAAAAGCTACCAAGAGCAAACCTAAGCAGATTACTTAGCCTGACCCCTGGCAAGGGTGATACAATTCCGCTTGGGGCAAAGGCATTTGAGAATCACTGCAACAGTCCCCTCCCCCAGAAGATCAGAAAGAACATTCAGCTAAGACCAAGTTGACCAATCAAGGAGAACTGCAAAACTCCAGTGCTAGAGGAACACAGCACACAGAATTCATGGCTTTTTCCCCCCATGATTCTTTAGTCTTTCAAAGTTAATTTTTTTAATTTCATTTTTTTCTTTTTCTGTTTCTTTTTTTTTTTCATTTTTCTTCTTTCCTTTTTCAACCAACTTGTTACCTTACTAATTCCTTTTTTAAAATCTTTTTTAATTTTCATTTTTAGAGTCTTATTCTATCCCTTCATGGCATTTAACCTTATTTTTTGAATATATATATAAATTTTTCTTTCTTCAAAATTTTGGAATGCAGTTTCTTCTAACAGACCAAAATATACCCTAAATCTAGTGTATGGCTTTGTTCTATTCACCCACCTGATCACATTCTCTGCTTAAAAAAAAAAAAAAATTCTTCTTTCTTATTTCAACCAACTTATCAATTCCTTTTATTAAATCTTCTATAATTTTCACTTTTACGTTCATATTCCATCTCTTCATTGTATTTACCCTTATTTTTGTATATATGTAAGTTTTTCTTTCTCTAAAATTTTGGGGAGCAGTTTCCTCTAACAGACCAAAATACACTGAAAATCTAGTGTGTGGCTCTGTTCTATTCACCAGCCTGATCATAGTCTTTATGTTTTCTTCTTTTTCCGTCAGTTTCAGGTCTCTTCTTATTTGTTTAGTGTATATTTTTCTGGGGTCTTTGTTACCCTTTTAGCATTTTGTTCTGTCATTCACCTATTCTACTCTGGACAAATGACAAAATGGAAAAACTGACCCCCCAAAAAATAACAAGAGGCAGTACCAACTGCAATGGATGTAATCAACATGGACATTAGTAAGATGTCAGAACTAGGTCAGAATAATGATTATAAAGATATTAGCTGGGCTTGAAAAAGCATGGGAGATACTAGAGAATCCCTTTCTGGAGAATAAAATCTGACCAAGTCAAAATCAAAAAGACTATTAAGGAGGGGCAGTCAAAAATGGAGGCTATAACTGCTAGGATAAATGAGGCAAAGAGAGAATTAGTGATATAAAAGACCAAATGATGGAGAATAAAGAAGCTGAGAAAAAGAGAGATAAACAACTACTGGATCATGAGGGCAAAATTCAAGAGATAAGTGATACCATAAGACAAAACAATATTAGAATAATTGGGATCCCAGAAGAAGACGGAGAGAGAGGGGCAGAAGGTATATTGGAGCAAATTATAGCAGAGAACTTCCCTAATTTGGGGAAGGAAACAGGCATCAAAATCCAGGAGGCACAGAGAACCATTCTCAAAATCAATAAAAATAGGTCAACACCTCGACATCTAATAGTAAAACTTACGAGTCTCAGAGACAAAGAGAAAAACCTGAAAGCAGCTCGGGACAAGAGGTCTGCAACCTACAATGGTAGAAATATTATATTGGCAACAGACCGATGCACAGAGACCTGACAGGCCAGAAAGGACTAGCATGATATATTCAGGGCACTAAGTGAGAAAAATATGCAGTCAATAATACTATATCCAGCTAGGCTGTCATTGAAAATAGGAGATAAAAAGCTTTCAAGACAAACAAAAACTAAAAGAATTTGTGAACACCAAACCAGCCCTACCAGAAATATTGAAAAGGGTCCTCTAAGCAAAGAGAGAGCCTAAAAGTAACATAGACCAGAAAGGAACAGAGACAATATACAGTAATAGTCACCTTATATGTAATACAATGGCACTAAATTCATACCTTTCAATAGTTACCCTGAATGTAAATGGGCTAAATGCCCCAATCAAAAGACACAGGCTATCAGATTGGATAAAAAAACAAGACCCATCAATATGCTGTCTGCAAGAGACTCATTTTAGACCCACAGACACCTCCAGATTTAAAGTGAAGGGGTGGAAAACAATTTACCATGCTAATGAACATCAAAAGAAACAGGTGGCAATCCTTATATCAGACAAATTAGATTTTAAACCAAAGACTATAATAAGAGATGAAGAAGGACACTATATCCTACTTAAAGGGTCTATCCAACAAGAAGATCTAACAATTATAAATATCTATGTCCCTAACATGGGAGCAGCCAATTATATAAGCCAATTAATAACAAAATCAAAGAAACACATCAACAATAATACAATAATAGTAGGGGACATTAACAACTCCTCAATGAAATTAGGCAAAGATGAAAATGATTTCTAAGCAAAAGATCAACAAGGAAATAAGGGCTTTAAATGACACACTGGACCAGATGGAATTCACAGATATATTCAGAACATTCCATCCCAAAGCAACAGAATACACATTCTTCTCTAGTGCACATGGAATATTCTCTCAACCAGTACGAAAAGATTGGGATCATTCCCTGCATATTTTTGGACCACAATGCTTTGAAACTAGAACTCAATCACAAGAGGAAAGTTGGAAAGAACTCAAATATGTGTAGGCTAAAGAGCATCAAACTAAAAAATGAGTGGGTCAACCAGGAAATTAAAGAAGAATTTTAAAAAATTCATGGAAACCAATGAAAATGAAAACACAACTATGCAAAATCTTTGGGATGCAGCAAAGGCAGTCCTAAGAGGAAAGTATATAGCAATACAAGCCTTTCTCAAGAAACAAGAAAGGTCTCAAATACACAACCTAACCCTACACCTAAAGGAGCTGGAGAAAGAACAGCAAAGAAAGGGCGCCTGGGTGGCTCAGTTGGTTAAGTGACTGCCTTCGGCTCAGGTCATGATCCTGGAGTACCTGGATCAAGTCCCGCATCGGGCTCCCTGCTCAGCAGGGAGTCTGCTTCGTCCTCTGACCCTATCCCCTCTCATGTGTTCTCTCTCTCTCATTCTCTCTCTCTCAAATAAATAAATAAAATCTTTAAAAAAAAAAAAAAGAAGAAGAACAGCAAAGAAAGCCTAACCCCAGCAAGAGAAGAGAAATAATAAAGATCAGAGCACAAATCAATGAAATAGAAACCAAAAGAACAGTAGAACAGATTAACAAAACTAGGAGCTAGTTCCTTGAAAGAATTAACAAGATTGATAAACCCCTGGCCAGACTTATCAAAAAGAAAAGAAAAAAGACCAAATAAATAAAATCATGAATGAAAGAGGGGAGATCACAATCAACACCAAAGAAATACGAACAATTATAAGAACATATTATGAGCAATTATATGCCAACAAATTAGATAATCTGGAAGAAAAGGATGCATTCCTAGAAATGTATCAACTACCAAAACTGAACCAGGAAGAAATAGAAAACCTGAACAGACCTATTACCACTAAGGAAATTGAAGCAGTCATCAAAAATCTCCCAACAAACAAGAGCCCAGGGCCAGATGGCTTCCTAGGGGATTTCTACCAAACATTTAAAGAAGAATTAATACCTATTCTTCTGAAACTGCACCAAAAAATAGAAATGGAAGGGAAACTTCCAAATCATTTTATGAGGCCACCATTACCTTGATCCCAAAACCATACAAAGACCCCATCAAAAAGGAGAATTACAGACCAATATCCCTGATGAACATGGATGCAAAAATTCTCACCAAAATACTAGCCAATAGGATCCAACAGTACATTAAAAGGATTATTCACCACGACCAAGTGGAATTTATACCTGGGCTGCAAGGTTGGTTCAACATCTGCAAATCAGTCAATGTGATACAATACATTAACAAAAGAAAGAACAAGAATCATATGATCTTCTTGGGACACCTGAGTGGCTCAGTCGTTAAGCGTCTGCCTTCGGCTCAGGTCATGATCCCAGGGTCCTGGGATCGAGCCCCGCATCAGGCTTCCTGCTCAGCGGGAAGCCTGCTTCTCCCTCTGCCACGCCCCCTGCTTGTGTTCCCTCTCTCGCTGTGTCTCTCTCTGTCAAATAAATAAATAAAATGTTTAATAAAAATAAAAGAATCATATGATCTTCTCAATAGATGCAGAAAAAGCATTTGACCAAGTACAGCATCCTTTCTTGATCAAAACTCTTCAGAGTATAGGGATAGAGGGTACATACCTCAATATAATAAAAGCCATCTATGAAAATCCCACAGTGAATATCATTCTCAATGGGGAAAAACTGAGAGCTTTCCCCCTATGGTCAAGAACATCACAAGGATGTCCACTATCACCACTGCTATTCAACATAGTATTAGAAGTTCTAGCCACAGCAATCAGACAACAAAAAGAAATCAAAGGCATCCAAATTGGCAAAGAAGAAGTCAAATGCTCACTCTTTGCAGATGATATGATACTTTATGTGGAAAACCCAAAAGACTCCACCCCAAAACTGCTAGAACTCATACAGGAATTCAGTAAAGTGGCAGGATAGAAAATCAATGCACAGAAATCAGTGGCATTCCTATACACCAACCACAAGACAGAAGAAAGAGAAATTAAGGAGTTGATCCCATTTACAATTGCACCCAAAACCATAAGATACCTTGAAATAAATCTCACCAAAGAGGCAAAGGATCTGTACTCAGAAAACTATAAAATACTCATGAAAGAAATTGAGGAAGACACAAAGAAATGGAAACTGTTCCATGCTCATGGATTGGAAGAACAAATATTGTGAAGATGTCCATGCTACCTAGAGCAATCTACACATTCAATGCAATCCCCATCAAAATACCATCCACTTTTTTCAAAGCAATGGAGCAAATAATCCTAAAATTTGTATGGAACCAGAAAAGACCCCGAATAGCCAGAAGAATGTTGAAAAAGAAAAGCAAAGCTGGTGGCATCACAATTCTGGACTTCCAGCTCTATTACAAAGCTGTCATCATCAAGACAGCATCGTACTGGCACAAAAACAGACACATAGATCAATGGAACAGAATAGAGAGCCCAGAAATGGACCCTCAACTCTATGGTCAACTAATCTTTGACAAAGCAGGAAAGAATGTCCAATGGAAAAAAGACAGTGTCTTCAACAAATGGTGTTAGGAAAATTGGACAGCCACATGCAGAAGAATGAAACCGGACCATTTCCTTATACCACACACAAAAATAGACTCAAAATGGTTGAAAGACCTCAATGTGAGACAGGAGTCCATCAAAATCCTAAAGGAGAACACTGGCAGTAACTTCTTCGACATGAGCTGCAGCAACTTCTTCCTAGAAACATTGCCAAAGGCAGGAGAAGCAAGGGCAAAAATGAACTATTGGGACTTCATCAGGATAAAAAGCTTTTGCACAGCAAAAGAAACAGTCAACAAAACCAAAAGACAACCAACAGAATGGGAGAAGATATTTGCAAATGACAGATCAGATAAAGGGCTAGTATCCAAAATCTATAAATAACTTATGAAACTCAACATCCAAAGAACAAATGATCCAATCAAGAAATGGGCAGACGATGTGAACAGACATTTTTCCAAAGAAGACATCCAAATGGCCAACAGACACATGAAAAAGTGCTCAATATCGCTCGGCATCAGGGAAATCCAAATCAAAACCTCAATGAGATACCACCTCAAACCAGTCAGAATGGCTAAAATTAACAATTCAGGAAACGACAGATGTTGGCGGGGATGCGGAGAAAGGGGAACACTCCTACACTGTTGATAGGAATGCAAGCTGGTGCAGCCACTCTGGAAAACAGTCTGGAGGTTCCTCAAACAGTTGAAAATAGAGCTACCATACAGCAATTGCACTACTGGGTATTTACCCCAATGGTACAAATGTAGGGATCTGAAGGGGTACGTGCACCCCGATGTTTATAGCAGCATGTCCACAATAGCCAAACTGTGGAAAGAGCCAAGATGTCCATCGACAGATGAATGGATAAAGAAGATGTGGTATATATATACAATGTAATATTATGCAACCATCAAAAGGAATGAGATCTTGCCATTTGCAATGACGTGGATGGACCTGGAGGGTATTATGCTGAGTGAAATAAGTCAATCAGAGAAAGACATGTATCAGATGACCTCACCAATATGAGGATTTCTTAATCTCAGCAAACAAATAGGGTTGCTAGAGTGGGGGTGGGTGGGAAGGATGGGGTGGCTGGGTGATAGACATTGGGGAGGGTATGTGCTATGGTGAGCGCTGTGAATTGTGCAAGACTGTTGAATCACAGATCTATACCTCCGAAACAAATAATGCAATATATGTTAGGAAAAAAAAATAGAAGAAGATAGTAGGAGGGGAAGAATGAAGGGGGGGAAATCGGAGGGGGAGACAAATCAGGAGAGATGATGGCCTCTGAAAAACGAACTGAGGGTTGTACTGGGGAAGGGGGTGGGAAGATGGGTTGGCCTGTTTTGAGTATTAAAGAGGGCACGCTCTGCATGTAGCACTGGGTGTTATGCACAAACAATGAATCATGGAACACTACATCAAAAACTAATG
Source organism: Mirounga angustirostris (assembly GCF_029215605.1). Taxonomy (NCBI): domain Eukaryota; kingdom Metazoa; phylum Chordata; class Mammalia; order Carnivora; family Phocidae; genus Mirounga; species Mirounga angustirostris. Next base: position 166,567,786 of record NW_026991710.1, read on the forward strand.
ATGTAATGTATGGTGATTAACATAACAATAAAAAAATTTTTTAAAAGATAAAAAGGTTTTGCAGAGCAAAGGAAACAGTCAACAAAACTAAGAGACAACTGACAGGCACCTTATGTTCATTTATTAATTCTAATTGGTTTGTAATTTCCAGAATTTTCTATGTACAGAGCCATATCATCTACAAACAAGGACATCATTCATTCTTCATTTCCAATCTTTCTACTCTTTTTTTCTTACCTTATTTTCCTGGCTAGGATCATCCATACAGTGTTGAAAAGGAATACATTGTGAAATGAATATGTTCCTGATCTTAGGAAGAAACATTCACAATTTCATCATTAACTAGAATGTTTGCTATATGTTTTCTTGTTTCAAATTTCCTTTATCACATTACAGTAACTCTTTTATCACTAGTTAAGTGGGAATTTTTATAGTGAAAGGATATTTTTTCTTCATCTATAAAAATGATCACATAATTTTTCTCATTTTCTATTAATATGGTGAATTACATTATATTGGCTTTTTAATTTTAAACCGACCTTTCATTTCTAGATCACTCTCCCCCTCCATGGCTATTTATTTATCTTCTACAATGTTAACTAGATTTAGTTGGAAATGTTTTGTTTAAAATTCCTGCATCTTTAATCAGAAATTAATCTGTTAATTTTCCTTTCCAGTATTGCCTTTGCCAAGTTTTGGTATTAAAGTTAGACTAGATATACTAAGCTAATGAGTCATTGAACATTATATCAAAAACTAATGATTACCATACCTTGGCTAATTGAATTTAAATTAAAAAAATAAATAAAGGGGCGCCTGGGTGGCTCAGTCAGTTAAGCGACTGCCTTCGGCTCAGGTCATGATCCTGGAGTCCCGGGATCGAGTCCCACATCGGGCTCGCTGCTCGGCAGGGAGTCTGCTTCTCCCTCTGACCCTCCTCCCTCTCATGCTCTCTGTCTCTCATTCTCTCTGTCTCAAATAAATAAATAATAAAATCTTAAAAAAATAATAAAAATATAAATAAATAAATAAATAAATAAATAAAGTTAGACTAGCCACATAGAAAAACTTAGGAAATGCTTCTTCTTTTTATATTTTCCAGATGAGTATGTGTAAGATAGGTATTACTTCTTTTTTTAAATATTTGGAAGATGTAATGGTTTGAATTATTTTCCCAACTCTTCACTCTTTTCCTGGTATATGATTATTCATCCATAGTTTTTGCCATGTGGCTTTTTAATATCTCCTATTAGAATGGGTGGAGTACATTACACACATCCACTCACTGATGTTGAGTTTGGTACTGTGACTTGTTTTCTCAATGCAATATAAGATGATGTGATTAAGCAAGTGCTGGCTCAGTTCATCTTGGCTCTTTTGTTCCTGATGAATGCCATGGAAAATAATATGCCCAAGTATTAACTTTGTGAGAAAGTTTCAAATGACAGTTTCCAGATCTTTAATGGAAGACTTATCCATATTTTCAATTTTCCTCTATTCTATTTTGGGAAAGATGGAAAGATGTGTTTTTGGACGAATGCATATATTTCACCTAAAAATTTAAATTTATTGATTTTAAGTTATCACCAGTATTCTCTTTTCTTCTAATGTCCAAAAGATTAAAAAATATGTAATTTAATTACCTGATATTGGTATATTATAACCTTAGTCTTTTTATTTTGGACTACTGGATAATTTTTTTTTCTATTCCCATCTGCTTCAACAGATAATGTTTACAAACACTTGTCTTAATGAAAGATGTTAGGTGAAGGACACATTATACACATTCCAATGAGTTAAGCATAGAGATATTCTCATATCTTTCTAAACCTATTTACATACACTTATGTCTTAATGAAAAAAGATGTTACTTGAAAGGTTTATACACAGTGTAGTTTTAGTTAATTATATGCATTAATCTTTTCAAGAATCAGCATCTCTCTTTGCTCATTTTTTGTTATTTTTCTGTTTGTTTTCCTTTTCATTTATTTCTGCTCATTCCTTAATTATTTCTTCCCATCCACTGTCTTCAAGTGCAATTATTTCTTCTTTTTCTATCTTTTTTGATAGAGATTATAATGGGAAAAACCCATTTGATTGTTCTCTATCCTGTAATATGCATTTCATTGTGATTAAAGGGATTGAAGTATAGTCTTGCCTTGAGAGTAACATTATGACTAAATTTTGTAGAACCTAAACAGTCTGCCATGACAATAGGATTAAGAAGGTGATTGTCCATATTTAATAGTGCTTCTTTTATTTTTTAAAATTTTTTATTTAAATTCAATTTAGTTAACATATAGTGTATTATTAGTTTCAGAGGTAGAATTTAGTGATTCATTAGTTGCATATAACACCCAGTGTTCATTCTATCAAGTGCCCTCCTTAATGCCCATCATCCAATTACTCCATCCCATACCCACCTCTCCTCCATTAATCCCTACTTTTTTCCCTATAGTTAAGAGTCTCTTATGGTTTGTCTCCCTCTCTGTTTTTATCTTATTTTATTTATAGTGCTTCTCTTAAAATTAGGAATGTCCTCAGTTCAGACATTTGTTTCAACATTTGTTACATGAATATCATAGCATGCAACTTTGTACTGCAAGGATGAAGACATAACTTGAAAAATAACCTGGGATGCTATATAAAATATTATCTCCTTTTATATTCTATCCATCATGTGGTAAGGGAAATTTTTATATACTGATAATAAAGGGGGAATACATAATTTTATAAAATGTTATGATTACTCCATAGTCTGATCTCTAAATTTACTTTCCCAAATGAGTTAAGACAGTAAAATGAGTGAGCTTTATCTTACTAATTTTTTTTCTTAGATAATATTATAACTATAAGCATAAGTGATATCCCTTATAATATCAGTCCTCTTTGTATTTGGCAGTAAAATGTCATTAAGATATAAATCCTCCTTACCAATGCTCAAAACAAAAATTCCACAAAGTATGTGATTATTGATGCTTGTGTGTGTACACAAAAATCACTCCTTTAGTGTAGGTTGGGGAGGAGAGGTTGAGATATCATGAAAACAAGTTTTATTGTTTATAACACTAAATAACAGTGAAAACCATAAAGCATATTACGAACAAATGTTTTGGTTTCAAATCAAGAATTTTGTAGTGCTCCTAAACAATGATCAAAACATGCAATGCACCAAAAAAAAAAAAAAATTACAATGCACAATGGCTAATCACATTGTTCTAGACTCACCTTACACTGGGGGATAACTTGCTGTTACTGCTGCTTTCTTCTGACACAGATCTGTTAAAATGACAAAAAAAATTTTTTAAGTGGAGAAATTTAAAAATTTTGAACAACTAAGTGGCTATGTGAATGAAGAATATTTTTCAAAGAAACAGTGATTCATTAAATAAAATGTCTCCCTCCAACAAAATAAAACAGATACTGTTCTTTTTTTTTCTTTTCTTTAAGTAGATTAACATACAGTGAATGTTATATTAGTTTTGGGTGTACAATATAATGGTTCAACAATTCTATACATTACTCAGTGCTCATCAAGGCAAGTGTACTCTTAATCCCCTTCATCTCTTTCACTTATCCACCTCACCCACCTCCCCTCTGGCAACCAGTTTGTTTTCTGTATTTAAGAGTCTGTGATTTTGTCTTTTTTTTAATTTTGTTTGTTCCTTTGTTTTATTTCTTAAATTCCTCATATGAGTGAAATCATATGGTATTTGTCTTTCTCTGATTTATTTCACTTAGTATTATATCTTCTAGGTTCATTCATGTTGTTGCAAATGGTAAGATAGCATTCTTTTTATGGTTGAGTAATATTCCATTGTGTATATATACCACATCTTCTTTATCCATTCATCTAAAGATGGATGCTAAATATTAGAAGAAATGCCATCATCCATCTTGCTTTGTTGATTAACTCCTCTCATCTTCATTTTACATTTATTCAATTATTTATAGGATCACATTTGTATAGACATGCCCTCTGATTCTATGACACCCATAACTCCTCAGGTCAAATTAAGCCAAAACCTTAAAGTGGCAGTCAAAATTTAAGTTAATTTTTCTATAAATTTCTATTTTTTTCTTTCTTTCATAACACATATTTGTGTTTTCTCTTCCTGTCATTTCCTGAAAGTTAAACTAGATGTAAATACTTCTATGGGAGAATACAGTAAATTATGAATAAGAAGCCTAATAGCTATATCTAAATATTTATGTAACTGATTACAGATAATGTGGTGATTTCACTTACTGATTTGGTATATCCAAAAATTTATGATACACTGGAAAGCTATTATTATCTCCCATTTTATAGAGTTATAGAGAATAATTTTAAGAACATAGAGATTAAATCACTTGCTCAAGGTATTATAGTTTCTGCATGCAAGATTTAGGATTTAAAACTAAGTTTTCTGAGGCTAAATGTAATTTCTTTCCCATTTCATGATGCTGCCTCCTGTTTCATCACCTGTGTTTTGAACTACACATGTAATTTCTGGTTAAGAAATGACTTTACAAATAGCAGCATCAATACTTAGGAAAATAAATATTTTGGAAGCAGTTTCATAAATACCATTTTCAGTTGAGAGAGCTATTCTAATAGAGTTGTCTGAGATTTTGCATCTAAAAAATTTATCTTTTGAAAGTTCCCTTTAAATGCAGCGTTATATATTCTCAGAAGCCTTTGGACAGTAGACTATTAATAAGACTATTTAGACAGTGTTGGCTGACTAAGAGGCTGAATAAATCCCCACTATATTCTTGGCAGTCATATCTCCTCTTCAAGTGATACTAATGGTAAAATGAATGGTTTTAGTAATGAGTAAAACTGAAAAAATGGAGGACATCACACTGGTTTGAAATGTATCCCTGGACCTCTCCTCATATTGTTCTACCTACAACCTTAGATTATTCCTGACGAAACATGAGTACTTTTTTCTTGACTCATTGAATTTAGTAAGAATAAACATATATACCTCTCACTTTCAGTTTCATCTCTGTAGCACAGCTCTCTTATTTTATTCTGCTTTATTAAAACAATGGCAGTGATGATGAGCACAGGTAGAGAAATGTAGAAAATGAGTAGAAACCGGTGTTTTGAAGGAGTGGTATTTTGTTCCCTCAAGTAGCTTTTACCTATAATGGAAAATAACCATCTCATATTATGTTAGAGATTGTACTAACCAAACAAAAATGTGGAGAGGATATCATTACCAACATTATTCCCAACACTAAACATTTCACTCACATATATTATAAATATAATAAATATTAATTATTAAATTAACATATAAAATGGACTGTTACTAGTGCTTTACTGATGTCTATGAGTTTTCAACATTACATCATATAGTGATTTATTTGACTGAAGATAATCTTTCATAAGCACGTTTAATACCTACAGACATTTCCTCAATTTCTTTCTGATATAAGTTATCCAAAATTTAAACATGTATATCACAGAGAGTATTGGGATTCTACCTAAATATGAGAATTAAATCTGGGAAGTGTGGCATTTAATTTCTCTTACATTACTAAAATATTTTTCTAAAAATTAAAAATTAGTAGTCACTAAATAACAATTATTTAACTAAGTCCTTTAGTCAAATATATAGCAATAGGAAATTGTTAAAATGGCTCTATAATTATTTTGTAGGATGCATGGCTAAGTCTGGCTTTGACCCACATTTCTTTCCAACTAATGTTAATGTCACATTTTTCTCATCAGTTTTTTTTTAAGGTTTATTTATTTATTTGAGAGAGAGAGAGCACATGTGTGCGCCTGCAAGTGGTTGTGGGGGAGGGGCAGAGAGAGAGAGAGAGAATCTCCAACAGACTCCCCACTGAGTGCAGAGCTGATGCAGGGCTTGATCTCAAGACCCTGAGATCACAACCTGAGCTGAAATCAAGAGTCTGATGGTTAACTGGCTGAGCCACCCAGGTCCTCCTCCTCATCAGTTATTATTCATTCTCAGCTGACATCTGTTTTCATTCCTGAGCGTCTGATCTATGTGGCTCCTCAACTTCCACCTCTTTGTACATATCAGCCACCTATCTGGGTTTATAATGTATCAAACTCTGCTTTCTCCACAATTTATTAGCATGTTCTTGTTGTTGTTGTTTTAATTTGGTATAGAATACTGTTCTATCACTTCTCTGCCAGTTGAAACAATGAGGAAGCTGACAGGTAGAGGAGCCACCCCCCAGCTACAGTCATGCATGATCATGGTTCAATGTGCTCCTCTTAAACTGCCCCAGTGCTTCACAAGATAAAACTTGTGAGCAATGAAACTGGATAATTAGCTGAGGAGATTTCGAAGCAAAATGTTGAAGGTACAGCTCAGGTCCTCCCAACTGCTTACAGCAAATGTGAGAGTGGATTGATGAGTTGAGGAAGTGTTAATCAGAACTTAGAGACCTGGAGAATTCTCAGCCTAACCATTGCAAAAAAATGAGGAAACATGTTTTAGAGAGAATGCCCAATGTGTGGCTGGCAAGTCATTTGATATTGAGATTATTGCATCTTAGCAGCCATCTCAGCAGAAGCAAGGAATAGGGATGAGATCCATGAAGGCAGAAACATTGCCAAGTTGGACCAAAGGGAATAGGATGGGACAATACAGCTATTTGGCTGCCGATATACTTCATTCTTCAAGAAAAGAGAAGAACCCTCCAAAGATGATTAAGAAATCATCAGGGTTTTCTCTCCCATCACAGGCCCAGGAGCTTCCCTTCTTGATTTCAGCTAGGCTGCCCCAGCCCGGTGCCTGGGAGACAGGGAGGCTGCAAAGTGTTGTGTGGGCAGGGCCAAAGGGGTGGGATAGATGTCACTGAGGACTATGGGATGATGCTGCCACTACAGTGGGCTTGGAGGACAGAATATCAAGCCAAAAAGGATATTCTTGAAACAAAAATCTAATGGTCTCCCCTGTACATCTGAAACAAATAATACAATATATGTTTAAAAAAAAAAAAGGAGGAGAAGAAGAAGGTAGCAGGAAGGGAAAAATGAAGGGGGGAAAATCAGAGGGGGAGACAAACCATGAGAGACTCTGAGAAACAAACTGAGGGTTCGAGGGGTGGGATGGGTTAGCCTGGTGATGGGTATTAAAGGGCACATACTGAATGGAGCACTGGGTGTTGTATGCAAACAATGAATCATGGAACACTACATCAAAAACTAATGATGTAATGTATGGTGATTAACATAACATAATAAAATTTTTTTAAAAATCTAATGGAAGTTAGCTTGCTAAATTTTGTATTTACTGGGATCTGTCATCCTGTCCTTCTTTCCAATTTCTTTCTTTCAGAATGAGAATGTCTATCCTATGACTGTTTTTTGGAGGCACATAACTGGTCCGGTTTTATGGGCTCACAATAGGAAGGAATTTTGCCTCAGAATAAATCATATGTGAGTCTCATGTATACCTGATTTACATGATTCTTAGATGAAGCTTTGTATTTGGAATCAGTGCCAGAATGGGTTAAGACTTTTGGAGCTGCTGAAATGGGGGTACCTGTATTTTGCCATACAAGGAGGACATGAATTTGAGAGGACTATGGGATGGAATTTTATGGACTGAATTGTTCCCCAAAATTCATATGATGAATTGAAGCCCTAATACTCAGTGTGATGGTACTTGGAGAGAAGACCTTTGGGAGGTATTTAGGGTTAAGTGAGGTCATAAGGGTGAGGTCCTAATCTGATGGAATTAGTTAGACCAGAGAGTACTCTCTCTCCACATACACCGAGAAAAGGCCATGCAAGGACTCAGCAAGAAGGCGATCATGTGCAAGCCAGGAAGAGAGTTAGAAAAAAAATTTGCCAGCACCCTGATCATAGATTTCTAGCCTCCACAACTGTGAGAAAATTAATTTCTATTGTTTAAGACACCCAGTCTGTGGTATTTTGTTATGATAGCTCAAGCAGATGAATACAGTGTGTATTCATGAAAATATAGATGAGGTTGTTTAGTCCCCAGAGCATTCCTTAAAGGGAGAAAGAAATAGCTGTGGAACTCCTATTAAAACTTTCCTTCCCAGAAACATTCACTACCTAATAGTCTAGAGAATTTCAGGCTAAAAGACAAGATGGTTTACTACTAGAAAATCTTCAAAGGCAATACAAAAATATGATCAGTTAATAGATGTCATATACATATTTAATATAACCCAAAAAACATTCCTGATTTTAAATACAATTGGAAGAGATAAATATTTTCTCAGTAAGATAAACATATTGAATCAAAAGCAGCATCCTTTTCATGATAAAATATTAGAAGTTTTCCTAGGAGTAAAATAATGATCATCTCTTTTGTGATTATTTCCTTTTATTCTCAATGGATTACCCAGGGCAATTATGAGATGGGGGTAGAGATTAACTAAAGAAGAGGAAATAAAGAAATTATTATTATTAAAAAGATGCGGAAAAATTATTAATTGCAGTTACATCAGTTAGCTGCCTTAAAATCTAAAAGACTTTTGAAAATAGTGATAACCCATTGATAAAATGCATGCACAAAAATCTGCAGGCTTCCCATATGTAAAAAGTAACAAATTAAAAATACAATGACAGAAAGACCTTCTAATAACAATTTTCTTTTTTTTTTAAGATTTTATTTATTTATTTGGCAGAAAGAGAGCACAAGTAGGCAGAGAGGCAGGGAGAGGGAGAGGGGGGAAGCAGGCTCCCCGCTGAGCAGGGAGCCTGACATGGGGCTCGATCCCAGGACCTTGGGATCATGACCTGAGCCAAAGGCAGCCACTTAACCGACTGAGCCACCCAGGTGCCCCTGATAACAATTTTCAACAAAATGATAATATTCTTAAAAATGAAAAAGGTAATTTCTGATCCATAGATCATTCTATACCTATAGAGAGAGCAAAACCACAATGAGTTATCAGCTTATACCCATCAGGATGGCTACTATTTACAAAACAGAAAATAACAAGTTTTGGCAAGGATGTGGAGAAACTGGAATCCTTGTGCACTGTTGGTGGGAATGTAAAATAATGCATCCTCTTTGGAAAACAGTATGGAGATTCTTCAAAAAAATTAAACATAGAATTACCATATTATCTAGCAATTCCACATCTAGGTATATACCCCAAATTATTGAAAGCATGGACTCAAACAGATACTTAAACACCCATGTTCATAGCAGCATTATCCACAATAACTAAAACTTGGAAGTAACCCAATTGTCCATTGACAGTTGAATGGATAAACAAAATGTAGTACATACATGTAATGGAATATTATTAGCCTTAAAAAGAAAGGGAATTATGGTGCCTGGGTGGCTCAGTTGGTTAAGCATCTGCCTTCATCTCGGGTCATGATCTCAGGGTCCTGGGATCAAGCCCCTCATCAGGCTTCCTGCTCAGCAGGTAGTCTGCTTCTACCTCTGCTCCTCGCCCCTGCTTGTGCTCTCTCTCTCAAATAAAATTTTTTGAAAAAAATTTTTAAAAAGAAATTATGACACATGTTCCAACATGAACTTTAAGGACATTGTGCTAAGTAAAATAAGCCAGATACAACATGACAAATACTGTGTGATTCCACTTATATGGGGTCTCAGAAGTAGTGAAATTCATAGACACAGAAAGTAGAATGGTGGTTGCCAGGAGCTAGGGGAGAAGGAATTGGGGAGTTATCATTTAATGAGTATACACTTTCAGTTCTGCAAGATGAAGAGTTCTGGAGATGGATGGTGGTTGCAAAACAATGGACAATGTCACTGAATTATAGACTTAAAAATGATTAAAATGGTAAATTTTAATTTATGTGTATTTTACAAGTAAACATACATATATAAATATGTGTGTATGTTAAAAAGGGTGAAAAAAATCAATAAAATAGATTGTCAAGGGTGATGAAAGAGCAATACACAACAGAATTATAAATTTCCTATAACCATAGATAAATGGGAAGCTTCATGAAATTAAAGAGATGCAAATGGATTTCTTTTTACTACTAGTTTGTCATGGATTTAAAAGATTGATAATAATACTCTGGTTTCTCTTCAGATCGCATAAATCTTTCACCTTTTTAAAAGATTGATAATAACTCCTGAAAATCAGGAATAATGTATAGTATTATTAGTGGTAATTTCTGGAGTTAAGATTACATAAAAATTTTGAAAGGAAAATTATAATGTGAAATTAAAATATACTCTTTATAATTTTATATATGAAGTAGACAAGTAGACAAAAATATAGGAGAATTTAGAATGTAGAATACGCAAATAACAGGTAACTCATACACACACATACACATATATATTCAATTATATACATATGTATATTTATGTAGTTATATCTATATATGTAATGCTGTAAAATGGTTATACATTCTTTGATAATATCCATGAAATATTAACAAAAGTTGATAATGTATTGGCTATAAATAAAGCCATCATAAATTCCATAATTTTAGTTTTTTCCAAGCCATATTTTGTTAAGATAAGTCAGTGATATAGAAAATAAATAGAATAAGGGTATTAAAGAAACTGGGCTCCTTAAGATCACCTTGCCTCTCATCTTTATGCCCCAAAATGCATTTGACATCACAAGAGCATCCCCCACATTGAGTCCAGGGCTCATCTTTGGGTACAGGGCCCCAGAAGGGACCATTTGGGGACAGAAAATGCATGCAGCCAATGGCATACCAGCCCAGGGCTTTCAGAGTACACCTACAGGCCCCAGAATACATTGATGAAGACAGACTCTATGGCAGCTGACTAAATGAAACTAGCTGGATTGAAAGTTTTCCTCTGATCCCAGGCTCAGGCACCACCATTCTACTGCCATCAGGACCCAGAGTGACCTAGGGAAACCAAACATGAACATTTGCCTGGGACGATCCAAGCTGTCATATACAAAGTCTCAAATACTGAATAATCCATTCCTGAGATGGGAAATTTTTTGAGTTATGGCAACTGGTTTGGAGGGTTGAAGCAAAAGAAGAAAATCCATATGGAAGCTGAAAAAATAAGGATTAAAAGGAACATTGTTTTGGTGTCAAAAGAATAAAGTATAACTTACCTGCCTTCTTTATTTTCTGTTTTTAGCTCTGCTGATGTCAACAATTGTTAATTTGTGATTCATTCTGAGTGATATGACTTAAGTGTGCAACCTAAGGGTATTGAAATCTTTAATAGTCCATCTTTGACTTAGTCTTTGGATTAACTGTTGTGCTTTGTGTCAAGAGAGTGCTAATTTAATTTTTCATATTGTCAATATTGTAATCATGTTTCCTAAGAGCTCAGATAATGATAATCAGAATGATTACAACACTAAGCAGTATGACCCAGACATCACTGATCATGAAGGCTAAATGACTATTTTTAACGACAGCTGGAAGGACACATACAACTGGATTAAAGAAATAAATAACCAAACAGAGCATATTATACAATATGATGAAAATCATTTGGACGCAGAAATAAACCCACACATATGTGGTCAATTAATTTACAACAAAGGAGCCAAGAATATTAAATGGGGGAAAGGACAGACTCTTAAATAAATGGTATTGAAAAAACTGGATATTCACATGCTAAAGAATGAAATTGGACTATATTATATTATAAACAAATATTAACTTAAAATGTTTTAGACTTGAATGTACCTGAAACCATAAAACTCCTAGAAGAAAATATAGGTGGTAAGATCCTTGATATCGATCTTGGTGATAATTTTTTTAATGTAAAGGCAACAAAAGCAAAAACAAACAAGTGGGACTACACCAAACTAAAAATCTGCACAGCAATGGAAATCACCAACAAAATTAAAAGGTAACCTCGTGAATGACAGAAAATATTTGCCAATAATATATCTGATGAGGGGTTAATATCCAAAATATATTAAGAATTCATCTAACTCACTAGCAAAAAACTCAAATAATCCTAGGCACAAGACGTCAATAGAAATTTTTCCAAAGACATTCAAATGGCCAAGGTGTACATGAAAAATGCTCAACATCACTAATGATCAGGGAAACACAAATGAAAACCATAAGGAGATATCACTTCACACATGTTAAAATGGCTATTATCAAAAAGACAAGAAATAACAAGTGTTGGCAAGAATATGGAGAAAAGAGAACCCTTGAGCACCATTGGTAAAAATATAAAGTGATGCAGCCCCTATGGAAAACAGTATGGAGGGGGAGGTTAAAAAATTAAAAATAGAACTACCATATGACCCAGCAATTCCACTTCTGGGTATATAGCCAAAGAAAATGAAAACACTACCTCAAAATTATATATGCACTGCCCATGTTCACTGCAGCATTATTTACAAAAGACAAGATATGAATACAACCTAAATGTCCATCAATGAATGAAAATGTGGTCAAATATATATACAATGGAATATTATTCAGCCATAAAAAGGAATGAAATCTTGCCATTTGTAATGGCATGGATGGATCTTGAGAGCATTATGCTAAGTGAAATAAGTCAGACACTAATACAATATATTTGTATGATCTCACTTATATGTGGAATCTAAAAAAAAAAAGAAAGAAAAGAAAAAACAAGCTCATAGATATGGAGAACAGATTGATCATTGCCAGTGGTGTGGAGGGTTGAGTGAAATGGATGAAGGGGGTCAAAAGGTACAAACTTCAAGTTATAAAATAAATAATTCCTAGGAGTGTAATGTACAGCATGGAAACTATAGTAAACAATACTGTATTACATATTTGAAAGATGCTAAGAGACTAGACCTTAAAAATTCTCATCACAAGAAAAAAACCCTGTAGCTATGTATGTGATGGATGCTAACTAGACTTATAGCAATTATTTTACAATGTATACAAATATTGACTTATTATATTGTACATCTGAAACTAATATAATGTTATATGTCAATTATATCTCAATTAAAAAAAAGAATTTGGAATAGGTATGGTGGAGAAGGTGATGTGAAAGCATATTTGGAGGTTGAATCTCAAATTTCTTGGATAAAATAAGCAAGTATTTTTAAATCAACTACATTTTTTTTGTTTCCCAAATTAAAAACAACAGCAACAACTTTTCTATCCCCAAAAGACACCAATGTCCTGACAAAAATAACTAGCAAATTAGCATTAGCTTTGGCACACCATAGGAATAAACATCCACTGCCCTATCACTCATTCCCTTCATTGCTCTACAAAACCAAGTGAAGTTACATTTCCTGATTCACAGATTGCACTAAAATGTCCTGTGGGAGAAAAATGTGAGAACTGTTATAACATTTTTTGACCCCTTAAGTGTGGCAATGATTCTGTCATATCTTACCAAGTGAATAAGGCAGCAAAATAATCCCCCAGCACTTAGGTAATTTGATTTTAAAAATAAAGTTTAAAATAAGTTTCTTAATTTCTACACAGATTTTAATGAAATTACAGAAAACATAAAAAATTTTGTTATCTTGCTCAAATCCAAACTAGACTTTGTTGATCTATATGCATAGTTAGCAGGCAGTGCAAATATGTAAACTTCTGCAAATCCCATGGTCTATAAGCTTCCTATCAAAGAAAAGGAAAAGATCTCACCCGCTAAATATTCTACACACCTTGGACACAATACTGAATAGAGTGTTATAGACAGGCTTTCCTGATGAAAGCTTTTGGTCACTTTTAGTTTCCTCAAAATGTAAGGAAGCTGGTAATGGGATTTTTAAAAAAACTTTATGAAATGGGAAGGTGATGGCTTCCTCAGACATGGACGCATATAAGATGGCTCTTAGTGTTACTAGTATTATGAGGTGTGTTAGAATACTGGCCTGGCAAAAAATCTTGCTCTTGAAAGCCTGGACAATAATGTACTTCTTTAATTTTTAAATACATTGAGAAGGAAAATAGAAGGTTGCAGTAAAAACAGAAATTTACATGCTGTTTCTCTGAAAATTTGATAATTTGTGAATCCTAGGGGAAAACATGAACTGACTATACCTATGACTCATATTTTTGGAAATAAGACTGCTTCAGAACTCAAAAAATGTAACCAGAAAAAAGCAAGCAGTGAAACAGGACCTTTTCAGTACCTTTGTTAAAATCATAATTTATTTGTAATTCAACTTAGATTTCACAAATGCAAATTACCTCTATGCTTTCAACCATGTTCCCTAAGAAAAAGAGATTTAACTTCTGACATCCAACGTGCTTTAGAGTGCTTAAAAATTATGAACATTTTTGAAATGGGCAGCCTATATGATGAATTAAATATGCAAAGGAACTGACTGATAGGTACCTGGTCTATCAGAAGACACCTACAGAAACAAAGCTAATGAATGTTTTTGGAGAGCTGCAAAATAATTTCTACAAGTCTAAAAATCTGCTGTGTCTAGTAAAAAAAAAAAAAACCAAGTAAGTCATGTTCAAATGCTTTTGTGGGAGATCTTTGCTGATGCCATCACAATGGACTGACACCTGAATTCAGTAAATGTGACTTGATAAAGCAGAGCTTCAAGTCAAAAGCAATTGTACATCTGGCTCTATTCCATTTTGCTGCTGGTTAAAGGAAGGATGCCTGAAAGGTTGCAAGCAATACAGAGAAATATAACTGGAAAATGAAAAAGAAGGAGCCAAAAATATATCTGACCATATCATAGAACAGAAAGAATCCTTTTATTTTTTTTAAATTAAGTTCAATTAACCAACATCATTAGTTTTTGACGTAGTGTTCAGTGATTCATTAGTTTAAAAAAAAGGAAAAGAAAAGAAAGAAAGAATCCTGTCATTATTATTTTTTATTAAGTATAGGGCAAACTTTTAATTTTTCTTATTTATATTCCCCTTTTGAAAATTCTTACATTTATGAATCTTAATATTATACAATAAGCCTGCAAAATTTAAATATCCAGTAAAGACTTTTTAAAAAGAGGTAAATATCAATTGCTATTTCAAAGACTATATTATATAATATTGTCATTATAAAATATTGTTACATTTTTGCTCATATATATTATTTGCTTAATTGGTTGTACTATAAACTACTATCAATTGACTCTAGTAATTAGCTCTATTGTTGTTTTGCTTAAATAATAGCATGTAACAAAAAATCAATAATACAGAATATGTAATTTTAAATAAATACCTATTTTACACATATTTATGTGAAAATAATATATGTGCATAATTATGTTACATGTTAAACTATTATTCCCCCCCTTTTTTTCTTTTGGTCTGATATACAGTCTAATATGGCTGTGTGTTAACTCTGTAAAAAGTTGGTCACCCTAGGTATGCCTTCCCCCTAGTAACCAAGGTTCAAGTAAATCTGCCAAGGAGCTTCAGTATTTATTTGCCCCAAAAGGAAAGGGGGTGAGGGTGGACAGCCTCTGCTCCCAGGTTATTCTAGGTGGGCTCCAGTATCTTCTAAAACCAGGGAATATCCCCCGACACACACACGTATCCTCAGTCCTATCCAGGACTGCTTAATCTCCAAATAATACTCAGGAACCCGAGCAGAGAGATTCTAGAGAGGATACTTCAAAAGATTGGACTGAAGTCCTTACAATGCAGCAAAAAGGAATAAAAGATAGTTTCAAAGAATCTGGTGGCATTAATATAACAATGACTACTAACAAACACTATTTTAAACCAGAAATGTATGAGAAAATCCAAAGTGAACAATCTAAATTAACTAGTCAAATTTTATGCACTGGAATTTTTACTTTTATGTTGCCTAACACTGGGTACACTTTTTTGTTAGTAGACCACGTCAATGTTGATATAAAAAGTACAGAACAAACTTGTACTGTCTTAGATCTTCAAAAATCTTACAAAAAAAAACAAAAACATGTTTGTTGGTATCAGTTGCTTTGTAATCTAGCTTGGAACCTACACTTAATTTTTCTCTTACATGTTGTCTTTGATTCATGAAATTTGAAAGACTAACCAGATGGAGCCTTGTGCCCATCATCTATACTTCCAAATTCTCCCTTCTTCTTCATGCATGTAGGAGGGGCAAACCCCTTTTCACAATGGCAGTGATTTAAATTGTTGCAAACCTGCAGTAATCAGAAAATAGAACAATTATTTTTTAGAACAAAGATGGTTTTCAATAGAGAGCAATGAATATTCTATACTTATTCAACGGAGAAATTTATTTCAGAGAATTTATTCATTCCAGAGAATTTAACTTAAATAGACAAACTCAATAAATTTTCACAAATTTTCTCTTGGAATTGTTCATACTTTAGAAAGCATATTTAGCTTCTGCTGACAAAGCAATTTTTTAAAAAATTCTTCAACTCTTTCCATGGCCAGACCCAAATACTGGCAATTACCAGTAATTTGCCACTATCATTTAGTTGCTAGTTTCACAGAACAGCCCATACGCTAAATTAACAAGCAAGACTAGAAAGAAAATTCTAATGACCTTTGTTTACCAGTTTCTACCTTCTTTCTGTGAAAATAAGATCATTTTGGTTATATAATAATACATGGTGCATATACCACATCCACCCCTTTTATTTACCAAACACTTTATACATCCAGAATCACCTTAAATGTTTCTATCTTCTCTAATAAATAGTTTGGCAAGATTTCTTTTTTTTTAAGATTTTATTTATTTTATTTTTTTTTGAGAGAGAGAGAGAGAACACAAGAGGGGGTAGGGTCAGAGGGAGAAGCAGACTCCCCGATGAACAGGGAGCCCAATGCAGGACTTGATCCGGGACTCCAGGATCATGATCTGAGCCAAAGGCAGTCACTTAACCAACTGAGCCACCCAGGTGCCCTTGGTAAGATTTCTTAAAAAAATAAGATAGAAGTTATAAATTATAGACTATTAAATGACACCAAGCAGCATGAAAATCATTTTAATGATTTTTTTTTTAAATCTCCAAACTGTTTTACAGCATTCTTCAAAGCATCTTGCTAAAATGAAAATTGAAATTACTTACTCCATGGCTATTGCAATAAGTAGAATTGCACTCTTCGTTTCGTATCTGGTATTGAACCTCTACACACACAAATCTGAGGCAATACTAAAAGCAAAAGGAAGTGAAGAATAGTCACACAATCAGATTGTATTCATGGATAATACATAAGAAAAATTCAAGAAAGTTTCAGAATTCATATTATCAAGAACTGACATAAAAATATAAAAAATAAAATACGGTAATAACTGAAACATTGAAATAAATGTGAAATAAGCTACGTGACTTCATTTTTTTTTAAAGATTTTATTTATTTATTTGAGACAGAGAGAATGAGAGAGAGAGAGAGAGCACATGAGAGGGGGGAGGGTCAGAGGGAGAAGCAGGCTCCCTGCCGAGCAGGGAGCCCGATGCGGGACTCGATCCAGGGACTCCAGGATCATGACCTGAGCCGAAGGCAGTCGCCTAACCAACTGAGCCACCCAGGTGCCCATGACTTCAGATTTTAAAGATGGAACCATATGTGAGAAGTTAGAAGTTTTATTTTCTCACCATCTAGCACTAGAAGTCCACTTACAAAGGAAAGTATTTGGAAAAATAATTTAACTAATGCCTGAGTTCAAGAACAATCCAAGAAGCATTTAAAAAATACTTACGCCCAGGCTCCACCTGAGACATCTCTATCAAAATCTCTAGGTACAGGGTCCACATGATTATTGGAGCAACTAAGGTTGAGAACCATGAGGTGGGAGGCTGGGTTCTTAAAATCATGGGTATGAGTAGAACAGATAGTTTACCATTCCTTGAGAAAAAAATTACGAGAAAGAGAACAGCAAGGATAACAGATAATTATATGAGGTAATAGGGCAATGAGAGACTCCCAACAATGAGGTGGCTAAAAGGTCTCCAAAGAAAATGAGTGTTTATTACTGGACCAAATGGACTTGACAGATATATTCAGAACATTCCATCCCAAAGCAACAGAATACACATTCTTCTCTAGTGCCCATGGAACATTCTCCAGAATAGATCACATCCTAGTCACAAAACAGATCTCAACTGGTACCAAAAGACTGGGATCATTCCCTGCATATTTTTGGACCACAATGCTTTGAAACTCGAACTCAATCACAAGAGGAAAGTTGGAAAGAACTCAAGTACATGGAGGTTAAAGAGCATCCTACTAAAGAATGAATGGGTCAACCAGGAAATTAAAGAGGAATTTTTAAAAATCATGGAAACAATTGAAAATGAAAACAGAACTGTTCAAAATCTTTGGGAAGCAGCAAAGGCAGTCCTAAGAGGAAAATATATAGCAATACAAGCCTTTCTCAAGAAACAAGAAAGATTCTCAAATACACAACCTAACCCTACACCTAAAGGAGCTGGAGAAAGAACAGCAAAGAAAGCCTAAACCCAGCAGGAGAAGAGAAATTAAATAAAGATCAGAGCAGAAAACAATGAAATAGAAACCAAAAGAACAGTAGAACAGAAACTAGGAGCTGGTTCTTTGAAAGAATTAACAAGATTGATAAACCCCTGGCCAGACTTATCAAAAAGAGAAGAGAAAGGACCCAAATCCACAAAATCATGAATGAAAGAGGAGAGATCACAACCAACACCAAAGAAACACAAACAATTATAAGAACACATTATGAGCAACTCTATGCCAGCAAATTAGATAACCTGGAAGAAATGGATGCATTCCTAGAGATGTATCAACTACCAAAACTGAACCAGGAAGAAATAGAAAACCTGAACAGACCTATAACTGCTAAGGAAATTGAAGCAGGAATCAACAATCTCCCAACAAACAAAAGCTCAGGACCAGAAGGCTTCCCAGGGGAATTCTACCAAACATTTAAAGAAGAATTCATACCTATTCTTCTGAAAATGTTCCAAAAGATACAAATGGAAGGAAAACTTCCAAACTCGTTTTATGAGGCCACGATTACGTTGATCCCAAAACCACACAAAGACCCCAATCAAAAGGAGAATTACAGACCAAATCCTTGATGAACATGGATGCAAAAAATCTCACCAAAATACTAGCCAATAGGACCCAACCGTACATTAAAAGATTATTCACCACGACCAAGTGGGATTTATCCCTGGGCTGCAAGGTTGGTTCAACATCCACAAATCAATCAACGTGATACAATACATTAACAAAAGAAAGAACAAGAATCTCAATAGATGCAGAAAAAGCATTTGACAAAGTACAGCATCCTTTCTTGATCAAAACTCTTCAGAGTATAGCCATAGAGGTTACATACCTCAATATCATAAAAGCCATTTATGAAAAACCCACAGCAAATATCATTCTCAATGGGGAAAAACTGAGAGCTTTCCCCCTAAGGTCAGGAACACAGAAGGGATGTCCACCATTACCACTGCTATTCAACATAGTATTAGAAGTCCTAGCAACAGCAATCAGACAACAAAAAGAAATCAAAGGCATCCGAATTGGCAAAGAAGAAGTCAAACGCTCACTCTTTGCAGATGATATGATACTTTAGGTGGAAAACCCAAAAGACTCCACCCCAAAATTGCTAGAACTCATACGGGAATTCAGTAAAGTGGCAGGATAGAAAATCAATGCACAGAAATCAGTGGCATTCCTATACACCAACAACAAGACAGAAGAAAGAGAAATTAAGGAGTTGATCCCATTTACAATTGCACCCAAAACCATATGATACCTAGGAATAAATCTCACAAAAGAGGCAAAGGATCTGTACTCAGAAAACTATAAAATACTCATGACAGAAATTGAGGAAGACACAAGAAATGGAAAAACGTTCCATGCTCATGGATTGGAAGAACAAATATTGTGAAGATGTCAATGCTACCTAGAGCAATCTACACATTCAATGCAATCCCCATCAAAATACCATCCACTTTTCAAAGCAATGGAACAAATAATCCTAAAATTTCTCTGGAACCAGAAAAGACCCCGAATAGCCAGAGGAATGTTGAAAAAGAAAAGCAAAGCTGGCGGCATCACAATTCTGGACTTCCAGCTCTGTTACAAAGCTGTCATCATCAAGAGAGTATGGCACTGGCACAAAAACAGACACATAGATCAATGGAACAGAATAGAGAGCCCACAAATGGACCCTCAACTCTATGGTCAACTAATCTTCCACAAAGCAGGAAAGAATGTCCAATGGAAAAAAGACAGTCTCTTCAACAAATGGTATTGGGAAAATTGGACAGCCACATGCAGAAGAATGAAGCTGGACTATTTCCTTACACCACACACAAAAATAGACTCCAAATGGTTGAAAGACCTCAATGTGAGACAGGAGTCTCATCAAAATCCTAAAGGAGAACACAGGCAGCAACCTCTTCGACCTCAGCCACAGCAATTTCTTCCTAGAAACATCGCCAAAGGCAAGGGAAGCAAGGGCAAAAATGAACTATTGGGAGTTCATCAAGATAAAAAGCTTTTGCACAGCAAAAGAAACAGTCAACAAAACCAAAAGACAACCGACAGAATGGGAGAAGATATTTGCAAATGACATCTCAGATAAAGGGCTAGTATCCAAAATCTATAAAGAACTTATGAAACTCAACACCCAAAGAACAAATGATCCAATCAAGAAATGGGCAGACGATGTGAACAGACAGTTTTCCAAAGAAGACATCCAAAGGGCCAACAGACACATGAAAAAGTGCTCATCATTGGGCATCAGGGAAATCCAAATCAAAACCTCAATGAGATACCACTTCACACCAGTCAGAATGCCTAAAATTAACAAGTCAGGAAATGACAGATGTTGGCGGGGATGCAGATAAAAGGGAACCCTCCTACACTGTTGGTGGGAATGCAAGCTGGTGCAACCACTCTGGAAAACAGTATGGAGGTTCCTTAAAGAGTTGAAAATAGAGGTACCATATGATCCAGCAATTGCACTACTGGGTATTTACCCCAATGATACTAATGTAGGGATCTGAAGGGGTACGTGCACGCTGATGTTTATAGCAGCAATGTCCACAATAGCCAAACTGTGGAAAGAGCCAAGATGTCCATTGACAGATGAATGGATAAAGAAGATGTGGTATAGATATACAATGGAATATTATGCAGCCATTGAAAAGAATGAGATCTTGCCATTTGCAATGACGTGGATGGAACTGGAGGGTATTATGCTGAGCGAAATAAGTCAATCAGAGAAAGACATGTATCATATGATCTCACTGATAAGAAGAATTCTTAATCGCAGGAAACAAACTGAGGGTTGCTGGAGTGGTGGGGGTTGGGAGGGATGGGGCGGCTGGGTGATAGACATTGGGGAGGATATGTGCTATGGTGAGCACTGTGAATCATGCAAGACTGTTGAATCACAGATCTGTACCTCTGAAACAAATGATGCAATATATGTTAAGAAAAAAAAAGAAGAAGAAGATAGGAGGGGAAGAATGAAGGGGGGGGAAATTGGAGGGGGAGACGAACCATGAGAGACAATGGACTCTGAAAAACAAACTGAGGGTTCTAGAGGGGAGGGAGGTGGGAGGATGCGTTAGCCTGGTGATGGGTATTAAAGAGGGCATGTTCTGCATGGAGCACTGGGTGTTATACACAAACAATGAATCGTGGAACACTGCATCAAAAACTAATGATGTAATGTATGGTGATTAACATAACAATAAAAAATTTTTAATAAGAGAGAAGGAAAAAAAAGAAAATGGATGTTTAATGTGTGAATTTACACTGTTCTACTTTACGGCATTAATTTTTGTGCCCTTTCCTAATTACTGAAAAAAAGTTCAGTAAATTCAATATTTTGCGAAAGGGTTTTATTTTTTAAGTGAATTTTGTCTTTGGATCATAGTAACAACCAGGTATGCAAAAAGAAGAGGACCAGGACCCTGGAAAAAAGAGATTTGAACCAATATCCTTTAGAATTCAAGGGGAGAGAGACCTCAGATCATATATGTATTCCATGTGCTTACAGATGAGCAAGATGTGATAGAAACCTTGGTTATTTTTATGGACTATCATCAAAATGTATCATATAGAAATAAATTTGAATTTAGCAAGCACAACTTATTAATTTCTCTCAAAAAAGGGATGTCAGAAAAAGAAAAATATATGCTTTCACTCATGTGGAATTTAAGAAACAAAACAAAGGAAAAAAAGACAAAAAAACAGGCTCTTAAATACAGAGAACAAACTGTTGATGCCAGAGGTGAGTTGGGGAAATGGGGAAATGTACACCTGAAACAAATGTAACACTGTATGTTAACTATACTTGAATTAAAAAATACAATACAGTAAAATAAAAAGTTTAAAAATATGTTAATTAACTTTCCATTGTATCTCTTGGAATTAATAGTTCATAGGATTAATTAGAATATTAAGCTGTCATTAGATATATAATTAATTTAATAAATGTCAGAACTTTCTAATCTAAAAATTATTTTGTTATATTATGTGTTAATATGTGTTCTTATTTTTTTCTTTTCAAATTTTTATTTAAATTATAGTTAGTTAACATACAGTGCAATATTGGTTTCAGGAGTAGAATTCAGTGATTCATCACTTACACACAACACCCAGCGCTCATCATAAGTGCCTTCCTATGGGGGAGCCTGAGTGGCTCAGTCAGTTAAATGTCCCACTCTTTATTTCGGCTCAGGTCATGATCTCAAGGTCCTGGGATCAAGTCCTGCCTCAGGCTCCATGCTCAGCAGGGAGTCTGCTTGAGGATTTCTTGCCTTCTCCCTCTGCCCTGCTCCCCTCCCCTCCACACCCATGTGTAAAGTCTCTCTCTCAAATAAATAAATCCTTAAACAAACAACAAACAAACAAAAAGTGCCCTCCTACTACCCATCACCCATCTAGCCAATCCCCACCCATCTCCATCCATCAACCCTCAGTTTGTTCTCTATCTTTAAGAGTCTCTTATAGTTTGTTTCCCTCTCTTTTTTCTTTACTCCCCCTCCCATATGTTCATCTGTTTTGCTTCTTAAATTCCACATATGAGTGAAATCATACAGTATTTGTCTTTCTATGACTGACTTATTTCACTTAGCATAATACACTATAGCTCCATCCATGTCATTGCAAAAGGCAAGATTTCATTCTTTTTGATGGCTGAATAATATTCCACTTTATATAGCTACCACATCTTTTTTATCCATGCATCAGTTGATGGACATTTGGGCTCTTTCCATAGTTTGGCTATTGTTGATAATGCTGCTATAAACATCAGGGCACATGTATCCCTTTGAATTCATATTTTTCTGTTCTTTGGGTAAATACACAGTACTGTGATTATGAGATCATAAGATAGTTCTATTTTTCACTTCTTGAGGAACTCCATACTGTTCTCCAGAGTGGCAGCACCAGTTTTCATTCCCACCAAAAGTGCACAAGGGTTCCTTTTCCTCCACATCCTCTGGAACACTTGTTTTTGAATTTTTGATTTTAGCCATTCTGACAGGTGTGAGGGATATCTCATTGTGGTTTTGATTTGCATTTCCCTGATGATCTCTGATGCTGAGCATCTTCTTATGTATCTGTTGGCCATCTGGATGTCTTCTTTGGAGAAATTTCTGTTTATGCCTTCTGCCCATTTTTTAATTGGATTATTGTTTTTTAGGTGTTGAGTTGTATAAATACTTTATATATTTTGGGTACTAATCTTTTATCAAATATGTCATTTGCAAATATCTTCTCCCATTCTGTAGGGTGTCTTATAGTTTAGTTGGTTGTTTCCTTCACTGTGCAGAACCTTTTTATTTTGATGGAGTCCCAACAGTTTACTTTTGCTTTTGTTTCCCATGTCTCAGGAGACATATCTAGAAAGAAGTTGCTATGGCCAATGTCAAAGAAATCACTGCCTGTTCTCCCCTCTAGGATTTTAATGCTTCCCTGTCTCACATCTCACATTTGGGTCCTTAATCCATTTTGTGTTAATTTTTTGCATGGTGTAAGAAAGTGGTCCAGTTTCATTCTTTAGCATGTAGCGGTCCAGTTTTCCCAAGACCTTTTGTTAAACAGACTGTCTTTTTCCCATTGCATATTCTTTCCTCCTTTGTTGAAGATTACCCTATAATTTTGGGTTATTTCTGGGCTTCTATACTGTTCCATTGATCTAGGTGTCAATTTTTGTGCCAGTACCATGCTGTCTTGATCATTACAGCTTTGTAATATAACTTATAGTGTGGAATTATGATGCCTCTAGTTTTGTTTTTCCTTTTCAAGATTGTTTTGGCTATTTGGGGTCTTTTGTGGTTCCGTACAAATTTTAGGACTGTTTTTTTCTAGTTCTGTAAAAAAAAAAATGCTGTTTTGATAGGGATTGTGTTAAATCTTTAAATTGCTTATGTAGTACAGATATATTAACAATATTTGTTCTTCCAATCCATGAGCATGTAATGTCTTTCCATTTCTTTGTGTCATCTTCAATTTCTTTCATCAGTATTTTATAGTTTTCAGAGTACAGGTCTTTCACCTCTGGTTAAGTTTATTCCTAAGTATTTTATTATTTTTGGTGCATATGTAAATGGAATTGTTTTAATTTTTTTCTACTGCTTGATTATTAGTGTTTAGAAATGTAACAGATTTCCGTACATTGATTTTGTATACTGTGACCATACTGAATTCATTTATCAGTTCTAGTAATTTTTTGGTCTTTAGGGATTTCTGTATATAGTATGTCATCTGCAAATAGTGAAAGTTTTGCTTGTTCCTTACCAATTTGGATGCCTTTCAATTCCTTTCTCTTGTCTGATTGCTATGGCTAGGACTTCCAGGACTATGTTGAATAAAAGTGGTGAGAAAGGACATTCTTGTTTTTTTCCTGACCATAGAGGAAAAGCTCTGTTTTTCCCCATTGAAGATGATATTATATTAGCTGTGGATTATTCAGATGTGGCCTTTATTATGTTGTCATGTTCCCTCTAAACCCACTTTGTGGAGGGTTTTTATCATGAATGAATGTTGTACTTCATCAAATGCTTTTTCTGAAACTATTGAAATGACCTATGGTTTTTATCCTTTCTCTTATTGATGTGATATATCATGTTGATTGATTTGCAAATGTTGAACCACCCTTGCAACCCAGCAATAAGTCCAACTTGATCATGGTGAATGATTTTTTTAATATATTGTTTGATTTGGTTTGCTAACATTTTGTTCAGGACTTTTTGCACCTATGTTCAGGAGTGTCTTTATCTGGTTTTGGACTCAGCATAATGCTAACCTCACAGAATAAATTTGGAAGGTTTCCTTCCACTTCTGTTTTTTGTAAAATTTGGAAAGTATAGGTATTAAACCTTCTTTAAATGTTCGGTAGAATTCACCTGTAAAGCCATCTGGTCTTGGGCTTTTGTTTTTGGGGAGTTTTTTTGACTACTGATTCAATTTCATTGCTGGTAATCAGGTTGTTCAAATTTGCTGTTTCTGGTGTCTATTTTTGTACCAGTACCATGGCACTGGGCTTTCTGGTTCAACTTTGGTAGTTGATATATTTCCAAGAATTCGTCCCTTTCTTCTAGGTTGTCCAGTTCATTGGCATATAATTTTTCATAATATTCTCTTGTAGTCCCTTGTATTTCTGTGGTGTCAGGAAGTCATGCACACACAAGAAATGAACAAGTTAGGACCAAAAAATCATAAAGCAGAATTTATAGGAAATACAAAAAAATGGCATGATAATCAAATAACAATTCATTATGACTTTGAGTTGAGACAAGATAACATAGACCTATTTCTCTGTGTCCATGTTAAGCACAATTATAAAACATTATAAAATAATAAATGACTGAGAGACAACCAGAAGAACACAGTGGTCGTGAGAAAAAGGGTGAGCTGGTTTGAGACCTGAACTGAAAGAACAACACAGCAGCAGAGTATCTTGTGCTTCTCCCCATCTCCCCTCTGCTCCAACCCAACAGAATAAGTCCATTATTGTGTCAGTACTATGCTGCCTTGATATTACATAGCCACAAAAAGGGATGAGATCTTGTCATTTGTGTAACTTGGATGGAGTTAGAAGGTATTATCTTAAGTGAAAGAAGTCAGACTGAGAAAGACAAATGCCATATGATTTCATTCATTTGTGAAATCTAAAAAACAAATGAATAAGCAAACAAAAACCAAAATCAAATCTATAAATACAGAAAACAAAGTGATGGTTGACAAAGGAAGAGGGAGGATGAGCAAAATAAGTGAAAGAGAGTGAGAGATACACTCTTCTAGTTATGAAATTACTAAGTAATGGAATAAAAGGTACAGCACAGGGAATATAGTCAGTGGTATTGTAATATTGTATGGTGACAAATGATAGCTGAACTTGTGGTGAACATAGCAGAACATATAGAGAAGTTGAATCCCTAAGTTGTACACCTGAAATTAATGTAACATTGTGTGTCAACTATATCAAATAAAAAAAAATTTTAATAATTAAGAATCAATCAAAAGAAAATGAAAAACATACGTACACACTAAAATCATGCATAGAATTGGTTTTATGAAGATCAGAAAATGATGATGGAAGTAATCAAAGAAGGCTTTACTAAATGGAGAAATATGGAGGAGGAGGAGCAAGATGGAGGAGGAGTAGGAGACCTAAATTTCATCTGGTCCCAGGAATTCAGCTAGATACAGATCACAACCATTCTGAACACCTATGAACTCAACAGGACATCAAAGAAAAGAATAGCAGCAACTCTCTGAACAAAAAAGCGAGCACTTTCTGGAAGGTAGGACGTGCAGAGAAGTGAATCCGAGGCAATATTCGTGAAGATAGACTGTGGGGGAGGAGGCGACCATCAGCCGCTACCATCAAGTGATAGAACCTTGGAGCACAAAATCCAAACTTTTAGAAGTTAGCTCTGCTGAGCCACTCCAGTGGCTAAGCCGGGGGTGAAAACCTCATGGGACAGTGTGGTCTCAGGACCCTCGGGGTCACAGAAAGACCAGGGGTGCCTAAGTGCAGAGAGCTCCCAGGTATCAGAGCAGGGAAGCCGGCTGCATAGATGGAGCTGAGGAGTGGGCTCTCAGCTCGGGGTTGCCATAAACTGTGATCCGTGGCACAGTTGGGCCACTGCTCTTCCAGCAGGGACCCAACAAGCACAGATCCGGGGAGACTCCCCTTCTCCCCCAGGAGGAGCGGCGCAGGAGCACACCACAGGACTCTGCTGGGTTTGGAGACTCCAGACGGGGTTGTGTGCCAGATAGAAACTCTTGGTCACTGGCTGGGTGAACACAGAGTGCAGCCAGAGACCAGGGAGACAGGAGTGATTGACTGCTTTTCTCTGGGGGCTCACTGAGGAGTGGGGTCCTGAGTTCTCGGCTCCTCTGGGGCAGAGATTGGGAGGCTGCCATTTTCACTCCCATCCTCCAAAGCTGTATGGAAAGCTTGCAGGGAACAAAAGCAACGGAGAGCAAACCCAAGCAGATTACTTAGCCAGACCCAGCAAGGGTGATGCAATTCTGCCTCCGGCAAAGACATTTGAAAACCACAGCAACAGACCCCTCCCCCAGAAGATCAGCAAGAACAGCCAGCCAAGAACAAGTTTAGTGATCAATGAGAACAGCAGAACTCCAGCACTAGGGGAATACTGCACATGGAAATCATGGCTTTTTTCCCATGATTCTTTAGTCTTTCAAAGTTAATTTTTTAAATATTTTTAATTTTCTTTCTTTTTTTTTTTTTTTGAATTTTTCTTTTTCCCTTCTTCAACCAACATCCTATTGATTCCTTTTTTAAAAAAATATTTTTTATTTTTCATTTTTAGAGTCATATTCTATCCCTTCATAGTAGTTAACCTTATTTTTGGTATATATACACCAAAAATATATATATGTTTGGTATATATATATATATGTTGTTCTTTCTTTAAAATTTTGGGATACAGTTTCTTCTAACAGACCAAAATATACCCTAAATCTCTAGTGTATGGCTTTGTTCTAGTCTCTTGCTGGTTCACATTCTCTCCTCCTTTTTTTTTTTTAAAATCCCCTTCTTTCTTTTTGCAACCAACTTCTTATTTTATCAATTCCTTTTATAAAATATTTTATAATTTTCATCATTACAGTCATATCCATCACTTCATCATATTTACCCTTATATTTGTACATATATAAGTTTTTCTTTCTTTAAAATTTTGGGAGGCACTTTCTTCTAACAGACCAAAATACGCCCAAAGTCTAGTGTGTGGAACTGATCTATGCACCAGCCTGATCATACTTGATCATATTCTAATGAATACGGACATTGGTAAGATGTCGGCACTGGAGTTCAGAATGATGATTATAAAAATACTAGCTGGGCTTGAAAAAAGCATGGAAGATGTTAGAGAAACCCTTTCTGGAGAAATAAAGGAACTAAAATCTAACAAAGTCGAAATCAAAAAGGTTATTAATGAGGTGCAATCAAAAATGGAAGCTCTAACTGCTAGGATAAATGAGGCAGAGGAGAGAATTAGTGATATAGAAGACCAAATGATGGAAAATAAAGAAGCTGAGAAAAAGAGATAAACAACTACTGGATCACGAGGGCAGATTTGAGAGATAAGTGATACCATAAGACAAAACAATATTAGAATAATTGGGATCCCAGAAGAAGAACGAGAGAGAGGGACAGAAGGTATGTTGGAGAAAATTATAGCAGAACACTTCCCTAATTTGGGGAAGGAAACAGACATCAAATCCAGGAGGCACAGAGAATCCCCCTCAAATTCAATAAAAATAGGTCAACACCCTGATATCTAATAGTAAAACTTACGAGTCTCAGAGACAAAGAGAAAATCCTGAAAGCAGCTCAGGAGAAGAGATCTGTAACCTACAATGGTAGAAACATTAGATTGGCAACAGACCTATCCACAGAGACCTGGCAGGCCAGAAAGAACTGGCATGATATCTTAAGAGCACTAAATGAGAAAAATATGCAGCCAAGAATACTATATCCAGCTAGGCTGTCACTGAAAATAGAAGGAGAGATAAAAAGCTTCCAGGACAAACAAAAACTAAGGGTATTTGCAAACACGAAACCGGCCTTACAAGAAATACTGAAAGGGATCCTCTAAGCAAAGAGAGCCTAAAAGCAACATAGACAGGAAAGGAACACAGACAATATACAGTAACAGTCACCTTACAGGCAATACAATGGCACTAAATTCCTATCTTTCAATAGTTACCCTGAATGTAAATGGGCTAAATGCCCCAATCAAAAGACACAGGCTATCAGATTGGATAAAAAAAAAAAAAGACCCACTGATAGGCTGTCTGCAAAAGACTCATTTTAGATCCAAAGACACCTCCAGATTGAAAGTGAGGGGGTGGAAAACGATTTATCATGCTAATGGACACCAAAAGAAAGCTGGGGTGGCAATCCTTAGATCAGACAAATTAGATTTTAAACCAAAGACTATAATAAGAGATGAGGAAGGACACTATATCCTACTTAAAGGGTCTATCCAACAAGAAGATCTAACAATTGTAAATATCTATGCCCCTAACATGGGAGCAGCCACTTATATAAGCCAATTAATAACAAAAGCAAAGAAACACATTGACAACAATACAATAATAGTGGGGGACTTTAATACCCCCCTCACTGAAATGGACAGATCATCTAAACAAAAGATCAACAAAGAAATAAAGACTTTAAATGACACACTGGACCAAATGGACTTAGCAGATATATTCAGAACATTTCATCCGGAAGCAACAGAATACACATTCTTCTTGGAACATTCTCCAGAATAGATCACATCCTAGATCGTAAATCAGGTCTCAACCAGTACCAAAAGATTGGGATCATTCCCTGCATATTTTCAGACCACAATGCTTTGAAACTAGAACTCAATCACAAGAGGAAAGTTGGAAAGAACTCAAATACATGGAGGCTAAAGAGCATCCTACTAAAGAATGAATGGGTCAACTAGGAAACTAAAGAGGAATTTAAAAAATTCATGGAAACCAATGAAAATGAAAACACAACTGTTCAAAATCTTTGGGAAGCAGCAAAGGCAGTCCTAAGAGGAAAATATATAGCAATACAAGCCTTTCTCAAGAAACAAGAAAGGTCTCAAAAAAAAAAAAAAGAAACAAGAAAGGTCTCAAATACACAATCTAACCCTACACCTAAAGGAGCTGGAGAAAGAACAGCAAATAAAGCCTAAACCCAGCAGGAGAAGAGAAATAATAAAGATCAGAGCAGAAATCAATGAAATAAATACCAAAAGAACAGTAGAACAGATCAACAAAACTAGGAGCTTGTTCTTTGAAAGAATTAACAAGATTGATAAACCCCTGGCCAGACTTATCAAAAAGAAATGAGAAAGGACCCAACTAAATAAAATCATGAATGAAAGAGGAGAGATCACAACCAACACCAAAGAAATACAAACAATTATAAGAACATATTATGAGCAATTCTATGCCAGCAAATTAGATAATCGGGAAGAAATGGATGCATTCCTAGAGATGTATCAACTACCAAAACTGAACCAGGAAGAAATAGAAAACCTGAACAGACCTATAAATGCTAAGGAAATTGAAGCACTAATCAAAATTTCCCAACAAACAAAAGCCCAGGGCCAGATGGCTTCCCAGGGGAATTCTACCAAACATTTAAAGAAGAATTCATACCTATTCTTCTGAAACTGCACCAAAAATTAGAAATGGAAGGAAAACTTGCAAATCATTTTATGAAGCCACCATTACCTTGATCCCAAAACCATACAAAGACCCCATCAAAAAGGAGAATTACAGACCAATATCCTTGATGAACATGGATGCAATATTTCTCACCAAAATACCAGCCAATAGGATCCAAAAGTTCATTAAAAGCATTATTCACCATGACCAAGTGGGATTGTTTTCCTGGGCTGCAAGTTTGGTTCAACTTCCACAAATCAATCAATGTAATACAATAAATTAATAAAAGAAAAAAAAAAACCATATGATCCTCTCAATAGATGCAGAAAAGGCATTTGACAAAGTGCAGCTTCCTTTCTTGATCAAAACTATTCAGAGTATAGGGATAGAGGGTACATACCTTAGTATCATAAAAGCCATCTTGAAAAACCCACAGTGAATATCATTCTCAAAGGGGAAAAACTGAGAGCTTTCCCCCTAAGGTCAGGAACATGACAGGGATGTCCACTATCACCACTGCTATTCAACATAGTACTAGAAGTCCTAGCCACAGCAATCAGACAACAAAAAGAAATAAAAGGCATCCGAATCAGCAAAGAAGAAGTCCAACTCTCACTCTTTGCAGATGATATGATACTTTAGGTGGGAAACCCAAAAGACCCCACCCCAAAACTGCTAGAACTCATACAGGAATTCAGTAAAGTGGCAGGATAGAAAATCAATGCCCAGAAATCAGTGGCATTCCTATACACCAACAACAAGACAGAAGAAAGAGAAATTAAGGAGTTGATCCCATTTACAATTGCACCCAAAACCATATGATACCTAGGAATAAATCTCACCAAAGAGGCAAAGGATCTGTACTCAGAAAACTATAAAATACTCATGAAAGTAACTGAGGGAGACACAAAGAAATGGAAAAACGTTCCATGCTCATTGATTGGAAGGGCAAATATTGTGAAGATGTCAATGTTACCTAGAGCAATCTACACATTTAATGCAATCCCTATCAAAATACCATCCACTTTTTTCAAAGCAATGGAACAAATAATCCTAAAATTTCTCTGGAACCAGAAAAGACCCCGAATAGCCAGAAGAATGTTGAAAAAGAAAAGCAAAGCTGGCAGCATCACAATTCTGGACTTCCAGCTCTATTACAAATCTGTCATCATCAAGACAGTATGGTACTGGCACAAAAACAGACACATAGATCAATGGGACAGAACAGAGAGCCCACAAATGAGCCTTCAACTCTATGGTCAACTAATCTTCCACAAAGCAGGAAAGAATGTCCAGTGGAAAAAAGACAGTCTCTTCAACAAATAGTGTTGGGAAAATTGGACAGCCACATGCAGAAGAATGAAACTAGACCATTTCCTTACACCACACACAAAAATAGACTCAAAATGGTTGAAAGACCTCAATGTGAGACAGGAGTCTCATCAAAATCCTAAAGGAGAACACAGGCAGCAACCTCTTCGACCTCAGCCACAGCAATTCCTTCCTAGAAACATCACCAAAGGCAAGGGAAGCAAGGGCAAAAATGAACTATTGGGACCTCATCAGGATAAAAAGCTTTTGCACAGCAAAAGAAACAGTCAACAAAACCAAAATACAACTGACAGAATGGGAGAAGTTATTTGCAAATGACATCTCAGATAAAAGGCTAGTATCCAAAATCTATAAAGAACTTATCAAACTCAACACCAAAAGAACAACTAATCCAATCAAGAAATGGGCAGAAGACATGAACAGATATTTTTCCAAAGAAGAGATCCAAATGGCCAACAGACACATGAAAAAGTGCTCAACATTGCTCGGCATCAGGGAAATCCAAATCAAAACCTCAATGAGATACCACCTCACACCAGTCAGAATGGCTAAAATTAACAAGTCAGGAAATGACAGATGTTGGCGGGGATGCAGAGAAAGGGGAACCCTCCTACACTGTTGGTGGGAATGCAAGCTGGTGCAACCACTCTGGAAAACAGTATGGAGGTTCCTCAAATGTTCAAAATAGAGCTACCACAGGACCCAGCAATTGCACTACTGGGTATTTACCCCAATGATACCAATGTAGGGATCCGAAGGGGTATGTGCAGACCGATGTTTATAGCAGCAGTGTCCACAATAGCCATACTATGGAAAGAGCCAAGATGTCCAACGACAGATGAATGGATAAAGAAGATGTGGTCCATATATGCAATGGAATATTATGCAGCCATCAAAAGGAATGAAATCTTGCCATTTGCAACGGCATGGATGGAAATGGAGTGTATTATGCTGAGCGAAATAAGTCAATCAGAGAAAGACATATATCATGTGATCTCACTGATTTGAGGATTTCTTAATCTCAGGAAACAAACTGAGGGTTGCTAGAGTGGGGGTGGGTGGGAAGGATGGGGTGGCTGGGTGATAGACATTGGGGAGGGTATGTGCTATGGTGAGCACTGTGAATTGTGTGAGACTGTTGAATCACAGACCTGTACTTCTGAAACAAATAATACATTATATGTTAAAAAGAAAGGAGAAGAAAAAGATAGCAGGAAGGGTAAAATGAAGGGGGGGAAATCAGAGGGGGAGATGAACCATGAGAGACAATGGACTCTGAGAAACAAACTGGGGGTTCTAGACGGGAGGGGGGTGGAGGGATGGGTTAGCCTAGTAATGGGTATTAAAGAGGGCATGTATTGAATTGAGCACTGGGTTTTACACACAATGAATCATGGAACACTACATCAAAAACTAATGAGGTAATGTATTGTGATTAACATAAGATAATAAAATAAAATTTAAAAGAAATAAAAATAAATTAAAAAATAAATAAATGGAGAAATATACCATGTTCATGAGTTGGAATTTTCAACATAACAGAGGTCAATGCTCTACAAATTGATCTATCAGAATACCAACAAGGCTGGCTTGTAAGCAAAAATAAGCTTATTCTAAAATTTATACGGGCAAGCACAAACCATAGAATAGCTAAAACAATCTTGACAAAAAGAATAAAATGAAAGGAATCACTCCACCCAATATTAAGGCTTCTTATATAGCTAAAGTGTGATATTGGTGGAGGAACATAAAACCAATAACCCAGAGCATAAAACCCCAGAAATATACCCACGTAAGTATGATCAATGGTTTTTGAACAAAAGTGCAAAGCTATGTAATGAAGGAAGTACAGTCTTTTCCATAAATGTTACTAGAGCAATTGCACATTTGTGGTGGCTAATTTTATGTGTCAAGTTGGCTAGGCTATGATGCACAGTTGCTTGGTCAAACACCAGTCCAGATTTTGATGTAAAGGTATTTTTTAGATGAAATTAACATTTAAAGCAATAGACTTTGAGTAAAGCAAATTACCCTCCATAATGTGGGTGGGACCCATCCAATCAGCTGAAGGCCTTAAGAGCAAAGAATGAGCTTTTCCCAAAAAAGAAAGAATTCTTCTCCTAACTGCAACACAGAAACCAACATGAATTTCCATCCTGCTGCTCTGCAGGATTCAGAATCAAGACTGAAACATCAACTCTTCCCTGAATTTCCAGACTGCCTGATTGTCTTATAGATTTTGAACTTGCCAACTCCCACTGTTAAATGAACTAATCCTTGAAATAAACCACTCGTTCTGTCTCTGTAAATACACACATACACATACATACATACACACACACACACACACACACATTATTGATCCTGTTTCCCTGGAGAACCCTAATACAATATCCATAGATAAAAAAAATCCTGACTTAAATCTCACACCTTATTTAAAAATTCACTCAAAATAAAGGATGTTTAGAAAAACACGTGGCAGAAAAATTGGAGGTATCTAGGACTAGACAAAGAGTTAAGTTGACTTGGAAGTGTTTATGAAAGCTCATGTGAAGAGAATGAAAATTAAGCTACAGATTAAAAGAAAATATTTACAAGCCACACACCTGACAAAAAAAAACTAGTATCCAGTACAGAAATCTCAAAACTTGACAATAAAAAAAAATCCAACTAGAAAATGTGAAAAGGACTTCAGGAGACATTTAACTGACAACA
Organism: Mirounga angustirostris; assembly: GCF_029215605.1. NCBI lineage: Eukaryota > Metazoa > Chordata > Mammalia > Carnivora > Phocidae > Mirounga > Mirounga angustirostris. Next base: position 166,602,329 of record NW_026991710.1, read on the forward strand.
ATATATAAATGACACATAAACGCACAAAAAGATATACATCATTAGCCATTAATGAAATGCAAGTTAAAACCACAATGAGATATCACTATCTACCTATTAGAATGGCTAAAATAAAAATTACTGATAACACCAAATGCTGGTGAAGATGCAGAGAAACTGGATATGTCATATATTGCTGATGGGGATGTAAAGAAGTACAGCCATTCTGGAAAATAGATTTCCAATCCCTTAAGAAATTAAATATACATAGTCCACAGGGCTCAGCAACTGCATTCCAGGGAAATGAAAAGTTATGTCCACACAAAAACCTCCACACAAATGTCAATAGTAACTGTATGTGTAACAGCTGAAAACTGAAACAACCCAAATACTTTTTTTAAAAGATTTATTTATTTGAGAGAGAGTGCATGTGAGAATGGGGCACAGGGCAAAGGGAAAGGGAGATTGAGAATTCTCTAGCAGACTCCCTGCTGAGCACAGATCCTGATGTGGGGCTTGATCCCAGGATCCTGAGATCATGACCTGAACCAAAATCAAGAGTCAGGCACTTAACCAACTGAACCACCCAGGTGGCCCCCAAATACTCTTAAAGGTTAAGAATGAATGGCTAGGGAGGAAGGCAAGATGGTGTTTCAACCGGTCCCTTGAATTTAGCTGGATATCTACCAAACCACTCTGAACATCCATGAAATCATCCTGAAATATAAGAATATATATCTGGATCTCTACAAGCAGAAAAGCAGGGCTTTTTGTGAGGTAGGAAGGGTGGAGTCCTGAATCTGCTGGGAGTTATCGATTACCAGAAGGGGGAGGGAGCCTCCATAAGCTGGGGCCTGGAAAGTGATAGAACACCAGAGTGCAAAATTGGAACCTTTAGAAATCTGCTCTAGGGAGAGACATCCCTCTCTGAAAGGGGCTCTGGAAATGAAAAGGCAGAAATATAGGTAGAGCATTGTGGTCTCGGGATACAAGAAGCCTCAGAGCCAAAGGGGCTTCTTGGACTGGCAAGAGTGCCCCAGCAGGGGAGCCAGGAAGTATTTAAGGTCAGCAAGTCCAGGAAGGGTTTCTCAGCTCCGATTGCCATAAACTGCAAGCCAGGCCAGTTGAGAATCGCTTTTCTCTTGGGCAGCCTGAAAAAATCAGGAGCCTGCACCTACAACCAGGCAAAAACTCACATAGCAATAGCAGCCAGAAAAGGGCTCTAGGGCAGCGCCCGGACAAGACCCAGGAGCTACAGGTGCACGCAAGCCTGGGGCCGCTCGCAGTTTTAGAAGCCTAAAGGGCAGAGACTCTCCCAGGCTCCTGGGACGACCTGGACGACTCAGAGTCACTGTGGGCGCGCACTGTGAGAGGCTGAGGTTTTCTGCGGTGCACACTGAAACTGAGACTGTTTATCCTGGAGGGTACAGTGAAGAGAGCCGAATATGAGTCACTGAGGGTGTGCACCACAGGAGGCTGCGGTTTTCCACATCGCACACGGAAACGGAGACTGTCCTGGAGGATTTAGTGAAAGAGAGCAGGCTGTAATTTCTCGGCTGGGGGCCAGAGGTCTGAGTGTGGCCATTTTTGCTCTAATCTTCAGAAGAAGCTTGGAAAGCCCCCACCAGGGAACAAAAGCACAGAGGTCTGGATCCCACTGAGCTCAACCCCCCAAAAGGGGTTACCTGAGAAACAGCGTGAAAGGCCCCTCCCCCAGAAGACAGGCTGGAAGAACAAGAGGAAGACAACCCTATGGATCATACAAGACTAAAATGCCAACGCCAGGGGAAAATTGCATATTGAGCTCCAGGCATTGCCTCACAGCTTCTTTGTTTTTCAAATGATACTCTCTCTTTCTTTTTACTCTTTCTCTTCTGCTTTTTCTCTTTTTTCTTTTTACCTTTTTCTCATCTCAACTAGATGCTTAGTATATCAACTTATATTCCATAGTACCTTTTTACACCTATATTTTCATGCATTTTCACACCTATATTTTTTATGGATACATTCTTTACTGTAGTCCTTTTTTCACTATTCACTTGTGCTTTTTCACACCTATAATTTTCCACACCTATTTTTTGTGCTTTTTCACACCTATATTTTTTATAGATATATGCTTTATTGTAGTCCTTTTTTTCACTATTCACTTGTGATTTTTCACACCTATTTTTTTATTGATTTATGCTTTATTGTAGTTTTTTTCACTATTCACTTGTGCTTTTTCACATCTCAATTTTTTTGTATTTTTTCACACCTATATTTCAATGCTTTTTCACACCTATATTTTTATTGATATATGATTTATTGTAGTGCCTTTTCACACCTATTTTTTTATAAATATATGCTTCATTTTGGTCCTTTTCTCACTATTCAATTTTACCTTTTCAAATATACAAGTTTTACTTTCCTTGTAAATTTTAATTTCCTTGTAGTGTCTTCTAACAAACAGAACAAAATACACCCAGAAACAACTGAAACATCCTGCTCTGTCCACACTGAAAGATTATAGTCCACCTTCCCCTCGCCCCCCTTTTTAAAATTTTTTTAATTTTATAAATTTTATTCTTGTGTTTAATTTTGGCTTTGTTTTCTCTATAGTGGCTCCTGACTGCTCCAGATTTTCCTAGGGTACATCTCACTTGGGTCGTGGTTGATATTTTGGACTCTGTACACTCCCTTAACCATCCCTCAACAGAATGACTAGGAGGAAGAACTCCCAACAAAGAAAAGAACCAGAGACAATGGCCTCTGCCACAGATCTAATGGCTATGGATATAAGCGAAATGTCAGAGACAGCATTCAGGATAGCAATCATGAAGTCAATAGCTAGGCCTGAAAAAAAACATTAATGACAATATAGAATCTCTAATGGCAGAAATGAGATCTAATCAGGCTGAACTAAAAAATGCTATGAATGAGATGCAGTCTAAACTGGACACTCTAACAACCAAGGTAAAAGGGCAGAAGAGAGAATTAGTGATCTAGAAGACAATCTAATGGGAAAAAAGGAAGTTGAGGAAAACACAGGTAGGCTGCTAGTAGCAAATGAGAAAGGATTGCAGAGATTAATGGTGCCATGAGACATTTCAATGTCAGGAATATTAGGATCCTCAAGGGTATGGGGGGGGGGCTAGAAGATATATTTGAGCAAATTATAACTGAGAACTTCCCTAATCTGGGGAAGGAAACAAGCATTTGAGTCCAGGAGGCCAAGAGGACCCCTCCCAAAATCAATAAAAATAGATCAACACCCCAACATATAATAGTGAAGCTTGCATATTTTACAGCCAAGGAAACAATCCTGAGAATAGCCAGAGAGAAAAGGTTCCTTACATATGGAGGGAGGAACATCAAAATAACATCAGACCTGTCCACAGAGACCTGGCAAGCCAGAAAGGGCTGGCAAGACATATTCAGGGTACTAAATGACAAGAACTTGCAGCCAAGAATACTTTATCCAGCCAGGCTGTCATTCAGAATGGATGGAGAGATAAAGAGTTTCCAGGACTGGCAGAAACTGAAAGAATATGTGACCACCACACCAGCCCTGAAAGAAATATTAAGGGGAATTCTGCAAACAAAGAGAGACTCCCAGAGTCACATAGAACAGAAAGAAAGAGAAAATCTATAGAAACAGGGACTTTACAGGCAATAAAATGGCACTAAATTCATATCTCTCAATAGTCACTCTAAATGCAAATGGGCTAAATGTTCCCATCAAAAGACATGGGGTTTCAGATTGGATAAAAAAGCAGGACCCATCCATATGCTGTCTACGGGAGACTCATTTTGAACCTAAAGACACCTCCAGATTGAAAGTGAGGGGAAAAGAAAAATTTATCATGCCAACAGACCTCAAAAGAAAGCTGGGGTAGCAATCCTCATATCAGACAAATTATTTTAAACCAAAGACCATAGTAAGAGATGTAGAGGGACACTATATTATGCTTAAAGGGTCTATCCAAAAAGAAGACCTAACAATTGTAAATATCTATGCCCCCATCATGGGAGCAGCCAACTACATAAACCAACTGTTAATCAAAATAAAGAATCATATTGATAATAATACATTAATAGTAGGAGACCTCAACACTCCACTCTCAGCAATGGACAGATCATCTAAGCAGAAGATCAACAAAGAAACAAGAGCTTTGAATGACATTTTGGACCAGATGGACTTTGTAGATATATACAGAACATTCCATCCTAAAACAACAGAATACTCATTCTTCTTGAGTGCACATGGGACTTTCTCCAGAATAGACCACATACTGGGTCACAAATCAGGTCTCAACCAATACCAAAAGATTGCGATTATTCCCGACATGTTATCAGACCACAATGCTTTGAAACTGGAACTCAATCACAAGAAAAAATTTGGAAGGAACTCAAACACTTGGAAGTTAAAGAGCATCCTGCTAAAGAATGATTGGGTCAACCAGGAAATTAAAGAAGAACTTAAGCAATTCAAGGAACTTAAAAAATTCATGGAAATCAATGAGAATGAAAACACATCGGTCTAAAACCTATGGGATACTGCAAAGGCAGTCCTAAGGAGGAAATACATAGCCATCCAAGCCTCTCTCAAAAAAGTAGAAAAATCCCAACTGCACAAGTTAAGCTTACACCTAAAGGAACTGGAGAAAGAACAGCAAATAAAACCTAACCAAGCAGGAGAAGAGAAATAATAAAGATAAGGGCAGAGATCAATGAAATAGAAACCAGAAAAGCAGTAGAACAGATCAACAAAACTAGACGTTGGTTCTTTGAAAGAATTAATAAGATCAATAAACCACTGGCCAGACTTATCCAAAAGAAAAGGGAAAGGACCCAAATCAATAAAATCATGAATGAAAGGGAAGAGAACATGACTAACACCAAGAAAATAGAAAAAATTATTAGAAATTATTACCAGCAACTATATGCCAACAAATTAAACAACCTGAAAGAAATGGATGCCTTCCTGGAAACTTATGAACTACTAAGACTGAAACAGGAAGAAACAGACAATCAGAATAGACCAATAACAATAACGAAATTGAAGCAGTAATCAAAAACCTCCCAAAAAACAAGAGTCCAGGGCCAGATGGCTTTGCAGGGGAATTCTACCAAATATTTAAAGAAAAAATAATACCTGTTCTACTGAGGCTGTTTCAAAAAATAGAAACAGAAGGAAAACTTCCAAACTCATTCTATGAGGCCAGCATTACCCTAATCCCCAAACCAGGCAATGGCCCCATCAAAAAGGAGAATTACAGACCAATATCCCTGATGAACATGGATGCCAAAATACTCACCAAGGTCCTAGCCAATAGGATCCAACAGTATATTAAAAGGATTATCCATCACGACCTGGTGGGATTTATTCCTGGATGCAAGGGTGGTTCAACATTCACAAATCAATCAACGTGATAGAGCACATTAATAAAAGAAAAGACAAGAACCATATGATCCTCTCAATTGATGCAGAAAAAGCATTTAACAAAATACAGCATCCTTTCCTGATTAAAACACTTCAGAGTATAGGCATAGAGGGAACATTCCTCAATTTCATAAAAACCATCTATGAAAAGCCCACGGCAAATATCATTCTCAATTCTCAAAAGCTCTCAGCTTTTCCCTTAGGGTCAGGAACATGACAGGGATGCCCAATCTCACCACTGTGTTCAACATAGTACTAGAAGGCAATCAGACAACAAAAAGATATAAAAGGCATTCAAATTGGCAAAGAAGTCAAACTATCTCTCTTCATAGATGACATAACCCAAAAGACTCCACCCGCAAATTACTAGAACTCATACAGCAATTCAGCAATGTGGCAGGATACAAAATCAATGCACAGAAATCAGTTGCATTTCTATACATTAACAATGTAACTGAAGAAAGAGAAATTAAGGAAGCAATTCCATTTACAATAGCACCAAAAACCATAAGATACCTAGGAATAAACCTAACCAAAGAGGTAAAGGATTTATACTCTAAAAACTACAGAAGATTTATGAAAGAAATTGAGGAACACAAAAAAAGATGGAAAAACATTCCATGCTCATGGATTGGAAGAACAAACATTGTTAAAATGTCTATGCTGCCCAGAGCAATCTATACTTTCAATGCCATCCCTACCAAAATACCATTGCCATTTTTCACAGAGCTGGAATGAACAATCCTAAAATTTGTATGGAACCAGAAAAAACCCTGAATCACCAGGGGAATGTTGGAAAAAAAAAAAAAGCTGGGGGCATCATGTTGCCTGACTTCAAGCTATATTACAAACCTGTGATCATCAAGACAGCATAGTATTGGCACAAAAACAGACATATAGATCAATGGAACAGAATAGAGACTCCAGAAATGGACCCTCAACTCTATGGTCAACTAATCTTTGACAAATCAGGAAAGAATATGCAATGGAAAAAAGACAGTCTCTTCAATAAATGGTGCTCGGAAAATTGGATAGCCAAAAGCAGAAGAATGAAACATTCTCTTACACCATACACAAAGATAAACTCAAAATGGATGAAAGACCTCAAGGTGAGACAGGAATCCATCAAAATCTTAGAGGAGAACATAGGCAGTAACCTGTTCAACATCAGCCACAGCAACTTCTTTCAAGACACATCTCCAAAGGCCAGGGAAACAAAAGCAAAAATGAACTTTAAAGATTTTATTTATTTGAGAGAGAGAGAACACGTGCATAGGTGTGGGGGGGGGAAGGGTAGGAGCAGAGGGAAAGACACAAGCAGACTTGTGCTGAGCACAGAACCAGTCTTGAGGCTCAATCTCACAAACCTGAGATCACAACCTGAACTAAAATCAAGAGTTGGGCACTTAACTGACTGGGCCACCCAGATGCCCCTACAGTTTTGAATCTTAAAAATCATTTTATATTTCACATATCAGAAACTAAAATAAAATAAAATGAACAGGACAGGGAGAAATCCAAAAAGCTTACTGTTTTTCAAATGAATAATCTAACCATGTTAAGGAGGAAAAATGAATTAACCCAAATAATTATTGAATAAAATATTTTTACATACACTTCAGGCTAAGGGCAAAAAGAATTTCATAGTAGAATAAGCTAGCAATTCTGAGATAGGTTAATGTGTATTCCAAAGACATCCAAAGATAGAATTCATATATATCACTGTCAAAGAAAATGTCAAAGTATATCACTATCAAAGAAAACTGTCACAAATATGAAAAGATAGAAGGCTAGAATGAACCCTATATTATGGATTCAATTTGAAAGTGCAATTTTGACCTCACGCTTTTTAATGTAGACAAGTAGATACAGAAATATATATATATATATAATATGAGTGAATATACATACATTTATACATATATGCATATATTCATGTATATATATATGTTTTCATATGTATGAATCATATATAGATATACATATACATTTCCTAGCTCTGTCTGCTGATGGGGCCAGAAGTGACACTCCCAATAGGAAAAGGCAAAATTAATACCTAGATCTTGGTTTCTAAATATCATTTCCCATTCAAATGAACCAGGTTCCTTGGAGAATGGCTGATTTTAGGAACTGGGGCAGGAAACATTCAATCTGAATGTAGAACATCTTGTGATTCTGGAAAGTAAGGAAGCACTCAAAAAGGAAAAAAAAATCTCACAATGTTAAGAGTTTGTCAAAGAGACAGGAGTCAACGGAAAGAACTCCCAATGGCCAAAGCTAGAAAAACTTGAACAATGAAATCAATAAAGTAGTACTGGATTATAACCCAGACCATAACATAAATATCCATGAGTCTATACTGTTACAAATAAATGACTGAATAAATAAATGGAGAACAGACAAACCTTTGGTGCAGAGGAATTCAAAATAATTTATGTAACTACTGAGCCCCCAAGAAGGTGAAACATAACTTCCTACTCCTTAAGTATGGGCTATGCACAGTAACTTCTTTCAAGAAAATACAGTATGGAAAGGGAAATAAAGAGTAACTTAACAATGAGAAATTTGACAAATATTACCTCAGGCAGGTGATCAAGGTTAATATCAACACTTGATAATGATATGATGAAAGATACTTTACCTCTGAGGTCTTCCTCCCAAGAATACATAAACCCAGACTAGTCATAAGAGAAACATCAGACAAATCTTAATTTGAGGGACATACTACAGAATACCTGACCAGTTCTTGAAAATGTCAAGGCCATCAAAAACAAAGAAATTATGAGAAACCATCACTGTCAAGAGACGCCTATGAATACATAATGAATAAATGTAATGTGGTATTCTGGGTGGAATCCTGGGAAAAACATTAGGTAAAATAAATCTGAATGAAGTATGGAATTTATTTAATATAATGTATGAACATTATTAGTTCATTGACTATAACAAATGTACCATATTATTGTTAGATGTTAGTAATTGGGAAAATTGGATATGTTGCTTATGGGCAAGAGTAATGGTATGTTCTAAAACTGGATATGGTGGTGATTATACAATTCCATACATTAATCAAAAGCAATGAATTGTATATATCATGGGTGACTATTATTTTAACAAGGCTGTTTAAAAATGAATTGCTTAGTATATTGTCAAAATGAGTATAACTATGAAAAACAATTTGTAAAACACTTGAAATTTTGTAGTTCTAATTACCATAGCAGGGCCACACACGGTGCCATCTTGTACAAATGTATCATCTCTATCTTCAGGTGTTTGAAATGTTGTCCATGCATTTTTAGGTTTCCTGTCTGTGATTCGAAATGTAGTTACACACATTTCTTCTCGGACGTGTGTGTAAATCACAGATAAATTTGCACGTGATATTAATGCTTTGTGTGGCCAGGCACAAACTAATTTTCCACATAGAAGATTACTAGAAGCATAAGGCAGAAAAAAAATTCTCTTATTTACTAAAATAACATAGATTGCTAATATGCGTAAGTTAAAAAAATATATATATCTTACTAATTTAACTCCAGGTCTCAACAATATTCTCTCAGAAAACTTTTTGAGCACACTGATTTATGTACGAAGTGGCTCTTTTTGTTCTGTGAGACTATGTGCCAAGAGAAAAAATAATGATATCTGCAATCTGACTGCCCTGGTCTGTCTTATATTAGCTTCTGAAATTTGAGCAAATTATCATCAGTTTTCAATTCTTTCTTTAGTAAAATAGAATAAATCTCACTACAAATATCATTGTTGTAACATTATAGGCACTGAATACATGTCATTTGTAGGCAATGAGTAATATTGTTCAGTTCAGATCATCAAACAAAGAAACCTGTTATAAATTGCCATATATTCTAGGATCTTAGCAATATTTAACCTACATCCCAAACGAAATTATAAATTTCTAAATACATACGGATAACTACAAAAGTCTCGACCACAGTTTCCATATCTATCTGCTCTTGTATTTACTTCATCATAACAAGCAAATGGACCACCTCTAGAAGCTAAAAGAAAAAAAAACTTAAGTAAATTACAGTACCAATAATCATTGTAGCAATAAAAAGCTCACCTTGGAAATTATAATGTGATACCTAAGGAGGTTTATAATTACCTAGCATTAAAAAGTTGCTGAGGTAGCTTTTGGGGAGGCAAGATGGCAGAGGAGTAGGGGACCCCGTTTCAACTGGTCCCCTGAATTTAGCTGGATATCTACCAAACCATTCTGAATACCCATGAAATCAGCTTGAGATGTAAGAATATATATCTGGATCGCTAGAGGCAGAAAAGCACTGCCTGTCACAAAGTAGGAAGAGAGCTTCAGGGAGATAAACAGAAGGGGGGGCACCTGGGTGGCTCAGTCATTAAGCCTATGCCTTTGGCTGGGGTCTTGATCCCAGGGTCCTGGGATCTATCCCCGCATGGGGATCCCTGCTTGGGGGGTGGGGGGAGCCTGCTTCTTCCTCTGCCTCTCCCTCTGCTTGTGTTCCCCCTCTCTCACTGTGTCTCTCTCTGTCAAAAAAAAAAAATCTTAAAAAAAAGATAAACAGTAAGGGGAGGGCACCTCCATAAACTGGTTCCTGGAAAGTGATGTAACACCTGATTGCGAAAGCATCCTGTGCCAGGGACCTGGCATTCATAGTAGCTTTTTTAACTTGTACTTTTTCACACCTATTTTTTTTATAGGTATATGCTTCATTGTAGTCCTTTTTTCCCTATTCAATTTTACCTTTATATATATACAAGTTTTACTTTCCCTGTAATTTGGGGAAGTAGTGTCCTCTAACAAACAGAACAAAATACACCCAGGAACAACTGAAACACCCTACTTTGTCCACACTGAGAGATTATAGCCCCCCTTCCCCTTGCCCCTCCTTTTTCACTTTTTTTAAAATTTTTAATGTTTTTTTAATTTTTAAATTTTTAAGTTTTATTCTTGTGTTTCATTTCGGCTTTGTTTTTTTGGTAGTGGCTTCTGACTGCTCCAGATTTTCCTAGGGTGGCTCTTACTTGGGTCATGGTTGATAATTTGGACTCTGTACACTTCCTCAACCATCCCTCAACAAAATGACTAGGAGGAGGAACTCCCAACAAAGAAAAGAACCAGAGACAATGGCCTCTGCCACAGATGGCTATGGATATAAGTGAAATGTCAGAGATAGAATTCAGGCTAACAATTATGAAGTCAATAGCTAGGCTTGAGAAAAGCATTAGTGATAATATAGAATCTCTAAGGGCATAAATGAGATCTAATCAGGCTGAACTAAAAAATGCTATGAATGAGATGCAGTCTAAACTGGATACTCTAACATCCAGGGTAAATGAGGCATAAGAATGAATTAGTGATATAGAAGATAAACTGATAGAAAGGAAGGAAGCCAAGGAGGATAGGGATAGGCAACTAGAAGCCCATGAGAACAGACTTAGAGAGATCAATGATGCCATGAAATGTTCCAATGTCAGAATTACTGGGATCCCTGAGGGGGTGGAGAGAGAGAGGGGAGTAGAAGGTATGTTTGAGCAAATCATAGCTGAGTATTTCCCTAATCTGGGGAAGGAAACAAGCATTTATGTCCAAGAGGCAGAGAGGACCCCTCCCAAGATCAATAAAAATAGAACAACACTCTGGCATATAATAGTAAAACTTGCAAATCTTAGAGCCAAGGAAGCTATCCTGAGAGCAGCTAGGGGGGAGAGCTTTCTTAAGTATGGAGGTAGGAACATCAGAATAATGATGTACTATATGGTGGCTAACTGAACATAATAAATAAATAAATAAATAAATAAATAAATAAATAAATAATTTTTTAAAAAAATGATTGTACCAGGTTTAGAATTAGATAACATGGCATGGCTTACACCTTGTTTGTTCACAGACCATTGAATATTTTTATGTATTTGACTTTTTTCTGCCTTTTAAGATATGAGAAATATAAGGTGAAATGTATTATTAATTAAATTATTAGTTATGGTACTAATTAAATTAACTGTATTAGACTAAAAAAAAATTGCTGAGGTAGATCTAGCATTAAAAAGAGAGCTCCTCATTTTAAGCCTGGTAGAATTTGTTCTCTACCAAACAGAAAATAAACAGCAACATTATTCAAATGGCATTATATTATCAGAAATATAAGCAACCATAGCCCTTTGTCCTGTAAATTGTTTATTTTCTGCCTTAGTTTCCTACCCAGTGTGAAAATATAGCTTGTTAGTCCAAACAAAACAGGAGAGAAAGAGTATCTATAATGCAATACTGATAAGAAACCCAAAGAGCATATTTCTTAACTCTTCTTTCATATCAAAGTCCTCATTTCTGTTCCCTCCTATCCTAACAATCACTAAAATAAAAATTTTGAATGGTTCCAGTTCCAGATGGCCACTTAGGAAGACCCTGAACTCACTTCCTTCCATGCTCACACCAAATCTATACCTATTTATAAATTCCTCCTGAAGAACTGAGTACTGGCTGAATGGCTTCTGTACAATGAAAGACAGAAAGACCATACAGAGAACTGCAACAGAGATGGAAACATGGTAACAAAGGAAAGCCCCACCCCTGATGTTATAGTGGGGAGGGATAGGACTGAGGGACCATGAGCAGATTCATCTGCCCTGAATCATAGGGAAAGAAAGCTACAGTTTAAAAGAGCAACTAGAATTTAAGAGATCCAGCCCTAGAACTCCACCAAATGCTGGGAGTGCTGCTGGTACTCTATAGGTCAGAGGGACTGGTGAGTAAAATTTACATATCCCCTCCACCTTGATAGCATAGCCAAGAGCAGGGTCCTGATGCCACAGCTAGTCAGCTGCCTCAGTGAGCCCTGATTCCCTAGCTCATAAAAGCCCTGGACAACATGGGCACAGAAAAAAAGCTGTGGTTTAAAAGAGCAACTAGAATATAAAGGAATTAGTCTCAGAATCCTGCCTCATGGCAGGGAAGCTCCTGGAACTCTACTTGAGTTTGTGGGGTTGGCAAGCACCACAATTTGCATCCTCTTTCCACCTTGATAGCATGGACAGGAGAGAGACCTAAGTTCCCTAGTTGGCCTACCACCTCAGTGAGCCCCATGACCCTAGCCCACACCATCCTCAACAATCCCACCAAGGTGGCCCAAACACTGTGCACCAGGACGCCCCTGGTCAGTGCTCACTATAGCTCCAGCCATCTTGCCAAAAAGACACAGGTGCTAAGCACCTGGAGAACACACCAGGCCCATGCCACCTTGGCTACAGATGGCTTGCCTGGAAACCCCCAGCTCAGAATGCCCTGGGACCTCCCAGGCCACATCTGCTTCAGCTCCAGACTCCCCATAAGAGCAACCCCTGCACAGAGTGCCCTGGGATGCCTAGCCCTTACCCTGCCTTGCTCCAGCTACCCTGCCAGGGTACCGTCTGCATGAAGTGCCTTAGGACAACATGGACTGCACCAACTTCAGCTTCAGCTATCCTGCCAGTATGCCCTCTGTGGAGAAAGCCCTGGGACCCCCCCCCCCCCCCAGTTAGGAAAGAATAAAAATCAGAGTAGAAATAAATGAAAAAAGAATTTAAAAAGATAGAAAAGACCAAAGAAATAAAGAGCTGGTTGGTTCTTTGAAACAATAAACAAAATTGATAAACCTTTAGCCATACTCATCAAGAAAAAAAGAGAGAGGACTCAAAAAAATGAAATCAGAATTGAAAGAGAAGTAACAACTCACACCACAGAAATACAAAGAATTACAAGAAACTACTATGAAAAATTATATGCCAACGAATTGGACAACCTAGAAAAAACATAAATTCCTAGAAACATGAAATCTATCAAAACTGAATCAAGAAGAAATAGAAAATCTAAACACACATGAAATTGAATCAGTAATCCAAAAACTACCAAAGCATAAAAGTCCAGGACCAAAAGGATTCACAGGTGAATTTTACCAAACATTTAAGGAAGAGTTAATACCTATTCTCCTTAAACTTCCAAAAAATAGAAGGAAAGCTTCAAATACACTCTACTGCAGCCAGCATCACCTTGATACCAAAACCACATAAACACACGACAAAAAGGAAAACTATAGGTCAATATCTCTGAGGGACATACACGCAAAATCCTCAGCAAAATATCAGCAAATCACATCCAACAATATATGAAATGGATCATTCATCATGATCAAGTGGGATTTATTCTGGGGAAGCAGTGATGGTTCAATATTTACAAATCAATCAATACGATACACCACATTAACAAAACAAGGGATAAAAATCATACAATCATCTCATTAGAAGAAGAAAAAGCATTTGGCAAAGTACAACATCCATTCATGATAAAAACCCTCCACAAAGTGGGTTTAGAGGGAATATACCTCAACACGATAAAGGTCATATATGAAAAACCCACAGATAACATCATACCCAATGGTGAAAAACTAAGCAACTTTTCCTCTAAGATCCGGAATAAGACAAGAATGTCCCACTCTCACCACTTTTATTCAACATATTACTAGAAATTCTAGCCACAGCAATTAGGCAAAAAAAGATATTAAAGATATTCAAATTTGTAAGGAATAAGTAAGTCTCTATTTGCAGAGGACATGATACTGCATAGAGAAAACCCTAAAGATTCCACCAAAAAAAACTATTAGAAGTAATAAATGAGGTGGGCGGAGCAAGATGGCAGAGGAGTAGGAGACCTGGATTTTGTCTGGTCTTAGGAATTCAGCTGGATGGGGATCAAACCATTCTGAACACTTACAAACTCAACAGGAGATGGAAGAAAATAATAGCAACAACTCTCTGAACAGAAAAGCGACCACTTTCTGTAAGGTAGGAATTGCGGAGAAGTGAATCCGAGGCGATATTCGGGAAGATAGACGGCGGGGGAGGGGGCCTCCGTCGGCTGCTTCTCGCAAGTGATAGAGCTGCAGAGGACAAAATCGGAACTTTTAGAAGTCGGCTCCGCTGAGGGACGTCGCTCCAGTGGCTAAGCAGGGGGTGGAACCCTTGTGGGACAGTGTGGTCTCAGGACTCTCAGGGTCACAGAAAGACTCTGGGTGCCTGAGTGGGGCAGAGCCCCCAGGCATCAGAGTGGGGAAGCCAGCTGCAGAGACGGAGCCGGGGAGTGGGCTCTCAGCTTGGGGTTGCCATAAACCATGATCCACGGCACAGTCGGGCCACTGCTCCTCCAGCAGGGACCCAACAAGCAGCAGATCCAGGGAGACTCCCCTTCCTCCCCCGGGAGGAGTGGCACAGGAGCACCCCGCAGGGATCTGCTGGGTTTGAAGACTCCACACCAGGTCGTGTGCCAGGGATAGAAACGCTCGGTCACAGGCTGGGTGAGCATGGACCATGGCTGGAGACCAAGGAGATGGGAGTGACTGACTGCTTTTCTCTGGAGGCGCACTGAGGATTGTGGCCCCAAGTTCTTGGCTCCTCTGGGGCAGAGATTGGGAGTCCACCATTTCACTCTCGTCCTTCAAACTGTACGAAAAGCTTGCAGGGAACAAAAGCTCCTGAGAGTAAACCTGAGCAGATTACTTACCCCAGTAAAGGCTATGCTGTCTGAAAGAGACTCATTTTAGATCCAAAGACACCCCCAGATTGAAAGTGAGGGGGTGGAAAACCATTTACCATACTAAGGGACATCAAAAGAAAGCTGGGGTGACAATCCTTATATCACACAAATTAGATTTTAAACCAAAGACTATAATAAGAGATGAGGAAGGACACTATATCCTACTTAAAGGGTCTATCCAACAAGAAGATCTAACAATTGTAAATATCTATGCCGCTAACACGGGAGCAGCCAATTACATAAGGCAATTAATAACAAAAGCAAAGAAACACATCGACAACAATACAATAATAGTGGGAGACTTTAACACCCCCCTCACTGAAATGGACAGATCATCTAAGCAAAAGATCAACAAGGAAATAAAGACTTTAAATGACACACTGGACCAAATGGACTTCACAGACATATTCAGAACATTCCATCTCAAAGCAACAGAATACAGATACAGAAGAATGAAACTGGACCATTTCCTTACACCACACACAAAAATAGACTCAAAATGGTTGAAAGACCTCAATGTGAGACAGGAGTCCATCAAAACCCTAAATCCTAAAGGAGATCACAGGCAGCAACCTCTTCGACCTCAGGTGCAACTTCTTCCTAGAAACATCACCAAAGGCAAGGGAAGCAAGGGCAAAATGAACTATTGGGACTTCATCAAGATAAAAAGCTTTTACACAGCAAAAGAAACAGTGAACAAAACCAAAAGACAACTGACAGAATGGGAGAAGATATTTGCAAATGACATCTCAGATAAAGGGCTAGAATCCAAAATCTATAAAGAACTTACGAAACTCAACACCCAAAGAACAAATGATCCAATCAAGAAATGGGCAGAAGACATGAACAGACATTTTTCCAAAGAAGACATCCAAATGGCCAACAGCACATGAAAAAGTGCTCAACATCGCTCGGCATCAGGGAAATCCAAATCAAAACCTCAATGAGATACCACCTCACACCAGTCAGAATGGCTAAAATTAACAAGTCAGGAAACGACAGATGTTGGCAGGGATGCGGAGAAAGGGGAACCCTCCTACACTGTTGGTGGGAATGCAAGCTGGTGCAGCCACTCTGGAAAACTGTATGGAGGTTCCTCAAAAAGTTGAAAATAGAGCTACCATATGATCCAGCAATTGCACTACTGGGTATTTACCCCAAAGATACAAAAGTAGGGATCCGAAAGGGTATGTGCACCCCGATGTTTATAGCAGCAATGTCCACAATAGCCAAACTGTGGAAAGAGCCAAGATGTCCATCGACAGATGACTGGATAAAGAAGATGTGGTATATATATATATATATATACAATGGAATATTATGCAGCCATCAAAAGGAATGAGATCTTGCCATTTGCAACGACGTGGATGGAACTGGAGGGTATTATGTTGAGCGATATAAGCCAAACAGAGAAAGACATGTATCATATGACCTCACTGATATGAAGAATTCTTAATCGCAGGAAACAAACTGAGGGTTGCTGGAGTGGGGGGTGGAGTGGGAGGGAGGGGGTGACTGGGTGATAGACACTGGGGAGGGTATGTGCTCTGGTAAGCGCAGTGAATTGTGGAAGACTGTTGAATCTCAGATCTGTACCTCTGAAACAAATAATGCAATATATGTTAAGGAAAAAAAAAAGAAGAAGAAGAAGGTAGCAGGAGGGGAAGAATGAAGTGGGGGAAATCGGAGGGGTAGATGAACCATGAGAGACGATGGACTCTGAAAAACAAACTGAGGGTTCTAGAGGAGAGGGGGGTGGGAGGATGGGTTAGCCTGGTGGTGGGTATTGAGGAGGGCACATTCTGCATGGAGCACTGGGTGTTATGCACAAACAATGAATCATGGATCACTACATCTAAAACTAATGATGTAATGTATGGGGATTAACATCAGAAAAAAAAAAAAAAAGAAATGGGCAGAAGACATGAACAGACATTTTTCCAAAGAAGACATCCAAATGGCCAACAGACACATGAAAAAGTGCTCAACATCGCTCGGCATCAGGGAAATCCAAATCAAAACCTCAATGAGATACCACCTCACACCAGTCAGAATGGCTAAAATTAACAAGTCAGGAAATGACAGATGCTGGCAGGGATGAGGAGAAAGGGGAACCCTCCTACAATGTTGGTGGGAATGCAAGCTGGTGCAACCACTCTGGAAAACAGTATGGAGGTTCCTCAAAGAGTTGAAAATAGAGCTACCATACGATCCAGCAATTGCCCTACTGGGTATTTACCCCAAAGATACAAATGTAGGGATCCGAAAGGGTATGTGCACCCCGATGTTTATAGCAGCAATGTCCACCATAGCCAAACTGTGGAAAGGGCCAAGATGTCCATCGACAGATGAATGGATAAAGAAGATGTGGTATAGATATAAAATGGAATATTACGCAGCCATCAAAAGGAATGAGATCTTGCCATTTGCAATGACATGGATGGAACTGGAGGGTGTTATGCTGAACGAAATAAGTCAATCAGAGAAAGACATGTATCATATGATCTCACTGGTATGAGGAATTCTTAATCGCAGGAAACAAACTGAGTGTTGTTGGAGTGGGGGGTGGGGTGGGAGGGATGGGGTGGCTGGGTGATAGACATTGGGGAGGGTATGTGCTATGGTGAGTGCTGTGAATTGTGCAAGACTGTTGAATCTCAGATCTGTACCTCTGAAACAAATAATGCAATATATGTTAAGAAAAAAAAAAGAAGAAGATAGCAGGAGGGGAATAATGAGGGGGGGAAATCGGAGGGAGAGACAAACCATGAGAGACGATGGACTCTGAAAAACAAACTGAGGGTTCTAGAGGGGAGGGGGGTGGGAGGATGGGTTAGCCTGGTGATGGGTATTAAAGAGGGCACGTTCTGCATGGAGCACTGGGTGTTATGCACAAACAATGAATCATGGAACACTACATCCAAAACTACTGATGTAATGTATGGTGATTAATGTAACAATAAGAAATTTTTAAAAAAAGAAGTAATAAATGAATCAGTAAAGTTGCATGATACATAATTAATACACAAAATTTAGTTGCATTTGTGTACATTAATAATGAAGTAGCAGAAAGATAAATAAAGAAAACAACTCCTTTCACGTGCACCAGAAATAATAAAATACCTAGGAATAAACTTAACTAAGAAAATGAAAGACCTATACTCTGAAAACTATAAAACTTTGATGAAAGAAGTTGAAGACAACACAAATTAGTGGAAAGATATTCCATGCTCGTGGATTGGAAGAATCAATATTATTAAAATGTTCATACTACCCAAAGCAATCAACAGATTCTATGCAATCCCTATCAAAACACCAACAGCATTTTTCACAGAACTAGAACAAATAATATTAAAATTTTTATGGAACCATGAAAGACCTCAAATAGCCAAAGCAATGTTGGGAAAGAAAAACAAAGCTGGAGGTATCACAATCCAAGATTTCAAGATATTCAGCAAAGCTGTAGTAATCAAAACACATGGTACTGGAACAAAATAAACACATAGCTCAATAGAACTTAATTTAATATAAAGACCAGAAATAAACCTACACTTATGTTGTCAATTAATCTATGACAAAGGAGGCAAGAATATACACTGGGGAAAAGACAGTGTCTTCAATAAATAGTGCAGAAAAACTGGACAGCCACATGAAAAAGAATAAAAATGGACCATCTTCTCACACCATACACAAAAATAAATTCAAAATGCATTAAAGACCTAACTATAAGGCACAAATCCATAAAACTCCTACAAGAAAACATAGGCAAAAATTTCTTTGACATTTTTCTAGATATGTCTCCCCAGGCAAGGGAAACAAAAGCAAAAATAAACTATTAGGACTACACCAAAATAAAAAGCTTATGCATAGCAAAGGAAACTATCACCAAAGCAAAAAGGCAACCTACTAAATAGGAGAAGATATTTGCAAATGATATACCCAATAAGGGCTTAATATCCAAATTATGGAAAGAACTTATACAACTCAAGTCCAAAAAACTAAACAATCCAATTAAAAAAGGAGCAGAGGACCTAGATAGACATTTTCCAAAGAAGACATGCAGATGGCTAACAGACATCTGAAAAGGTACTGATCACTAATCATCCTGAAAATGCAAATAAAAACCAAAATGAGACATCACCTTACACCTCTCAGAATGACCAGAATCAAAAAGAAAACAAAAAATAAGTGATGGAAAGGATGTAGAGAAAAAGGAACCCTTGTGCACCATTGGTGGGAATGTAAATTGGTATAGTACCTGTTGAAAACAGTATGGAGGTTCCCTGAAAAATTAAAAATAGAAATATCATATGATCCAGTCATTCCACTACTGGGTATTTACCCAAAGAGAACAAACAGACAAAAAAAAAAAATTGAAAAGTTATATGCACCCCTATATTTACTGCAGCATTATTTACAGTAGCCAAAATATGGAAGCAACCCAACTGTCCATCAATATATGAACGGCTAAAGAAGATATAGTGTGTGTGTGTGTGTGTGTGTGTAGTGGAATATTACTGAGCCATAAAAAATAATGAGATCTTGACATTGGTGACAACATTTATGGACCAAAGGGTATTATGCTAAGTGAAATAAGTCAGACAAAGAAACTATCATATGATTTCACTTATATGGGGAATCTAAGAACAAAACATATTAACAAACAAAAAGCAGAAACAGACCCATAAATACAGAGAACAAACGGATGGTTGCCAGTGGGTGTGGGGGGAAGATGGGCAAATGACTGAAGGGTAATGGGATAGACAGACTTCCAGTTATGGAATGAATAATCATGGGGATAAAAGGTACAGCATAGGGAATACAGTTAATATTGTAATAGCATTGTATGGTGACAGATGGTAGCTACACTTGTAGTGAGCATAGCAAAATGCATAGAGTTGTTGAATCACGATGTTATACACCTGAAACTAATGTAACATTGTGTGTCAACTATACTTCAATAAAAAAAGAGCTATTTAATTTTAAAATCAGAAAGGACACCAATGTTCATCTACTTCACCCTTTTATATGTTTAGTTATGTCTAATTTTAAAATCATAAAAAATTCAAATGTAATAATAGCTGCCCTATCACTATGACTTGGTGATTTAGAGGTGCATTGTGTTGATCATGTTAATCACATGTAATAAAACCTGAGATCTTTTGTTGTCACCACTATTAACTGGCAAAGGAGCTCCCTTCAGCAATTTCACAGAGTTTCATAGTTGGAGGACATGATCAATAAACTTCATTCTCTCTCTTGACACAATCCATACATGTAAAAGATGCTACAAAAAAGTCAAAATAGATTTGTGAGCAGAATCCAACTGTCTTTTGAAAAGACCTACTCTTGAACTAATCAGTAAGTAATTAGCTTCTTTTTGTTTTGTCCCAAATTACTGTTATTTGATTTGATTTGATTTGATTTGATTAAATCTAATTTGAACTTCTTGATTCCCACAAATTTTATCCAAGGGTCAGGATTAAAATGGTGCAAAATTTAAGGGGGTAGAGGAGCAAAAATTCAATAATCAAATAATATCTTAACTCAGTATTTTTAAAAATCAAAATTAATGACAAGAAAAATTCATGATAAACAAAATACTACATTTTAGATAGGGACAGGTCATTGTCATATAACACTGCTTTACTGCCATTGGAACAGCTCTTTCCAATCAGCCCTTAGTTCCTTTGAGTGGCTTGGGGAGCTAGGTCAGTAACCTGCTCCATCTTCTTCCACACACTGGAGGAAAAGTGAAAGCAGCAAAATGCAGGTTATCTCCAAGATTGCTCCTGGGATCTCCCACCACTCTGAAAAACCCAACATCTTCTTTGTGGCCTTTTTCAGCTCAACTTCTGGGACTTAGGATGGAAGTATTTCTGCATTGTTCTCTTGACTATCAAAGCCCAATGCTCTGGCTATCCCACTCCTGACCTAAATTTTCTTTTCTTCCCAAGACTATGTCTGCTCTGGTTCCATTACATAACTCTCCTGTGGCCCTAAAAGATTCAGGCCTTTTGGGCATCAACCTTCCTACTCTTGCCTCTATTTTGCAGGCTTTGAACTGATATCACTGCAAGACCCAAAAGCATGAAAGAAGACAGTGATTGGAAGTTAAGTTTGGGACATTCTGGAACATGACCTTGACTCTGCTATTTCCAGAAGCCAGTGGGTGCACATTCTTAAGCAGACAATGCCAAGAGCTAGTCACATCAGGAACTGCAATGACCTGCTGTGAGAATGCTGTTTACAGAGATTCTGATAAGGTAGAGGCATCAAGAAAATGCATTTTTCACCTGGTAGGGCCCAGTAAAAGCCAATAACTGGGTTTTTCTTGTTTGTTTGTTTGTTTTGGTTTTTTCTTTGTGTCTGTTTTGTTTATGTAGCTGCAAGAATCTCTAGGGCAAAGATATTTATTTTGTGATTTTTATGTAATTGTTTGCCTTAGTTGTTAATTCTTTGTATTTTATAACTGACTGTGCTTCCCACCACATTTTATTCCCATGGCAGGACTGTAATGAAGGTAGGCAGGTATTTATATTTCTGTTTATGGGTGAGGAGGCCCAGTTTCTTACACTTGGTGACACTTAGTGACATTAAGCCCAATGTTCAAGAGTATGAAAAGCAGCTACTCCTAAATATGTCCACATAGAGGGTTGCAGCAATTGAAGTACAGAGTAAATACAATCAAAAGGAAGCATCACTGGGGTGTTTGGGTGGCTCAGTCGGTTGAGTAACCGACTATTGATTTTGACTCAGGTCATGATCTCAGGGTTCTGGGATCGAGCCCCATATCAGGCTCTGCATTCAGTGGGGAGTCTGCTTGAGATAGTCTCCTTCCCTCTCCTTCTGCCCCTCCCCCCATTCTCTCTACTCTCTAAAATAAATAAGTAAAATCTTTATTAAAAAAAAAGGAAGCATCAACTTACTCACCTGTGATTTAATATCTGAGACAGAGAGAGGGAAAAGGTGAGCTACTTCCATAAAATGCTTCCATGTAAAAATACTTCAGGCCCCACACATCAATGGAATTTATCAATAATTCTCTAAACATTAATGTATTGAATTCTCAAATCAAAAAGCATAGAATGGCTTAATGGACAATAAAACCAGACCCAACTACACTGCCTACAAGAGACTCACGTGAGCTTTAAGGTCACACAGAGGCTCAAAGTGAAAGGATAGTAAAATATATTTCATGAAAGGGGTAACCAAAAGAGAGCAGGGGTAGCTATATTTATATCAGGCAAAATAGACTTTAAGCCAAAAAACAGTAACAAGAGACTAAGATAGTGATGTAATTTAAGGAGGTCAATTCATCAAGAAGATATAACAATCAAATATATATGCACCCAACAACAGAGCGCCTAAATATATTAAGCAAATACTAACAGCTCTAAAGGGAGAAAAAGACACAATATAGTAATAGTAGAAGTCAACAACCACTATCTACAATTGATAGATCATCCAGACAGAAAATCAACAAGGAAATGTTGGACTTGAATCATACATTGTTCCAAAGGGAACTAAGAGACATATTCAGAATATTCTATTCAACCACAGTAGCATTCACATTATTCTCAAATGCACATGGCACATTATCCAGTACAGAGCACATGTTGGGTCACAAAACAAAGCCTAGAAATTTTAAGAAGACTGTCAGTCTTTTCTGACCACAATGGTTAAAACTAGAAATCAATAACAGAAGTAAAACTGGAAAATTAAAAAAAATATATGCAGATTAAACAATATACCCCTGAATAATGAATGGTTCAAAGAACTTATCAAAAGAGAAATTAAGAAAAGTCCTAAATAAAAATAGAAGCATAAGGTAGGAATACTTATGGAATGTTAAAGACTCCAAATAGTCAAAGCAATCCTGAGAAAGAACAAAACTAATAGCAACACACTTCCTAGATTTCAAACTATACTACAAAGCTATAGTGATAAAAACAGTATAGTACTGGCATAAAAATGAAGAGACCAGTGGAACAGAATCAAGAGTCCAGAAATAAACCACACAGATACAGTTCAGTAATATTTGACAAGGGTGCCAAGAAACTCAATGTAGAAAAGAAAGTCTCTTCAATAAATGGTGCTGAGAAAGCTGTATAACCACATGCAGAAAAATGAAATTAAACCTCTACCTTATACCTCTCATAGAAATGAACTGAAGATAGATTAAAGACTTAAACATAAGACCTGAAACAATAAAACTCCTAGAAGAAAACACAGGAAAAGCACTCCTTGACATTGGCCTTGGCAGGGATTTCCTGGATATGACACCAAAACCATAAGCAACAAAAGCAAAAATAAATATGTGGAACTACATCAAACTTTTTAAAAAGCTGTTTCACAGCAAAAGAAACAATCAATAAAATGAAAAGACAACCTAAAAGAGGAAAGGAAATATCTGCAAATCATATATCTTTTAAGGCATTAATATCCAAAACATATAAAGAACCCATACTACTCAGTAGAAAAAAAAAAATCAAATAAATTGATTAAAAAATGGGCAAAGGACCTGAATAGACATTTTGCAAAGAAGACATATAAATGGCCAACAGGTACATGAAACATCACTGATCATCAGGTAACTGCCAATCAAAACCACAGTGAGATATCACCTCACACCTGTTATGTTTGTTATTATAGAAAAGATAAAAATAACAAATGTTGGCAAGGATTCAGAGAAAAAGGAACCCTTGTATACTGCTGGGAATGTAAATTGGTTCAGCCACTACTGAAAACAGTATGGAAGTTCCTCAAAATCTTAAAAATAGAACTATCATATGATCCAGCAATTCCACTTCTGGGTATTTATCCAAAGGATTTGAAATCATGATCTCAAAAAGGTATGTTCACTCCTATGTACATTGTAGCCTTATTCACAATAGCCAAAATATGTAAACAACCTAAGTGTCCATTAAGGAATGAATGTAAAAGAAAATGTGATATATCTATATTATTCAACCATGAAAAGCAGAAATTCCTGCCATTTGAGACAATCTGGATAAACCTTAAAGGCATTACACTAAATGAAATACATCAGAGAAAAATAAATCCTATATGATATCACTTATACATAGAATCTAAAAAAGCCAAACAGAGAAACAAGGAGCAGTTTGGGGTTTTGCATAGTAGAAATAGGGAAATATTAGTCAAGGGTACAAACTTCCAGTTATAATATTAATACATTCTGGAGATCTAATGTACAACATTTGGTTATAGCTAATAAACACCATATTATATACTTGAAAGTTGCTGAGAAAGTAAGTCTTCAAAATTCTCACCACAAAAAAGAAAGGGTAATTATATGGCGGGATGGAGGTGTTAACCAATGCTATGTGATAATCATTTTGCAATATCTGAATGTATCAAATCAACATGTTGCATGCCTTAAACTTACACAGTATTATATATCAATTATATCCTAATAACATTGGAGGGAAAAGATATTTCAGAGGGAAAAAGACATCAGCAACATGGCAGTGTAGGAAGCCCTGGACTCTCCTTTCCACTCACAAATTCACTGGTTCAGCTTCAATTCATGGATTAATTTTCTTTGTGATGAACCCTAAATTAAATGAAAGGCTCCTTTACTCTGGGAGAATGCAAAACCAGACTCACCAAAGCCAGTAGGGAGATTCAAGACACCCTCTCATCAGCAACCTTACCACAGTGCAGTGTCTTACAAGCAGGAAGAGATCATCTCGCTCGCTGCTTCACCCAGCAGAGAAGGATTTGCTTGGAAGTCCAACATGTGTACATTTTCAAGGGGGCTGCCCAAAGACCTGGAATCTGTATTGCCAGTTCTGGGAGCTCTGATGGGTCTGAACTGTCTAGATGTCCAGGGACTATAGGGGTGGCAGCTTGAGCTAGTAGTCATCAATGGTACTCCCTCTGCTCAACACCAAGTGAGTGGATAAATAATCCCAGTTCTCAGCTTCCCCCTTGGGAGGCAAAGACTTGATCCATTCATCCAGAGCCTGAAGGACCAAACAGAAATCATGAAGCTGACAATACACTAACAACTGAAAAATGCACCAGAGGGGTTCAATAACAGACTGGATCAAGCAAAAGGAATGATCAGTGAACTCAAAAAGAGATCACTGGAAATTATTAAGAACAGCAAACAAGATAAGAGAATGAGAAAGAGTAACTAAAGGGACTTATAGGGCACCATCAGTGAGACTAATATATGCATTATGAGAGTTCCAGAAAAAGAATAGAGAAGGAAAGGATCAGGAAGCATATTCAAAGAAATAATGGTTAAAGAACTTCCCAAGTCAGAAGAAGGAAATGGATATCTAGATCGAGAAAATCCAAAGAACCTCAAATAATGTGGGCCCAAAGAAATCCATAACAAGACACATTATAATAAAATTGTCAAAATTCAAAGACAAAGAGAGAATTTGACCGAAAAAAAAAAGTGACTTCTCACATACTAAGGAACCCCCATAAGGCTATGAGGGAATTTTTCAGCAGAAACCTTATAGTCCAGAAGGCAGTGGGATGATATTCAAAGCACTGAAAGAAAAAGCTGCCAACAAAGAATACTATATCAGGCAAAACGGCCCTTCAAAAATTAAAGGGAGATAAAATCATCCCAGACAAACAAAAGCTAAATGAGTTCATGACCACTAGACCTCCCTTCCACAAAATGCTAAAGATAGTACTGCCAGCATTATGGTGGCATAAGACATCCCTCCTTTTTGTGCCTCCCTTTTAATAAAAAATCCACATATATTTATTATACACCAGGTCTATTTCAGACACTCAAGGAAGAACAGAAGATGGAGAAAGATAGTTCCCAAGCTTTAAGAAATTAAGGATTTACATATAAACACATAAAACATGATATTAAAGGAGCTAATGGGCTTCAGAGTAAGGAAATACTGCAATGAAGCTTTAAAAAACTTTTAGCTGGGGTGCCTAGGTGGCTCACTAGGCTGTGCCTGTCTTCGGCTCAGGTCATGATCTCAGGGTTCTGGGATTGAGCTCCATGTAGGGCTCCCTGCTCAGCAGGGAGTCTGCTTGTCCCTTTCCTTCTGCCCTTCCCTCTGCTCATGCTCTCTCTCCCTCTCTCCCTCAAATAAATAAAATCTTTTTTAAAAAGTTTTTTAGCTGAATTATTTTAAATAATATTAAAGACAGATAGTGTCTACATATCAAAAATTGGGTTTTTTTTGTCTTTCCACAAATTTTATTGTGTTAAAATACAAAATAAAGTTTACCATCTTAACCATTTTTAAGTGTACAGGTTAGTGGTATTAAATACATTCATGTTGTGTAGCTGTCACTACCATCCATTCATAACTTTTCATCTTGTAAAACTGAAACTCTATACTTATTAAACAATAACTCTCCATTCCTCCTCCTCCCAAGTCCCTCGCAAATACCATTATACTTTCTACATCTATGATTTTGACTATGTTAGGTACCTCACAGAGTATTTGTGTTTTTGTGACTGGCTATTCCACTTAGCAAAATTGTCCTCAAGATTCATCCATGTGTATAATATTGCAAAATTTCTATCCTTTTTAATGTAGAATAAAATTCTATTGTTTGTTTGTATATACCACATTTTTCTTTTTCCATACATCTATTGATGGACACTTGTGTTGCTTCCAAATTTTAGCTATTCTCAATAATGCTGCTATGAACATGGGTGTACAAATATCTCTTCCAGACACTGCTTTCAATTCTTTTGGTTATAGTCTCAGAAGTAGGAATGCTGGATCATATAGTAATTCTATGTCTAATTTTAGAGGAACAATCATCTATTTTTCACAGCAGCTTGTGTCATTTTACATCCCACCAATAGTGCACAAGGGTTCTGATTTCTCTATATACTCACCCATCCTTGTTGGAGTTTTGTGTTGTTGTTGTTGTAGCCATCCTAATGAGTGTGAAACTGTGGTTTTGATTTACATTTCCCTAATGATTAGTAAAGGTGAGCTTCTTTATCTTATTTGGAGAAATGTCTATTCAAGTTCTTTGCCCATTTTTGAATTGGACTATTTGTTTCTTGTTGTTGAGTTTTAGGAGTTTTCCATATATTCTGGATATTAATTTCTTATCAGATACATGATTCATAAATATTTTCTCCCAATGAAACTATAAAACAGCCAGAAAGCAATTAATAAGATGGCCCCTTGTTTTGGGCCAGGTAACTCTGTTGTAGGAACTGTTTTGTGTATTGTAGAATGTTTAGCAGCATCCCTGACTTTTACCTTCTAGAAGCCAGTAACAGTCCTGCCCCAGTTGTAAAAACCAAAAATGTCTGCAGGCATTGTGTCTAGTAGGCAAAGGCCATGAATACTGCTGAAAGTACTACAATGCACAGAATGTACTACAATACACTATTCCCACCTCTCACAACAAAGAATTATCTGGCCTAAAATATCAATAATGTTGACATTGAGAAACCCTGATGTGATTGGTGGGTTTGTATGCACATTCCTTTAGGTGCTACACAACTTCATTTGGTGACAAATACTCCTAATAATGTATGTGACTTTACAACTAGTGAGACCTCCTACCTTTTAGAGGATAAACATCTCCACAAAATAAATGATGCTAAACCTTTAACATCATTTTATATTATACCTAAAGATTAAGTTTCTGCATATGCAAAAATAACACTGAAGAGCATACCATAGGAGCTAGACTTCTACAAAAACAAAATTTGCTAAGGAATTTAGAAAAGGACACACATTTTACCCCATAAGCAAATTTTGGTCAGAAACTAATAATTTAGCGGCACATAATGATTTGTGTTAGGTCTGTGAATAAGACTTTATTGGCTGTTGCCTATAAATCATATGTCATTCTTATCTTGGAAAGCTAATGCCTTCAGAATTCTATTAAGCCCAGGGCTCCTGGGTGGCTCAGTCGTTAAGCATCTGCCTTCGGCTCAGGTCAGGATCCCAGGGTCCTGGGATTGAGCTCTGCATCAGGCTCCCTGCTCCTCAGGAAGCCTGCTTCTCCCTCTCCTACTCCCGCTGCTTGTATTCCCTCTTGCTGTGTCTCTCTCTGTCAAATAAATAAATAAAATCTTTAAAAAAAAAAAAGAATTCTATTAAGCCCTACTCAAGACCTTTCTGGTTAACCAGTGTCCATGGCAGATCACAGATGACCTAGTCAAAGAATTTTAGTTAATTTGGATTGAAATACAGTTATGGTTGAGGAAAATTTTTCAGCTCCAAAACTTTCAATTTCCTTTTGCCCCCAAGCTCTGCAGGAGGCTCACAAAATGTGATTGTTTTTCAAAAATAAATACAAAACCTAATTGATAGTCAGGCCCAGACTTACCATGTCCTAAATGCATTAACACAAGTAATCACTAGGATTGGAGAGATATTTCTTCAAAATCAAGATGCTTTAGATATTATACTTATCTCCAAGAAATTTGTAATACTTTGGGAGAAGACTATTGTACTTAAGTATCTGTAGTTCTCACAGAGAGCTTTAAATCACTCAAAATCACTGCTAATACTAAAGAAACAATAAACAAGATAAATAACTTGGGGGATATGTAGTTGATATCCCACTATATGGATCTAAATTTATCTAACTAGAACTGAAATTTAGTTTCCTGATTTTACTTAGGGAAACACTGAATCATGGATCTGAAGTAATTTTCTGTTTCTCCTAATTTTACTGGCCATTTGTTTGTTTGCATCTCAATTACGTTTTAAATACTAATGTCACCATTATCTTGCCAGATAACATAACTATGATTCCTATAGAAAAGCAGAACAAAATTATAATATCATCAAAGTCTCTACCTCATCTCTTCCTTCAATTCCTGTCATTCATATAGATCTACATAATACTTAGGTAGGTACACAATACATATGACCTGGCTAAGGAAGACTTAAAGGGAGGACTGAGAATAAAACATTTTACTCTCTCAAAGAACATGAACTGTGTATGTTCAGGAAATTGTATATTTCAATGAAGCTAATGACCTACACATTTACAGGAAACTATCAAAGTGAACTAGACAGGTCATAAACTGAAGCACTCACTCATGAGCAAGCCCCTTTGAATAGACCCACACTTGAAATACACACAATTAGTTATTAGTTCTGCTTTGTTCTAGTAAAAACCTTGTTTCATTTAAGCCTAAACTAAACCCCACCACCACCAATTCTATATAATCTTCTGAGAAGCTGCATTTCCACTTGAGGTTTCTTCCTTTGCAAACAAGAATTCCATATAAATTAAGGTTTTTTTTTTTTTTTTCAGAATCAAGAAAATTTTATTTCCTTTTACACCAAGGGGCAAGACTTCACTCATTAACAAATTATATTTACATTTTGTCCTATAGAATTGAATAACAGAGCTTAGAATAACCAGAATTTAGGAACTAAGAAGAAAGTTTTGGTCATTACCTCCAATCAAATCTTTACACTGTTTGCTATGTATCCGACATCGTCCTCCATAACAGAAGGCATCACCTGAATCACAACTCTGTCCATCACGTGCATAAGTGTCAGGCACACAGTGTGAGGAAACCCCATTGCAATATTCAGGGAAATCGCATTCGTCCAAAGATTTCCTACACTGTATACCAAGTGGCTTTAGCTAGAAGGGAAAAAGGAATATAAGATTATGCAGCAATGATACTCAACTTTTCTTTCCCTTCACGCTTTAATTTTTCATTTTTTTTCTAAGTTGCTAAGAGCAAGGACAAAATTAAATCTTGTTAGCTACTTAAGCATTGCATAGAAATTTAAATAATTAAATTTACTGTGGATAAAAGAGTGGGTAAGAGAAGTGAGAAATTCAAAGATAAGTAGACTACCATAATTATAAAAAAAAAAGACAAAAACTAAACCTAAGCAATTAATATAAAAATCACTTCAAAAAATTACTTTCAACCCATCATGGCTATGCTTATGTGGACATCCTTTGGTTTCTCCATATGCTGTCCCTTCAAGCAGAAATCAGCAACCATTTACAAAATAATAAATACACATCATAAATGGAGATTTGTTAAGGTAATTTAAGGACACACAAGAAAAGGTTTATTTCACATATCCATTCCAAACAACTATAAAAAATAACTTCCCCAATTATACATCTCTGATCTCTTCAGTACCTACTCTAGCTAATTCCTTCCGGGATTTGCTTTCTGTATACCTGTCTTTGCCAACAAACTTCCAAATATCATCACTGCAAACACTTTCCTCAGCCTAAACCCCAATTCCTCATGGCTATCCTATGCAAATTAAGTCAAATTTGTTCTAGCTTTCAAAGGTCCTAGAGGCCCAACTTCTATAACATTCACCACTCCCCAAAATAGGTTTTCTGTATACATTTTTTCCATGTTGTCAACAAGTATTTGCTATATTTTACAATTCTGACACAAATTCTTCAAGTGATGGGTGGGAAGACAAACATAATACTTGAGTCACCCAAGCTTAAGTAGTTAACATTCAAATCAAAACCAATGATCAAAATTACTTCTAAAGGAAAATACATATAAGTATAATGAAAAAGTATTAATATCAGTTTCTTTAAAATATGCTTCCTTTTATAAATATGTATAAATGGCAATATTACATTCATTCTAATTTCTTCTATTGTTTCGACTATTGTTTGTAGCAGTTTAAGGGTCACAGAAAATACGAAGTGTAAGTACAGAGATTTCCCATATAACCCTTGGCCACACATACAAAGCCTCCTCTCTTATCAACATCTCCACCTGGAGTGGTACATTTGTTACAACTGATGAACTTACATGATACATCATAATAAGTCAAAGTCCATAGTTTACATGAAAGTTCTTTCTCATACATTTCATGGGCTTAAACATATGTATAAGGGCATGTTTCTATTGTTATGGTATCATACTGAGTATTTTCACTGCCCTAAAAATCCTTCATGTTCTGCTTATTCATCTCCCCTTCAGTTCCTGGCAACCACTGACCTTTTTACAGTCCTTTTCCAGAATGTCATATATTTGAAATCAGTGTGTAACCTTTTCAGATTGGATTCTTTCACCCAACTTCTTTTTCAATACTTATAAATACCCAGTTCCTCAAATGCTCTTTGAATGAAGTTTTATCATCCTACTTGCTCCTCTATTAAGAGGTGTTCATGTTTCTTTACTTGGTTCCCTAATTCCAAAGTGGCCCTAAAGCTTAAAAATGGATGATTCCCTTTTACTGAGTGTTTTCTCCTAAAATCTTTTTGTGTGTGTTTTTTATTTTATTTGTAATTCATTTTTATTCTTGCCAAGACTGTCAGTCTGTACATGCAAGGTGCAATTCACTGTCAGGACTATGTTCCTTTACACAACTAAATAAGGAATGGGTGGGTTAATTTATTGCCTCTGACCACCACACCAGCCTCATCTGAGTACCCCCACAACTAGCCACCCCCAGCACACTCACACCCTGTAGCCAGAACCCCAAATTCCCCAGCAGATGGCACACATGAGCCTCCAACAAATGGGCACAATCCTGCAGACAACACGGATATCAACAGCTGGCTTGACTCTGCTGAATTGCACAACCTTGAACACTTTAGGGCACTGCCTCAGGGAAAATTTATGAGAGGCTCTCCATAGCCAGACTGGCTTTCTGGAATTGAGAGAAGGTGTACAGTCCTAATCTCCGTGCCATTCCCCGCCCCCCCCAAGAGGTGTGGAACAACCCCAGAAGAGGAGTGGAACAAGCACACCCATAAAAAAGGTCTGAGAGATACCCAAAACTCAAGCTGGGCTGACTGGTGACTGGCTTCTTTCTCTCTCAAGGCCAGTTAGTAAACATTGGAAGAGATAGCTCTTCTTCAAATGTGAAGGCAAAAACATAAAGAATCAAGGCAACATGATGCCAATAAAGGAATAAAATTGAGCTCTTGTGGAAGACAAATGAAAGAAATGGAAATGTACAAAGTGTCTGACAAAAAATTAAAAATAATCACCTTAAGCTCAGACAAGAGAGCACAGACAAATAAACAAAATCAGGAAAATGATAGATGAACAAAATGAGAAGTTTCACAAAGAAATTATTTAAAACAAAAGAACCAAAGAGAAATTCTAATCTGAAGAATACAATGACTGAACCGAAAAATTCCATTGAAAAGCTTCAAGGGCACAGTTGATCAAGCAGAAGAAACAGTGAACTCAAGGGCAATTATTTAAAATTATCCAGTTAGAAGAATAAAAAGAAAAAGATTAAAGAAAGCTTATGGTACTTACAGGACACATCAAAAGAAATAACATATGTGCTATGGGAGTCCCAGAAAAAGCAGTGAGAGAAATGGGCAGAAAGTTTATTTAAAGATATAATGACAATTTGCCAAATCTAGAGAGGAAAATGTATATAAAGCTAAAAGAATTCTTCAAAAGACACATTACAAATAAATTGTCAAAAGTCAGTGACAGAGAATTTTGAAAGTAGTAAGAGAAAAGCAACTCATCACATACAAGAGAAACCATATAGGACTATAAGCAGATTACTCAGCAGAAACCTTGCAGGACAGGAGAAAATGGGATAATATTTTCAAAGTGCTGAAAAAAAACAACTACTAACCAAGAATACTATATCCAGGCATGCCTGGGCAGCTCAGTCAGTTAGGCGTCCAACTCTTGATTTCAGCTCAGGTCATGATCTCAAGGGTCATGAGATGGAGCCCTGTGTCAGGCTCCGAGGTCAGCGGGGAATCTGCTTGAGATTCTCTCTCTCTCTCTCTCTCTCTCTCTCTCTTCTGCTGTCCCTCCCCCACCACATGTGCGTGCACATGCTCTCTCTCTCTCTCTCAAATAAATGAAATAAATCTTTAAAAAAAGAAAAGAATACTATATCCAATAAAGCTATCATTCAGTAATGAAAAAGAGATGAGACTTTCCCAGATAAACAAATCTAAAGGAGTTCATCATCACTATACATGTCTTACAAAAAATGCTAAAGAGAGTTCTTCAAGTAGAAATGAAAAAATTCTAATTCACAATATGAAAACACAAAAGTATAAAAATCACTGGTAAAAGTAAGTTATAGTTGGGCGCCTGGGTGGCTCAGTCGGTTGAGCGACTGCCTTTGGCTCAGGTCATGATCCCAGGGTCCTGGGATCGAGTCCCACATCGGGCTCCCTGCTCTGCGGGGAGCCTGCTTCTCCCTCTCCCACTCCCCCTGCTTGTGTTCCCTCTCTCGCTGTGTCTCTCTCTCTCAAATAAATAAATAAAATCTTTAAAAAAAAAAAAGTAAGTTATAGTTAAATTCAGAATACTCCCACTACTGTAATAGTTGGTGCATAAATCACTTTTAACTCTAGTATAAAAATTAAAAGATAAAAGTATTAAAAATAACTATAGCTATAATAATTTGTTCATGGATATGCAATATAAAAGGATGTATATATGACATCAATAGCATAAAATGGGAGGGGATTTTTTTGTATGAGATCAAAGTTAGTTGTTATCACCTTAAAATAGACTGTTATAACTATAAAATGTCTTGTGTAAGCCTTGTGGTAATCACATACAGATACACACACACACAAATACCTGTAGTGAATATACAAAATATAAAGAAAATTAAAGCATACCACCACAGAAAAATCATCAAATCACAAAGTAAGACATTAAAAGAGGAAAAACAGGATAAAAACAACAAAACAAACAAAAAACAATTAATATGGCAATAGCAAATCCTCCCTTATCTATAATTACTTTAAAAGTAAATGAATCATAACCAAAAGACACAGAGTAAGCAGATTAATTAAAAACAAGATCAAACTATATGCTACATACAAGAGACCCACTTAAGTCTTTAGGACACACAAACTGAAAGTGAAGAGATAGAAAAAATAGCTCGAGCAAATGGCAATCATACAGAGCAGGGAGGGCTACATTTATGTCATACAAAATAGACTTTAAGTCAAAAATGGTCACAAGAGATAGAGAAAGTTATTATATAACGATAAAGAGGTCAACTCATTAAGACGATATAACAATTGCAAATATATATGCACCCAACATCAGAATACCTAAATATACAAATATTGACAGAATTAAAGAGAGTAGGTGACTTCATCACTCTACTTTCAGTATTGGCTAGATCATCCAAAAAGAAAAATCTATACCAGAACAGTGGGCTTGAAGTGGGCATAGACCTAATGGACCTAACAAACACATACAGAATGTTCCATCCAACAGCAGCAGAATACAAATTCTCCTCAAGCACACAAGGAACGTTCTCCAAGGTAGATCATAGGTTAGGCAAAAAAAAACAAGTCTTAACAAATTTAAGAAGACCGAAATTATATCAAGAATTTTTTCTAATCATAATGATGTTAAACTGGAAATCAATAGTGAAAATTCACAAATATGTGGAAATTAAACAACACACTCCTGAACAATGTATTAAAGTAGAAATCAAAGGGAATCAAAAAAATATCTCAAGACAAATGAAAAATTGAAATCTAACAATTAAAAAATTAAGGAATGCATTAAATGCAATTCTGAAAGGAACATTTATAGTGACAAACACCTACAATAAAAAGAAGGAAGATCTTAACATCTCAAGGAACTAGAAAAAGAACAAACTAAGCTCAAAGTTACCAGAAGAAAAGAAATAAAGTTTAAACAGAAATAAATAAAATAGAGATGAGAAAAACAATAGAAAACATCAGTGAAATGAGCTGGTTTTTGCAAAGATAAAATTGATAAACCTTTTGCTAAACTAAGAAAAAACAGAGAAGACTCAAAGAAATTATAAATGAAAGAGGTGACATTACAACAGATATCACAGAAATGCAAAAGATCATAAGAGACTACTATATATATATATATATATAAAATCATATAACTTAGAAGGGATTCCTAGAAACGACCTATCAATTGAATCATGAAAAAAAAATAGAAAAATCTAAACAAACCAATAATGAGTAAAGAGATCAAATTAGTTATCAGTTAAAAACCTCCCAACATAGAAAATCCCAGGATCAGATGGCTTCACAGATGAATGCTACCAAACACTTAAGGA
Organism: Mirounga angustirostris; assembly: GCF_029215605.1. Lineage (NCBI taxonomy): Eukaryota > Metazoa > Chordata > Mammalia > Carnivora > Phocidae > Mirounga > Mirounga angustirostris. Next base: position 166,637,295 of record NW_026991710.1, read on the forward strand.
ATACTTAATGCTAATCCTTTTCAATCTCTTCCAAAAAACTGAATAGGAAGAAAAACTTCCAAACTCATTTTATGAGGTCAGAATTATCCTAATACCACAGTCAGACCAAAGTACCAGAAGAAAAGAAAACTATATGCTAATGTAATTTTGACCTGATGAACAGGCCTGATGAACATAAATACAATAATTCTCAATAAAATACTAGCAAACCAATTTCAACAGCACATTAAAAGGATCATTCATCATGATCAATTAAGATTTATCACTAAATTCAAGGATGTTTGAACATATGCAATTTAATAAATGTGATACATCACATTAACAAAGTGAAGGATTAAAAATAATAAAAAAATAATATGATGGCTAATTGAATTTAATATGTTGGCTAATTGAATTTAAATTTTAAAAAATGATCATCTCACTAGATGCAGAAAAAAAAAATTTGACATAATTCAATGTATTTTCATGATTAAAAACTATCAACAACTTAGAAGGAATGTACCTCAACATAATAAGGGCCATATATGACAAGCCCTTAGCTAAGACAAGGGTGCCCTCTCTCACAACTCTTATTCAACTTAGTACTGGAAGTCCAAGCCAGAACAATTAGGCAAGAAAAAGAAAAGGCATCCAAATAGGAAAAGAAGCAGTCAGGTTGTCTCTGCAGATGATATTATCCTATATATAGGAAACTCTAAAGACTCTACCAAAAAACTATTAAAAATAATAAGTGAATTCAGTAAAGTTGCAAGAGAATTCAGTAAAGTTGCAAGATACAAAATAAAAATATAAAAATCAGTTGTGTATCTTCATACTAAAAATGTGCTATCTACAAAAGAAATTAAGGAAAAAAATCCCATTTACAACATCAGCAAAAAGAATAAAATTCTTAGGAATAAATTTAATCAAGGAGTTATAAGACCTGGATACTGAAAAATATAAAACACTGATGAAAAATTCATGAGGACACAAATAAATGGAAAGATATCCTTTGCTGATTTTGCTTTGTATTTTTTTGCTGCAGTAAAGCATAGTGATGAGTATGCTCTATGCTGAATGCTATGAGTCCTCCTACTGAGTCATTAAACCTGGGGATAGGGGGTGCCTGGGTGGCTCAGATGGTTACGCATCTATCTGCCTTCAGTTCAAGTCATGATCGAGTCCTAGGATCAGTTCCCTGCTCAGTGGGGAGTCAGCTTCTCCCTCTGCCTCTCCCCCCTGCTCATGCTCTCTCTCTCAAATGAATAAATAAAATCTTATAAACAAACAAACAAACCTGGGGATAGTACTGGGGACCTCTGACAAAGAGGAGAATTGCTGCCTTAACAATACGGTTTTCCAGTCCCTTCACATGGAACATTTTACCATTTATTTAGATGTTCTTTTTTCTCAGCAATGTTTTGTTAAGTGTATATGTTTTACATTTCTTTTATTAAATGTGTTCCAAAGTACTTTTCGATGACATTATGAATGAAATTGTTTTCCTAATTTCATTTTCGGATTGTTCACTTCTATTATATAGAAATACAGGTCATATTTGTATCCTGTGACTAACTCATTTATTTCAAAGGTATTTTTGGTATCCTGTGACTTTGATTAACTCATTTATGTAAAAGGTATTTTTAGTAGATTCTTTAGGATTATTTACATACAGGATCATGTCATCTGCAAATAAGGAGAGTTAGTTGTACTTTCTACCCTTCCAAATTTGATGCCTTTACTTCTTCTTCTTACTTAATTGTACTTTTTAGAATCTCTAGTACAATGTTTAATAGAAGTGATGAGAACCTACCTCCTTGCTTTGTTTCTGACTTTAGGGGGAAAGGACTCAGACTGTCATCATTAGTATGTTAGCTCTAGATTTTTTATAGATGCTCTCCATCAGGTTATGATCCTTCCTATTTCTAATTTGTTAGTAATTTTATAATGAGTGGGTCCTTTTTCTGCATCTTTTGAGATTATCATGTGTTTTCCTTCATCTGATTAATATGGTGTGTTATATTAATTAAACCAACCTTATATTACTGAGATAAATCCCTCTTGGTCATGGTAGATTATCCTTTTCACGTGTTTCTGGATTCTGCATGTAACTTTTTTAGAATTTTTGTAACCATATTAATAAGGTATAGTTTTTCTCTAGTTTTCTTGTGATGTCTTTGGCATTCAGGTGATACTATCCTCATAGAATGAGTTTAAAGGGTTTTTTTTCTCATATTTTCTGAAAGAGATTGTGGAATATTGGTGTTTCTTTTTTAAATGTTTGATAGAATTCAACAATAAAGCCATCTAGACCTGAGCTTTTCTTTATGGAAAGATTTTAAGTTACTAATTCAATTTCTTTACTTGTCCATTCAGATTTTCCATTTTTTCTTAAGTCATTTTTGGTAATTTGTGTCTTCCTATTTTATCTAAGTTGTCTGATTTGCTGGATATGGTAGTTTAGCAGATTTCCTTATAATTCTTTTAAATTATGTAAGGTCAGTATTGATTCTCCCCTTTCATTTCTGTAAAACCTCTCTTTCTTAGTCTAGGTAAAGTTTATCCATTTTTATTGATTTTTTTAAAGAACAAATTTTGGTTCCTCTGATTTCCTCTCAACCTTTATTTTTTTCCTTATATTTGCCTTGGATTTAATTTGTTCTTCTGTTTATAGACTTTTAAGGTACAAGCCTAGATTATTGATTTATTTCTTATTTTCTAATATAGGTATCTACAAGTAAAAATTTCCCTCTAAACACTGCTTTGCCTTCTTTATGCCATGTTTTGTTTTTTAGTTTTCACTCAGTTCAAAATATTTCTAAACTTCTTGTGATTTCTTCTTTGACACATTATTGATAAATGTGTTATTTAATTTCTAATATTTGTAGATTTATTAATTTCCTTCATTTGTTGATTTTTAATTTTATTTTAGGATATCGGAGAATATACTTTATATGATTTCAGTCTTTTAAAATATACTAAGACTAATTTTGTACCCTAGCATATGGTCCATCCTCAAAGATATTCCATGCATGCTTATAAATACTGTATATTCTGCTGTTGCTGGGTGGAATGTTCATTAATGTCAATTTGGTTAAGTTGTTTGACAGTGTGGTAGAAGTATTCTATATCAATGATGATTTTTAGTCTGGTTGTAGGAAACCATGAGCCAGAAGACCCAGGAAAGCTACACTCAGATTCCTGACCCACAGAAACTGTGAGGGGAAATGTGAATTTTAATTTAGGGGGTAATATATTATGCAATAATAGTAATATATAACATTGCTTTATAGAATCTGATTCTTGCCTGCCACCCTGTCTGTCATAGTATGGGTTCCCCAAAAATCAGAGCTTGAAGCAAAACTTATATCCTAATGCTTCATTAAGGTTTGGGAGCTTGGGGAGATCAAAGCAAAACAAATACAAGATGGTTGGTGCATTAATAAGCTGGCCAAAGTTTTACCAAAGATATGTAGTTGCTGTCTCCAGAAAGAGCATATGAAACATTGCATTTCAAGCAATCTGTCATTTGGATTGAGCAGAAAACCATGGCCAAGCATATCTGGGTAGTCACATAGACTCAGTCCAGGAGACCATGTACTATAGCAAATAAGGTGGTAAACTAACCGTATTGTATGTGAATTCTTCATTTTTACAAAGGTATTTACCAGAGGTTTTTTTTTAATTGTCTTTAAAACAGAAGCCAGTTTGTAAAATGTCTGATTTGTCAACCATGTTCTAGAAAAATGTATAATAATTACCTTACCTACTATGGTTTGAATTGGCATTTATAACAAAGAAGCCATATTTTGGAAATGAATGTTCATTAGGCACTTTTGTCTTTTAATCAGTAGCAATGAGCAGAAAAGCATGGCTGAACAATTCTGAAAAGTCACAAAAACTAGGTCCCTACACTATTTCTTTCTCTATCAGTCATTAAATTGTAAGAACATAAGAAGCCATTTTTCTTTATGTTCATTTTTCTTTATTAATTTCCCGTTCTCAGAATCTTTTTATTACTTGTCTTTTGTTTGAATCATGTATACCAATACTTCTACTTGTCACTGAGGTATTAGATCAAATGTCATCCCTTAAAGAGCTATTCCTTGTTTACCCTGACTAAAATACACACTCACTCAGTCTTTATTCTTTTGCCCTATTTTATTTTTATTTTTTTTAAGACTTTATTTATTTGACAGAAAGAGAGAGAGAGAACAGCAGGGGGAGCAGTAGAGGGAGAGGGACAAGCAGAAGCAGGCTCTCCACTGAACAGGGAGCCCAACGCTGGGCTTGATCCCAGGACTCTGAGATTATGACCTGAGCTGAAGGCAGACTCAACCACCTGAGGCACCCAGGCACCCCAGCCCTATTTTATTTTTAAATCACATATCACTATCTGAAATTATCTTTTAAATATTTGTTTGTTTAAAGATTAATCCTCTGTAATACCCCTCAGGATGGGATAAAATATTTTCTGAATTAGTGAGTGGATAAACAATTTCAAGCTGCAAATAAACTGTAAATGAGTATCTGTTTCTAATGTCAACCTTTTATTTCATCCAAATTTCACTGAGTTTTTATTTGTATATTTTGGTTATTGTTTTCTCCACACGTTGCTGTACATTAGTTTTAAGGATATGAGTAAAGTAGAGTGATGTCTACCTGCCACATTAAACTGAATTACATCAATTTTCTTTGATATTAAGAAAACTTAAAGATAGGACTGTGTTTTCAGTCCTATCTTTCTTTTTCTCTATTTTTCCTTCTGCTCTAATCCTTATATTTGACCCTATCTTCTTAATATTTGTCTTCCAACTCTATGACTAGTTTGAGGGACAGAAATTTGGGTATCCACTAAGATTAGCATTGATTTCATGCTTAAATTGCAAATTTAGTTTATCTGTAATCATTGCTTATTTCATACACCATTAACTTTATTGTGTTCAGTTCCCTTCTTATGACATTGTCTTAATTCAAAGAGGTCAACCCTTGTAATTTTTTGAGAATGACAGTTTCCTGAAATTGCTTCTGGATCCTACAACTTAATTTTAACAGCACATCCAAAGAACGATGTCACAAGATGGCAAAATAAGAATCCCCTACTCATATTTTCCCTCAGCAACAATACTTAACAGCAGTCCACAGACAAAAGTGCCTTCAGCAAAGCTCTGGGATCCAAGTAGGAGACACTGAAACCCAGGTGAACTCTAGGACTGAGGAAAGCTAAATTGAAAAGGCAGGCCCTCACCCAGGCAGCTACTTCCTGACCCAACTAAAGACCCAGAAATAGCTCCATACCCAAGGACTTGTCTCAGCCCCATGTGGCAATGATCCTGCTATAAGCATCACATGCCAAGGAACCCAGGAGGAGTCACATCTACCCATGCATGAGTAAGAGGCACAAGGACCTTAGTTCCAGATGTAGACCCTGAAATGGCCCATGAATCAGCTGTGGTCCAGGAGTACCACCCTGACCACAAAGAGACTGACCCAGTGATCTGGCAAGAGCCCTCCTAGGAACTTAGTGGGAGTCACACCCATCCACACAATGGGTAACAGGATGCTGTCAAAACATCCAGTTGTGGGCCCTGAAGCAGATCTTTGTCCTACTGTCACCCTACAGAATAAGGTACTTGAGGCAATCCCATATAGGAACCAAACAGGATCCATACCCACCCAAGCTCCAGGTACAAGCCCAACAACCACAGATCCCACTACAGACTCAGCAAAAGCCTTGTAAACTGGCTCTAAACCCAGCAACTGCCAATTCTGGAGGTAATCCCATCAGCCTAGGAATTGATAGATCTTAATCTGCAGAAACCACTCTGTAGAGACTAGAAGAGGTGTTTGCTCTTTTAAATGCCCAGATACCAATCAAAGGCTACATGGATCACAAAGAATCAGGCAACTATGACACCATGAAAGCAAACAAATAAAGCTAGAGTAACCAATCACAAAAAATGGAGATCTATGAATTGCCTCACAAAAATTCAAAATAATCATCTTAAAGAAACTCAGTGAAATGCAAGAGAACACATATAGACAACTGAACAAAATCAGGAAAACATGTAAGAACAAAATGAAGTAATAAAGAAATAAAAACCATCAAAAAGAACCAAAGAGAAATCCTAAAGTTGAATAAAACAATAACAGAAATGAGAAATTCAATAAAGGGCTTCAACATCAGAATCAATCATTCAAAATAAATACTAAGTGAACTGGAATACTGTTGATTTGAAATTAGCTAGTTACATGAACAAAAAGAAAAAAGAGTGAAGAAAGCCTACATGAATTATGGGACATCGTTAAGCAAATTAAATTCATATTATGAGATCCCTGAAGAAGAAAACAAGAGAGAAAGGAGTAGAAAGATTTAAAGAATAATAGATAAAAAATTTCCCAAATTTTGGAAGAAGTATAGACAAACAGGAACAGAAAGCTAAAATGACTTCAAGCAAGAACAACCTAAGATTGACCAGGACAAATTATAATCAAAATGTTAAAAGTCAAAGGAAAACTTTTGAAACAAAAATTGAAGATAAAAATTACTCATTACATATAAGGGAATCCACATACGGTTATCAGCAGATTTCTGTGCAAAAAATTTGTAAGCCAGGAGAGAGTGAGATGATAAATTTAAAATGCTGAAAGAAAAAAAAAACTGTTGGATAAGAAAACTATTCATCGCAAAACGGTCCTTCAGAAAATAAGGAGATTTAAAGACATTCCCAGATAAATAAAAGCTAAGTGAGTTCAACACCTCTAGATCCGTCTTATACTACAGGGAAGATACGTTGGTTAGATTACTCCTTTCTGCCCGTGGACGCCGCCGAGTAGGCATCGTTAAAGTCTCCCCTCCCACCACTGTCCCATGTCTAAGTTAGAGTGTCCCAAAGAGCCTGAACAGCTGCGGAAGCTCTTCATCGGAGGTTTTAGCTTTGAAACAACCGATAAGAGTCTGAGGAGCCATTTTGAGCAATGGGGAATGCTTACAGACTGTGTGGTAATGAGAGATCCAAACACCAAGGGCTCCAGAGGCTTTGGGTTTGTCACATATGCCACTGTGGAGGAGGTGGATGCAGCCATGAATGCAAGGCCACACAAGGTGGATGGAAGAGTTGTGGAACCAAAGAGGGCTGTCTCAAGAGAAGATGCTCAAAGACCTGGTGTCCACTTAACTGTGAAAAAGATTTTTGTTGGTGGCATTAAAGAAGACACTGAAGAACATCATCTAAGAGATTATTTTGAACAGTATGGGAAAATTGAAGTGATCAAGACCATGACTGACCGAGGCAGTGGCAAAAGAGAGGTTTTGCTTTTGAACATTTGATGACCATGACTCTGTAGACAAGATTGTCATTCAAAAATACCATACTGTGAATGGCCACAACTGTGAAGTAAGGAAAGCCCTATCTAAGCAAGAGATGGCTAGTGCTTCATCTAGCCAAAGAGGTCGAAGTGGTTCTGGAAACTTTGGTGGTGGTCATGGAGGTGGTTTTGGTGGGAATGACAATTTTGGTCATGGAGGGAACTTCAGTGGTCAAGGTGGCTTTGGTGGCAGTCGAGATGATAGTGGATATGGTGGCAGTGGGGATGGCTATAACGGATTTGGTAATGATAGAAGCAACTTTGGAGGTGGCGGAAGCTATAATGATTTTGGCAATTACAACAATCAATCCTCAAATTTTGGACCCATGAAAGGAGGAAATTTTGGAGGCAGAAGCTCTGGCCCCTATAGTGGTGGAGGCCAATACTTTGCCAAACCACAAAACCAAGGTGGCTATGGTGGTTCCAGCAGCAGCAGCAGCTACAGCAGTGGCAGAAGGTTTTAATTATTGCCAGGAAACAAAGCTTAGCAGAAGAGGAGAGCCAGAGAAGTGACAGGGAAGCTGCAGGTTACAACAGATTTGTGAACTTGGCCAAGCACAGTGGTGGCAGGGCCTAGCTGCTACAAAGAAGACATGTTTTAGACAATACTCATGTGTATGGGCAAAAAACTCAAGGACTGTATTTGTGACTAATTGTATAATAGGTTATTTTAGTTTCTGTTCTGTGGAAAGTGTAAAGCATCCCAACAAAGGATTTTAATGTAGTTTTTTTTTTTTTTTTGCACCCATGCTGTTGATTGCTAAATGTAATAGTCTGATCATGACGCTGAATAAATGTGCCTTTTTAAAAATGTGCTGTGTAAAGTTAGTCCACTCTGAAGCCATCTTGGTATACTACCCCAACAGTATGAAGTTAGAATTCCTTCAGGGTGATACCAGGTTCCATTCGAAATTGATTTGCAACCTGCTTGGGCACAGAAGCCATTGTCTCCACAAACCTTGGTGTAGCTGAACTGACAGTTAATGTGTTGTGACCTGGAGTTTACCATTAAAAGGGTCACTCAAGCAAAGTCCTGGAGTTTAGTTGGTTATTAATATGATTGTTGGCACATCCTATGCAATATAGCTAAATTGTATTATGGTATCAGATAAAATTATAGATGGGATTAAAGCTTGTGTATCATCCAAAAAAAAAAAATACTACAGGGAGTTCATCAAATTCAATGAAAGGACACTAACTCATGAAAATATTTAAAGTACAAAACTCACTGGTAAATGTAAATATATACTCAAATTCAGAATACTCTAATACTGTAATGGTGGCAAAATACATTTATCTCTAGTACAAAAGTTAAAAGAAAATAGTCTTATAAAGTAAATATTGTTACAATGATTTGTTAAAAGATGCACAACATAAAAAGATGCAAAGTGTGATATTAATAGAACAAAATGTGGGGGAATTAAATAAGAATTAAAAATGTAGAGCTTTAGTATGTGACTGAAGATAAGTTATTATCAGCTTAAAATAGACTATTATGTGATGGGGATTAAGGATTGCACTTGTGATGAGCACCAGGTGTTGTAAGGAAGCATTGAATCACTATGTTGTATGCCTGAAACTAACATTACACTTTATGTTAACTAACTGGGAATTTAATTAAAAACTTAAAAAAAATAAAAATACCTTACAATCCAACAATTGCACTATACTGGGTATTTACCCCAAGAATATAAAAACACTAATTCAAAGGGATACATGCACCCCTATGTTTATAGCAGCATTATTTACAATAGCCAAATTAAGGAAGCAGCCCAAGTGTCCATCGATAGATGAGTGGATAAAAAAGATGTGGCATATATATATATGCAATAGAATATTAGTCAGCCATAAAAAAAATGAAATCTTGTCATTGCAATGACAAGGATGGAGCTAGAGTATAATGCTAAGCAAAATAAGTCAGATAGAGAAAGATAAATACCATATGATTTCACTCATATGTGGACTTTAAGAAATAAAACAAGCAAAGGTAAAAAAAAAATGAAAGAAAGAAGGGAGAGAATCAAATCAAGAAATAGACTTTTAATTATGAAGAACAAACTGATGGTTACCAGAGGGGAGTTGGGTGGGGCGATGGGTTAAATATGTGATGGAAATTAAGGAATGCACTTACTGTGATGACCACAGGCTGATGTATGGAACTATCAGAATACTGAATTATTACATTGTATACCTAAAATTAATATAACACTGTATGTTAACTAAATGGAATTAAAATAAAAACTTAAAAAATAGACTATTATATCTATAAAATGTTTTATGTAAGCCTTATCCAATCACAAAGAAGAAACCTACAGTAGACACACAAAAGGTAAAGAGAAACAAATTAAAGCACATCACTACAAAAAATAAATCACAAAGGAAGACAGCAAGAGGGGATTAAAGGGAAAAAAAGAACTAAAACAAACAAACAAACAAAAAAACCAGAAAATGATTAACAAAATGGCAATAGAAAGTTCTTAACTATCAATAATTACTTTAAATGTAAATGGATTTTCTCTAACCAAAAGACACAGAGTGGAAAATGGATAAAAAGCAAAATCTAACAATAAACTGGCTACAAGAGACTCAATTTACGTTTAAGGACATTCATAGGCTGAAAATAAAGGGAAGTAAAAAATATATTCCATGCAAATGGTAACCAAAAGACATCAGGGTTTGCTATACTTAAATCAGATAAAATAGACTTCCAATCAAATCTCACACACACACACACACACACACACACACACACACGAAGAAAGTGAAGAGAATATAACACTTGTAACTATATATGCACCAAATATTGGAGTGCCTAAAATTTTAACTAAATATTGACAGACTGAAGGGATAAATAGCAATTCAGTAATAGTAGAGGACTTCAATACCCTACCATTAACATTGGATAGATCAATCAGAAAGAAAATTAGGAAGAAAATAGCAGGCCTGAATAAAACTATAGAACAAATGGACCTTAAAGACATATATAGAACATTATGTCCAACAGAACAAAATACACATTCTTCTCAAGCACACATGGAACATTCTCCAGGATAAAACATATGTTGGTCCACAAAGCAAGTCTTATGAAATTTAAAGGAATTGAAATAATATCTCATATCTTTTCCACACACAATGGTATGAAACCTCAGGGAAAAAACTGAAAATTTCACAAAATATGCAATTTAACACCATACTCCTGAAAAACCAATGGACCAAAGAAGAAAAAAAAGGAAATCAGATAAGTATCTTAAAATAAATAAAAATAAAAAAACAACATACCAAAACATAGGGACATAGGAAAAGCAGTTCTAAGAGGTAGGTTTACAGCAATAAATGCCTACATTAAAAAAATCTCAAATAACCTAACTTTATCCCTAAAGGAATTAAAAAAGGAAAACAAACTAAGCCCCAACTTAGTAGAAAGAAAGAAATAACAAAGATCAGAGCAGAAATAAATGAAATAGAGACCAGACAAATAATAGGGGCAAAAATCAATTAAACCAAGGGTTGAGTTTTGAGAAGATAAACAAAATGGCAAACCTTTAGCTAGACTAACCAAGAAAAAGAGACAGGACTAAATAAAATAAAATTATGGAAGAAAGAGGAGACACTAAAATTGATACCATAGAAATACGAAGTATCATAAAAGGCTACTATAACAATTATCCACCTACAAACTGCATAACCCTTTAGAAGAAATGGCTAAATTCCTAGAAACAGACAACCTAGCAAGACTGAATCATGAAGAAATGGAAAACCTGAACAAACCAAACACAAGAGACTGAATTTGTTATCAAAGCTTCTAACAAAGACCAGAAGTAGATGGTTTCACAGGTGAATTCTATGAAATATTTAAAGAATTAATGCTAATCTTTTTCAACTCTCCCAAAAATTAAAAAGGAGGGAACACTCCCAAACTCATTTTACAATGCCCGCTTTACCCTGATGCCAAAGACAAATAAGGGAAGAAACAAGAAGAGACATTTACAGGCCAATATCCCTGATGAATATAGATGCAAACATTCTCAACAAAATACTAACACACCAAATTCAACAACCCATTAAAAGTATCATATACCATGATCAAGTGAGATTTATGCCTGGATGGAAGGATGATTCAACACACAGGAATCAATAAACATAATATACCCCATTAATATAATTAGGGGCAAAATTCATGCAATCCTCTAAAGTGGCAGAAAAGACATCTGACAAAATTTGACACACTTTTATGACAAAAGCTCTCAACAGTTTGTGTATAGAATAAACATATATCAATATAATAAAAGCTATATATGACAAGCCTGAACAAACAATTTTCAATAGTGGAAAGCTGAAATCTTTACCTGTCAGATCAAAAACAAAGTTGTCCATTCTTACCACTCCTGTGTAACATAGTACTAGAAGTCCTAGCCAGAGCAATTAGGCAAGAGAAAAGAATTAAAAGGCATCCAAATCAGAAAGGAATAAATAAAACTGTGGGGGAAATGGAAAGATGTTGGCCAAGGATACAAATTGTCAGCCATAAAATGAATCAGTGTGGGGATCTCATGTACAGCATGATGACTAAAGTTAATAATATACTGTATACTTGAAAGTTTCTTACTGAATGTTGAATGTTCTTGCTATGTAATGAGGTGTATGCGTTAACCTTATTGTAATCATTTCACAATATATACTTATATGAAATCATTACATTGTACACCTTAAACTTACACAATGTTATATGTCAATTATATCTCAATAAAGTTTGGGGGAAAAATTTTAAACATAAAAGCATATTCTTACTCCAATGTTATGGACTTCTGCCATTTACCTTGTTCGGGAGTTTCTTTTTTCTTTAGGATTCCAGTTAATTGTTCTGGATACAGGGCAATTATTCAGGAATTCTTTAAATACTTTCAATAAAGAGGGATTGGTCGATTGTAACAATAACTGAATTGCAAAGGAAGAGCAGACTTTACCAGAAGACAGTGAAGAGAATTTAGTTAACAAAGACAAACAAACAAACAAAAAAACTAATCTAACTTCTTGACCCCATGTGGTGTATGGTGTTAGAAAATAAGACGTGGGTGTTGCATGCAACTGATGAATTACTGAACTCTACATCAGAAACTAATAATATATTATATGTTGGCTAATTGAATTTAAATTAAAAAAAAAAGAAAAGAAGACCTTAAGAGGGTTGCTTCAGGTGTATGTTGATTGCAGAAATATCTCAATGGGTACAAGAAAGATTTGTAATAAGATATAAAGATGGGAATTCAAGTCAGGAGAGAAGAATGATCAGGCATTATGTACATGAGAGTCCTGGAAATAACAGATTACTGAATGGACTAAAGTGTAAGAGGGGTCCAATGTGCTTGGATATAATACAGTGCAAAGGGCTGATAGGGTATTGACATGCTTCTCATCTCTTTGAAACAAGTATTTCAAGAAATTTAATGCTGAGCTACTATAAAATAGATTGATTCTTACCTTGCAATCTAGTGTGCAGCATTCCCCAGAACCACATTGTTTACCCTTTTTCTTTACACATATCCTAGGATCACAGCAGTCTTTATGTGTACAATTCTGTAAACAAATAGACAAATTTAAATGATATCTTCTCTCAATCAGTTATGATAATGTCTTTTAAGAAACTTGCCAATTTCATCTAAATTGCCAAATTCATTTACATAGTTTTTAATATTCCTTATTTTAAAAATATGTAGGATGTGTAGTAAGTAATGGACCCTCTTCCATTCCTGATACTGGAAATTTCTTTTTTCTTTCATTTCTCCACCAGCACAGCAAGAGGTTTATCAAGTATATTGATTATTTTCAAAGCCCTGACTTTCATTGTCATTGATTTTCATTCTCTGATTTCTATCTCATTAATTTCTAATTTTATCTTTATCATTATTTCCTTCTTTTTACTTTAGATAAATTAACTTAGACTAATATTTTAGCTACCTTAAGTAGCATTCTAAATAATTTTAGACCTTTCTTCTTCAATATAAGCATTTATAGCTAGTGATATTCCTTGTAACACTGTTTTACCTGAATCCCATTGATTTTGATGTTCTGTTTAAATTTGTATACTGTTGTGTTTTTTTTAAGATTTTATTTATTTATTTGAAAGAGAGAGACACAGCAAGAGAGGGAACACAAGCAGGGAGAGTGGGAGAGGGAGAAGCAGGCTTCCCGCGGAGCAGGAAGCCTGATGCAGGGCTCGATCCCAGGACCCTGGGATCATGACCTGAGCCGAAGGCAGACGCTTAATGACTGAGCCACCCAGGCGCCCCTAAATTTGTATACTGCTAAAAATATATCCTAAAATTGCTTTTGTAATTTTTCTTTGAGCCAAGGGTCATTTAGAAGTGGTAGTTTAATTTCCAAATATTTAGGGGCTTTTCAAGATATTTTATTATTCTTGAATTCTAATTTAATTTTCAACACAAAATAAATATGTTGAGATTTATTTCATGCCTCAAATATTCTATCCTGATGAATATTCCAAGTTCTCTTGAATTTTTATATTTAAGCTGTTAAATATAGTGGCCTATAAATATCATCATATTAAGGTGATAGTTTTGTTCAGGTCTTCTATAACCTTACTGATTTTTTGTCTAGTTGTTCTATCAGTTACTGAGAGATGTGAAATAAATCTCCAAATATGATAGATTTGTCAGTTTCTCCCTTTAGTTCTGCAGTGATTGCTTCATAAAATTTGAAGATTTAATGTGTGTATATATATAAATGTATTTTTATAAATGTTTATATATTTATTATTGTTATATCCTCCTTTTGTATTTATCCTTTTTTTCATTTTGAAGCATTACTGTATCTTTATTTTATGTATTACTATAGTCAGTATAGCTCCTTGTATTTACTGTTTGCTTGTTATATCCTTTTCCACTCTGTTATTTTCTATGACACAGAGTATTGAGGTTAAAATGTATCCCTTATTGATAGCATGCAATTATTTCTTGATTTTTATCTAGTCTGACAACTTTTGCCTTTTGATAGAGTGTCTGGCCTATTTACATTTAATGTAATTGTTAACACGCATGTATTTCAATTTCTTATTTTGCTGTTTGTTTCTATTTATCTCACCTTGTTTTTCTTCCTCAATTCTTCCCTTCTTGTCTTATTTTGTGTTAATGAATATGTTTAATATTTACCCAGTAAATCTTCCATTGGCTTTTTTAGCTATATCTCTGTATAATTTTTCAATATTTGCTCTAAGATGTACAGTAAGTATCTTTTTTCATGGATTTTAAAAATTTTTTATTATTATGTTAATCACCATACATTACATCATTAGTTTTTGAAGTAGTGTTCCATGATTCATTGTTTGTGCATAACACCCAGTGCTCCATGCAGAGCATGCCCTCTTTAATACCCATCACCAGGCTAACCCATCCTTCCACACCCCTCCCCTCTGGAACCCTCATTTGTTTTTCAGAGTCCATTGTCTCTCATGATTCGTCTCCCCCTCCGATTTCCCCCCCTTCATTCTTCCCCTCATGCTATCTTCTTTTTTTTCTTAACATATATTGCATTATTTGTTTCAGAGGTACAGATCTGTGATTCAACAGTCTTGCACAATTCACAGCGCTCACCATAGCACATACCCTCCCCAATGTTTATCACCCAGTCACCCCATCCCTCCCACCCCACCCCCCATTCCAGCAACCCTCAGTTTGTTTCCTGAGATTAAGAATTCCTCATATCAGTGAGGTCATATGATACATGTCTTTATCTGATTGACTTATTTCGCTCAGCATAACCCCTCCACTTCTATCCACGTCATTGCAAATGGCAAGATCTCATTCCTTTTGATGGCTGCATAATATTCCATTGTATATATACACCATATCTTCTTTATCCATTCATCTGTCGATGGACATCTTGGCTCTTTCCACAGTTTGGCTATGGTGGACATTGCTGCTATAAACATCGGGGTGCACATACCCCTTTGGGTCCCTACATTTGTATCTTTGGGTAAATATCCAGTAGTGTAATTGCTGGGTCATAGGGTAGCTCTATTTTCAACTTTTTGAGGAACCTCCATACTGTTTTCCAGAGTGGTTGCACCAGCTTGCATTACCACCAACAGTGTAGGAGGGTTCCCCTTTCTCTGCATCCCTGCCAACATCTGTCATTTCCAGACTTGTTAATTTGAGGCATTCTGACTGGTGTGAGGTGATATCTCATTGAGGTTTTGATTTGGATTTCCCTGATGCCGAGCAATGTTGAGCACTTTTTCATGTGTCTATTGGCCATTTGGATGTCTTCTTTGGAAAAATGTCTTTTCACATCGTCTGCCCATTTCTTGATTGGATTATTTGTTCTTTGGGTGTTGAGTTTCGTAAGTTCTTTATAGATTTTGGATACTAGCCCTTTATCTGAGATGTCATTTGCAAATATCTTCTCCCATTCTGTCAGTTGTCTTTTGGTTTTGTTGACTGTTTCTTTTGCTGTGCAAAAGCTTTTTATCTTGATGAAGTCCCAATAGTTCATTTTTGCCCTTGCTTCTCCTGCCTTTGGTGATGTTTCTAGGAAGAAGTTGCTTCAGCTGAGGTCAAAGAGGTTGCTGCCTGTGTTCTCCTTTAGGATTTGGATGGACTCCTGTCTCACATTGAGGTCTTTCAACCATTTGGAGTCTATTTTTGTGTGTGGTGTAAGGAAATGGTCCAGTTTGACTGTTCTGCATGTGGCTGTCCAATTTTCCCAACACCATTTGTTGAAGAGACTGTCCTTTTTCCATCAGACATTCTTTCCTGCTTTGTGGAAGATTAGTTGACCATAGAGTTGAGGGCCCATTTGTGGGCTCTCTGTTCTGTCCCATTGATCTATGTGTCTGTTTTTGTGCCAGTACCATACTCTCTTGATGATGACAGCTGTGTAATAGAGCTGGAAGTCCAGAATTGTGATGCCGCCAGCTTTGCTTTTCTTTTTCAACATTCCTCTGGCTATGCGGGGTCTTTTCTGGTTCCAGACAAATTTTAGGATTATTTGCTCCATTGCTTTGAAAAAAGTGGATGGTATTTTGATGGGGATTGCATTGAATGTGTAGATTGCTCTAGGTAGCATTGACATCTTCACAATATTTGTTCTTCCAATCCATGAGCATGGAACGTTTTTCCATTTCTTTGTGTCTTCCTCAATTTCTTTCATGAGTATTTTTGTTTGGCTGGAAGCTTTTTATCTCTCCTTCAATTTTCAATGACAGACTAGCTGGATAGAGTATTCTTGGCTGCATATTTTTCTCATTTAGTGCTCTGAATATATCATGCCAGTCCTTTCTGGCCTGCCAGGTCTTTGTGGATAGGTCTGTTGCCAATCTAATGTTTCTACCATTGTAGGTTACAGATCTCTTGTCCCAAGCTGCTTTCAGGATTTTCTCTTTGTCTTTGAGACTCGTAAGTATTACTATGAGATGTCGGGGTGTTGACCTATTTTTATTGATTTTGAGAGGGGTTTGCTGTGCCTCCTGGATTTTGATGCCTGTTTCCTTCCCCAAATTGGGGATAAGTTCTCTGCTATAATTTGCTCCAGTATACCTTCTGCCCCTCTTTCTTCTTCTTCTGGGATCCCAATTATTCTAATGTTGTTTCATCTTATGGTATTGCTTATCTCTCGAATTCTGCCCTCGTGATCCAGTAGTTGTTTATCTCTCTTTTTCTCAGCTTCTGTATTTTCCATCATTTGGTCTTCTATATCACTGATTCTCTCTTCTGCCTCATTTATCCTAGCAGTTAGCACCCCCATTTTTTATTGCACCTCATTAATAGCCTTTTTGATTTTGATTTTGTTAGATATTAGTTCCTTTATTTCTCCAGAAAGGGTTTCTCTGATAACTTCCATGCTTTTTTCAAGCTCAGCTAGTATCTTTAAAATCATGATTCTGAACTCTAGATCCAACATCGTACTAATGTCCGTATTGAGTAGGTCCCTCGCAGTCGGTACTACTGCTTGTTCTTTTTGTTGAGGTGATTTTTTCTGTTTTGTCATTTTGTCCAGAGGAGAATAGATGAATGAGAGAACAAAATGCTAACAGGGTAACAACATCCCCAGAAAATATACTCTAAACAAGTCAGAAAGACCTGAAACCAGGGGAAAGGGGAAAGAAAGAAAAAAGAAAAAGAAAGAAAAAGAAAAAGATAAAAACAAACAAGAACAACAAAACAAAAAAAACAGAATATGATTAAATATGATCAGCCTGTTGCATAGATCAGTGCCACACACTAGATTTTGGGTGTATTTTGGTCTGTTAGAAGAAAGAGCTTCCCAAATTTTTAAAGAAAGAAAAACTTACGTATGTACAAAAATAAGGGTTGATATGATGAAGGGATGGAATATGACTGTAAAGATGAAAATTTTTAAAAATTTTATAAAAGGAATTGATAAGAAGTTCTTTGAATAAAGAAAGTAGAGGATTTAAAAAAAAAAGAAAAAAAACCAGAAAATGTGATCAGGCAGGAGACTAGAACAAAGCCATACACTAGTGATTTAGGGTATATTTTGATCTGTTAGAAGAAACTGTATCTCAAAATTTTAAAGAGAGAACAACTTACATATATATGCCAATAATAAGGGTAACTACCATGAAGGGATAGAATATGACTCTAAAAATGAAAAATAAAAATGTTTTTTTAAAAAAGGGATGGATAAGATGTTGGTTGAAAAAGGGAAAAAGAAAAATTCAAAAAGAAAAAGTTAAAAAAATTAACTTTGAAAGACTAAAGAATCAGGGGTAAAAAAGCCATGGATTCTATGTGCAGTATTCCCCTAGCGCTGGAGTTCTGCTGTTCTCATTGATAGGTAAACTTGGTCTTGGCTGGTTGTTCTTGCTGATCATCTGGGGGAGGGGCCTGTTGCCATGGTTCTCAAATGTCTTTGCCGGAGGCGGAATTGCCCCGCCCTTGCCTGGTAGGGCTAAGTAATCTGCTCGGGTTTGCTCTCCGGAGCTGTTGTTCCCTGCGAGCTTTCCATACAGCTTTGGAGGCGGAGAGTGAAAATGGTGGCCTCCCAATCTCCGCTCCATAGGAGCCGAGAACTCGGGGCCCCGCTCCTCAGTGAGCCCCCAGAGAAAAGCCGTCAGTCACTCCCATCTCCCCGGTCTCCGGCCGCACTCCGTGCTCACCCGGCCTGTGACAGAGCACTTCTATCTCTGGCACCCGACCCCGGGTGGAGTCTCCAAACCCAGCAGATCCCTGCGGTGTGCTCCTGCACCACTCCTCCAAGGGGGAGGAAGGGGAGTCTCCCTGGATCTGCCGCTTGTTGGGTCCGTGCTGGAGGAGCAGTGGCCCGACTGTGCCACGGATCACAGTTTATGGCAACCCCAAGCTGAGAGCCCGCGCCTCGGCTCCATCTCTGCAGCCGGCTTCCCCGCTCCGATACCTGGGAGCTCTGCTGCACTCAGGCACCCTGGTCTTTCTGTGACCCTGAGGGTCCTGAAACCACACTGTCCCGGAGGGTTCCACCCCCCGCTTAGCCACCAGAGTGATGTCCCTCACCGGAGCCGACTTCTAAAAGTTCCGATTTTGTGCTCTGCAGCTCTATCACTTGCCAGAAGCGCCCCCTCCCCCGCCGTCTATCCTCCCGAATATCTCCTCGGATTCACTTCTCCGCACGTCCTACCTTCCAGAAAGTGGTTGCTTTTCTGTTCAGAGAGTTGTTGCTATTCTTTTCTTTGATCTCCTGTTGAGTTTGTAGGTGTTCAGAATGGTTTGATCCCTATCCAGCTGAATTCCTGAGAGGAGACGAAATCCAGGTCTCCTACTCCTCCACCATCTTGCTCCACCCCCCTACAGTATCTTTAAAATACTATAATCTACTTAAAAGTTAATACTGATTTTCTTCAGGTAAATTATAGAAACCTTGCAACAGCTTATTTCATTGTACCCTTCCATATTTAGTGCTGTTATTGTTATTATATAGATGTAGGTATGTAGATACACACACACATATATACACATAATTGTATATATGTGCATATGTATGTATATCTGTTTATATGCATATATACACATATGCATCCATAAATGCAAACATAACTATACGTGTGTATATGTGTACATATATACATGTAAATACATATTTATATGCACATATATGTATTATGTATATATGAATGCATAGTGAAGAAGTATATGTATTTACATATCTGTGCATGTATACAATGTAGTTAGTAAAATTAAGAGCAGAAAAGAAAAAGCATACATATAATTATTTATATTCACCCACATATTTACCAATTCCTGTGTTCATCCTCTTGTCAATCAGACTGATCATCTACTGCATTAGCACTTAAGCCTAAAACATTTTAAATTCATAGAATTTTCTGTAGTGCAAGCTTACTGTGACATATTGTCTCAGCTTTTGCTTAACTGAGACTTTATTTTCTTCCATTTTAAGGAATAATATCTTTGAGTATAGATATCTTGATTCTTGACTTTTTTTCTTTCAGGACTTTTAGTTTGTCATTTCAAAGTCAACTGACCTCCATTATTGGTTATAAGCCAGCTATATTTTGTATCATTGTATCCTGTACCTAATGTGTCTTTTTTTTAGGCTGAAATTAAGTTTTCTTTTTATCTTGGGACTTTGGGGGGGTTTATTGATCTGTGTATAAAAGTGGATTTTTTTGTGTCTATCTGCTTATAGTTATAATGCTGAGCATCTTGGATCTGTAAGTAAATGTTTTCCTTCAAATTTGGAAAATAATCAGCATTATTCCTGCAGATATATTTTCTGCCACTTACTTTCTCTTTTCTTTATCTTGAAATCCTTACACCTACATTGGGTACTTAATATTTCCTCTCAGGTGTCTAAGGTTTTTTTATTTTTCTTCAACTCTTTTTCTCTCTGGTCCATAGATTATATGTTCTTATTGTTCTATTAATCAAGTTCATTGATTATTCTGCTTTTGGTCAAGTTCATTGATTCTTCTGCTTTTGTTTTATTTCATTTGTTGTACTTTTCACTTCTAGACTTTATATGTTTTTTTTATATTTAACATATATCTGTTGAGATTCTCTAGCTGCTCACTCACTAAGATAATTTTTCCTTAAATTATTTGAACATAATTTCCTTTAATGCTCCTAATATATTCAAAATAACTACTGTGAAGTCTTTATCTGCTAAATATAATATCTTGGACTTTTCAGAGTCATTTTCCCTTAACTGCATATTTTCCTAAATATAGTTCACATTTTCCTAATTCTCTGAATGTCTAGTAAATTTTTGGTTAATAAGTTAAACATTATAGATACAATGATATAATGCCTGTATTTAGCTGTCCTTCTGGGGGTTTTTTGTTGTTGTTTTTTGTTTGTTTGTTTGTTTGTCTAGTAGGGAGTTAAGTTACCTGGGCACAAACTGTAAGCTTTATCTCCCCTACACTGTGCCACAGCTATCTCTGGTCAATTCATATGGCTTCCAACTGCTGAATTTTTAGCCTGATTCCCTGATGTAGTGTGACATTCAGCCAAGGATTTAGGTAGAGATAGCACTTAGATTTCAGAGTACAAACTATCTCTAATTTCCTTATTTCTTAAGATTCCTCTTTTATTTCCAATTGTAGTCCCAGTCTCAAACTCACAGGGCTCTCCTGGTTCCCCTGTGTTTTTTAAGGGTCTCACCCTACATTTTTTGCCCCATGGGGTATTTCTGGGCCATGCATATTTTAGCAGTCAGCCAAGTATGTGTAAAATTAATCATCAGATTTTAGGTTTTACCACTTTCACAGTTCTCTCACTTTCAGGGTTTTCCCTTTAAATTTCCAGTGGCTCTCATCTCTGAAATCTGTTCTCTCACACACTGAATCAGTAGAGCTGCAATTTTCCACAGCTATTTAATTCTGCCACAGCCATGGAGGTAGAGGAGCACTCTTAGGCTAGAAAGACATAAACTCACAATCCTTACTAATTCCAGCTGCAATTTTTCAAGAGCAAACTCTCCTCTGGTTTCTTTCTTCTTTTAAATGTGTTCCAGTGCCATTAAATATATAAATATATATATATACACACACACACATTTATAATACATATATACATCTATATGTATAGATGTATATACATGTATATATCTATATACATCTACAGATATATATATACATCTCTATGTATACATCAATATATAATGTATATCTTTATATGTTATTTATTTTAATAATATGTAATATATAATAATATATTTTAAATAATATTTCATATTTTATAATTGCTATCTCTGAGAGTTTTCATATGACTACTTTTTTGTCAATACCTCTTTATCATCTTTCATCTTTCTTTCAGTTTGATCTCAGTTGTACATTTTTATATTTTCTACAGGTGATAGATTTTTTAAAAAATACTTTTAATTGGCATCACCTGTCAATAGAAAACTTTTCACTTTATATAGCAAACAATGCATTTTGCTATTCCACTGGTAACAGTCTATTGCCTTTAGATTTTCCTGTCTGTTTTTGTCTGTTTTTGTTACTGCTTGTTGTTAAAGGTATATTTCTTCAACACCTTAGACAACCTTTGTGGTAACTAATTATGAATTTGGAGTTGACAGATACACTAAAGAATGTCAGAAGGCAATCTATGAAGGTAAAAGTTATCTAAAAGGCTTTTGCTGTCCACTTCAAAAAAAATAGCAAAATTAGGAAAATTAAAGGCTTCCATCTTCCCCAAAGTAGGTCTTTTTCAAATTTATTTTTCTAAAAGACAAGGTCTTCATCTTCTTTTTTACCTATTAAACACATATATACACATATTTTTTACCTATATACACATATATATAGGAAATTTTTTAAAATTGAAAAAATTTCTACTAACCTCTACAGAGCCACAATCACACTGTTCACCTTGTTCCAATTTTCCATTGCCACATACCCTCCTCTGTCCTTGTTTATAAACTGGCATTTCAGGAAGGATGTTCTGAAGACATTCAAGGCCAGAATGTGAAGCTAAGTATTTAAAGTCATCCAAACTACAGGTGCTAAACTCCTTTACACCCCCAGACTGCCTAAAATATTTAAAAATATGGATATGACAAAAATTATTGCTGTATATCTCTGTATATAATGTATGGTGTTTTGAAAAGAGGTTTAAAAAGCATTATGGAAAAAAATAAGCACATTTTAAAAATATTCATTGCATTGCAAAACATACTAATGTTTTACCATACTTTTTAAATTTCACCAAGAAAATTCTTGTAATAAAAAAAAATCCAAAATCTTTTTATTGCATTCCATCCTGTTTTAAACAAGACCTATTATTTATCTATCTTATGAACTTTATTAAATCTTTAAACATAAGAACTGTGTTCATTTTATTTACTTTCCCAATGACAAACAATCGAATTTTAAGTTTTAATCCTCAGTATTAACATATTTTTTTAATATAATAAAATTCTTTTAATGACAATATAAACATCTTTGTATTAATAGTACATTTTAGAGCTTTTGCTCAACATAATTGAACATTTGAAATAAAAACCTGTTGTTTGACACTGAAGAAATACAAATTAGGCAGTATGGAAGAAATGGATACATTCCTAGAAATATATAAACTACCAAAATTGAAACAGGAAGAAATAGAAACCTGAACAGACCCATAACGAGCAAAGAAATAGAATCAGTAATCAAAGGATAAAATGAAATAATGAGAAAATATACTGAGCTGATTTGGTCACTGTTTGCGACATATTTACTGAGCATTCTCCTAGGCAACACGTATGTGGTAAAAAGTAGACCAAGTGCCTGTTAGGAGCAAAAATCCATGAACATCAGGAAAAAAATATATGAAACAAGTGGAATGGTAAAATGATGGGAAAAACCAACATAACATACAAGGGAATAAAAGTTACTACTTTGGAAGAGAAGATCTTTATTAAAGAAAAAAACTATAGTTAACATCATACTTATCATGAAAAACTGAATGCTGTTCCCTTAAGATTGAGAACAAGGTAAAAGAACACGCTCACCACAGTTGGACTGAAATATTTCAAATTCAGTTAGCAAGAAAAAGGAATTACATACAAATAGATGAAAAGGAAAAAATAAAATTATTCTTCATGGATGACAAAATTTTGTTTATAGAAATTCTTAAGGAATCAACAAATAAAATCTGAAAATTCTAATGAGTTTAGCACGTTTGTACCACAAAAAGTCAATATACAAAAATGTTGGACATTGCTGCTATAAACATACTTTCATGAACTATGAATTATGCTTTCATTTATTTTTTAACCAATCCATTTTTTAATTTTTAAATCATTTTTTTTCTAAGAGAAAGAAAGCAGGAGAGGGGCAGAGGGAGGAGAGAGAAAATCATTTTTTAATGATTTTTTAAATTTAAATTCAAGTTATTTAACATGTAGTGTGTTGTTTCAGGGTTAGAATTTAGTAATTCATCAGTTGCATGTAACACCCAGTGCATATAACATCAAGTGCCCTCCTTAATGTCCATCACCCAGTTACCCCATCCTCGCACCCAATGCCCCTCCAGCAACCTTCAGTTTGTTCTCTACAGATACGAGTCTCTTATGGTTTGCCCCTCTCTATTTTATGTTATTTTATTTTTCCTTTCCTTCCCCTGTTCATCTGTTTTGTTTCTTAAATTCCACATCTGAGTGAAATCATATATTTGTCTTTCTCTGACTGACATATTTTGCTTAGCCTAATACCCTCTAGTTCCATCCATGTCCTCACAAATGGCAAGATTTCATTCTTTTTGATGGCTGAGTAATATTCCACCATATATATACAACAACTTCTTTATCCATTCATCTATTGATGGACATCTGGGCTCTTTCCATATTTTGGCTATTGTGGACATTGCTGCTATAAACATCGGGGTGCATGTGCCCCTTCATATTACTATTTTTATATCCTTTTAATAAATACCTAGTAGTGCAATTGCTGGGTAGTAGGGTAGTTCTATTTTTAGGGTTTTGAGAAACCTCCATACTGCCTTCCAGAGTGGCTGCACCAGTTTGCATTCCCACCAACAGTGTAAGAGGGTTTCCCTTTCCCTTATCCTTACCAACATTTGTTGTTTCCTCAGTTGTTAATTTTAGCCATTCTGACAGGTTTGAAGTGGTATCTTGTGGTTTTGATTTGTATTTCCCTGATGTCGAGTCATGTTGAGCACTTTTTAACGTGTCTGTTGGCCATTTCTATGTCTTCTTTGGAGAAATGCCTGTTCATATCTTCTGCCCATTTCTTGACTGGATTTTTTGTTCTTGGGGTGTTGTTTGGTAAGTTCCTTATAGACTTTGGATACTAGCCCTTTATCTTATAAGACATTTGCAAATATCTTCTTCCATTTGGTAGGTTGCCTTTTAGTTTTGTCAACTGTTTCCTTTGCTTTGCAAAAGCTTTTTATCTTGATGAAGTCCCAATAGTTCAATTTTGCTTTTGTTTCCCTTGCCTTTGCAGACGTGTCTATCAAGAAGTTGCTGCAGCCAAGGTCAAAGAGGTTGCTGCCTGTGTTCTCCTCTAGGATCTTGATGGATTCCTGTCTCAGATTTAGGTTTTTCATCCATTTTGAGTCTATTTTTGTGTATTGTGTAAAAAAATGGTCCAGTTTCACTTCTGCATATGGCTATCCAATTTTCCCAACACCATTTGTTGAAGAGACTGTCTTCTTTCCATTGGATATTTTTTTTTTAAGATTTTATTTATTTGAGAGAGAGAGAGAATGAGAGACAGAGAGCATGAGAGGGAGGAGGGTCAGAGGGAGAAGCAGACTCCCTGCCGAGCAGGGAGCCCGATGTGGGACTCGATCCCGGGACTCCAGGATCATGACCTGAGCCGAAGGCAGTCGCTTAACCAACTGAGCCACCCAGGCGCCCTCCATTGGATATTTTTTCCTGCTTTGTCGAAGACTAGTTGCCCATAGAGTTGAGGGTCTATTTCTAGGTTCTCTATTCTCTTCCATTGACCTATGTGTCTATTTTGTGCCAGTATCATACTTCTGCATTTGGCTGTCCAATTTTCCAAGCACCATTTATTGAAGAGACTGTCTTTTTTTCCATTGGATATTTTTTTCCTGCTTTGTTGAAGATTAGTTGACCATAGAGTTGAGGGTCCATTTCTGGGCCCTCTATTCTGTTCTATTGATCTATGTGTCTGGTTTTTTGCCAGTACCATACTGTCTTGATGATTACAGCTTTGTAATACAGCTTGAAGTCTGGAATTGTCATGCCTCCAGCTGTGCATTTCTTTTTCAACATTACTTTGGCTGTTCAGGGTCTTTTCTGGTTGTATACAAATTTTAGGATTGTTTGTTCCAGCTCTGTGAAAAATGCTGGTTTTATTTTGATAGGGATTGCATGGAATGTGTAGATTGTTTTGGGTAGTATAGACATTTTAACAATATTTGTTCTTCCAATCCATGAGCATGGAATCTTTTTCCATTTTTTTGTGTCTTCCTCAATTTCTTTCATAAGCGTTTTATAGTTTTCAGAGTACAGATCCTTTACCTCTTTGATTTGGTTTATTCCTAGGTATCTTACAGTTTTCGGTGCAATTGTAAATGGGATCAATTCCTTGATTTCTCATTCTTCTGACTCATTCTTAATGTATTGAAATGCAAGTAATTTCTGTGCATTGATTTTATATCCTGCCACTTTGCTGAATTCCTGTATGAGTTCTAGCAATTTTTGGATGGAGTCTTTTGGGTTTTACAAGTTTCACTATGATATGTCATGGGTATTGACCTGTTTTTGTTGATTTTGTGAGGAGTTCTCTGTGCCTCTTAGACTTGAATGCCTGTCTCCTTCCCCAGATTAGGGAAGTTCTCAGCTGAATTTGTTCAAATAAACCTTCTGTCCCTTTTCTTCTTTTGGTACTCCTATAATATGGATATCATTTCACTTTATGGAATTGCTGAGTTCCCTAAGTCTGCCTTCATGATCTAATAGTTTTCTCTCTCTCTTCTTTTCAGCTTCATTATTTTCCATAATTTTATCTTCTACATCACTGATTCACTCTTCTGTTTCATCCATCCTTGTGTTTATGGCCTCCACTTGGGTTTGCATCTTGGTTTATAGCATTTTTAATTTTGACCTGTCTAGATTTTAGTTATTTTATCTCTATAGTAGGGATTCTCTAGTGTCTTCTATGCTTTTTTCAAGCCCAGCTAGTATCCTTATAATTGTTGTTATAAATTCTAGTTCAAACATCTTATATCTATATTGATTAAATCCCTGGCCATGAGTTCTCTCTCATGTTCTTTCTTTTGGGGTGAAT
The DNA here is from genome assembly GCF_029215605.1 of Mirounga angustirostris. Taxonomy (NCBI): domain Eukaryota; kingdom Metazoa; phylum Chordata; class Mammalia; order Carnivora; family Phocidae; genus Mirounga; species Mirounga angustirostris. The sequence continues at coordinate 166,663,879 of NW_026991710.1, forward strand.
TCCTCCATCTCATCATTTTGTCCAGAAAAAAAAAAAGAAAAAAGAAAAAACAAATAACAACAACAAAGTAAAACAAAGAAAAATGGGGGGAAAAAAACAAGAAAACCAAAAAAAAAAACTAAATACTGGGTGTGTTTTGGTCTGCTTGTTAAACAATCTATGTCCCAAAATAAAAAATAAATAAAATAAAAATAAACAAAAAATTTATATATATATACACACACATATATATGTAAAAATTAAAATTAAAAAATAAAAGATTTTAAAAGGAATTGTAAAATATAATAAATGAAAATAATAACAACAATAATAATAATAAAAGAATAAAAGTAAAAAGGAAGCTACATCCTATTTCCCCTAGAGCTAAAGCTTTCAGCACTCTGTGATTAGTAATTTTGGTGCCAGCTAGTTATTTGTGCTGGTCTTCTGGGGGAGAAGCCTGCTGTGCTGATTCTCAGGCTGACTTGTTTCTGTGGGAATGTGTCCCCAGGCACAAGGGGGCTGCAGGGGTAGGTGTGTGTGGTCATGGCCTTCACTAGGTGGTGCTGTTTTGTTCCCTGAAGGCTTTCAGCACCTGATGGTCAGGATGAAAATTGCTGTGCCCTGCTCTCTAGGCTCTGAGCTGAACGTTCGCACCCCCTACTCTTCAGTGAATCCTCACAGAAGAGCAATAAGTCACCCTACTTGTGTCCTCTGTTTCCATCTGAACTCTATGTTCACCCTACCCATGTCCGAGCTGTTTTATCTTAGGCATGCAACTGAGTTTCAAAACTCCAAATTTCAGGGACTCCTGTGGTGTGGACCTGCACTGTTTCTCTTGGGGAGGGTCTCACCATGCTTGCCAGCCATCCAGGAAAGCGGTTACACGACCATAAGGAAGTTCAGTTTATAGCAGAAAGCCAGCACGAAGACCAACTGCTCTCCTCTGGCTTCCTGGGGCCCATGCCTGGAAACAGCACATCACCTTGGCACCACCCATTCTTCCTGTGACCCAGGGGTTTCTCAGACCACACTGTCATTCCTGGGATTCCACCCGTCTTCGCAACCTGAGTACCTTTAAGCCAGGTACATTCCAGATAGTAGCAAACTTCCAAAGGTTCAGATTTTGTGTTCTGCATCTTCCAATACCTTGCAATAGCAGCCATAATTGGGCTCCTTCCCCACTGCTGGATCCACAGCTATATCTACCCCCAAGTGAACTTACACACCTCCTACCTTCCAAAAGGTGGTCACTTTTCTACTTATAGACTTACAGACTGTTTTCTGTCAGAACTCCGATTGATTTCTTGGGTGTTCAGAATGATTTGATAACTATCTAGCTGTGTTTGAGGGACAGGACAATCTCAGGGTCCCCCTACTCCTCTGCCATCTTAACTCCTCCCCCCCCCACACACCCTAACACCTCCCCCCAGAGAGAGAGAACCTTAAGCAGGCTCCACACCCAATGTGGAATAGAACCAGGGTCAATCTCACAATCCTGAGATCATGACCTGAGCCAAAATCAAGAGTCAGATGCTTAACCAACTGAGCCACCCAGGCGCCCCTTAATTTTTAAGTTCTTGACATTATAGAACTAAACTGAAATTTATTAACACTCCACTCTTACACTTCTTATCAACATACAAAATTCATGAGCCAAAACTCAAAACAAATCTAAAACAAGAAAAAGCTTATAAAACTAAATATGGATCCCAGCATCAACAGCTTGAACAGAGAATGTGATTTTTAAATTCTTGGCAGATGATAAAGTTGTGTAGAAACTAAATGCTTACAAATTATTTAAAGCCTGAAACCCCTGGCCAGAAATTACACAGTTGGATCACAGGAAAACAGCAGAAAGGTTGTAAGTGAACCTATACGGTTCTAGCTGTACCTCATATCCTTCTAAGAGGAAACCCCAGTATTGACTAGGTATTAGGCCAGACTAATACTGACAGGGGACCCAGTAATAGTAACCTGCCTGCCAGAAAAGACTTCCACTGGATTGGCAGTACATCAAATGAACTAGCAATGAAAAATCTGAAAATGAAATTAAGAAAACAATGCTATTCATAATAGTAAAAACATATATATTTAAGGATAAATCTAACAAAACAAGTACAAGAAATGTAAACTGTAAAAAACAATACATTGCTGAGAAAAATTAAAGAAAACCCAAATTAATAAAGACATATAAAAAATTGATAAATTATACTTCATCAAAATTAAAACTTTTTCTTAAAAAAGGCACTATAAGGAAGAAATATTTGAAAATCATATATCTGGTAAAGAACTCATAGCCAGAATATATAAACAATTCTTACAACTCAGTAAAACTGTGAAAATCTTTTTTCATTTTTTAAAATGGACAAAATTTTTTAATAGGATCTTCTTCAAAGAATATATACAAAGCTATTAAGCATGAAAATACGTTCAACACCATTCAATATCATTAGATTAGACGGAAATGCAGATTAAAACCAATATAAAGTTACACTACATACTAACTAAAATGATCCAGATTGAACATACTGAGCATACCAAGTCTTGGTTGTGGATAACCAGGACTGACCACATAATTTGGGGGAACCCAAGCAAAATGGAAATGTAGGGCCCCCTATTTATAAAGCAGGGAAATTGTATTACTAATGGCACTAAAATGTTTTTTCCTTTCTTCAGCAGTCTCTTTCTCAATGGGTCATGGTGTTATTTATTTACAATTTAATGTCTTTCTCAATAAAAAATTATTAATTATTAATATGAATTATACTGTTCATTCTTATATTGTACAATGCCAGTTTTAAATGCAAATATCAAAGCCTTTAGCTTTATGCAAAGTCACTGAAATTACACAGTTCATATGGTTTTTCCCCTAGAGGGTGCTTTCAAAGTGGCAAGGGGAGAAAAATAGAAGCCAGACTCCAGAATGTAAGAATGAGGAAGAGAGTTCCACCAGGCATGGAGAGACCTGGGAGAGGGTTGGGCCTATTTTGGTGCATGTTCCATTGTACTTGAAAAGAATGTATTCTGTAGTTGTTGGGTATAAAGTTCTATAATTGTTAATTACTTCTGTTTGGTTAATAGAAGTATAAAAGTTCCTAACCAAAACAAAACAAAACAAAACTTTTTAAAGGAATATGTACAATAAAGAAAATTATCTTACACTGCTTTAGGTGACATTGTGCAAACATCTCCTGAACAATGGCAAGTGTCAGGATCATCATAACTCAATCCCAGATTAAAGCCAAGCAACTGCACAATACTGACAGTGTATGACTCCAAGGATAAACCCTCTGGATACTAAATATAAGGAAAAAGAAAAGAATTAGCTAAGAATCCTATAGTATACTATGATAAATTTACTATAATAAAAAATTAGTGTATACTATGCTAAATAATATTATTAGTACATAAAATTCATTTTTAAAATCAATGCATCCAAGATGCCTATGTAAATGCAACTGTAGTAGAATTATATGAGCATAGGGATCATAGACTTATTAAACATGGATGAGTGAACACAATAGTTTAATTTCAAAATACTAATACTTAATGACAATACCAGCTACCTTAGCTAATCTAATAGAGTCTCAAACATCATACTGTATTGCTTCTTTGAGTTATTTTAAACAAAATGACTTTAATCTTTTATTTTAATAGTCAATTTTACATTCTCTTTGTAGTAGGCAGCCTACATGGGTCCCAATGATATCTGCCTCCTGGCATCCATGTTCTTGTGTATTCCTACTCCGTTGTATATAGGATGAACTTATTGACTTGCTTCTAATTAACTAAATGTAGTAAAACAGATGGCCATCATTTCTAAGATAGATTATAAAAAGACTGACTTCTTGGTTTCCTGTGGGATGTGGTAGAAGAAAAAAAATAAAAGAAAAAATAAAAGACTGACTTCGTGGATTCTATGTCTCACTCAATCTCTCTAGGTGAAGCCAGCTATGATGTCATGAAGTAAGCCTGAAGAGAGGTCCACATGCACGAGTTTGGAAACAGATTTTATGAGGTCTGCCACAGCCAAATGACTAAGTCTGGAAGCAAAATCTCTCCATATTGAACCCTGAGATAACGACAGCGTTACTTGACACCTTGACTTCACCCACTTAGATTCTTGACCCACAGAACTGTATTGTTTTCATCTGCTAAGTTTTGTTATGATTTGTTACATAGCAACAGAAAATTAATAACCCTCAGTAGGTATTACTGTTCTTCTTTGGATCATTTCCAATTTCTACACAAATGTTTACAGAATCTTCATTCATAATTCCCAAAACTCGCAAGCAACCACGATGTCCTTCAATAGGTGAACAGATAAATAAACTGTGGCATATTTCAGACAATGGAATATTATTCAGCACTAAAAAGAAATGAGCTATGAAGTCATGAAAAGAAATGGAGAAAGCTTGAGTGCATATTACTAAGTGAAAAGGGCAAAGCTACATACTGTTATGATTCCAACTACATGAGATTCCAGAAAAAACAAAATTGTGGAGACAGTAAAAAGGTCTGTAGTTGCAGGCAGGGAGGGGAAAAATTAATAGGCAGAACACAGAGGATTTTTAGGGCAGTGAAAACACTTCATATAATACTACCATGATGATAGATGCCTATCATCTTTTGTCCAAACTCATGTACAACACCAAGATTGAGCCCTAAGGTAAACAATGGACTTTGGGTGATTTTGATGGGTCAATGTAGGTTCATTCTTAGTAAAACATATACCATTCTGGTGAGGGATGTGGATAATGGGGGAGGCTGTGCATGTGGGGGGGGGCAGGTAGTATCTGGGTAATCTGTGTACCTTCCACTCAGTTTTGTGGCGAACCTAAAACTCTTTTTAAAAAATAAGTCTTAAAAAAAGTGATAGGTTCCTGATGACCCAGGCTACAGCACTGTAAGCAGGTGGCAAGTAAAGAACAGTTCAGAGATGGTATCCATGATCCATGATGTGTCTTGCCTTCATGTATACAAAGACTCATAATATATGAGGTGCTTTAATTTAGTTATGCTACTAAATCCTACAAGGATTCCTTATACTTCTACCTATGTTTCTCCCTTTTACTCTCATAATAAAATATTTTCTATGCTCTTTAGCACAACTTATGCCCTACTCTGTAAAAATTTGGTAATATGAATCAAATTGTATTAATGGGCTAATTGTATTAACAATGCCTTTGATTTTCTGTATTGTGATGCTTTGATATCTGGGGCCTTTCCAATGCTAGACTGCCCCTCTCAGAGTTACCCAATTAAGATAGTAAACAACTTACCCACAAGTGTGCCTTTCAAATGCAAACCAGTCAACCTAGAGCCCATATGCCATACCACCCCTTTATCAGGCTCACATACTCTAAGCCACTCTCCACCTGCCAAAATCACATCAGAGACAGGTACCAGAAAACTAGGTACAGCCTCTATGCAAGAAAGCCTGCTGAAATTATTCAAACTAGCCAATCCTAAGACTGCTTACTTTGCCTTACCCATTCCTCCCTAAAGAAACAACAGAGGCTCTTGTCCACATTTCCCCCATGTTCCCTACACTGCCTGAACAACCCTCATATGGCCCCTCATATGGCCCCTGCATGGCATGCCTTCTGTTTCTAGGGAACTGTATGTTAAACTTCTTCCTGCATGACAGTTATTACCATGTCTGTATGTCTTCCAATACCCTATGAAAATAAACTAGATTAGTTCTACTTTAGTTCAGTTAGTTTAGTCTAGTTAATTCAAACTAGACTCCAACCAAAGTAGTTGTAAATGTATACTATGAACTCTAGGACAACTGCTTAAGGAGCTCTTTTAAAAATATAATTGATGTGCTAAGAGAGGAGAGGAAATGGAATCCTATGAGATATACAATTAAAACCAGAGAAGGCAAAAAAAAAAAAAAAAGTGGGGAAGATTTAAAAAAGAAACAAGAAACTAGGGACAATGAATAGAAAATACACAAAATTCAACATCCATTTATGATTAAAATCTCCAACAAAGTGGGTATAGAGGGAACATACCTTAACATAATAAAGGCCATATTTGACAAGCCCACAGTTATCATATTCAAAGGTGAAAGACTGAAAGCTTTTCTTCTAAGAGCACAAACAAGACAAGGATCCCATTCCTACTACTTTTATTTAACATAGTATTGGAAATAAGCAAATAATGAACCTGGACCTGTATCTCACACCACTTACAAAAATTAACTCAAAATGAACTAAATACTTAAATGTAAGAAGTGAAATCATAAAACTTAGAAGAAAACATAGTGAAAAAAATCTCCTTGACAGTGGTCTTGGTAATGATTTTATGGATATGACACCAAAACCATAAACAACAAAAGCTTCATTAATATAAAAGGTTCTGTACAACAAAAGAATCAATCAAAATGAAAAGGCAACTTAGAGATTAGGGAAAAATATTTTCAAACTATAGAACTAATAAGGGGTTAATATCCAAAATACATTAGAAGCTCATACAACTCACTACCAAAACCCAAGTAAGAATTCTTAATATATTAGGAACTCACAACTGATTAAGAAATGGTCAAAGGGGAGTGCCTGGGAGGCTCAGTCGGTTGGGCGTCGAACTCTTGATTTGAGCTCAGGTCATGATCTCAGGGTTGTGAGATCAAGCTCCATGTTGGGCTCTGTGCTCAGTGTGGAGTCTGCTTGGTCCTCTCCCTCTTTTCCTCCCCACCCCCCCCTCTCAAATAAATAAATAAATAAAACCTTAAAAAAAGAGAGAAATGGTCAAAGGACCTGAATAGAGATTTCTCCAAAGAGGATATCCAAATGGACAACAGGTATATGGAGAGATACACGCTCAGCATCACTAATCATCAGGGAATTACAAGTCAAAACCACAAGTGATATTACCTCACACCTATTAGAATGACTATTATCAAAGAGACAAGAGATAATAAATGCTGGTGGAGAAAATGGAACCCTTGTACACTGCTGATAAGTATGTAAATTGGTACCACCACTATGGAAAACAGTATGGAGATTCCTGAAAAAATTAAAAATAGAGCTATCATATGAATCATCAATTCCACTTCTGGGTGTATATATATCTGGAAAAAATAAAACCTCTGTCTCAGGAGACATTTGTACGCCATGTTCATTGCAGCCCTACTCACAATAGCCAAGATATGATAACAACCTAAGTGTCCACTGACAGATGAATGGATAAAGAAATTGTATATATAAATATATATATAAATATATATATATATGACTGAATAATATATATTATTCAGTCATAAAAAAGAAGGAAATCTTCTCATTTGTGACAACATGGGTGAATCTTGAGGGCATTACACTAAGTCAAATAAGTCAGACAGAAAAGGACAAATACTATATGATCTCACTTATATGTGGAGTCTAACACAACCAAATCTGAGAAACAGAGAACAGATTGTTGGTTGCTAGGGGTGGGAATGAATGAAAATGGTTAAAGAGTATAAACTGCTAGTTTCTGAGGATGCAATGTACAGCATAATAACTCTAGTTAACAATACTGCATTGTATATTTGAAAGTTGCTAAGAGAGTGATCTTAAAGGTTCTTATCACTCACACACACACACACACACACAAATGGCAACTGTGTGAGATGATGGATGTGTTCACTAACCTAACTGTAAAAACACTTCACAACATATACATATATCAATCAAGTCATTATGCTGTACATCTTAAACAATGTTATATGTCAATTATATCTCATTAAAGCTGGAAAAATAATAGATCTCATATATAAATTCATCACGGTTTATGTACAAAAATATAAAAAAGAGACTACATATGTATACACTAGCAGTGAAAAACTGGAAGATGAATTTAAACAATCAATACCAGTTACCACAGCATCAAGACATAAAAAATAGCTATGAATAAATTTAGCAGAAGATGTGAAACCTCTACAAAGAATTTTTTAAAGACATCAGTAAATGGAGAGATAAACCATGTTAGTGGACACTGGAAGATCCAATGTTGTTATAACAAATTTCCCCTAATTCATTCATAAATTACACACCATCACTATCAAAATCTAAGTAAGCCTCTGTGTCTGTATGTGTGTGTCTGTGTGTAAACAGGAAAGTTGATTTTAAAATCTATATGAGAATGTAAAGTTTATACAGACAACATAGTATTGACAAAGAACAAAGTTGGAGGACTTTAACTATCTTGATTTCAAGACATTTAATAAAGCCACCATATTCAAGGAAGTAATTCTTTCCAATTTTTTTCAATTCTTCACTTAAAAAAAAAACTTTTAGAATATTATGATTGGTAGCTACCGTTCTGAAATCTAATCTTCAAACTGTTGCTGGTATAAACAAAAATAATTTATTTTTACATTTATATTTTAATTTTATACTGATATTTTTACAGTATTCTTGCTTAACTCACGTATTTATCTTTTACATTTATAAATTTCTATTATAAAAATTGCAATCAAAATTAGTCTTAAGGATGGCATCAGGAAAACACTTATACTAACCACTTATATTCAATAATTCTTATCACCTGCTTTATTTGCTTTAAACACACACACACATACACACACACGGCGTGATCCAAAAATAAGTCCTTGGCAATGGAACATTGTTTTCTAGAATTAACAGTGATGAAGACCTGGACAATTTCTGATGGACACTCCTCAAGCTTTGGCTGAGGGAAGACCAAAAAGCAGGGACTGATAATAAAGACAAATCCCTATGAAATGTCTGATTGTTCTCTCACCATGGTAACAACCTCCAGACTGGTTTTGGATTTATCTAATTAATCAATATGTAGTTTATAGGAATGATAAAAAGTACATAACAGAACTGATTTTAAATATCTAATCTGTCAATAACAATTTGCTTCATTGTACATGCTACTAAAACACAACCAACTGTACTCCTGACTCAGCATGAAAGTGCAGACTTCTTTTTCTGAAGTACTCTCAGTTAGTTCCTTTCCCTACTTTTTATACAAATTGTTGCAAAAGGAATATAACTGTAGTAGGAGCTCATTCTCACTTTTGCCAGAAAACAGTAATTATGAATATTTAATGGCTATTTCTTCCTCCAACAGTCTGCTCATCCAAAACATAAAATAAAGAATTGAATGCAATAATAAAATAATTACCTTAAAATAGAAAAAATAACAGTCACATAATAAAAAAGGACATGAATTTACACCAATTATTAATGTTGGGAGAAAAGCTGATATGTTTAATAATTAACATTAAAATTACACTAGTTGTGTAATAAATATCGATGCAAGCATGTCACTGTTCAAAACAATTAAATTTTTACTTGGGTCAAATATGTTTTTTAAAAACAATATGGCATTATAATCAGTTCAATTTACAGATTTTTCTCTTTTTTAAGATTATTTATTTGAGAGAGAGAGGAGGGGAGGGGCAGATGGAGATGGAGAGAGAGAATATCAAGCAGACTCCCCTCTGAGCATGGAGCCCAAGGCGGGGCTCAATTTCACAACCCTGAGATCATGACCTGAGCCAAAATCAAGAGTTGGACCCTTAACGGACTGAGCCATCCAGGAGCCCCTAAATGTTCTATTCTTAAAAGCAATTACCTACAGTTTAATATTTATGCTCCAAATTAGTAATATGAAAAACTATTAAAGGATGAGTAGACTAAGTAATATATTTATTCATGCTGCACAATATTTAGGAAATTTTAAAACATGAAAATAATGAGGAACTGGAAAATAATTACATACCAGAACGACTCCTACAGCCAAATTTTTATCACATATTTTTTCAGGAAATGTGGCTCCTAAAAAACTAGGATATTTCTTGAAGCTAAAAAATAATAATTTTCCTCAGAATTGCATATAAGAGTGATATAATTAATGACAATCATTTTCATAGCAACGAACATTATTAAACAATTACTGTGTCCTAAGCCTTTTGCTACTCTGAATTAAACTATTTAAATACATTTTTGTCAAACCACCAATGTTAAGAGTATTTCAATATTTTGTAAGTTTTAAATTTAATAAACATCTGGAAGTATAATAAAGATAAGGTTTAATAATTTATGCAAAAGGCTATTGCACTAATGTTTATAGTTTTTATTCTGGTTCCCTGTACATTTATAGCCCTAAAAATTAAATTTTCTGTGATCCCTTTATTCACTTGTTCATTAAAGATGAATCGATTTTTCTATGCATTAGATTCTAGAGCATGTAACATTTCAATATATTCATGTTATTAAAAAATCAGATGAAGGACAAGAATGTAGAGGAAGCAAGTAGTATAACTTTACAAACCAAAGGACATCAAAAAAGTTATATCACTCATAATTAATCTCCTTAGTTATTTCAGTACTTTTATGTAATTTTACTTATATCAGGTAATTTCATGTCAGTTGATAAAAGTTTTTAAGTATCGACCAACATTAGCTCCTTGAGGACAAGGACTTTTAACTTACATGTTTTTCCCATCCCGTGGTGTCTATCAAATTTATAGAACACAGTATTTATTCATTAAATGCTTATTTTTCATAATTAACATATGAAATCATGTTGGGTTATTCCTTTAATGCTACACAAATATGGAATACTGTACTCACGCAAATAAGTATGCAACCTGATGAGGTCGGAAGATATGTTTGTATTTCCATTCTAAAAATCTAGATAATATATTATTAGGATTCCCTGTAGTAGAAATTTTGTTTTTATTTGACCAGATTTCTATGGAAGATATTACAACTGTCAGTTTTAACTGGGAAAACATCTAAAAAACATAATAATAAATTTTAAATAAATTTGAACATTATATTAAATGTCCATAAAAATGCATATATTTAATTCAGTATTTTGATTATGAGAATTTTAACAGCACAGTAAAATGCTATACACATCAATACATATTACCTATACTTTTACAAAATACATATACAAAATAGTTTTTAAAAACTTACGGTGTTAACAAAGCCAATTATCTGAATAACCTTCTGTGTTACAGCCTTTATATCAGAGCCCATGTAATCAAACTGAAAAAGATAAATTATTTTTAGAAACTAGTGGATGCCATCAAGAATATATTACATACCCTTTACATGTACAATGTGCTATATTCTAAAGTAGTCATAGGGCTACCTTCCAGGTGAAATTCAGGAAATCAATAATGATGTATAAATAATGATTTATAAAAATAAACTCAATTTACAACTTTATGTATACAAGAAGTAAATAAAATATTTAATAACACGATTTTAATGTTTAATGCACTCAACTTGTGGCATTACTTATTGTTTATAAAAATTCAATCATAAATTTTTTAATGTGGTATTTTAAAATACACTTATTTCTAAAATAACAACATATAATCATAAACCAAAACATATAAGCACAATGAGGGGGGAAATCCTTAATGAGAGGTTCACTCTTAAAATGACTCTGGAATACTGCTTTGGTATATTCTTTCACATCACCATGTAACTCATGTTCTAATTTTTTCTTTATTCCAATAAACTCTTTCTATGTCTAATTGCTTTAAAATGCCAAGACAATTGAAACAACAATGATGACATTAGGTATGTGAGCTTTGCTCTGGATTTTTCACTAGAAAACCTCTAATATTTCATCATTAAGTGTTGTGCAGTTTAAGATGAGTATTCTATATCATGTTGAGAAAAAACTGTTTGTAAATCTTATTTACTAAATTTTTTATAAAAAATGGGAGTTGAATTTTTATCAATAGCCATTTTGATAGTGATTGACAATGGCTTTTGTCTTTTGACCTATTGATGCAATACATTTCATTAATACATTACTTAACACTAAAACATCATATTCCTTGATTAAAACATTACATTCTATTAATATACTATCAAAATTAATATAATGTTTTGTTTAGGAGTTTATAGCTTTAATATGGACTCATTGCTCATGTGTTTGTATACGTGCACACACTTTGTCATAATTGAGCAAATTAATGTTGCTTAGTAAATATTAGAGCACTACTTAGAATTAAGTTGCATTTTTTTCCTACACCCTAAAATCATATTAGTATATGTATTATGTCTTCCCAAACACTTAAAAAGTTTCCTTTAAAACTATCTATACCTCACACAGGCAACTGGATCCATTAAAATTCTTTTTTTTTTTCAGCATTCTGTGACATAATTTATATATAACATTATGTAAGTTTAAGGTATACAACATGATGATTTGACTTAAATTCTTATCTCCTTTGGAGAATTCATTAAATTTGCTTGTTTTAATCTTCTCCAAGGTCATAGTTATACCATGTTAATCTTTTCTAACATCATAACATGTTTTTGTTCTTTTTGCTTAATTATACTTTCTACACATTTATTTTTCTTTTCAACAACCAGCTTTTAAATTTACTTATTTTAATGTTTCTGTTTATCAACTTATGCTTTATTAATTGTTGCCTGTTCTCCTCATATTCGTCTTGTTTTACAGTTTTAGAACTTAGTTTTTATACTATTCTTTGTGGTAGGCATTCTCCCTATTTAGCAATATTCAGCTCTATTCTAGTTCAGGTGCCCTTCCTTTTTAGATATAAGCATGGCCAGTTTATTCACTTTGGACAATGAAATGAGGACAGTGATAAATGTCACTTCTGAGAGAAAGTATTTCTCTACTGTGGCTCATGTCTATCTAGTGTGCTCTTCTACTGGCTTGGAATTTGGGGGCAAAAACCTATCAATATAGAAATATCAAAAATCCTAAGCATTTGGAATGCTGAGTCTACACGTGGAAGACAGCTGCCTGGAGAGTCACCCAGATCTATGGCTGACGTCACATGAACAAAAAATAAACAGTATTTAGCCATTAAGATTTTGTTTTTTTATTTTGGATGTCTGAATAATATTGCATGGTATACATATACCACATGTTTTAGATGTCCATTTATCAGTTGATGGACATTTGGGCTCTTTCCATAGTTTGGCTATTGCTGATAATGCTGCTGTAAACATTGGGGAGCAGGTGCCCCTTCAAATCTGTATTTTAGAGCTAGAGTGTATTTATGCTAAGTGAAATAAGTCAGTCAGAGAAAGACGAATACCATATGATCTCACTCATATGTGAAATTTAAGAAAGAAAACAGATGAACATATGGGAAGAGGGAAAAGAAAAAAAGGAAAGAGGGAAACAATACATAAGTGACTCTTAATGATAAGAGAACAAGGGGCACCTGGGTAGCTCAGTCAGTTAAGTGTCTGCCTTCAGCTCAGGTCATGATCCCAGGGTTCTGGGATTGACCCCGCATCAGGTTCCCTGCTCATCCTGTTTCTCCTTCTCCCTCTGACCCTCCCCCAGCTCGTGCTGCCTCTCATGCTCTCTAGAGAAAAAAAAAAGAAACAAATGATAGAGAAAAAACTGAGGGTTGATGGAGAGGGTGGGTGGAGGATGTGCTAGATAGATGATGGGTATTAAACAGGGCACTTGTGACGAGCGCTGGGTGTTACATGTAAATGATGAATTACTGAATTCTACTCTAGAAACCAATATTGCACTGTATGTTAACTAACAAAATTTAAATAATTTTTTAAAATGCAAAGAAAAAGAAAAGGACCACATTAATTACCAGAATCAGGAATGAAAACGGAGACATTATAGTGATCCAGTGGTATGATATAGCAGGCTTGTACTGGTTCATTACAGCTGATTTTTTAATTTTCAATCCAATTTTTAAACAACTATTACTAAATTATGTACATTTTCAACTAAGTAAGTTCAATTAAAAACAAAGGTAATAAATACTTTTAAAAAAGATCTTTGTATTAACCTAGCCTGCTGTGATTAATAATTATGCTCCAAGTTTTTTAATTATTGTAGAATTCATTAATTTCTAAACAGCTTATAATTATAGTTTTGTGTTTCCACTTTGCAAAAGTTATTCATGGTAGTATTTAAAACTTTTCATTCTATTATTTATCCTTATCTCTTTTTATTCCTTATTGTTTTAGTATATTATGATAGAGTTTTGGCATATTGGTTTTTACTTTTACAAAATTATTGTTGTCTTCTTTGTGACCTAGAAATGACTACTGATGCATCTATTTTCTACAGACATCTTTAGATATTTGAATATATGTGGCACCCATTCAGAAGATACAAAGGTAAATAAGTGTTTAGTAAAGCTGGCAGCTGGCTAACAAATAATTTGATCTTTATATGTTAACATTTTTTTCCATATGTTAAAGGCTAAGAAAAATGCTTTAATGTGCTCCACTATAGTTTTGGGTTTTGTTACTTTCTTCTGAATATATCCAGAGGTTTTGTTTTTATAGTTTCTTCATAACTCACTTGTTAACTAAGTCTTCATTATTAGAAATGCATCTTTAATTTGAATTATGTCTTTCAACATAAATATGCTCATTCTTCTACTTTAGGCTTTGTATCCTGAATTTTATTTTATCCGCTGGTAGTGCCATCTTGATCATCTTTTTGATTGACAATCCTGGCATATTTTTGATGTTTTTTTTAAAAATGTTTTATACTTAACACTGCCATTTTGTTTAAGCTGTCTCACAAATGTCACAGAATCTGAGAATCTTTGCACTTTAAAAGGGATATTTAACTCACTCACATTACTATAATCAATGAAGCTGATCTATATTTTTTCTGTTTTCTTATTCATGTCCTTGTGGTATTTCCTTTTGACTTTTGTTATGTTATATGAGAATATTTGGGGGCTGATTTCAAAGTTATGCATTTGAAATTGTATATTCAGATATGTTTAAATGTTGTAAAACAAGGTTCTCCATTTTTATCCACTGGACCCACCCTCACAAGAAGACCTCTGGTGAGGTGACAATAAAAAATTTATAGGACTTATCAGGATTCAATTGTTTTTTTTTTCAAAATGCATAATAACTCTTACTAGGAATTTGATGATTATGATTATGTAAATGACGCAACACCACACTCTGCCAAGTGATTAGAGGCAACAGTGTATTTCTCTTTCTTTTTCACTGAGCTAAAGTCTGTGTAAATAATTTTTTTGAAATACCTATTTGTTGTTACTATACTCCAAAAATTTAGATCAACTTTATTGAGCTTTAATTTACATACAATTACATTAAGGAGTCGATAATTTTGGTAAATACCACTTACTTTTTATGATGAAAAGATTCAACCCACAGAAAATTTAAAATTCAAAGACTACCCCAATATCCTTCAATTAGATTAATCTACTATTAATGTTAGACACATTTCTTTATATATATCTTTATCTAACTGTCTATGGAAGTAGATCTGGGCATATAATGTTCATTTTTCTGGACCATTTAAGATTAAGTAGCAAACACTTCAGCATGTAGTTCCTAAGAATAAGGATTTTCACCTGTTTGCCCACTATACCATTATCATGTGCAAGAAACATTAGTTCAATAATATCAAATATATTATTTATATATTTAATATCTAATGTTGAATACATCATATTCCCAGAGAGTGAAGCGAATCTGTAGCCCTGCCCATCACTGAATACAGCTTCCATCCAACCCTGCCAACAAAGAAATCCTAACTAGATTTCCCAGAAATCTTGGTAGCCCACCCTGCAGGCCCAGTTGGCAACACTTGAACAGAGACACCGGCAAGTGCTTTTGCATCTACAGAGCCAAGATGATGGTCCTTACTGGCCAGGAAGCTGAGGTTGCAATTCTGTCTGATTGGATCCACAGAGAAAGAGCATTCTAGTTGAGGGCTTGTTCTGTAGCCAAAACTGGCCATGAAACTAATTTACCAAGCTCCCCAAAGGTGAATACAGTTGCCAGCCCATTTGAGAAGGAAACTTAATTGGAGCTCCAGAAATCTGTGTATCCCATCTTGCAACTCCAATTAGAGCAACTCTTGAGCAGAGAGCCCACCTGGTGGTCTTACCCATCTGCATAGCTAGGATGGTGGCCTGTCAGGCCAGGGAATTTGGCGCATAGTTCTGCCTAATTTGATTCCCAAACAAGGGAAACAATTGTGTTCTGTACTGGAACACTACCACACGTGGAAATTAATTCATATCCCAGCTCACTGCTGAATACAGCCTTCATCCCACCCAACCACGAACCTACCAGAGCACACAGGATGCTACATAGCCCATCCTACAGCCCTGCTTACAATAGCACTTAAATAGAGAACATAGCCTTTGGCTTTCCACATCTGTAGAGCAAAACTAGTAGCCCCATCTGGCCAGGACATAGTGCTGCCTGACTTGGGTCCACAAACATGAGCTGTAGAAGCTATGAGGCTTATTCTGCTACCACACCAGGACAAGAACCTAATTCATAACCCTGCCTAATACTGAGTATATATCCAGTCCTGAAGACTAGGAAGTCTGATTAGAGAATCCAGACAACTGCAGAGCCTATCCTACAGCTTTGTTTGGGCAAGGAACTAAGCCAGCATTCCTACACAATTGTTCTCAGCCAGCAGCACCTACCCTCAACCACAAAGCTCAGTCAGTAGCCTCACCCAAAAATAGACATTGATAGTGAACACCACCTGCCCAAGGATGTTACCAGCTGATACACCCAGAGCTCAATTAAGCCAAATGGTGAATGACTATCTATGCCAAAGCAAACCTTTAATGTCTGGGGGAAAAAAAAACACTTACTCAAATGGGAAGGTATTGACATAAGGAATCGAGGATCATGAGAATTTGGAAAAACATGATAGCACCAAAAGAAACTAATAAAGTTCTAATAACTGACCACAATGATATAAAGATCTATAAACTATAAGAGAATTTAGAGTAATCACCTTAAAGAAGCTTAGTGAACCACAAGAACATACAAAGAATGCATGAACAAAATGAAGAGTTCAACAAATAGAAACCATCAAAAAAAAAAAAAAAGACATCTTAGACCTGAAAAATACAATGACTGAACTGAAGAATTCAATAGAGAACTTCAAGAGCAGACTTGACCATGCAGAATAAAGAATCAGTGATCTACAAAATAGGGCATTTTAAATTATCCAGATGAGTGAAAAAACAAAGAATGAAAAAAATGAAGGAAGTCTACAAGACTTATGGGAAAAGTTAAAACACACACACACACACACACACACAATATCTGCCATATAGGAAGCCAGAATGAGAAAAAAAAGAAAAGGGGACAGAAAATATATTTAAAGCAATAATGGCTGAGAACTTCCCAAACCTGGGAAAATGGACACACAATAGCCAAACTGTGGAAGGAGCCAAGATGCCCTTCAACAGATGAATGGATAAAGAAGACGTGGCTCATATATACAATGGAATATTACTCAGCCATCAGAAAGGATGAATACCCACCATTGGCATCGACATGGATGGAACTGGAGGGGATTATCCTAAATGAAATAAGTCAAATAGAGAAAAGACAATTATCATATGGTTTCACTCATATATGGAACATAAGGAATAGCACAGAGGACATTAGGGGAAGGAAGGGAAAACTGAAGGGGTGGAAATCAGAGGGGGAGGCGAACAATGAGAGACTATGGACTCTGGGAAACAATCTGAGGGTTTCACAGGGGAGGGGGGTTGGGGGACGGGGTAGCCCAGTGATGGGTATTAAGGAGGGCACATGTTGTAATGAGCAATGGGTGTTATACGCAAATAATGAATCACTGAACACTAAAAAAAAAAAAAAAGTCACAGACAAATAATTTTGAAAGCAGCAGTATAAAAGCAGTAAGTCACATACAAAAGAAGCCCTGTAAGACTATAGCAGATAATTTAACAGAAATTTTGCAGGCCAGGAAAGAATGAAATGATATAATCAAAATATTGAAAGGAAAAAAAACTGTCAACCAATAATATGACTGGACAAGCTGTCCTTCAAAAATGAAGGAGTGATAAAGACTTTCCTAAACAAACACAAACAGGGAATTCATCACAACTAAACCTGACGTACAAGAAATGGTAAAGAGTTCTTTGAGTGGAACTAAAAAAACACTAATTAGCATCATTAAAACATATGAAGGCAGTATAAAACTATCTGGTAATGATAAACATATCCTTAAAGTCAGATTCTCTAATATGGTAATGGTGGTATGTAATCACTAACAACTTTAGTTTAAAAATTAAAAAACAAACATATTAAATATAACCATAACTAAAATACTCTGTTATAGGATACACAGCATTAAAAATGCATAAAGGGGGGGGGGCCTGAGTGGCATAGTTGGTTAAGCATCTGGCTCTTGGTTTTGGCTCAGGTCGTGATCTCATGGGTCGTGGGATTGAGCCCCATGTCAGGCTCCACACTCAGCCAGAGTCTGCTTGAGATTCTCTCTCCTCTCCCTCTGCCCCTCCCTTGCTCATTCTCTCTCTCTCTCTCTCTTTCTCAAGCAAATAAATAAATAAATCTTTTTTAAAAATTTGTAAAATGTAACATCAACAACCTAAACTTAGAAGGGGAGAAGTAAAATGTAAAGTTTAGGAATGCTTTCAAAATCAAACTGTTATCAGTTTAAAATAGGGTATTAAAATTTTAACATACTTTATGTAAGCTTCATGGTAACCACAAGGGAAAAACATGTACTAGCCACACAAAAGAACATGACAAAAAGGTCAAAGCATACTGATATCAAAAGTCATCAAATCACAAAAGACAGGAGGATAAGAAATAAGTAACAGTGTATCCACAAAATAGCCAGAATGCAATTAATAAACGGGCAATAATAAGTCCTTACCTAACAATAATTACTTTAAATGTAAATGGATTAAGTTCTCCAATCAAAAGAAATAGAATGGTTGAATGGATTTTTTTTAAAAGATCCAGTGATATGTTGCCTGTAGGAAACTTGCTTTAGCTTTAAAAACACAGGCATACTGAAGAGATAGAAAAAGAAATTTGAAGTTAGTGTTAACAAAAAACACAAACAGGGTTATCAACAGTTATATCAGACAAAATATAATTTAAACTAAAAATGGTAAAAATAGACAAAGAAGTTCATCATATAATGACAAAGGAGGCCATCTATCAACAAAATAGAACAATTATAAATATTTATGCACCAAACATTGGAGTACTTAATATATAAAACAAATACTAAAAGAACTAAAAGAAGAAGTAAACAGCAATACAATATAATTGGGGACTTTAATATCCCATTCTCAACAATGGGTAAATCATCCAGACATAGAATCAATAAGGAAATTTCAGATTTGAACACTATAGGCCAAACCTACCTAATAGACATGTACAACACATTCTTTCTGACAGCAGCAAAATATACATTATTCTCAAACAGAAATTGAACATTCTCTAAGATAGATCATATGTTAGGTCACAAAATAAGCCTCAACAAGTTCAAGAAAATTGAAATCATACCAAAAAACTTTCTCAGCCCAAGTAGTATGAAACTAAAAATCAAACAGGAAGAAAACTGTAAAACTCACAAATGCATGAAAATTAAACAACACTCCTGAATGATCAATGGATCAAAGAAAAAAATAAAGAGGGTAAAAAGTATCCTGAGACAAACAAAAATGGAAACACAATATACCAAAATTTATGGGATATAGTGAAAGCAGTTCTAAGACAGAAGTTTATATCTATAAATGCATACATGAAAAATACTGAAAAACCTCAAATAACATAATTTTGCACCTCAAAAAACTACAGAAAGCACTGTGAGAACTCCTGGTCATGCCCCCATCAGTTCCAGCTATCCTGCCAGGGTGGCCCTAGTGCAGAGTAGCAAGACCCCATGAGCCATACACACTACAGCTCCAGAAATGCAGCCAAACCTGCTAGGCACATGCAGTCCATACAGGGGACATTCCTATACAAGGCCACTCCTTCAAGACGGGGAGAGGTAGCTATTTTGCCTAATTCACACAAAATAAACTAAAATGAGGAGACAGAGGACTGTGCTCAAAAAATAAAAATAAAAAAACACTTCAGTGAAACAGCAAAAGAACTAAACAAATGGATAAAGCAAATTACATGATAAAAAGTTCAAAATAATGGTCATAAATACTCACTGGATTTGAAAGAAGAGGATGATTCAGCAAAAAGACAAAATGTAAGAAAGAATCAATCAGAGGTGAAGAATACAATAACTGAAATGAAAAATACACTAGGGGAAATAAACAGAAGATTAGAGGATGCAGAATGGATCAGCAATCTGGAAGACAAGATAATGGAAAGCAATGAAGCTGAACAGTAAAAAGTAAGAATTTTCAAAAATGAGTGTAAGTTATGGGACATTTTGGGATGACATTAAGTGCACTAACATTTGCATTATAAGGGTCACAGGTGGAAAAGAGGAAAACGGGGACAGAACTCTTATTTAAAGATATAATAGGTGAAAACTTTCCTAACTTGGGGAAGAAACATTTCCAGGAGCTACAGAGAGCCCCAAACCAGATGGGGCTTAGAAATAACTAAAATTTCAAAGATTAAAGATAAAAACAAAATCTTAAAAGAAGCAAGAGAAAGCAACTAGTTACATAGAAGGGATACCTCATAAAGCTATTAGCTGATTTTTCAGCAGTAACTTTGTAGGCCAGAAGAGAGTGGTATGATATATTCAAAGTGCTGAAGGAAGAAAACCTACAACCAAGAATACTCTACCTGGCAAGATTATCATTCAGAATTGAGGGAGAGATCAGGAATTTCCCACACAAACAAAAGTTAAAATAGTCATCACCAGTAAATTACCCTTACAAGAAATGTTAAAAGGACTTCTTTAAGTGGAAAAGAAAAGGCCATAACTAGAAGCTAGAACATTATGAAAGAAAAGTACTTCACAAGTAAAAGCAAACATATGGTAAAAGTAGTAGAACAATCACTTAAAAAAACAGCATAAAGGTTAAAAGACAAAAGTAGTAAAATCAAGTGTATCCAAAAATTAGTTAAGGGACTTCACCAAAAAAAAAAAAAAATGTCAAATATATCATATACATAAAATGTGGAACAGTAAAAATGTAGTGCTTTTAGAATGTATTTGAACTTAAGCAGCCACCAACTTAATATAGACCACTATATACATAAGATGCTATATATGAACCTAATGGTAGCCACAAATCAAATATCTATAATAGATATACAAAAAAATAAAGAGAAAGGAATCCACATAACACTAAAGAAAGACATAAATCACAAGAGAGCAAGAGAAAAAGAAAAGAACAGAGAAGAACTACAAAAACAACCATAAAACAATTAACAAAATGGCAATAAGAACATACTTATCAATAATTACTTAAATGAAAATGATCTAACTTCTCCAATCAAAAGACATAGGGCGACTGAATGGATTTAAAAAACAAGACCCATCTATAGGCTGCTTAGAAGAGACTCATATTAGACCTAAAGATACATGCAGACTGAAAGAAGGGATAGAAAAATATTCCATGCAAATGGAAGTGAGAAAAAAGCTGGGGTGACAATACATATATCAAACAAAATGACATTCAAACAAAGACTGTAACAAGACAAAATGAAGGGTGTTACTTAGTGATAAAGGGATCAATCCAACAAAAGGATATAGCAATTGTAAAAAATCTATGCATCAAACATAGGAGCACCTAAATATATGAATCGTTGAACACTACATCAAAAATTAATGATGTACTATATGTGGGCTAATTGAACATAATAATAAAAAATATATAAAGCAAATATTAACAGACATAAGGGGAGAAATTGAGAGTAATACAATAGTAATAGGAGACTTGAACACCCACTTACATCAATGGATAGACCATCCAGACAGAGAATCAATAAGGTCAAACACAAAATGACACATGTAACTTATAACACATAGAACTTAACAGATGTATACAGAATATTTCATCCCAAAACAGCAAAATACACATTCTTTCCAAGTGTACATGGAACATTCTCCAGGATAAATCACATGTTAGGGCATAAAACAAGTCTTAATAAACTTAAGAAGACTGATGTCATATAAAGTATCATCTATGATCACAAAGGCATAAAAGTGGAAAGCAATTACAAGAAAAAAATAGAAAAACACAAATGCATAGAGGCTTAATAACTTGCTTTTTAAGCAACAAATGTGTCAATGAAGAAATCAAAGAGGAAATTTTTTAAAATACCTGGAGACAAATGAATGGAAACACAATGATTCAAAATATTTCATGCACAGTCAGAGCAAAGAATGAAATTTATAGTGATGCAGTCATACCTAAAGATGCAAAAAAAAATCTCAAACAATCTAACCTTAAACCTAAAGGAACTACAAAAAGAACAAAGCCCAAAGTTAGATGAAGTAACAAAATAATAAAGATCAGAATATAGATATATGAAATAAAGGCTTAAATAGAAAAAAGAAAAGCTCAGTGAAACAAAAAGCTTGAAACAATAAACAAAATTGATAAACCTTTAGCCAAACTCATGAAGAAAAAAAGAGAGAAAAAATAAAATAAAAAATAAAAGAGAAATAACTTATGCCACATAAATACAAGCATAATAAGAGACTACAATAAAATTATGTACCAAAAAATTTGACAACCTCAAAAAAATGGATAAATAACTATAAATAAAATCTTCTGATACTGAAATAGGAATACAAAATCTGAATAAACCAATTGCTAAGTGATGAAATTGAACTGATAATCAAAAAACTCCCAACAGACAAAAGTCCAAGACCAGATGGCTTCACAGGTGAATACTACTAAATATTGAAAGATTTAATACCTTTCCTTCTCAAACTATTCCAAAACTAGGAGAGAAGGGATGTTTCCAAATTCATTCGTCAAGGCTGATATTACACTAATATCAAAATCAGACAAAGACATTAGAAAAATAGAAAACTACAGGTCAATATCCCTGATGAACATAAATGCAAAAATCTTCAACAAATATTAGCAAATTGAATTCAACAATACATTAAAAGGATTGCTCACCATAATCAAATGGGATTTATTCCATGATCCAAGGATGGTTGATCCACAAATCAAATCAATCAGCATGATACACCACATTAACAAAGTGCAAGATAAAAATCATATAATATTTCAATAGATGCAGGAAAAACATTTGACAAAATTCAACATCTGTTGATGATAAAAACTCTCAATAAAGTGGGATTAGGCGGAACATACCTCAACATACATGAAAAATCTCACAGCTAATATCAGACTCAATGGCAAAAAACTGAAAGCTTTTCTAACATCAGAGACAAGACAAGGATGTCTACTCTTGCCACTTTTAATCAACATAGTACTGGAAGTCCTAGCCATAGCAACTGGACAAGAAAAAGAAATAAAAGGCATCCAAACTGATAAGTGAGAAGTAAAACTCACTATTTGCAGAGGACATGATAGTCTCTACAGAAAACCCTAAAGATCCACCAAACTAATAATATTAATAAGTGAATTCAGTAAAGCAGCAAGACACAAAATTAATATACAAAAATCTGTTGCATTTCTATACTCATAATGAAGTAGCAGAGGAAAAAATGTAAAAAAAAAAAAAATCCCATGTACAATTGCATCAAAAATAACAAAATACAAGTGGGTGGGTAGCTAAGATGGTGGAGTAGTAGGAGGACTCTAGGCTTGCCTCCTCCCTCGAACACAGCTAGATAAATATCAAATCATTCTGAGTACCCAAGAAATTGATCTGAGCACTGACAGAACAAACTGCACAATTAGAGGGAGAGAAGAGGCCACATCGTGGAAGGTAGGGGGTGCAGAGATGTGGTTTGGGGGGGGGAAATGGATTGCAGGTGCTGTGGAAGGGAGCCCTGGTCACTGAGAGAAGTGAGAGAGAAATAGAGAGAGAGAGAGGAGGGCACGGGACAGTAGAAAGAAAACACTTCCCCAAAGTCAGTGAAAGGGAAAAAGAGAGGGGCTGATTTTTGTGTTTTTACAACCAGCGGTGCTCAAAGATTAAGGTTTTAGAGGTCCACAGCATGACCAGTGTGGAGCCCTGAGGGTGTTGCAGTGCTACTATGGAGAAGAAATGCAGATTGCCTGGGGACATACGGCGTGATCTAAGGATGCCCTGGGACACACTGGGAGAGATGGTTCCCTCTTCTTGGAGCGCATCTGGGAGAGGTGGCATTGCCCCTCTGGGGACAAAAGAGCTGGTGGGTGCCATTTTCCTCCCCCATCCCTCACCATAGATGCAGAAACACCTGCTGATGGCAGCTAACCTGGACACTGGCTCTTTATTCCAATATGCTCTATTCCAAGTTCCATGCTCCTGTGCTTTGGTGCAACTGCCCTTCTGGGTCAAACCTGTATCAGTCCCAGCAATGGTGAGATCTTCCCCCAGAGGACCAGTGCCAGTCACCACCATGCCAGATCCCTAATGTTTGGAGTTTTAAAACTCAACCAGCCTGCCTGGGATAGAGCCCAAGGTGTACTATGTTACTATGCAGGCAGGTAGCCCAGACACAGAGAGTGTGAAGGCAGCGATCTGAGGGATACCTGGGACACACAATGGGAGAATGTTCACTCTTCTGGGAGGGCTTCCCAGACAGCAGCAAGCATGAATTCCCCCTCTCTGGGGACAAAGGAACTGTCATTTCCCTCCCCTGCCCCTCAGCATAAACTAACTTCAGTAAGTAGCACAACACCAACAGTGGTGGCCTAAAATGGTAACATCAGCCCTGCCCCCCTGCACTCTGCAGGTACTGCTTTTCTTGGGAAAGTGTGCCTGAGAACACCAACACAGTGGGAGAGCATAGAACCTTCCACTGCAGACTGGCTCAAACCAACCCCCATGCACCATGTCTACTGACCATAGGGTTCTACAAAGCTTCAGATCTAGTGGAAATAGCATCAGGTCTCTTTTAACAAGCAGACCAAAGCACACCTAGTTAAGCTTGCCACACACTGAGTAAGGTCCATATACTCCCCACTGCAGGCAAGGAGAAACTCTGCAGAGGACTGACCTGAGGAAAAAAGCAGCCAAAACACAGCAGCAGAGTGCACATAGCACACACCAGAGACAATTCCTGAAGCACCAGGTCCTGGACAGTATATGACTTCTTCTTCATAAAGCCATTACTCTTGAGAGCAGGGAACATAGCAGGATTTCCTAATATACAGAAAAAGACAGAGACCTAGACAAAATGCCAAGATGGAGGAATTCATCCCAAATGAAAGAAGAAAAGGCCACAGTCAAGAATCTAATCAAAACAGATATATGTAATATGGCTGATGGAGAATTTAATGTAATAATCATAAGGATACCAGCTGGGCTTGAGAAAAGCATAGAAGACACCAGGGAGTCCCTTACTGGAGACATATAAGATCTAAAAACTAGTCAGGCTGAAATGAGAAATGCAATAACTGAGATTTGAAACCAACTGGATGTAATGAACACAAGGTTGGAAGAAGCAGGCGAACAAATAAGTGATATGAAAGATGAAATTATGGAAAATAATGAAGCTGAGGAGATGAACCATGAAAGACTACGGACTCTGAGAAACAAACTGAGGGTTTTAGAGGGGAGGGGGGTGGGGGGGATGGGTTAGCCTGGTGATGGGTATTAAAGAGGGCATGTACTGAATGGAGCACTGAGTGTTATACGCAAACAATGAATCATGGAACACTACATCAAAAACTAATGATGTAATGTATGGTGATTAATATAACATAATAAAATAAAAATAAAAATTTAAAAAAAGAAAGAAAATAATGAAGCTGAAAAGAAGAGGGAAAGAAAAGTATTGAATCATGAAGGTAGACTTAGGGAACTCAGTGACTCCTTAAGCATAATAATGTTCATATCATAGGAGTCCCAGAAGAAGAAGAGAGGGAAAAGGGGGCAAAAGGCTTATTTGAGGAAATTATAGCTGAAAACATCCCTAATCTGTGGAAGGAAATAAACATCCAAATCCAGTAGGCACAGAGAGCTCCCATTCAGATCAACTAACGCAGGCCAACACCAAGACATAGCATAGTTAAATCTGCAAAATATAGAGATAAAGAAAAAATCCTAAACAAAAGAAGTCACTAACTTACAGGGGAAGACAAATAAGGTTAGCAGCAGATCTAGCCACAGAAACGTAGCAGGCAAGAAGACAGTGGCATTGACATATTCAACATGCTGAATGGTAAAAATATGCACCCAAGAATACTCTATCCAGCAAGGTTGTCATTCAGAATAGAAGGAGAGACAAAGAGTTTCCCAGACTAACAAAAACTAGAGTCATGACCACTAAACCAGCCCTGCAAGAAATATTAAAGGGGACTCTTTGACAGCAAAGCAAAGACCAAAGGTGACCAAGACAAGAAAGAAACAGAGAACATCTCTAGAAACAATGACAGAACAAGTAAGAAAATGGTACTTAATTCATATTTATCAATAATTACTCTGACTTTAAATGGACTGAATGCTGCAATCAAAAGACACAGGGTGTCAGAATGGATTAAAAAAAAAACAAGATCCATCTATATGCTGCCTAGAAGAGACTGATTATAGATATAAAGACACATGTAGATTGAAAGTGAGGGGATGGAGAAATATTTACCATTCAAATAGATGTCAAAAAAAGCCAGAGTACCAGTACTTACATCAGACACTAGATCTTTTTTTTTTTTTTTTAAGATTATTCATTTGCGAGAGAGAGAATGAGAGACAGAGAGCATGAGAGGGAGGAGGGTCAGGGGGAGAAGCAGACTCCCCGCCGAGCAGGGAGCCCGATGTGGGACTCGATCCCAGTACTCCAGGATCATGACCTGAGCCGAAGGCAGTTGCTTAACCAACTGAGCCACCCAGGCACCCCCATCAGACACTAGATCTTAAGTCAAAGACTATAAAAAGAGATGAAGAAGGGCACAACATCCTAATTAA
Source organism: Mirounga angustirostris (assembly GCF_029215605.1). Lineage (NCBI taxonomy): Eukaryota > Metazoa > Chordata > Mammalia > Carnivora > Phocidae > Mirounga > Mirounga angustirostris. Next base: position 166,690,629 of record NW_026991710.1, read on the forward strand.
GGGGTCTATCCAACAAGAAGATCTAATAATTGTAAATATTTATGCCCATAACTTGGGAGCACCCACATCTATAAAACAATTAATAACAAACATAAGGGAACTCATTGATAATAATACAATAATAATAGGGGACATTAACATCCCACTTGCACCAATGGACAGATCATCAAAGCAGAAAATCAACAAGGAAACAAAGGTTTTGAATGACACAATGGACCAAATGGACTTAACACATATAGTCAGAACATTTCATCCTAAAGCAACAGAATACACATTCTTTTCCAGTGCACATGGAACAGTCTCCAGAATAGATCACATACTGGGACGTAAATTCAGCCCTCAGCAAGTACAAAAAAAAGGATGGAGATAATCCCATGCATATTTTCAGACCACGGTGCTATGAAACTTGAAGTTAACCATAAGAAAAACTTAGGAAAGACCACAAACATATGGAGGTTAAAGAACATCCTACTAAAGAATGAATGAGTTAACCACAAAATTAAAGAAGAAATTAAAAAAAAAACACGGAAACAAACAAAAATGGAAACACAACAGTCCAAAACCTTTGGGATGCAGAAAAGGCAGTCCTAAGAGGAAAGTATATAGCAATACAGGCTTACCTCAAAAATCAAGAAAAATCTCAAATACACAATCTAACCTTACACTTAAAGGAGCTAGAAAAAGAACAAAAAATAAAGGCTAAAGCCAGCAGATGAAGGGAAATATTAAAGATTAGAGCAAAAATAAATGATACAAAAACCAAAAAAGAGTAGAACAGATTAATGAAACCAGAAGCTTGTTCTTTGAAAAAATTAATAAAATTGGTAAACTCCTAGCCATCCTTATCAAAAAAAATAAAGAATGCAAATAAATAAAATAATAAATGAGAGAGGAGAAATCACAACCAATACCACAGAAATACAAATAATTATAAGAGAATATTATGAGAAATTATATGCTAAAAATTAGGCAATTAGGAAGAAATGGATCAATTCCTAGAAACATATAAACTACTAAAACTGAAACAGGAAGAATTAGAAAACTTGAACAGACTGATAACCAGCAAAGAAATCAAATCAGTAACCAAAAATCTCCCAATAAACAAAAATTCCAGAGCCAGAGCTTCACAGGGGAATTCTACCAAACATATAAACAAGAATTAATACCTATTCTTCCCAAACTATTCCAAACAGTAGATGTGGAAGGAAAACTTCCAAGCTCAATCTATGAAGCCAGCATTATCCTGATTGCAAAACCAGACAAAGACTCCACTGAAAAAGAGAACTGCAGGACAACATCCCTGAAGAACATGGATACAAAAATTCTCAGCAAAATACTAGCAAATCAAATCCAATAGTACATTAAAAAAAAAAATCACCACAGTCAAGTGGAATTTATTGGGCTGCAAGTGTCGCTCAATATTCACAAATCAATGTGATACACCACATTAGTAAAAGAAAGAATAAGAACCATATGATCCTCTCAACAGATGCAGAAAAAACATTTGACAAAGTACAGCATCCATTCTTGATGAAAACAACCAACAAAGTAGGGATATAATGAACATACCTCAAGATCATAAAGGCCATATACAAAAAACCCACAGCTAATATCATCTTCAATGATGAAAAACTGAGAGCTTTTCCTCTGTGGTCAGGAATAAGGCATGAATGTCCACTTTCACCACTGTTATTTAAAAAGTATTGGAAGTCCTATCCTCAGCAATCAGACAACAAAAAGAAATAAAAGGCATCCAAATCAGCAAGGAAGAAGTAAAACTTCCACTGTTTGCAGACGACATGATACTCTATGTAGAAAACCCAAAAGATTCCACCAAAAAATTACTAGAACTGATACACAAAGTCAGTAAAGTCCCAGGATACAAAATCAATGTAGAGAAATCTGTTGCATTTCTATACACAAATGATGAAGCAGCAGAAAGAGAAATCAAGGAATCAATCCCATTTACAATTGCACCAAAAACCATAAGATACCTAGGAATAAACCTAACCAAAGAGGGAAAAGATCTATACTCTGAAAACTATACAAAACTTATGAAAGAAATTGAAGATGACACAATGAAGTGAAAAAACATTCCATGCTCATGGATTGGAAGAACAAATATTGTTAAAATGTCTATAGTGCCTGAAGCAATCTGTACATTTAATGCAATCCTTATCAAAACACCAATAGCATTTTTCACAGAGCTGGAACAATCTCAAAATTTGTATGGAACCACAAAAGACCCTGAATAGCAAAAGCAATCTTGAAAAATAAAAGCAAGCTGGAAGCATCACAATTCCAGACTTCAAGTTATATCACAAAGCTGTAGTCATCAAGACAATATGGTACTGGCACAAAAATAGACACAGAGATCAATGGAACAGAATAGAAAACCCAGAAATGCACCCACAACTATATAATCAACTAATCTCCAAAAAGCAAGGAAAAAGTATCTAATAGGAAAAAGACAGCTTCTTCAACAGTGGTGCTGGGAAAACAGGACAGCAACACTCAAAAGAATGAAACTGGACCACTTCCTTACACCATACACAAAAATAAATTCAAAATGAATGAAAGACCTAATTTGAGACAGAAAACCATCAAAATCCTAGAGAAAAACACAGGCAGCAACCTCTTTGACATCAGCTGTAGCAACTTCTTACTAGATACATCTCCAGAAGCAAGGGAAATAAAAGCAAAAATGAACTACTGGTACTTTATCAAAATAAAAAGCTTCTGTACAGTGAAGGAAATAATCAACAAAACTAAAAGGCAACCTCCAGAATGGGAGAAGATATTTGCAAATGACATATCTGATAAAGGGTAAGTATCCAAAATCTATAAAGAACTTATCAAACTCAACGCCCAAAAAATGAATAACACAGTGAAAAAATGGGCAGAAGACATGAATAGATATTCTTCCAAAGAGAACATTCAGATGGCTAATGGACACATGAAAAGATGCTCAACATCACTAGTCATCAGGGAAATACAAATCAAAACCACAATGAGATACCACCTCACACTAATCAGAATGGCTAAAATGAGCAACTCAGGAAACAGCAGATGTTGGCAAGATGCAGAGAAAGGGGAATTCTCTTACACTGTTGGTGGGAATGCAAAGTGGTGCAGCCACTCTTGGGAAACAATACGGAGGTTCCCCCAAAAGTTAAAAACAGAACTACCCAACAGTCCAGCTAATGCACTACTAGGTATTTATACAATGGATACAAAAATACTGATTTGAAGGGATACATGCATCCTGATGTTTATAGCAGCATTATCAACAATAGCCAAATTATAGAAAGAGCCCAAATGGATAAAGACGACTTTTGGACTATTACTCAGCCATCGAAAAGAATGAAATCTTGTCATTTGCAATGATGTGGACAGAGCTAGGGAGTACTATGCTAAGTGAAATAGTCAGAGTAAGACAAATACCGTATGATTTCACTCATATGTGCAATTTAACAAGCAAAACAAATGAACACAGGGTGGAGGAAATAGAGGCAAACCATAAAACAGACTCTTAACTATAGACAACAAACTGAGGGATGCTGGAGGGGCGGTGGGGGGTATGGGTTAAATTGGTGATGGGTATTAAGGAGGGCACTGGTTGTGATGAGCACTGATTGTATGTAAGTGATGAATCACTATTTCTCCACCTGAAACTAATATTACACTGTATGTTAACTAATCGGTGTTTAAATAAAAACCTGAAGAAAAAAAATAACAAACTACCTAAGAATAAATTTAACCAAAGAAGAGAAAGACCTGCATACTCTGAAAACTACAATACACTGATGAAAAAAAAAATTGAAGACAATGGAAGTAAATGGAAAGATATACCATGCCCTTGGGTTGGAAGAATTAATATTGTTAAAATGTCCATACTACCCAAAGCAATCTACAAATTCAATGCAATCCCTATCAAAATACCAATAATATTTTTTACAGAGGTAGAACAAATAATCTTAATATTTGTATGGAACCACAAAAGACTCCAAACAGCCAAAGAAATTTTGAAGAAAAAAAAAAAAGCAAAGCTGGAGGTATCACAATCCCAAATTTCAAGCTGTACTACAAAGTTATAGTCATCAAAACAGTGTGGTACTGGTACAAAAACAGACACACAGATCAAGGGAAAAGAACAGAAAACCCATAAATAAACCTACAATTATATGGCCAATCAATCTATAACATAAAAGGCAAGAATATGCAATGGGGAAAAGGCAGTCTCCTCAATCAATAATGCTGGGAAAACTGGACAGCTATGTGCAAAAGAATTAAACTAGACAACCTTCTTACACCATACATATAAATAAAATACACAAAAATAAACTCAAAAAGATTAAAGAATTAAATGTAAGGCATACAACTACAAAACTCCTAAAAAAAAACTTAGGCAGTAATCTCCAGGATACCAACCTTAGCAACATTTTTCTAGATATGTCTCCCCAGGCAAGTGAAACAAAAGCAAAAATAAATTTTTGGACCACATCAAAATAAGAAGGAAACCATCACCAGTATCAAAAGGCAACTTACCAAATAGAAAAGATATTTGCAAATGATGTATCCAATAATGGGTTAATATCCAAAATATATAAAGAAATCCTGTACCTCAACACCAAAAAACAGATAATCTGATTTAAAAATGGACAGAGGACCTGAATAGATGTTTTTCCACAGAAGACATACAGATGGCCAAGAAACAAATGTTGAGCAAAGATGCTCAACATCAGTAATCATCAGGGAAATGCAAATCAAAACCACAATAAGATATCACCTCTCACCTGTCAGAATGACTAATATCAAAAAGATAAGAAATAACAAGTGTTAGCCAGGATGTTGAGGGAGCCCTCATGCACTGTTGGTAGGAATGTAAACTGGTGCAGCCCCTGTGCTGGGCTGTATCCTCAAAAACTTATAAATAGGAATACCATATAATCTATTAGTTCCACTGCTGGGTATTTACCCAGAGAAAATGAAAACACTAATTTGAAAACATATATGCACTCTTATGTTCACTGCAGCATTATTTACAATAGGTAAGCTGTGGAAGCAACCCAAGTGTCCACTGAAAGATGAATGGATAAAGAAAATATGGTATATATGTAAACAATGGAATATTACTCAGTCATTAAAAAAAAAATGACATCTTGGGGCGCCTGGGTGGCTCAGTCGTTAAGCGTCTGCCTTTGGCTCAGGTCATGATCCCAGGGTCCTGGGATCAAGCCCCGCATCGGGCTCCCTGCTCTGTGGGAAGCCTGCTTCTCTCTCTCCCACTCCCTCTGCTTGTGTTCCCTCTCTCGCTTGTCTCTCTCTGTCAAATAAATAAATAAAATCTTTAAAAAAAAAAAATGACATCTTGCCATTTGTGACAACATGGGTGGACCTACAGGGTATTATTCCAAGTGAAATAAGTCAGATACAAAAAGACAAATCTACATGATTTCATTCATATGAGGAATCCAAAAAACAAAATAAAAAAGCAAACAAACACGAAACAGAAACAGACTCAAATACAGAGAAGAAAACAAGCAAAGGAAACAGACTTACAAATACAGAGAAGAAAACTGGTTGTCAGAAAGGAGAAGGGTCAAGTACACGGGCAAAATATGTGAAGGGGATTAAGAGGTATAAAATTCTCATTATAGAATAAATAATCCATGGGGATGAAAAGCACAGCATAGAGAATTTAGTCAATAATACTGTAATAACTTTGTATGGTGACAGATGGTCACTATACTTACGTGGTGAGCACTTTGTAATGTATGGAATTGTCCAATCTCTATGTTGTACACCTGGAACTAATATAGCATTGTAGGTCAACTATACTTCAATAAAAAAATACAACCCATCAAAGACTTAATCAGGAAGAAATAAAATATCTGAATAGAGCAATTACTAGAAAGGAGATTGAATCAATAATTTTTTTAAATGTCCCAATGAAGAAAAGCTCAGAACTTGTGTTCCCTCTCTTGCTGTGTCTCTCTCTATCAAACAAATACATAAAATCTTTAAAAAAAAAAGATAAAATATTTAAGAATAGACTTAACCAATGAGGTGAAAGCCTTGCACCCTGAAAGCTAAAGACATTGGCAAAAGAAATCAAAGAATATACAGACAAATGGAAAGTCATCTCATGCTCATGAACTGGAAGACTTCATAGTGTTAAAATAGTGTTAAAATGCCCAAAGTACCCAAAGAAGCTATCTACAGATTCACTGCAATCTTTATCAAAATCCCAATGGCATATTTTGCAGAAATAGAAAAAATAGCCTAAAAGAAGAATGTTACAGTGTCTCACTTCCTGATTTTGAAACATATTACAAAGCAACAGTAATCAAAACTATATGGTATTGGCATAAAGACAGATATATGGAACAATGGAATAGAATAGAGCACCCAGAAATAAAGCTCTGAGTATATATGGCTGAATGCTTTTCAACACAGGTGCCAACATACACAGTGGAAAATGGTCAGTGTCTTCAACAAATAGCACTGGAAAAACTATATCTATCTACATGCAAAAGAATGAAGTTGGACCCTTACTTTATATTACATACAAAAGTTAACTCAAAATTGGCATAAATGTAAAACCTAAAATTATAAAACTCCTGGAAAAAGGCATAGGAGAAAACTTTCAGGACACTGGATTTGGCAGTCACTTCTTGGATATGACACCAAAAACACAGGCAAAAAAAGTAAAAATAAACAAATGGGATTACATTAAACTTAACCTTTGTGCATCAAAGGAAACAACAGGGTGAAAAGGCAACCTACAGAATGGGAGAAAGCATTTGCAAACCACATATCTGATAAGAAGTTAATATCTAGAATATACAAAGAAATCCTATAGCTCAACAACAACAACAAAGTAACTTCAAATTTTTTAATAATAGAAATATTAATATTAATAATGGAAAACAGTATAGCAGTTCCTCAAAAAATTAAACATAGAATTAACATATGTTCTAACAATCATGGAACACTTCATCTAAAACTAATGTTGTAATGTAAGGGGATTAACATAAGAATAAAAAAATTAAAAAAAAAAAAAAACATATGTTCTAACAATCCAGCTTCTGGGTATACACCTGAAAAATTCAAAGCAAGATCACAAAGAGATATTTACATATTCATGTTCCTTGCAGCATTATTCACAATAGCCTGAAGGTAAAAGAAACCCAAATGTCCATTAATAGAAGACTGGGTAAAGAAAATGTGGTATATAACATGCAATGGGATATTCACAGCCTTAAAAAGGAAGACAATCCTGTCGCATGCTACAATATGGATAAAACCTGAGGACATTATACAAAGCAAAATAAGCCAGTCACAGAAGCTCAAATACTATATGATTCCACTCATATGTATTATCTGAAGTAGTCAAAATCATAGAAACAGAAAACCAGAAAGGTATTTGCCAAGAGGGGCAGGCGATGCAGGGGAAAGGGGATATTAGGCTTTAATGGGCATAGAATGTTGGTTTTTAGGATGAAAAGGTTCTAGAAATCTGTTAAACAACAATGTGAATATACTTAACACTACTCAACTATACATTTAAAAATGGTTAGTATGGAAAATTTAATATTAAATGCTTTTTACCACAATAAAAAAAAAGAATGAAGGAAATTAGTATTCAATACTAGATCTCCCTGATTCCAAATTATGTACTCACAACTGCTAAATCCAGTTTACTACAAAACACAATAAACTCTGTATTCATTCACTAGAAAACAATTAGAGAAATGGGTAATTTCACATTGGTAGACTATTTCAAAAAAGAGCACCAGGGAAGCTTCCTTAGCAAGCTCCTCACTGAACTTCACCAAGGCTATAGTCAATCCTCATACTGACACTGGTAACCACACAGCAATATAAATTGTGTTTAAATGAAGTAGTTGATACCTTTTAAGTGTATCCCTACTCACTTTTAAATTTTAATGAACAATTATTATCTCTGTGAGGAAAAAAAGTGGCTAAAAAGTAATCCTGTAAAAAGAAAAGCTGTATCAATAAAGAGCTTTCAGATTGGTTAAAAGGATTTGAGATTGGTATTAGTCCAAAAAGGTCTCTGGGGTCCCAACCAAATAATGGTTACTGGTTTAAGTTACTACATTTTGAAGTGATTTTCTATGCAGTAATAGATAACTTATGCTTATCTTGAAGTCTACTTTGTCTGATATTAATCTAGTTAAGCAAGTTTTTTAGAATTTTTGTTCTTATATTTTTACAGTCTTTTACTTTCATTATGTACCATATTTTAGATATGTCAGTTTTAGGGAGAATGTGTGCATTCATGTGTCTTGCATGATAATCTTTGTCTTTGCTTTTAATTAGTCTTTATCTTTGGTTTTTAATTACAGTACTTAATCCCTCTATACCTAATATAATAATTTATTTGAGTTGAAATTTATCTTAACCTTAGCTTTTAAATTTGTCCCACATTTATGAAACAAAAATTTAATGTATAATGTTTTCCTTTCCCTTTATTGACTTCTTTTTGTTGATTATGCTTAAAATTCTGCTTGTCCACTTCTAATTGCTTTGCAATTTTACCGGAATATGATTTTAGAATATGTGTTGGCATTGTACTGGGTCAGCTTAGCTATGCTAAAAAAAAAAAAAAAAAAAAAAAAAAAAAAACCCTCCCACTCATTAGTGAGCCAATGCACTTCAATTTTTGTAACCTCTGCCAATATTTAGCTCAGCTTCCCTGCTTCATATCCACCTCTTCTGGAATCAACAGACTCCCTTATGGAATGAAATATTTTTATAACATATCTTAAAATTTTAATATCTGAAGGTTTTCTGTATCTAAATCTATTATTTTTTGTTTTGCTAACCCTTGTTTATGGTAGCTAATTTTCTTATGAATTTTGAGCTCATATATGGCTGGTGATAATCTGTGGGAATCCTGCTTGAAGTTGCATTCCTATGGAGAGAAATATTCTTTGCCTCCAACAGGTGCCCTTGGATCTTACCAACCAGGAATAAATGTAGCCTCATAGTTCAGAATCTCCTAACTACCTATGTTGTACAAATTAAAAACCTAAACCCATACAGGATCAGAAGTATAATCATGAATCCTCAATATGAAAATTTTGTTCATTTGTTTTTCTGTCATTTCATTTACCTAGAACTAACAATGAAACAGATAACTTGTTTTCTGCCTTCACTTAGAAAAAGTAGCATATTTGTTTTGAAGGCAATTCTTTCAATGAGGCTGAAGCAGTTAAATACATTGTATGTGGAGGTTGAGGGTTTCACTGAGGATGTAGTTCTTTTGAAAAAAAGAAAAATAGACTGACAAGCTTTAAAAAAAATGAAAAATGCTTTACTTTACAAAAGCATTTAGAGAACCTCATATATAAAGTAAGTGAATTAACAAACACTTGGCTTATGCACAATTTTTAAGAAGTTATTAATTGCAAAAGCAAAATAAACATCAAAAATGTTTCTGAAATTTTTATTACATCCTTGAAATCAAGTTAGATACAAAGGTTAAATCATTTTAAAATAACAATACATAAAAAAGGACCTACCAGATTTTTATCCACAACAATATATATTTCAACATACTGAGGGCGTAACTTGAAAAATTCAGTTCTCTGAAAAACAAACATGAGTCCTGAGGAATTTCCAAAAATTAACCTTCTATTGAAATCATATTCAGAAACTGAGACATAGTGCTACTGATTATATAACAAAGCTGCTTCCAAATACAAAATTTAGGTACTATTCAGAAAATTCCAGTCCAAAAATTGTCTGTGGTTAATAGGAATGTTCAATGAGATCCCAAGCTATACAAGAATCCAGGTATCTGTTAATTTTAGCAATAGCTGCAATTGGAAATATCAACCTTAATCTCTTATTTCTTGCCTTGTGATAATGTTCATAGTAGTCTTCCATATGGGCAGATTTTCTGCTACCAATTATTAGGAAACTAATTCTGGCAAACAATAAAGTTTAGAAAGTATTACTGGAGTTTACAATCAATGGCAGTTCACTAGAGCCAGGAATGTTATTTATGATGTTATAGCAGTTTACAGGCCTTTGTGGAAGAAGAATTCATTGCTTTGTTTTACATGTACCTTATGTGGGCCACTAATAGTATTCATTTCTGAACTCTCCTGAAACAAAGACTTAACTTAGAAATCCAGATCACATGACATTTTCACCTAATTTATCAGCCTAATTGAGGAAAAGGAATAATTTACATTAACTATCCAAATGTCCACATGTGAACATTAATTTTTTGGTTTCTTGAATCCTACATTCACATATGTGTCCAAGATTAACTACCTAAGTCTTTACTAAACTTTAATCTCATAACAAGCTTAATGAAGAAATAATCTTAAGATCTGTAAGTCATCAAATTTTGCTCTGAAAGTAGTTTTCATTTCACAAAATTATAAGGAAGAAAAATTTAAAAGTCAACACTTACTTCTGAACTTTTTCTGATATGATAATATGTATTATTATAGCTGTAAGTCTTAGTTTCTCCTAAGAGAGGTACACTAGTGTTATCATATTTTTCTTCATAAATCATGTGCACAAATCCTGATACGGCCTCCATTGGTTCAATTCCATATGAGATGTTTTTAAGCTGTAATGTTCCCCTGAGTATTAAAATAATCAAAACAAGTCTGAAATTATTCTACCAAAACTATAACATTCTAATGAGAAATTTTGGCAAAAAAAAATTTTTTTTACATTTAAAGTCACCTTGGTTTCTCTACTTTATTCATTGAGGTGTTAAACTCAAAACTGGACCAGTAATACCACAGGATGCATACTGCCTTATATTACAAATATTCTAAGAGAAATGTTTTATTATCTTAAAGAAAGCATATAAGCGGCATGGACCCATCTGATTAAACAGGTTAGGACCCCTTCCTAGGGTATAGATTTTCTAAGCCAGCCTGTCAGATCTTTAGGCACTATCTTCCTTAGTCTTGGGTCCTTTCTTCTTTTTGAGATACCTACTCTTCCCTGACACTTAATGTCCTATGTCATTTTTTGTGTGGACTTAACTGAAGGTATTACCTGCCTAAAAATTACCAGAAGCAAAACCAAAATAGCTATCAGATCTAGGCATTCTACAATTTTTTACCATGCTAGGAAATTAAGAAATCAATAAAAACATGAAAAATCTGGAAAAACTAAAGAAGTATGGAGAGACCAACCAACACTCCCTACACTCAAGGCCACTCAAAGCCTCAAGCAGCAGAACCTGTTAGACTCAACAAGTAGCCTTCCATCAGGGACAAGTTCCGCCATCGTGACCAATTCTATTTTACCAGTAATTCTGTTTCACTCCTTAGGGAACTGAGATAACAAAGGTGAATAAAGAACTAGAAAAGATAAACGGAGGATCAACTCAAGTTAGCAGGATCAAATACCAGCAATGGAATATCTTTAAATAGGCTACAACCTGAGTCCCGAACAAGTGTGCAGCGACACAAGAGAATTTGGAAAACCTGCAACATATCCATGATAACTGCAATCCATCTGAAAAAAAATACACAAGAACAAATGGATAACTTATTTTTTAAATGTGTCATTTTTATTTATTACTTTATCTACCTTAGTACTTTAACATGCATGGGCAATTACCCAATGAAATTTTGCCAGGTAGAAATAAGAACTAGTCCAAATTATTCAATTTCAGTGAATGTGTAAAATAGTATTCTAGAAATTTCAGAATATTTACATTTTTAAAGATAATTCAGAGTAAGAAATCTATAAGAAAAAACTAAGTCTTACCTGCGCTAACAAAGGCTGAGAGTGTTGGGTGTCATCTTTGTCATAAGAGTAAACAACAGAAACTGAAGATAAAAATGTTCTAGACAAAAATCACAAAATATGCTCAAGTTGTGAAACAGGAAACATAGAAAAAATTATTCTTCATAATACAAATTGTCCTTTTACTAAGGAATTGTAGTGCCAATTACCTTTGCATAGTCAATTGTCCAAATACTTTTATTTACAATAAACCAGGTGCTGAAGAAAGCATTTTAACTATAGTAACATACAATACTAAAATGCATGCTAATAAACAACCCAAATAGCTAGAAATAGCAAATAGTAAAATAACATAGGTCCCAATTTCCAACTTAGAACTTTAAAATCTTTGTCTTTATCGCTCACTGTTCCAGATTTTAAACCTGAATCTTAAAAACTAGGGTTAGAACAAAATTTTAAAAGATTTGCTTAACATTACTACAAAGTCATATTCACTAAGCTTAGCTAAGTACCAAGTTCTCGATACCCTTGTTCAGAATTTTCCTTCATTCTCCTCAGTAACAACTCAGAAACTTGACACCTCTCCTGCCAATCATTTCATGTAATCTCCATGTCACTTTTGTTTCAGACCCCCTCTACCCATCCTCATTCCTCATCTTTATTTCCAGGAAATGACTACTTCTATTGTTCAAAGCACACCCTACACTTGTGCTACAAATCCCACCTGTGCCATATATTGAAGATGGTTTTCCAATCCTATAATTTCAAACTATTCCTCTCTACTGTTTCAAACTGTTTCAAACTATTCCTCTCTACTCATCCTTAAACTCACATGGAGTTTATTATGAAATCATTACCTTCATAAATAATTCTCCCTTGACCTGTGTCCTACTATGGCAATTCCTCATGTATTTTCAATTCTCAACAGATTCTATCAATAGAGTAGTCTACACATAGTTTCTCCACTTTATCAATTCTTATTCACCCTGAAACTGCTCTGGGAAAGATTCATAACCATCAGAATGTCAGATCCAAAAGGCAATTTTAAAATCATTGCTTTGGACTTCTGCCATCATTTTGAAAACTCTGACCATTCAGTCTAATCACTTAATTTACATCACACATCACTCTTCTGCTTTTCTTCCTACCTCCCTAACCCTTCCAGCTTGATCTTCCATGTTGGCCGCTCTTTTTTATTATGCTTATCTCGGAAATATTGATCTTTCCTAGGATTCAATCTTTAGTCACCAGTCTATTTATAAGCACTCTATAAGCTCTCTTTTTTTATATTACAGCCAAACTATTGATTACTGCTAATCTATATCCTATTGTCATTCTCTCCTCAGAGATTCAAATTCCTATATTCATAAACTTAATGGAGTAAACCCACTTGGATGTCTTATAAGGCACTGCAAACCAAACTCAACCCTTCCTCACACATATATTTCACTTGTTTCTCATTTAATTAATTATAAGCTACCCATTTTCTTAAGTAACAACTAAATTATCTAAGATACCTCACTTTTTCTCAATCACTCTAACAAATCCACCTTTGAAGTCTACTGAATTTTTCTTTCCTGTGCTATGGCCAATGCCATTGTTCAAGCCACCATCATCACTCACCTAAACTCTTATATAACCACATAATTAGACACCTTACCTCAACTTCTTCTTTAAAAACAGCCTCAACTCTCAATGGGACCGTAAAGTACATGCTTAAAAACATTTTTGGCTTCCAATATCCTTATCATGGCATTATAGATCTACAACCTGGCTCCTGCCTACTTTCCAAAATCTTTTACTTCTATCCTCCAGAAATACATCCTTTAGTAATTCACATGGACTTTCTGCCCACCGCAGAATCGACTCTGTCTCATACCTCCATGTTTTGCACACGATTTCCTCTAAACAGAATGTCCCCCTACCCTACCTCATTTCTTTAGAGCGCTCATAAGGTATCTTCTCTCGAGATACAAATTATCTTATACCTCTTTCCAAAAAACTTTCCTTGATTTCCAAAGAATACTGTTTACACATTTATTATAATACCATATTATAATAAAATTCTCCCTCTTTCCATTAGTTTGTCTGAATATATAAATTCACTGTGGACCATGTTTTATCTTTGTATGCCTATGATTTTACCCAATAATCAATATACAATAAGTATCACATGTATATACATATCAATGCACATTTGAATTGAAATGATTCTATTCATACCCATTTTTAAAAATCAAAAAAACAAAGAATTAAAATTTGAAAGGATAAAATAGTTACTTACTGTTTCGTGAGATGGACAAAATATGGCTTCCCTTTTATTGTAATGATATAAGCAATCTGTAACATGAGTATCCAAAATATCAGTAATAATACTTGCAAATAATATATGCTAAATAATGCATTTTCTGAGTTATGCTTTAAAAATATTGACAAAATTAATAATTATGTATAACCATTATATATGCTTCCCTTCCTGTGTGATATTCAAAGCCTCAGAATTCTAAATTGAGAACTATATACTAGTCCCCACAAGCCTTTATTCACCCTAACTAACATTTCTGAGGGAGAAGTTTACCTGATGATTATTATCTTTTGGCTTAGACATATACCACCCTTCACTATGCCCAAGGCAAATACCAAAGACGCCCACCTCACTTGAAAGAACCTATTACTTGTTTACTCCCAGACCTCCCAAAATTAAAATGAAAGAAATACTACCCCATGGAAGAAACACTCCTAAAGTATAGCAGTACAAGAAATGCACTACACCTCTAGCAATATAACATAATAAGTGCCATTGCACTTTGCTTATCCACATAAGCAATGAAATGCCTCTGGAATAGAATGTAGGAGAGGATAGAGGGGGAGCAGAGACATGTCTAGAGAACCCACCAAAAGATAATAGAAAATATGAGTCACTAAATTATTTATCTGGCTAATTTTTAAAAATTATTTTAACAAGAGAAATAGCCATTTAAAAGTTTTCAGTTCCTCAACTTTGTATTATAACAGAACAAGATTCTTTGCAACAGATAAATGTTCTCAAGAGTCATTTGAATGACACTCTAGAAATGAGTATATAAGTGAAATCTGGTGAGGATCCTGAGAATTGTGTCCTCTAAAAATACCCTGTTATTAAACAAATATGATGAAAAATAAAGTGGAATATGATAGCATCAACAAAATTTTAAATCCACACAGCTAACAAAACAAAAAACCTAGAATTTAAATATTAAGAAATGTACAAAACTGACAGGAAGAGAAAAAAAACTTCAAAAAGTCATCACCTAGAACTTCTACAACTTTTCATACACAGCATCTAAATGTTTGGGTTGAATTGTCTTCCTCCTTCCAAATTTATATGTGAATTCCTAACCCCAGGACCTTGGAACATGATCTTATTCAAAGATAGGATCCTTACAGAAGTAATAAAGTTAGGTTTCTAGGGTGGATCTTAATCCAATATGACTGGTATCCTTATAAAAAAGGGGAAATTTGAACACAGACATACACAAAGGGGAATGCCATGTGAAGATTCACAAGGAGAAGACTCCATCTACATAAGCCAAGGAGAGAGGCCTGAGGCAGATTCTCCCTCACAGTCTTCAGAAAGAACCAACCCTGCTAACACTCTGATCTTGGGCTTTTAGCCTCCTTTGTTGAACTGTGGAAAAATACATTGCTGTTGCTTAAGCCACATGGCTTGTGTTACTTTGTTATGCAATCCCTTGAAAACTAACACACCAATTTTTAATGAAAAATTATAAGAAATGCAAAAGAACAGGATCAAATTACCAAAAACCAAGTAAAAAATAGGGAATTATAACAAAGCTACAGGTAATATGTATATTAACCATGACTCAAGTGAGAAAAATATAGAGAATTTCAGACGGGTAGAATATCTAATATACAAATTGAAATTCTAAAGCAGAAAAAATGCAATACCTGCTATTAAAAATTCAATAAAAAGAGTTTGAGAAAAGATCAGATGGAGTAGAAGACAGAATTGGTAAACAGGAATACAGATCAGTAGAAAATATTCAGATTGAAGCACAGAGAAAAAAATATAAAGAAGAAAATAAGAGAAGTGTGACCCATTAAAAATGTCTAACATTCATGTAATTATAGTTCAAGAAAAACAGGAGAAAGATAGAGACCAGGAAAGAAATAGATTTGAGGAATTAATCCCTGAGATTTTCCAAAGGTTATGAAAGATGTCAACCCACACTCTCAAATACTGTATTAATCCAAAACAGAATGAATACAAAGAAAACAAACCTAGGCATATCATACTCAAACAACTAAAACAAAAAGACAAAAGCACATATTTAAACAGCAACAAGAGAGAAAGGGCACATTACTTTCAAAAAACTTTTAAATAGAGTATGCCTAAGTCTCCCACAGAAACAATGAACACCAACAGGCAATGAAAAGACATCTTTAAAGTGCTGAAAGAAAATTATATTCAACCAAGAGTTTATATCCAGCAAAAATATCCAGCAGATACAAAAGCAAAATAAACATATTTCTTCACAAGAGAAAATGAGAGAATTCATTGCCAGCAAACCTGCACTGAAAGAAACACTAAAAATACTGTGTTCTTTTTAATAAAAAGGAAATAGCTACAAGATAGAATCATGAAAATATAAGAGAATGAAAACCACAGGGTTTTTTTTTTTCGGTAAATTTAAGTGACTATCATTTGTTTTAAGCAGTGATAGTAAGTGCTCTTTGCATTAAAAAAAATACATAGTTGTAAAATATATAACAATGGCAAAATGACAAAAAGAACATAAATGGAGTAAAGTTTCAAGGTCCATGAGTTATTCAGGCAGTGGTAAAAATATAAATTTAGTAATCACAAGGGTAATCATTAAAAGAATAATAAAGGAATGCATCACTAATAGCCTAAAAAGATAAATTAGAATAATAATCACATCATGGATTATAAACAGAGGAAAGGAAAATTTAAGGAAAACCAATGGATTTAAAAAATAATAATTATATGGGGCGCCTGTGTGGCTCAGTCGGTTAAGCAGGCAACTCTTGATTTTGGCTGGGGTCATGATATCAGGGTCATGGGATCCAGCCCTGCACTGGGCTCCACACTCAGCACAGAGTCTGCTTAAGATCCCTCTCTCCCTGCTTGCTCTTTCTCTCTCTCTCAAATAAATAAATAAAATAAACTTTTAAAAATAATTATTATACACTTTATAAAAGAGAAGCATTTTAAACATAAAACACTGAAAATAAAAGGATTAAAAATTATACCATGCAAACAATACCCAAAAGAAAGACAATGTAGCTATATTAATAGCAAGCAATATATACAACAGACAAATGAAAAAGTGCTCAACATCACTCAGCATCAGGGAAATGCTAATCAAAACCTCAATGAGATACCACCTCACACCAGTCAGAATGGCTAAAATGAACAAGTCAGGAAACGACAGATGTTGGCAAGGATGCAGAGAAAGGAGAATCCTCCTACACTGTTGGTGGGAATGCAAGCTGGTGCACCCACTCTGGAAAACAGTATGGAGGTTCCTCAAAAAGTTGAAAATAGAGCTACCCTATGACCCAGTAATTGCACTACCGGGTATTTACCCCAAAGATACAAATGTAGTGATCTGAAGGGGCATTTATGGCAGCAATGTCCACAATAATCAAACTATGAAAAGAGCCTAGATGTCCATCAACAGATGAATGGATAAAGATGTGATATATATATATATATATATACACAATGGAATATTAGGCAGCCATTAAAAAGATGAAATCTTGCCATTTGCAACGACATGAATGGAACTAGAGGGTATTATGCTAAGCGAAATAAGTCATTCAGAGAAAGACAAGTATCATATGACCTCACTAATATGAGGAATTTGAGAAACAAGACAGAGGATCATAGTGGAAGGGAGGGAAAAATGAAACATGAAGAAACCAGAGAGGGAGACAAACCTTAAGAGACTCTTAATCTCAGGAAACAAACTGAGGGTTGCTGGAGTGGTGGGGGGTGGGAGGGATGGGGTGGCTGTGTGATGGACACTGGGGAGGGTATGTACTATGGTGGGTGCTGTGAATTGTGTAAGACTGATGAATCACAGACCTGTACCCCTGAAACAAATAATACATGATATGTTAATTTTTAAAAAGAAGTTATATAAGAACAGCAAATTAAAACCAAAGAAAAGAGACTAGTGGATATTTTTTAAAATTACAACAGAGAATATCAACAAAGCCAACAGATGATTCTTTGAAAAGTCGAATAAATCTGATAAACCCTGATGAGACTGACCACAAAAAAAATGAGGTTAGAAAAGTTACAAAAATATCCACTAACTACCCCTCAACTCATGAGGCTAGCATTACCTTGATACCAAAACCTGACAAAGTTACTTTAAAAAAAAGAAAGTTCAGGTCAGACTCTCTCATGTGATAAATGCAAAAATCTTAAAATATTAACAAATATTAACAGTAATGTGTCATAGCTATGTTCAGTTTATTCCAGGTGTTCAAAGTTGGTTTAACATTCAAACTATCAATTCAGTAAAGTCAACCAGATTAATAGAATGAAAGAGAAACCTCTATCATTTTGATTCAGAAAAAGCATTTGATAAAATTTAACATCTATTTATCTAACAGAAAATATTCACACAAATTCTTAAACACCACAGAAAACTTCACTTCACTGTAATATTGAATACTTTCTTTGAGATCCAGAAAGGGAAAAGGATATTTGCCATCATCATTTCTATTCAACTCTGTATGTAAGGCCCAGGCAAAGTAATAAGACAACGGAAAAAGCCAAACAAACAAAGGGCATAGGACTGGAAAAAAAAAAGTAAAAACATCAGTATTTTTAGATAATGTGATTGTGTTATTCAAAAGAATCTACAAAGTAGTTGAATTAATCAGAGAGTTGAGCAAGATAGAAAAATCAAATGTGTATCCGATACTAGCAACAGAGACTGAAATTTACAAAATTAAATAATTTGCGGGGCGCTTGGGTGGCTCAGTCAGTTGTCGTTTCAGGTCATGATCCCAGGGTCCTGGGATCGAGGCCTCCATCGGGCTTCCTGCTCAGTAGGGAGTCTGCTTCTCCCCCGCCTTCTGCTTTCTGCTCCCCCTGCCTGTGCTCTGTCAGATGGATAAATAAGATCTTAAAAAAAAATTTAAATAATCTGCAACAGCATCAAAAATATCAAATACACAGAAATATATCTAACAGAAGACATATAAGACCACTATTGAGGGCTATTTTTCTGTCTTTGTGTCAATACCACACTGGTCTTAATTATTCTAAGTATCAATATCTGAGAAAGTAAATCTTCACTCCCTGTTCTTTTTCTTTAGAGCTCTATTAGTTATTTTTAGGTAACTTTATTTCCATATAAATTTCAGAATGTTTGTCTCTGTAAAAAACAAAAAGACTTAATATTTTTGTTGTGATAGCACTGACTTCATGGAAGAACTGACAACATTAGGTTGATATGTATATATGTATGATTGTATGTATGATTATGTGGACCGTCTACAAGAACTCAAACAACCACCACTGGATGGTAGTCTAGATCAGGATTTTTTAAACTGCAGATTATGTAGTTAGTAGACTACAAACACCCTTATTTTCCAACAGAAAGAAATTATCAAAGTGCATCACATGTGCTTTGTAAGTAAGATCAAGAATATTTTTCATGAAACTTTTGCTTAAGCGATATACTCACTTATCCATACACAAGTATCTGTATAGGTATACAGAGACTATGCTTTAAAAATCTGTTTTTTATTGTTGATTACAGTAAAAAATATTTGAAAAAATAGCAAGCAATATATAATATAATTCAAAATTAATTACAAGAAATGAAGGGGGACATTTTACAGTGATAAAAGCATCAATTAAAAGTTAAAATGCTACAATCTTAAACATTTTACACACTTAATATTCTATCTCCAAAATATATAAAACAAAAATTGATGGAACTAAAAAAAAAATTATATACAATTCAAAAGTATATGTGGAGATTTTATAATTGTATCAGTTACATATTAGGGCCCCAAGAGAAATATCAGTAAGGCTACAAAGATTTGGGCAGCACTATCAACTAAACTTATCTGACTTATATGCAACACTACATGCAATCACTGAAAAAGAAATATTCAAGTGCACATATAACATTTATCAAAATAGATCACATGAAGGATAATAAAACAAGCCTCATCAACTTTTGATAATCCAGCTTGTATTCATATATAAGTAGCAATTAGAAAATTAACATAAAGAAACAACACCATTTATCACAGCATTAAAATATGTCCAAAAAACCTGAGAATAAATTTAACAAAATATTTTCAAGACATCTACACTAAAAACTAAGACTTATTGAAAGAAAACCTAAAATATATGGAAAGATATACCATGTACATGAATTGGAAGACTCAATATTGTTCAATTTTCCCTAAATTGATCTGTAGATTCAGGCAAACTCGGTAAAATCATAGCAGGTCATTTGTGGATATGAACAAGTTGATTGAACTTAGAATAGTAAAGACAAGAATATGAAAAAAAAAAAAGTAGGAGTGCCTACACCAACCTGTATTGACTTATAAAGCTACAGTAATTAGGGCAGTGAAATATGGGCCAAAGTTTTGAAGAGCAGTCCAATGGCACAGAATAAAGAATCCTGAAAGAGCCACAAATATATATTTATCTGATCTTCAGTAAAGTTACCTTTATAATCTGAGGAGGATAAATGCCCTTCCATACATGCTGCTCAGTATCCATATGGAAAAGACAATGAACTTTGACTTCTCTATCTCATAGAAAAAACAAATCCAGATAGATCACAGACTAAATGTTGAAAGGAATATAAAGCTCCTACACAAAAACACTGGGATATATTATATAACCCTGCAGTAGGCAAAAATATCTTAAATGAAATGCAAATAGCAATTAGGAAGATATAAAAGATTAATAAATTGAAATTAATTGATTAAATTCTGAGACAACGAGAAAATAAGCCACAGACTGGGAGGGATATTTGCAAAAGATACATCTGATAAGGGACTGTTATCCAAAATATAGAAAGAACTCTTATAATTCAAATGAACAACCCCATTAAAAATGGGCAAAAGAACCAAACAGATACCTCACCAAAGATATACAAATGGCAGATAAGCATATGAAAAGATATTCCACATCATAAGTTATTAGTGAATAGTGAAATTAAAACAATGAGATACCACTACATGCCTATTACAATGGCCAAAATCCAGAATCCTGACAACACCAAATTCTAGCAAGGATGTGGAGCAACAAGAACTCTCTTTCGTTGCTGGCAGGAACACAAAATAGTATAGCCATTCTAGAAGAAGTCTGGCAGTTTCCTACAAAATTAAACATACTCTTATCATATGATCCAACGATCACAATCCTTGGTGTTTACCCAAAGATGAAAAGAAAAAAAACACACAAAAACCTGCACATAGATGTTTGTTGCAGCTTTATTCATAATTGCCAAAATTTTCAAGCAAACAAGATGTTATTGGTAATTGAATGGATCAACTGTGGTACATCCCCAAAACGGAATATTATTCAGCATTAAAAAGAAATGAGCTAACAAGCCATGAGAAGACATGGAGGAAACTTAAGTGAATATTACTAAGTGGAAGAAGCCAATCTTAAAAGGCTATTTATTGGATGAGTCCAACTATATGACATTCTGGAAAAGGTAAAACTATGGAGACAGTGAAAAGATCAATGACTTGTCAGGGGTTAAAGGGAAGGATGCCAAGGTTGCTTTCCGCTCAAAGATGCTCCCAATGGTTCCTCTACCACGAGGTCCGCATAGGCAGTTCACAGCATGGCAGTTTGTGTTTTCTTTGGGGTCAGGTG
Source organism: Mirounga angustirostris (assembly GCF_029215605.1). NCBI lineage: Eukaryota > Metazoa > Chordata > Mammalia > Carnivora > Phocidae > Mirounga > Mirounga angustirostris. The sequence continues at coordinate 166,712,284 of NW_026991710.1, forward strand.
GAGGAACACTCCAGAAAGCTGTGATGGAGTCTCAAAAACATAAATTAATCAATGCAGTGACCACCCTATCATATTTACAGGTCTCACTGATCCTCAGGAGGAGGGAATTATACAGGGTGCACATCAAGAAGTAGGACTCTTGAAGGACATCTCATATATATACAGATATAAAGAAATATATCAAGTACACAGGTATGGTTATCATTGGATGGAAGAGGGAAATGGGAATGGGGACTAGGAATAAGGGAAAAAATATAATAATAAGGGGTTGGATGGAACCATTAATCATAGTGTGGTATGAAATTGGAGGAGCATAGTATACATCAGCACCTGAGATCCAAAAAATCCTCAATGTAGTATTTCAAAAACACTAAATTTGAATCAAATTCATCACAGAAACTGACTTAAGAACATATTACATGACTGCTGGAATGAATTGGAGGACATGCTGCAGCACAGTGATAATTCTTCCTAATTAAGCAGAAATTAATGAATTTCCCACCTTCACTGCTTTATGTGGGGGCAGGGTGGTTGGGGGGATGTGAGGATCTCAAAGATATTCTGGGTCATATTTTATTTGTGGACATGTCTTCTTTAGTTTGCTCTATTAGTAAAACTTGTAGTTGCAGGAATGATGAAAAAGATTTTTCATATTGTTCATTTTGGTTGTTCTTCTGGAAGGAATTATGTATACCACCATCATTCACAAAATTCATCTAAAACAGAACTAGAAGTCTGGTGGTTGTGGTGGGAAAAAGTACGCAAACATTATTATGTAAGTAAAACCAAGCAACATGAAAACACTACACCACCCCTATAAGATACTAGGACATGAACACCAAAGAATATTAATAATAATCAAGTTCCAAGGGGTTTTAAAGAGCAGCTTCAGGTGGCATACATTTGGTATGTTGGAGAATACCCTGAGACTCTACCTTACTGTTCCAATTTTCCCTTAAATAGCCTTGGCTCAGTCAATTTGGGCTTTAAGAGGAATCACAATTTGTTATTAATATAAGTTTCTAGGGCAAAATGTTTGTACCATAATACTTTTCAGCCCAGAAACCAAGGAAGAAAGAACAAAAGGAAAAGCAATTAGTATTACTTCTTTCTTTGCCCACTAAACTAAGTGGGCCTCTTTTTTTGTGTAACAGATAGTAATGAGTGTTATATTTGATCAAATCATGTGAGGATTTGGAACAGGCCTCAGCTGCCTTTAATTCCTTTATCTAACTCAAAAAAGTCATTTAGGACACTCAGAAATGTGCAAGTAAATTATTTCTTTTTCATTCCTAAATAGATCTTGGTGTGTGAGTTGCCAGGCATCTTGTACATATGGACGTGTCCTTAATTTAACAATTTTTATCCTATGCCCTGTACTGACCTTGTCAGAACACCCAAAATATTCTATATTCAGCTTTTTTCAATAAATTACAAAACTTTCATAGTCAGAGCTCTTTTCCACCACAATAGCTGGTGTTTAAATCATTTAAATGGCGACACAAGCCAAAAATCATACCTTCAGAAATAAAGACCTATATGATCTCTCAACTCTCCATGTAGGCTTATCTGAGGGAAATCCAAAAGGAGAGACTGAGAATTAAAAATACTTATTTTTCATATTCAAGAAAGGGAAAGGCTTTCTCTGGCCAAAGTCCCAAGTCATGAACAGTTAACCACTGTTAGAGAGAACTGGTCAGAACGCACAATCAGAAAATCAGCCAATCACCAACAGCCACACTCAAATAACTAGCTTCTGGAGTCAGCAAATCAGTGACAGCCCTAGGCACTAGGGAAGCATCAGTAAATGCCTCACTCCACTGAGGATGTGATCAACAAGAGCCTTACTCCACCAAGTACATTAACACAGCTGAGAGCATGTCCATACCTAAACACTCTCCCTTCTGAAAGGCCACAATCCCTGAACACAAGCCTTCCCAAAATCTTAGGTGAGATTAGCTCTGGGTTTGTTCGAGAAGACTGTGTTTACAACTGGCCCTTACAGGCAAACTGGAAGCTCATTATTTTTTTGAATCACATATCAAGTTCAGTGTTTATTTTATATCATAAAATATTGATATTTCATATCAAGTTTATTGTTTATTTTACAAGTTTGCAGCCCTCTCAATGGTTCAATTCATTAATGATTAGCTATGAGTTTGGACTTGTGACAGATTCACCGACACAGCTGTGAGATTATCAAACTCAATATTTTCAATTCTTTTTGAAATATTTTGGACTATTATCTATTTTTGTGTATATTTAAATCCTAAATGCCAAAATTCTATACAGTTTGCCAACTGTATAGAAAAAGTCCTTTTGAAGCTCTTTGTACAGTATGCAATTGTTCATTTAACATCAAAAATGGTGGAAAGTCAAATATAAACCCACATACACCAACAGCTATGCAAAAGAGATGAGTGATTTCCTCATATAGTACCAAAGAAGGTGATGCAACAAATTTTTTGGATTGAGAAAAATTCGAAAGATATAAGAATTGCAACAGACACTAATGGTTTTGCACATCAGTCTTTCTACTTAGATGACTATTTGAATGTACAATTACCAGAATTATTTTCTGATTCCAAAATTGCAAGCAAAATTTCAGGTGCCCAGTTGAAATCCACTGTGATAATTAAAGAATGTAATGGCTTCTCTTGCAATTACATAAGTCATCAGAGATCTACACATGTCAATTGTTAGGGCACAGCCCCAGGTACAAGTAATCACAATGCAGAAAAAATGTTTTCTTTGCTTGCATAACATTTTTCTCATGAGAACAGAGCCTGCTTATAAGGCTATTTGAAAGTAAAATCCCTTCCAAATAAAACTTCAGAGACAACAGCAAACTTGTGTAGAGACTCCCTTATTGAGTTAATAAGAAAAATTATACTGCTTTTGTGGAGGTAATATAAGTACAAATTTTTGTGGGTGTTTGTATAAATATGCAGAAAATGTTAATTTGAAACTGAAGCAGGGCACCTGGGTGGCTCAGTCGGTTAAGCGTCTACCTTCAGCTCTGGTCATGATCCCAGGGTCCTGGGATTCCCTCATCAGGCTCCCTGCTTGGCGGGCAGTCTGCTTCTCCCTCTGCCCCTCCCCCCAACTCATGCTCTCTCCCATGCTCATTCTCTCTCTCTCTTTCTCTTGCAAAAATAATTTTTTTTAAAAGAGAAAGAAAAAAAAGAAACTGAAGCAAAGCATGAATAATTCTAAGAAGGTGTTGGCTGTCCTTGCCATATCAAAGAGCACCTGATGTCCTTTCTCTCGACAGTGAGATTATTGTCAAGCTATTGCTTTCTTGCTTCATCATCTAAGCTGTTTGAAGTGAGTGATTAAAAGATTTTTATGATTTTGCTGATGTTCAGTATTCTTCAATTCTCTTGCATTCACTAAACCCGTTGGCTCTCTTGAACAAGTGCAGTTGGGAGAATCCTCGGTTTATTTAAAGCACTGAAATCATGCTTTAATTCTAAAACAAGGCCCAAAATATTCTTATTGACTTTTTACATAATCTCGCAAAGTGAGGCCTTATGTATTTCTTTTTCAGAGTTACCTCTTTAGCAATAGGATTTTGCAAACTGGAAGAAGAGCAAACAGTGTTCTTGAAATGTTCCATTGTATAAAATTGTGTTGAAGAAAGAACTGAGCCCTGTCCTCAAAATGTATCCCTCTGGTGTCAAGTCTGTTCTCAAAAGGGTAAACATTTCTTATGAACAAGAAAAGAAATTCCAACTTGAAGTGGATAATTAGTATGGCACTTGCTCTATCTTTCGAAATATTTTAATACCTTGAAGAATTCAGTTCTTTTATCTGGATGTTACTAAATAGTTTTCCAGCATGGGAAGAAGTAGAGTCATCCCGTGCAGTGTTGAAGAAGACAATAAAATTTGATGAAAATATTCTGGTTTTGCCAATGAACAATTTTTAAAAGACTGTCGATAAAGAAATACAACATAATGGTGAAGAATGCAAAGCAAGCTAAGGACAATGATGAGAGTTGTTAACTTCACAATGCTAATGACCAGTGTTGGTTTTTTTTTTTACCACTAAATGTTCATTGGGAAAAAGAATGAAATAAATTATATGTGACCACTGTAGAAACTATGTTACAATATAAATGGAATAATTGCAAGGAGTTTTATAAGCAAATTCTGTAAAACAAGAAATTGATAAGGCAAGTCAAATCATCAGGGAAATACAATTCAAGAAAGAGGTACATAATTTAGATACTGTGAAAGGTGAAATGAAATGGAGTCACTTATGTCAAGGGGTTTTAAAATGGATCCAGGAGGCCATAAAGGAAAAGGGATTTATGCATGCTTTCACAGGGTGGAACCATGAACTTTTGCACTAGGCCAAAGCTGTGAACTGGGCCAAACTGCAGATATTCCAACAACTCAGATAAAGCATTTGCTATAGGAAGAGACTTTCCTTAGTGATTGTCTTAGCAACCAGTTATAGTCAGCCAAGATTAGTTTTCTGCCACCAACACTAACCAAAATTCTTTGTCAACAACATATAGGAGCACTCTCTTTTGTTTTAAAAACCTCTTTTTTTTTTTTTTGTCCCCTGCGGGGACACAATTTGGGTTGCTACTGAATCTGTGCTTCTTGAAATGCAATTCTGAGACCCCAAATAAATGCTTTTCTTATGTTTCAATTCCACCTCTTTTCTTAGACAACAATACTTACAATTTGTTTCAGATAAACAACAAATAATTTTTAGTATTTAAAATTATTTAGTATGCCCATGCAATACCTCTTTTTTATCTTTATGTACATATGCATAGGCAATTAGAAATAATTCAAAATTAATTAGGTACCCATGTTCTTATTTCTTAAATCTGGGAGGTCTCTATGTGCCTCCTAGGCATTCTTACTTTTGCAGGTCCGCCCTCATATTATATTGAATATATTAAAATACAAACACATCCCACATTAAGAATAATTTTCTGTTGCAAAAATATTAAAAGGAGGCTTTTAAAATTGTTATAGTTAAAAGAAACACACTAAACTTTCACATTATTAAATGACTTTCTAAACATGCTAGAGATTGGACAAGTGGGGAATTCAAAGATCATATCCTCAGTGATCAATAATAGAGAGAGAGGGTTGGTATTATTCATTTCAGGAAGAAGGAAACTAAACAAGAAATCCAGTGGAGCCCCTTCTTTCCAATCAGAAAAAAAAAAGCTGGAGTAGCACTCATATACTTTGATGACTAAGAATTCACTTGGTGGGTGGTGGGTGGGGTTTGGGGTGTGGGTGGTAAATGAAACCCAGCTACTACAGGAAGAAAATGTAAAGAAACAGAATATGGGGAGGAGAGGTTACCTTCAGAGAACTAGGGGTAACAAGGGAAGGAGAAACCTGATACAGTGTATCCTTATATAAAACACAGAAGGAAGGTTTTTAAAAACCACGAAAAAGAAAAAAATTAATTTGGAGACCCATAATTATGACTAGCATTAGATTATCCTATAGTAGAAGGAACCATGTGAGAAGTAGATTTTTCTGGGGAATTAGAGAAGGATAATATGCAGGCTCCTCTACAAGCTAATTAACAGATCATCTTTCAGCTAGCTCCTCAGGGACTCTGAAAGCTGAGGCAAGTAGCTGGAGGAAATCATGAGGGCTAGGAGTAGGGGACTAGAAAATTCAATAATCAAAAAAACAAAAAGAATACTATTTCAATACAATATTTTAGACAATCAAAATTAGTGCAAAAAAAAATCCATGATGAACAAGTTATCAAGTTTTAAAGAAAGACAGTGTCTGACCCTGACTCACCCCACCGGCCATACCTTTATCTTGGTCCTGGGGGAATTCGGTTTTTGCTATTCCCTTAAATTTTCTGCCTGAGTCAAGCACTTTGTCTGCTTCTCCCTCGTCCTGGCCCTGGTGGATCCCATCCGTAAAATCCTTCACCTCAACAGAAACACACACATACAGAGGCACACATATTCCTACACTTCAAATTGCTCCTTGTTGTGAACCCAGTTCCAGCTGTCAGCTCTGCCTCTAAGAATTCTGTTCCTGCCTCCATTCAGCAATTTTGGTCTTGATATTAAAGGCAACCTAACACAATTTAAGATATAAAAATATTTCCCAATTACATTATTTTCTGGATTTCCTTTTGCATCAGACGATGAAATCTTCTCAGGAACTGTGGTCTGCAGAAATGTTTTATGAGAACCTAAAATAAAAATAAGCAAAGTTATTTTGATACCTACAATCCTACATTATCCATTTCTAAATCCAATCCCTCATTTGTTTCTCTACATTACCCAATATTTTTTGGTATAATTTATGTATCTACCCTTCCTTTCCACTGTGTTTTTGGTCTGGTCGTCCTTACCCACAAATTTCTTGGCCCTTGTCAAGATGTCAAGTCTTTATTTTCTCTCTGTCTCCCCATCTCTACACACAGACACACACACATAGAGGAAGAGACAGAGAGAGAGATCCCCGGTTAAGCAGTTGGACCGTTTGGCTCGGTAATACTGAATAACTAACTATGGTATTGTGAAAGAGGTGTGCAAAAGAGAAACACAGGTACAGCAAGAAAATGGGATCATTTGCAGGGAAAGATACAGAATACTGACTACAAGAGTGATCTGCAATTTTCAGTAGAGCAGGTGGAGGATAGCAGTCACAATTAGGAAATCATTGACAAATAGGTTCTTTATGGCGATGCAATTATTTCTAGAATAGCAGAATTCTGTTTGTGGAAAAGACCCCATTATTTCATTTTTGTCCGTTTTACAGACAAGAATACCAGCCCAGAGACGTGAAAAGATGTTCTGCCTGGAGGCTGCCTCTGCTTTTTTGGCCACGGACGCCGAAGCGAACGTCAAGAAGAAAGTGGGTAGGGAAAGTGGGCTGGGATAAGGTCTGGGTCTGGGGCCTGGACCAAAGAATACAGTCCCCTAAGCGAACACAGTCCCCTCCTCCCCCCGCAAGCCTGGATGGCAAGCGGTAACAAGTATCTGGACTTACCCGAGCCTGCGTGCAGCTCTCCAAGCCGGGTGAGAAGGACCAGAAGAAGGAACATGGCTCCGCTCTTTTGGAGCCGGGCTGGCGTTGTAACAGCAGTTGAAGCGTTCGGGAAGGTGGAGGCGCAGCTCGCGCAGGACGGCTGAGCGCGGCAGGTGCGCACCCGCAGAGGGAAGCGCCGGGCGGCGCCGCGAGAAAGCCGAGGGCTCTCCGCTCGCTCTGCTGCCCCTGGAGGTAGCTTAGCTCGGTAACCGGCGCCCTGCGCCGGCGAGCCGACCAGGGAGAGCTCGAGGACAAACTGTCAACAGCCACACACATTGGGCTTATCGTTAAGGAAGGAAAGACTGACATTTTCTTTTCTTTTTTTAAGATTTTATTTATTTGAGAGAGAGAGAATGAGAGAGAGAGCACATGAGAGGAGGGAGAGTTAGAGGGAGAAGCAGACTCCCTGCAGGAGCAGGGAGCCCGAGATGCGGGACTCGATCCCGGGACTCCAGGATCATGACCTGAGCCGAGAGCAGTCGCTTAACCAACTGAGCCACCCAGGCGCCCAAGACTGACATTTTCAATTTTCAGATTAGGGTGGTGCCTGGTTGAGGCTTTCGTTTGTATCTTGTACTTAGACCAACGATCTCTGAAGTACTTTCTAGTTTCAACGAGGAGAAAGAACAAAGATAAAAATGCTCAAGTTACTGCTAGCAATGAGTCTCCTCCTATGGCACTTACATATCATCCAAACAGGTGAAATGCTTATATTTGAAAAAATAAAATAAAAAACTGTGGCAAACACTGTGACTTTTATAAATTAAGTTGGTTCAATAAACCATTATGGGACAGCTGTTGAATGCAGAAGACCCCAGGACAATCTCTTGTCAAATACAGACTCTTCCTAACAAGCATCTTTAATATCCCAAATTATTATTGACGCACTAGTTTTCCTGCAGCCCCTAGTTTTTACTACTTTAATTAGACCTAACTGCATTCTGCCTTTATGAGGAGCAGCAACAGTTTGATTTTTGGAGTCTACAGGCATTCGTTTTCACAGATCCTAGCCCACATGATAGTTAAAAACATTAAAATACAACCACACCCCACATTAACTATAATTTTGCTTTAATATATGTCAAAAGCATGTTTATAAATTCACTTTGAAATTGTTTGGCTATCCCAAAAACTAAAGGAAGTTATTTGCAGAATATAACAGTAAAAAATAATCTTTAAAAAGAACCAAGTGAACAAGAAATAAGTCATAATAGATGGGAAAAGAGCAGGATGGTTATATACTACTTAATGAATTAGCAACTTGTAATATCAGCTTGACAAACTCTCCCAGGAAAGAATAAAAAAGAGAAAATAAAATAATAAAATTGAGATAGAAGAATAGAACTGTCATTATCCAGATAAGAGCATTTCCAGAAGTAGAGAAAAATTAAAATAGAAGGAAATATTTAAAGGGATAGTAGGAAAGTTTCTCTTGACTTAAAAAACAAGAAAATGACCTTAGAAAGGACCATATGTTAAAAACGGGGCATTAAAGGAAAAGCAAATCTGAAATTGAAAATGACAGCGAATAGAAAATTCTGAAGTCTACAAGAGATCACCTATCAAGGAACAAGAGCCAGATTGACAGCAAGAGCCATACTGGATGCATGAAATCAGTGGGTTATTAAAGTGTTGACTGAAAAGAACTTTGAAATATTATTCAAATATCAGGACATGATTAATTTTTTTAATTTTTTATTTAAATTCAATTTAATTAACATATAGTGTATTATTAGTTTTAGAGGTAGAATTTAGTGATTCATCAGTTGTATATAACACCCAGTGCTCATTCCATCAAGTGCCCTCCTAAATGTCCATCACCCAGTGACCCCATCCCCTCACCCACCTCCCCTCCAGCAACCCTGAGTTTGTTTCCTATACTTAAGAGTCTCTTATGGTTTTTCTCCCTCTCTGTTTTCATCTTGTTTTCCCTTCCCTTCCCTTCCCTTCCCTTCCCTTCCCTTATGTTCATGTTTTGTTTCTTAAATTCCATATCTGAGTAAAATCATATGGTATTTGTCCCCCTGACTAACTTATTTTGCTTTGCCTAATAGTCTCTAGTTCCACCCACATTGTTGCAAATGGCAAGATTTCATTCTTTTTGATGGCTGAGTAATATTCCACTATATATATAGTGGAATATATATGTGTGTGTATATATATATATATATTTCACATCTTTTTTATCCATTCATCTGTCAATGGACATCGGGGCTCTTTCCATGTTTTGGCTGTTGCAGACTTTGCTGCTAGAAACATTAGGGTGTAGGTGCCCCTTCAAATCACTATGTTTGTATCTTTTGGATAAATACCAAGTAGTGCAATTGCTGGGTCATAGGGTAGCTCTATTTTTCACTTTTTGAGGAACCTCCATACTGTCTTCCAGAGTGCACCAGTTTACATTCCCACCAGCAGTGTAGGAGGGTTTCCCTTTCTCTGCATCCTCGCCAACAGCTGTTGTTTCCTGAGTTGTTAATTTCAGCCATTCTGACAGGTTTGAGGTGGTATCTCATTGTGGTTTGGATTTGTATTTCCCTGATGACTAGTGATGTGGAGCATTTTTTCATGTGCCATTTGTATGTCTTCTTTGGAGAAATGTCTGTTCATGTCTTCTGCCCATTTCCTAAAAGGATTTTTTGTTTTTTGGGTGTTGAGTTTGATGAGTTCTTTATAGATTTTAGATACTAGCTTTTCTGATAAGACATTTGCAAATATCTTCTCCCATTCCGTAGGTTGCCTTTTAATTTTGCCGACTGTTTCCTTGGCTGTGCAAGAAGCTTTTTATCTTGATGAAGTCCCAATAGTTCATTTTTGTGTTTCCCTTGCCTTTGAAGATGTGTCTAGCAAGAAGTTGCTGTGGCCGAGGTCAAAGAGGTTGCTGCGGCCGAGGTCAAAGAGGTTGCTGCCTGTGGTCTCCTGTAGGATTTTGTTGGATATTTATCTCCATTTAGGTCTTTCATCCATTTGAGTTTGTTTTTGTGTATGTGTAAGAAAGAGGTCCAGTTTCATTCTTATGCATGTGGCTGTCCATAAAAGTTTTTCTTAAGTATAGAAGTTCAAAGAAGGTTTGACATAAGGATCCAATTGGAAAGGTATTTCACAGAAGCAACCAAATGATAAGGGAAATAGGAGATGCTGTTAAACGACATTGGAAGTAATAGTAATCAAATATCTTGGAAAAGTTTTTTTAAATGTAAGAAAATTTGACCAAATGAAACAATGATAATGTGTATTTGTAATAACCTAGAACTAAATTTTAATTTAACAATATTTAACATCATTAATATTATGGAAGGCATGAAAAGGGGAGATGTCAAAATAAGAATTTTCTCAATTTGATTCTAAACATGTACTTATATAACTAAGAATACTAAAAATATATCAACAAAAATTGTAGAAATATAGGGGAAAATTGGCAAAAGCATCATCAGAGTTGGAAATTGTGAACACACCTTTTATAATTATTGACAGGTCAAAATTCAGACAAAATTTAATAAAAATATAAGATAATTGAATGACTCAAATAAGTCTGACCTATTAAACATTCATACAATTCTAAATCAACTATAGAGAACACACATTCTTCCCAACCACTCATGAAACATTAACAAAATGATCATGTCCTAGGTCTTAAAATATTCCAACTAATTTCAAAGACTAAGTACATAATTCAGTTTATATTTATTTCCAATTATATTAATAATCTCTGTATTTTAAGGGGGCCATTTAATCAACTTGAAATTATTGGTATAGTTGGGTTGTAATATATCATCTTCCTGTTGACTTTCTGCTTGCCTTGTCCCTTTTATGCCAGTTTTTCTCCTTTCTTGCCATCCTTTGGATTGATCATGCTTTCTTTTTTTTTTTAAACTCAAAAAACTTTTTTTTTTTTTTTCATTTGCAAAGGTATTTAGAACACATAAAACAAGGCAACATTTATTCTTTCTTCTCGTCTTCCGGTGTGGGGTCTGTGGGCGGCTCCTCCACTGTGGCCCTGTTGCTCTCTGAGCCGGTGTTACTGTCACTGGTCCCTTCCTCAGCCATACTGTCCACCCCCTTCTACCCGCTCTTCTTGTCCTCAGGAGTAGACGTGCCTTCTTCACCCTTCTGTTGGCTTTCGGTCGCTTCTTCAAGGTGTGTCTCCTCTGTCTCCATCGGGATGCTCTCGTCGTCGTCCTTCTCCTTGGTCTTCCTAGCAGCTTGCTCGTCCTCAGGAACTGCGTTCAGCTTGCTCTGCTGCTTCTTTCTCTCCTTCCTCCTGCCTTTTTCGAGTCTGTTCCTCTTCCTGTGCAATTTCAGCAGCAATTTTTTCCATATCCGCTTCTACTTTCAAACCGCACAACTTTTAAGTTCATTGTTAAATGAATCTGTGCTTTCCAGGAGTTTCCTCTTCTTTTCCTGGTGTCGCTCGTCTGTTTGAAGAAGTTCGGGCTTCTAGTTTTCCCTGATGAACCATAAGGACTGGACCTGTCGTTTGAGGACCTGCATTCTAGCTGTTGTGACAAATGACCAGACGTCTGGCACCACACTCCCACTAAGGATTTCACTGATGAAGCGGTGGTTTTTCTGGAAACGGGCAGTGGCTGTATGCTTCATGGAGAAGCCATCATCATAATCGTCTGGATCTTCAGCAGGCTGAATGCTCATGTACGGTTCTCCTTTCTCCATGCGAGACTGTCTCTGTCGACTTTCTTCCCCTAAAGCAGCTTCTGCACGACTTTTTGCATTTATGTAAGCAAGGTGTGCAGGGGAATTATGATAGGCCTTCATAGAGTCATTGTATTCTATCTTTTCTGCTTCGTATTCATTTAAATATTCTTGTTTTTCTTCATCAGTGAGATCTTGCCACATGCCACCAATAATCTTGCCAATCTCCCACAACTTTAGGTCAGGGTTGGAAGGTTTTACTTGGCCCCGGACCTTTCTGCTGTACCTCATGGAGGGCATCAGTGGTTTATCTGGTGGCTTTGGGGGTTTTGAAATCGTAGTACCAGAGGATGCCGAGACCCAGCTGTTGGTGCCTGGGTTCCCTCCCAGCCTGTAGTTGTTGTAGGCAAGATGACTGTATGGATTGTATCCCACAAACCGTGGTGTGCTGGGCATTTGTGTTGCAGGAGCTGGGGTGGGAGGTGGGGCATAAGATGGTCTTTTTGACATTTTGGAAGATTAAGTTCTCAGTTCCTTAAGACTGAATCTGAGACACCGCGGGCAGAAAAGGCACCCACAGCTCCGGCTTCGTTTCCCTTTGGCCTGCGCCTGATCATTCTTTCTTAATCCATTTTCTTTCTTTATTGGCATGACAACTATATAGTTTTTAAATTTTTCTTTTACTGATTATCTTAGAATTACAAAATGTGCCCAGGATAATTTCTCTATTTTAATATACACTGATTAGCAACCTTAATTACATCTGCAAAGTCCCTTTGCAGGAATACCTAGATTAATGTTTGATTGAATAATTAGGGGACAGGAAATTTTGGAGGGACATCTTTATAATTCTTCTTACAATAAGTGCTTTATTATTGTCTCCAATCCTTTGGACTCTTAGCAACCAGATCAAGATATGACTGTCCATGTGTCATTCTTCAGTGGTGTGGTGGCATGATTTTTAGCAGGTCTTTGATAGGGTATAAAGTATAGCTTCCCTAACTCTGCCATAGTGTATACTCTGTTTGAATGTCTACTGCTAGGTATTTATTTGACTTTAGTTGAAACAGAATGCATCACAAATTTCACCAAGTCCTTCTGCAACCCAAAATACCTAACTGGAATAGAGTTGTGCCAAACCTGAAAAAAACATAAAGTTAGATGGGAAATAAGAGTGCCGTTGTAATGACAAACGAGGTTCATCTCTCACCTCTCATCATTTCATGATCCTGGAACCTTACCTCTTAGGAGGTACTCTTCTCTGATCTCAGAGTTGCTACATAATTTATGGATGGTTCCATCATGACCTCACTTCTAAACAGCTAAGAATGGCAGATATACTAAACCCAACCTCTTGGCATATTATCTTAGAGGAGACTGTAGGAGCCTAATCAAAAGGGGAGAACTAAGACAGTACTCATGGAATTTACCTGGACTCTATAGTTAACAACAGGCCTGATCCTTATAGACCTCTATTACTTGTCTGTGCCTAATAGTCTAGCTGACTTATCTGGCATTCTAATGATTGGAGAAATGTGACCAGGATTGAACTGGTCAAATTGCTATACATTCAATCTTCTGATATTTCTGATAGAATTGAAAAACTAATTTCCTATGTGGATACTCACCAAATCTCTAGTATACATTGACATTGAACAATGCTGTTGGTGTACATACAAAACCTATGGCATCTCTGACACATCAAACACTCTGAAAACAAATAAATGAGTGTGTGCCTAAAATGGACATAAAAAAAAAAAAGGTTATTGCCCTTGTATGGGCCCAGGCTAATACAGCATAAGAATACCTTCAAGAAACTCATGAGTGTGAAGTTAGCTACAAATTACTCTTGCCCAGGTATCCTACTGTTCCTAAAAGTATTGACCCTGCTTGTCACTGGCAGGTAGATTGCAATGGGTAACGCCTTATCCTTTCCATTAAGCAAAAGGTGTATTTTCACTTGAGCTAATTCTCAATTTACAGACAACTGCAGAAGCAACATTATCCCAATTCCATAGTACCTGTTCAGAAAACACATTTTTGCACCTGATTTTACTTTGGGGTAGCATATCCATGTCTGATGTTGGCAAGGCTGAACCAAGAGTCTAGGCAGCTCAGCTGGATTCAGGAAAGAGCACCTATGCACTATTCCATAGGCCAATAAACTGGAGAGGAACATTTGGAAATGCAATCGTTAGGAAAACCACTACCCCCTCTACAGTGCCTCCTGGAGCTGGCCTACGAGGTATTTGCATTGTATTGAAATGTATTTGTACGGTAGCCATGTACTAGCTGTTACAGTGTTGGTTGTGAACTACCTCTTCATCTTGTCTCCACAAAGAATAAAATGCAAGAAAATAAAGACAAATAAATGTAAACATCCCATGTACATGGACTGAAAGATTTAATATTGTTAAGATGACAATACATCCAAAGCTTTCTACTGGTTCAATATTGTCCCTATGAAAATCCCAATGACATTTTTTGCAGAAATTGAAAAACCCATCCTAAAATTCACAAAGAATCTCAAGGGGCCCAAACATCCAAAAACAATGTTGAAAAGAAAAACAGAATAATATGCGGATATCAAACAAGCTATTTCTACCCATTCAAGGTTTCAGTAGTCTGTTCAAAGAGAACAATCTGTAGTACAAGACTGTTTAAGAAGGCTCAATTTATTTATTTTTTTTTTTAAGATTTTATTTATTTATTTGAGACAGAGAGAATGAGAGACAGAGAGCATGAGAGGGAGGAGGGTCAGAGGGAGAAGCAGACTCCCTGCCGAGCAGGGAGCCCGATGCAGGACTTGATCCCGGGACTCCAGAATCATGACCTGAGCCGAAGGCAGTCGCTTAACCAACTGAGCCACCCAGGCGCCCTAAGAAGGCTCAATTTAAACATCAATATGAATGAGAATGAAAATACCAGTGTACAGCACAAATTCTGTCACCTGTACCAAAAGAAAGGCAATGTTTGAGTCGGCAAAAGTGTTTCCAATGACTTGACATTTGGAGACATCTTCTCAACAGAGACTGTTACCTCCTGATGATGACTTTTCTGGATATAAAGAGAGCTACATAAAGCTTTCTATAATAGTGTGACTTGGTAAGCACAGGCAAGACAGGAGAAAAACAAACTATCTTTCAAAAGCCAAGTGCTAACTTTCACCCAGTTCTCAAATTTCCCTCAACTTTGAGGTAAAGTTATGTACTCAGGATTTTCTCTTCTGGAATCAAGTTTTTCTAGGGACACCTGGGTGACTCAGTTGGTTGAGCATCCAACTCTTGATTTTGGCTCAGGTCGTGATCTCAGGTTCATGAGATCCAGCCCCTCATTGGGATCCATGCTCAGCATGGAGTCTGCTTGAGATTCTCTCTCTGCCTCTGCTTCTGCCCCTCTCCCTGCTCACAACCACTCTCTCTCTAAAATAAATAAAATCTTTCTTTAAAAAAATTTTTTTCTGTCAGCTCTTTGGGGAACTGATTAGCTAGGAATCTAAACATTTCTTAGGTGACACTTGTGGTTGGACTATTTCATGAAATTTATTTTTCCCTTGAGCAACCAAGTGGGAGAAGCACCATTCCTGCCTACAAAGTCTCTTCCAGACCTGAGGTAAAAAGAAAAAAAAAAGAAGAAGAAAAGAAATGACCTTCATACACTGGAAGAGTTCAATAAGTTCAGAGTTGTGGAGGATATTCCAACATAAGTTATCAAGGAAAACATAGAAATCATTATACACCAGCTTCTACATTGGAACAGAAGCTAACTTTCTGTTGACATATTTGGCCAAAGAAGAGACAGAAAAGCTGGAAGAGCACAGGAGTGTAATTGAATCTCATGGGGTTAGTTAGCAATTCTCTGAACCAAAAGCCCAACAAAAGGTTGATTGGCTTAAAGAAAGCTTTAGTTGAAAATTGCTTATAATTGGTGATGTCTCATTCCATATATTCCCATCTATGCGATTCATAGAGACCATCTGTGCTGTACCTAAAATGGCCAAGTTAAGGGCTATGGGACTCCACTGCTTGAGTTGTTTAAAAGAGTATTGCATAAAACAGGGTTCCATAGGTGGCTCAGTTGGTTAAGCATCTGCCTTCGGCTCAGGTCATGATCCCAGGACCTAAAGACACGTGCAGATCGAAAGTGCAAAGATGGAAAAGCAATTATGAAATGTTCTGTATATATCTGTTAAATCCATCTGACCCAATGTATCATTCAAAGCCACTCTTTGTTGATTTTCTGTCTGGATGATCTATCAATTCATGTAATTGAGGTGTTAAAGTCCACTACTATTATTGTATTACTATCAATTAGTTCCTTTATGTTTGTTATTAACTGTTTTATGTATTTGGCTGCTTCCATGTTGGTATATAAGTATTTACAATTATTATATCTTCTTGTTGGATTGTTCCCTTTATGATTATATACTGTTCTTCTTTGTCACTTTTTACAGTCTTTGTTTTAAAGTCTATTTTGTCTGATGTAAGTATTGCTACCCTTGATTTCTTTTGACGTACGCTGCATGATAATGTTTCCCCACCCCTCACTTTCAATCTGCATGTGTTTTTAGGACTGAAATGAATCTCTTTTAGACAGCATAAACATGGGTTTTGCCTTTCCATCCATTCCATCACCCTATGTCTTTTGATTAGTGTAGTCCATTTACATTCAAAGTAATTATTGATAGATATGTATTTATTGCCATTTTGTTACTTGTTTTGTTACTTCTCTATTCCTTTGTTCCCTTGCCCTTTTCTCCCACAATCAGTTGGCTTTCTTTAGTGACTTACTTGGATTCCTTTCTCTTTATTTTTTGCTTATCTATTACTAATTTCTAGTTTGTGGTTACCATTAAATTGGTGTAGGGGCGCCTGGGTGGCTCAGTCGTTAGCGGCTGCCTTCAGCTCAGGTCATGATCCCAGGGTCCTGCATCAGGCTCCCTGCTCGGCGGGAAGCCTGCTTCTCCCTCTCCCACTCCCCCTGCTTGTGTTCCCTCTCTCACTGTCTCTCTCTCTGTCAAATAAATAAATAAAATATTTTTTTTAAAAATTTAAAAAAATTGGTGTATAACAGGGGGGCGGAGCAAGATGGCAGAGGAGTAGGAGACCTGGATTTCATCTCCTCTCAGGAATTCAGCTGGATAGGGATCAAACCATTCTGAACACCTACAAACCCAACAGGAGATCGAAGAAAAGAATAGCAACAACTCTCTGAACAGAAAGGCGACCACTTTCTGGAAGGTAGGACGTGCGGAGAAGTGAATCCAAGGCAATATTTGGGAGGATAGATGGCGGGGGAGGGGCCTCCGTCGGCCGCTTCTGGCAAGCGATAGAGCCGCGGAGCACAAAATCGGAACTTTTAAAAGCCTGCTCCACTGAGGGACGTCACTCTGGTGGCTAAGCGGGGGGTGGAACCCTCCAGGACAGTGGGGTCTCAGGACCCTCGGGGTCACAGAAAGACCGGGGGTGCCTGAGTGTGGCAGAGCTCCCAGGTAACGGAGCAGGGAAGCCGGCTGCAGAGGCGGAGCCCAGGCGCGGGCTCTCAGCTCGGGGTTGCCATAAACCGTGATCCGCGGCACAGTCGGGCCACTGCTCCTCCAGCAGGGACCCAACAGGCGGCAGATCTGGGGAGACTCATCTTCCTCCCCCAGGAGGAGCCGCGCGGGAGTGCACTGCAGGGATCTGCTGGGTTTGGAGACTCCACCCGGGGTCGGGTGCCAGAGATAGAAACGCGCGGTCACAGGCCGGGTGAGCACGGAGTGCGGCCGGAGACCAGGGAGACGGGAGTGACTGACGGCTTTTCTCTGGGGGTTCACTGAGGAGCAGGGCCCCGAGTTCTCGGCTCCTCCGGGGCGAAGATTGGGAGGCCGCCATTTTCACTCTCGGCCTCCAAAGCTGTATGGAAAGCTCGCAGGGAACAAAAGCCCTGGAGAGCAAACCTGAGCAGATTACTTAGCCGGGAGGGGACAAGGGCGGGGCAATTCCGCCTCCTGCAGAGACATTTGGAAACCACGGCAACAGGCCCCTGCCCAGAAGATCAGCGAGAACAGCCAGCCAAGACCAAGTTTACCGATCAATGAGAACAGCAGAACTTCAGCGCTAGGTGAATACTGCACATAGAATTCATGGCTTTTTTAGTTGAAAATAGAGCGACCATATGATCCAACAATTGCACTACTGGGTATTTACCCCAAAGATACAAAAGTAGGGATCCGAAGGGGTACGTGCACCCCGATGTTTATAGCAGCAATGTCCACAATAGCCAAACTGTGGAAAGAGCCAAGATGTCCATCAACAGATGAATGGATAAAGAAGAGGTGGTATATATATATACAATGGAATATTATGCAGCCATCAAAAGGAATGAGATCTTGCCATTTGCAACGACGTGGATGGAACTGGAGGGTATTACGTTGAGTGAAGTAAGTCAAACAGAGAAAGACATGTATCATATGATCTCACTGATAGGAGGAATTCTTAATTGTAGGAAACAAACTGAGGGCTGCTGGAGTGGGGGTTGGGGTGGGAGGGATGGGGTGACTGGGTGATAGACACTGGGGAGGGTATGTGCTCTGGTAAGCTCTGTGAATTGTGCAAGACTGTTGAATCTCAGATCTGTACCTCTGAAACAAATAATGCAATATATGTTAAGAAAAAAAAAAGAAGAAGAAGAAGGTAGCGGGAGGGGAAGAATGAAGCGGGGGAAATCGGAGGGGTAGACGAACCATGAGAGACGATGGACTCTGAAAAACAAACTGAGGGTTCTAGAGGGGAGGGGGGTGGGGGGATGGGTTAGCCTGGTGGTGGGTATTGAGGAGGGCACATTCTGCATGGAGCACAGGGTGTTATGCAGAAACAATGAATCATGGAACACTTCATCTAAAACTAATGATGTAATGTATGGGGATTAACATAAGAATAAAAAAAAAAAGAATGAGAATAAAAAAAAAAGAATTCATGGCTTTTTTACCATGATTCTTTAGTCTTTCAAAGTTAATTCTTTTAAAATGTCTTTTTTTTTTAATTTTTCTTTTTCCCTTTTTCAAACAACATCTTATCAATCCCTTTTTTAAAAAAAACATTTTTATTTTTCATTTTTAGAGTCATATTCTATCCCTTCATAGTAGTTACCTGTATTTTTGGCATATATATATAAGTTGTTCTCTCTTTAAAATTTTGAGATAGTTTCTTCTAACAGATTAAAATATACGCTAAATCTCTAGTATATCGTGTTTTCTATTCCCCTGCCTGATCACATTCTCTCCCTTTTTTTCTTTTTTCTTTTTTTAAATCCTCTTCTTTCTTTTTTCAAACAACTTCTTATCAATTCCTTATATAAAATTTTTTATAATTTCCATATATTCCCATCCCTTCATATTCCATCCCTTCATCATATCAACCCTTATTTTTGTACATATATAAGTTTTTCTTTCTTTAAAATTTTGGGAGGCACTTTCTTCTAAAAGACCAAAATATACCCCAAATCTAGTGTGTGGCACTGATCTATATACCACCCTGATCATATTTGATCACATTCTGGTTTTGTTGTTGTTGTTGTTGTTGTTGTTGTTTTGTTTGTTTTTGTTTCTTTTTATCTTTATCTTTATCTTTTTTTTCTTTTTCTTTTTTCTCTCTTTCCATTTCTTTTTCCACTGCTTCAGGTCTTTTCTGATTTGTTTAGAGTATATTTTCTGGGGACATTGTTACTCTGCTAGCATTTTGTTCTCTCATTAATCTATTCTCCTCTGCACAAAATGACAAGACGGAAAAAATCACCTCAACAAAAAGAACAAGAGGTAGTACCGACTGCCAGGGACCTACTCAATACAGACATTAGTATGATGTCAGATCTAGAGATCAGAATCATCACTTTAAAGATACTAGCTGGGCTTGAAAAAAATATGGAAGGTATTAGAGAAACCCTTTCTGGAGAAGTAAAAGAACTAAAATCCAAACAAGTAGAATTCAAAAAGGCTATCAATGAGGTACAATCAAAAATGGGGGTGCTAACTGCTAGAATAAATGAGGCAGAAGAGAGAATCAGTAATATAGAAGACCAAACGATGGAAAATAAAGAAGCTGAGAAAAAGAGAGATAAACAACTACTGGATCATGAGGGCAGAATTCGAGAGATAAGTGATACCAAAAGAAGAAACAACATTAGAATAATTGGGATCCCAGAAGAAGAAGAAAGAGAGAGAGAGGCAGAAGGTATATTAGAGTAAATTACAGCAGAGAACTTCCCTAATTTGGGGAAGGAAACAAGCATCAAAATCCAGGAAGCACAGAGAACCCCTCTCAAAATCAATAAAAATAGGTCAACTCCCCGACATCTAATAGTAAAACTTACGAGTCTCATAGACAAAGAGAAAATCCTGAAAGCAGCTCGGGAGAAGAGATATGTAACCTACAATGGTAGAAACATTAGATTGGCAACAGACCTATCCACAGAGACCTGGCAGGCCAGAAAGGACTGGCAGGATATATTCAGGGCACTAAATGAGAAAAATATGCAGCCAAGAATACTCTATCCAGCTAGGCTGTCATTGAAAATTGAAGGAGAGATAAAAAGCTTCCAGGACAAACAAAAACTAAAGGAATTTGCAAACACAAAACCAGCCCTACAGGAAATCTTGAAAGGGGTCCTCTAAGCAAAGAGAGACCCTAAAAGCAACAAAGACTGGAAAGGAACACAGACAATATACAGTAACAGTCACCTTACAGGCAATACAATGGCACTAAATTCCTATCTTTCAATAGTTACCCTGAACGTAAATGGGCTAAATGCCCCAATCAAAAGACACAAGCTATCAGACTGGATTAAAAAACATGACCCATCGATATGCTGTATGAAAGAGACTCATTTTAGACCCAAAGACACCCCCAGATTGAAAGTGAGGGGGTGGAAAACCATTTACCATGCTAATGGACACCAAAAGAAAGATGGGGTGGCAATCCTTATATCAGACAAATTAGATTTTAAACCAAAGACTGTAACAAGAGATGAGGAAGGACACTATATCCTACCTAAAGGGTCTATCCAATAAGAATATCTAACAATTGTAAATATATATGCCCCTAATAAGGGAGCAGCCAATTACATAAGCCAATTAATAACAAAAGCAAAGAAACACATCGACAACAATACACTAATAGTGGGGGACTTTAACACTCCCCTCACTAAATTGGACAGATCGTCTAAGCAAAAGATCAACAAGGAAATAAAGACTTTAAATGACACACTGGACCAAATGGACTTCACACACATATTCAGAACATTCCACCCCAAAGCAATGGAATACACATTCTTCTCTAGTGCCCATGGAACATTCTCCAGAATAGATCACATCCCAAGTCATAAATCAGGTCTCAACTGGTACCAAAAGATTGGGATCATTCCCTGCCTATTTTCAGACCACAATGCTTTGAAACTAGAACTCAATGACAAGAGGAAAGTTGGAAAGAACTCATATACATGGAGGATAAAGAGCATCCTACTGAAGAATGACCCATTGGTCAACCGGGAAATTAAAGAAGAATTTAAAAAATACATGGAAACCAATGAAAATGAAAACACAACTATTCAAAATCTTTGGGATGCAGCTAAGGCAGTCCTAGGAGGAAAGTATATAGCAATACAAGACTTTCTCAAGAAACAAGAAAGGTCTCAAGTACACAACCTAACCCTACACCTAAAGGAGCTGGAGAAAGAACAGCAAATAAAGCCTAAACCCAACAGGAGAAGAGAAATCATAAAGATCAGAGCAGAAATCAATGAAATAGAAACCAAAAGAACAGTAGAACAGATCAATGAAACTAGGAGCTGGTTCTTTGAAAGAATTAACAAGATTGATAAACCCCTGGCCAGACTTATCAAAAAGAAGAGAGAAATGACCCAAATCAACAAAATCATGAATGAAAGAGGAGAGATCACAACCAACACCAAAGAAATACAAACAATTATAAGAACATATTATGAGCAACTCTATGCCAGCAAATTAGATAACCTGGAAGAAATGGATGCATTCCTAGAGATGTATCAACTACCAAAACTGAACCAGGAAGAAATAGAAAACCTGAACAGACCTATAACCACTAAGGAAATGGAAGCAGTCATCAAAAATCTCCCAAAAAACAAAAGCCCAGGGCCAGATGGCTTCCCAGGGGAATTCTACCAAACATTTCAAGAAGAATTAATACCTATTCTTCTGAAACTGTTCCAAAAAATAGAAACGGAAGGAAAACTTCCAAACTCATTTTATGAGGCCAGCATTACCTTGATCCCAAAACCAGACAAAGACCCCATCAAAAAGGAGAATTACAGACCAATATCCCTGATGAACATGGATGCAAAAATTCTCACCAAAATACTAGCCAATAGGATCCAACAGTACATTAAAAGGATTATTCACCACGACCAAGTGGGATTTATCCCTGGGCTGCAAGGTTGGTTCAACATCCGCAAATCAATCAGTGTGATACAATACATTAACAAAAGAAAGAACAAGAATCATATGATCCTCTCAATAGATGCAGAAAAAGCTTTTGACAAAGTAGAGCATCCTTTCTTGATCAAAACTCTTCAGAGTATAGGCTTAGAGGGTACATACCTCAATATCATAAAAGCCATCTATGAAAAACCTACAGCGAATATCATTCTCAATGGGGAAAAACTGAGAGCTTTCCCCCTAAGGTCAGGAACGCGGCAGGGATGTCCACTATCACCACTGCTATTCAACATAGTATTAGAAGTCCTAGCCACAGCAATCAGGCAACAAAAAGAAATAAAATGCATCCAAGTCGGCAAAGAAGAAGTCAAACTCTCACTCTTTGCAGATGATATGATACTTTATGTGGAAAACCCCAAAGACTCCACCCCAAAACTGCTAGAACTCATACAGGAATTCATTAAAGTGGCAGGATATAAAATCAATGCACAGAGTCAGTGGCATTCCTATACACCAACAACAAGACAGAAGAAAGAGAAATTAAGGAGTCGATCCCATTTACAATTGCACCCAAAACCATAAGATACCTAGGAATAAATCTAACCAAAGAAACAAAGGATCTGTACTCACAAAACTATAAAATACTCATGAAAGAAATTGAGGAAGACACAAAGAAATGGAAAAACGTTCCATGTTCATGGGTTGGAAGAACAATTATTGTGAAGATGTCAATGCTACCTAGAGCAATCTACACATTCAATGCAATCCCCATCAAAATACCATCCACTTTTTTCAAAGAAATGGAACAAATTCTAAAATTTGTATGGAACCAGAAAAGACCCCGCATAGCCAGAGGAATATTGAAAAAGAAAAGCAAAGCTGGCGGCATCACAATTCTGGACTTCAAGCTCTATTACAAAGCTGTCATCATCAAGACAGCATGGTACTGGTACAAAAACAGACATATAGATCAATGGAACAGAATAGAGAGCCCAGAAATGGACCCTCAACTCTATGGCCAACTCATCTTTGACAAAGCAGGAAAGAATGTCCAATGGAACAAAGACAGTCTCTTCAACAAATGGTGTTGGGAAAATTGAACAGCCACATGCAGAACAATCAAACTGGACCATTTCCTTACACCACACACAAAAATAGACTCAAAATGGTTGAAAGACCTCAATGTGAGACAGGAGTCCATCAACATCCTAAAGGAGAACACAGGCAGCAACCTCTTTGACCTCAGCCGAAGCAACTTCTTCCTAGAAACATCGCCAAAGGCAAGGGAAGCAAGGGCAAAAATGAACTATTGGGACTTCATCAAGATAAAAAGCTTTTGCAAAGCAAAGGAAACAGTCAACAAAACCAAAAGACAACCGACAGAATGGGAGAAGATATTTGCAAATGACATCTCAGATAAAGGGCTAGTATCCAATATCTATAAAGAACTCATCAAACTCAACACCCAAAGAACAAAGAATCCAATCAAGAAATGGGCAGAAGACATGAACAGACATTTTTCCAAAGAAGACATTCAAATGACCAACAGACACATGAAAAAGTGCTCAATATCGCTCGGCATCAGGGAAATCCAAATCAAAACCTCAATGAGATACCACCTCACACCAGTCAGAATGGCTAAAATTAACAAGTCAGGAAATGACAGATGTTGGCGGGGATGCGGAGAAAGGGGAGCCCTGCTACACTGTTGGTGGGAATGCAAGCTGGTGCAGCCACTCTGGAAAACAGTATGGAGGTTCCTCAAAAAGTTGAAAATAGAGCTACCCTATGATCCAGCAATTGCACTACTGGGTATTTACCCCAAAGATACAAAAGTAGGGATCTGAAAGGGTATGTGCACCCCAATGTTTATAGCAGCAATGTCCACAATAGCCAAACTGTGGAAAGAGCCAAGATGTCCATCAACAGATGAATGGATAAAGAAGAGGTGGTATATATATACAATGGAATATTATGCAGCCATCAAAAGGAATGAGATCTTGCCATTTGCAATGACGTGGATGGAATTGGAGGGTATTATGTTGAGTGAAATAAGTCAAACAGAGAAAGATATGTATCATATGATCTCACTGATATGAGGAATTCTTAATCTCAGGAAACAAACTGAGGGTTGCTGGAGTGGGGGGTGGGGTGGGAGGGATGGGGTGACTGGGTGATAGACACTGGGGAGGGTATGTGCTCTGGTAAGTGCTGTGAATTGTGCAAGACTGTTGAATCTCAGATCTGTACCTCTGAAACAAATAATGCAATATATGTTAAGAAAAAAAAAGAAGAAGAAGAAGGTAGCGGGAGGGGAAGAATGAAGCGGGGGAAATCGGAGGGGTAGACGAACCATGAGAGACGATGGACTCTGAAAAACAAACAGGATTCTAGAGGGGAGGGGGGTGGGGGGATGGGTTAGCCTGGTGGTGGGTATTGAGGAGGGCACATTCTGCATGGAGCACTGGGTGTTATGCACAAACAATGAATCATGGAACACTTCATCTAAAACTAATGATATAATGTATGGGGATTAACATAAGAATAAAAAAAAAAGACTGTAGGAAAGGATGAAGAGGGACACTATATCACAATTAAAGGTTCTATCCAACAAGAAGATCTAACAATTATAAATATTTATGCTCTTAACTTGGGAGCAGCCAATTATATAAACCAGTTAATAACAAAATTAAAGAAACACATCGATAATAATACAATAATAGTAGGGGACTGTAACACTCCCCTCACTGCAATGGACAGATCATCTAAGCAGGAGATCAACAAGGAAATTAGGGTTTTGAATGACATACTGGACCAGATGGACTTCAAAGATATATTCAGAACTCTATCCTATATATTCAGAATTCTATCCTAAAGCAATAGAATACACATTCTTCTCAAGTTCACATGGAATATTCTCCAGAATAGTTCACATACTAGGTCACAAATCAGGTCTCAATGGGTACCAAAAGACTGGGATTATTCCCTGCATATTTTCAAATAAGAATGCTTTGAAACTTGAACTCAATCTCAAGAGGAAATTTGGAAAGAACTCAAATACATGGAGGCTAAAGAGCATCCTAATAAAGAATGAATGGATCAACCAGGAAATTAAAGAAATGAAAATGAAAACACAACTGTTCAAAATCTGTGAATGAAGCAAAGGCAGTCCTAAGAAAGAAGTATATAACAATACAAGACTTTCTCAAGAAACAAGAAAGGCCTCAAATACACAAGCTAACCTTACACCTAAAGGAGCTGGAGAAAGAAGAGCAAATAAAGCCTAAACCAAGCAGGAGAAGAGAAATAATAAAGATCAGAGCAGAAATCAATGAAGTAGAAACCAAAAAAAAACCAGTAGAACAGGTCAACGAAACTAGGAGATGGTTCTTTGAAAGAATTAACAAGATTGATAAACCCCTGGACAGACTTATCAAAAAGAAGAAAGAAAGGTACCAAATACATAAAATCATGAATGAAATCGGAAAGATCATGACCAACACCAAAGCAATACAAACAATTATAAGAACATATTATGAACAACTATATGCCAACAAATTAGGCAACTTGGAAGAAATGGTTGCATTCCTAGAAACTTATAAACTACCAAAACTGAAAAAGGAAGAAATAGAAAACCTGAATTGACCCATAAACAGAAAGGAAATTGAAGCAATAATCAAAAATGTCCCAACAAAAAAGAGTCCAGGGCCAGATGGCTTCCCAGGGGAAATCTCCCAAACATTTAAGGAAGAATTACTACCTATTCTTCTGAAGCTATTTAAAAAAAAAAAAGAAATGGAAGGAAAACTTCCATATCTTTCTATGAGGCCAGCATTATCTTGATCCCAAAATCAGACAATGACCCCACCAAAAGGAAAATTACAGAACAATATCCCTGATGAACATTGATGCAAGAATTCTCACCAAGGTATTAGCCAATAGGATCCAACAGTATATTAAAAGGATGTTTCACCATGACCAAGTGGGATTTATTCCTGGACTTCAAAGGTGGTCCAACAGCTGCAAATCAATCAATGTGATATACTACATAAATAAAAGAAAGGACAAGAACCATATGATCCTCTCATTAGATGCAGAAAAAGCATTGGACAAAGTACAGCATTCTTTCTTGATTAAAACTCTTCCCAGTGTAGGGATAGAGGGAACATACCTCAATATCATAAAAGCCATCTATGAAAAGCCCACAGCGAATATCACTCTTAATGGGGAAAAACTGAGAGCTTTCCCCCTAAGGTCAGGAACACAACAGGGATGTTCATTCTCACCACTGTTGTTCAACATAGTACCGGAAGTCCTAGCCTCAGCAATCAGACAACAAAAAGAAATAAAAGGCATCCAAATCAGTAAAGACAAAGTCAAACTCTCTCTCTTCGCAGATGACATACTTTATGTGGAAAACCCAAAAAACTCCACCCCCAAATTACTAGAACTTACAGAGTAGTTCAGCAAAGTGGAAGATATAAAAATCAATGCACAGAAATAAGTTGCACTTATATACACAACAATGTGACTGAAGAAAGAGAAATTAAGGAATTGATCCCAATTACAATTACACCAAAAACCATTACTTAGGAATAAACCTAACCAAAAAGGTAAAGGATCTGTACTCTGAAAACTATGGAACAATCATGAAAGAAATTGAGGAAGACACAAAGAACTGGAAAAACATTCCATGCTAATGGATTGGAAGAGCAAATACTGTTAAAATGTCTATGCTACCCAAAGCAATCTACACATTCAGTGCAATCCCTATCAAAATACCATTGACATTTTTCACAGAGCTGGAACAAATAATCCTAAAATTTGTATGAAATCAGAAAAGACCCCGAATAGCCAAATGTTGAAAAAGAAAACCAAAGCTGTGGCCTCACAATTCCAGACTTCCAGCTCTATTACAAAACTGTCATCATCAAGACAGTATGGTACTGGCACAAAAACAGACACAGAGATCAATGGAACAGAATAGAAAACGCAGAAATGGACCCTCAAAACTCTATGGTCAACTAATCTTTGACAAAGCAGGAAAGAACATCCAAAGGAAAAAAGACAGTCTCTTCAACATGGTGTTGGGTAAATTGGACAGCCACATGCGGAAGAATGAAACTGGACCATTTCCTTACACCATACACAAAAATAGACTCAAAATGGATGAAAGACCTCAATGTGAGACAGGAATCCATCAAAATCTTAGAGGAGAACACAGGCAGCAACTTCTTTGGCTTTGGCCACAGCAACTTCTTGCTAGACACATCTCCAAAGGCAAGGGAAACAGGCACCTCATATCAAGATAAGAAGATTTTGCTCAGCAAAGGAAACAATCAACAAAACCAAAAGACAACCTGCAGAATGGGAGAAGATATTTACAAATGTCTTATCAGATAAAGAGCTAGTATCCAAAATCTATAAAGATTTTACCAATCCCAACACCCAAAGAGTAAATAATCCAATCAAGGAACGGGAAGAATACATGAACAGACATTTCTCCAAAGACATACAAATGGCTAACAGACACATGAAACAATGCTCAACATCACTTGGCATCAGGGAAATACAGATCAAAACCACAATGAGATACCACCTCACACCTGTCAGAATGGCTAAATTTAACAAGTCATGAAATGACAGATGTTGGCGAGGATGCAGAGAAAGGGGAACCCTCCTACACTGCTTATGGGTATGTAAGCTGGTCCAGCCACTCTAGAAAACAGTTGGAGCTCCTCAAAAAGTTGAAAATAGAGCTACCCTATGACCCAGCAATTGCACTACTACTAGGTATTTAACCCAAAGATACAAATGTAGTGATCTGAAGGGGCACCTACACCCCAATATTTATAGCAGCAATGTCCACAATAGTCAAACTATGGAAAGAGCCGAGATATCCATTAATGGATGAATGGATAAAGAAAATTGGTATACATATACAATGGAATATTAGCCATCATAAAGATGAAATCTTGGGGGTGCCTGGGTGGCTCAGTAGTTAAGCGTCTGCCTTCAGCTCAGGTCATGATCCCAGGGTCCTGGGATCGAGCTCTACATGGGGCTCCCTGCTCTGCAGGAAGTCTGCTTCTCCCTCTCCCTCTGCCCCTGCTTGTGTTCCCTCTCTCGCTGTCTCTCTCTCTGTCAAATAAATAAATAAAATCTTTAAAAAAAAAAAGATGAAATCTTGCCATTTGCAATGATGTGGATGGAATTAGAGGGTATAATGCTAAGCGAAATAAGTCAATCCGAGAAAGACAATTATCATATGATTTCATTCATATGTGGAATTTAAGAAACAAAACAGAGGAGCATAGGGGAAGGGAGGGAAAAATAAAACAAGATGAAGTCAGAGAGGGAGACAAGCATAAGAGACTCTTAATCCTAGGAAACAAACTGAGGGTTGCTGGAGGGGAGGGGGATGGTGAGATGAGGTAACTGGGTGATGGACATTAAGGAGGGCACAGGATGTAATGAGTACTGGGTGTTTTACAGAACTGATGAATCACTGAACACTAGGTCTGAAACTAATAAAACATTACATGGTAATTAATTGAGTTTAAATAAAAAATAAAAATAAAATAAAATAATGTATTCCATAAGAAAATATACAAAAAGTGCTAAAAGTAAAAAAATGGCAATTTAGAATTCTATGTGCAATTAGACATATCTTATGAAAATGAAGATTAAAAAATACCTTTTCAAACAGAAAAAAAAAAAATGAAGGAATTTGTCTTCATCAGTAGCACAGTGTAAGGAATACTAAAGAAAGTTACTCAAGCTGTGGGAAGTGATCTCATATGGAAACACAGTTGTATAAGAAGAAATGAAGAGTACCTAGTACCTGAAAGGTTAAACATGTGGGTATATATAGAAGCCTAAATTTTTTTGAAAATGCTATTGACTCTTTCATGTGAAAATAACAGCAACATCTAGGTCAAATGTGTAGAATTAAATATAGTAGCACCAAGGGCAGGAGGAGGTAACAAAAATTATACTGTTGTAAAGTATTTGTTGTTTGTTAAGTAAGATAATACTAATTCAAGGTAGACTGTGATAAATTAAGGATGCATAATATAATCTCTAGTGTAGCCACCAAGAATATTAAAATATAAAAAGGACTGCTAGACGAGCCAATAGGGAAGAAAAATAGATTAATGCTCCATTAACCTAAAAGAAGGGGGGCGGAGAATGAAGAAATGTGGAACAAGTAGAAAACACATAACAAAATGTTAGACTTAAAATCAACAATATCAGAAATTATATTAAATGTAAATGCTTTTAACACTGCAATTTAAAAACATCCACCTGGATTAAAAAAAGTACAAGACTCAAATGTATGTTGTTTACATCAGATACATCTTAAATATAAGGAAAGATATACTGAAAGTTTAGAATGAAAAAAGATATCCCATGCAAAGAATAACTGTAAAAAACCTGGCATGGCTATATTAATATCAGAAAAAAGTAAAATTCAAAACTAAGAATATAAGTAGAGATAATAAGGGAATTATGTCATGATAAAGGGTCAGTTCATCAGGAAAACATACCAGTCCTAAAGATATATGCACAAAATATAACTTGAAAATACATGAAACACTACTATACCTAAAACAACATAGCAACAACAATAATAGGCAATTTTAACACATCTCTTTTAGGAAATAATAGAAAAAGGGCAAAAAATTTTAAAGATTTCAAAAACCCTGGTAACAAACTTGACATTTATATATTCAACAATTTGCAAAATGCACATTTTTTTAGTGCACATGGAAAATTCACCAAAACAGACCATAGGCTGGACCATAAGCAAAACAATAATTTCAACGGATTGAAATTGTGTATATTCTCTGACCATGACTGAATTAAGAAAAGATTAAACCGAAAATATCCAAATATTTGAAAGTTAAACAACACATTTCTAAGTAACTCATAATTCAGACATCAAAGTGAAAATTAGAAAATATCTGACCTGAAGAATAATAAAAATACAACATATAAAAATTCATGAAATGAAGCTAAAGAAGTATATAGAACAAATTTATACCTTTAAATGAATTAGAAAATGTTTAAAACGAATGATCTAAACTTCCAACTCCAGAAGCCAGGAAAAGAGCAAATTTTAAAAAGGCAGAAATCAATTAAACAGAAAACAGAGATGCAATAAAGAAAAAAAAGACAAGAGGTGGTCTGAAGAGATTAAGAGATTCGTTATTGTGAAAACTCTGTTATCAAGACTGATCAGAAGAGAACAAGAATCACCATGATTAGGAATGAAAGAAGGGACATAACTATAGACACTAAAAAAGGTTATTGAGAACAACTTTATGCCAAAAGATCAGCCACTAAATTAAATGGGTAAACTCCTTTAAGATTATAATATTTGAAAAAACTATTGCAAGAATAAATGAAAAATCTGAATAGTCCTTTGTTAAAGACATTGAATCCTCTTTCTTCCTCTTTCCCTTCAAAAGAATGGTAAGAAAGAAGTATCTACCAAATGTCTATATTTATAGTATTTATTACCAAAGTCAAAATCAAATTCTTGGGGCGCCTGGGTGGCTCAGTTGGTTAAGCGACTGCCTTCGGCTCAGGTCATGATCCTGGAGTCCCGGGATCGAGTCCCGCATCGGGCTCCCTGCTCGGCAGGGAGTCTGCTTCTCCCTCTGACCCTCCTCTCTCTCATGCTCTCTGTCTCTCATTCTCTCTCTCTCAAATAAATAAATAAAATCTTTAAAAAAAATCAAATTCTTGGGACTCTCTTCTAATTTTTATACCTATAGATTTTACTCTAATCCTCTAACCAAAAGAATTAGAGAAAAAAGAATAAATTGAAGACAAATTAAGTGAGGTTTATTGACAGAGAAAATAATATAGATGGTAAGATTAGTGAGATAATTCACTGATGAGTGATACAATTTTACCCTTCCTTGGTGAATTCTACCATATATTTAATTGGAAAATTAAACAATCTCATACAAACTTTCAGAAAATGGAAAATGACAGAACTTGTTCCCAACTCAGTTTATCAACCTTGTCACCAAACTCTGATAGAGGTTAACCTTTGCCCCTGAGATCCAAGCCCAAGCTCTCTGGGTCCTTCTGTCTTTTGGGATTCACCCTGTGGATCACCTAGCCAAGGAAAAGGGGAAAGGAGGTGGGTAGAGCAAGAGTCCTGGACAGTAATGTACAGTCCTCAAAGTGAACACAGCTTCTTTCAGAAGCCTATACTGGGGTTGTGGGGAGGGTGAGGCAGGCATATATCTGGATTAAGTGAGATCTGTATGCAGCTACTCAAGTCTGGTGAGAAATACCAGGAGGAGGACCATGGACTACCAACCACAAGCTCCTCCTCAGTAAAAGCAGTGGATGCAGATTCCCAGCACCTGGGGCCCCAGGCAGGTAAGCAGGAGTAGGTGGCGGGACAGCTGGGGAAAAGAGCAGAGGGAGCCTGGTTGGGATGGGGATGCTTGAGCTGAGCTATCTTCAGTTAAGGGCCCTGAAATGACAGAACTGAAGCCTCAGGGGTAGAGGAAGAAATACAGATGCACATGCAAATAGTTCCACACTTGGTTTATTGTTTCCTTTGACTGTGACCAAGGGAGGAAAGGTGGAATTCTCATTTCAGTGAGACACTCTGTAATATCCATTGTCCTCTGAAGGAATTATTAGTTACTATGGAAAAGAAAAAAGACACATTTTTAAGGTACTGAGAGCAAATAAATTCCCTTCCACTGCCAAATATACAAACAACTGAGGGTACTGCCAAGCAAAAATTCATACGTCAGAAAAAAGGATTCTACAAAAACTTTTTGCAATTTGCTTGTGAAATTATTTGGCTGTGAGTAATGTTTATGCTACAATTTTCTGAGATTTCTGGGGAAGCATCGTATTTAATCAGAAGTATTTGCAAATGAGAAAATCTTACATTTTTCTACATATAATTAAATGTTTATGAATGTAACAGTTAAGAGTTTGCATTTTTTTGGGTAATTGAAACATATTATTAATTTTATTTTTTCCATATCTTGGAGCCAATCTGTTTGGTTTTGCATGTTGTAAACAGTGTTTTGTTTTTGGCAGTTGGAAACTCATAGGCCTTAAATATTATGTCTACAATGCATAATGGATAAAGTGGCCCTGATTATGAATTTATTTTATAGACTAATTTACATATGTTATATCTTATTGGATTCAAACTCTTTAATTCCAGTCTATCCACAAGAGCAAGTTCCAACTTTACTAAACTGAAGAAAAAAGACTAAGTGAATAAATACTCATTAATTAGTAAGATTAGTAAAGATTAATATGTTTTTTCTGATATAGTACTTTACTAATTCTTCTACCTAATAAATACCTAGGAATTAATTAGAGATTATGAATTTCATTTCAATTTTAAACATACTTATTTTAAGAGACAGCTCCTAATGTACTTACCTACTGATATGTGTTTGGGTGCTTTCCTGTGATTTGGATCTAGGTAAATAAGGAAATAATACTTTTATTTTGATAAAATACAATCTGATAAAGTTATTTTTTTATTTTTAAGGGAAGTTTCTTCCTCTTTCCTTTCAAAAGAATGGTAAGAAAGAAATATCTACCAAATGTCTATATTTATACTATTTATTACCAAAGTCAAAATCAAATTCTTGGGACTCTTTTCTAATTTTTATACCTATAGATTTTACTCTAATCCTCTAATACCAAAAGAATTAGAGAAAAAAAATAAATTGAAGACAAATTAAGTGAGGTTTATTGACAGAGAAAATAATATAGATGGTAAGATTAGTGAGATAATTCACTGATGAGTGATACAATTTTACTCTTCCCTTCCTTTCCTTACCTCTGCTATTTTATATCTTCAGAACTTAAAGTAGATTTTTCCTACTACTCTATGAAACACACTTTTTAAATATATGGTTGACCCTTGAACAACATAGAGGTTAAGATTGCCAACCCCCACACAGTCAAAATCCACGTGTAACACTTTGACTCCCCCAAAATTTAATTACTTAATAGTATACTGTTGACTGGAAGCTTTACTGATAATATAAACAGTCGATTAACACATATCTTATATTTTATATGTATTATATACTGTATTCTTACAATTAAGCTGGAGAAAAGAAAAGTTATTAAGAAAGTAATAAAGAAAATACATTTATAGTACTGTACTATATTTATTTAAAAAATCCATTTTAAGTGGATCTGCACAGTTCACATCCATGTTGTTCAAAGGTTAACTCTATTTAGTTCTCCCCCAAGCCAATTAAGAGATCTAGACTTGTGAGTCTACTGACATGCCCAACCCATTAGATATCCATCATTTAAAAAAAAATTCTTATTTTGGTAATGTTATAACCCAAAGAGTTGGTTCTACCAACATCTCCCACCAGTTTTCCAATTGAAAAAAAAATACTTAAAATAAAAGTTTAAAAAGAACTGGAGAAAAAAATCTAATAGGTGCTATAATAATAAAAGCACAGCAACTATGCCTAGTTTATTAAATTTAAATGAAAGAACAATTCAAGGATGTTTTTCTGGTATATGATAAACACAAACTCGACTAATGGATTAACATTCCAAATTAAATTCTTCAAATGCAATATATAATGTCCTATGAATGATGTCCTTGACTATCATTCAAGGACATCACCAGTGACAATCACCAGTTGAACACGACTTCTAGAAGAGGATGATTATGTGAATCCCATATTCTATAATGAGAGAGGGGACTCTAATTGGAGTAGTTATAATATTAATTGTGTGTGTGAAGTTCAAGAATGATCACTCATTCATTAAACAAGTACTTATTACACATGTACTCTGCTAGGTGCTAACCCTAAATTGGTTAGCAAAATATACATGGCCATTACCCTCAAGTGATTTCAGAGTATATAGGGAAAGTAATACTTCTAGGTAAGCAAAAGGTTGGAAGAATTACAGTGTTTGAGCATTATATCACAAATATCCCTTGACAGGGAATTGAGATAATAAAGAAAATCAGCTTTTTTTTTTTTTCATAATTAGTTGGGAGAATGTAATTAACATCTATAAGGGGTTATGATGTTAGAAGACATCCAAAAATAACAGAGAGAATAAAAGATGTAGAAATTCCATAGCTTCCCTAATGAAGAAGTGACTTCATCAGAAAAGATAGAAACTATAAATGTGGTGTAGCCTGAAAATTTAACCTGTGGCTATAAAGGATATTCTGGAAAACTAGTGGATTGAAATTAACTAAAGAAGACACTTCAAGGAAAAACATCAGACCTTACAAGAAAACTAAAACTCTATTAAGGGAGAAAGAAAGAAGAGCAGACCAGTAAGTATTTGATGACTTCAGAGGGATCACAAGGCCACAACAGTGGAGCAAGGGAAACTAAAAACTTAAGAAAAATTCATAGAAACTTTGTTAACACAACTGTGGGCTGTTGAGGGGCTATGAAAAGCAAAGAATTTTACTGTGTTTATGATACCATCTCTTTGATAAACTCCTCCTAAGTGGAGTTTACTCAGTTGTTTATATTGAGGTTGTGGATGCAAATGTAATCTGAACAAAAAAATATTTCCCTTTGTGTATCTCGTCATAAAGAATGTAAAAATGCTCTGCTTATAAGTTAGTTCCACAAAATAATTATAGATATCTTGTCTCATTAGATCTAACTAGTTTTTCCTATGTATCAAAAGAGTAGGCAACCAATAAAAACTTAGTCAACTGAAGAAAAAAGACTCATTCCTAGAATGGAAAATATTAATAAATTGTCTTTAGGGTTTTATCAATTGTGGCTGCTCAAAAATTATTAAGCAATTATTTATTTGTTCATTCTTATTTTCAAGGTATACTTATTTATGAGAAACACTTCCTAAATTGCTTACCTGCTGGTATATGTTTGAGCACTACTTTCTGACCTCGATCTAAATAAAAATAAAAGATAAAAGTAATGTCTAACAGTTATATTAAGAAACTTGCCTACATTAAGAATGAAGATCAGGCCATTTTACACCAAAACTAACCCTTTTAATACTTGGGACATGCAAAAAAGTAATATTTTTATTTACCCAACACCAAGTGCAACATATACTGCAAAATTTAAATTCTCCAGTGAGGAAAATATCTAGGTAGCTTTTTTTTCTTTATCACTTCTAAGCACAATATATAAGTTTGATGATGAATGCCTGAATTTGGCTGTCAGGCTCCAAGCTAGCTTTTTAAATTCATTGATACGTAAACTGCCACATTTTGCAAATTAAAACACATTTATTTACTTCTGAGCAATCTATCAGAGTGAAATGACAGGAAAAACTTCCCCTTTCTATTCCATAAGTAAAGCTTTTCCTTTCCATTCCACAGAAAAGCTGAAGAAAATAACACAAAAATCTAATACCCAATGGAGCTTGACAGCCAGAGGGCTTTTCCTTCTGTCAGTAAAAAATGAAGAAACTAGAAGTTCAGAGGGAAAACAGGAGCAAAAGCTGAATGACTACAAGGAAATATGAATTACTCACACCCTAATAGACATGGTTTTACTAACCCTAGCTTGGAAGGAGTTGAAGCAGATATTTAGATGTTAGAAAGCTAAAACAAACCCCAGGACTAGTAGTCCTAAGTGGCGATAATAAAAGTTATGGCTACTGGAAATGCAACAGGTAAGTTGTCTTAACCATGTGGATGGAAAAAGATCACCTAGAGATGTAAAACCTCAGGCCTGCACTATGTATAGGCACAGGACCTCAATTCCTTAATTCTACTACCCACGAATTTGAACCAGTTAAGTATAGAAAATACTGAAACATTCATGCTTCAAGGCAAATCTAAAACATTCCCCTCATCCTAATGTATGCCTACAACTCAGAGCATGCAGAATTCCCATGAGACCAATCATCGTTCCTGGTGATGACATTGCTTACAAGTCTAAATTATAAACTACTGTGTAAAAAAGGAAATGGAAATCAAAATGAGAAAATAGGTTCAAGAATAAATAGTGAACAAAGTAATTGATAAATATGTTGTTAAATCCTATTAAATATTTAATTAATATAATATTATTTTTATATATTATTAATATAATAACAATAACAATGGCTAATGTGTACCTAATGTGTAGGTAAAGAACCTAGAAGTTAAAAGCCAAATGACAATATGTGAGAGATTAATAATTGAATTTTGCTATTAAATGATCTAAAATCCTTCTGTTGTTTAGGAAAAGACTGGAAATATTAATTGAATTGAGATATTCAAAAATTAATTATGCTTAAGTGGCATTAATATAACCATATTGAGATTCACTCCTCTCTACATTCCTTGACTTCAACAGCCTTTCCCACTAACTTTCCACCAGATAAAGATCATTCCAAAAAATAAATGACCAGAAAATTTATAGTGTGGATGCTATGTTAGTAAAGCACAGCAATAGTATCAAGTGATGGGCGCCTGGGTGGCTCAGTCGTTAAGCGTCTGCCTTCGGCTCAGGTCATGATCCCGGGGTCCTGGGATCGAGTCCCACATCGGGCTCCCTGCTCGGCGGGAAGCCTGCTTCTCCCTCTCCCACTCCCCCTGCTTGTGTTCCTGCTCTCGCTGTATCTCTCTCTGTCAAATAAATAAATAAAAAATCTTTAAAAAAAAAAATAGTATCAAGTGACATTATTAAAACTTAAGTGAAAAATTATCCTAGTACACATCAAGCCAAAAGGCTAGACCAGTGGATTAACATCCCAAATTATACTACAGCTAACTGAAATGTCCATTTTCCTATAATTAATGCTATCATTCCTCACTCAGTGTAGGCGAATAATGATCCTAGAAGAGATGAATTATGTTAGCAAGCTTTTAGGATGAGACATATGAGAGAAGTAGAAATGAGAGCAGTTATTTTTTTTTAAGATTTTATTTATTTGACAGAGAGAGAGAGAGTACAAGTAGGCACGGTGGCAGGCAGAGGGAGAGGGAGAAGCAGGCTCCCCATGGAGCAGGGAGCCCGACATGGGGCTTGATCCCAGGACCCAGCCCAAGGCAGCCGCTTAACCAACTGAGCCACCCAGGCTCCCTGAAATGAGAGCAATTATAACATTATAGAAATATGGATGTGTATATGGATGTCTATGTACTTTGTAAATTTTTTCTGTTTGTGTGCATGTGTGCCCTTGGAAGGGGGGATTAAAAGTAATTCATTCATTCATTCATTCATTCATTCATTCATTCATTCATTCAGCAAATATTTATTGAGCACTTACCATAAGCCAAGAACTCTACTACATGCTGGCTATACAATGCTGAGCAAGATAAACATGGCTTTTATTTTCTAAGATAACAGTATAATAACACATGTCCAAGATGAGGAAAAGTAACTGAGACTTGCTGTGCTTGAGTAC
Source organism: Mirounga angustirostris (assembly GCF_029215605.1). Lineage (NCBI taxonomy): Eukaryota > Metazoa > Chordata > Mammalia > Carnivora > Phocidae > Mirounga > Mirounga angustirostris. The sequence goes on from NW_026991710.1 coordinate 166,749,790, forward strand.
CATATGATAATTCCCTGACACAGAGAGGACATATTATTATTATTATTATTATTATTATTATTAAATGAAAATCAATTTTTTAGTTTGGTCATAATAACTCATGACTTCAAAGTGTCACTATAAAGAGAAGGTCATAATAATAAAGAAGAGATAAAGGATAAGAAAGGGAGGCATTCTCCTTGAAGAAGAAACCCTCTTCTAGAATAAGACAAATTATACAACCATGTTGTGCAGCCTAGAAAATTTACTCTATAGATTTGGAAGTGTTTTAGGCTAGCAATGGACTTTGAAGAACATATAAGGAATAACACCAGCTGCCTATATAAGTAAATAAATACTTAAGTCAGAGAGAGAAGAGTGAATACTCCTAAACAGTTTATATCTGCAGAAAGACCCCAAACCCAAAAATGATAGATGTGGAAACTAAAGACTTACAGTTTTATTATATGGAAATATCCACCTTTCAGGAAATGGACAGAAATCTAATTAAAACTATTTTGTGATACTGAGAGGCTATGGAAGATGTAGAATTATTGTTTCTTTATGATGTTTCTCTTCAGCAAACTTTTCTTAAGTGACCAGGGTAAGTGTTCACTCAGTTGTTCATGAGCACACATATGGAATTTCTAGTTGTAAAATCTCCAAATATAGAAGTAAGTTTCTCGGGCGCCTGGGTGGCTCAGTTGGTTAAGCGACTGCCTTCGGCTCAGGTCATGATCCTGGAGTCCCTGGATCGAGTCCCGCATCGGGCTCCCTGCTCGACGGGGAGTCTGCTTCTCCCTCTGACCCTCCCCCCTCTCATGCTCTCTCTCATTCTCTCTCTCAAATAAATAAATAAAATCTTTAAAAAAAAAAAAAAAAAAAAAAAAAAAAAAAAAAAAGAAGTAAGTTTCTCCACTTACGAGTTAGCTCTGTAACCATTTCACCAATCATTTATTCGTTTCCGAAAAATAAACTCCCAACATACATTAACAAACTGAAGTAAAGAAGACATTGATTTTTTTATACAAATAGTCATTAGTTACTAGATTATTTTTCCGTGTAGTACCTTACCAATTGTTACTGCTCAATTAATACCTAGCAATTTATTGTTGATTGTCAATTTGTTCATCTTATTTTTAACACATACTTATTTTAAGAAATACGTCCTAATTTACTTACCTGACTATATCTGTTTGGCTGCTGCTTTCCGATCTGGATCTAAAGGAGAGTGAAAATAATGCTTCCAGGTTAATACTAAAAAAAATTTGCCTCCCTAACAAATGAGTGTTAGACTATTTTGTGACCTGCATTAACTCTTTTATACCACCAATTACCACTAATGAATAATTTTAAAAGACTACTAAATTAGGGTATGCAAATAAATAATATCCTCATTTACACATGTACCATGTCCATAAGGAATATAAATTTCAAATCCCCAATAGGGAAAGGAACAAGAAAACAGATTAGTTTTTCTCCTTACTACTTCCCAGCATAGAATATATGCTTGATTTTGAATGCCTGATTCTGGCCTTTAAATGCTTTACCCACTGATAAATTACAGGTCATGAGTTAAAACCCTCACTGACTTCTGGACAATCAGGCAGACTGGGCTGACAGGGCAGTTTTCCCCTTCTATTCCACACAGAGAAATAATGGGGGAAAAGAGAAACACACAAAATACTAACCAAAATTTAAGAGAAGAAAGGGAAATTTCCAATGATAGTTTTAAAAAGAGAGAAAATTAAAAACATGAAAGGTAAATAGGAACTAAAGCTGAGTGAGTGACTCTCCAGAACTATGTGAAGTAGTCATCCACATTAGCCTATAAGGAGTTGAGACCTCCTGGAAAAGTGGAACTGACTTCCTCTCTAAACTTGGAAGCAATGAAAGGAGGATAGTGAAAGCTGTTACCATTAGTCTTTGAGATGCAGCAGGGAAATTGCTTCAGAAGTGTAGATGGAAAAGGATCGCCTAGAGACACAGAAACTCTAAGTGCTTAAAATGGTTTAGGGATGTGGATGTAAAAAATATCACATAGAGAAACAGGAACCTCAAGCCTTACCAACTTTAAGTTAGGATACCAGGACATGCTTCCTATGAATTTTAGATCTCCAGGTGTAACAAGTGTAAAAATTTATGACTTAGTAGGGTAATACACGAAATAATCTCCACAAGGAAGATTTTACAAAGCAGGACACACAGAAATCTCAGAAGATAATCGTCACTGCTTAAGGTGGCCTTATAATCAAAGAAAAAAGCCAATAAGCGTTAATGTCCACAGCTAGAGAAAAGTAAAGAATTCATACATGAAAAATTATAGACAACAAATAAACTTTAAAAAAGGATGTTTAGGATTTCCATAGAGACCAATAAAGGAGCAGAATCCATTAAACAAGAAATGAAAGAATGGGAAAAAAAAGAAAAAGAATTGCTGATTTTTAAATTGTTTAGGGAAATCACCCAGGACACTTGATAAACAGAAATGTAATAAAATATAAAAAGACCAGTTAACAGTTGGGCATCTGCCTTCAGCTCAGGTAATGATCTCAGGATCCTGGGATCGAGCCCCACATTGTGCTCCCTGCTCAGCTGCACTCCCTGCTCAGTGGGGATGTCAGGTTCCCTGCTCAGCTGGGGGCCTGCTTCTCCCTCTTCCTCTGCCTGCCGCTCCACCTCCTTGTGTGCTCTCTCTCTATCAAATAAATAAATAAAATTTTAAAAAATAATAAAAAAATTAAAAGACCAGTTAAGAAACATGAAGGAATTCTGACACAGAGGATTTAGAATGAGGGAGGTTCAATATATGAAAAGAAAACATCTAGGACTTTTCCAAAATAGAAGAAAGTTGAGTCTTCTCACTGAAATAAAATACTGAGTCTGGTTCATGAGTTAAAAAAAAAAATCTCTACCAGAATATATTATAATGAAATAATAACTCTAGGGTCAAGAAAAAAACACAGAAGCTTTGTTAGGCAGAATTCCAGAGATTGCTTCCTAAGATCTCCATTCCTTGGTTATTCAAACACCCTTCTGAGTACTTAAAAGGTTTTGCAAGTGTAATTACAGCTCCAAATAAATTGATCTTAAAATACAAAGATTATTTTGGTTGGCCTGACCCAGTCAGGTGAGCCTTCAAAAGTAGAGTAGTCTGGTGCTGGCCAAAAAGGAAGTAAGAGGAAGTCAAAGCCTAAGGAAGACCTGAATGCCCTTTTTTCTTTGAAAATGAAGGGAAGCACATGAGAAACAATGCAGACAGGCTCTGGGAGTAGGAAGGGGCCCCTAGCAGACAGCTCAGACCCATAGATGCAAGAAATTAGATTCTGCTTACAACCTGAATGAGCTAGGAACATAGCCTGGCCTTCAGGCTTTCTGGTCAGGCTTGTGACAACCCAGCCAAATCCACATGATTTCTTTTATTTATTTATTTATTTATTTATTTATTTATTTATTTATTTATTTATTTATTTATTTTAAGATTTTATCTATTTATTCAGAGAGAGAAAGGGAGAGCACCTGCGTGCATGCGCAAGTAGGCGGAAGAGCAGAGGGAGAGAAAAAGAATCTCAGGCAGACTCCCTACTGAGCGCAGAGCCCAACCCAGGGCTTGATCACGACCCTGAGATCATGACCTGAGCTAAAATTAAGAGTCCAACGCTTTATTGAGTCACCCATGCACCCCATCCACTTGGATTTCTAATTTATAGATCTTTGACAGAATAAATGAATATTATTTTAAGTCACTAAGTGTGTGGTAATATGTTATGCAGTAATAGAAATACAAAGCCTACCACAGATAAAACTCTTATTAACCATTAAAGAATAAATGAATAAACACACTAACAGAAGATTTATCATCATCATTAATAAATGCCAGACTACACTGACATACTTTCCAATAGCTGAGGCAAAATAAACTCTCAATTAGAAGTCCACACTATATAGACTCGCATTCAACAGTGAAAATAAAATAAAGACAATTTCGGGTGGATAAGATAAACAGCTTACTAAACAGAGACTCACTGATGGAAATTCTGAGAGATATACTTCCCCAAAAGGGAGATTGAACATAAAAAGATGGAGCGAAAAAAGAATAGTGAGCAAATAAAGTGGTAAATATGTAGTGAAATCCTAGTATGTTTTGACTAAATACAATAATGACAATGATAATGATGACTTGTTTACAGCAGGTTAAAATTCAGGAGTAATTAAATACCGAATAATAATAATATGAAGAGTGAAGAAAAGAGTATAGGAATAAATTGGCGAAGATCAATATGTTGTTAGAAACTGTAAGTGTTCATTATATCTGAAATTGTAAAATTAACATTGAATTTTAATAATTAAATAACAATATAATAAATCAATCATTAAAAAATATCACTAAAAGAATATAACTAGAACATATAATGACCAAATTAATAGAAAGAAAGAAAAAACAATGAAAGTACAATTGATGTAACAGACTACAAGAAAGTAGAAAAATAAAATATGGGCAAAGTATGATAAATAGAATAGAAAAAATAAATAAAATGATAGAATTTAGTCTAAATATATCAGCAAACATTTAAGTATACAACCATATTAAATTCAACTTTGAGAAACTGGAGATTATATATTTTTAACTTCCATTGGCAGGTTATTTTTAAGAAACCAACTTAAATAAAAGATGGAAAGTAAAAGAATTGGGGGCGGAGAAAGATGGCTGAGGAGTAGGAGACCTGGATTTCGTCTGGTCCCAGGAATTCAGCTGGATAGGGATCAAACCATCCTGAACACCTACAAACTCAACAGGAGATCGAAGAAAAGAATAGCAGCAACTCTCTGAACAGAAAAGCAGCCACTTACTGGAAGGTAGGACGAGCAGAGAAGTGAATCCGAGGTGCTATTCGGGAGGATAGGTGGCGGGGGAGGGGGTCTCCATCATCCGCTTCTGGCGAGTGATAGAGCCGTGGAGCACAAAATCGGAACTTTCAGAAGTTGGCTCCGCAGAGGGCGTCACTCCAGTGGCTAAGTGGGGGGTGGAACCCTCACGGGACAGTGTGGTCTCAGGACCCTCAGGGTCACAGAGCGGGGGTGCCTGAGTGTGGCAGAGCTCCCAGGTATCAGAGCAGGGAAGCCGGCTGCAGAGACGGAGCAGAGGCACTGGCTCTCAGCTCAGGGTTGCCATAAACCGTGATCCGCGGCACAGTCGGGCCACTGTTCCTCCAGCAGGGACCCAACAAGTGGCAGATCCAGGGAGACTCCCCTTCCTCCCCCGGGAGGAGCCGCGCGGGAGTGCACCGCAGGGATCTGCTGGATTTGGAGACTCCACACGAGGTCAGGTGCCAGAGATAGAAATGCTCGGTCACAGGCCGGGTGAGCACGGAGTGTGGCTGGAGACTGGGAAGATGAGAGTGACTGACTGCTTTACTCTGGGGGCTCACTGAGGAGCAGGGCCCCAAGTTCTCAGCTCCTCTGGGGCAGAGATTGGGAGGCCGCCATTTTCACTATCGTCCTCCAAAGCCGTACCAAAAGCTTGCAGGGAACAAAAGCTCCCGAGAACAAACCCGAGCAGATGACTTAGCCTGGACCAGCAAGGGCAGGGCAATTCCACCTCTGGCAAGACATTTGGGAACCACGGCAACAGGCCCCTCCCCAGAAGATCAGCGAGAACAGCCAGCCAAGACCAAGTTTACTGATCAATGAGAACTGCAGAACTCAAGCTAGGGGAATACTGCACATAGAATCCATGGCTTTTTTACCATGATTCTTTAGTCTTTCAAACTTAATTTTTTTTTTTGAAATTTTCTTTTTCCCTTTTCCAACCAACATCTTATGAATCCCTTTTATAAAAAACATTTTTATTTTTCATTTTTAGAGTCGTATTCTATCCCTTCATAGTAGTTACCCTTATTTTTGGCATATATATATAAGTTGCTCCTTTTTAAAATTTTGAGATACAGTTTCTTCTAACAGGTCAAAATATACTTTAAATCTCTAGTGTATTGTTTGTTCTACTCTCCTGCCTAATCACATTCTCCCCCGCCCTTTATTTTTAAATCCTCTTCTTTCTTTTTTCAAACAACTTCTTATCAATTCCTTTTATAAAATTTTTTATAATTTTCATCTTTACAGTCATATTCCATCCCTTCATTGTATCAACCCTTATTTTTGTACATATATAAGTTTTTCTATCTTTAAAATTTTGGGAGGCACTTTCTTCTAACAGACCAAAATACACCCAAAATCTAGTGTGTGGCACTGATCTATGCACCAGCCTGATCATATTTAATCATATTCTGGGTTTTTTGTTTTGTTCTGGATTTTTTTTTTTGTTTTTATCTTTTTCTTTTCCTTTTCTTTTCTTTTCTTTTTTCCTTCTTTCCCTTTCTTTTTCCCCAGCTTCAGGTCTTTTCTGATTTGTTTAGAGTATATTTTCTGGGGACGTTGTTACCCTGTTAGCATTTTGTTCTCTCATTCATCTATTCTCCTCTGGACAAAATGACAAGATGGAAAAAATCACCTCAACAAAAAGAATAAGAGGTAGTACCGACTGTCAGGGACCTACTCAATATGGACATTAGTACAATGTCAGATCTAGAGTTCAGAATCATCACTTTAAAGATACTAGCTGGGCTTGAAAAAAGCATGGAAGTTATCAGAGAAACCTTTCTGGAGAAATAAAGGAACTAAAATCTAACAAAGTCAAAATCAAAAAGGCTATTAATGAGGTGCAATAAAAAATGGGGGTGCTAACTGCTAGGATAAATGAGGCAGAAGAGAGAATCAGTAATATAGAAGACCAAATGATGGAGAATAAAGAAGTTGAGAAAAAGAGAGATAAACAACTACTGTATCATGAGGGCAGAATTCGAGAGATAAGCAATACCATAAAATGAAACATTAGAATAATTGGGATCCCAGAAGAAGAAGAAAGAGAGAGAGAGGCAGAAGGTATATTGGAGCAAATTATAGCAGAGAACTTATCCCCAATTTGGGGAAGGAAACAGACATCAAAACCCAGGAGGCACAGAGAACCCCTCTAAAAATCAGTAAAAATAGGTCAACACCCCAACATCTAATAGTAAAACTTACGAGTCTCAGAGACAAAGAGAAAATCCTGAAAACAGCTCGGGAGAAGAGATCGGTAACCTACAAGGGTAGAAACATTAGATTGGCAACAGACTTATCCATAGAGACCTGGCAGGCCAGAAAGGACTGGCACGATATCTTCAGAGCACTAAACGAGAAAAATATGCAGCCAAGAATACTCTATCCAGCTAGGCTGTCATTGAAAATTGAAGGAGAGATAAAAAGCTTCCAGGACAAACAAAAACTAAAGGAATTTGCAAACACGAAACCAGACCTACAAGAAATATTGAAAGGGGTCCTCTAAGCAAAGAGAGAGCCTAAAAGTAACATAGACCGGAAAGGAACACAGACAATATACAGTAACAGTCACCTTACAGGCAATACAATGGCACTAAATTCATATTTTTCAATAGTTACCCTGAACATAGATGGGCTAAATGCCACAATCAAAAGATACAGGCTATCAGATTGGATTAAAAAATAAGACCTATCAATATGCTGTCTGCAAAAGACTCATTTTAGACCCAAACACACTCCCAGATTGAATGTGAGGGGCTGGAAAACCATTTACCATGCTAATGGACACCGAAAGAAAGCTGGGGTGGCAATCCTTATATCAGACAAATTAGATTTTAAACCAAAGACTGTAATAAGAGATGAGGAAGGACACTATATCCTACTTAAAGGGTCTATCCAACAAGAAGATCTAACAACTGTAAATATCTATGCTCCTAACATGGGAGTAGCCAATTATATATGGCATTAATAACAAAAGCAAAGAAACACATCAACAACAATACAATAATAGTGGGGGACTTTAACACCACCCTCATTGAAATGGACAGATCATCTAAGCAAAAGATCAACAAGGAAATAAAGACTTTAAATGACATACTGGACCAAATGGACTTCACAGACATATTCAGATCATTCCATCCCAAAGCAACGGAATACACATTCTTCTCTAGTGCCCATGGAACATTCTCCAGAATAGATCACATCCTAGTCACAAATCAGGTCTCAACCAGTACCAAAAGATTGGGATTATTCCCTGCATATTTTCAAACCACAATGCTTTGAAACTAGAACTCAATCACAAGAGGAAAGTCAGAAAGAACTCAAATACATGGAGGCTAAAGAGCATCCTACTAAAGAATGAATGGGTCAACCAGGAAATTAAAGAAGAATTTAAAAAATTCATGGAAACCAATGAAAATAAAAATACAACTGTTCAAAATCTCTGGGACGCAGCAAAGGCAGTCCTAAGAGGAAAGCATATAGCAACACAAGCCTTTCTCAAGAAACAAGAAAGGTCTCAAGTACACAACCTAACCCTACACCTAAAGGAGCTGGAGAAAGAACAGCAAATAAAGCCTAAACCCAGCAGGAGAACAGAAATAATAAAGATCAGAGCAGAAATCAATGAAATAGAAACCAAAAGAACAGTAGAACAGACCAATGAAACTAGGAGATGGTTCTTTGAAAGAATTAACAAGATTGATAAACCCCTGGCCAGACTTATCAAAAAGAAAAGAGAAATGACCCAAATCAACAAAATCATGAATGAAAGAGGAGAGATCACAACCAACACCAAAGAAATACAAACAATTATAAGAACATATGATGAGCAACTCTATAGCAGCAAATTAGATAACCTGGAAGAAATGGATGCATTCCTAGAGATGTATCAACTACCAAAACTGAACCAGGAAGAAATAGAAAACCTGAACAGACCTATAACCACTAAGGAAATGGAAGCAGTCATCAAAAATCTCCCAACGAACAAAAGCCCAGGGCCAGATGGCTTCCCAGGGGAATTCTACCAAACATTTCAAGAAGAATTAATACCTATTCTTCTGAAACTGTTCCAAAAAATAGAAATGGAAGGAAAACTTCCAAACTCGTTTTATGAGGCCAGCATTACCTTGATCCCGAAACCAGACAAAGACCCCATCCAAAAGGAGAATTACACACCAATATCCCTGATGAACATGGATGCAAAATTCTCACCAAAACACTAGCCAATAGGATCCAACAGTACATTAAAAGGATTATTCAGCATGACCAAATGGGATTTATCCCTGGGCTGCAAGGTTGGTTCAACATCCACAAATCAATCAACGTGATACAATACATTAACAAAAGAAAGAACAAGAATCATATGATCCTCTCAATAGATGCAGAAAAAGCATTTGACAAAATACAGCATCCTTTCTTGATCAAAACTCTTCAGAGTATAGGGATAGAGGGTACGTACCTCAATATCATAAAAGCCATCTATAAAAAACCTACAATGAATATCATTCTCAATGGGGAAAAACTGAGAGCTTTGCCCCTAAGGTCAGGAACATTGCAGGGATGCCCACTATCACCATTGCTATTCAACATAGTATTAGAAGTCCTAGCCACAGCAATCAGGCAACAAAAAAATAAAAGGCATCCAAATTGGCAAAGAAGAAGTCAAACTCTCACTCTTTGCAGATGATATGATACTTTATGTGGAAAACCCAAAAGACTCCACCCCAAAAGTGCTAGACTCATACAGGAATTCAGTAAAGTGGCAGGATATAAAATCAATGCACAGAAATCAGTGGCATTCCTATACACCAACAACAAGACCGAAGAAAGAGAAATTAAGGAGTCGATCCCATTTACAATTGCACCCAAAACCATATGATACCTATGAATAAATCTCACCAAAGAGGCAAAGGATCCGTACTCAGAAAAGTATAAAATACTCATGAAAGAATTTGAGGAGACACAAAGAAATGGAAAAATGCTCCATGCTCATGGATGGGAAGATCAAATATTGTGAACAGGTCAATGCTACCTAGACCAATCTACACATTCAAAGCAATCCCCATCAAAATACCATCCACTTTTTTCAAAGAAATGGAGCAAATAATCCTAAAATTTGTATGGAACCAGAAAAGACCCCACATAGCCAGAGAAATGTTGAAAAAGAAAAGCAAAGCTGGCGGCATCACAATTCCGGACTTCAAGCTCTATTACAAAGCTGTCATCATCAAGACAGTATGGTACTGGCACAAAAACAGACACATAGATCACTGGAACAGAATAGAGAGCCCAGAAATGGACCCTCAACTCTATGGTCAACTCATCTTTGACAAAGCAGGAAAGAATGTCCAATGGAACAAAGACAGTCTCTTCAACAAATGGTGTTGGGAAAATTGGACAGCCACATGCAGAACAATCAAACTGGACCATTTCCTTGCACCACACACAAAAATAGACTCCAAATGGTTGAAAGACCTCAGTGTGAGACAGGAGTCCATCAACATCCTAAAGGAGAACACAGACAGCAACCTCTTCGACCTGAGCCGCAGCAACTTCTTCCTAGAAACATCGCCAAAGGCAAGGGAAGCAAGGGCAAAAATGAAGTATTGGGACTTCATCAAGATAAAAAGCTTTTGCAAAGCAAAGGAAACAGTCAACAAAACCAAAAGACAACTGACAGAGTGGGAGAAGATATTTGCAAATGATATATCAGATAAAGGGCTAGTATCCAAAATCTATAAAGTACTTATGAAACTCAACACCCAAAGAACAAATGATCCAATCAAGAAATGGGCAGAAGACATGAACAGACATTTTTCCAAAGAAGACATCCAAATGGCCAACAGACACATGAAAAAGTGCTCAACATCGCTCAGCAACAGGGAAATCCAAATCAAAACCTCAATGAGATACCACCTCACACCAGTCAGAATGGCTAAAATTAACAAGTCAGGAAAGGACAGATGTTGGTGGGGATGTGGAGAAAGGGGAACCCTCCTACACTGTTGGTGGGAACGCAAGCTGTGCAGCCATTCTGGAAAACAGTATGGAGTTTCCTCAAAAAGTTGAAAGTAGAGCTACCATATGTCCCAGCAATTGCACTACTGGATATTTACCCCAAAAATACAAATGTAGGGATCCGAAGGGGTATGTGCACCCCGATGTTTATAGCAGCAGTGTCCACAATAGCCAAACTGTGGAAAGAGCCAAGATGTTCATCGACAGATGAATATGTAAAGAAGAGGTTGTATATATATAATGGAATATTATGCAGCCATCAAAAGGAATGAAATCTTGCCATTTGAAACGACGTGGATGGAACTGGAGGTTGTTATGCTGAGCGAAATAAGCCACTCAGAGAAAGAGATGTATCATATGACCTCACTGATATGAGGGATTCTTAATCTCAGGAAACAAACTGGGGTTGCTGGAGGGGGGGTGGGAGGGATGGGGTGACTGGGTGATAGACATTGGGGGAGGGTATGTGCTATGGTGAGTGCTGTGAATTGTGCAAGACTGTTGAATCATAGATCTGTACCTCTGAAACAAATAATACAATATATTATAAGAAAAAAAAAAAAGAAGATAGCAGAAGGGGAAGAACGAAAGGGGCAAAATAAGAGGGGGAGACGAACCATGAGAGACGATGGACTCTGAAAAACAAACTGAGGGTTCTAGAGGGGGGGTGTGGGAGGATGGGTTAGCCTGGTGATGGGTATTAAAGAGGGCACATTCTGCATGGATCACTGGGTGTTATACACAAACAGTGAATCATGGAACACTACATCAAAAATTAATGATGTAATGTATGGTGATTAACATAACAATAAAAAAAATTTTAAAAAGAAAGTAAACGATTTGAAAAGTTATATTACATAAATCTAACAAATAGAATGTTCATATAGCAATTATAAAACAGTGAGGACTGAATTTATGGTTAAGAAACCCTAATGGGGACATAATACTAATAGCACAGTTAAGTCAATATAATTAGCTCTTCCCAATCCATAATTATTATAGATTTTACCTGAGCTTTGTCGCATACAATCTGTGAAATGTTAGGTACTTGCTTGTTTATTTACCCAAGCAATACATGAATATAACCCAAGTTGGGCCTTTTCTAGGCACCATATAGCCTTTTTCTTTACTAATTATATACACCCTATTTCTTATTAGAGTTGGCTATTTTTGTCCTTGTTTCCTCAGAGTAGACTTCTAATAAACATTTATTAAGTGAAGCTAAATTACTATATATTTGTAGACTGGTTTTCAGTGCATTACTTTACCAATTGCATCTGTTCAAGTGATATCTAAAAATTGTGAATTATTCATTCTTAATATACAACATGTGTTTTAAGATACCTTCTAATTTACTTACCTGCTAGCAAATGTGTGAGTGCTGCCTTCTGAGCTAGATATTTAAAAAAATGAAAAATAGTGTCTCATGTTAGTCCTAAGAAAGTCTTACCAACTGCATGAATAAAAATTCAGGTCATTTTATAAGCAGTATTGCCTCTTTACAAGACTAGTTACCAATAAAGAAAATAATGTTCAAGGTCACTGAACAAAGATGGAAATAAATAATATTCTTATTTACCCGTATACCTCATCCACAAAGAGTGCAAATTTCAAATCCCACAGTGAGGAGATTATCAAAAAGGCACAGATTTGCTTTTTCCTTATCTCTTCTGAACATAGAATACAGATTTGACCCTGAGTCCCTGATTCTGACATTCATGCCCCAAATTTTAACTTTTATTCATTGATTTTGAAAACAATGTTATATTTTGTGAATTTAAAAAACCCATACTGGCTTCTAGGCAATTTGGCAGAGTGGGCAGGCGGGGCAATTTCCCCTTTACATTCCTCATAACATGGAGGAGTGCTGAAAACAATAACAAAACATTGACTACATAACTGAGGTTAACAATAAGACTTCTCCTGGTGCTAGTAAAAATGAAGAAACTGAGAGTTGAAACAGTAAACAGGAGCTAAAACTGAAAAACTGCAGGGGCACCTAAACCAGTAATAACACATTTCAGGCTAGAGATTTAATAGCTCTTCCTTGGGAGTTGAGGTTCCAGGCCTTTGCATGTGGGGAAACTGTGAGTTCCTTAATTAAACCTGGGAGCCATGAAGAGCCATACCACCCATGAAACACAGATAATAAAAATTCTGGCTTGTGGCCTTTGGAATGCAACAGGGAAATGAGGATATGTAGATGGGGGGCAGGGAAAGGCATCACTGAGAGAAGTAGGAATCCCAAGCCTCCAAAAAGTGTAATTTTAGGACTCCAGTTCACATCCCTACAATTTCTTGAACACTGTGCATAGCAATTGTTTTAAATATTTTTGACTGATAAAAGAAGCAAAAGTGAAACAATCCACATGTATTTATCTTCACACAAAACATGCAGAATTCTCATGAGAAAATAATAAACACTGAAGATAAAAGAATCTATGATTACAAACCACTAAGAATTAATGTCAACATCCACAGCAAAACAGTGAATTCACACACCAAAAAACACAAGTGATTAAAAAAAGTTTATATAAGAATATTTTAAATCTCCATAGAGATCTTTGCAAGAACAGAATCCACAAATCTTAAACAGGACAGTGATGGCAGAAGAACTGGTGAAATGAAAGAAAAATCTAACACAATGTGAGATGTAGATAAATATGAATGCAGTTACAAACCATAAAGGCATACTTCCAATTTTGACCAAAATGGAGTAACAGACTCAATTTACCCTCCTGCCTAAAACAACTGAAAATTCAGACAAAATATATGAAACAGTGGTTTTCAGACATTGAATAGTAAGCAGCACAGGATAGTGACTTCTGATAGAGGGGAATAAAAAAGGTGAGATACCTATGATCGACCCTTCTTACTGCCTGGTGAGAATTTCTAAGCTATCGCACAGCCAGGGGGACCCAGGCAAAATCCAGAAATCTCCCTGAGTTGAGCTAATAGAACTGGGGGTCTAAGGAGGCCAAGGCAGCTAGAATTCACAGAGAAAATATACCAGAGAGGGAAAGAGCTGCACAGAGCTCCTGAGATCTGTGGAGGGTCCCTCTTGAGTCTTCTGCAAAGTACTGATCATTGAATGCAAGTGAGGAAACTACTTAGAAAAATTAAGCTGGAGAAAAATTATTTGAAATTGAGCAATCTTTTGTGCTCACATAGGGACAAGAATAGCTTGTGTTCCCGCCACCTGACATTTAAAATACCATGCTTTGGAGAACTGGGTAGAGTTACTCAAAAGGGTATCGCCTCAGTAGTGGTGACTATTCTGATCCCACTTAGCAAAGCATTAAAAACAATGGTGTTAGAACAATTGGATATTCTTATGCAGAAAACAAGCACTCTATCCATACCTTTTAACCTATACAAAACTTAATTCAAATTGGATATAGGTCTAAATGCAAAACCCGAAACTATAAAATTTTAGAAGAAAACATGGAAGAAAATTGGTATGAATTTTGGTTAGGCAAATATGTCCTAGATACAAAACTAAAATCATGATCTATAAAAGAAGAAATTCACACATTGGATTTCATAAAAATTTAAAATTTTTGCTCTTTGAAAGAATAAAAAGATAAGCCTTAGACTATTCCTCGTCTACATATTTGCAAATCATACATAATAAGACATACCCAGGATATGTAAAGAACACTCAATATGCAGTAATAAGAAAACAACCCATTTTTAAAACAACCACAAGATCTGAATAACTCAGTAATAAAAAGACAAGCCAATTAAAAAATGGGGATTTTCAGCTGGAACTACCAACACAAAGGGAAAGAGGAATGGCACCAGCTATACATTCTTTAGGCCTTTTAAAAAACATGGAGTTGTTCCTTTAGCTACATACATGTTAATCTACAATTAAGATATTATAAACATAAAGGAAATGGGCACTGTTTAAAAAGGAATGTCCCACAAATGTTATCATGGCAAAACTGAGTCTACAATGTTATGCATCCTGCTAAAATTAAGGGCAAGATTCATGCCAAGAGAATTAAGGTACATAATGAGAATATGAAGCACTCTAAAACTCCAAAAACCGAGATAGTTTCCTAAAATGTGTGAAGGAAAATGATCAGAAAAAGAAGGAAGCCGGGGCACCTGGGTGGCTCAGTTGTTAAGCGTCTGCCTTCAGCTGGGGCCCTGATCCCAGGGTCTTGGGGTCGAGCCCTGCATCGGGATCCCTGCTCAGCGGGAAGCCTGCTTCTCGCTCTCCCACTCCCCCTGCTTGTGTTCCCTCTCTTGCTGTGTCTCTCTCTGTCAAATAAATAAATAAAATCTTAAAAAAAAAAAAAAAAAAAGAAAGAAAAAGGAAAAGAAGGAAGCCAAAAAGAAAGGTACTTGGGTTCAACTGAAGCACCAATCTGCTCCACCCAGAGAAGCACATTTTGTGAGATTCAACTGAAGGGAGCCTGACCTGCTGGAACCCATTTCCTATGAAATCATGGCATAATAGGTACAAAAATAAATGAGTAAAAGACCTCTTAACTATAAGTTAATTAATTACTTAATTTTAAAATGGGCAAAAGATTTGAACACACACTTCTCCAAAGAAGAGGTACAGATGACAAATAACCACATGAAACAATTAGCAATGTCATTAGTCATTAGATAAATGTGAATTAAAAACAATGAGATGCTACTACACACTATCAGAATTGCTAAAATTTTAAAAATAAATATATTACTATACCAAGTGTTGGCAAAAATGTCGAGGAACTAGAATTCTCACATACTAGTGACGGGAATATAAGATGGTACAACTGTTTTGAGAAACAGTTCAGTTCTTTCTTTAGAAGTCAAACATACCTACCATATTACCTTTCCATTCATTCTTAGGTATCAACCCAAGAAAAAGAAAGCACATATTCACAGAGACTTGCATATAAATGTTCATAGTGGCTTTATTTATAACAGCTAAAATCTGGAAACAACCCACACATCCATCGACAGATGAATGGAATGAATGGATAAACAAATTATGCTATGTTTGTACAACTGAATACCTATCAGCAATAAAAAAGTACAACTACTGATATACATAAGAGCATGGATGAATTGCAAAATAATTGTGATGAGTGAAATAAACCAGACAAAAATAAAGAGCACATATTGTATGCTTCTATTTATATAGAATTCTAGAAAATGCAAACTGAGCTGTAGTGACAAAGAAGATCAGCAGTACTGTGGGGATAAAGGAGATGGCAGAGAAAGGGGTAGGGATTACCAAGGAACACAAGGAAGATTTGGGGCATGACAGGTATCTTCATAATCTTGATTGTTGTGATGGTTCCATGAGCTTCATGAGTGTTACTTTTCAAATTATCAAAACATACCAGATTATGCACTTAAAGAATAGGCAATTTACTGTATGTCAACTGTACCTCAATAAAACTGTATTTTTAAATTGTTTTCCAAACATTATTTTAATCCTTTTTTATTTTTCTTTATCATGAGGAACCTTGTAGATATAATTGTTTACATATTAGCTATTGATCCTATGAAAATTATAGCTTTGATGGTGAAGGTCTTTTGAAACATGGCTCAGAAAAAATATTTTTCTTTAAGCCATTCCTCATTCTCCATAGAATAAAGGCCTTAGCTTGTATGTTATTTTAAAAAAAGGAACAAGCTATCACATAACAACATGGATGAATCTCAAATGCATTATCCTAATGGAAAGAAGGCAGACTCAAAAGACTATACACTGTATGCTTCCATTTATACAAAATTCTGGAATAGGCAAAACTACAGCAAAGACAGATCTGTCAGTGCCAGGAGCTGGAGGAGGGGTTAGAGGGAATTTGGGGGATAATGGGATTGTTCTTTATTTTATGGTGGTCATGGTATGTGTATGTATTTGTTAAACTCATAGAATTACACACACTAAAAATTTTACTATATGTAAATTGTAGCTCAGTTTTTAAAAACCTAATAGGATGAGCACTGGGTGTTATATGCAACTAATGAATCACTGAACACTATATCAAAACTAATGATGTACTTACTATATGTTGGCTAACTGAATTTAAATTAAAAAAAAAGCCTCATTCTAGTGTCAAAAGGAAAGAAGAAAAAGGAGGAGCAGGAGGAGGAAGAGGAGAAGGAAAGCAACCATCATTGTCACCACCACCATGGAAATGAGAAATGAAGACCATAAAATATAGGAATTGCAGAAAGATAAAAGAGATAGAATGGGTGTCAACCATTGAAGAGATAATGATTAGAATTTTCTAGAATTGAAGAAAAACTTCATAATTAAAGATTATGCTGAGTTCAGAGCCAGATAAATAAAAAAAAAAAAACTCATCAGAACAGGTAATAATTTAGTAACAAGACTGGACAACAGAATACTTGGAAAGCTAACTTAAAAAAGAAACAGTTTAAGCATAAAAGTAAAAATGAATTAATTATACTGGCAGCAGACATCTCATCACCAACAGTAAATGCCAGAATTCAATGGCATATCACAAAAAAACTTAGACATAACTGTTAAGGTAAAATGCTACACCCATACAAGAGTGAAAATGAAATAAAGCCCTTTTCAGGCATATAAATCAAACAGATTATTACACATGGACCATAACTGTAATAACTACTAAGACAGTGCTTCCTAAGAATAAAATTGAACCTAGAATGAAAAAAGCAGGATTCTAAAAAGAATGGTGATGATTGTGGTATCAAAAACCATGTGATTAAATTTCATAATACTACATACACACACATACTCAAAAATGATCACAAAAAAAGACTGCATGTAAATGCTGATGAATATGAATAAGGTCTGTAGTTTAATTATTAATATTGTACCAATACCAATTCCCTAGCTGTGAAAATGCACTGTTAGCGTAAGATGTTATCATTGGCAAAACCCAAATGAAAGGGATAAGGAAACTCTGCTATTTTTGCAACTTTTTATATTTCTTAAATTATTTCAAAATAAAAAGTTTAAAAGAAAGGAACACTAAACAAAGACCTAGGAAATATAATAGGTAATCCTAGTAAGTACTGACTAAATATAACAATAACAAAACAACACTAAATTATTTGGGGCCAAGGGAAAAGCCAAATTACAAACAAATAGATGAAGAGAGGCCAGTGTTATGAGATCCTGGTGTAATTCAGATGACCATATATAATGATTAAATTAGACACTGTATAACATTAACCATAAATACTAAAATTTAAAAAAATCATTTAAAAATAAAAACATAAAAATGTGCAAAGTAATAGAAGAGAAAAGAGAACAGAAAAAACACAAACAGATTTGAGGAAAAGGAAAGAAAACATGCAAAAAAAAAAAAGATGGTAAATAAGAAAAAAATGGCAATTTTCAATCTAAATATATGCCATCATTTACTAAGCATATATGCATAACAAAAACCACTATTGCATCTCATATAAAGGCTGTTTATAAGAAACCAATGAAAATCAAAGAAAGATTAAGAATAGGGGATGAAAAAAGATATACTAAGTAAATCTAAATTTCAAAGAGCAAGTTGATATAGCAATATAAAACAGTGAGAATAGATTTTAAGATAAAATTATTAATGATAAAAAGATAATATACCAAGAAATTATAACTAAATTGAACATTAATGCATTGTCATTGCCTCAGAATATATAAAGCAGAAGTTTCAAAAATCAGAGGGAAAGCCATGAAATACTGAAAAACTTTAGTTTGCTTCTCACAGAAAATAAATTAATGAGCAGATGGGGGAAATCCCAATACATATAAAAATGATTTGAAACAACATAATTAAAAAAAGTTTGTTTTTGAAACAAGAAAAACAAACATGTTACAGTAATTGAAGCATACCTACAAGCATAGATTTTTACAAAAATTGACTTCCTTTCTAATTCCAACATTTAAGAATAAATCATAGAAACAAGTCTCTCCCAATAAGGTAATAAAATTAGAAAATAATTTTTTTCAGCAATCAAAATAAATCATATAATTGGAAACTAAAGATTATAATTTATCCATAATTCAAACAAGAAATCATACTGGAAGTTTCTAATTTTTTGAACTGAATGTCAACTATATATTAAAAACTGGAGAGTATACATGAAATGATATTTAAAAGGGAAAGTTTTAGCTTTAAAAACATATGCTGGAAATAAGAAAGACTGAAAATTAATTTAAAAAAAAGCCCTATTAGACTCAAGAAAGCTAGAATTAAAACAGAGCAAGAGTAAAGAGAGCAGAAAGGAGGAAAAGAGCAAAATTTAAGGATAATAAACACTAAGGAAATATAGAGATCTCAACAAACCCCAAAGTTATATTTTTCAAATTACCAATAAAACCTCTGAGAAAACTTCTCATGAAAAAGGGAAAAAAGAAAACACATAAAAAAATTAGAATTAGAAAAGGAAATGTATCTATAAAGGTGTAAATATTTAAAATTATAATATAATTCCAAAATAAAATAAATAAAATATAATTCCAGATATGGCACACTGATACAGCCATATGTAGCAAAAATATGTAATACATATCAACTTTCAGTGTAGAGGTTGTTCTCTGCAGAGAGGGAGATAATACTAGAAAGGGAATGCAGCTGTAAATGCAAGAACCAAGAAAAATATTAACATTTGTTTATTTCCACTAGAGGGCAAATGAGTATTCATCACCGTGTTCTCTTTATGTTTGAATTATTTTTTAAAAAAATTAAAATATGCTTGGAGTGCCTGGGCAGCTCAGTCAGTTAAGCATCTGACTCTCAGTTTGGCTCAGGTCGTGACCTCAGGGTCATGAGATCAAGCCCCATCAGGCTCCATGCTCAGTGTGGAGTCTGCTTCAGACTCTCTCTCCCTCTGCCCCTCGCCCCTGCGCACTCCTCTCTCTTTCTCTAAAATAAATAAATCTTAAAAAAAAAAAAGATTCTCTCTCTCCCTCTCCCTCTGCTCCTTCCCCCCACTTGTGCACACTCTCTCTCTAAAAAAAAAAAAAAAATTAAATATGCTAAAGTCTAAATTATAAATTTGCCTTCTGAATACTTTAGCCAGAGAATATTTTTAAAATCATTTCTTACATAAAGCAGCAACGAAAATTGAAATATTTCATCTGTGATAAGGCCTGGAAATCTGCATTTTTAACAAATATTTCTGGTGGTTCTCCTGTAGGTAACACAGATCACAATTTGAGAACCACTCAAGTATTTGAAAGCAATAGATAAGGATACATTTGAGTTCTTTCTCTCTCAATTTCCAAGGCAATGACTTTGGCAAATTATTTAAATTATACTCCCAAATTTTTGCATCTTTAAAATGGGGATATTCAAAACTATTTCACAAAATTAAATGAGATATTTATATAGTACTCAAAATCCCTGTAAAATGTATAGTGTGGCTCATGATACTGCCCTATATATGACCAGAGTCAAATGGTACTAAAGTTTAACTTCGGAACACAAATTCAATTTACTTGCTACTTAGGGATTCCTCTTCCTTGACAAACCACTTGGTCGAACTATGCCACGAAACAGCTATTATGGTTGCTATGATGATAACAGGTAAAGCAATGTAGAAACCTAGAAGCCATCGGTTCTTTTCAGCCTTCCTAAGAGTTCTTTCCATGGTTAAACCTAAAAATAGAAATACATTAAAAATCAGAGTAAAAAAATGAAGCCATCTACTTTTACTTTCAAGTTGCAGCAAACCAATTACAGCATTCTTAATTTTTGTTGTTATTCAAAGAACATGGAAAAATAATAATAGAATCATAATACTTAGAACTATCTCTACAACCTCTCATTCTAAAAGATTAGAAAACAAGTTCCAGAAAATTCCAACATATTCTACATTATACTTCAGCTATAGCAAAATCTCACTATAGCACTATTAAGTTGGACCCAAAAACTTCAATGATATATAATGGGGGATCATGTAATTGCAAGGTAATCCAACAAATTTACAGGATAGCCTAATGGAGAAAGTCAATGATATCAGTAAATAAAAATTTTAGAAGATACTCTCAGTTTCAATCATGATATTGAGAGTTAGTATTAGAAGAGCAAGATTAAGAAGACATACTTGGTTTTCATTTCTTGAAAAGAAGACTATTTACCTTTTAATTGCAAATATTGACTTCTAGGCAGCAAAAATCTACCTTTGTTTTTGTGAAGATAAGCAATTTGAGAATTTATTAACTGAATATGTAAAGATATTAGATACTTGCCCTGTTTCCCAGACAAACTAGAAACTTCTCTGCCACGTCTTTCGCAATATGGAGGCTGGTAGCCATCAAAACAATGGCACGTTTCATTGGAAGTGCATACCTAGGATCATTTTTAAAAAGTTAAATGATCATTTAAAACTATTTTATCATAAAAAATAAAACTATCAGATGGATCATCAAGCTTACTTTTGTATTTTCATTTAGTGTAATTTTATTTATTTACAGAAATAATCCTACAAATCAAATGTTTGGTTTCTAATGCACACACAAAAACGTACACACAGTTTGAAAAAAGCTATAGAGGCTCATAGAATTTACATCAAGAAAATTTAACACTTTCAAATATTCACCTGAAAACTTAGTTTGCCATTTCAGAAACATATCCTTAAATGCTCATGAAAATGAGACCCATCCAGTGGTATCCTGGAGCCAGCTAGTACCACCTCCAGAGCTGATTGTGCACATCTCTTCCTATCTCCAAGTTCAGTGACATTATGTGGTAGCTTGAAGTATTTGTACTTACAAATGAGCACTTTACCCTTCCCTACTGTCCTTCACCAGGATTGGATTGTATGTGTTTTTGTTTTGTTTGTTTTATTTTTTTAAAGATTTTATTTATTCATTCCTTCTATATTGATTACACTATAAGGAAGAATTTTCCCTTATCTCCATTTATTTCATTTATTTATTCATTTTTTTAATTATGGCTATCAGTAATATATTATTTATATGGTCAGATGATCTATGACAAGGATGCCAAGGCCACTCAATGGGAAGTCTTATCTGCAAATGAAAACTGGATATCCAATGCAAAAGAATGAAATTAGATCTTTATCTCACATTATGTATAAAAATTAACTCAAAATGAATTAAGGACCAAATGTAAGACCTAAGACTATAAAATTCCTAGAAGAAAACATAGAGAAAAAGCTTTATGACATTGGACTTCACAATCATTTCTTGGACTAAAAGCACGAGCAACAATAGTAAAAATGGACAAATGGATCTACAACAAACTTAAAAACTTTTGTGCATCAAAGGATATAATCAAGAGAGTGAAAAGGTAATCTATAGAACAGGAGAAAAGACTTGCAAATCATATATCTTATAAGACATTAATATCAAGAATATGAATAGAACTCATACAACTCAACAATAATAAAAAAAATCAGATAATCTACTTAAATGGGCAAAGGGCTTGAATAGAAATTTCTCCAAAGATGATGTACAAATGGCCAATAAGAATATAAATAGATGTTCATCATCAATAGTCATAAAAGAAATAAAAATGAAAATCACAGTGATACCACCCTACACCCATTAGGATGACTACTATAAAAAATAACTGAAAGCAGAGTCTCAAAATGAA
Source organism: Mirounga angustirostris (assembly GCF_029215605.1). Classification (NCBI taxonomy): domain Eukaryota; kingdom Metazoa; phylum Chordata; class Mammalia; order Carnivora; family Phocidae; genus Mirounga; species Mirounga angustirostris. Next base: position 166,772,223 of record NW_026991710.1, read on the forward strand.
AATTTGCATACCTATGACCCCAGAAGTATTAGTCACAAGAGCCAAGAGGTGTTAACAACCCAAATGTCCACTAACAGATGACTGCATTAACAAAATGTGGTACATACATATAAGGGAATATTATTCAATCTTAAAAAGGAAGTCAGTCCTATCACATGCTAAAACATAGATGACTGAAATGAACCATCAATAAAAGACAAATACTGTATTACCCCACTTATATGAGGTATCGAAAGTAGTCAAATTCATCAAAACAAAGTAGAATGGGGGTTTGCAGGGGCTTTTGGAATAGGGGAAAGGAAAGTTATTTAATGGGTATTGCCATTGTGTTTTATAAGAAACAAATATTTCATCATTCAGATGATTGAAATATATTTCTCACATGTATTTGGTCTTTGTCCACAGTTCCTGGTTTACAGCTCCCAAAACCCTTAGAATTTCCTGTGTTGAGAGAGAGAAAGGTGTCTTCTGTTATGTAAATGAAGTAAGTTTTGAAGGCATCTAAGGATGGGAGCTGGTTGCCAGGGGAATCCATGTGATTCCATGTGGCTATGTGGTTAGAGGGTTGGAACTTTCAGTCCCGCCCTCCCCCACCAAACTTCAGGGAGGTTGAATCAATTGTCAATGGCCAATGAATTAATCAGTTGTGCCTATGTGATGAAGCCTCCATAAAACCCAAAGACAGGGTTCAGAGAGCTTCTGGGTTGGTGAACATATAAAGATTTGAGGACAGTGTGCATAGAGAGGGCATGAAAGTTCGGCACCCTTTCCCTATACCTTGCCCTGTACATATCTTCCACCTGGCTGAACCTGAATTTTATCTTTTTATAATAAAAGAGTAATCTAGTAAGCAAAATGCTTCTCTAAGTTCTGTGAGCCACTCTAGCAAATTAATTTAATCCAAGGAGGGAATCCTGGGAACCTCTGGTTTATAGCCAGTTAGAAGTATAGGTAACAACCTGGGCTTGCAACTGATCTGAACCGAGTTGCCAAGGAGGAAGTCATGGAACTTCCAATCTATAGCCAACTGGTCAGAAGCACGGGTGATTGCATAGGATATCACCTAGGATAGCAACTGGCATATGTGGGGTGGGGGGGTTGGTGTACAGTCTTGTAAGCCTGGACCCTTAACCTATGGAATCTGATGTCATCTTTGGGTAGATAGAATTGAAGTGAATTCTGCTGGTGTCCAAGAATTGCTTTTTGGTATAGGAGGAACCCTAGCACTCACATTGGAAAATGGGTGCTCAGAATACCAAAAAGAGTATTAAGAGTTTCATATTTGCAAGATAAAAAAGTTCTGGAGATCTGTTTCACAACAATGTAAATATATGTAATACTACTGAACTGCACACTTAAAAATGTTAAGATGGCAAATTTTGTTTTTTACCACAGTAAAAATCATTCATAGCAGCTTTATTCAAAATAGCCAAAACTTGAAACTATGAAATTATCAACAGATAAATCAATAATTTAATATCCATAAAATTAGTTATTAAAAGCAATAGAAACAGTTTTGTCTAAGTATGTTACAAATGCCACAATACACTATTATTGTTTACTTGAAATAGTCAATTTATCTTTTTAAAAACATTTAAATGAAATACAGTATTTTATCCACAAATTTTTCATTCCAGCACTCTTCACTGCTTTGTTTAGATCCACATTTCCATCTGACATTATTTTCCTTCTACCTAAATATAGTTTAATATTTCCTTTAGTGCCTATCTTCTAGCAATAAATTCTCTCAGATGTTCATATCAAAGAGTCTTTTCTATCCTTAATTTTGAAAATATGTTTTAAAAAGATTTTACTTATTTATTTGACAGAGAGAGACAGCGAGAGAGGGAACACAAGCAGGGGGAGTGAGAGAGGGAGAAGCAGGCTTCCCACTGAGCAGGGAGCCCAATGTGGGGCTCGATCCCAGGACCCCGGGATCATGACCCGAGCTGAGGGCAGGCGCTTAATGACTGAGCCACCCAGGCACCCCTTAAAATATTTTTATTGGTTATAGAATGCTTAATTTACAGTTTTTCCCTCATATTTAAATAATGTAATTTAATTGTTTTCGGTATTACATATTTTCTGATAAAAAATCTGAAGTTATTCTTGTCATTGTTCCTCTGGACATAATGTGTCTTTCTTCTCTGAACACATTTAAAATATTCTCATTAATGTTGGTTTTCAGTAATTTGATTATAATGTGCCTTCACATGTGTATTTCTTTGTGTTTTTCTGGCTTAAGATTTATTGAATTTCTAGGAACTTTGAGTTTATGATTTTCACCAAATTTTGAAAATTATTAAATTTTTTCTAGCCTCCTCTCTCTCTTCTCCTTCTGCAAATCCAATTACAGATATACCAAACTATTTGATATCATCCCAGGAATTACTGGTTCATGTTTTTTTTCAATCTTTTTAAATCTTTTTCCTTCGGTTTGAGTAGTTTTTATTGGCTTATCTTTAAATTCACTGAAATTATCTTTTGTGTCTGTTGAGTTGTTAATCCCATCCATGGAATTTTTCATTTCAGTTATGTTATTTTCCCATTTCTGGAAATTCCATGTGTGTTTTACATCTCCCATTTCTCTTATTATTATGTTAATATTTGTTAAATCCAAGAGAAAATTTATAATCACTTTTAAAAGTCCCTGTCATCTAATTATATCATTTTAAAAATTCCAGGGTCTATTTTATTGGCTAATTTTTTCTCCTGGCATGGGTTACATAATTCTCCCCCTTTGCATATTTCCTTACTTTTAAAAATTTTATGCTGGATATTGTGGATATTATATTGTAGAATGTATAGATTTTGTTGCTTTCCTTTAAAGATTGCTATACTTTGTGCTGGGAGGCAGTTAAGTTACTTGCAAAACAGACTGATCAAGGCTTTTAAACTTTGATAGGGAAGATTTAGAATATCCTTTTCTCTAGGGCAAATTTACTGCTGCTAGGAAAGTAATGACTTTTCTGGGGTTCCAAGTGAATATTCCAAGTCTCCTAGAGTTTAGTAAGTTTCATGAATAGAAATGAATGTGCACGGGGCGCCTGGGTGGCTCAGTCGTTAAGCATCTGCCTTCGGCTCAGGTCATGATCCCAGGGTTCTGGGATCAAGCCCCACATCGGGCTCCCTGCTCGACGGGAAGCCTGCTTCTCCCTCTCCCACTCCCCCTGCTTGTGTTCCCTCTCTCGCTATGTCTCTCTCTGTCAAATAAATAAATAAAATCTTTTAAAAAAAAAGAGTATAAAAAAGAAATGAATGTGCAAACATTATTAACTTTCCTACACTCTAAATGTAATGGGAAAAGACCCCTAATCACACTAAAAACAAACTATGGAATATGGAGAAATAATTTTAAAAAGAAATATTCAACATCACATGAAAAAAACTACAAAACTTTCCTGAAAACAATATCAAAGATTTGAATAAATAATCCAAGAAAAAATAATTAGAAAACTTGACATATATATTAATATTTAATTGATTTTTACCAACTGCTATAAAATATAAAACAGTATTATACTGTTGTGAGAATAGTCAGGTCAATAAATAAAACAGCCATTATACATATCTGACAAATGATATATACATAGCATCACATCTTAGACACTACCTGGAAATTAGAAGCCCAATGGGCAAAAGGCAGGAAGAGGTTTTTTTTTTATTAGTAAAATATATCTATCAAGATGAGGTTTTAGGGTGCCTGGGTGGCTATTGGCTAATAAGCATCTGCTCAGGTCATGATCCCAAGGTCCTGGGATTGAGCCCCATGTTGGGGTCCCCACTCAGCAGGAAATGTGCTTCTCCCTCTCCCCCTGCCACTCCCCCGCTAGTTCTTGCTCTCTCTCTCTCTCCCTCTCTCAAATAAATAAATAAAATCTTTAAAAAAAAAAGATAAGGTTTTAATTCTTTTAAATGATAACCATAACATCAAAACAAAATATTTCAAATGTAAGAACCCAATACACATACAACATATTTTAGGTTTGTACTCTTAAAGTATGATTTGCACTTTTTTAAACATAAATTAAACTTAGCACTGGATGTATATATTAGATTTGTTAAGATTCATCAGTATCATACATATTGATTTGCTTTTAAGTTTTTATTTAAATTTCAGTTGATTAACCTTCAGTATAATATTAATTTCAGATGTAAAATATAGTAATTCAACCCTTCCATACAATACCCACTGCTCATCACAACCAAAGCTCACTACTTAATTCCTATCACTTATTTAACCCAGCACCCTCCCACCACCTACCTCCCGTCTGGTAACCATCAGCTTGTTCTCTAGAGTTGAGAATCTGTTTTATGGTCTGCCTCCCTCTTTTTTCCCCTTTGCTCATTTGTTACATTCCTTAAATTCCATATATTAGTGAAATCATAAGGTATTTGTCATTCTCTGTCTTATTTCACTTAGCGTAATACTCTCTAGCTCCATCCACATAATTGTGAATGGCAAGATTACATTCTTTTTTATGGCTGAGTAATATTCCATTGTGTGATATGTGTGTGTATATATATATCATATATTTTTTATCCATTCAGCAGTTAGTGGACACGGGCAGTTTTCCTAATTTGGCTATTATACATAATGCTGCTATAAACATTGGGGTGCATGTATCCTTTGAATTAATGTTTTTGTATTCTTTGGGTAAATATTTAGTATTATAATTGCTGAATTCAGTAAAGTCACAGTATACAAAATCAATGTACAGAAATCTGTTACATTTCTATACACTAATAATGAAGCAGCAGAAAGAGAAATCAAGGAATCAATCCCGTTTACAATTGCATCAAAAACAATAAGATACCTAGGAATAAACCTAACCAAAGAGGTAAAAGACCTGTACTCTGAAAACTATAAAACACTGATGAAAGAAATTGAAGAAGACACAAAGAAATGGAAAAACATTCCATTTGGATTGGAAGAACAAATATTGCTAAAATGTCTATACAACCCAAAGCAATCTACACATTTAATGAAATCCTTATCAAAATACCAACAGCATTTTGGGGTACCTGGGTGTCAGTTAAGCATCTGACTCTTGATTTTGGCTCAGGTCATGATCTCAGGGTCATGGGATAGAGCCCCGCTTCCACCTCCACACTCAGTGCAGAGTCTGCTTGAGATTCTCTCTCCCCCTCTCCCTTTGCCCCTCCCCCTACTGACATGCACACTTTCTCTCTCTCTCTCTCAAATAAATAAATAAATCTTTAAAAAAAAATACTGCATTTTTCACAGAGCTAGAACAAACAATCCTAAAATTTGTATGGAACCACAGAAGACCCCAAATAGCCAAAGCAACCTTGAAAAAGAAAAGCAAGATGTATCACAATTCTGGATTTCAAGTTATATTACAAAGCTGTAGTGATCAACACAGTATGGTCCTAGCAGAAAAATAGACACATAGATCAATGTGACAGAATAGAAAACTCAAAAGTAAAAGCACAACTATGTGGTCAATTAATTTTTGACAAAGCAGGAAAGAATATCCAATGGGAAAAAGACATTCTCTTCAACAAGTGGGAAAACTGGACAGCAACATACAAAAGAATGAAACAGGACCACTTTCTTAGACCATATCCACAAATAAATTCAAAATGGATTAAAGACCTAAATGTGAGACAGGAAACCATCAAAATCCTAGAGGAGAACACAGGCAGTGACCTCTCTGACATCAGGTGTAGCAACTTCCTTCTAGATTAATGTCTCCTGAAGCAAGGGAAACAAGCAAAAATAAACTATTGGGACTTTATCAAAATAAAAAGCCTCTGCACAGTATAGGAAATAATCAACAAAACTAGAAGTCAACCTATGGAATGGGTAGAGATATTTGCAAATGACATATCTGAAAAAGGGTAAGTACCCAAAATATATGAAGAACTTACAAACTCAACACCCAAAAAAATAATCCAATTTAAAAATGGGCAGAAGACTTGAATAGATATTTTTCCAAAGAAGACATCCAGGTGGCCAATGGACACATGAAAAGATGCTCAACATCACTTATCATCAGGGAAATACAAGTCAAAACTACAATGGGTTATCACCTCACACCTGTCAAAATGGCAAAAATCAACAGCACAAGAAATAATAGATGTTGGCAAGGATATGGAGAAAAAGGACCCCTCGTGCACTGTTGGTGGGAATGCAAAGTGGTGCAGCCACTCTGGAAAACAGTATGGAGGTTCCTCAAAAAGTTAAAAGTAGAACTACCCTACAATCTAGCAATTCCACTATTAAGAATGGTTTTCTGATCAACATGTGATTATTAAACATTTGAAGATATGTTCACTCTCACTATATGTTCAATGGTCAAAGTATATTAAATAAAACCATAGTAGGGAACTTTTTTTCATGTGTCAAATTGACAAATATTAAAAATAAAATAGTACTTAGATTTGAAAGGAAGAATTGAGAGAGACATGCTCATATGCTTATTACCATAGAATAAATTTATAAACTTTCTGGAAAGCACTTAAAAATTTTAGGTTAATACCTTAAAGGGAATTACCCTCTTACACTCTATAATCCACTTCTGGAAATTTGTCCCACAGAAATAACAATAATGCTTGCAAATGTTTATATACAAGTTTCTCATCCAAGCAAATTTCAATAATAATGAAGAATCAAACATCATACGATATTTAACATATGGGAATGGTTAAAATAAATAAAGTTATATAATATTATTTTCTATAATAATTTTTAGGCAATGTTTAAAACATGGAAAAATTCTTAGGAGTGAAAATGCTTTGGAGAGAAAAAGCATGCTGTTACCCTCTATACATAGTACCATGTTTTCTTAGCAGAATCAATGACTAAATGAATGAGGCTGTGCCCTCACACATAAACATATTTGGTGGATGGATGAATAAATTTATACATATTTATACATATACATATGTACACTTGCACATACATGAACAAAGAAAGCTTTCAGGAGAAGAGTTATGTCTGTATTATAAAAAATATGGTTAATTTTTTGCTTTCTATGTTAGATAAATTTCCCAAGTCTTTCATGATAAATAAGTAGTACTTTTATTATGAAGAAAGAAAATAATAAGTAATATCTAGGAATTTGAAGGAGTGAAAACTGGCATTGTTAGCAGGTCAACAATTGACCTATTAGACAAATTTAGCCTCCAAGTAAGTTTTCTTTGACATGCCCAGAGTTTTCATAATAATACTCATTGCTCAAGAGGATTGGGGAAAAGAGAGAGAGATGAGGGGGAAGAGGTAACTTTTTTACAGTGTAAGTAAAATTAAAAGTGTTTTGGCATTTGGGAAAAATAATTTGGCTTTAACAAATCTATAATTAAAATTTTAAGTATATATATATATATATACTTCAACCAAGTAGTCACACTCCTGGTGATCTTCCCACAGCAATATAGGTACCAGCATGGAAGGATACTTATTAAATCTATATCTACTTACTTGGAAACATCTAAGTGAAGCATTGATGAATGTAAAAGTAAGATATGGAAAGGTGTGATACACCTATATGTATCTATCTAGCTAATCTCAATAGATAGATAGATGATAGATAGATAGATGATAGATAGATAGATAGATAGATAGATAGATAGATAGATAGATAGATGATAGATAGATATACATTCAGCAAATATTTGAGTTCCTACAATATGCCAAGCAGAGTTCTGGGCTCTTGCTAACTAACACCAAAGAATACATGTCTATATGAATATAGCTCTGTGCATGATTAAATGAGTCTAGAATAAACAAAAGAGTAATGATACATGGTAGACTGATAACAAGAGAACAACACAAAAATTAATGTGATAACATTGGTATAATTATGTAATCCTATCAGTGAATATACATATATGCAAACACACATGTGCATGCACAGAGACATTCAAAAGAATAATATACAATAAAAAAATAACTAAGTAGGTGTGCCAATGGCAACACAACTATTAAATGTCTACAGTTGTATACCAAATTTGCCTTACTTGTTTATTTACTCCCTTGGCATATTTAAATTTGTGAACCCGGAAAGAAAGTTTTCAACAGACAATATTTTTTAATTTGGATAATGATTTACACTTGTATTAGAGTGTGAATTTTTTTTAACTTACTAAGTAAGCACTACAATCTATTTCTTCCTTATTATTCTAATATTTATTATTCTAATATTGTGTGATTTTGACTTTCTGCTAATTTTCTGAAAGGCAATCTACAGAAAGGCAATTTGTCTAGGCAAATTCACTCAATGTCAGTTTCCTTAACAGTCAATTCATCAAATAGTTACTTAGTATTTGGAATGCCAAATGATTAAATCTCAGTATTTATATAGAAATATGATTGGCTGGGTTGGCTGTCACTGCACTGGAAGATTTCTGTGAAGTTTTAGTACAGTAGTTTTCATTTTGTTTTCAGAAAAGCATTTTAATAAATTTTCCATTTATATATACCCAATTTATATCTCTCTAGCTATAGCAGCAGAGACCCACTACTCAAAATTTTTGTGAGAACAAGCATAGAACACCAGTTCCTGGTCTGGCATGTGAGGAGCTTGGGGGTCCACACAATCCTAATAAGTAAAAAGCTGAATAAACTGAAAATTAACAATTCTTATATCCATCAGAAAGGTGAGATCACAGGATAAACTATCACCTCCAAAACTGGAGACACAGGCAAATACACAAAATCACAATTTAACAAAACAGAAACCCACATGGGAATCAGTACCAGGGTAGGAAAAATTAAACTGTCATTGATGTACTACTTGGAGGTTCAATTAGAGTTGGAAACTTCGGGGGGAGGGTCTAGTTATTAGTGTGTCCCCACACTTTTGTGAGTTTTATATCCAGGAGCTCAACCAGATTATATATATAATATATAATACTATACTTATTATAAGATTACTTACACTACTCGTGATACAGTGTTATTTGAAACTGGACTTAGATTGGTTGTAAATGTATACTGTAAACAGTAGGGCAACTACTAAAAATAGTAAACAATGAAATATAACTGATATGCTAAGAAAGGAGAGAAAACAGCGTCATATAAAAGGCTGAACTAGAACCACAAAGACAGGAAAACAGTGGAAGACATAAATAGGAACAAAGAACAATAGTAATAAATAGAAAACACTAATAAATGCAGTAGACATTGATTAATATCTATTTTCCTCAAACTATTCCAAAATTACAAGAGGAAAGAAAGATTCCAAACACATTTAATGAGGCCAGCATTGCTTTGATAGATAGCAAAACCAGACACAGACACCACAAAAAAAGAAAGAAAGAAAAAGAAAGAAAGAAGAAAAAGAAGAAGAAAGAAAGAAAGAGAGAAAGAAAGAAAAGAAAAAAGAACCATAGGCCAATATCTCTCATGGACATAGATGCAAAAATTCTCAACAAAATATTAGCAAACAACATTCAACAACACACTTAAAAATTTATTCAGGATGGCCAAGTGGGATTTATTCTGGGGATGCAAGGATGGTTCAATATTCCCAAATTAATCAATGTGATAACACACTAGCAAAATGAAAGATTAAAATAATATGATCACCTCAATAAATGAAGAAAAAGCACTTAATATTCAACATCAGTTCATCATAAAAACTCTCAACCCACAGTTAACATCATACTCAATATTGAAAAACCAAGAGCTTTCCCTCTAAGACCAAGAACAAGACAAGGATGTCCACTCCCACTACTTTTATTCAACATAGTACTGGAAATCTCAGTCACAGCAATCAGACAAGAAAAAAACAAGAAGGCACCAATATTGGTCACTATTTGCAGATAACAAAATACTATACATATAAAACCCTGAAGACTCCACCAAAAAACACTGAAGGAAAAAATGAATTCAGTAAAATTGTAAGATACAAAATTAATACCCAGAAATCAGTTCTGTTTCTATACTAATTACAAGGTAGCAGAAAGAGCAATTAAAAAAACAATCCCATGATAATTGCACCTCTTCCCCCCAAAAAATCTAGGAATAACCTCAACCAAGTTGGTGAGAGACCTATACTCTGTAAACGATAAAACGCTGATGAAAGAAATTGAAGACAACACAAATAAACAAATAAATAAATGAAGATATTCCATCACAGACAGGCAAGATGGCGGAGGAGTGGGGGACTCCATTTCAACCACTCCCCTGAATTTAGCTGGATATCTACCAAGCCATTCTGAACACCCATGAAATCAGCCTGAGATGTAAGATTATACGTCTGGATCTCTTCTGGGGGCAGAGGATGTTCAGTCAAGAAGTACAAAAGGTAGAGTTGGGATTGTTCCAAAAGGTATCAGAGGATAAACAGAAGGGGGAGGGGCCCACCTGAAGCTACCCACTGGAAAGTAAAATAACACCCCAGTGCAAAAGCATCCTGAACCTGGGCACCAGCAACAGCTTGCAGAGTGGTGGTGGTGGGACGAGAAGCACCCAATAACAGCGCTCCAACAGAATCCAGGAGCTTAAGGGGCAAACGCCAGGACCAGGGTGGCTGCTTGTGCGGAATTGTGCTTGCAGACCTGGGGGCTGGTGGTGGCTGCAGCTGACGCTGACACCCACCTAGACGGGGATCAGTCAGGTTTTGGAGGCACAGGGGGTAGAGACAAAGGGGGGCCTGGGTTGACCAGAGGATCACTGGGGGTGTGCACCACCTGTGGGAAATTGCGGTTTTCAGCTGGGCTCACAGATGGGGAGACCATGTGTACTGGAGGGTTCAGAGAGGAGCAGACTGTGGCTTTTCTCCTCTGGTGCAGACTTCTGGGTGCGGACATTTTCCTTTGCCCTGACCCTCCAAAAAGATATGAAAAGCCCTCACAGAACAAAAGCCCAAAAAACTGGTTTCCACAGAGCCCAGCCCCTTGATAGGGGGCAGGGCAACTCCACTGAAGCAGGAGTGCCTGAAAAACAATGTGGCAGGCCCCTCCCCCAGAAGACAAGCTGGAAGAACAAGAGGACGACAACCCAAGGGTTTTCATAAAACTGTAAAACCTGAACACCGGGGGGAAATAGTATACTGAACTCCTGGTATTGCCTCATGGCCTGTGTATTTCTTAGATACAACTTTTTTATTCTTTCTCATGTTTTTTTTTTTTACCTACTTAGCATTTCAACTAGATGCTTAATACAACATATTTCATAGAAACTTTTTAACTTCTGTTTCACACATATACATTTTTTCTCTTTTTCTTTTTTCTATATAGATAGATAGATAGATATAATCTTAAAAGTGGTACTTTTTTTCCCTATTCAATACTACCTTTATATATATACCAGTTTTAATTTCCCTGTAATTCTGGGAAGTAGTGTTCTCTAACAAAGAGTACAAAATACACCCAGTTAGAACTGAAACACACTACCTCACCACATTAAGAGATTATAGCACCCCCCTCCCCCCTTTTTCCTCTAACTTTATAAATCTTATTCTTGGGTTGCATTTTCGCTGGGTTTTCTTGGTGGTGGCTTCCGATCGCTCTGAACGTTCCCAGGGTGCACCTTGCCTGGACTGTGGTTGATATTTTCAACTCTGTACAATCATTCAACCACCCGACAACAGAATGACTAGGAGGAGGAACTCCCAACAAAGAAAAGAATCAGAGAAAATGGCCTCTCCTGCAGACCTAATGGATATGGATATAAGCAAGATGTCAGAAATAGATTCCAGGATAACAGTTTTGAAGACAATAGCTAGGCTGGAGAAACCCATTAACAGCAACACAGATTCTCTAAGGGCAGAAATGAGAGCTAATCAGGCCTAATTTAAAAATGCTATTAGTGAAATGCAATCTAAGCTAGATACTCTAACAGCTAGGGTAAACAAGGCAGAAGAACAAATTAGTGATCTAGAAGACAAACTGATAGAAAGGAAGGAACAGGAGGAGGCCTGGAACAAACACCTTAAAATCCATGAAAACAGAATTAGAGAAATAAACGATGCCATGAAACATTCCAATGTCAGAATTATTGGGATTCCTAAGTGGTGGAGAGAGAGAGAGAGGACGAGAAGATATATTTCAGCAAATCATAGCTGAGAACTTCCCTAATCTGAGGAATAAAACAAGTATTCGTGTCCCAGAGGCAGAGAGGACCCCTCCCAAGATCAAGGAGAACAGACCAACACCCCGGCATGTAATAGTAAAACTCACAAATCTTAGAACCAAGGAAACCATCTTAAGGGCAGTTAGGGGGAAGAGATTCCTTACGTACACAGGGAGGAACATCAGAATAACGTCAGACCTATCCACAGAGACCTGGCAAGCCAGAAAGGCCTGGCAAGACATATTCAGGGTACTAAATGAGAAGAACATGCAGCCAAGGATACTTTCTATGGCAAGGCTGTCATTTAGAATGGATAGAGAGATGCAGAGCTTCCAAGACCGGCAGAAACTGAAAGAATATGTGACCACTAAGCCAGCCCTGCAAGAAATATTAAGGGAGCTTCTATAAAAGGAGAAAGACCCCAAGAGTGATATAGAACAGAAATTTACAGAGACAATCTATAGAAACAAGGACTTCACAGGCAACATGATGACAATAAATTCATATCATTCAATAATCACTCTCAACACGAACTGCCTAAATGTTCCCATAAAATGGCACAGGGTTGCAGATTGGATAAAAAGACATGATCCAGATCCATCTTCCATGCCAACAGACCTCAAAAGAAAGCTGGGGTAGTAATTCTCATATCAGACAAATTAGATTTTAAGCTAAAGACTGTAGTTAGAGATACAGAAGAACACTATAACATTCCTTTTTTTTTTTTTTTTAGGACACTATATCATTCTTAAAGGGTCTTTCCAACAAGAAGATCTAACAATTGTAAATATCTATGCCTCCAACATGGGAGCAACCAATTACATAAGCCAACTGTTAACCAAAATAAAGAAACATATTGATAATAATACGTTAATAGTAGGAGACCTCAATACTCCACTCTCAGCAATAGACAGATCATCTAAGCAGAAAGTGAACAAAGAAACAAGAGCTTTGAATGACACACTGGACCAGAGGGACCTCATAAATATACGCAGAACATCCCACCCTAAAACAACAGAATACTCATTCTTCTTGAGTGCACATGGAACTTTTTTCAGAATAGACCACATACTGGGTCAGAAATCAGGTCTCAACTGATACCAAAAGATTGAGATTATTCAGTGCATATTCTCAGACCATAATGCTTTAAAAATGGAACTCAATCACAAGAAAAAGTTTGGAAGAAATTCAAACACTTGAAAGCTAAAGACCATCATGCTTAAGAATGTTTGGGTCAACCAGGAAATCAAAGAAGAACTTAAACAATTCATTGAAACCAATGAGAACAAAAACACACTGGTCCAAAACCTATGGGATACTGCAAAGGCAGTCCTAAGGGGGAAATACATACCTATCCAAGCCTCACTCAAAAAGTTAGAAAAATCCTGAATATACAAACTATCTTTACACCTTAAAGAACTGGAGAATCAACAACAAATTAAGCCTAACCCACGCATGAGAAGGGAAATAATTAAAATTAGAGCAGAGATCAATGAATTAGAAACCAGAAATACAGTAGAACACATCAACGAAACTAGAAGTTTGTTCTTTGAAAGAATTAATAAGATCAATAAACCATTGGCCAGACTTATCCAAAAGAAAAGAGAAAGGACCCAAATTAATAAATTATGAATGAAAGGGGAGAGATCATGACTAACACCAAGGAAATAGAAACAATTATCAGAAATTATTATCAACAACTATATGCCAATAAATTAAGCAACCTGGAAGAAATGGATGCCTTCCTAGAAACCTATAATCTACCAAGACTGAAACAGGAAGAAATTAACAACCTGAATAGACCAATAACCAGTAACGAGATTGAAGCACTGATCAAAAACCTCCCAAAAAACAAGAGTCCAGGGCCTGAGGATTCCCTGGGGAATTCTACCAAACATTCAAAGAAGACATAATACCTATTCTCCTGAAGCTGTTTCAGAAAATAGAAACAGAGGGAAAACTTCCATACTCATTCTATGAGGCTAGCATTACCTTGATTCCCCAAACCACGCAAAAACCTCGTCCAAAAGGAGAATTTCAGAACAATATCCCTGATGAATATGGATGCCAAAATTCTCAACAACATCCTAGCTAATAGGATCCAATGGTACATTAAAAGGATTATACATCAGCACCAGGTGGAATTTAATCCTGGGATGCAAGGGTGGTTCAACATTCGCAAATCAATCAGTGTGATAGCACACGTTAATAAGAGGAGAGAAGAGAAATATATGGTCCTCTCAATTGATGCAGAAAAAGCATTTGACAAAATAGAGCATCCTTTCCTGATTAAAAGTCTTCAGAGTATAGGGATGGGGGAACATTCCTTAATTTCATAAAAACCATCATGAAAAGCCTACAGTGAATATCATTCTCAATGGGTAAAAGCTGAGAGCCTTTCCCTTAAGATCAGGAACACAAGGATGCCCACTCTCATCACTATTATTCAACACAGTACTAGAAGTCCTAGCAACAGCAATCAGACACTAAAAAGAAATACAAGGTATTCAAATTGGCAAAGAAGACGTCAAAATCTCTCTCTTTGCAGATGACATAATACTTTATGTGGAAAATCCAAAAGACTCCATCCCCAAATTACTAGAACTAATACAGCAATTCAGTAATGTGGAAGGATACAAAATCAATGCACAGAAATCAGTTGCTTTCCTATACACTAACAGTGTAACTGTAGAAAGAGAAATTAGGGAATCGATTCCATTTACAATAGCACCAAAAACCATAAGGTACCTTGGAATAAACCTAACCAAAGAAGTAAAGGATCTACACTCTACAAACTACAGAACAGTTATGTAAGAAATTGAAGAAGACATAAAAAGATGGAAAAATATTCCATGTTCATGGATCAGAAGAATAAACATTGTTAAAATGTCTATGCTGCCCAGAGTAATCTGTAATTTCAATGCCATCCCGATCAAAATATCAATGGCATTTTGCAAAGCGCTGGAACAAACAGTTCTAAAATCTGAACGAGAAAAGACCCCAAATTGCCAAGGAAATGTTGAAAAAGAAAAATGAAGCTGGGGGGCATCATGTTGCTTGATTTCAAGCTATATTACAAAACTGTGATCACCAAGACAGCATGGTATTGGCACAAAAACAGACACACAGATCAATGAACAGAATAGAGAGCCCAGATATGGACCTTCAACTCTATGGTTAACTAATCTTCGACAAAGCAGGAAAAAATATCCAATGGAAAAAAGCCTCTTCAATAAATGGTGCTGGGAAAATTGGACAGCTATATACAGAAGAATGAAACTCGACCATTCTCTTACACCAAACACAAAGACAGACTCTAAATGTGAGACAGGAATCCATCAAAGTCCTAGAGTAGAATATAGGCAGGAATCTCTTTGACATAGGCCACAGCAAATTCTTTCAAGACATGTTTCCAAAAACAAGGGAATCAAAAGCGAAAATGAACTTTTAGAACTTCATCAAGATAAAATCTTCTTCACAGCAAAGGAAACAGTCAACAAAACAAAGAGGCAACCCATGGAATGGGAGAAGATATTTGCAAATGAACCTACAGATAAAGGGCTGATTACCGGGGGAAGGAGCAAGATGGCAGAGGAATAGGAGACCTGGATTTCCTCTGGTCCCAGGAATTCAGCTGGATAGGGATCAAACCATTCTAAACACCTAGGAACTCAACAGGAGATTGAAAAAAAGAAGAGCAACAATTCTCTGAACAGAAAAGCGACCACTTTCTGGAAGGTAGGACGTGTGGAGAAGTGAATCTGAGGCGATATTTGGGAGGATAGATGGCGGGGGAAGGGGCCTCCAATGGCTGCTTCTGGCAAGTGATAGAGCTGCGGAGAACAAAACTGGAACTTTTAGAAGTCGGCTCCGCTGAGGGAGGTCACTCCAGTGGTTAAGCAGAGGGTGGAACCCTCGCTGGGACAGTGTGGTCTCAGGACCCTCGGGGTCACAGAAAGACCAGGGGTGCCTGAGTGTGGCAGAGCTCCCATTGGAACAGGGAAGCTGGCTGCAGAGACAGAGCCAAGGAGTGGGCTCTCTGCTCGGGGTTGCCATAAACTGTGATCCGTGGCACAGTCAGGCCACTGCTCCTCCAGCAGGGACCCAACAAGTGGCAGATCCAGGGTGACTCCCCTTCCTCCCCTGGGAGGAGTGGCATGGGAGTGCACTGCAGGGATCTGCTGGGTTTGGAGACTCCACACCAAGTCAGTGCCAGAGATAGAAATGCTCAGTCACAGGCAGGGTGAGCACGGAGTGCAGCCGGAGACCAGGGAGACAGAGTGACTGACTGCTTTTCTCTGGGGGCTCACTGAGGAGTAGGGCCCTGAGTTCTCAGCTCCTCCAGCACAGAGATTGGGAGGCTGCCTTTTCACTCTCATCCATCAAAGCTGTACTGAAAGCTTGCAGGGAACAAAAGCTCCAGACAGCAAACCCAAGCAGATTGCTTAGCATAGATGGCAAGGGCGGGGCAATTCCGCTTCCAGCAAAGACATTTGGGAACCACGGCACCAGGCCCTTCCCCCAGAAGATCAGCAAGAACAGCCAGCCAAGTCCAAGTTTACCAATCAATGAGAACGACAGAACTCCAGCACTAGGGGAATACTGCACATAGAATTCATGGCTTTTTCCCCATGATTCTTTAGTCTTTCAAAGTTAATTTTTTTTAACTTTATTTTTCTTTTTTTTTTTAATTTTTCTTTTTCCCTTTCCCAATCCCTTTTTTACAAAATCTTTTTGATTTTTCATTTTTAGAGTCATATTCTATCACTTCATAGTAGTTCACCTTATTTTTGATATATATATATAAGTTGTTCTCTCTTTAAAATTTTGGGATACAGTTTCTTCTAATAGATTAATACATACCCTAAATCTCTAGTGTATGGCATTGCCCTAGTCTCCTGCCTGATCACATTCTCTCCCTTTTTTTTTTAAATCCTCTACTTTCTTTTTTCAACGAACTTCTTATCTTATCAATTCCATTTAAAATATCTTTTATGATTTTCATCTTTACAGTCATATTCCATCCCTTCATCGTACTACCCTTAATTTGTATATATATAAGTTTTTCTTTCTTTAAATTTTTGTGAGGCACTTTCTTCTAACAGACCAAAATACACCCAAACCTAGTGTGTGGCACTGACCTATGCACCAGCCTGATCATATTTGATCATATTCTGTTTTTTTGTTCATCTTGTTTTTGTTTGTTTTTATCTTTTCTTTTTCTTTTTTTTTTCTTTTTTCTTTCTTTCCCTTTCTTTTCCCCTGGTTTCAGGTCTTTTCTGATATATTTAGTGTATATTTTCTGGGGTGTTGTTACCCTGTTACCATTTTGTACTCTCATTTATCTATTCTCCTCTGGACAAAATGACAAGAGGCAAAAAATCACCTCAAAAAAAAGAACAAGAGGCAGTACCGACTGCCAGGGACCTAATCAATATGTACATTGGTAAGATGTCAGAGCTAGAGTTCAGAATGATGATGTTAAAGATCGTAGCTGGGCTTGAAAAAAGCATGGAAGTTATTAGACAAACCCTTTCTAGAGAAATAAAAGAACTAAAATCTAACAGAGTCAAAATCAAAAAGGCTATTAATGAGCTGCAATCAAAAACTGAGGCTCTAACTGCTAGGATAAATGAGGCAGAAGAGAGATTAGTGATATAGAAGACCAAATGATGGAAAATAAAGAAGCTGAGAAAAAGAGAGATAAACAACTACTGGATCATGAGGGCAGAATTCGAGAGATAGGTGATACCATAAGATGAAACAACATTAGAATAATTGGGATCCCAAAAGAAGAAGAAAGAGAGAGAAGGGCAGAAGGTATATCGGAGCAAATTATAGCAGAGAACTTCCCTAATTTGGGAAGGAAAGAGGCATCAAAATCCAGGAGGCACAGAGAACCCCCTCAAAATCAATAAAAATAGGTCAACACCCCGACATCTAATAGTAAAACTTACGAGTCTCAGAGACAAAGAGAAAATCCTGAAAGCAGCTTGGGACAAGAGATCTGTAACCTACAATGGTAGAAACATTAGATTGGCAACAGACCTATCCACAGAGACCTAGCAGGCCAGAAAGGACTGGCATGATATCTTCAGAGCACTAAACGAGAAAAATATGCAGCCAAGAATACTATATCCAGTTAGGCTGTCATTGAAAATAGAAGGAAAGATAAAAAGTTTCCAGGACAAACAAAAACTAAAGGAGTTTGCAAACACGAAACCAGACCTACAAGAAATATTGAAAGGGGTCCTCTAAGCAAAGAGAGACCCTAAAAGTAACACAGACCAAAAAGGAACACAAATACTAAACAGTAACAGTCACCTTACAGGCAATACAATGGCACTAAATTCATATCTTTCAATAGGTACCCTGAATGTAAATGTGCTAAATGCCCCAATCAAAAGACACAGAGTATAAGATTGGATAAAAAAAACAAGACCCAATGATATGCTGTCTGCAAGAGACTCATTTTAGACCCAAAGACACCCCCAGATTGAAAGTGAGGGGGTGGAAAACCATTTACCATGCTAATGGACACCAAAAGAAAGCTGGGGTGGCAATCCTTATATCACACAAATTAGATTTTAAGCCAAAGACTATCATTAGAGATGAGGAAGGACACTATATCCTACTTAAAGGGTCTATCCAAAAAGAAGATCTAACAATTGTAAATATCTATGCCCCTAATATGGGAGCAGCCAATATATAACCCAATTAATAACAAAAGCAAAGAAATACATCAACAACAATACAATAATAGTGGGGACTTTAACACCCCCCTCACTGACATGGACAGATCATCTAAGCAAAAGATCAACAAGGAAATAAAGACTTTAAATGACACACTGGACCAAATGGACTTCACAGACATATTCAGAACATTTCATCCCAAAGCAACAGAATACACATTCTTCTCCAGTGCCCATGGAACATTCTCCAGAGTACATCATATCCTCAGTCACAAATCAGGTCTCAACCAGTACCAAAAGATTGGGATCATTCCCTGCATATTTTCAGACCACAGTGCTTTGAAACTAGAACTCAATCACAAGAGGAAAGTTGGAAAGAACTCAAATACGTGGAGGCTAAAGAGCATCCTACTAAAGAATGAATGGGTCAGCCAGGAAATTAAAGAATAATTTAAAAAATTCATGGAAACAAATGAAAATGAAAACACAACTGTTCAAAATCTCTGGGATGCAGCAAAGGCAGTCCTAAGAGGAAAGCATATAGCAACACAAGCCTTTCTCAAGAAACAAGAAAGGTCTCAAATACACAACCTAACCCTACACCTAAAGGAGCTGGAGAAAGAACAGCAAATAAAGCCTAAACCCAGCAGGAGAACAGAAATAATAAAGATCAGAGCAGAAATCAATGAAATAGAAACCAAAAGAACAGTAGGACAGATCAACGAAACTAGGAGCTGGTTCTTTGAAAGAATTAACAAGATTGATAAACCCCTGGCCAGACTTATCAAAAAGAAAAGAGAAATGATCCAAATCAACAAAATCATGAATGAAAGAGGAGAGATCACAACCAACACCAAAGAAATACAAACAATTATAAGAACATATTATGAGCATCTCTATGCCAGCAAATTAGATAACCTGGAAGAAATGGATGTATTCCTAGAGATGTATCGACTACCAAAACTGAACCAGGAAGAAATAGAAAACCTGAACAGACCTATAACCACTAAGGAAATTGAAGCAGTCATCAAAAATCTCCCAAAAAACAAGAGCCCAGGGCCAGATGGCTTCCCAAGGGAATTCCACCAAACATTTAAAGAAGAATTAATACCCCTTCTTCTGAAACTGTTCCAAAAAATAGAAATGGAAGGAAAACTTCCAAACTCGTTTTATGAGGCCACCATTACCTTGATCCCAAAACCAGACAAAGACCCCATCAAAAAGGAGAATTACAGACCAATATCCCTGATGAACATGGATGCAAAAATTCTCACCAAAATACTAGCCAATAGGATCCAACAGTACATTAAAAGGATTATTCAGCACGACCAAGTGGAATTTATCCCTGGGCTGCAAGGTTGGTTCAACATCTGCAAATCAATCAATGTGATACAATACATGAATAAAAGAAAAACAAGAACCATATGATCCTCTCAATCGATTAGAAAAAGCATTTGACAAAGTACAGCATCCTTTCGTGATCAAAACTCTTCAGAATATAGCGATAGAGGGTATATACCTCAAGATCATAAAAGCCATCTATGAAAAACCCACAGCGAATATCATTCTCAATGGGGAAAAACTGAGAGCTTTGCGTCTAAGGTCAGGAACAGGGCAGGGATGTCCACTATCACCACTGCTATTCAACATAGTATTAGAAGTCCTAGCCACAGCAATCAGACAACAAAAAGAAATCAAAGGCATCCAAATTGGCAAAGAAGTCAAACTTTCACTCTTTACAAATGATATGATACTTTATGTGGAAAACCCAAAAGACTCCACCCCAAAACTGCTAGAACTCATACAGGAATTCAGTAAAGTGGCAGGATATAAAATCAATGCACAGAAATCAGGGGCATTCCTGTACACCAACAAGACAGAAGAAAGAGAAGACCCAGTAGTACAATTGTTGGATCGTATGGTAGCTCTATTTTCAACTTTTTGAGGAACCTCCATACTGTTTTCCAGACTGGCTGCACCAGCTTGCATTCCCACCAACAGTGCAGGAGGGTTCCCCCTTTCTCTGCATCCCCACCAACATCTGTCGTTTCCTGACTTGTTAATTTTAGCCATTCTGACTGGTGTGAGGTGGTATCTCATTGAGGTTTTGATTTGGATTTCCCTGATGCCAAGCAATGTTGAGCACTTTTTCATGTGTCTGTTGGCCATTTGGATGTCTTCTTTGGAAAAATGTCTGTTCATGTCTTCTGCCCATTTCTTGATTGGAACATTTGTTCTTTGGGTGTTGAGTTTAATAAGTTCTTTATAGATTTTGGATATGGATAAAGAAGATGTGGTATAGATATACAATGGAATATTATGAATATGAATATTATGCAGCCATCAAAAGGAATGAAATCTTGCTATTTGCAGTGACGTGGATGGAACTGGAGGGTATTATGCTGCGTGAAATAAGTCAATCAGAGAAAGACATGTATCATATGACCTCACTGATATGAGGAATTCTTAATCTCTGGAAACAAACTGAGGGTTGCTATAGTGGTGAGGGGTGGGAGGGATGGGGTGGCTGGTTGATAGACATTGGGAAGCGTATGTGCTATGGTGAGCGCTGTGAATTGTGTAAGACTGTTGAATCACAGACCAGTACCTCTGAAACATATAATACATTATATGTTTTAAAAAAAAAGAAGAAGATAGTCAGAGGGGAAGAATGAAGGGGGGAATCAGAGGGGGAGACAAACCATGCGAGACTATGGACTCTGAGAAACAAACTGAGGTAGAACGTTCTAGAGGGGAGTGGGGTGGGGGGATGTGTTAGCCTGGTGATGGGTATTAAGGAGGGCACATTCTGCATGGAGCACTGGGTGTTATACGCAAACAATGAATCATGGAACACTACATCAAAAACTAATGATGTAATGTATGGTGATTAACATAACATAATAAAAAAAAGGCTGATTTCCAAGATCTATAAAGAACTTCTAAAACTCAACACTCCAAAAACAAATAATCAAGTCAAAAAATGGGCAGAAGACATGAACAGACACTTCTCCAAAGAAGTCATACAGATGGCTAACAGACACATGAAAAAATGTTCATCATCATTAGGTATTGGGGAAATTCAAATCAAAACCACTTGAGATACCACCTTACACCAGTTAGAATGACGAAATTTGTCAAGGCAAGAAACAACAATTGTTGGAGAGGTTGTGGAGAAAGGGGAACCCTCTTAAACTGTTGGTGGGAATGCAAGTTGGTACAGCCACTTTGGAAAACAATGTCAAGGTGCCTCAGAAAATTAAAAACAGAGCTACCCTATGACCCAGCAATTGCACTCCTGGGTATTTACCCTAAAGACACAGGTGTAGTGAAAAGAAGGGCCATATGCACCCCAATGTTCATAAGCAGCAATGTCTGCAACAGCCAAACAGTGGAAAGAGCTGAGATGCCCTTCAACAGACGAGTGGATAAAGAAGATGTGGTCCATATATACAATAGAATATTACTCAGCCATCAGAAAGGATGAATACCCAACTTTTACATCAACATAGATGGGACTGGAGGAGATTATGCTAAGTGAAATAAGTCAAGCAGAGAAAGTCAATTATCTTATTGTTTCACTTATTTGTGGAACATAAGGAATAGCATGGAGGTCATTAGGAGAAGGAAGGGAAAACTGAAGGGGGGGAAATCGGAGGGGGAGATGAACCATGAGAGACTATGAACTACAGGAAACAAACTGAGGGTTTTAGAGGGGAGGGGTCCAGGGGATAGGTGAAGCCGGTGATAGGTATTATGGAGGGCACATATTGCATGGAGCACTGGGTGTTATATGAAAACAATGAATCCTGGATCACTACATCAAAAACTAATGATGTATGGTGACTAACATAACATAATAAAATGAAATTAAATTTTAAAAATGGATTAAAGGGGGCGCCTGAGTGGCTCAGTTATTAAGCATCTAATGATGTATTGTACGGTGACTAACATAACATAATAAAATTTTTAAATTAATTAATTAATTAATTAATTAAAATTTAAATTTAAAAAAATGGATTAAAGACCTAAATTTGGGACCTAAATCCATAAA
This sequence comes from Mirounga angustirostris, assembly GCF_029215605.1. Lineage (NCBI taxonomy): Eukaryota > Metazoa > Chordata > Mammalia > Carnivora > Phocidae > Mirounga > Mirounga angustirostris. The sequence goes on from NW_026991710.1 coordinate 166,795,015, forward strand.
AATCCTAGAAGAGAACATGGGCAATAATCTCTTTGACACTGGACAGAGCAACTTTTTCTACATGTCTCCTAAGGCAAGGAAAACAAAAGCAAAAATAAACTATTGAGACTACACCAAACTAAAAAGCTTAGGCACAGCAACAGAAATCATCAAAAAATCAAAAAGGCAACCTATGGAATGAGAGAAAATATTTGCAAATGGCATGTCTGATAAAGGGTTAATATCCAAAATATATAAAGAACTTATACAACTTATCATTAAAAAAAACCAAATCCAATTAAATGAGCAGAGGACATGAATGGACATTTTTCCAAAGACGACATACAGGTGGACAAAATACATGAAAATATGCTCAACATCATTAATCATCAGGGAAATGCAAATTAAAACCATCATTTTATACCTGTCAGAATGGCTAAAATCAAAAACACAAGAAATAACAAGTGTTGGTGATGATGTGGAGAAAAAGAACCCTGGTGCACTGTTAGTGGGAATGTAAATTGGTGCAGCCACTGTGGGGAACAGTATGGAGGTTCCTCAAAAGATTATAAATAGAGGGCCGCCTGGGTGGCTCAGTCATTAAGCATCTGCCTTCGGCTCAGGTCATGATTCCAGTGTCCTGGGATTGAGCCCCGCATTGGGCTCCCTGCTCCGCGGGAAGCCTGCTTCTCCTTCTCCCACTCCCCCTGCTTGTGTTCCCTCTCTCGCTATGTCTCTCTCTGTCAAATAAATAAATAAAATCTTTAAAAAAAAGATTATAAATAGAAATACTATATGATCTGGTAATTCCATTGCTGGGTATTTACCCAAAGAAAACAAAAACACTAATTCAAAAACATATATGCACCCCTATCTATGTTTATTGCTGCATTATTTACAATAGCCAAGATATGGAAGCAACTCAAGTATCTATCAACAGATGAATGGATAAAGGACATAGTGTGTGTGTGTGTGTGTGTGTGTGTGTGTGTGTGTGAATATATATATAAAGGAAACTTATTCAGCCATAAAAAAAGAATGAGATCTTGTCATTTGCAATAACACAGACAGACCTTGGGGGTATAATGCTAAATGAAATAAGTCAGTCAGAGTAAGACAAATTCCATATGATTTTACTCATAAGTTGAATTTAAGAAACAAAATAAATGAACAAAGAAAAAAGACAAACAAAAAACAAACTCTTAGATAGAGAGAACAAACTGGTGGTTGTCAGAGGGGAGGTAAAATAGGTGAAGGGGATTAAAAGTGTATTTATTGTGATGAACACTGAGTAATACATAGAATTGTTGAATCATTATATTGTACACCTGAAACTAATATAATACTGTATGTTAATTATACTTGAAAAGAAATTTTAAAATAAAATAAGATAAAATTAAAAAGTTTAGATTGGTGACTGTTAAAAAAAAACTAGGCAATTTGAACGGGGTGTTCTGAAGTCATTAAAAAAAGAGAGATTAAATCAACAATTAATAACTTTCCAAAACAGAAAGCACAAGTCGAGTTGGGTTAACTAGTGAATTTTACCAAACATTTAAGGAAGAAATCATACCAATTCCCTATAATCTCTTACAGAAATTAGAAGTAGAGTGAATACTTTTTGACATATTTATGAGGCCAGCGTTACCCTAATGCCAAAGACAAAGACATTATAAGAAAACTATAGATCAATACCTCTCATGAAAAATGATGTAAAAATCCTCAACAAAATATTAGCAAATTAATTCCATTAATGTATAGGAAGTATTATATACCATGAGCAAGTGAGTTTTATCTCAAGTATGCAAAGATGATTCAACATTTGAAAATCAATTAATGTAATCCATCATATATCAACAGCTAAAAAAGAAAAATCACATGACTATATCAATAACTGCAGAAAGTTATTTAACAAAATTGAACACCCAGTAATGATAAAAGACTATCAGAAAGCTATAAATAGAGGGAAACTTTCTCAAATTGATAAAGAATGTCTTTTTAAAAAACCTGACAGTACCTAATGGTAGATAAAGCTTTTCCATTAAGATCAGGAACAAGGCAAGAGAGTCCCTCTTTACAACATCATATTGACAAGATAAGAAAATAAAAGGTATAAGGATTGGGAAGGAAGAGATAAAACTGGCTTTGGGTTTGACAAAAGAATTATCGTGTCATAAGAACTCCTTCCTTTGGTCCCCCTTTATAAAAACAACTAAATTTCAGCATCCATCCATGAACAAAAGTACCTCTGTGAGAGTTGTGGAATCAAGCACTACACACCAAGAGACCTGGGAGGAGTCTTGCCCACTTGTGTATCAGGTAATAGGCAGACAGACTTCAGTATGGGCTGTGGAATCAGAAGGAGCCAGTGAAGAGGACTCAGCTCCTCTTATATGCAGTTGGGGAAAACATAGAGAATGCTAATGTGGGCAGAAACCCATTGAAAAGAGAGCCTTGCAGAAGTCTCCCCAGGAATAGTTTCCCAAAAATAGATTCCTGCATTCCTTTGAAGCACCCCCTCCCTAAATAAAATAAAATACAATACAATAAAATAAAATAAAATAAAATGAAATAAAATAAAATAAGAGTTCAGATGCACTGAAGAGGGTAAGAGTAGTTGCCAGTGCCATCCCTCCCACAACGGCACATAGTCCGGGGCTGAACTAGCCAGCAGTGACCTCTCCGACAGAAAAAAAGAGAAGTGGTGAGGTGCAGGACACAGCTGGAGAAATCCATTTCTCTCCCAAAGCACCCAGAGTATTGAGGCAGGAATCTCCACAACTGAGGGGAAGGAAGAAATCAGGAAAGTGGTAGATAAGAAGATAAGACTCTCAGAGGGCATTAAAAGGACACAGTTCCTGCTATATGCTTTCATTACTCCAGTAGGAAGCCTGCCCACAAGTTGCTGGGAAATCCTCACCCAAAGATCACCCCTTACCTGATCCAGGGGCACCCACAACACCCCAAGTGCTAAGCCCACAACTCTCCACAATCTGCAGCCTGTTCTTGTGTTTGCTCCTGAGTTTGGCAGCAAAAAGCTCTGGTGGACAGGGAGTACCCTCAGAAAATCAGGCCAGGGTCCTTGAACAAGGGAGAAATCACAAACTTAAGCTGTAGCGCACCTCCTAGAAAACAGAGTTTTCCAGCAGCTGGCTTGGTGCATCGTAAGAGACAGAGAACACATACCAGCTTAAGAATTCTGCCCCGAGAGGGTGCAAGAAATGTGGAGCAAGTATATCTATACAAGGTTGTAGAAAGACCTAGACATAAGTAAGACCAGCAAATATTATCTCCCACCCGCTGACAACTAGTAAAGATTTAAGAAGGTGACTACTTCAAATGTGAAAACAGCAACACAAAACTCCAAGGAACATGAAGAATCCTAGAAACATGTTACTACCAAAAAATAACAATAATACTCCAGTAACTGAACTCAAAACACAGAATTTGGCAATTTAGCTGAAAAAGAATTCAACAAAGCTGTTTTGAGGAATTTAACAAAGAGACAGAAATCATAAAAAAGAACCAAACAAATTCTGGAGATACAGAATGTAATAAATGACAAGAAAAATGCAATAGAGAGCATCTACAGCAGGATAGAACAAACAGAAGACAGAATTATTGATCTAGAGTATAGGAACTTTTAAATAATCCAGTCAGAGTATAACAAAGAAAAAAGAATGAAAAAGAGTGAAGAAAATAACACGTGATCTAATGGGAAACCATCAAACATATATATTAGAATAATTAGAGTTCCAGAAGAAAGTGAGGAAAAGGGACAGAAAGTGTCTATTTAAAGAAATAATAGAAGAGGTTCAGGGAAGATGGTAGAGTAGGAGGATCCTGAGCTCACTTCATCCCGTAGACACACTGAGATAACAGCTACATTTATGCAACTAACTCTGAAAATGACCTGAAAACTGGCAGAACAGATGTTCCACCATGGAGAGGAGACTACATTAAAAAGGGTAGGAGGGGTAGAGATGTCATTGGGAACCAAACCCCCAGTAAGACTAACCTCAAACAGGAGGAACACCCCAAGTACAAAGTGAGAGGATGAGACCCCAGCCTAGGCACCCCAGGCATCCCAGGCACCAGGGACCTGCACTGAGAAGACGAGTCCCCGTAATATCTAGGTTTGAAAACTGGTGGGGCTTAACTTTAGGAGGTTTTAAAATCAGCAGGGTGTAACCTGGGAAAGCTAGAGGATGATAGGAAACTGAGTCCCCACCCTTAAAGAGTCAGCATAATAAATAGCTCGACCTGAGACAGCACAGAAGCAATAGTTTGAAAAGTGCGTGGGGTATACATGAAGAATGTTTATTTACTAATCTCGAAACGTACACTGTATCTTCAGTAGATATCTCCCGGAACAAAACTGCTGGTGGGCACCATTTCTCTTCCCCTCCCCCAGCTTAGATAGCTGACACTAGTGGGAGCCAGTGCTTTCTCCATCTATCTAGCTAGCACCCCAGGCCCTGTCTCCGCACTCTCCATCAGACCTGTCCCATCCAACCTGCATGCTGCAGCAAGCATCTCTCCAAAACAGCTCCTGCCCTGCCTCACCCTGCAAGCAGCCCCAGCAGGGATGAATGCCTCTCCAGAGTGACTTCTGCCCTGGGGAGAGGGGGAGATAACCACACACACCAGCATACAGCTTCAGCCAGGCCTCTTAGCTGACTGCACAGAGAGCAAGCTCTGCCATTTGGCATGCTTGCAACTGTGACAAAGAAGCCAACTGCAGACATCTAGTCAGCCTACCAGCCCCACCAACCAACAAAAGCCTCTCAGTTGGCCAGATAAGGAGCAAGCCCTGCCATTCAGTGCACCCACAGTTGTAACACAGAGGCTGACTGTAGGCACCTAGTCTGATTGCCAACCCTGTCCACCAGTGAAGCTTTGGTGACCTCAGACAGGTCTCTCAACAGCACAGGAACCAAACCCTGCTCAGTGAGCCAACAATATTCAAAGGAGGTCATTGCAGCTGGCTGGGCTAAGGCAAACATGGCTCAGCCACAATAGCAGGGTACATGCAGCCCACAGAGAAGACACATTTAGAGTGCTGGTTCTGGTGACCAGGGGGCATTGTGCTACAGGGCACCACAAAAACTCCTCTACACAAAGCTACTACTTTCAAGACCAGGAGATGTAGCTGACCTCCCTAATACATAAAAACAAACACAGAGAGTTAGACAAAATGAATAGAAGTGGAATACATCCCAAGTGAAAGAATAAGACAAAATCATAGCCAAAGACCTAAATGAAAAGGTCTTTTGACTTTTGTTCTTTTTTTTAAGATTTTATTTATTTATTTGAGAGAGAGAGCATGAGCGGGGAAGGGGGGAAGTGGGGCGGGGGGGAAGGTGGCAGAGGGAGAAGCAGACTCCCCGCTGAGCAGGGAGCCTGATGCAGGCCTCATCCAGGACCCTGAGATCATGACCTGAGCTGAAGGCAGATGCTTAACCGACTGAGCCATCCAGGTGCCCCCAGCAATTGCAGTCTTTAGAATTTACCCAAATGAGCTGAAAACTTATTCCCATATAAAAAACTGCACATGAATGTTTATAGCTGCTTTCTTTATAACTCAAAATGTGAAACAACCAAGATATCTATCTTCAGTAGGTGAATGAATAAGCTATGCTACATCCAAACAACAGAATATTAGCACTAAAAAGAAATGAGCTATCAAGGCGGGGAAAGATATGAAGGAAATTTAAATGCATATTATTAAGTCTGAGGAACCAGTCTGATCCACACTATACGATTCCAACTATATGGCATTCTGGAAAAAGCAAAACTATGGAGATACTTAAAAGATTGATAGTTAACAGGAGTAGGAGGGATGAGTAGGCAGAGCACAGATTTTTAGGGCTATGGAACTACTCTGTATGATACCATTAACAATGGATACCTGCCATTATAAATTTGTCCAAACGCATAGAACAAACAACACCAAGAGCACACCCTGTTTAAACTATGGACTTTGAGTGATAATGGTGTTTTTGTAGGTTTATGATTGTAACCAGTGTACCACTCTGGTGGAGAATGTTGATGGTGAGAGAGGCTGTATGTATTGGGGTTAGGAGGTATATCGAAATCTCTGTACTTTTTTCTCAATTTTGCTATGAACTTAAAACTGCTAAAAAAAAAATAGTATATTTAAAAAGGAGGATAAAACCAAAAGTTTTCCCTCACTGCATATATTCACAGACACACAAATTATGGCATAATTATCTTCCCTTAATGAACAGGTGAATGTATTGAAAAGTAGCTGTCTATAAGAATAAATCTGTTAAGGTCAACAACAATTTAATTCTATACAATGTTCTCTAATACTACTTTTGGTTACCACATTGAAGCGAGATACAATACAGACTCTCAAATAAAAGAAACATGATAAATGTTGAGTAAATTAAATGATGCTGTAAAGTGTCCAAGATAGATGTGATTTGGGGAAACATAAATTTTGTGCTTACTTACTCCATGTCCTCTGCACTGCTGTGAACAAAGGTTTGAATAACCCATAAGGATCCTTGATTCTACACATTCACCATTTATACATACCTAAAAAAAGAAAAAACACAAAAAACTTTCCACGTTACAGGAATCCAACTGTCTTAACATTACAATCAGTAACTTTATACCATAAGACCATAACCATTCATTGTAATACATTTCCATCTAAGTACTGCTTTTGCTATAACCTGTAAATTTTTATATATTGTATTCTTATTTTCATTTAGTTCAAAATATTTTTCAGTTTCTCTTAAAAGGTCTCCTTTAGCACATGTGTTATTCAAAAATGTTTGTTTAATCTCCAAGTATTTGGGGATTTTTCAGATAAGTCTCATGTAAAATATGGATGGGATGATGATGTGTCAATGTAGGTTCATCAGTTGTAACAAATGTCCCACTCTGGTGGGGGATTGTTGATAATGGGGGAGATTATGCTTGTGTGGGAGCAAGGGAGTGTATGGGAATTCTGTACCTTCCTCTCAGTTTTGCTGTGAACCTAAAAAATAGTCATAAAAAAATAATTCAGTGTAGGGAAATGGGAGATACAAATAAAACAAGACCAACAAAAATATCATATCCATATAACCACTTTTTATTATAATATCCTGAAATCTAACAAAACTATCCCTAAGAGCACAGTAATCTTTCGATTTGTATTTGTTTTTGTTCCATATATCAAAAGTTTGATTGAAAGAAAAAAAAAAAAACAGAAAGAAAATCAGTTCAATATAATCAAGACATATATTAAGTTTTAATCAAATTTGAGCTATTATTAGAGTCCCCTAATAAAGATAATAGGAATCTTATTAAAATATGCCATACATATCTAACATTCTATTATGTAATGTATGAAACATCCAGATATAACCCCTTTGTGTTTGAAGTGTAATAATCAGAGGATTAAGGATATATTCCCAACTCCAATATTTACAGCAATATCAGCTTTTCTAAGTTGCAGTTCTCTTACATGAGTACCATCATACTTTTTCTAAAGAATTTGAGATTTGTTTTGAGGTTAAAATGAAATATTGTATGTGAAAATGATTTTCTTTTAAACATTATAGCACAGCACAACTCTCTTCAAAGAAATGGCCTCACAAACCCCTTTCTAAATCAAACTAAACCTTTTAAACCTTTACTGTGTGTGTTGAGTTTTCTCATTAGTTCTTGGCCATGGTGGTGTGTCTAACAACTCCTTTTCGAAGTAGTCTTTATTGTCTGGTTGCCTTAGTTGAAACTGAAATGAAGAGTCCTGTTATATAAGGATGCTACTGACAAAAAAAAAAAAGTTGCCAAGAATGTTTTATCGTATGTGACTTGCAATATAATATCATTAAAAACTACCTCGTAAAATGGGTTCTCTTGCTTATCACTGAGGATTGTCCATGTTATAAAAAGAATTCTATTCTTACTAAATTATCAACTGAATATCAAATCATCTGTTGACTAGTTTCCATTTTTTAGTTGTTTTGGCTTCCTGGCCTAAATATATCTACTGAACTCCTTGGTGTATACCCCCATTAAGGAGGCATTTATGACTCCGAGGCATGAAGAGAACATCAATATTGAGAAGATGACATACTGTGCTCACTCCAGCAGCACATATCCTAAGACTATATACTGTACCTGCAGTAAACTTCATTAAATTATAAAACAACCACAAGTGGCATTAACATATACATTTCACATATTAATCTGTTCAAAATCATCTATTAAGTGGAAACATCAGAACATAGGTGCATGCACATCTTAATCTTTAATGCCTACAGCGTATACTATATTATGGTTCCTCATAAGCAAAGATCTGGTCAGGAATTAAATGACATTTTGAAGTAAATTTACTCCTTCTATGTTTTCTCCAGATTTGGGTTAGCCTCAGAGATAATGAATTATAATAATCAGTAATAATAGCCTATCTATATTTAGCTCTCACCATGTGCCAGGTATCATACTAAGCACTTTACAGTTACTTCATTTAAACTTTGCAATAACCCCATTGAGTAAATGCTATTATTATCCCCACTCTACATACAGTTGTAGTATCTCAGACTGGTTATGTAACTTACAAAATGTAAAAAAAAAAAAATCAGTTTTGAAGATTTGATTCTAAGAAGTCTGATCTAAGTTGTGCTCTTATCTACTGGACTACAAAGAGACATATATTACTAAGCGGGATTTCTTCTTTCTTCTCTAAGGAGAAAAGTGAATTTCCATGCTATGGAGTACTTAATACATTCCCAAGATCTCTCCCCTCCACACTCCAGCCCCAAAATGCTTGGAATATCCTTGGTCATAATACTGAAATTCTGAAGAAGATCAAACATTCCTACTGCCCTCAATGTGTGGAGACAAAATGAAGCTTATTCATTTTCTTCTTATCTAAATATTTAAAGTTACATAGCACTAGAAATGAACTGAAATTTGATACTTAAATGAAAATATTAAGAAATGAATAAAACTAGATTTAAAAAAAAACAGATTTTAAATCATTTACCCTCCCTATGTCACAAGGAGAGCCACTTAAGACTACCATTGGATCTTCTCGTGATTGAGCCGATTTGTAGAATACAGATACACATAAATCATTTCGTACAAAAGCATAAATCACAGCACCATTTTCTCTGTAAAAAGGAATTCGAGTAGGATAAGTACAAACTAATCTTCCACATTGAAGATTCCTGCAAACATAATAAAATTATGATTATTACACATTAGGCATTTATTAGGAATGCTTCAGATTTGCTTTCTTTGACAAAAAAAAAAAAAGAACGATTCTTCATTTATGTCAAATGTTACTAGGGAAATGTAATATTTTAACACTAACATTTAAAGTAAATGTTCTTGTAAGCTTATAAGCTTATCTTTCAATGGCTCTAGTGGTCTTTTATTCCCTGTGCAGATTTATATACTTATTTTCAAATAATCAATTCACTCAAGTATTCCACATCCCTCTGTAGAGGGATAGAAAGATAAATAAGTTGTGACCCCTACCCTCGCGGGCATTACAATTTAATATTAAATGTAATATAAATCCCATTAAAAGTGCTACAAATAAAATAATTCTTACAGAGATTTAAGATGAGGACACATTTTAACTTAACAATTAGGGGAAACTTCATGGAAAAGATTCTGCCATCTGAGTCAAAGCTTACTAATTAGTAGAATTTCAATAGGCAGAGAGTAAGGTATTACCAAACAAAGTAACAGCATAACAAACCAAGGAAACAAAACTACATGGCGTGTTCAAATTCCATTAAGTACAAAGGCCATGAATGCTTTCATAACAAGTAGCTAGCCCAGTGTCCAGCACAGAGTAGATTCTTAATAAATGTTTGTTAAAATAAATTCATGACCAAAATATCAAAGAGCTTGCTCTTCAGATGCAGGAGAAATTTAATTTCATTTTATAGACACTGGGCAGTCTTCAGCTTGGGCAAGCAATGAAGTGAATGGGGATAGTATTTTTATAAGGAAGAATGTGCAGGTTCAAATAGGAAAGGCATAATGGATATTATTACTTTCAATCTTGGATTGAATTTAATGATCAGTCACATACAAACGTATAAAAAGTAGACAGAAATTTAAGCCTGTAGCACAAGAAAGATGTCAGGGCTACAGAATTTGATTTAAGATTCACTCCCATACACATGTGATACTTGAAACCACTGGAATGAATGACATATATAAAGAAAAACTAAAAATAGAATCTTATAGAACATAAGAAAAGTATCTTTAATATTTGCATAGCATACCTCCATAGACAGTATTGATAACTGCCTCTTTTATGACCACAGTTCCCAAACCTATCACCTTGAGAGTGTACTTCTTCATAGCAGGCAAATGGTGCATTTTTTGAACCTGCCAACAATAGAAATATATTTGGATTAAAACTCCCTTCCTTTTTCGTCTTAGTCCATTCCCTCATATATTTTATGTTTGCTTTGCCTTCTCTACTAGTATCTAATTCAGAAATTTTCCTAGTGAGATTTTAAGAAAAGAGAATTAAAGTGATAAGCAGTACTCATGGTTATAAATCTTTTTGTTTCATTTTCGGTCATTTCCATCACAAAAGATATCACGAGGGGTAAGGAGGGTTATAGAAGCATAAACCGTGAGAGTGCTCTGTGAAACAAGGCAATAGAGAGAGAATCCAAGAAAACTATACTTGCTTTCCTAGATTACAAGTAGGAATTCATAAAAAAAAAAACAGGTCTATAACAAAATCTCATTGAAGAAACCTAATTGTATCTTCAGGATGTCTAAAATGAAGGGAGCAAAACTGCCAAGCTATTAACTATTTTTTCCTTCATTACTATATTTGGTTTTCATCACTGTGTAAAAAATTACCAAAATCTTGGGAACTTAAAACAACACCCATTTATAATATCACACAAGTGAGTTCTCTTTTTGCTCAAGAGACTCATAAGACCAAATAAAGTTATTGGCTGGGGCTGCACTCCCATCAGAGGCGAAAGTCCTCTTGTGAGCTCATTGGTTGTTGGTAGAATTCAAGTTTTTTTTATAGCCATACATTCCTTTTCTTATTATCTGCCAGGGGTTGCTCTTGGCTCCTAGGAATTCCCCTCACATCCTAATCACATGGCCCTCTCACAACATGACAGTTTATTTCTTCCAAGCCAACAAGAGAATCTCTCTGACATCTCCCATCTTTTAAAGGACTCACATGATTAGGTCAGGCGCACTCAGAATGATCTCCCTTTTGATTAACTCAAAGTTCACTAATTATGGACCTTAAATTCATCTTCAAAATTCCTTTATCTTTACTATATACTATAATCACAGGAATGATATTCCATCACATATTCACTGGTTCTGCTCCAACTCAAAGGGAGGGGATTATCCAAGGCCTGTACACTAGGAGAATCCTGAATTTGCATGGAACCACAAAAGACCCCAAATAGCCAAAGCAATCTTGAAAAAGAAAGCAAAGCTGGAGACATCACAATTCTGGACTTCAAGTTATATTACAAAACTGTAGTGATCAAAACAGTATGGTAAAACTGGCACAAAAATATATACACAGATCAATGGAACAGAATAGAAAACCCAGAAATGGGTTTTCTATTAATCTTTTCAATTAATTAATCTTTGACAAATCAGGAAAGAATATCCACAGGAAAAAGACATTCTCTTCAACAAATGGTGTTAGGAAAACTGGATAGCAACGTGGAAAGAATGAAACTAGACTACTTTCTTACACCATACACAAAAATAAATTCAAAATGGATGAAAGATCTAAAGGTGAGACATGGAATCATGAAAATCCTAGGGGAGAATACAGTCAGTAATCTCTTTGACATCAGCTGTAGCAATTTCTTTCTAGATATGTCCCCTGAAGGAAGGGGAACAAAGGCAAAAATAAACTATTGGGGCTACATCAAAATAAAAAGCTTCTGCACAGTGAAGGAAACAATCAATAAAACTAAAAGGCAACCTATGGAATGGGAGAAAATATTTGCAAATGGCATATGTGATAAAGGGGTAGTATCCAAAATAGATAAAGAACTTGTCACACTCAACACCCAAAATAATCCAATTAAAATGGGCAGAAGACATGAACAGACATTTTTCCAAAAAAGACATACAGATGGCCAACGGACACATGAAAATATGCTCAACATCACTCATCATCAGTGAAATACAAATCAAAACTAAAATGGGATATCACCTCTCACCTGTCAGAATGGCTAAAATTAATAACAGGAAATAACAAATGTTGGCAAGGATGTGGAGAAAGGGGAACCCTCTTGCACTGTTGGTGGGAATACAAACTGGTGCAGCCATTCTGGAAAACAGTATGGAGGTTCCTAAAACTGTTAAAAATAGAACAATCCTAGGATCCAGCAATTACACTACTAGGTATTTACCCAAAAGCTACAAAAATACTGATTCAAAGGGACACATGCACCCTGATGTTTATAGCAGCATTATCTATAACAGCCAAATTATGGAAAAAGCCCAAATGTCCACTGACTGATGAAAGGATAAAGAAGATGTGGTATACATATACAATGGAATATTACTCAGCCATAAAAAAGAATGAGATCTTGGGGCACCTGGGTGGTTCAGTCTTTAAGCGTTTGCTTTCAGCTCAGGTCATGATCCCAGGGTCCTGTGATCGAGCCCCTCACCAGGCTCCTTGCTTCTCCCTCTCCCTCTACCTCTGCCCTTCTCCCTGCTTGTGTGCTCTCTCTCTCAAATAAATAAATTAATTAATAAAGAATGAGATCTTGTCATCTGTAATGACATGGATAGAGCTAGAGAATATTATGCTAAGCAAAATCAGTCAGAGAAAGATTAATACCATGTGATTTCACTCATATGTGGAATTTAAGAAACAAAATAAATGAGCAAAGGTGGAAAGAGAGACAAACCAAGAAATGGATCCTTAACTATAGAAAACAAACCAATGGTTACCAGAAAGGAGGTGAGTGGAAGCATGAGTTAAATAGGTGATGGAGATTAAGGAGTGCACTTGTGATGAGCATTGTGTGTTGTATGGAAGTGCTGAAATCACTATAATGTACACCTGAAGCTAATATTACATGGTATGTTACCTAAATGTAATTTAAATAAAAACTTAAAGAAAAAAAGAATTCTGCCTAGCAGTTACCTTCTGTAAAATGAAACTTCCTAAATACAGCTGCCTCATCTATAAAAGAAACAATATCTGCCTCAATGGATTGTAAGGAGAATTAAGATGATGTTTATTTAGCCACTGTGAATTCCCATCTAATCCTTCCCCATTTTCTTTTATGATCAAGGGGGTGTTTCTTGTTTACCTGCTCCTTTCATTAATTACATTTCCCCCCACATTCTTTTTCTTCCTTTACCATTTCCTAATTCTCTTTTCACCATTTTTAAACATTGGTCCATCAAAGGTGACTGTATAGATACCATTAGGAATGGTGATGTTATTTCTAAGTATTCACAATGTTTAATCAGTTCACTTGTAAATCTGAGATACCAGGTTAGGAATGCCAATTCAGGGCTTGTTAAACACCAAGATATTATTCAAGAAAAGTCAGAAATTGGATAATTCAGTCCCATTTCGAGAGATAATATAAAAATTGTATTTAGTCATAGACTAACTTACAATGGTTCAACTTAACAATTTTTCAAATTTATGATGGTGTAAAAGCAATATATATTCAGTAGAAACTATAGTCACTTATGATGCTGGGCAGCAGCTGCAAGCCACAGTTCCCAGTCAGCCATACAATCTTAAGTGTAAACAACCAATACACTTACAACCATTCTGTAGCCATATAACAATTCTATTTTTATAGTATTCAAAAAATTACATGAGATATTCAACACTTTATTGCAAAATAGGCTTTGTGTTAGGTGATTTTGCCCTATTATAGGCTAATTAAGTGTTCTTTCTGAGCATCTCTAAGGGAGGGTAGGCTAAGTTATGATGTTCAGTAGGCTAAGTGTATTAAATGCATGGTTTATCAAGATACAACCCCATCATAAGTTGAGGAATATCTGTAGTCAGGTGAATTCTGTTGAAAGTGATGTTCTTCATCTAGTCTATTTTTTTATTAGTCCATCTATTGCATCTAAAGGTACCAATGAACTTTATTATTAATTTCTCTCTTGAATACCCTCTTTCATTAGTGTTAGGGACTTTCCCTCAGATCAGTGTGGGTTTTCCAGGGTGAGATGGAAATACTAAAAGGGCAACACTTTGCAAATGTGAAGTCACATGTCAAAATGTTCCCTTGTATCCAGTATACTGACCAAATCTACTAAGAGAATCTGTCCTTCCATAGTCCAAATAGTGTACTTAGGTTCCCTGTATCCTATTATCAAACACCATGAGGTACAATTAAATAATGAATGCACTGGCATAGATACTTGTGCATGGCTGGTACTAGGGCAGTAAATGTGAATGTTGGAAAATTATTGTAAATAATTTAGGCAATCTTCATAAATAGCATTGAGCATTAGGAATTTTGAGGCTATACTCCTTGACAACTATTAGAGACTACTAGCTTATGTTTCCATTTGAATGGCCACCCATCTCAACTAGAATAAACAGAGCCACTGAAATGTTAGCTAAAATTTTAGCTTTCATAACCTGATATCTGACTCAACTTCATCTTGTGACTAACAGGCATTTACAGTTTAACATACCCTAAAACCAAATTCTGATTTACCCCTAGACTTCCTTATTTCAGTTTTTAGGACGATTAGTCAACCAGATGTTCAGGCCAAAGCAGAAATCATCCTTGATTTCTCTCTTCTCCTCACTACCTGCCTCTACCACCTAATCCAACTCTTACTGACACTATTTCCTAAATATAGCCAGAGTATGATCACTTCTTACCTTCTCAATGGCTACAAGTCTAGGCTGAGCTTTCATCAATTTCTCTTCTAATATTCTATAAAAGTCTTCTAATTGACTCCCTACTTCCGTTCTCCACTCCCTATAGTACATTCTGCATACCATAAATCAGAGTGATTTTTTTAAATATAAAAATCATGTATCAGTCTCTGACTTAAATATCTCAAATGGCTTCCTATTTACACCAAGGATAAAATCTAATTTTCTTACCATGATCTTTACTCAGCTTGGTTCATCACAACTCAGCAACACTGTCCTTCTTTTTATGTTTACTACCTGAACCCTTCTCTGGACTATAACCTCCATAACAACAGAAATCTTTTTTTGTCTTGTACATCACTGAGTTTCCAGTGCTAGAAGAGTAGTGCCATGCCCAATTAAGGTGTTAGATAAATATTTATTGAGTGAATGAAAAAATCAACACCTTGAGTAACTATATCCCATAATCTTTCTTCCTTATGGAGTTTGACATCCAAAACCAAGGTCTCCAACATGAATTACACTTATTCTATTTGAGGCAATAGAGATTTTTAAAGATTAATATTTGAAACAAACTTCTTAGTGATTATCTTCTAAATTATGTTCCCAATGTCAACTCACTAATTTCATTGTATTTTCTGTTTTGTGGTCCCCCAAATATTTTTATTGAAAGAGGGAATATAAATCCTACATTTTTCAAAGAATTTTCAGATCAAACCAATTTAAATTTTCCACAAATGAATGATGAGAGGAGAGAGTAGAAATCTTTTCCTCATGGCTTCTAAAACAGTCTTAAAGAGGCATTGAAGATAAGCATAAACTTACTAAATCTGAAGCCCCTGGACCTGTAATTCTTTTCCACCTCCAATAAACTATAGATTACTACTGTACACCAGCTGAAATGATGGAGAAATATCATTTCTAATAAGTCCAAAAAATTCATAAAAAATTATGAGACTAAGAACAGACAGACTAATGAAACATAATTTATTACACTGGTATTGAAGGAAGAAATACAGGTATTTTTTCTTTCTCTTGTTTTCATTTATGTTTACACTCCAGCTTCATTTTTCTATTTCATTAGGCCAACCTTCCTCCACATGGTCAAAAGCATAGCTCCTAAAAACTCTAGGGCTTTACATATGATAGTTTTGAGTCCTTAGAGGGAAATTTCTCTTGGTTCAACTGTCTAGAAATTCCAGAAAAGAGATTCAGAACTTCTCCAACTCCCTTAACATGAGTCAGATGCTCACTTAACATGGACCAACTGTATCAAGATTGGAGAGTACGGCAATTGGACCAGGCCTGGGTAGGTACCCACTACAGTACAATCAAATATGAATAAAGGTATTATAAGACCATACTGTACTAATAGGATATTTCCCACAGTAACCATGTGGATACTGGACAGTTCCTGGAAAGTGGTACTAGGAAAATCCTATCTGAGATCTCTACAGAAAAAGATGAATCTAGAAGCTTACTGTGAAATCTTGCTTATCATCAATAAAACAGTTTGTGACACTTTGATCCATACTGATCTCTGCCTTCTCTATATAAACTTTGGCACTCCAGACAAACATGACTAGTAGGAAGAGTATCCTGCTACCAACACCTCTAATGACTAACGCTGAGCTAAAGAGAGAGGAAAGATAACACAGAAACTGGCAATTGTTCCCCATATCCACTCCTTTTTTTTTTTCCATTTAGTAATAGAAGTTTCTTATTATTAGCAGGGCAACAAACCCCAAGCTAAAAAAAAAAAAACATTTCTCAGACTCTCTTGCAACCAGATGCGGTTATGTGACTAGGTTCTGGTCATTGGAAAATCAGCAGACATTATATATCCAAATCATCAAGTTAATGGCAGTAAATAAAAGGTAGTTACAGTTTCATTTCCTCTTTCCTCGATTCCATAGGCTGGTATAAAGATTTTGTGCTGGGAAACTATCTTTTTTTTTATTATTATTATTGTTATGTTAATCACCATACATTACATCATTAGTTTTTGATGTAGTGTTCCATGATTCATTGTTTGTGTATAACACCCAGTGCTCCATGCAGAACGTGCCCTCTTTAATACCCATCACCAGGCTAACCCATCCTCCCACCCCCCTCCCCTCTAGAACCCTCAGTTTGTTTTTCAGCGTCCATCGTCTCTCATGGTTTGTCTCCCCCTCCGATTTTCTCCCCTTCATTCTTCCCCTCCAGCTATCTTCTTCTTCTTTTTTTTTTCCTTAACATATATTGCATTATTTTGGGAAACTATCTTCTACCAGAGACATAAGGTATGGCTGAGCAAGAAGAAAGACCACAGATTCTTAGAAAATGTCATAGAGCGAAGTTGCTGAGATGTCTTTAACAACATGCCTACCTCTGGAATATTATATGAGAAAGAAAAAACTTTTGAACCACTGTATTTGTATAGTAACAATTTACTTTATTCTTTAACCCATAAAGGGAATTGCCACTGTGGTAAACCAAAACACCTTAGGAATGTGTGTCCTATACAAAATATATTATACCAGATGCCACAGTTTACTAGTAACAGGAAGATCAGATTGATCCATACAGAGCTCCAAACTGAGCCAGTATTTGAGGACAGTGGGAGCTCAGGTAGCCAGCTCAACCTATGTAAATATATTTTAGGAATTGGAGAGTTTGGAATATTGAGTTAAGTGAGATCAGCTATTAACATAAGCAGTCTTACAAACACTTTATAAGCAATCCATTACCATTCATGAGATCACACACTAAGCTCAGTTGAATGACCGCTTGAATACTTGTTTTCCATTATGTAATTCCTGAAACTTCCTATTGATCTTATTCTCACCTTTATAAATTCTACCATTTCTGTTTCTAAGATAACTTCATTTTACCTCAGATAAATGCACAAGTACTATCACAAGTACTATCAGTAGCCACAGTCCCTGTCTTCCTTGTATTGGTTATACCAACAAGTGTACTTACAAAGAAGTTTTCTAGGGCCCAAAGACAGTGGGGCATCATCTATACTGGAACTGAAAATGTATGACAGTCTGGGAGTTTGGAGCCAAATATTAATTAAATAAGTTGACTCCCTCTTAATATTAACATTTAGAAAGTACTTTATGGTAAGGAATTTCTGAGGCCTTGACTTCTTATTAAGATTATCCTATATATTTTATAAAGAAATGAACTAGGAAGATCTAGTAAGCTAAGGACACACACTTACCTTTCTTTAATTTAAAAAATTGTACTGAGGAAGAATAAGATCAGCCAGATGGCAAAGTAGGGGATGCCAGCCTTCATCCCCTCACAAAAAAAAAAAAAACAAGAAGACCACTATCTACAAATGAAAATAGCACTGGAAAGGCTCAAGAGTATCATTTAAGAACTTACAGCTATGTGATGAGCCCCCCAAAAAAAAAAAAAAGGAGAAGACACCTGGAAACAATTAGAACAAAGATGGGTGGGAGCTCTCAGTAACATGCAGCAGATGCCACCATAGTACCCAGTGGCCTGCTCTGCAGAAGACACTGGCAGACTTTGCCACTGGGGACCTCAACAATCCCCATGACAGCCGTAGACTTCCCATAGCTTTCACAGTAGAAAATCCCAGTGTTCACCTGGAGCTCCAGAAAGACACTAGTAGTTTTTGCCACTGAGGTAATCAACAGCCATCCCCACTGCTGACCCTCCAGATAAGAGACGTTGCTATGCCCCACTCAGAAAGAGTTGATGTTCTGCTCTCTCAGAACCAGGGCTGCCACCCCTCTTTCCAAATACTGCAGGTGCCGCAGACGCCAGAGCTATAGCTGCTCCACATGCACCCACATTTTAGGCACAAGAGCCACTGCCCCTTTGTGCTACTCAAATAGACGCTGGATCCACTGTTGCTCAGTGAGCACATGCTTCCCAGTCCCTACCTCCAGGAATCCTCCAAGAACACCTGTGCCTAAGGCAGCAGAGCCACTGACACTCTGGGCTAGCCATGGCCCCAGACCTTGGCATGCTTTCACTCTATAAGTGCTCCAACCTCAGCCCTATCACTACAACAGAGGCACTGTGCATCAGACACCATTGCCACTGCCACTGCCACCACCTCCACCACCACCACCACCATCACCACCACCACCACCATCACCACCATCACCTTGAAGTGAAGAACCCAACACTGAAGAACCCAACAACCTTGCCACAGCTTTGGTCATTTGAGGACCCCTGCAATCTTCACTGGCACTGACCTCAGCTGAAGAAGCTGCATAGAGACTGTGCCACAGGGCCTTCCCTGGAGCTGTAATCTCCATACTTCACTGAGAGAATGCCTCCCAACACACTCACCCACAGGTAAAGGTATTTCCCCATCAAAACCAGTCCATAAACTCTGGAAGAGGATACTACTCCATCAAATATGCAAAAAATGCAGAGACAAAAGAAACAAAAAATCCAGGAATTTGTTTAAATTTTCACCATTAAACTATCTTATAGTTTGTAAAGTGCTTTTTCTGCATCTAATGAGTCATATGATTTTTACCCATTATTTCTTTATTTATTTTTATTTTTTTTTAATTTTATTATGTTATGTTAGCCTGGTGACAGGTATTAAAGAGGGCACGTACTGAATGGAGCACTGGGTGTTATATGCAAATGAATCATGGAACACTACATCAAAAACTAATGATGTAATGTATGGTGATTAACATAACATAATAATTTAAAAATTTTTTTAAAAAGAGAAGGGAATCAAAGCATACTACTATGAAAAATCACAAATTCACAAAGGAAGGCAGGAAGAGAGGAAGAAACAAAGAAACTATGAAACAGCAAAATAACAATCAACAAGTTGGAATTAGTAAGTCCTTGCCTATCCATAAACACTCTAAATGCAAATGAATTGAATTTTCTAATCAAACGACATAGAGTTGCTTCATGAATGGGTAGAAAAACAAGACCCAAGTATACGCTGCTCACAAGAGAATCACTTCAGCTATAAGGACACACATAAGCAAATGTAGAGGAATGGAAAAAGATTTTCCATGCAAGTGGAAAACAAGCAAGCAGGGATAGCTATATGTCAGACAAAATGGACTGTAAGCCAAAATGGCAACAAGAAGGGGAAAAAGATCATTATACAATAAGGCAGTCAATTCTTCAAGATATGACAATCATAAATATATATGCACCCAACATTGTAGTACCTAAATATCATATGCAAGTACTAAGAAAACTGAAGGGAGAAACTTGACAACAATACAATAATACTACAGGAATTAAAGATTCCACTTTCTACAATGGATAGATATCCAGACAGAAAACCAACAAGGAAAAGCTGGACTAAGACCAGACCTTGGACCAAATGGATATAACAGACACATACAGAATATTCCATTTAGCAGCAGCAGAATACACATTCTTCGCAAGTGTGCATGGAACATTCTCCAGGACAGATCATATGGTAAGTCATAAAACAAGTCTTAGCAAATTTAAGACTGAAATCATACAAAGTAACTTTTCCAACAACAATGATATAGAACTGAAAATTAACAATAGAAAGAAATCTGGAAAACACCAATATGTGGAAATTAGAGAACATGCTCTGAAACGACTGGTGGGTCAAAGAAGAAATCAAACATGAAATCAAAAAATATACTGAAACAAATGAAAATGGAAGAACAACGTATCAAAATCTATAGGATTCTGCAAAGCAGTTCTAAGAGGGAAGTTTATAGCAACAAAAGCCTCCATATAAGTAAAAAAAAAGGTCTCAAATAAACAACCTAACTCTATACCTCAAGGAAAAAGAAAAAAGAACAAACAAGCCGCCAGATTAGCAGATGGAAAGAAATACAAAATAAGAGTTGGTTTCTTGAAAAGACACACAAAATTGACAAATATCCAACTAGACTAAGAAAAGAAGACTCAAATAAATAACCATAAATTAAAGAAGAAACAGTATAACTGATAACATAAACACGCAAAGGATCATCAGCAACTATTATGAATAATTATATGCTGACAAACTGGATAACCTAGAAAAAGTAGATAAACTCCTAGAAACATAACCAACCAATACTAAATCATGAAAAAATAGAAAATCAGAACAGACCAATAGTGAGTAATGAGATAGAATCAGTAATCGAAAACCTCCCAACACAGAAAAGGCCAAGCCAGATAGTCTCCCTGGTGAATTATACCAAACACTTAAAGAAGAGTTAATGCCAATCATTCTCAAACTCTTCCAGAAAACTGAAGAGGAGAGACTATTTCCAAATTCATCCTATGAGGTCAGCTTTATATTGATACCAAAGTCAAATAAGAGCACTATAAGAAAACTATAGACCAACATCTCTAATGAATACAGATGTAAAAATTCTCAACAAAATATTGCTAAACTAAATTCAACAGAACATTAAAAGAACCAAACACCATTATCAAATGGTATTTATCTCTGGAATGCAAGGATAGTACAACATATGCAAATCAATAACTGTGATATACCACATTAATAGAATGAAAGATAAAAGATCATAAGATCCTCTCATTAAAAACAGAAAAAGCATTTGACAAAATACAACATCCTTTCATGATAAAAATAATCAGCAAATTGAGTACAGAAGGAACGTACCTTAACAAAATAAAGGCCACATATAATAAACCCACAGCCACATCATACTCAATTGTGAAAAGCTGAAAGCTTTTTCTGTAAGATGAGGAATAAGACAAATGTGCTCATTCACACCACTCATATTCAACACAGCACAGGAAGTTGTAATGAGAGCTGTCAGGGAGGAAAAATAATAAAAGGCACCCAAATTGGAAAGAAAGAAGTAAAACTGTCTTGCAGAAAATATAATCTTATATAGAGATAGTCCTAAAGACCCAACCAAAAAGGTGTGTTAGAACTATTAAATTCAGTAACTCTGTAGGGTACAAAATCAACATACAGAAATCATTTGAATTTCTATACACTAACAACAAAACAGCTTAAAAAGAAATAAAGATAATACCTTTCTCACTAGCATCAAAATCAATAAAATACTTCAGAATAAATTTAATCAAATAAGTGAGAGATCTGTACCCTGAAAATTACAAGACTTTCATGAAAAAAATCTAAGATACAAAAGGAAAGCTATCCTGTGTTCCTGGATCAGAAGAATTAATAGTCATTACTACCCAATACCATCTGCAGTTTCAATGCAATCTATATCAAAATTCCAATGGCATTTTTCAGAAATAGAAAAAAATTCCTAAAATTTGTATGGAACCACAAAAACTTTGAAAAGCCAAAGCAATCCTGAGGAAAAAAAACAAAACTAGAGGTACACAATTCCTGATTTCAATTACACAGTATGATACTGTTACAAGAAGAGCAAACCAATGGAACAGAATGGAGAGCCCAGAACAAAACCCCATGTATATGCTCAACAAATAATCTGATGAGGGAGCTAAAAATACTCAACAAGGAAAGGAGAATCTATTCTATAAATGACATTGGGAAAATAGGATGTTCACATGCAAAAGAATAAAAGTAAACCCCTGGTTTACACAATTCACAAAAATTAACTTGAAATAGATTAAAGACTTAAATGTAAGAATGAACACCATAAAAATCCTAGAAGATGACACAGGGAAAAAGCATTGACATTGACATTGTTGTTGGCAATGACTTTTTAGATATGACACCAAAGCACATGCAGCAAAAACAAGAAATAATAAATGGGACTTCATCAAACTAAAAGGCTCCTGCATAGCAAAAGAAACAATCAAAAAATGAAAACGATCTATGGAATGGGAGAGAATATCTGCAAATCATGTATTTGGTAAGGAAAATGTCCAAAATATATAAAGAACTTGTAAAACTCAATAGCAAAAACCCAAACAATCTGATTTAGGTATGAGCAAAGGAATAGAATAGACTATTTTCAAAGACATAAAAATAGCCAAAGGTACATGAAAATATGCGCAATATATCACTAATATCAGAGAAATGCAAACCAAAACCACAATGAGATAACTCCTTACATTTATTAGAATGGCTCTCATCAAAAACTCAAGAAATAACAAACGGCGAAAATATGGGGAAAATGAAACACTTACGCACTGTTGGTGGAAACGTAAACTGGTATAGCCATATGAATAGCAGTATGGTGGCTTCTCAAAAAGTTAAAAGTAGAACTACCATATGATCCAGCAATCCCATTTCTAATCCACTTCGTATCCATGGGAAATGAAAACAGGATCTTGAACAGAAATCTGCATCCTCATGTTTGTATCAGCATTATTCACAATAGGCAAGATATGGAAACAGTGTCTGTCAATGGATGGATCAATAAAGAAAATGTAGTATTTATATAAAATAACATTTTATTCAGTCATGAGGAAGAAGGAAATCCTTCCATTTGTGCCAACATGGATAAACTTGTGGACATTATGCCAAGTGAAATAAGTTAGACAAGGAAAGACAAACGCTCTATAATATTGCTTATATGTGAAATCACTAAAAAACAAAAAACTGAAATCAAAGAAACAAAGCATACATAGCCTGTGATTACCATAGGCTGGTAGGTGGGGGAAAGGGAGAGATGTTTGTCAAAGGGTACCAATTTCTAGTTATAAGATGAATTAAGTTCTGGGGTTCTAATGTACAACATGATGATTATACTTAATACTACTGTATAACATACTTGAAAGTTACTAGGAGAAAAGATTTTAAATGTTCTCACCACAGAAACAAATGGTAATTATAGGACATGATAGAGGTGTTAGCTAACAATATAGTGGTAATCATTTTGTAATATATAAGCATACCAAATCAACATGTTATATACCTTAAAATGACACAATGTTATAGGTCAATTACATCTCAATAAAGCTGCAGAAGGCGGTAAGGGTCAGGATAGGTTTAAACTTAAGACCTGAAACTGTAAACTACAAGAAGAAAACAGGAGAAAGCTCTTGAACATTGGTCTGGGAAATAATATTTAGATATGACATAAGAGCACAGACAACAAAAACAAAAATAGACAAGTGGAACTGCATCAAACTAAAAAACTTCTTTTTTTACAAAAATTATTTATTTATTTTTAGAGAGAGCAAGAAAGGGAGGAGGGGCAGAAGGACAGAATCTTTCAAGCAGACTCCCCACTGAGCAGGGAGCCCCATGTGGGGCTGGACCCAAGACCCATGAGATCATGACCTAAGCTGAAATCAAGAGTCAGACACTCAACTGACTGAGCCACCCAGGCGCCCAAACTAAAAAACTTCTTAATAAAGGAAACAATCAACAGAATGAAAATGAGACCTGTAGGAGAAATATTGGCAAACCACGTATCTGATAATGGGTTAATCTACAAAATATGTAATAACTCATACAACTCAAGAGCAAAAACAAATAATGAGATTTGAAAATAGCAAAAGACCTGCACAGACATTTCTCAAAAGAAGACATACAAATGACCACCAGATTTATGAAAATGTGCTCAGCATCACTAATCATCAGAAAAATGTAACTCAAAACCACAACTTACACCTTTTAGGATAGCTATTATCAAAAAGATAAAAAATAAAAAGTGCTAGCAAGGATGTGGAGAAAGGGGAACCTTTATACACTGTTGTTGGGAATGAAGTTGGCACAGCCATTATGGAAAACTATATATAGACTCCTCAAAAATTAAAAATGAACATTATGATCAAGCAATTTCATTTATTGGTATATACATATAACTAATATTTTAAGTACCTTGATTGTGGCAATTATTTCACAAAACATCAAAACATTAATTCATATACCTTAAATATGTATCTTTCTTTATCAGTTATACCTTAATAAAGTTTGAAAAAATAAAAATATAGATGCTCAATAGAATAAAGAATTTAAATATATAGATAAAATTTAAATTATACATACATACATATGTATATAATTATGCATATAATTATATATGTGTACATATGCACATTATAATTATATTTATAAATGTAATATGCATATATATATACACATATATAATTATATATATAATTAATTGCCACTTGTCTTGGTGATGTAAATAAAAATATGAAGTACCAACTATGTAGATTTTACAAAACAACATTACCTTTTCCAAATGTGATCTCACAACGTGCATCTGGATCCTGGCAGCCTCCATCATAACACATATATTTTTCTTTACATACATGTCCATTCTGTATAGTTACATCATATGGACACTGCGGTGAGCTTCCATCACAAAATTCAGCAATATCACATTCATGATGTTTTGCTCCCCTACACTGAACACCTGCTCTTTCAATCTAATAGAAATTAAAATATAAAAAATAAAGCACTACATTTAAGAGTGTTGTGTTTCTCAGTATTTATTTCAAAACTGTTCTATTTCAAAATTAATTCTATTTATAGTTTAATGATCTATTTATTCATTAATGTCTATTAGTACCTTCTTTGTATAAAGCATTATGTTTATCATATTGAAAAAAATTGAATGTTATTAACTACAACAGGAAATAAGCATATGCACATGAAAAGTATAACACAAATATGATGTGATGATAGCCAAAGTTCTGTCTGTGTTTCAGTACAAGGGAAGAAAAATCACTTTTAGCTTGAAATAATTATTTCTTGGGTGAAAACAGTGTAATTCAGACAATTTCCAAACAAAATACACTTATTCAAAGTATAGTTTGTAAGTATGGAATATTTATAATTCTATGACAAATATGATACATAAATAACTGAGAATTAACAGAGGAAAACCAAAGGGTAGTTAAAGAGGTGGTTCTTAGAGAAGAAACTCAATCATAATTGTTCTCCTGAATTATCCTGTAGTTAATTAACACTTTCATATACAGAATCTGAAAATGTATATAAACAATCTTAAAGGGGCGTCTATCTCATACTTCTTAATTGATGATTTCCAGTTGACAACAAAAAGATCACAGAGGTAAGAATGTAACCACATGATAAGATTCTAGAAAAAAATAACAAAACTGCATTAGTCGAGGATAGTCAAGAACACAGAACCTATGTTAGGTAGTTCAATAGAGGGACTGTCATATGACAAATCTGTTACAAATGTATTGCAGGAGCTGAAAAGGAAAACGGGACAAGAGTCAACATCTTCAACATATAAACTAATATGTGATCTTTCAATTAAATGATCTTTGAATAAATAATAAATTTATAGTTTAAACTGTGTGCTAACATAGCATTTAGAAAGTGCTATTCTACGTGCTATGGTGAGCACTGTGAATTGTGTAAGACTGTTGAATCACAGACCTGTACCTCTGAAACAAATAATACATTACATGTTAAAAAAAAAAAAAAGAAGATAGCAGGAAGGGAAAAATGAAGGGGGGAAATCGGAGGGGGAGACGAACCATGAGAGACTATGGACTCTGAGAACAAACTGAGGGTTCTAGAGGGGAGGGGGGTGGGGGGATAGGTTAGCCTGGTGATGGGTATTAAAGAGGGCACATACTGAATGGAGCACTGGGTGTTATATGCAAACAATGAATCATGGAACACTACATCAAAAACTAATGATGTAATGTATGGTGATTAACATAACAATAAAATAAAAAAAGTGTTATTCTAGTTAAGTTTCATTATTTATACATTTATGGGAAACTGCTGTGTCTTTCAATTACATACCTACAGATACCTATCACAACCAGTAACAATATTATTTCTAAAAATATAAATAATGAATAGAGTAAATAAAAAGTCCCTTTTTTTTAAAGATTCTATTTATTTATTTCAGAGAGAGAGAATGAGAGAGAGCACATGAGAGGGGGGAGGGGCAGAGGGAGAAGCAGACTCCCTGCCGAGCAGGGAGCCCGATGCGGACTCAATCCTGGAACTCCAGGATCATGACCTGAGCCGAAGGCAGTCGCTTAACCAACTGAGCCACCCAGGCGCCCAATAAAAAGTCCCTTTTAAGGGAGATCTTCTGTATTGAAAATTGTATGATAGCTCTCAATCAAGGCTTAAGAACAACAGGATCAAGTCAGGCAGAATAATGGCATAAGAAGAAAACCTGAACATCCAATTAAGGTTCACAAAATCAAAAATCTGATTCTGACTTTAGTATATTTTTCTTTATTTGGAAGTTCACTTATTTTTTTAAGTTTTAATTTAAATTCCAGTTAGTTAACATACAGTATATTAGTTTCAGAAAATTCATTTATTTTTATTTACAGCTATAGGTCTAAGTGATTTAAAGTATCTAAGACATGATTCATTATATACTTAGAAGATATTAATAAACTTAAATCTTACTTGACAGTCCCTGCAGCATAATCCTGCATCACACTGTGATCCTGGTTTCAGTGTACAAGTACGAAAATTACAACAGGGAGCAGCTCCACATTGCTATGAATTAATGGAATGTACAAGTAAAAAGACATCATGATAATAATATAAACTTTGGCAGGAACTATACTTACTGGGCTTATTTTTTGAGTTTTGGGGAAGAATATGAATGCTGTCAACATTTATAGTTCTGCATCTCTAAACAATTAAAATACTAAATTAAGACGTTCACTTCAGGTCAAAACAGAGTAACTGGTACCAAGAAACTCTTACCCAACTAGAAAACTAGGAAAAATATATGAAACAACTTTTTTCAGAAAATAGAGAATAGTAAGAGAGAGCAGAACGGTGGGTAATAGTGTCTGGAGGGTGAGGGAAAAGGGGAGATACTGTTCAAAAGGTACAAATTTTCATTTAAGAATGAATTAGTTTTCAGGATCCACTGTACAACATGATGTACTATAGTTAACAATACTGTATCGTATATTTTGCTAAGAGGATAGATAAAGTGTCCTCACCACATACAAAAAAAAAAAAAATGGTAACTATGTGAAGTGAAGGTTAGGTTAATTAGTTTGATTGTAGTAATCATTTCAGAAGGTATATGTATATCAAAACATCATGTTGAACACCTTAAAAACATAATTTTTACTTGTCAGTCATACTTCAATAATGTTGGGGGGGTAAGGGTGTGTAGAGTTTATGCCCACTGCAGTTAGAACACCCCCAAAACTTCCCTCATTACTTACACCAAACACAAGTTCAATGGATTTCCAAAACCACTCTCAGGTTTGGTAATTTACTAGAAGGACTCACAGAACTCATTGAAAGCTTTTATATTCACAGTTATGGTTTATTATATGGAAAG
Organism: Mirounga angustirostris; assembly: GCF_029215605.1. Lineage (NCBI taxonomy): Eukaryota > Metazoa > Chordata > Mammalia > Carnivora > Phocidae > Mirounga > Mirounga angustirostris. The sequence continues at coordinate 166,823,020 of NW_026991710.1, forward strand.
TATGCAAATTAAAATTAGCCAAGAGAAGAAGCAACTAGGACAGAACCCAGGAAAAGTTCATACTGCCTTCACCCCAGGGAATTACAGACACAATACTCTCCCAAAATTGATGTGTGAAATTCCTGACTTATGCTATGAGGCCAGTGTAACTCTAATACCAAACCCAGAAACATTACAAAAAAGGAAAATTACAGATCAATATCTCTCATAATCATTCACACATCAATCAATTCATCATACTGACAGGCTGAAGAAGAAAAACCATATGACCATAACAATTGATGTAGAAAAAGCATTTGACAAAATCCAATACTCACTTAATGAATTATACAAAATATTAGCAAACTAGGAATAGAGAGAAACTTCCTAAATTTGATAGTGAACATACAGAGAAAACCTACAGCTAATATCTTATATATGTTGAGAAACTATAAGCTTTCCCCCTGAGATCAGGAACAAGACAAGGATGGTCGTCACCACTCCTTTCAACATCCTGTTGTAAGTTCTAGCTAATTCAGTAAGAAAAGAAAATGAAATGAAAAATATACAGGTTGAGAAGAAAAAAAAACTGTTTCTTCCATAGATTCTGTGATTGACTATGTAAAGAAAATCCCAAATGATTGACCAAAAAGCAAAAAAAAAAAAATTAAAATCTCCTGGACTACTAATTAATTACAACAAGATTGCTGGATACAAAGTTAATATACAAAAGTCAATTGTTGGGGTTCCTGAGTGGCTCAGTTGGTTAAGTGTCTGCTTTCAGCTCAGGTCATGATGCCGGGTTCTAGGATGGAGCCCCGCATCGGGCTCCCTGCTCATCAGGGAGTCTGCTTCTCCCTCTCCCTCTGCAGCTCCCCCTGCTTATGCTCGTGCTCACTCTCTCTCTCTCTGTCAAATAAATAAAATCTTTAAAAAAAAGTCAATTGTTTTCCTGTATACCAAGAATGAAAAATGGGAATTTGAATAAAAAACATGATGCCATTTATATTAGCACCAAAATAATGAAGTATCTGGGAATAGTTCTAACAAACTATTATAGAATCTGTATGAGAAAAACTACAAAACTCTAATGAGAGAAATCAAAGAAGGCATAAATAAATGGAGAGATATTCCATGTTCATGGATAGGAAGACTCAATATTGTTAAGATGCCACTTCTTGGGACGCCTGGGTGGCTCAGTCAGTTAAGCATCTGCCTTCAGCTCAGGTCATGATCCCAGGGTCCTGGGATCAAGTCCCGCATCGGGCTCCTTGCTCAGCAGGGAGCCTGCTTTTCCCCCCTGCCTGTGCTCTCTCTCCGTCTTTCTCTCTCTCTGACAAGTAAATAAATAAAATCTTAAAAAAAGAAAAGATGTCACTTTTTCCCAATTTTATCTAGAGATTTAATGCAATTTCAATAAAAATTCCAGCAAGTTATTTTGTAGATATTGACAAATTGATTCTAAAGTTTATATGGAGATGCAAAAAAATGCAGTATAGTCACATAATGCTGAAGAGAAGGAAAAGAAAGAAGAAGAAGAAAAAGGAGGAGGAGGAGAAGAAAAAAAAAATGAGGAAGAAAACTGAAGAACTGACAACACCCAACTTCAAAACTTACTATAAACTATAATGACAGTATGGTATTCACAAAAGAATAAACAAAGAGATCACTGGAACAAAATAAAAACCCCAGAAACAGACCAACACAGATAATAAATCTTTAACAATGGAGTACATGCAGCTCAAGGGAGAATGGATAGTCTTTCCAACAAATGGTGCTGGAAAAACTGGACATTCACATGGGAAATAATGACTAGACACTGACTCTACCTTTCACAAAAAATAACTCAAAATGGATCATAAATTAAATGTAAAATGTAAAGCTATAAAATCTCTAGGAGGGTAGATTTAAGATAGTAGATCTTATGTGAAGTGCTCTTCCACAATAAAGATAATAAATAAATAGGAATAATACCAATCATGAATAAATTCTTTCAGAAAGTACTGAGTTCAGAATTGCTTTGATGCTTAAACCAGAAAATATTACAAGAAAAGAAAAAACTGCACAATACAATCTCCTTGTGAAGATAAGTGCTGTCATCCCAAACAAAATATCAGCAAATTAAATCTAGCACTATATATACAGAAAAATGCAAGTGAAGCTAATGTCAGAATGCATGGTTGGGTTAGCATTCAAAAACCAATCAATGAAATGCACCATATTAATTAATTAATTAATTTTTAAAAGGAGAAAACTCATTTGAATCAGCTCGATAGACACAAAAATAAGACATTGGACAAAATTCAACACCAATTCTTGATTTAAGAATTGGTTAACTAACTAGAAATAGAACTCTCAACTAACTAGAAATAGAAAGGAACTTCCTCAACATGCTAAGGGTATATGTTTACCAAAAAAATTTTTATCTAACATCATATTTAGTGCTGAAACTCAGAAAGCTCCCTCCCCCCCAATAAAAACAAAGCAAAGACCATTCTCAACATTTCTAATTAACACTAGATCCAAGGTGAATTCACAAAAGTCAATTGTATTTTCTATACTAGCAATGGATAATTGTTAAATAAAATTTTAAAACAATGCTATAGAAACAACCATAGAAAAACTAAATGAATGAAAGAAGAGCTAAATAAGTGGAGATATACACCATGTACATTGATTTGCAGACAATTTTAATTAAAAAAAAAGTAATTCTCCAAAAATGGATGTATGAATACCACACAATTCCAATAAAGTCCCTATATTCACATGCTGATTCTCCAATTTATATGGAAATACAAAGGTCTCACAATAATAAAACTACCCTGGAAAAAAGGAACAAAGTTGGATGATTTACATTACCTGTTTTCAAAATTTACTGTGAAAACACATTAATTAAAATAGTGTAGAATTGGCATAAGTATGGTTACATAAATAAACAGAAAAGAATACAGGGATAGATACACATGTATAGTAATTTACTTTCATAAGAATGCTAAGGTAATACAATGGTGAAAAGATAGTCATTTTAACAAATACTACTAGAAAAATTTGATATTCAAATGGAGCATAATTAACCTCAAAAAAAATCTCCCCAAACACAAAACACACCCAAAATGGATCAAAGACTAAATGTGAGTGATAATTGTAAAACTTCTCATAGAAAACATAAGAGAAAATATTCATGAGCTTGAGTAGGCAAAGATTTCTTAGGCTACAAAAAGCATGACCACAGAAGAAAAAAAATGATAAATTGGTCTTCATAAAAAATAAAAAATGCCTGCTATTCAAAGATGTTGTTAAGCAACCAAAAAGGTAATACATGGATTGGAAACAAATATTTGTAATATACATGTTTGACAAAGGACTAGTATACAGCCTATAGGGAAAAAAACTCTTACAAATCAGTAATAAAAAAAACCAAACAACTTAATGGTTAATAAGGACATGAAAACAGGCTCAACATCATTATACTCAAAGAAAATACAAACGAAAACCATTGTAATGGCTAAAATTTAAAAGGCTGCAACATCACATTTTGGTGATGATGTGGAGGAAATTAAGTTTCATGTGTTGCTGATAAGAGTGTAAAATAATACAACACTTTGGAAAATAGTTTGCCAATTTCTCATGAACGTATACACTTATATGATCCAGCAATTCTACTTTTAGGAATTTGAAATAATGGCCCACTACTCTTAACTCAAATATCCATTAGCAAGTAAATGAAAAAACAGATTGTGCTATATTTAAACAACAAAGTATTACACATAATAAAAAGGAAGAAACTATTGTGACATAAAACAACACTGAATGAATCTCAAAACACAGTATTGAAAGGAGCACCTGGCTGGCTCAATCAGAAGAGGATGTGACTCTTCATCTCAGGGTCATGAATTCGAGCCCCACACTGGGTATAGAAATGACTTAAATAAATAAATAAACTGTAAGAAAGGAAGGAAGGAAGGAAGGAAGGAAGGAAATGTGCTGCATCATTCTATTCACATGACTTTCTAGATCAGACAAAACTGACAATCAGATGTTTCCTGAACAGGTATCACAATCTCAGATTTCAAGATATAGTACAAAGTACTATATAGTAATCAAAGCAGTATGGTACTGACACAAAAACAGACACTTAGATCAATGAAACAGAATACCGAGTTCAGAACTAAAGCTCCGCTTATATGGGCCATTGATCTACAACAAAGGAGGCAAGAATATACAATGTGGAAAAGACAGTCTCTTCAACATACAATGTCAGGAAAATTGGAGAGCTACATGCAAAAGAACTGGACAACTTTCTTACACCATACACAAAAAGAATCTCAAAGTAGATTAAGAAACTACATGTGAGACCAACCTGAAACCATAAAATTCCTAGAAGAAAACATAGGCAGTAATTTCTTTGATATATCTTTGACATAATATTTTTCCATTTATGTCTCCTCTACAAGGGAAACAAAAGCAAAATTAAACTACTGGGACTGCACCAAAATAAAAAGCTTCTGTGTAACTAAGGAAACCATCAATGAAACAAAAGAGCAACCTACTGAATAGGAAAAGATATTTGCAAAATTATATATCCAATAAGGGGTTAATATCCAAAATATATAAAGAACTTATACAACTCAACACCAAAAAAAAAAAAAAAAAAATCCAATTAAAAAATGGGCAGAGGACCTGAATAGACATTTCTCCAATGAAGACATACCGATGGCCAACAGACACATGAAGAGATACTGAACATCACTCATCCTCAGGGAAATGCGAATCAAAACCATAATGAGATATCACTTTACACCTGTCAGAATGGCTAAAATCAAAAACACAAGATAACATGACTTGGTGAAAATGTGAGAAAAAATAACATGCAATGTTTAGGAATGCGAATTGTTGTAGCCATTATAGAACACAGTATGGAGGCTCCTCAAGAAATTAAAAATAGAAATATCAAACAAACCCATAATTCCACTATAGGGTACTTACTCAAAGAAAACAAAAACACTAATTCAAAAAGATATTTGTACCACTATGTTTATAGGTGAATTATTTATAATAGTTAAGATATGGAAGCAACTCAAGTATCCTATGATAGATGGACAAAGAAGATGTGGGAGATTTATCTATATCTGTATCTATATCTATAGATATAATGGAATATAGATAGATGATAGATGATAGATAGGTATAATGGAATATTACTCAGCCATAAAGAAAAGAATAAAATCCCTCCATTTGTGACAACATGGGTAGACCTAGAGGATATAATGCTAAATGAAATGAGTCAGTCAGAGAAAGACAAATACCATATGATTTCACTCAAATGTGGAATTTAAGAAACAAATCAACAACAACAATAAAAAGACAAAAAAATAGAGAAAAAAATGGTGGTTGCTAGAGGGGAGTGGGCAGGGGAATGGAGAAAACAGATAAAGAGAATTAAGAGAACACTTATTATGATGAGCACCAAGAAATGCATAGAATTGTTGAATCATTATACTGTGCACCTGAAACTACCATAGCACTGTATGTTAATTATATTTTAAAAGAAAGAAATTACAAGAAAAAGAAATTAAGAAATTAAAGAAAGAAAGAGAGAGAGAAAGAGGAAGGAAGGAAGGAAAGAGGGAAGGAAGGAAGGAAGGCAGGCAGGCAAGCAGAATTAAGAGGGAGGACTTGTTCTATCAAATAGCAAAACATATTAGAAAGGCACAGTAATTAAAACAGTGTGGTATGGATACAAGTATATTCAGACCCATATATGTATCACACCCTAATATCACTTCCATCTATCTTGTAATCATGGAAATGTACAATATCTGCAGTATGGCTGCAAATACTGAATTATCTAAAAGTACTACAACCTGGACCTTTTGCATTCACTATATTTTCAGAGCTTCCCTACTAAGTGAATAATTAAAATCACCCTATGTTCAGACTGTAATATTAATAGCCTTACCTTACCATATTACTGATTCCATTGTGAAATAATACCCTAAAAGATACTTGATGGTCGGCTGACACATTAATCTTCAATAAAACATTTATAAAATATCCAGAGGTTAAGTACAGGTTTGGAAAGATCTTATATATTTAGTTTAGAATACAAAAGCTCATCTAGACTCCTATTTTTCCCATCAGCAATAATTTTTAGGAGTACATTTTTATAGTTGTTCAAAATCCTTCAGCCTACATCTATATGGTATATTCTTGTATATATTTCAAACTTGATTTCACTTACTGTAAATATTCGTCATGGTACTCAGTCATATTTGAGATACACAGATATATATATACATATTTGACAAAGAGATGAGCTAAAACAATAAATTTATTAATTAACTTTCCTATTTATCAGACTTACTTCCTCAGTACCACAGTCACACGCTTCACCTAGCTCCACTTTGCCATTGCCACAGATTGCTACCATGGTTCTTCGCATTTGTGGCTTATTCTGAAGACATCTGGCACCCATATTTGAAATGAAATTTTCAAAGTCACTCAAACTGCAACTGCTAAACGTCTTCATACCACTTGATCGCCTAGAGGTGAATCCATACAATGTCATTGGCAATACACTTCTGAAAACACAACTCTATATAATATAAATTAATTTTAAAATGTTAAATTTAATAGGTAATGATAAATGTTTATAACAAGTGCTTAGAGGTCAAAATTATTCCTGGGTAGGTCCTGTGATTTTATTCACTGGGATACATGTCCTTATTCAAATAAAATTAAGTACAACTTAATAGTAAAACTCAAACAGGCCAATTAGAAAATGGACACAGACTTGAATAGATTATTCAAAGAATACATATAAATGGCCAACAGGAAAATGAAAAGGTGCTCAATATCAGTAATCATCAGGGAATTGCAAATCAAAACCACAATAAGATATCACCACACACCTGTTAAGATGGCTATTATCATTAAAAAGATCAGATTTGGCAAGGATATGGAGAAATTGGAATCCTTGGTATACTGTTTGTGGGAATGTAAACTGGGGCAGTCACTGTGGAAAACAGTAGAGAAGTTCTTCACAAAATTAAAATAGAACTACCATATGATCCCACAATCCCACTTCTGGGTATATATCCAAAATAACTGAAACCAGGATCTCAATGGGATATCTACACCCTCATGTTCACTGCAGCATTATTCACAATAGCAACGATAGGGAAGCAACCTAAATTTCCACTGACAGATGAATAGATAAAAAAAAAAAAGTGGAATATATATGCAATGGAATATTATGCAGCCTTAAGAAAAGAAGGTAATCCTGCCATATGCAACAACATGGATGAACCACGAGGACATTATGCTAAGTGAAATAAGCCAGTAACAGAAGACAAATACTGCATGATCTCACATATATATCTCAAATAGTCAAACTCATGGATGCAGAGTTTGTACCATGTATAATGGTGGTTGTTGGGCTAGGAGGAGGTGGAAACAGGGAGTTATTCAATGGGTATAAAGTTTCAGTTATTCAATATGAGTACATTTTAGAAACCTGTTGCACAACAAGTACCTATAGTTAACAATAATGTATTGCACATTTAAAATTTTAAGAGAACTCCTGTTAAGTGTTCCTCCACAATAAAAAAAATTAAGAATAGATTAACTTTACTTTTATATACATTATAAACTACATGTACCTAAGAGAAAATTTTGAGTTTCTGGGCATGACTGTATATAAATTCTTGTATATAGAAAAAAAATATTTATACATGTATATGATGTCTCTTGCCTAGGACTGGAGAAAACCCTGTATCCATTTATGTCAATTCCCAGATATATATCAACAATTCTTCAAACTTCTCTTCTACTCCCTCAGTCTTTCCCCTGACCATTATAAAATTATGAAGGTATAAAATTATCTTTGAAAGTTTGAATCGTTTCTATTTCAATGTTTTTTTTCATTTTTATTCACAGGTTTGTAGTACATATGTAATATGACAGATGATTCATTAAGCAGTAAGTTGTTTGAGGCAGGAACTTTATCATCTTTATTACTGGTATTACTTATCACAAGTACAGTACTTAGCAAACACAGAATCAATTGTCTATTGGTTTTTCATAATAACAAAAAACTTTTATTAAACATACTGTGCTTAGTTCTGAGCTTTCTCACAGATCTCAGAGAAACTGTTTATTAATCAAAATTTTATATCATTATGTCCACATATCACTAATAAAGATAACTTCAGAGAATATTTCCATAAGATGAGTCACTTTCAATGTGTAGTAAAAATCTATCAGACAAGGAGAAAACTGACATTTATTAAGTACCTATTATTAGTTGGATATTTTAGATACTTGAATATTTAATCCTCACTACAAATCAGGGAGATTGGTATTGTCACCAGCATTCTATAGAAATTGAACTAAAGTTCAGAAAAGCTAAAAACCTCACAAAACTCAGTTTGTAAATTAGCAGGATCAGCATTCACACACAGTCGTTTAAGACTTCAAATTCACGTATTTTTTTACCCCAAAATTAATCTTTGAACATTACATAATAAAATATTTACTATTAAATATTAATAAATTTTTTACTGTAAACCATAAGTTTTGATAATACTATCACCAGAATTGAAAAGTGAGGAAAATTTTAATTGAAAACTATATGATATTTTGGCTCTGGAAACTATTTTTAGTCAACTATATGTCATCCCAAGTTATTCACCTTTTTGCTCCCCAAAACAGCAGTTCTTAAGAACAAGTGTTCCCAAGATTACTTGTAATCAGTTATACAGAATTTTTTCCATTTATTTTGTTGAGATTTTATACTTTGAATTCTAATGCAATGTTAGCTTTGTTCCCAAATTATTTTATAAATGCTTACTGAAACTATGATATAACTAGCCTAAGTTCTAGGTTCAGAGACAGAGAAATTAAGTGATAGAAAAAAGTAATGGTACTTTCCCACTGGAAATGGGAAATGCTCTCTACCATTTTTTTGAGGTTAAGGCTAGCACTTGACAGCATTTGGAAAAAAGAAAAAAGAACTTTCACTTCACTTTTGTGTCTGCGAGATTCATTCTTCGACTCCCTGAGACAAGAACCTTGCAATCCTGCAACACCTTCTCACAAATAAAAAAAATGTAGAACACTATATAAACCTGCGGGCAGGAGTTAAGATGGCAAGAGTAGTAGGGGGGCCCTAAGCTTGCCTCGTCCCTCGAATACAGTTAGATAATTATCAAATTCTTAACACCAAGAAATCAATCTGAGGTCGAGAGAAAACTGCAAGTCTAAGTAGAAAAGCAACGCCGTTTGGAAGACAGGCGGCGCAGAGAGCTGATCTGGGAGAGAGAGAACTGTGGGTAACGCGCAGGAGAGTCCTGCTTAGGGACACTACCGCAAGGCGGTATAAGCCGAGGAGCACAAAATCTGAAATCTTAGACATCCGCCCCTGCCCGCGTTGTGCCTGGCTTAAAGGTGCTCAGGGGGCAAAGAGGGTTAGAAGCCCAGGAGCGGACAGGGTGGTCTGAGGATTTCCTGGGTCACAAGAACAAGTGGCGCAGATGTGCTGCTCTGTTTTCAGGATAGGAGTGGAGACTCCGGCTGAGGGCAGCGAGTGTGCTGCCGGCTCTCTGCTCGGCGCCGCCATGAACTCCGAACTGCTGCGCCGTGGTGTGGCTGCACCCTGGCACAGGCCGGCCACAGGCAAACGTGCAGTGAGACCCTCCCCACGGGAGCGCGGCAGGTCCGCACCAGGGGAGTCCCTAAAATTTGGAGTTCTGAAACCCAGTCACATTCCAGAGATGAAACAGTTCAGACACAGGCAAGGAGAAGGCAGGGATCTGAGGGCAGCTGGGGACACAAGATTGATTGTTCTTCTTGTGACGGCTTCCTAAAGAGTTGGGGGCATAAACTCTCAGCACTAGGGCTAGAGGGCGGGTGGCAGAGGCGGGGGCTGCCATTTTCGTCCAGCCCATCAGCACTGAAAGCCTTCAGGGAGCAAAACCGAGCCACCTAGTGGAGGCCAGAGCCCCCTGCACCCTAGAGAGACATCCCCACCAGGGCAAGTCCACCTGAGAATCAGGGCAACAAGGCCCCTCCCCAGAAGACCAGCACAAACATCTTGCACACACCAAGTCTACTGATCTTAGAGTGCTACAGAGCTTCAGCTCTAAGGGAAATAGGATCTAACTTCCTTTTTGTTTTTTTTATTATTACTTTTTCATTTTTTAATTTTTTTAATTCCTTTTTTATTTGTTTTTGTTTTTTAATTTTTATTTACATATATTTTATATTTTTATTTGTTTGCTTGTTTATTTATTTATTTTTGGATGGACCTTCTTTTAACAAGCAGACTATAAAATACACCCAGGATCTACTTTTGTTGTTGTTTTCTTTTTCTACTTTTCTTTTCTGGACAAAATGACAAGATGGAGAATTCATCTCAAAAGAAACAACAGGAAATAGCACTCATGGCCAGATATATCAATCCAGATATAAGTAAAATGTCTGAACTAGAAAGTGGCAAGATATATTCAATGTGCTGAATGGGAAAAATATACAGCCAAGAAAACTTTATCCAGCAAGGCTGTCATTCAGAATAGGAGAGATAAAGAGTTTCTCAGACAAACAAAAACTAAAGGAGTTCACAACCACTAAACCAGCCCTGCAAGAAATATTAAGGGGACCCTTGGAGTGGGGGGGGGGGAGACCAAAATCAACAAAGACTAGAAAGGACCAGAGAACATTACCAGAAACACCAACTCTATAGGTAACACAGTGACACTAAATTCACATCTCTCAATAATCACTCTGAACGCAAATGTAATAAATGCTCCAGTCAAAAGACATAGGGTATCAGAATGGATTTAAAAAAAAAAAAAAAAACAAGATCCATCTATACGCTGCCTGCAAGAGACTCGTTTTAGACCTAAAGACACCAGCAGATTGAAAATGGGAGATGGAGAACCATCTATCATGCTAATGGACATCAAAAGAAAGCCAGGAGGAGTTAAGATGGTAGAGAAATAGGGGGACCCTGGGCCTTCCTTGTCCCTTAAGCAGAGCTGTATTGAGGTCAGATCACTTGGAACACCCCAGAAATTAATCTGAGGATTGGAAGAAGGGTCTCAACAGCTGAAGGGAGATAGCATGGCAGCTGTGAGGCATGTGGAAGTGAATTGGGGGAGAGAAAAAGTGCTGTGCTGAGGAGGGTAGGAAACCCTTTCCATGGGGAGAGAAAGGTTGAGAAGGCTTAAGAGAGTGCGGCCTTGGGTTTGCACGAGAAAACTTCTACGGACCACAGGCTAAGGAGCCAGGGGAATTGAGTGTGGCAGGTGTTTTTGCAAACAGTGTGGAGCTCAGTCTCAGGTTTTGGAAGTGCAAGACTTTTGCCAGAGGAGAACTGTGGCATGTGCTTCTGGGGAGAAGGAGGACGGTGGCCAGAGAGCACACAAAGTGGTGTAGGGATCTCCTGCAATGCACTGAGAGAAACTGTTCCCCTTCCTGAAGTCCATTTGGAAAAGGGTGTATTGCCTCTCCAAGGACAAAAGACCCTCTGGGCGCCGGCAAAGGGCCTTTCACTGGCAGGGGACAAAGGAGCATGCAGAGGATGGAGAACCTGGTCTCTGCTTTTCCTGGTGCCACACCATATATTCTGCACACCACGCAGATGTGGGACTTTTTTCTGGGACAAAGGGCACTAGTCAGAGCACAGTGAGGCTCTAATCTGAAGAAGGGAGTGGATCCCTGTGGCGCTGGGTCCCTTAAGTTTTGGAATTTTGAATCCCAGCTGCATGCCAAAATAAAACACAGGAAAGCTGTGGTGCCAGGGTGCTGACGGCCCTTGCTTTTCTGTGAGGGCTTCCTGAACAGCATAAAATGTGAGATATCCTGTCCAGGTATGAGAGAGTGGCGTGGCACCATTTCACCCTCACCACCAACACGGTCGGACTTCAGAGAGCAACACAGCAGCCCCAGCGGAGGAAGAAGCCGTTGACATCAAAACCTGCCCCCTGCGATTGGCAAATGCATTTTCAATGGGACAGGACTGACTCTGAGCCAGTGCAGCGGGCCTCTGCCCCAGAAGAGCCACACAGGCTGGACACCGCAGGCACCAAGTCTACTGATCTACAGAGCTTCAATGCGTCCCCTTCAATTCTTCAGTTCCGGTGCAAATAGGACCAGGCTGTGGGGTGTTTTTTTGTTTAATCTTTTCTTCTTTTATCTTTTCCTTATTCTTTTTTTTCCCTCTTCTTTCTTTTCTTTCTTGGAATCAGGCTTATAGTATTTTGTTTGTTAGACTGTTTTTACATTTCCTTTCCTTTCTTTTTTTTCTTTTCTTTTTTTGGGGGGGGATCAGGCCTCTTTTTCCTTGTAATCAGACTAATAGTTTTTGATTACCCATTTGGTTTTTTTCATTCCTTTTCCTTTTCTCTTATTTTTTTGGATCAGGCTTTTTTTGGATCAAGTTTTTTGGGTTTTGGGGGTGTTTTTCTTTTTTTTTCTTTTTTTGTCCAGGCTTACTTTAACAAACAAATCAAAGCACACCTAGATAAAGTTCCAAACACTCCTCATTGCAAGCAAAGAGGAACTCTGCAGAGGACTGACCTATGGGAAAGGGCAGCCAAAACACAACAGCAGAGTGCACACAGCACACACCAAAAACACTTTCTGAAGTGCCAGCCCCTGGACAGTGTATGACTTCTTTTTAATATAGCATTAATCTGAGGTGCAGGAAACATAACAAGCTTTTATAACACAGAAAAAGATAGAAACTTAGCCAAAATGAGAAGATGGAGGAATTCTCCCCAAAAGAAAGGTCAGGAAGATATCCCAGCCAGGGACTTGCTAAAAGCAGATATAAACAATATATCTGAACAAGAATTTAGAACAACAGTCATAGGACTACTAGCTGGACTTGAAAAAACCATAGAAGACACCAGAGAAACTCTTGCTGCAGAGATAAAAGACCTAAAAACTAGTCAGGCTGAAATTAAAAGAAAAAAATGCTATAACTGAAATGCAAACTAACTGGATATAATCACAATGAGGACTTAAGAGGCAGAGGAGAGAATAGGTGATATAGAAGATAAAATTATGGAAAATAATGAAGCTGAAAAGAAGACAGAAAGAAAACTATTAGATCAGGAAGGCAGACTTAGGGAAATCAGCAAACCATAAAGCAAAATAATATCCATATCATAGGACTCCCAGAAGAAGATGAGCAAGAAAAAGGGGCAGAAGCTTTATTTGAACAAATTATACCTGAGAACTTCCCTAAACTGGGGAAGGAAAGAGGCACTCAACTCCAAGAGGCACAGAGAACTCCCCTCAAAATTAACAAAAACAAGTCAACAATACATACCATAGTGAAACTTGCAAAATACAAAGATAAAGAGAGAATTCACAGTGCAGCTAGGGACAAAAGGTTCTTAACCTACAAGGGTGAACAACATAAGGTGAGCAGCAGACCTGTTCACAGAGATCTGGAAGGCCAGAAAGGACTGGCATGATATATTCAACATGTTAAATGGGAAAAATATGCAGCCAAGAATACCTTATCCAACAAGGCTATCATTCAGAATAGAAGTAGAGATAGAGTTTCCAAGACAAACAAAAACTAAATGAGTTCACAACCACTAAACCAGATCTCCAAGAAATATTAAAGGGGACCTGTTGAGAGGGGAGGAGAGACCAAACGTAACAAATACAAGAAGGAACAGAGACAGTCTACAGGAATAGTGACTTTACAGGTAATACAATGGCACTAAATTCTATCTTTTAGTAATTACTCTGAATGTAAATGGACTAAATGCTCTAATAAAAGACATAGGGTATCAGAATGGATTTTTTTAAAAGCCCCATTGATATCCTGCTTACAAAAGATTCATTTTAGACTCAAAGACAGCTCCAGATTGAAAGTGAGGGGGTTGAAAACCATTTACCATGCTAATGGACATCAAAAGAAAGCTGGGGTGGCAATCCTTATATTAGACAAACTAGATTTTAAGCCAAAGACTGTAATAAGAGATGAAGAAGGACACTATATCATAATAAAAGGCTCTACCCAACAAGATCTAACAACTGTAAATATTTATGCCCCCAACTTGGGAGCAGCCAGTTATATAAATCAACTAATAATAAACTTAAAGTCATTGATAATAATACTCACAGCAATGGACAGATCAACAACTGGAAACAAGGGCTTTACAAACTATGGAAAGAGCCTAGATGTCCATCAACAGATGAATGGATAAAGAAGATGTGGTATATATATATATATACAATGGAATATTAGGCAGCCATCAAAAAAAATGAAATCTTGCCATTTGCAACAATGTGGATAGAACTATAGGGTATTTTGCTAAGCAAAATAAGTCAATCAGAGAAAGACAAGTATCATATGATCTCACTGATATGAGGAATTTCAGAAACAAGATAGAGGATCATAGGGGAAGGGAGGGAAAAATGAAACAAGATGAAACCAGAGAGGAAGACAAACCATAAGAGGCTCTTAATCTCAGGAAACAAACTGAGGGTTGCTGGAGTGGAGGGGGGGTGGGAGGGATGGGGTGGCTGGTGATGGACATTGGGGAGGGTAGGTACTATGGTGAGCGCTGCGAATTGTGTAAGACTGATGAATCACAGACCTGTACCCCTGAAACAAATAATACATTATATGTTAATAAAAAAATTAAGAAAAAGCAAGGAGCATTATTAAAAAAAAAAAAGGAAACAAGGGCTTTAAATGACTCACTGAACCAGATGGACTTAACAGATATATTCAGAGCATTTCATCCTAAAGCAGCAGAATACATTCTTTTTGAGTGCACATGGAACATTCTCCAGAATAGATTACACACTGGGTCACAAATCAGCCCTCAACAAGTACAAAAAGATTGAGGGATGCCTGGGTGGCTCAGTCGGTTAAACGTCTGCCTTTGGCTCGGGTCACAATCCCGGGGTCCTGGGATCGAGCCCCACATTGGGCTCCTTGCTTGGCGGGGAGTCTGCTTCTCCCTCTCCCTCTGTCTGCTGCTCCCCCTGCTTGTGCTTTCTCTCTCTCTCTCTGACAAATAAATAAATAAAATCTTTTTTTAAAAAGTACAAAAAGATTGAGATCTTAGCATGCATATTTTCAGACCACAGTGCTATGAAACTTGAAGTCAACCACAAGAAAAAATGTAGAAGGACCACAAATACATGGAGGTTAAAGAACATCCTACTAAAGAATAAATGGGTCAACCAGGAAATTAAAGAAGTACTTTAAAAATACATGAAAGCAAATGGAAATGAAAACATGACAGTCTAAAACCTTTGGGATGTACCAAAGGTGGTCCTAAGAGGGAAGTATATAGTAATGCAGGCCTTCCTCAAGATGCAAGAGAAGTCTCAAACACACAACCTAAATTTACACCTACAAGAGCTAGAAAAGAAAGAGAAAATAAAGCCTAAATCCAGCAGGAGAGGGGAAATAATAAAGATTAGAGCAGAAATCAATGATATAGAACACACAAAAACAGTAGAACAGTAGATCAACAAAACCAGGAGCTGGTTCTTTGAAAGAATTAACAAGATTGTTAAACCCCCAGCCAGACTTATCAAACAGAAAAAGAGAAAGGACCCAAATAAATAAAATCATGAATGAAAGAGGAAGGATCACAACCAAAACTGCAGAGATAAAAACAATCGTAAGAGAATACCATAAAAAATTATATGCCAACAAATTGGGCAACCTGGAAGCAATGGACAAATTCACAGAAACTTACAAACTCCCAAAACTGAAACAGGAAGAAATAAAAAATTTGAAGAGACCCAAAACCAGCAAATAAACTGAACCAGTAATCAAAAATCTGCCAACAAACAAAAGTCCTGCCCAGATGGCTTCCCAAGGGAATTCTACCAGACATGTGAAGAGTTAATACCTACCTTTCTGAAACTGTTCCAAAAAACAGAAGTGGAAGGAAGACTTCCAAACTCATTCTACAAAGCCTGCATTACCTGGATTCCAAAACTAGACAAAGATCCTACTAAAAAGGAGAATTACAGGCCAATAACCTTGATGAATATAGATGCAAAAGTTCTCAATAAAATACTAGCAAATCAAATTCGACATTACATGAAAAGGATTATTCACCATGACCAAGTGGGATTTTTTTTCCTGGGCTGCAGGGGTGGTTTAACATCCACAAATCAATCAATGTGACACACCACATTAATAAAAGAAAGGATAAGAACCATATGATGCTCTCAATAGATGCAGAAAAAGCATTTGAAAAAATGCAGCATCCTTTCATGATAAAAACCCTCAACAAAGTAGGGATAGATGGAACGTACCTCAACATCATAAATGCACTATATGAAAAACCAACAGTTAATATTATCCTCAACGGGGAAAAACTGAGAGCCTTTCCCCTACAGTCAGGAACAAGACAATGATGTTCACTTTTACCATTACTATTTAACATAGTACTGAAAATCTTAGCCACAGCAATCATACAACAAAAAGAAAAAAAGGCGTCCAAATTGGCAAGGAAGAAGTCAAACTTTCACTACTCACAGATGACATGGTACTCTATGTAGAAAACACAAAAGATGCCACCAAAAAATTACTAGAACCCATACATGAATTCAGCAAAATCACAGGATATAAAATCAATGTGCAGAAATCTGTTACATTTCTATACACCAATAATGAAGCAGCAGGAAGAGAAATCAAGGAATCCATCCCATTTGCTGTTACACCAAAAACAATAAGACACCTAGGAATAAATCTAACTAAAGAAGTAAAATACCTAGGGGTACCTGGGTGGCTCAGTTGGTTAAGCATCCGACTCTTGGTTTTGGCTCAAGTCATGATCTTATGGGTTGTTAGATCCAGCCCCACATCAGGCTCTGTGCTCCTCGGGGAGTCTGCTTGAAGATTCTCTCCCTCTACATCTCCCCCCAAATGTGATCTCTCTCTTTCTCTCTCAAATAAATAAATAAATAAATAAATAAATAAATAAATAAATAAACCTTTTTAAAAAAAAAAGAAGTAAAAGATCTCTACTCTCAAAACTATAGAACACTTATGAAAGAAATTGAGGAAGACACAAAGAAATGGAAAAACATTCAATGCCCATGGATTAGAAGAAAAACATTGTTAAAATGTCTATACTACCCAAAGCAATCTACGTATTTAATGCAATCGCTATCAAAATACCACCAGCACTTTTCACAGAAATAGAACAATCTTGAAATTTGTCTGGAACTACAAAAGACCCCAAATAGCCAAAGCAATTCTGAAAAAGAAAACAAAACTGGAGGCATCATGATTTCAGATTTCAAGCTATATTATAAAGCTATAGTCATCAGGACATTATGGTACTGGCATAAAAACAGACACACAGATGAATGGAACAGAATAGAGAACCCAGAAATGGACCAAAAACTATATGGTCAACTAATATTCAACAAAGCAGGAAAGAACATCCAGTAGAAAAAAGACAGTCTCTTCAACAAATGGTGTTGGGAAAACTGGACAGCAACATGCAGAAGAATGAAACTGGACCACTTTCTTACACCATACACAAAAATAAATTCAAAATGGATGAAAGACCTTAATGTGAGACTGGAAACCATAATGAAAATCCTAGAGGAGAACATAGGCAGAAATGTCTTTGTCTTAGGCCATAGCAACTTCTTACTAGACACTCACCACAGGCAAAGGAAACAAAACCAAAAATGAACTATTGGGACTTCATCAAGATAAAAACCTTCTGCACAGCAAAGCAAACAATCAACAAAACTAAAAGTCAGCATATGGAATGGGAGAAGATATCTGCAAATGACATATCTGATAAAGGGTTAGTATCCAAAATCTACAAAGACTTTACTTATCAAAGTCAACACCTAAAAAATAAATAACCCAATTAAGAAATGGACAGAAGACATGAACAGACACTGTTCCAAAAAAGACATCCAGATGGCTAACAGATGAAAAAATGCTCAACACCACTCATCATTTTGGAAATACAAATCAAAACCATGATGTGATACTATCTCAAACCTGTCAGGATGGCTAAAACCACAAGTGTTGGCCAGATGCAGAGAAAGGGGAACCCTCTTACACTTCTGGTGGGAATGCAAACTGGTGCAGCCACTCTGGAAAACAGTATGGAGGTTCCTCAAAAAGTTGAAAATAGAGCTACCCTATGACCCAGCAATTGTACTTCTAGGTATTTATCCAAATGATACAAAAATAGTGATTCAAAGGGATACATGCACACCAAAATTTATAGCAGCATTATCAACAATAGCCAAATTATGGAGAAAGCCCAAATGTCCATCAACTGATGAATGGATAAAGATGTGGTGTATATATATATATAATGGAATATTACTCAGCCATTAAAAAGAATATAATCTTGCCATTTGCAATGACTTGGATGGAGCTGGAGTGTATTATGCTAAGTGAAATAAGTCAGCCAGAGAAAAACAAATACCCTATGACCTCACACATATGTTGAATTTACAAAGAAAACAGATGAACATATGGGAAGGGGGAAAAGAAAAAAAGGAGAGAGGGAAACAAGCTGTAAGAGACTCTAAACAATAGAGAACAAACTGAGGGGTGATGGAGGGAGGTGGGTGGGGGATGGGTTAGATAGGTGATTGGTATTAAGGAGAACACTTGTTATGATGAGCATTGGGTATTGTATGTAAGTGATGAATCACTGAATTCTACTCCAGAAACCAATATTGCAGTGTATGTTAACTACCTAAAATGTTAAAAAAAAAAAAAATGCAACAAAAAAAAGAATCAAAATCAAAATAATATTAAAAACAAATTATTTGTAATGAAGCAAAGTTCTGACATTTCCTGTAATAAATACTTTTGTTGCCTTAAAAAAAGTAAAGTCTATTTTGTCTGATACAGCTATTGCTACTCCAGATTCTTTTTGCTTCCACTTGCATGTAATATCTTTCTCCAAACCTTCACTTTCAGTTTGTGTTTTTCTGTTGTAGGCAGCATACAGATGGGTCTTGTTCTTTTATCCATCCTGCCACTCTATTCTGACATATTTTTAACAATCCTCACTATGAGATTTCACAAAATACAGTCTCATTCCCTTGCTAATATATCTTTGAAATTAGATTTGTTATCTTTGTTCTTAATGGTACATCTCTTTCCAACTCTCTTACACTTAAAATTTCAGGTTTATATTTTGTAGTACTTGGTCCATTTATAGCTAATTGGTACTATAAGTTAACACTAAATTTTGCACTTCAAATATTTAAAACAAAATAAACATAACCAATAAATCTTACTTTTAAATAAACTTACATAGCTTCTGGATTCATTATACAAATGGCTCCTGAACAGCGACATTTCGTTGTGTCATCATAGGATATTCCCAGACTGAGTCCAAGCATCTGCGTAACAATAATGGAAAATGCCTCCAAAGTTATCTCCTTGGGGTACTACATTAACAAAAACAAAAATTCAAATGAAAGACAAGTCATTGAAAGGTGATAAAAAGTAATAATTTTCTAATTTTGAACATATTTATTATTTTATCAAATACTTAAGAATAGAAAATACAGCTCCTTGGACAGGTGAAAAGCTAAAGTTCTTATGAAATTTTATTGAGATATAAGCAAATTGAATCTATGCCAATCTCTATCATGATTTAACAACAGAATACCTAATATAATTCTTAAGTAGCTATCATAACTATATAAAAGGGCTGTTTTTCATTATATTTTTTGGCTATATAGAACATGATCTTCAATTTACATAATTTCTTATGATAGCTCTTGTACTCATTTAGAATAGTCCACATGATATTCTGCTTCCCAGCACAGAAAGTGGCCATGTAACCAATTACTCCATTTAAGTGTGCTATCAGCTTCCTAACAGGATTCTCCATGACTCAGTAACTCATATCAGGAGAAACAACAGAAAGACATCCAAGGTAGCATTCTTGTATAATGCCGCTCACATATTTAACAAGTGCAGAGATAACTTCCTTGCCAAGGAGAGATGTGACACTGGTAATTCATGATATGCAATAACATCATGATTTCTCCAGTTACTACCACGTCTGGCATTGAATAAGGTACAGGTGAGGGCAGGTTGTGAGGAAGATCAAGGCACTTCACTGTTCTAATGACAAGCTCTAATAAAAACTTAGGGTTCAACTGGATTGTTATGATAGCACTAGAGGATACATATTATGAGAAATATAAAGGGAAAGCTATGACTGAGCAACTGAGAATGCAAATAGGCAGTTAGTAAGCCTCTGCAGCAGCACTGTAGTAACTCCTCATCTCCTATAGTGGTTGGATTGACATGGCTGAGGATCATGCACCAAGCATAAGGACTGCAGGGCTACAGCACTAACTTAATTCCCAAATCTACCAGATCTGATAGGGAAGGAGTTAGAATCTGAACCTTGGGAAGGGAACAATTGGGAGTGACATGGACAAATATACTTGGATTTCCCTTTCCAGGATAGGAAGCCTCCCTCTAAACAATATGACAGAGCCCCAACAAAAACAACTTTTGATGACAATACCTAGGTCATTTGTCTCACCAACCGTCATGGCCTCCAGGTCCATATTAAGAATTAAATCAGGGGGGAGGAGCAAGATGGCGGAGGAGAAGGAGACCTGGATTTCGTCTGATCCCAGGAATTCAGCTGGATAGGGATCAAACCATTCTAAACACCTATGAACTCAACAGGAGATCAAAGAAAAGAATAGCAACAACTCTCTGAACAGAAAAGCGACCACTTTCTGGAAGGTAGGACATGCAGAGAAGTGAATCCGAGGAGATATTCGGGAGGATAGACAGCAGGGGAAGGGGGCCTCAGTCAGCCGCTACCAGCAAGTGATAGAGCAACAGAGCACAAAATCGAAACTTTTAGAAGTCGGCTCCACTGAGGGACATCGCTCCAGTGACTAGGCGGGGGGTGGAACCCTCGCTGGGACAGTGTGGTCTCAGGACCGCCGGTGTCACAGAAAGACTGGGGGTGCCTGAGTGTGGCAGAACTCCCAGATATTGGAACGGGGAAGCTGGCTGCAAAGACGGAGCTGAGGAGTGGGCTCTCAGCTTGGGTTTGCCATAAACCGTGATGGGCAGCAGAGTCGGGCCACTGCTATTCTAGCAGGGACCCAACAAGCGGCAGATCCAGGGAGACTCCCCTACCTCCCCGGGGGAGAAAGGGTGGGAGGAGGGGCGTGGGAGCACATAGCACCGATCTACTGGGTTTGGAGACTCCACATGCAGTCATGTGCCAGAGATAGAAATGCTCGGTCACAGGCCGGGTGAGCACGGAGTGCGACCAGAGACCAGGGAGACGGGAGTGATTGACTGCTTTTCTCTGGGGGCACACTGAGGAGTGGGGCCCCGAGTTCTCGGCTCCTCCAGGTCGAAGATTGGGAGGCCGCCATTTTCACTCTTGTCCTCCAAAGCTATATGGAAAGCTTGCAGGGAACAAAAGCTCCAGAGAGCAAACCCGAGTGGATTACTTAGACCAGCCCCCAGCAAGGGCAGGGCAATTCCACCTCCGGCAAAGACATTTGAGTACCATGGCAACAGGCCCCTCCCCAAGAAGATCGGCAAGAACAGCGAGCCAAAACCAAGTTTACCCATCAATGAGAATGGCAGAACTCCAGCACTAGGGTAATACTGCACATGGAATTAATGCCTTGAAAAAAAAGAATTCATGGCTTTTTTCCAATGACTCTTTAGTCTTTCAAAGTTAATTTTTTTAATTTTCTTTTTTCCTTTTTCTTTTTTTTTTAATTTTTCTTTTTCCCTTTTTCAACCAACATGTTATCAATCCCTTTTTTAAAAAATCTTTTTTATTTTTCATTTTTAGAGTCATATTCCATCCTTTCATAGTAGTTAACCTTATTTTTGGTATATATATATAAGTTGTTCTCTTTTTAAAATTTTGGGATACAGTTTCTTCTAACAGACCAAAATATACCCTAAATCTCTATATATATGGCTTTGTTCTAGTCTCCTGCCTGATCACATTCTCTCCCTTTTCTTTTTTTTTTTTTAAATCCTCTTCTTTCGTTTTCAACCAACTTCTTATTATATCAATTCCTTTTAAAAATCTTTTAAATTTTCATCTTTACAGTCATATTCCATCCCTTCATCATATATACCCTTATTTTTGTACATATATAAATTTTTCTTTCATTAAAATTTTGGGAGGCACTTTCTTCTAACAGACCAAAATATGCCCAAAATCTAGTGTGTGGCACTGATCTATGCACAAGCCAGATCATATTTGATCATATTCTGGTTGGGGGGGGGTTAATCTTTTTCTTTTTTTTTTTTCTTTTTTCTTTCTTTCCCTTTCTTTTTCCCTGGTTTTGGGTCTCTTCTGATTTGTTTACTGTCTATTTTTCTGGGGTCGTTGTTACCCTGTTAGCATTTTGTTCTATCATTCATCTATTCTCCTCTAGACAAAATGACAAGACAGAAAAAAATCACCTCAAAAAAAAGAACAAGAGGCAGTACCAACTGCCAGGGACCTAATCAATACTGACATTGGTAAGATGTCGGAACTAGAGTTCAGAAGGACGATTAAAAGATAGTAGCTGGGCTTGAAAAAAGCATGGAAGATATTAGAGAAACCCTTTCTGGAGAAATAAAAGAACTAAAATCTAAACAAGTCAAAATCAAAAAGGATATTAATGAGGTGCAATCAAAAATGGAGGCTCTAACTGCTAGGATAAATGAGGGAGAAGAGAGAATGAGTGATATAGAAGACCAAATGGTAGAAAATAAAGAAGCTGAGAAAAAGAGATAAACAACTACTGGATCACAAGGGCAGAATTTGAGGGATAAGTGATACCACAAGACAAAACAATATTAGAATAATTGGGATCCCAAAAGAAGAAAGAGAGAGAGGGGCAGAAGGTATATTGGAGCAAATTATACCAGAGAACTTCCCTAATTTGGGGAAGGAACCAGGCATCAAAATCCAGGAGGCACAGAAACCATCGATAGGCTGTCTGCAAGAGACTCATTTTAGACCCAAAGACACCCCCAGATTGAAAGTGAGGGGGTGGAAAACAATTTACCATGCTAATGGACACCAAAAGAAAGCTGGGGTGGCAATCCTTATATCACACAAATTAGATTTTAAACCAAAGACTGTAATAAGAGATGAGGAAGGACACTATATCCTACTTAAAGGGTCTATCCAACAAGATGATCTAACAATTGTAAATATCTATGCCCCTAATATGGGAGCAGCCAATTACATAAAGCAATTAATAACAAAAGCAAAGAAACACATCGAAAGCAATTCAATACTAGTTGGAGACTTTAACACCCCCCTCACTGAATGGACAGATCATCTAAGCAAAAGATCAACAAGGAAATAAAGACTTTAAATGACACACTGGACCAAATGGACTTCACCGATATATTCAGAACATTCAATCCCAAAGCAACAGAATACACATTCTTCCCTAGTGCCCATAGAACATTCTCCACAATAGATCACATCCTAGGTCATAAATCAGGTCTCAATGGGTACCAAAAGATTGGGATCATTCCCTGCCTATTTTCAGACCACAATGCTTTGAAACTAGAACTCAATCACAAGAGGAAAGTCAGAAAGAACTCAAATACATGGAGGCTGAAGAGCATCCTACTAAAGAACGAATGGGTGATCCAGGAAATTAAAGAGGGATTAAAAAAATTCATGGAAACAAATGAAAATGAAAACACAACTGTTCAAAATCTTTGGGATGCAGCAAAGGCAGTCCTAAAAAGAAAGTATAGAGCAATACAAGCCTGTCTCAAGAAACAAGAAAGGTCTCAAATACACAACCTAACCCTACACCTAAAGGAGC
This sequence comes from Mirounga angustirostris, assembly GCF_029215605.1. Lineage (NCBI taxonomy): Eukaryota > Metazoa > Chordata > Mammalia > Carnivora > Phocidae > Mirounga > Mirounga angustirostris. The sequence goes on from NW_026991710.1 coordinate 166,846,840, forward strand.
TGGAGAAAGAATAGCAAATAAAGCCTAAACCCAGCAGGAGAAGAGAAATAATAAAGATCAGAGCAGAAATTAATGAAATAGAAACCAAAAGAACAGATCAATGAAACTAGGAGCTGATTCTTTGAAAGAATTAACAAGATGGATAAACCCCTGTTCAGACTTATCAAAAAGAAAAGAGAAATGACCCAAATCCACAAAATCATGAATGAAAGAGGAGAGATCACAACCAACACCAAAGAAATACAAACAATTATAAGAACATATCATGAGCAACTCTATGCCAGCAAATTAGATAACCTGGAAGAAATGCATGCATTCCTAGAGATGTATCAACTACCAAAACTGAACCTGGAAGAAACAGAACACCTAAACAGACCTATAACCACTAAGGAAATTGAAGCAGTCATCAAAAATCTCCCAAAAAACAAAAGCCCAGGGCCAGATGGCTTCCCAGGGGAATTCTACCAAACATTTCAAGAAGAATTAATACCTATTCTTCTGAAACTGTTCCAAAAAATAGAAACGGAAGGAAAACTTCCAAACTCGTTTTATGAGGCCACCATTACCTTGATCCCAAAACCAGACAAAGACCCCATCAAAAAGGAGAATTACAGACCAATTTCCTTGATGAACATGGATGCAAAAATTCTCACCAAAATACTAGCCAATAGGATCCAACACCACATTAAAAGGATTATTCAGCATGACCAAGTGGGATTTATCCCTGGGCTGCAAGGTTGGTTCAACATCTGCAAATCAATCAATGTGATATAATACATTAATAAAAGAAAGAAAAAGAACCATACAATCCTCTCAATAGATGCAGAAAAAGCATTTGATAAAGTACAGCATCCTTTCTTGACGAAAACTCTTGAGTATAGGGATAGGGGGTATATACCTCAATATCATAAAAGCCATCTATGAAAAACTCACAGCAATTATCATTCTCAATGGGGAAAAACTGAGAGCTTTGCCCCTAAGGTCAGGAACACTGCAGGGATGTCCACTATCACCACTGCTATTCAACATAGTATTAGAAGTCCTAGCCACAGCAATCAGACAACAAAAAGAAATAAAAGGCATCCAAATCGGCAAAGAGGAAGTCAAACTCTCACTCTTTGCAGATGATATGATACTTTATGTGAAAAACCCAAAAGACTCCACCCCCAAACTGCTAGAACTCATACAGGAATTCAGTAAAGTGGTAGGATAGTTCATCAATGCTCAGAAATCAGTGGCATTCCTATACACCAACAACAAGACAGAAGAAAGAGAAATTAAGGAGTCGATCCCATTTACAATTGCACCCAAAACCACAAGATACCTAGGAATAAATCTAACCAAAGAGACAAAGGATCTGTACTCAGAAAACTATAAAATACTCATGAAAGAAATTGAGGAAGACACAAAGAAATGGAAAAACGTTCCATGCTCATGGATTGGAAGAACAAATAATGTGAACAGGTCAATGCTACCTAGAGCAGTCTACACATTCAATGCAATCCCTATCAAAACACCATCAACTTTTTTCAAGAAATGGAACAAAAATCCTAAAATTTGTATGGAACCAGAAAAGACCCCGCATAGCCAGAGGAATGTTGAAAAAGAAAAGCAAAGCTGGTGGCATCACAATTCCAGACTTCAAGCTCTATTACAAAGCTGTCATCATCAAGACAGTATGGTACTGGCACAAAAACAGACACATAGATCAATGGAACAGAAGAGAGAGCCCAGAAATGGACCCTCAACTCTATGGTCAACTCATCTTTAACAAAGCAGGAAAGAATGTCCAATGGGAAAAAGACAGTCTCTTCAACAAATGGTGTTGGGAAAATTGGATAGCCACATGCAGAAGAATGAAACTGGACCATTTCCTTACACCACACACAAAAATAGACTCCAAATGGTTGAAAGACCTCAATGTGAGACTGGAGTCCATCAAAATCCTAAAGGAGAACACAGGCAGCAACCTCCTCAACCTCTTCGAAACATCGCCAAAGGCAAGGGAAGCAAGGGCTTATGAACTATTGGGACTTCATCAAGATAAGAAGCTTTTACACCGCAAAAGAAACAGTCAACTAAACCAAAAGACAACTGACAGAATGGGAGAAGATATTTGCAAATGACAGATCAGATAAAGGGCTAGTATCCAAAATCTATAAAGAACTTATGAAACTCAATACCCAAAGAACAAATGATCCAATCAAGAAATGCGCAGAAGACATGAACAGACATTTTTCCAAAGAAGACATCCAAATGGCCAACAGACACATGAAAAAGTGCTCAACATCGCTCGGCATCAGGGAAATCCAAACGAAAACCTCAATGACATACCATCTCACACCAGTCAGAATGGTTAAAATTAACAAGTCAGGAAACGAAAGATATTGGTGGGGATGCGGAGAAAGGGGAACCCCTTATACTGTTGGTAGGAATGCAAGCTGGTGCAGCCACTCTGGAAAACAGTAAGAAGGTTCCTCAAAAGGTTGAAAATAGAGCTACCCTACAACCCAGCAATTGCACTACTGGGTATTTAACCCAAAGATACAAATGTAGGGATCCGAAGAGGTACACGCACCCCAATGTTATACCAGCAATGTTCACAATAACCAAACTATGGAAAGAACCAAGATGTCCATCGACAGATGACTAGATAAAGAAGATGTGGTATATATATATACAATGGAATATTATGCAGCCTTCAAACAGAATGAAATCTTGCCATTTGCAATGACGTGGATGGAACTGGAGGGTATTATGCTGAGCGAAATAAGTCAATCAGAGAAAGACATGTATCATATGATCTTCCTGATATGAGGAATTCTTAATCTCAGCAAACAAACTCAGGGTTGCTGGAGTGGTGGGGGGTGGGAGGGATGGGTGGCTGGGTGATAGACATTGGGGAGAGTATATGCTATGGTGAGCGCTGTGAATTGTGTAAGACTGTTGAATCACAGACCGGTACCTCTGAAACAAATAATACATTATATGTTAAAAAAAAAGAAGAAGAAAATAGCAGGAAGGGGAAAATGAAGGGGGGGAACTCGGAGGGGGAGACAAACCATGAGAGACTGTGGACTCTGAGAAACAAACTGAGGGTTCTAGAGGGGAGGGCGGGTGGGGGGATGGGTTAGCCTGGTGATGGGTATTAAAGAGGGCATGTGCTGCATGGAGCACTGGGTGTTATATGCAAACAATGAATCATGGAACACTACATCAAAAACTAATGATGTAATATATGGTGATTAACATAACATAATAAAAAATTAGCATAGAAAAAAAGAATTAAATCACAACAGTAGTGATGTTACCAAGATATCGTCATAGGTCATGTAGGTCAGACTAAAGCACTCCCTGCACTACAGAAAACAAAACAGACCACATTAGAAAGGTAAAAGGAGGAGCTACACACTGACCGCTTTGCCCTTCCCCAAGGCTGGTGTAGTGCCATACTAGGAGATCTTCCCAGAGTCTACAGTACCTCAAGTGGGAAATGAGAGCCCAGGGTGGACATCCAGCTCCCCCAGCATTTAAGGTGACTTCTTAGAGGAGTCCCCAGTCTGATCTTCCCTCACAAGGAGCACAGAGGATGCTACATGGTTTGACCATGGGAAATCTGTGACAGAGAGGGGTGGAGGGACTTGCAACCCTCTTGGCAGACCAAGTTCTCACCCACAGCACCCAAAAGTAGTCCCAACCGGAAGTTTTGCCCATCTGTAGAGCTAAGTCAGTGATGCAGTCTGACCAGGGAACCCAATGAACAGCCGGTCTTCCTGATTCAGGTCATCAAAGATCCTTACCATTGAAGCCTGGTCTGTGCCCCAAACCCACTCAGGCAGGGAGCTGAGTCAAAACCCTCCCAATGCTGAGTGCAGCTTCTAGCCCCACCTGACCAGAGTTCAGGTCATAACACCTAGAAGCTGCATAACCCAGTAATATTCAAGTGGAGAGTATGGTAGGCATGGCTATTGTCCACAGAGCAAAACCAGTGGCACCTTTCGGCCAGGGAACTCGGGGTGCATGTCAGCTTAAGGCCACAGAGAGCCTTCCTGGGCTTAAAGTAAGTTCTGCCCAGACAGGGAAGCTGATTCATACCCTATCCATGGCTGCATGCAGCTCCTGGCCCTGCCCAACCAGACAGCTTAACTGCAAATATCTAAGAAATATCTAGAAATGGCTCTCCTGCTCTGCCCAAGAATGGGATTTAATTCTCAGCCCTACTGACCGCTGAGTGTAGCTCCTGGCCCTAACTGAACAGAAAACCTAGCTGGTACCTCTGAAAGCTGTGTAGCCCAGCATCTCTTGAACAGAGAGAATGGCAGGCAGAGGTGATCATCCACAGAGCAAAGTCAATGGCACCATTTGACCATGGAACTTAGGGTACAAGTCAGCTTAAGCAAGACTACAAATCCAGCTGATTCTCATTCTCCACTTTTGCAGGGAAACTAACTTGTAGTCCTGCCCATTGCTAAATACAGACTTCAGCCAGCCTAGACCAGGGAATCTAACCAGTGTACATGGGAAACTGCATAGCCCACTTAGAGTGACACTTGAACAGAGAGCACAGCCCATGGCTTTCTCCATCTTCAGAGCAAAACCACTGCCCTATTTAGCCAAGAATTCAGTGTATGGTATTGCCTGTTTTGGGTCCCCAAACAATGGGCCATACAGGACTTGGGGTACATTCTGCTACCGAGCCATGGCAGGGAATCTAAATCATAGCCCATCTCCTGCTGAGTAAAGTACCTGTCCTACCCATCTAGGAAGCCTGATGAATGAACCCAGGCAAGTGCAGAGCATCTCCCACACCCTCGCTTGGGCAGGGAACCAAGCCAGCAGGCCTATCCAACTGTTACCAGCTAGCAGCAATTCCATCCCCAAACCCAGAGCTCAGGCAGTAGCCTCACCCAAAAATAGACCCTGAGAGCAAGCTTCACCAGCCCCAGAGCATTACCAGTGGACATGTCTAGGAACCCAAACTGAGCTGACAGATAATGAACTGTCTCTGCCGAGACCACTTACTCAAATGCACATATACCAACAGAGGCTCCCAGATGGCAACCTAGGAGGACCCTTAACTCATCTTTTCCAAAGACAAACCCAATCTCTGCCTACCTATAAGGCAATTCTTCCTGGAAAAGAACTAAGGGCACACTGAACAGCGTCTGGACAACATAAGATAGAGGAACAACATAGAGAAGGGCAGGAGAGATGGAGACATAAAAATGACAGAAACACCACCCCAATGCTGTAGGCTACAGTGTGGGAAGATAGCACTGAGGGACTGTGAGCAGATTCATTTTTAAAAGCCAGAATTTACTGTTTCCTTTGCTGTGCAGAAGCTTTTTATCTTAATGAAGTCCCAAAAGTTCATTTTTGCTTTTGTTTCACTACCTTTTGGAGATGTATCTTGAAAGAAGTTGCTGTGGCCGATGTCAAAGAGGTTACTGCCTATGTTCTCCTCTAGGATTTTGATGGATTCCTGTCTCACATTGAGGTCTTTCATTCATTTTGAGTTTATCTTTGTGTAGGGTGTTAGAGAATGGTAGAGTCTCATTCTCCTACATGTGGCTGTCCAATTTTCCCAGCACCATTTATTGAAGAGACTGTCTTTTTTTCCATTGCATATTTTTTCCTGCTTTGTCGAAGATTATTTGATCATAGAGGTGAGGGTCCATATCTGGGTTCTCTATTCTGTTCCATTGGTCTATATGTCTGTTTTTGTGCCAGTACCATGCTGTCTTGGTGATCACACCTTTGTAATATAGCTTGAAATCGGGCAACATGATGCCTCCAGCTTTGTTTTTCTCTTTCAACATTTCCTTGGCAATTTGGGGTCTTTTCTGCTTCCATACAAATTTTAGGAGGCAATCCACAGAATGGGAGAAGATATTTGAAAATGACCCTACAGATAAAGGGGCTGGTATCCAAGAGCTATAAAGAACTTCTCAAACTCAACACCCAAAAAACAAATAATCAAGTCAAAAAATGGGCAGAAGACATGAACAGACACTTCTCTGAAGAAGACAAACAAATGGCTAACAGTCACATGAAAAAATGTTCATCATTATTAGCCATCAGGGAAATTCAAATCAAAACCACATTGAGATACGACCTTACACCAGTTAGAATGGCAAAAATTGACAAGGCAAGAAACAACAAATGTTGGAGAGGTTGTGGAGAAAGGGGAACCTTCTTACACTGTTGGTGGGAATGCAAGTGGTACAGCCACTTTGGAAAACAGTGTGGAGGTGCCTCAGAAAATTAAAAATAGAGCTACCCTATGACCCAGCAATTGCACTACTGGGCATTTACCCCAAAGACACAGAGGTAGTGAAAAGAAGGGCCATATGCACACCAATGTTTATAGCAGCAATGTCCACAATAGCCAAACTGTGGAAAGAGCCCAGATGTCCTTCAACAGATGAATGGATAAAGAAGATATGGTCCATATATACAATGGAATATTACTCAGCCATCAGAAAGGATGAATACCCAACTTTTACATCAACATGGATGGGACTGGAGGAGATTATGCTAAGTGAAGTAAGTCAAGCAGAGAAAGTCAATTATCATATGGTTTCACTTATTTGTGAAACATATGGAATAGCATGGAAGACTAAGGAGAAGGAAGGGAAAAATGAAGGGGGGTTATCAGAGGGAGAGATGAACCATGAGAGACTATAGACTCTGAGAAACAAACTGAGGGTTTTAGAGGGGAGGGGGCTGGGGGAATGGGTTAGCCTGGTGATGGGTATTAAAGAGGGCACGTACTGAATGGAGCACTGGGTGTTATACGAAAACAATGAATCGTGGATCACTACATCAAAAACTAATGATGTATGGTGACTAACATAACATAATAAAATAAAATTTAAAAAATAAATTAAAAATAAATAAAATAAATAAATAAGTAAAAAATAAAAGCCAGAATTTAAAAGGGAAACTAGAATATAAAGGAACTAACCCTCCACCAAGTGGTGGGGAATCAGAGAGGCTGGCACCAGTGTTTACATTATCCTGTTAATTTGATAGCACAGATGGGAGCAAAATTCAGGCACCCTAGCCAGCCCACCACCTTAGCCAACCCTGGGCCCCTAGCCAACACCAGCCCTGGACACTCTGGAATACAGGGGGGGAAAGTGCCACAGTTTAAAGAGCAACTAGAATATAAAGGAACCAGCCCTAGAATTCTATCAAGTGGCCAGGGAGCTCTGGAACCTCTCTAGGGCCAGAGGGGTAGGAGAGTACCATTGCTTACATTCCTCCTCCACCATGATAGCACAGACGAAAGCAGGGTCAGGGCACCCTAGCCAGCCTAGTGCCTCAGTAAGCCCTGGGATCCTGGCCCACACCAGACCCAGTGGTCCCCCCAAAAAAGCCTCACAAGGTGGCCCCAATGTGGCACACACAGGGATATCCTTGGACAGTGTCGACAATAGCACCAGCCATCTCACCAAGGTGACATATGTGCAAAGTATCCTGAGGTACTCCAGGCCAAAACCCACTATACAGAGAGCCCCAGAACCCCCTGGCGAGTGCCCACTTCAGCTCCACCCATCCCACCAGGGCAGTATGAGATGTCCCAGGACTTCCAGCCCACACGCATTACAGATCCAGCAAGGCAACCAAAGCCATCAGGTACACACAGTCCATAAGGGATGTTCTTATAAAAGGTAATTTCTTCAAGTCTATGATAAGTAGCTGTTCTACTTAATTCATAGAAACAAATGCAAAAAGAAAAACAAAATGAGGCAACAGAGAAATATGCTCCAAACTAAAGAACAAGACAAAAACCTCAGAAAAAGAGCTGAACAAAACAGAGGTAAGCAACCTACCTGATAAAGAGATAAAAGTAATGGTCAAAAACATGCTCACTGGAGGGACGCCTGGGTGGCTCAGTCAAGTGTCTACCTTCGGCTCAGGCCACGATCCCAGGGTCCTGGGATCAAGTTCCGCATTGGGGTCCCTGCTCAGGGAGGAGTTAGTTTCTCCCTCTCCCTCTGCCCCTCTCCCCCACACCTGCTCATGCTCTCTCTCTCTAACAAATAAATAAAATCTTTAAAAAGAAAAACATGCTCACTGGACTGGAAAGAAGAGAGGATGAACTCATGGGAACTTCAACAAAGAGACAGAAAATCTTTTTTAAAAAAACAATCAGACTTGGGGGCGCCTGGGTGGCTCAGTCGTTAAGCATCTGCCTTTGGTTCAGGTCATGATCCCAGGGTCCTGGGATCGAGCCCCGCATCAGGCTCCCTGCTCCGTGGGAAGTCTGCTTCTTCCTTTCCCACTCCCCCTGCTCGTGTTCCCTCTCTCACTGTGTCTCTCTCTGTCAAATAAATTAATAAAATATTAAAAAATAAAAAATAAAAAACAATCAGACTTGAAGAATAGAATAAATGAAATGAAAATACACTAGAGAGAATCAACAACAGATTAGAGAAAGCAGAAGATGAATTAATGATTGGGAAGACAGGGTAAATAGAAAGTGCCCAAGCTGAACAGCAAAAAAGTTAAAAAAAAAATTTTTAAATGAGGATATGTTAAAGGATCTCTGGTACATCAAGCATGCTAATACTCTCATTATAGAGATCCCAAAAGTAAAAGAGAAATGAGCAGAAAACTTATTTGGAGAAATAATGGCTGCAAACTTCACTAACCTGGGGAAAGAAACAGACATCCAGGTCCAGGAAGCACAGACAGCCACAAAGAAAATAAACCGTAGGAAGCACACACCACAACACATAATAATTAAAATGGCAAAGATTAAGATAAAGAGAGAATCTTAAAAGTACCAAGAGAAAAACAACTAGTTATATATAAGAAAACCCTATAATAATGCTATTCAGCTGATTTTTCAGCAGAAACCTTGCAGGCCAAAAGGTAGTAGCATGACATACTCAAAATGCTGATAGGAGAAAACTACAAACAATAATACTCTCCCTGATGCTATCATTCAGAATTCAAGGAGACAAAGAGTTTCTCAAACAAAAGTTAAAAGAATTTATCACCACTAAACTGACTTTACAAGATATGTTAAAGGGACTTCTTTAAGTAAAAAAGACAAGACAATAATTAGAAGAAAATTATAAAAGGGAAAATTTCAAGAGTAAAAGAAACAAAACAAACAAGCAGGGGGAGGAAAGGGGGGCACAAATCAAGAAACAGACTCTCAACTGCAGAGAACAAACTGATGGTTACCAGAGGGAAGGTGAGTTGGGGGAATGGGTAAAATAGGTGATGGGATTAAGGAGCGCACTTGTGATGAGCACCAGGTGTTGCATGGAAGTGTAGAATCACTATAAATTGTATACTGAAACTAATATTACACGGTATGTTAACTAACTGGAATTCAAATAAAAACTTAAAAAAAAAGAATGAAATCATGCCATTTGCAACAACATGGATGGATGGATCTAGAAGTTATAATGCTGAGTGAAATAAATCAGTCAGAAAAAAAAAACATATGATTTCACTCAAACGTGGAATTTAAGAAACAAAACAAATGAAGGGGAAGAAAAGAAGCAAACCAAAAACCAGACTTCTAACTATAAAGAACAAACTGATGGTTACCAAAGGGGAGGTGGTGGGGGGGAAGGGGCCATGGGTGAAACCAGTGAAGGGGATTGAGTACACTTATCTTGATGAGCACTGAGTAATATATAGAATTATTGAATCACTATATTATACCCCTGAAATGAATATAACACTGTATGTTAACTATACTGGAAATAAAATTTTCAAAAAGACCTATATGAAAAGATAAAAATATTTTAGATTCCTATATTCCTTCCTCAATCCTTATGTTGAGTGGTAAAGTAGTTCTAAAATAGTCTCCCTAGCTTTCCAGAAAAATAAAGACAAATCTAGACCTGTGGCACTAGTAGACCTAGCCCATTTTGAACTGTAATCAAGTGTAATAAATGTTCCTCAATCATATCTGGCCCACACCTGTCTCGTGTCTCCACTGCCCCAAAAGCAAACAGAAAAGCTACAGGTGAGAGATGGACAGTCATAGCTGGAAGTTCCCTCTTGTCTTCCTGCTAGGGTGGGAGCAGGCAACGAGTTTCCTTGAGAAGGGGCCTCCTGCCTAAAAAGTCTTGCACCCAGAACACTGGACAAAGAATCTGGCCAAAAACAAAAGAAAATGATTTCTTGTAATTAAAGGAATGTAAAGAATAATTTTAAAAGTAATTTAACACCTAATAGATTTAGGATATAGCCCCTAGGATGCCAGAGAAAGGAAGTGACACTGAAAGAAAAGTCTGGTCTACAAATAAATTCTAAACTGGCCCACATTCAGCCCTATGAAGACATAAACTTTTCTTTATCTTGAACTCAATATATAATCCCCAATTCAAATAGAAAAATAATAATACTTTAAACAATAAAATAAACTGGAAACCAAACAAAAAACTCAAGAGTTACTCCAAAAAAATAGAAAAGGATTCTAAGAAAAGGAAGATGAGATTTAATTTTTTATGGGAGCGCCTGGGTGCCTCAGTTGGTTAAGCGACTGCCTTCGGCTCAGGTCATGATCCTGGAGTCCCAGGATCAAGTCCCGCATCAGGCTTCCTGCTCGGCAGGGAGTCTGCTTCTCCCTCTGACCCTCCTCCTTCTCATGCTCTCTGTCTCTCATTCTCTCTCTCTCTCAAATAAATAAATAAAATCTTAAAAAAAAAATGATTTTAATTTTTTATGGTAGTTGGTTTCACTCATAGAAGTTAAAGAAGTGAGAAAATAATTAAGCATCTCCATTAGACCCTGATGCCTAAAAGGTCCTCCTTTGACCATCAAAGCTTTACTAGCATAACAATATATTTCTTTACCCAAGAGTTAATATTATTTATACAGTCACAATATTATAAAATACTATTTATTATTTCAATTTTTAAGTTAACCTGTAGACAAAGTATAAAAGTTTTTATAGAATAAATTATAAATTTTATGAATCTTGACAATGGATATAAGAAGTGTTCAACTATTCTAATTTCTTATTTTTCATAGCAAGTAATCAATGGGCATTGCCTAAGGTAAGTCAATATAATATAAAAAGATATGAATAAAAATATAAATATTATTAAGATGATAAGATCATGTGATACTATGTATTATGTATATATTATATATGCATAACTATGAAGTACATGGCATATAATGTGTAATGATATATAATTATTATATATTTCAATAACATATGTAGTATATTGTTTGGTAACATTTCAATAATATATCTTTTATAATATTATATACCATATACATGTATGCTATATATTTCATACTATATATAAATATATATTATATATATATTAAAAGTAGTAAGAATATATTTTAATAATAATGTGAATGTTGTTAAAATAATAAAAATATAAGAATATATACATGACAAACAGAGAGAATGGACTAAATATATCATAGATAATATTAACCAACATTGCCTAAAGTTTATAAATCAAAACAGGGGGAAGAGCATATTTACTTTAAATAATAAATTTAGCTACAAGAAGAGTTTAAACAAGACATTCTAAAGTCTTCAATAGGACTCCTTGAAGAAGATAAGGAAGAATTACTATCAATTTTTGCTTTTTATACTTATAATTAAAATAATTTTGCCATGTAAATGCATAAATTTTGTAACAAAAATTATAAGAGTATCAGAAATAAAAATATGTGCTGCAAAATCCCATTTTTGCAAAAATATATAGAGAGGGAGCCACAGTAACAGATAAAGATACAATGTAGAAGATACATATTAATCAAAATGTTAATAGTGGTTATCACTTCCTGAGAGAGGAGATGCCATAAATTTACATAAATTTCCTTATATGTTCCTATTTAACTTTTAAAAGGGACAGAACATTAATTATTTTGTAATTTAAAAAGTTTTTAGTACTTAAATTTGTTTCTTAAAAAAATAAATGATGGGAAAATTGCTCAACCAATTACTTTACCTTTCAATGATGCATCTAATTGTATCAATAATTTATTTCTAATATATATAAAATATTTATAAATATTATAAATTTTTAAAACAGACATAGAAGTTTCTTTTAAATACTCTTTTAGAGGTTTGAAACATTTTAGCTACCCTACAACCCAGCAATTGCACTACTAGGTCTATACCCCAAAGATACAAATGTAGTGACCCGAAGGGGCACCTGCACCCCAATGTTTATAGCAGCAATGTCCACAATAGCCAAACTATGGAAAGAGCCCAGATGTCCATCAAGAGATGAATGGATAAAGAAGATATGGTATGTATGGTAAAGATATATGGTATGAATGGTAAAGAAGATATGATAAAGAAGATATACAATAGAATACAACCCAGCCATCAAAAAGAATGAAATCTTGCCATTTGCAATGATGTAGATGGAACTAGAGGGTATTATGCTAAGTGAAATAAGTCAATCAGAGAAAGACAATTATCATATGATCTCACTCATATGTGGAATTTAAGAAACAAAACACAGGATCATAGGGGAAGAGAGGGAAAAATTAAACAAGATGAAACCAGAGAGGGAGACAAACCATAAGAGACTCTTAATCATAGGAAACAAACTGAGGGTGCTGGATGGGAGTGGGGTGGGAGGATGGGGTAAGTGGGTGATGGACATTAAGGAGGGCATGTGATGTAATGAGCACTGGGTGTTATATAGGACCAATGAATCACTGACCTCTACCTCTGAAACTAATAATACACTATATGTTAACTGAATTTAAATAAAAAAATAAAATCAGGAAGATGACCAAAAAAAGGAGAAAAAAAAGAAATAGTTAACTAACTGGATAAGGCAATGAGAAAGAGAAAAGAGTATTCTAGGCAATAGGGACACCACAGGCAAAGACTGTGAAGGAAAAAAGAACTGATAAAGTACCAAGACCCCAGGAACAAAAAGAAAAAGTCAGGTTGCCTCGATCTTCTTTCTCTGTATGGTATGTCTCCAGACATATGTAATGTGAACTTGGCCAGTCTTATATCAACACAGGGAATATGAGAGGGCCTTGCATACTGACTGGCATTTGAGAAAAATATGCTTCCTTATCCCTATTTCCACTGTTTCTTCCCTAAAGTCTTCATTACCTTTTTTCCTAGATCATGATAAACATCTTCATAAGGATATGAGACTGCCCCTAGTTTTGCCCAGTCCCATCTGTCCAACATAGAGGTGCTACCTTGTTCCTCCCAAAGTATGCCTTAGATCAATCATATCACTCTGCTGTTACTCTTCCGTGGTTCCTGATTGCCCACAGAAGAAAAGACATTCTCTGATCTAAACCGTACTTATAAAACTGTATTTTCCTCTGCTCCTTTCCAAGTAATCAAATGACATTAAGTGAGCATGCTTTATAAACTATGAAGGCTTATTTCAGAGGTGCAGGTGGAATTTATACATATTAATGGCCTGTATAAACCAGGTGCCACTCCATGAGGCCCTGCATAGTTAATGGTAAGAAACTAGTGAGAGAATTATTTCTCATTCAAAACCAGAAAACTCAGAGATTTGGCAAAATATTCAGTTACATAGCTAACAAGCCAAAGAGCTGGAATTCACTGACATTAAGATACACACTACGATATCTCAAAGTGAAAGCTGTTTCTGCAAGTGTTGGCCTTGAGAGGAAGCCTAATGTGGGAAAGAGAGCACTGGACTTAGCAGCTGAGAGGGTTTGGGTCTCTTGTGTGAACTTGGGCAATGTACTTGTTTTCAAAGCTTCTTTGTGACATAGGGATAGAATATCTCACATGGTTGTAGTGAAGACTAAATGGTATGATGACACACAGTGTCACACATAACAATGTATTTAGTATTTGTATTTGTGTTATGCTTTTTTAAGAGCAGTCATTAACGTCCTAGTTATGAACTATAAAGTAATGAAAATAATTTTCAATAAATCTGCAATGTTATCACCCAACTTGCGAAGAGGATTTTATTGTTTTCAAATTTTATATACGTATGTCATCATCCTGTTTTATTATCAAATAAATGAATATGAAAAAAATCAGTCTTATGAAAAAATGGTTTATATTTTACTTTGGTTGGGTTTAAGGAAAGTTTCATTTAGCTGAAGGAATACATCTACATGAAGTTCAACTTCATTGGCTGTTCTCAATACATGTTAATAGTCCTATTTGGTGGACATACGCTGGAACTATCTCCTCAGAATGCAATGTGCTAATTCATACATGTAAAAATGAGGTGACCAGTAAGTATCAGGTAGGCCCTCACTAAATGCAAAGGAGAACTGAAGACTTGAATATGTCATGAGCTTTAATATATAAGATACATTTTGGACTAAAAAGAAAAGCCTGTTGTTACTTCTATGATTTTCTTTTGAACAATATAAAGGGTTTAGGTTTTCTCTTTAACGCTGTTTGTTCCTAAGTATTTCACTGTCCTCAGACAGGCCCCATGAAACCAACTGCAAATTGACCATTCCAAATCAATATACAGAAGTGTATTAAAATGTAATAAAAATAACCTGCTTTACACACACACAAAAATGAATAGGGTGGGAAAACTGCTCAACCAATTACTTTATCATTCAATGACACATCTAATTGTACCAATAATTTATATGTATATATAAAATATTTATAAATATTTAAATTTTTAAAATAGACAAAAGTTTCTTTTTTATACTCTTTTGGAAGCGTGAAACATTTGAAAGAATTTTTATCATACTTTTTGTTTAATCACTGTTTTAATTTTGAAGCTATTTTATTGGTAAGACTATTTCTCCAATTTTATGTCTACAAGTGAAAATCTATTTGGGTTATAAAACTTTTTTTACAGATAATTTTTCATGATGCACTATTCTATATATTAAGGAATGCATGTGTATTTATGATATTTTTATTCTACTTCCACTTCCAAAATAACTGCAACAGATGTCTGTTCTACAAAATACTCTTCCTTCTATATACTTCAAATTTTTAACAGTAGAAAGTGTAATCTCTAAATGCAAATATAAATGTAAACTGTATAAAATTTTTGTTATAACACTGAATGATTTTTAAATGTATAAATCTTGTTAAATAATAAGATTAAATAATTACATACCAAAGCAATTCCAGCAGAATAATGGGTAACACACATCTTTCCAGGAACTGTGGCTCCCACATAATCTGGATGATCGCTATAGCTAAATAAATAAGTATATATTTATAATTAATTTTGACAAACATTTCAAAGATGAGAATTCCTGCTAATAATTTGTCTATGGTCCATAAAATCCTAGACTAAAGCAAATTGAGGTACAATCTCTCCATACATCCTTATTGTTTCAAATTAGGAAGACATTCTTAATTAAATGAGATTAAGCATGCTATATATATTTTTTTTTATTTATTTATTTATAGAGAGAGGGAGACAGAGAGACAGAGCTCCAGCAGCGGGCGGAGCAGCAGGCCGAGAGAGAATCAGCCTCCCTGCTGAGCAAGGGACTCAATCCCAGAACCCTGGGATCATGACCTGAGCTAAAGGCAGATGCTTAACTGACTGAGCCACCCAGGCATCCCAAAGCATACTACATTTCTAAAATATATCCAATGGACCCAAGTTTTTTATGGCATTACTGTTATATTTAGTTAGGATTACTAAAGCCTTTGATCAAAAACATTTTAATCAAAAGCATTTTGTTGAGTGACAGTGAAAAACAGTTTTAATATATGGATTAAAAATTTTCATTCTGATGTAGAAAAGCTTACCAATTTCTCATAGAAATGACTTCATTTTTCTATAACTTAACTTTATTATTTCTTCATTGAGTAAGGGCCCATATAAATTGTCATATAATAATAGCACTATTCCCAGAGATTTTTCATAAAAATTATTCCATTTAATTCTCAAATCAAGCCAATGAAATAGATATTATTATCCCCATTGAACAAATCATACATCATCAGATGGAAAGTATAAGTAACTTTCTCAAGGTAACACAATAAGTGTTAGTGAAGGATATGAATTTAGGCAATCTGAATCCAGAGCCATACTCTCAACCATAAGCTATAGACACTCCAAACATGTTCTGCCATCTTTAGAGCCCCCATCAAAACAAACATTCCAAAATGTATATAAAGAAACTTGTTTCAATTATCAATTGAAGCATCTCCTCAGTTTCAACTACTTCACTTCACATTGCACTGTCTCCCTACTTCTGCCTTTATTCTGTCTCTCTGATACTTTTTATACCTAACCCTCCCAGCACTTGTTAACAAGTATTCACTATTAACATGAAACTTTGGCTTTCTTCCCCCAATGTTTTAAGTACAGTTTACATTTGTTCTTAATCCAAGATAGTGCTACCAATAGATTGTGAAAATGCAAGGATGTTTGCTCTCACCACTGGTATTCAGCATCATACTAGGGGTCCTAGCCTGTTAAATAAGGCAAAAATAAAATAAAATGAAATAAAAGGTATATGGATTGGAAAGGAAGGAATACAATTTTCTCTGTTTATGGATAATGTGACTGTCTACCTAGGAAATCGCATAGTATATAAAAAAGCTATTAGCACTAAGTATGTTCAGAAGGTTTGCATGTTTCAAAGTCGATGTACAAAAGTCAATCTGATTCTTATATACTAGCAATAAAATATTTGAAACTAAAGTAAATTGAAACATTTACAATAGCGTTAATATTATTTAAGGGTAGGGCGCCTGGGTGGCTCAGATGGTTAAGCGTCTGCCTTCGGCTCAGGTCATGGTCCCGGAGTCCTGGGATCGAGTCCTGCATCGGGCTCCCCGCTCTGCAGGAAGTCTGCTTCTCCCTCTGCCTCTCTCTCTCTCACGCTCATGAATAAATAAATAAAATCTTTAAAAAAATATATTATTTAAGGGTACAAACATGCAATGAGTAGTCAATAAGACCTAGAGATCTAATACAAGTATAGTAGATATAGATAACAATGCTGTATTACAACCTTTAAATCTGCTAAGAGCCTAGAACTTTATTATTCCAAGCACTAAAAATAATTACATAACATGATAGATGTGCTTATTACCACTACAATGGCAATCATAAATATATAAATGTATTTATTAACATGTTGTATACCTTAAATTTACAATGTTATGTAACATTCAAATACATTTGAATAAAAAATTTAAAGATAAATAAGTAAATTAAATTTTTTTCCATTTTGTGTTCAAAAAAAAGAAAAAATAGCACTAAAGACATGATATTATACTAGGATTTAAAGCTAACATAAATGTGAGAAAGATCTGCATCCTGATAGGACACTGATATATCTGTATACTGATAGAACTGTATACTACAGAACACTGATGAAAGAAATTTAAAAAGATCTAAGTAAATGGAAGAAAATACCAAGTTCGGGGGGGCGGAGCAAGATGGCGGAGGAGTAGGAGACCTGGATTTTGTCTCCTCTCAGGAATTCAGCTGGATAGGGATCAAACCATTCGGAACACCTACAAACTCAACAGGAGATTGAAGAAAAGAATAGCAACAACTCTCTGAACAGAAAAGCGACCACTTTCTGGGAGGTAGGACGTGCGGAGAAGTGAATCCCAGGCGATATTCGGGAGGATAGACGGCGGGGGAGGGGCCTCCGTTGGCCGCTTCTGGCAAGTGATAGAGCCGTGGAGCACAAAATCGGAACTTTTAAAAGTCTGCTCCGCGGAGGGACGTCACTCTGGTGGCTAAGCAGGGGGTGGAACCCTCCGGGACAGTGTGGTCTCAGGACCCTCGGGGTCACAGAAAGACCGGGGGTGCCTGAGTGTGGCAGAGCTCCCAGGTAACGGAGCAGGGAAGCCGGCTGCAGAGGCGGAGCCCAGGCGCGGGCTCTCAGCTCGGGGTGGCTATAAACCGTGATCCGCGGCACAGTCGGGCCCCTGCTCCTCCAGCAGGGACCCAACAAGCGGCAGATCCGGGGAGACTCACCTTCCTCCCCCAGGAGGAGCCGCGCGGGAGCGCACCGCAGGGATCTGCTGGGTTTGGAGACTCCAGACCGGGTCGGGTGCCAGAGATAGAGGTGCGCGGTCACAGGCCGGGTGAGCACGGAGTGCGGCCGGAGACCCGGGAGACGGGAGTGACTGCCAGCTTTTCTCTGGGGACTTGCTGAGGAGCGGGGCCCCGAGTTCTCGGCTCCTCCGGGGCAGAGACTGGGAGGCCGCCATTTTCACTCTCCGCCTCCAAAGCTGTACGGAAAGCTCACAGGGAACAAAAGCCCGGAGAGCAAACCCGAGCAGATGACTTAGCCGGGAGCGGGCAAGGGCGGGGCAATTCCGCCTCCGGCAGAGACATTTGGAAACCACGGCAACAGGCCGCTCCCCAGAAGATCAGCGAGAACAGCCGGCCAAGACCAAGTTTACCGATCAATGAGAAGGGCAGAACTCCAGCACTAGGGGACTACTGCACATAGAATTCACGGCTTTTTTACCATGATTCTTTAGTCTTTTAAAGTTAATTTTTTTTTTAACTGTCTTTTTGTCTTATTATTTCTTTTTGAATTTTTCTTTTTCCCTTTTTCAACCAACATCTTATCGATCCCTTTTTAAAAAAAAAAAAAACATTTTTATTTTTCATTTTTAGAGTCTTATTCTATCCCTTCATAGTAGTTACCCATATTTTTGGCTTATATATATAAGTTGTTCTCTCTTTAAAATTTTGAGATAGTTTCTTCTAACAGATTAAAATATACCCTAAATCTCTAGTATATGGTGCTTTCTATTCCCCTGCCTGATCACATCCTCTCCCTTTTTTTTTTCTCTTTTTAAATCCTCTTCTTTCTTTTTTCAAACAACTTCTTATCAATTCCTTTTATAACATTTTTTATAATTTCCATTTTTACAGTCATATTCCATCCCTTCATCATATCAACCCTTATTTTTGTACATATATAAGTTTTTCTTTCTTTAAAATTTTGGGAGGCACTTTCTTCTAAAAGACCAAAATACACCCCAAATCTAGTGTGTGGCACTGATCTATATACCATATAGATCATATTTGATCACATTCTAGTTTTCCTTTTGTTGTTGTTTTGTTTTGTTTGTTTTTGTTTTTATCTATCTTTTTTTTTTTTTCTTTTTCTTTTTTCTCTCTTTCCCTTTCTTATCCCACTGCTTCAGGTCTTTTCTGATTTGTTTAGAGTATATTTTCTGGGGACATGGTTATTCTGCTAGCATTTTCTTCTCTCATTAATCTATTCTCCTCTGCACAAAATGACAAGACGAAAAAAATCACCTCAACAAAAAGAACAAGAGGTAGTACCGACTGCCAGGGACCTACTCAATACGGACATTAGTACGATGTCAGATCTAGAGTTCAGAATCATCACTTTAAAGATACTAGCTGGGCTTGAAAAAAATATGGAAGTTATTAGAGAAACCCTTTCTGGAGAAGTAAAAGAGCTAAAATCCAACCAAGTAGAAATCAAAAAGGCTATTAATGAGGTGCAATCAAAAATGGGGGCGCTAACTGCTAGAATAAATAAGGCAGAAGAGAGAATCAGTAATATAGAAGACCAAATGATGGAAAATAAAGAAGCTGAGGAAAAGAGAGATAAACAACTACTGGATCACGAGGGCAGAATTCGAGAGATAAGCGATACCATAAGACGAAACAACATTAGAATAATTGAGATCCCAGAAGAAGAAGAAAAAGAGAGAGGGCCAGAAGGTATAATGGAGCAAATTATAGCAGAGAACTTCCCTAATTTGGGGAAAGAAACAGGCATGAAAATCCAGGAAGCACAGAGAACCCCTCTCAAAATCAATAAAAATAGGTCAACTCCCCGACATCTAATAGTAAAACTTACGAGTCTCATAGACAAAGAGAAAATCCTGAAAGCAGCTCGGGAGAAGAGATATGTAACCTACAATGGTAGAAACATTAGATTGGCAACAGACCTATCCACAGAGACCTGGCAGGCCAGAAAGGACTGGCAGGATATATTCAGAGCACTAAATGAGAAAAATATGCAGCCAAGAATACTCTATCCAGCTAGGCTGTCATTGAAAATTGAAGGAGAGATAAAAAGCTTCCAGGACAAACAAAAACTAAAGGAATTTGCAAACACAAAACCAGCCCTACAGGAAATCTTGAAAGGGGTCCTCTAAGCAAAGAGAGACCCTAAAAGCAACATAGACCAGAAAGGAACACAGACAATATATGGTAACAGTCACCTTACAGGCAATACAATGGCACTAAATTCCTATCTTTCAATAGTTACCCTGAATGTAAATGGGCTAAACGCCCCAATCAAAAGACACAGGCTAACAAACTGGATTAAAAAACAAGACCCATCGATATGCTGTCTGCAAGAGACTCATTTTAGAACCAAAGACAGATTGAAAGTGAGGGGGTGGAAAACCATTTACCATGCTAATGGACACCAAAAGAAAGCTGGAGTGGCAATCCTTATATCAGAAAAATTAGATTTTAAACCAAAGACTGTAATAAGAGATGAGGAAGGACACTATATCATACTTACAGGATCTATCCAACAAGAAGATCTAACAATTGTAAATATCTATGCCCCTAACATGGGAGCAGCCAATTATATAAGGCAATTAATAACAAAAGCAAAGAAACACATCGACAACAATACAATAATAGTGGGGGACTTTACCATCCCCCTCACTGAAATGGACAGATCATCTAAGCAAAAGATCAACAAGGAAATAAAGACTTTAAATGACACACTGGACCAAATGGACTTCACAGACATATTCAGAACATTCCACCCCAAAGCAACGGAATACACATTCTTCTCTAGTGCCCATGGAACATTCTCCAGAATAGATCACATCCTAGGTCATAAATCAGGTCTCAACCGATACCAAAAGATTGGGATCATTCCCTGCCTATTTTCAGACCACAATGCTTTGAAACTAGAACTCAATCACAAGAGGAAAGTTGGAAAGAACTCAAATACATGGAGGCTAAGGAGCATCCTACTGAAGAATGAATGGGTCAACCAGGAAATTAAAGAAGAATTAAAAAACTTCTGGAAACCAATGAAAATGAAAACACAACTGTTCAAAATCTTTGGGATGCAGCAAAGGCAGTCCTAAGAGGAAAGTATATAGCAATACAAGCCTTTCTCAAGAAACAAGAAAGGTCTCAAGTACACAACCTAACCCTACACCTAAAGGAGCTGGAGAAAGAACAGCAAATAAAGCCTAAACCCAGCAGGAGAAGAGAAATCATAAAGATCAGAGCAGAAATCAATGAAATAGAAACCAAAAGAACAGTAGAACAGATCAACAAAACTAGGAGCTGGTTCTTTGAAAGAATTAACAAGATTGATAAACCCCTGGCCAGACTTATCAAAAAGAGAAGAGAAATGACCCAAATCAACAAAATCATGAATGAAAGAGGAGAGATCACAACCAACACCAAAGAAATACAAACAATTATAAGAACATATTATGAGCAACTCTATGCCAGCAAATTAGATAACCTGGAAGAGATGGATGCATTCCTAGAGATGTATCAACTACCAAAACTGAACCAGGATGAAATAGAAAACCTGAACAGACCTATAACCACTAAGGAAATGGAAGCAGTCATCAAAAATCTCCCAAAAAACAAAAGCCCAGGGCCAGATGGCTTCCCAGGGGAATTCTACCAAACATTTCAAGAAGAATTAATACCTATTCTTCTGAAACTGTTCCAAAAAATAGAAACGGAAGGAAAACTTCCAAACTCATTTTATGAGGCCAGCATTACCTTGATCCCCAAACCAGACAAAGACCCCATCAAAAAGGAGAATTACAGACCAATATCCCTGATGAACATGGATGCAAAAATTCTCACAAAAATACTAGCCAATAGGATCCAACAGTATATTAAAAGGATTATTCACCATGACCAAGTGGGATTTATCCCTGGGCTGCAAGGTTGGTTCAACATCCGCAAATCAATCAATGTGATACAATACATTAACAAAAGAAAGAACAAGAATCATATGATCCTCTTAATAGATGCAGAAAAAGCTTTTGACAAAGTACAGCATCCTTTCTTGATCAAAACTCTTCAGAGTATAGGGATAGAGGGTACATACCTCAATATCATAAAAGCCATCTATAAAAAACCTACAGCAAATATTATTCTCAATGGGGAAAAACTGAGAGCTTTCCCCCTAAGGTCAGGAACGCGGCAGGGATGTCCACTATCACCACTGCTATTCAACATAGTATTGGAAGTCCTAGCCACAGCAATCAGACAACAAAAAGAAATCAAAGGCATCCAAATTGGCAAAGAAGAAGTCAAACTCTCACTCTTTGCAGATGATATGATACTTTATGTGGAAAACCCAAAAGATTCCACCCCAAAACTGCTAGAACTCATACAGGAATTCAGTCAAGTGGCAGGATATAAAATCAATGCACAGAAGTCAGTGGCTTTCCTATACACCAACAACAAGACAGAAGAAAGAGAAATTAAGGAGTCCATCCCATTTACAATTGCACCCAAAACCATAAGATACCTAGGATAAATCTAACCAAAGAGACAAAGGATCTATCCTCAGAAAACTATAAAATACTCATGAAAGAAATTGAGGAAGACACAAAGAAATGGAAAAACATTCCATGCTCATGGATGGGAAGAACAAATATTGTGAAGATGTCAATGCTACCTAGAGCAATCTACACATTCAATGCAATCCCCATCAAAATACCATCCACTTTTTTCAAAGAAATGGAACAAATAATCCTAAAATTTGTATGGAACCAGAAAAGACCCTGTATAGCCAGAGGAATATTGAAAAAGAAAAGCAAAGCCGGCGGCATCACAATTCCAGACTTCAAGCTCTATTACAAAGCTGTCATCATCAAGACGGCATGGTACTGGCACAAAAACAGACACATAGATCAATGGAACAGAATAGAGAGCCCAGAAATGGACCCTCAACTCTATGGTCAACTAATCTTCGACAAAGCAGGAAAGAATGTCCAATGGAACAAAGACAGTCTTTTCAACAAATGGTGTTGGGAAAATTGGATCGCCACATGCAGAAGAATGAAACTGGACCATTTCCTTACACCACACACAAAAATAGACTCCAAATGGTTGAAGGACCTCAATGTGAGACAGGAGTCCATCAAAATCCTAAAGGAGAACACAGGCAGCAACCTCTTCGACCTCAGCCGAAGCAACTTCTTCCTAGAAACATCGCCAAAGGCAAGGGAAGCAAGGGCAAAAATGAACTATTGGGACTTCATCAAGATAAAAAGCTTTTGCAAAGCAAAGGAAACAGTCAACAAAACCAAAAGACAACCGACAGAATGGGAGAAGATATTTGCAAATGACAGATCAGATAAAGGGCTAGTATCCAAAATCTATAAAGAACTCATCAAACTCAACACCCAAAGAACAAAGAATCCAATCAAGAAATGGGCAGAAGACATGAACAGACATTTTTCCAAAGAAGACATCCAAATGGCCAAAAGACACATGAAAAAGTGCTCAATATCACTCAGCATCAGGGAAATCCAAATCAAAACCTCAATGAGATACCACCTCACACCAGTCAGAATGGCTAAAATTAACAAGTCAGGAAATGACAGATGTTGGCGGGGATGCGGAGAAAGGGGAACCCTCCTACACTGTTGGTAGGAATGCAAGCTGGTGCAGCCACTCTGGCAAACTGTATGGAGATTCCTCAAAAAGTTGAAAATAGAGCTACCATATGATCCAGCAATTGCACTACTGGGTATTTACCCCAAAGATACAA
Source organism: Mirounga angustirostris (assembly GCF_029215605.1). NCBI lineage: Eukaryota > Metazoa > Chordata > Mammalia > Carnivora > Phocidae > Mirounga > Mirounga angustirostris. The sequence goes on from NW_026991710.1 coordinate 166,870,546, forward strand.
AAGTAGGGATCCGAAGGGGTATGTGTACCCCGATGTTTATAGCAGCAATGTCCACAATAGCCAAACTGTGGAAAGAGCCAAGATGTCCATCGACAGATGACTGGATAAAGAAGATGTGGTAATATATACAATGGAATATTATGCAGCCATCAAAAGGAATGAGATCTTGCCATTTGCAACGACGTGGATGGAACTGGAGGGTATTATGTTGAGTGAAATAAGTCAAAAAGAGAAATACATGTATCATATGATCTCACTGATATGAGGAATTCTTAATCGCAGGAATCAAACTGAGGGTTGTTGGAGTGGGGGGTGGGGTGGGAGGGATGGGGTGACTGGGTGATAGACACTGGGGAGAGTATGTGCTCTGGTAAGCGCTGCGAATTGTGCAAGACTGTTGAATCTCAGATCTGTACCTCTGAAACAAATAATGCAATATATGTTAAGAAAAAAAAAAAAAGAAGAAGAAGAAGAAGCTAGCGGGAGGGGAAGAATGAAGCGGGGGAAATCGGAGGGGTAGACGAACCATGAGAGACGATGGACTCTGAAAAACAAACAGGGTTCTAGAGGGGAGGGGGGTGGGAGGATGGGTTAGCCTGGTGGTGGGTATTGAGGAGGGCACATTCTGCATGGAGCACTGAGTGTTGTGCACAAACAATGAATCATGGAACACTTCATCTAAAACTAATGATGTAATGTATGGGGATTAACATAAGAATAAAAAATAAATAAATAAATAAATAAATAAAAAGAAAAGAAAATACCAAGTTCGTTGACTGGAAGACTTAGTATTACTGAGCTGCCAGTTTTCCCCACACTACTGTATAGATTCAATGCAGTTCAAATCAACATTCCAGCAAGATATTTTATGGCAACTGAGAAGTTGAATCTAACACTTATGTAGAAAGGCAAAAACTTAGAATAACCAAAACAATTTTCAAAAAGAAGAAAATATTTGGAGAACTTATACTACTTGATTTAAATAGTTTTTATAAAACTATAGTAATCAAGGCAGTGTGTTATTCACAAAAGAATAGACCAAAAATAGACTCTTACATATAAAGTCAAATTATTTGTTACAAAAGTGCAAAAGCAATTAAATGGAGAAACTATAGTGTTTTCAAGAATTAATGCTGAGTAATTATTTATTCATATGCAAAAAATTGTCTCCTCCATACCTCATAGCATATAGAATAATTAACTCTAAATAAGAAAAACTTAAAACTATAAGGCTTCTAGAAAAAAATATAGCATAGAAATCTGTAAATTTGGGTGAGGCAAAGATATTTTTTGGTACAACATCAAAAACATGATTCATAAAATAAAAAATTGATAAGTTAATAATGAATTCATCAAAATCTGATTTTTAAAATATACTGTTAAGAAAATGAAAAGACAACCCACAGCCAGAAAATATTCTGAAATCATATATATTATAAAGGACATGTACCTGAATGCTTAAAGAACACTTAACAGGAAGAGCTGGTCCAAGATGGCAACATAGGAAGATCTTAATCTTACCTCCTCCATAGACATACCAAATCTATACCTATTTCTAGAGCATTTCCTCCTGAAAAAGAACTTAGGGCTAACTGAACAGCTTCTGTACAACAAAAGATAGAAAGGCAAAAGGGACTGGCAAGATGGAAGGAGACACAGGAATGAAGAGAACCCCTACATCCAACACTGCAAATGGCAGCGAGGAGGGATAGTACTGAGAGACCAGGAGCAGATTCATCTGCCCTGGGGCACAGAAAAAAACAAACCAACCAACCTATGGTTAAAAGAGCAACTAGTACATAAAAGAGCCAGCTCTAGAAATCTACCAAATGTCAGGGGAGTTGCTGGAACTCTCTGTGGGTAAAGGGGCTAGTGAGTGCAATGGTTTACACTCTGCCTACAACTTGATCGTGTAGATGGGAGCAGGGTCTGGGAGCCATAGCCAACCTGCAAGCACCAGGCCCCTAGTCCACACCACCCCTAGATGCCCTGAGACACAGGAAAAAAGCCAGGGTTTAAAAAACCAACTAGTATATAAAAGATCCAGCCCCAGAACTCAGCCAAACTGCAGGGGGGGGGGGTAGGAGGGAGCTGCTAGAACTCCCTCCAGGACAAGGGAGCTGGCAAGTGCAACAGTTTATTTTCCTCTTCCACTTTGATAATGTGAATGGGAGCAAGGTACAGATGTCCTGGCTGGTTTACCACCTCAGTGAGCCCTGTGCCCCTGATCCTACCAGCCCCAGCTGTTCCACTGGGATGCCCCTGGTCAGTGCTCACTGCAGCTCTAGCCATCATGCCAAGGTGACACACGTACAAAGCCACCTCAGAACAATCCAGGCCCATACCACTGCAGTTTCCGACAGCTTGCTAGGGCACCCCAATGCAGAACACTCCAGGACCTCCGATTGACACCAGCTTTGGCTCCTGTCACCCCAACAGGGTGCCCAAGAAACCTCTAGCCCATTCCCACCTTGGTTCCAGCTGCCCCACCAAGGCACCCCTGCTCTGAGCATCCCAGGATACCCCAGATTGCATCCACTTTAGCTTCTGCTGTCCTGCCAGGGCACCCTTTGCTTGGAGAGCCCCAGGACCACACCAACCCATGCCCACTTCAGCTTTACCTGTCCTGCAGGGTGCCTGTTGCTTGAGGAGCCCCAGGAGCACCCAGCCCATGCCATTTCAGCTACAGCTGTCCTGCCAGGGTGCCCTCTGCACAGAACATCCCAGGCTCTGGTCTGCACCCCATCTTGGCTCCAGCAGTCCAGCCTGGGCATCCTCTGAGCAGAGAGTCCCAGAACACCATGGCTTGCATCCACTTCAGCTTCAGCTATCCTGTCAGGACACCCTTTGTGTAGAAAGCCCAGGGACCACCCTAGACTGTGCCCACATCAATTTTAGCTGTCCTGCTAGGAGGCCCTCAGAATATAGAATATAGAGGCCCAGAATACCCTGGCCTGCACCCACTTCAAATTCAGCTATCGTGTCAAAGTGCCCACTGTGCAGAGAACCATGGAACCCATCAGTTTGCAATCACTTCAGATTCAGCTGTCATATCAGGATAGCCTCTGTGCGTAGAGCCTCAGACCACCCTGGCTTCACCACCAGACCACCACCACACCCACTTGAGCCCTGGCCATTCCACCAGAGCAGCCCGAGCACAGAGTGCACTGTGACCCCCAGCCCACTTCATCTACAGCTCCAGCCAGCCAGCAAGAGTCAACAGGGAAGTCTATACAAGGGATGAATATAAACAAGACCATTCTTTCAAGCTTAGGAAAGGTAGCTTTTCTAATTCATAGAAACAAACAGAAATTCAAGAAAAATGGGGATACAGAGGAATTGCTCCAAAAGAAAGAAAAAGACATCAGAAAAATAACTAATGAAAGAGAGATAAGCAATATGCCTCATAAAGAATTTAAAGTAATGATCATAAAGATGCTCACTGGGCTGGTCAGAAAAAGTGGAAAAACTCAGTGAGACCTTCAATAAAAAGATAGAATATATTTTTTAAAAACCAATCTGACTTGAAGAATACAATAACTAAAAAATATGCTAGAGAGACTCAACAGTAGATTAGTAGCTGCAGAAGAATGGATCAGCAATCTGGAAGACAGGGTCATGGAAAGTACCCAAGCTGAACAGCAAAAAGAAAAAGGCATTTTTAAAAAGTGAAAATACTTTAAGGGACCCACTGGACAACATCAAGCAAACAAATATTCCCTTCATCATTAAGGCCCAAAAAGAAAAATAGAGAAAGGAGCAGAAAACTTATTTGAAATAATAGGTAGCGGCACCTGGGTGGTTCAGTCAGTTAAGTGTCCATGTTTGGCTTAGGTCATAATCTCAGGGTTCTGGGATCAAGCCCTACATTGGGCTCTCTGCTCAGTGGAGTGTCTGCTTCTCCCTCTATGCTCTCCCTCTCTCAAATAAATAAATAAAATCTTAAAAAAAAAAATACATAAAAACTTCTTTAACTTTGGGAAGGCAGTAGACAGCCAGGTTCAGGAAGTGCAGAGTTGCAAACAAGATGAACCCAAGAAGGTCCACACCACAACAATAACAATTAAAATGTCAAAAGTTAAAGACAGAGAATGTTAAAAGCAGTAAGAAAGAAGCAACTGCTTATATACAAGGAAAACCCCATAAGACCATCAGCTGGACTTTTCAGCAGAAACTGCAGGCAAGAAGAGAGTGGCATGATATGTTCAAAGTACTGAAAGGAAAAAACCTACAACCAAGAATACTCTACATGGCAAGGTTATCATTTGGAATTGAAAGAGAGATAAAGAGTTTACCATTTGAACAAAAGTTAAAGGATTTTATCACCACCAAACCCTTACAGTAAAAATGTTAAAAGGATTTTTTTTAATGGAAAAAAAGCCATAATTAGAAGCAAATTATGAGGGGCACCTGAGTGGCTCAGTCATTAAGCATCTGCCTTCAGCTCAGGTCATGATCCCAGGGTCCTGGGATTGAGCCCCGCATCGGGCTCCCTGCTCAGCAGGAAGCCTGCTTCTCCCTCTCCCACTCCCCCTGCTTGTGTTCCCTCTCTTGCTGTCTCTCTCTCTCACAAATAAATAAATAAAATCTTTTAAAAAAAAAGCAAACTATGATATGAATTAAGATATAAAGTATGACAACATATATATATATATATATATATAAAATGTGAAGGAGGGAGTAAAAAACAAAAAGACCATAAACTTTAAATTAGACTCATATACACTTAGGATGTTATATGTGAACATCATAGTAACCACAGACCAAAACCTACAATAGATATGCATAAAATAAAGAAAGCCAAACATAACACTACATAAACTCATCAATCACAAGGAAAGAGATCAAGAGAGGAAGAAGACAACAGAGAACAACAAAAACAACCAGAAAACAATTAAAATTGCAAAAGTATATACCTATCAATAATTATTTTAAATGTAAATGGTCCAAATGCTCCAATCAAGACACAGGTTGGCAAAATGGGTAACAAGAACCATCTTTTGCTGCTTATTAGACTCTTACTTTAGGTCTAAAGATACATATTGAAAGTGAATGGATGAAAAAAGATATTCCATCCAAATGAAAGTGGGGGGGAAGCCAGGGTAGCAATTCTTATATTGGACAAAATAGACTTAAAACAAAGACTGTAAAAAGAGACAAAGAAAGGCATTACATAATGATAAAGGGAATTAGTCCAACAAGAGAATACTACAAATATCTATGCACCAAACACTGAAATATCTAAGTATATAAAGAAAAGATTAACCAATATAAAGGGAGAAATTAATAGTAATGCAAAAATAGTAGGGGACTTTAATACCCCATTTACATCTATTAATAGATCACCCACATATAAAACCAATAAGGAAATAGTATCTTTGAACAACACATTAAACCTGATCTACTTAACAGAAATATATATATACAGTACATTCCATACAAAAACAGAATATACATCCTTTCAAGTACACATGGAACATGCTCCAGGATAGGTCATGGTAGGTCATAAAATAAGGTCTCAACAAATTTAAGAAGACTGAAAATATATCATTCATCTTTTCTGACCACAATATGAAACTACAAATCACAAATGTTGGAGAGGTTGTGGAGAAAGGGAAACCCTCTTCCACTGTTGGGGGGAATGCAAGTTGGTACGGCCACTTTGGAAAACAGTGTGGAGGTGCCTCAAAAATTTAAAAATAGAGCTACCCTCTGACCCAGCAGTTGCACTCCTGGGTATTTACCCCAAAGACACAGATGTAGTGAAAAGAAGGGCCATATGCACCCCAATGTTCATAGCAGCAATGTCTGCAATAGCCAAACTGTGGAAAGAGCCAAGATGCCCTTCAACAGATGAATGGATAAAGAAGATGTGGTCCATATATACAATGGAATATTACTCAGCCATCAGAAAAGATGAATACCCAACTTTTGCATCAACATGGATGGGACTGGAGGAGATTAAGCTAAGTGAAAGAAGTCAAGCAGAGAAAGTCAATTATCATATGGTTTCACTTATTTGTGGCACATAAGGAATAACATGGAGGACATTAGGAGAAGGAAGGGAAAAATGAAGGGGGGGAATCAGAAGAAGAGATGAACCATGAGAGACTATGGACTCTGAGAAACAAACTGAGGGTTCCAGAGGGGAAGGGGGTGGAGGGATGGGTTAGCCCAGTGATGGGTATTAAGAAGGGCACGTACTGCATGGAGCACTAGATGTTATATGAAAACAATGGATCATGGATCAGCACATCAAAAACTAATGATGTATTGTATGGTGACTAACATAATAAAATTTAAAAGAGTTAAAAAAAAAATCAATTACAAGAAAAAAAAACTATAAAAACCAAACATGTGGAGACTAAATAACATGCGTCTAAACAACCAATAAGTCAACAAAGAAATCAAAGAGGAAATTTAAAAAAATGCATGGAGACAGATGAAAATGGGAAAACACAATTGTCCAAAATCCATGGCACTCAGAGAAGGTAATTCTAAGAGGAAAATTGATGGCAATACAGACCCACCTCAAAACAACAATAACAACAATAAAAACAACAACAACAAGAAAAATCTGTCTAACCTTACACCTAAAGGAACTAGAAAAAGAACAAGCTCACAAGAAATGGGCAGAACACGTAAACAGACATTTTTCCAAAGAAGACATCCAAATGGCCAACAGACACATAAAAAAAGACACACTCAGCATTAGGGAAATCCAAATCAAAACCTCAGTGAGATACCACCTCACACCAGTCAGAATGGCTAAAATTAACAAGTCAGGAAATGACAGATGCTGGCGGGGATGTGGAGAAAGGGGAACCCTCCTACACTGTTGGTGGGAATGCAAGCTGGTGCAGCCACTCTGGCAAACAGTATGGAGGTTCCTCAAAAAGTTGAAAATAGAGCTACCCTATGACCCAGCAATTGCACTACTGGGTATTTACCCCAAAGATACAAATGTAGGGATCCAAAGGGGTACGTGCACCCCGATGTTTATAGCAGCAATCCACAATAGCCAAACTGTGGAAAGAGCCAAGATGTCCATCGACAGATGAATGGATAAAGATGTAGCATATACATACAACGGAATATTATGCAGCCATCAAAAGGAATGAAATCTTGCCATTTGCAATGATGTGGATGGAACCGGAGGGTATTATGCTGAGTAAAATAAGTCAATCAGAGAAAGACATTTATCATATGATCTCACTGATAGGAGGAATTCTTAATCTCAGGAAACAAACTGAGGGTTGCTGGAGTGGTGGGGGTGAGAGGGATGGGGTGGCTGGCTGATAGACAGTGGGGAAGGTATGTGCTATGGTGAGCGCTGAGAATTGTGCAAGACTGTTGAATCACAGACATGTACCTCTGAAAGAAATAATACATTATATGTCAAAAAAAAAAAAGAAGATAGTAAGAAGGGAAAAATGAAGGGGGGGAATCAGAGAGAGAGAGACGAACCATGAGAGACTATGGACTCTGAGAAACAAACTGAGGGTTCTAGGGGAAAGGTGCTTGGGGGATGGGTTAGCCTGGTGATGGGTATTAAAGAGGGCACGTACTGAATGGAGCACTGGGTGTTATTTCCAAACAATGAATCACGGAACACTACATCAAAAACTAATGATGTAATGTATGGTGATTAGCCAACATAATAAAATAAAATAAAAAATGATGTGGTATATCTACAATGGAATATTATGCAGCCACCAACAGGAATGAAGTCTTGCCATTTGCAACGCCATGGATGGAACTGGAGGGTATTATGCTGAGCAAAGTAATCAGAGAAAGACATGTATCATATGATCTCACTGACATGAGGAATTCTTAATCTCAGGAAACAAACTGAGGGTTGCTGGAGTGGTGGGCGGTGAGAGGGATGGGGTGGCTGGGTGATAGACAGTGGGGAGGGTATGTGCTATGGTGAGCGCTGAGAATTGTGCAAGACTGTGGAATCACAGACATGTACCTCTGAAACAAATAATACATTATATGTTAAAAAAAAAAAAAGACAAAGTTAGTAGGAAGGGAAAAATGAAGTGGGGGAAATCGGAAGGGGAGACGAACCATGAGAGACTATGGACTCTTGAGAAACAAACTGAGGGTTCTAGAGGGGAGGGGAGTGGGGGGATGGGTTAGCCTGGTGATGGGTATTAAAGAGGGCACGTACTGAATGGAGCACTGGGTGATATTTGCAAACAATGAATCATGGTGAGCAGAAGACATGAATAGACATTTTTCCAAACAAGATATACAGATGGCCACAGACACATGAAAAGTTACTCAAAACTTTAAAAAAAAGAAAGAAAAGAAAAGTTACTCAACATTGCTCATCATCAGGGAATTAGGATCAAAACTACAGTAAGATATCACCTCACACCTGTCAGAATGACTAATATCAACAACACAAAAACAACAGGTGTTGGCGAGGATGTGGAGAAAGGGGAACTCTTTTGCACTGTTGGTGGGAATGCAAAGTGGTGCAGCAACTCTGGAAAACAGTATGGAAGTTCCACAAAAAAGTTAAAAATAGGACTACCCTATGATCCAGCAATTGCACTAGGTATTTACCCAAAGAATACAAAAATACTAATTCAAAGGGATACATACACCCCAATAGTTACAGCATTATGTACAATAGCCAAATTATGGAAAAAGCCCAACTGCCCATCAACTGATGAACAGATAAAGAGGAAGTGGTGTATATATATACTCAGCCATAAAAAAGGATGAAATCTTGCCATTTGCAATGACATGGATGGAGCTCGAGAATATTCTGCTAAGAGAAATAAGTCAGAGAAAGACAAATACCATATGATTTCACTCATATGTGGAATTTAGAAAACAAAACAAATGAGCATAGGAAAGAAAAGAGGGAGAGGCAAACTAAGAAACAGACTCTTAACTATAGAGAACAAACTGATGGTTATCAGAGGGGAGGTGGGTAAGGGGATGGGTTAAACAGATGATGAGGATTGAGGAATACACTTGTGATGAGCACCTGGTGTTGTATGGAAGTGCTGAATCACTATATGGCACACCTGAAATTAATATAACACTGCTAACTAACTGAAATTAAAATTAAAACTTAAGAATAAATAAATAGCACTAACATTAATTAATCAGGCTGACAAAAAATGAAAAGAGCAATAACATTTATTGTTGGCAGAGATGCGGGAAAAATTTTAATCCCACATATGCAAAGGAAATACTGACATGCCAACTTAAAAATATGTATATACAGATTTTTTGAAAGATATTGCTGATTATAATTGCTACTAAGTTTTATATGAGTGCAATTAAAAATATATAGTTATAATTGATCATTAGAAAACTTATATTGATTTCTTCAACAAATAAACTGGTAAGAAAATATGACAGAGAGGAAATCCACAGATTAAAGAGACTAAGAGACATATCAAATGAATGCAATGTGTGGACCTTGCATGGATACAGATTTGAACCAACCAACTATAAAATGTAAGATAAAATATTTTAGACAATATGCAAAATTTGAACCCTGACTAAACAATGATGACTTTAAGGAATTGCCATTTTTTGGTGTGATAATGGTATTGTGAATACTTTTTAAAGAATCCTTATCTTGGGCGCCTGGGTGGCTCAGTTGGTTGAGCGACTGCCTTCGGCTCAGGTCATGATCCTGGAGTCCCGGGATCGAGTCCCGCACCCGGCTCCCTGCTCCTTGGGAGCCTGCTTCTCCCTCTGACCCTCCTCCCTCTCATGCTCTCTGTCTCTCATTCTCTCTGTCTCAAATAAATAAATAAAATCTTTAAAAAAAAAAAAAAGAATCCTTATCTTTCAGAGATACGTAAATAATATGACACATAGGATTTTCTTCAAAAGAACTGAATTTGAGGGGGTGAGAAAAAGAAAAAAATTAGCCATAAGCTGATAATTGTTTTATGGATATGTAAGGTACATGATGATTCATTATTTTACTTTCTCATCTGCTGTTATGCTTGAAATTTTCCATAATAAAAACTAGAACAAAACAAAAAAAAACTAATATTTAAAAATAATGCAGAAAATTCATTAGGGTAAACTGTTTTTAACCTACTTTCCCAAGTCTTTGATCCAACTTCATAACAAAAATATAAACTTCATAAATCCCATTTTTTTAGGTAGTGGTTAAGATTATGGGCTCTGGGGTTAAAACCTGTGGGTTCAAACTGGAAGGACACCACTAGATCCAAGAATCCTGAAATTGTTTAACCTCTAGAAATCTCAGTCTCCTCATTAGTAAAAAGCTAACAAGCACAGAAATAAATTTTAGCAAGTTTTAGTGACAAACAGAAAGAGAATATGAGGCCTGAATGAAGCACATAATGTATTAATAGTCACCAATGAATAAAAATTCCCTAAATTAAGCTACATCATTATCACAGATCTTTGTTTTCTTTCTAAGAATATTGAAACATTATTCTTACATGAATAAATATGCAATATCATGAGGCCTCAGAGTAAGATAGAACTTTTTCCATTCTAAAAATCTACGCAATACTTCATCTGCCTCACCAACTGTAGAAATCTTATTTTTATCTGACCACATCTCCAACGATGACAGCACAACAGTAACTTTAAATTGGGCAAACATCTAAAAACAAGAGATAAATACATGAAAAATTAATGTTTATGTTATTTTATAATAACCAAGAAATTAATTCAATGCTTTGACAAATCCATACTCAGTTTTGTGTAGATAGCTTAATTATTCAGAAATGCCAAGTGAAGTTAATGGAAATTATAATTTCAAAACTAGTATAAATTTTTCTAACTAGTATGAAAAGAAAAATACTTACCGAATTTACAAGGCCAATAGTTTCGATGACTTTATTTGTTACTATCATGCTATCAGAGCCCAAGTAATCATACTGAAAAAAAAAATTAATTTCAAATTAAATACAATCTGTTATGTAATATGTTTGAAATATACTCTCCATCTACTCTCAGAAATTTGATGCTGCTTTGGGGTTAGAACAGTTCAAAATAAGATAGTAACAAATTAAAAAAATGAATATAAACTGGATCACTCATATATGCTGATGGGAATGTAAAATCGTACAGCCACTCTGGAAAGTTTAGCAGCTTTTTTAAAACAAATAATATACTTACCATATGACCCAACAATTGCACTCCTGGCATTTATTTATATTTTTTAAGTTTTATTCAAGAGAGAGAGAATGAGAACAAGTGGGGGGAGCGGCAGAGGGAGAATCTTCAATATGGGGCTCAATCCCACAACCCATGAGATGGTGACCTGAGCCAAAATCACAAGTCAGATGCCTAACCAACTGAGCCACCCAGGCGTCCCATACTCCTGGGCATTTATCCTAAAGAAATCAAAACCGATGCTCACAAAAAACATGTTCATAAATGTTCATAACAGTTTTATTCCTATTAGCCCAAAGCTGGAAACAATTCATATGTCCTTCAGTGGTTTACTGGTTAAACAAACTGTAGTACAATCATATCATGGAATACTGATCATTAGTAAAAAGGAACTGACTAAACTGTTGATATATGAAACAGTTTGGATAAACCTTAAGAAAATTATGCTGTGTTAAAAAAATCTCCAAAGGAGGGGCGCCTGGGTGACTCAGTCGTTAAGCGTCTGCCTTCAGCTCAGGTCATGATCCCAGGGTCCTGGGATTGAGCCCCACATCGGGCTCCCTGCTCAGCGGGAAGCCTGCTTCTCCCTCTCCCACTCCCCCTGCTTGTGTTCCCTCTCTCGCTGTGTCTCTCTGTCAAATAAATAAAATCTTTAAAAAAAAAAAAATCTCCAAAGGATATATACTACAAAATAACATTTATGCAATATTCCTGAAAACTGGAGAACAGATTAGTGACTGCCAGAGGTTAAGAAGCCTGGGAAGTAGGGAGAAATGGATGTGACTATGAAGAAATAATGTAAGAGAGTCTTGTAGTGATGGTTCTTTTGAGGCTACATATGTGATCCTAGTGCACAAACCTACACACACACAAATTAGTGTATATACAAATACTGAAATCTAAACAAGCTTTGTGGAATGTCCCAATGTCAAATTCCATATCTATAAATCAAATCTCTTAAGTATAGCACCACTTGCATGTTCCACAGGACCCTCAAATGAAACATACGTAAAACGAAGCTCATCATTCTCCTACCTACCTTCCCACTACTTTAATTAAAGGTATTATCATCTATGACCTCCCACATTTATGATACTGCATGTTCCATAAGAGCAGAACTTTTTCTGTTGTGTTCACAGCAGTATCCTCAAAAGTAGAATAGTAATTGGATCTACAGGATGCTCAATAAATTTATTAAGTGAAAGGATAAATCAAATCAATTTAAGTCCTTCTAATTCAACCTCAGCAGTAACTTAAAAAAAATTTTTTTTCTATTACTAATACTACTAACTAGTAAACGTTTGACTTGATTACTGGAATGGTCTCTTAAATGTCTCCAACTATCCCATCAGCAATCCAGTCCCTACACTATTACAAAAATGATGATTCTAAAATGAAAATATGAACCTGTCACTCCCCTGTTTAAAATCTTTTTAATGGATATAGGATAAAATAGGATAAATAGGATAAAATCCAAATATTGTATCAGTTCTTCAATTTATCTCTTTCTATTTTCCTTCTTCAACCCTATGTATTAATCATACTAAACTTTTTTTTTTAAGAAACTTCTCTCATATTTATGCGCCTTTGCAAGGAAAAGTTTTGCACCAAGTCTTCCCTGGCCCCACCCTCACCTCATTATCCAAACTAACTAATCCACAAACCATCCCCCAACCACCTCCTTTATCAGAATCTCACACTCCATGCCATTATTCCCCTGCCCTAATCACCCAAAGAGCCAACTAGAGACAACCTCCACATCCCAGAACCCACTGAAATTATTCAAGCTAGACAACCATAAACCTGTTTACTTTGCCTCAAGAGTTCTTTCCCACAGAAACCATAATCAGGTCTCCTGCCCATATTTTCCCCTTGCTCCCTCTGTCTCCTTACCTATTTTGTTACTTCCCCACGTGGCTTCTGCAGGATGTGGCATACTCTCTCCTTTTGGGAACTGTGAATAACAAACTATCTCTCCAACAGCAATTTTGTCTCCTGATCTGTTGGCCCCATCATACATGAATAATAATAAAACACATTTTAAAATACCTACTTGCATGCTTTTATACTACCCCCGGTTATAGCTGTGTTTCCATGTCTTTCTCCATCATTGGACCATGTTTTTATACTCCCATATGCTTCCTTCAAGCATAGCATTGAATTCACTAGACTGCAATTGTGGATTTAAAATTTGGGAAGTCATTGAAGACAATATCACTATTGTTCTTCTTTATATGCCCAGCATCTAGTCACATAGATGCCACAGCAGGCTCAATGTTTGTTTTATTAAAGAATATGTAAATATGTATAAAAACATAGAAAAGGGAAGTTTAATCAGTATCGTACGCCTGGCAAACCTGACAATTTGGGCAAGAAGCTTTTAAAACAACTCTCAAAGTTTGTAACAGAATTCTGAAAAAAAAATGATTTTTATAATCCAGAATATTCCCTGGAAATTTAGTCATCATTATTATAAATATCTTAAATTTCTCTTAAATGTTCCTTTGTCCTTTTCCCCTATATTCTAATAAATCGAGTATTTTCTTATTCTTCTCTAAATCCTATCTGTCTCTGAATCTCAACTCTGGCTTCCTGACAAGCTCTACAATTCTACAAATAGAATTGACAATGTGTTTGATTCATATTCTCTGTAGTATTCCAGAGGTGTGACAATGCTCATATCAGAACAAAACCTGGAAAGTATATTTTTATCCCTGTTTTCTGAAATCTCTGAAATATGGAGGAAATAAAGCCACACCTGATTGGGTGCAAACTAAGTTCTCATCCCAAGGTCCTGAAGTTTAAAGGTCCTCAAATAGTTTTTGGGAATCAGGGATTTAGAAATATGTTTATACCAGGTAAACAATACACTAGAACAGGTGAACCTTTAAAAACCACGCAAAAAAAAAAATCTTGATACATTAATGTAAGCAGTTCTCATAGTTATACTGTCATCACTTATGTGCCAATAAAAACTTTATAGGACAAACATTCCCTAGGCTACATATTGCTCTTCAAGTGCTCTAAAAACAAAAAATAAAGCTTAAAGATTTTCACTTAAAATATCACCATTAAAAAAATACTGTAGATGGAAAGAGTTCCTAAAGATGTGAAGTACCAGCTTAAAAATAATTTTATTATCCAGGATTTTTATGTAAACATTTCAAATTAAACATTTCTAATAGAAATATGTAATTTTGAGTATTTGGTTTTTCAGTTTGCAAATTCTCCACTGTTCTCTCTACGACATGTAGTAAAAAGACTGGAATTTTTAAGTTCCTTTCTAGCTAGGGATAATTATACATTCACACCAAATATTTAAAAGCAAAGAAAAAGAAAAATACATACCAAAGCTTTATCCACCACAATATACATTTCTAGATAAAGAGGAATTAAATCTGGAACAGCTGATTCTGACTAGAAAAAAGAAAAAGGCACTTAAAAGCACATAAAACTTTCATAAATTGTTTATTCTGAACTTTTAAAATCATTTTTCCACTGTATTGAGGTATAATTAATGAAAATTATATATAAAGTTAAAGACTTGATGTTTTGATATATATATATATATATAGGAAAATAATTGTCATAATTAGGCCAATTAACATCATAGTGACCATTTTCTTTTTTGTGTGCATAAGAATGCATAAGATCGGGGAGCAGCAAGATGGCAGAGGAGTAGGAGACCTGGATTTCATCTGGTCCCAGGAATTCAGCTGGATAGGGATCAAAACATTCTGAAAACCTACGAACTCAACAGGAGATCAAAGAAAAGAATAGCAACAACTCTCTGAACAGAAAAGCGACCACTTTTTGGAATGTAGGACATGCAGAGAAGTGAATCCGAGGCGATATTCGGGAGGATAGATGGCGGGGGAGGGGGCCTCAGTCCACTGCTTTTGGCAAGTGATAGAGCCGCGGGGCACAAAATCGGAACTTTCAGAAGTCTGCTCCGCTGAGGGATGTCGCTCCAGTGGCTAAGCCAGGGGTGGAACCCTCGTGGGACAGTGTGGTCTCAGGACCCTCAGGGTCACAGAAAGACCAGGGGTGCCTAAGTGCAGCAGAGCTCCCAGGTATCAGAGCAGGGAAGCCGGCTGCAGAGATGGAGCCGAGGCGCGGGCTCTCAGCTCAGGGTTGCCATAAACTGTGATCTGCGGCACAGTCAGGGCACTGCTCCTCCAGCAGGGACCCAACAAGCGGCAGATCCGGGGAGACTCCCTCCCATTCCTCTCCCAGGAGGAGCAGCACGGGAATGCACTGCAGGGATCTACTGGGTTTGGAGACTCCACACCAAGTCGGGTGCCAGAGATAGAAATGCTGGGTCACAGGCCAGGTGAGCTGGGAGTGCAGCCGGAGATGAGGGACACGGGAGTGACTGACCGCTTTTCTCTGGGGGCGCACTGAAGAGCGGGGCCCTAAGTTCTCGGCTCCTCCGGGTGGAAGATTGGGAGGCGACCATTTCCACTCTTGTCCTCCAAAGCTGTATGGAAAGCTTGCAGGGAACAAAAGCTCCAGAGAGCAAACCCGAGCAGACTACTAAGCCAGGACTGGGCAAGTGCAAGGCAATTCTGCCTCCAGCAAAGACATTTGGGAACCATGGCAACAGGCCCCTCCCCCAGAAGATCGGCAAGAACAGCCAGCCAAGGCCAAGTTTACCAATCAATGAGAACGGCAGAACTCCAGCACTAGGGGAATACTGCACATAGAATTCATGGCTTTATCCCCATGATTCTTTAGTCTTTCAAAGTTAATTTTTTTTAACTGTCTTTTTTTTTTTTTTTGAGTTTTTCTTTTTCCCCTTTTTCAACCAACATCTTACCAATCCTCTTTTTAAAAACTCTTTTTTATTTTTCATTTTTAGAGTCATAGTCTATCCCTTCATAGTAGTTACCCTTAATTTGGCATATATATATAAGTTGTTCACTGTTTAAAATTTTGAGATACAGTTTCTTCTAACAGATCAAAATATACCCTAAATCACTAGTGTATGGCTTTGTTCTAGTCTACTGCCTGATCATATTCTCTCCCTTTTTTTCTTTTTTTTAAATCCTCTTTTCTTTTTTCAAACAACTTATCAATTCCTTTCATAAAAATTTTTATAATTTTCATCTTTACAATCATATTCCATCCCTTCATCATATCAACCCTTATTTCTGTACATATATAAGTTTTTCTTTCTTTAAAATTTTGGGAGGCACTTTCTTCTAACAGACCAAAATACACCAAAAATCTAGTGTGTGGCAATGATCTATGCACCAGCCTGATCATATTTGATCATAGTATGTTTTTTTTTGGTTTTGTTCTGTTTTTCTTTGTTTTTATCTTTTCGTTTCTTTTTTTTTTCTTTCTTTCCCTTTCTTTTCCCCCAGTTTCAAGTATTTTCTGATTTGTTTAGAGTATATTTTCTGGGGAAGTTGTTACCCTCTTAGCATTTTGTTCTCTCATTCATCTATTCTCCTCTGGACAAAATGACAGGACGGAAAATTTCACCATAACAAAAAGAACAAGAGGCAGTAATAACTGCCAGGGACCTACTCAATATGGACATTACTAAAGTGTTGGATCTAGAGTTCAGAATGATGATTTTAAAGATACTAGCTGGGCTTGAAAAAAGCATGGAAGTTATTAGAAGAACCCTTTCTGGAGAAATAAAAACTAAAATCTAACCGAGTCGAAATCAAAAAGGCTATTAATGAGATGCAATCAAAAATGGGGGCACTAACTGCTAGGATAAATGAGGCAGAAGAGAGAATCAGTGACATAGAAGACCAAATGATGGAAAATAAAGAAGCTGAGGAAAAGAGAGATAAACAACTACTGGATCATGAGGGCAGAATTCGAGAGATAAGCGATACCATAAGACAAAACAACATTAGAATAATTGGGATCCCAGAAGAAGAAGAAAGAGAGAGGGGGGCAGAAGGTATATTGGAACAAATTATAGCAGAGAACTTCCCTAATTTGGGGAAGGAAACAGACATCAAAATCGAGGAGGCACAGAGATCTCCTCTCAAAATCAATAAAAATAGGTCAACACCCCGACATCTCATAGTAAAACTTACGAGTCTCAGAGACAAAGATAAAATCTTGAAAGCAGCTCGGAAGAAGAGGTCTGTAATCTACAATGGTAGAAACATTAGACTGGCAACAGAACTATCCACAGAGACCTGGCAGGACAGAAAGGACTGGCATGATATCTTCAGAGCACTAAATGAGAAAAATATGCAGCCAAGAATACTATATCCAGCTAGGCTGTCATTGAAAATTGAAGGAGAGATAAAAAGCTTCCAGGACAAACAAAAACTAAAGGAATTTGCAAACATGAAAACAACCCTACAAGAAATATTGAAAGGGGTCCTCTAAGCAAAGAGAGAGCCTAAAAGTAACATAGACCAGAAAGGAACACAGACAATATACAGTAACAGTCACCTTACAGGCAATACAATGGCACTAAATTCATATTTATCAATAGATACCCTGAATGTAAATAGGCTAAATGCCCCAATCAAAAGACACAGGCTATCAGATTGGATTAAAAAACAAAAACCCATCAGGCGCCTGGGTGGCTCAGTTGGTTAAACGACTGCCTTCGGCTCAGGTCATGATCCTGGAGTCCCAGGATCGAGTCCTGCATTGGGCTCCCTGTTTGGCAGGGAGTCTGCTTCTCCCTCTGACCCTCCTCCCTCTCATGCTCTCTGTCTCTCATTCTCTCTCTCTCTCAAATAAATAAATAAAATCTTTAAAAACAAAAAAACAAAAAAAGCCCATCCATAGACTGTCTGCAAGAGACTTATTTTAGACCCAAAGACACCCCCAAATTGAAAGTGAGGGGGTGGAAAACAATTTACCATGCTAATGGACACCAAAAGAAAGCTGGGGTGGCAATCCTTATATCACACAAATTAGATTTTAAACCAAAGACTGTAATAAGAGATGAGGAAGGACACTATATCCTACTTAAAGGGTCTATCCAACAAGAAGATCTAACAATTGTAAATATCTATGCCCCTAACATGGGAGCAGCCAATTATATAAGCCAATTAATAACAAAAGCAAAGTAACACATCGACAACAATACAATAATAGTGGGGGACTTTAACACCCCCCTTACTGAAATAGACAGATCGTCTAAGCAAAAGATCAACAAGAAAATAAGGACTTCAAATGACACACTGGACCAAATGGACTTCACAGACATATTCAGAACATTCCATCCCAAAGCAACAGAATACACATTCTTCCCCAGTGCCCATGGAACATTCTCCACAATAGATCACATCCTAAGTCACAAATCAGGTCTCAACCAGTACCAAAAGATTGGGATCATTCCCTGCATATTTTCAGACAACAAAGCTTTGAAACTAGAACTCAATCACAAGAGGAAAGTCGGAAAGAACTCAAATACATGGAGGCTAAAGAGCATCCTACTAAAAAATGAACGGGTCAACCAGGAAATTAAAGAAGAATTAAAAAACTTCTAGAAACCAATGAAAATGAAAACACAGCTGTTCAAAATCTTTGGGATGCAGCAAAGGCAGTCCTAAGAGGAAAGTATATAGCAATACAAGCCTTTCTCAAGAAACAAGAAAGGTCTCAAATACACAACCTAACCCTACACCTAAGGAGCTGGAGAAAGAACAGCAAATAAAGCCTAAACCCAGCAGGAGAACAGAAATTATAAAGATCAGAGCAGAAATCAATGAAATAGAAACCAAAAGAACAGTAGAACAGATCAACAAAACTAGGAGCTGGTTCTTTGAAAGAATTAACAAGATTGATAAACCCCTGGCCACTTATCAAAAAGAAAAGAGAAATGACCCAAATCCACAAAATCATGAATGAAAGAGGAGAGATCACAACCAACACCAAAGAAATACAAGCAATTATAAGAACATATTATGAGCAACTCTATGCCAGCAAATTAGATAACCTGGAAGAAATGCATGCATTCCTAGAGATGTATCAAATACCAAAACTGAACCTGGAAGAAATAGAAAACCTGAACAGACGTATAACCACTAAGGAAATGGAAGCAGTTATCAAAAATCTCCCAACGAACAAAAGCCCAGGGCCAGATGGCTTCCCAGGGGAAATCTACCAAACATTTAAAGAAGAATTAAGACCCATTCTTCTGAAACTGTTCCAAAAAATAGAAATGGAAGGAAAAATTCCCAACTCGTTTTATGAGGCCACCATTACCTTGATCCCAAAACCAGACAAAGACCCCATCCAAAAGGAGAATTACAGACCAATATCCCTGATGAACATGGATGCAAAAATTCTCACCAAAACACTAGCCAATAGGATCCAACAGTACATTAAAAGGATTATTCACCACGACCAAGTGGGATTTATCCCTGGGCTGCAAGGTTGGTTCAACATCCGCAAATCAATCCACGTGATACAATACATTAACAAAAGAAAGAACAAGAATCATGTGATCCTCTCAATAGATGCAGAAAAAGCATTTGACAAAGTACAGCATCCTTTCTTGATCTAAACTCTTCAGAGTATAGGGATAGAGGGTACATACCTCAAGATCATAAAAGCCATCTATGAAAAACCCACAGGGAATATCATTCTCAATGGGGAAAAACTGAGAGTTTCCCCCCTAAGGTCAGAAACCTGCAGGGATGTCCACTATCACCACTGCTATTCAACATAGTATTAGAAGTCCTAGCCACAGCAATCAGACAACAAAAAGAAATAAAAGGCATCCAAATCAGCAAAGAAGTCAAACTCTCGGGCGCCTGGGTGGCTCAGTCGGTTAAGCGACTGCCTTCGGCTCAGGTCATGATCCTGGAGTCCTGGGATCGAGTCCCGCATCGGGCTCCCTGCTCGGCAGGGAGCCTGCTTCTCCCTCTGACCCTCCCCCCTCTCATGTGCTCTCTCTCTCTCATTCTCTCTGTCTCAAATAAATAAATAAAAATCTTTAAAAAAAAAAAAAAAAAAAAAAAAAAAAAGAAGTCAAACTCTCACTCTTTGTAGAATGATATGATACTTTAGGTGGAAAACCCAAAAGACTCCACCCCCAAACTGCCAAAACTCATACAGGAATTCAGTAGAGTGGCAGGATATAAAATCAATGCCCAGAAATTAGTGGCATTCCTATACACCAACAACAAAACAGAAGAAAAAGAAATTAAAGAGTCAATCCCATTTACAATTGCACCAAAACCATAAGATACCTAGGAATAAATCTAACCAAAGAGGCAAAGGATCTGTACTCACAAAACTATAAAATACTCATGAAAAAAATTGAGGAAGACACAAAGAAATGGAAAAACGTTCCATGCTCATGGATTGGAAGAACAAATATTGTGAAGATGTCAATGCTACCTAGAGCAATCTACACATTCAATGCAATCCCCAGCAAAATACCATCAACTTTTTTCAAGAAATGGAACAAATAATCCTAAAATTTGTATGGAACCAGAAAAGACCCCAAATACCCAGAGGAATCTTGAAAAAGAAAAGCAAAGTTGGCAGCATCACAATTCCGGAATTCCAGCTCTATTACAAAGTTGTCATCATCAAGACAGTATGGTATTGGCACAAAAACAGACACATAGATCAATGGAACAGAAGAGAGAGCCCAGAAATGGACCCTCAATTCTATGGTCAACTAATCTTTGACAAAGCAGGAAAGAATGTCAATGGAAAAAAGACAGTCTCTTCAACAAATGGTGTTGGGAAAATTGGACAGCCACATGCAGAAGAATGAAACTGGACCACTTCCTTACACAACACACAAAAATAGACTCCAAATGGTTGAAAGACGACCTCAATGTGAGACCGGAGTCCATCAAAATCCTAAAGGAGAACACAGGCAGCAACCTCCTCGACCTCTTCGAAACATCGCCAAAGGCAAGGGAAGCAAGGGCTTATGAACTATTGGGACTTCATCAAGATAAGAAGCTTTGGGCGCCTGGGTGGCTCAGTTGGTTAAGCGACTGCTTTCGGCTCAGGTCATGATCCTGGAGTCCCTGGATCGAGTCCCGCATCGGGCTCTCTGCTCGGCAGAGAGCCTGCTTCTCCCTCTGACCCTCCCCCCTCTCATGTGCTCTCTCTCTCTCATTCTCTCTCTCTCAGATAAATAAAAAAAAAAAAAAAATCTTAAAAAAAAAAAAAAAAAAAAAAAAAAAAAAAGATAAGAAGCTTTTGCACCACAAAAGAAACAGTCAACTAAACCAAAAGACAACTGACAGAATGGGAGAAGATATTTGCAAATGACAGATCAGATAAAGGGCTAGTATCCAAAATCTATAAAGAACTTATGAAACTCAACACCCAAAGAACAAATGATCCAATCAAGAAATGGGCAGAAGACATGAACAGACATTTTTCCAAAGGAGACATCCAAATGGCCAACAGACACATGAAAAAGTGCTCAACATTGCTCAGCATCAGGGAAATCCAAATCAAAACCTCAATGAGATACCACCTCACACCAGTCAGAATGCCTCAAATTAACAAGTCTGGAAACGACAGATGTTGGCGGGGATGTGGAGAAAGGGGAACCCTCCTGCACTGTTGGTGGGAATGGAAGCTGGTGCAGCCACTCTGGCAAACAGTATGGAGGTTCCTCAAAAAGTTGAAAATAGAGCTACCCTATGTCCCAGCAATTTCACTACTGGGTATTTACCCCAAAGATACAAATGTAGGGATCCGAAGGGGTACATGTACCCCGATGTTTATAGCAGCAAGGTCCACAATAGCCAAACTGTGGAAAGAGCCAAGATGTCCATCGACAGATGAATGGATAAAGAAGATGTGGTATAGATATACAATGGAATATTATGCAGCCATCAAAAGGAATGAGATCTTGTCATTTGCAACAACGTGGTTGGAACTGGAGGGTATTATGCTGAGCGAAATAAGTCAATCAGAGAAAGACATGTATCATATGAACTCACGGATATGAGGGATTCTTAATCTCAGGAAACAAACTGAGGGTTCCTGGAGGGTGGGGTGGGAGGGATGGGGTGGTTGGGTGATAGACATTGGGGAGGGTATGTGCTATGGTGAGCGCTGTGAATTGTGGAAGACTGTTGAATCACAGATCTGTAACTCTGACACAAATAATACAATAAATGTTAAAAAAAAAAAAAAAAGAAGAAGATAGTAGGAGGGGAAGAATGAAGGGGGGGAATCGGAGTGGGAGTCGAACCATGAGAAATGACGAACCTGACAAACAAACTGAGGGTTCTAGAGGGTAGGGGTTGGGAGGATGGGTTAGCCTGGTGATGGGTATTAAAGAGGGCATGTTCTGCCTGGAGCACTGGGTATTATACACAAACAATGAATCATGGAACACTGCATCAAAAACTAATGATGTAATGCATGGTGATTAACAAAACAATAAAAAAATTTAAAAAAAGAATGCATAAGATCAATACTCAGCAAATTCCAAGTTTATAATACACTATTGTTAACTACCATCATATTACTATATATTTAATCTCCAAAAGTTACTTATCTTGCATAACTGAAGCTTTGTACCATTTGACCAACATTTCCCCATTTATCCTTGTCCTCAGCTCCTGCAACTACCATTTGCCTCTTTGCTTCTAGGAGTTTGACTATTTTAAGATTCTACATATAAGTGAAATCATGTAGCATCTGTCCTCTGTGTGGCTTATTTCACTTAGCATAACATCCTCCAGGTTCATCCATGCTGTCACAAATGGAAGATTTGCTTCTTTTTCAAGGCTGAATATTCCACTGATACTTACATATATATATATATATATGTTATACATATGTATAAGAGAACATATATATATATTATATATTCTCAAGATGGGAAATCGGAGGGGGAGACAAACCATGAGAGACTATGGACTCTGAGAAACATACTAAGGGTTCTACAGGGGAGGGTTGTGGGTGGTTGGGTTAGCCTGGTGACAGGTATTAAAGAGGGCACGTATTGAATGGAGCACTGCATGTTATACGCAAACAATGAATCATGGAACACTACGTCAAAAACTAATGATGTAATGTATGGTGATTAACATAACAAAATAAAATTTTAAAAAACTAAAATAAAATGAAAAAAGATTTAATATATGGCTTTAAAAATCAGCAGGGTTTAATTCCAGGAGTGTTAGAGGGCTATAGGAAACTGAAATTATGCTTTTAAAGAGCCTGTGCACATATTGACTCACTCTGAGGCCCAGCACAGAGGCAGCTGTTTGAAAAGTACCTGGAATGTAGATGAAGATTTAGTGACTAATTTTAGGGCATATGTCAGAGGGATAGAGATTTGTAAAAACTTTCTCTGAGAACAGAAAAGGTGGTATGAGCTATTTTTCTCACCCTCCTTCTGCCTAGCTGGCCCAATACTGGTGGGTACCAGTTCTGACACTTTTCCATCTACCTTGTTAAGACTGCACAACCCATCCCAGGGTTCCCTTGAGGACTGGATCTGTCTAACCCACCCACTCTGGCAGGCACTCCTTCCAAGGTGGTCCTGCTCTATCATACCCAACAGGCATACCTGGCCAGGACCAACAGCCCCCAAATTGGCTACCAACTTAACACACCTAGTAGGGGGCCTTGGCCAGGACAAGGACCTCCAAAGCAGCTCTTGCCTGATGGGATGGCAGGAAGCAGCCCTGCCCACCAGTACAACAGCAACAGTCGTGACTTGGCTTGCACCAACCACAACAGGGGCTAGCCCTGCTCATGAAACCACCCACAGCAGTTGTGGCATAGTCACAAGAGAAGGGCACACACACCTCAAACATGGGACATCCCTGGAGTGCCTCATTTTGTTGATGAGGGAAAACTGTGCTCTGTGCCCCACAGGATACCTTCTACATAAGGCTACATCTTCAAAATAAGGAGCCATAGCTGATATACCTAATACACAGACAGAAACAGACAGTCAAGCAAAATGAGGAAACAGAGCAATATGTTCCAAATGAAACAAGACAAACCTTGAGAAAGAACTAAACAAAATGGAGATAAGCAATCTCTCTGACAGAGTTCAAAGTAATAGTCATAAATCTGATAACTGAACTTCGAGAAGATTGAAAGCACAAAGAACTTCAACAAAGAGATATAAAATACTTAAATAAAAAACAAGAGCTAAGAATACAACATCTGAATGAAAAATACACTAGAGAAAATCAACAGCAGAGTAGAGGATGCAGAAGAATAGATCAGTCATCCAGAAGACAGGTAATAGAAAGCACTCAAGCTGACCAGCAAAAAGAAAAAAGAGTTTTAAGAAGGAGAATAATTTAAGGGACCTCCAGGACAACATCAAGCATACTAACATTCCTTTTTTTTAAATTTTTTATTGTTATGTTAATCACCATACATTATATCATTAGTTTTTGATGTAGTGTTCCATGATTCATAGTTTGTGCATAACACCCAGTGCTCCATGCAGAATGTGCCCTCCTCAATACCCACCACCAGGTTAACCCATCCTCCCAGCCCCCTCCCCTCTAGAACCCTCAGTTTGTTTCTCAGAGTCCATCGTCTCTCATGGTTCATCTCCCCCTCAGACCTCCCCCTCTTCATTCTTCCCTTCCTGCTATCTTCTTCTTATTCTTCTTTTTTAACGTATATTGTATTATTTGTGTCAGAGGTACAGATCTGTGATTCAACAGCACATACCCTCCCCAATGTCTATCATCCAACCACCCCATCCCTCCCACCCCCCACCACTCCAGCAACCCTCAGTTTGTTTCCTGAGATTAAGAATCCCTCATATCCGTGAGGTCATATGATACATGTCTTTCTCTGATTGACTTACTTCACTCAGCATAACACCCTCCAGTTCCATCCACGTCATTGCAAATGGCAAGATCTCATTCCTTTTGATGGCTGCATAATATTCCATTGTATATCTATACCACATCTTCTTTATCCATTCATCTGTCGATGGACATCTTGGCTCTTTCCACAGTTTGGCTATTGTGGACATTGCAAGCATACTAACATTCTTATTATAGGGGTTCCAGATGTAGAAGAGAAAAGAAACAAGCAGAATATATATCTGAAGATATAATAGCTGAAAACGTCCCTTATCACGAAAGGAAACAGACATCCAAGTTCAGGAAGCACAGAGAGGACCAAACAAGATGAACCCAAAAAGATCTACAGCAAGATAATTATTAAAATGTCAAAAAATAAAGATAAAGAGAGAATTTTAAGAGCAGCAAGAGAGAAGTAACTAGTTACATACAGAGGAACACCCATAAACACATCAAATGATTTTTCAGCAGAAACTTTTAAGGCCAGGAGGGATTCTCATGATATATTCAAAGTGCTGAATGGAAAAAAAACCTACAAACAAGAATACTCTACCCAGCAGGGCTTTCATTAGAATTGAAGGAGAGATAAAACAGTTTCCCAGACAAAGGTTAAAGAAGTTCATCACACACACTAAACTAGTCCTAAAAGAAATGTCAAAGGGACTTATTTAAGTAAATAAGAAAAAGTCATATCTAGATGTAAGAAAATTTGAAAGTAAAATCTCACTGGTAAAAGTAAACATAGAGTGAAGGTAGTGGATCAAGCATTTATAAAGTTAGTATGAAGGTGAAAAGACAAAAGCAGTAAAATCAACTATATCTACAGTAATTAATTAAGCAAAAATAAAGATGAAAATATGAAACCAAGTACACAGAACATGGAGGGGGAATAAAAATGTAGTGCTTTCAGAATGTATTCAAAATAAAGAGATCATCAACTTTAAAAAGATGGCTATAGGGGCACCTGGGGGCTCAGTTGATTAAGCAGCTGCCTTCAGCTCAGGTCACGATCCCAGGGTCCTGGGATCGAGCCCTGCATCAGGCTCTCTGTTCAGCAAGGAGCCTACTTCTCCCTCTCCCTCTGCTGCTCCACCTGCTTGTGCGCCCTCTCTCTCTCTCTGTCAAATAAATAAATAAAATGTTTAAAAAATAAAAATAAAAAGATGGCTATATACATAGGTTGTTGTGTATGAACCTCATGGTAATCACAAACCAAAAACCTATAATAGATACACAATAAAATAAGGACAAAAGAATCCATGTGTAACAGAAAAAAGTCATCAAATCACACAGGTAGGAGAGCAATCGAAGGAACAAAGAAGAACTAAAAAATCAACCAGAAAACAATTAACAAAATGTCAGTAAGTACACACCTACCAATAATAACCTTAAATTTAAGTGAACTAAATGCTTCAATCAAAAGGCACAGGATAAGGGAATGGATTATAAAAATAAGACCCAACTATGCTGCCCATAAAAGACTCATTGGAGGCCTAAAGATAGATATAGACTGAAAGTGAAAGGACGGAAAAATATATTCCATGCAGAAGAATGAAACTGAACCATTTTCTTAAAGCATATATAAAAGTAGGCTCAAAATGGATGAAACACCTAAATGTGAGACAGGAATCCATCAAAATCCTAGAGTAGAACACAGGCAGCAACTTCTTAGGCCTCAGCCGCAGCAACTCCTCACTAGACATGTCTCCAAAGGCAAGAGAAGTAAAAGCAAAGATGAACTACTGGAATTTCATGAAGACAAAAAGCTTTTGCACAGCAAAAGAAACAGTAAACAAAGCTAAAAAGGCAACTTATGGAATGGGAGAAGATATTTTCAAATGTCTTATCAGATAAAGGGCTAGTATCCAAAATCTATAAAGAACTTATCAAACTCAACACCCAGAAACAAGAAATGGGCAGAAGACATGAACAGACATTTCTCCAAAGAAGACATACAAATGGCCAACAGACATATGAAACAATGCTCAACATCACTTGGCATCAGGGAAATACAAATCAAAACTACAATGAGATACCACCTCACACCAGTCAGAATGGCTAAAATGAACAAGTCAGGAAACAACAGATGTTGACGAGGATGCAGAGAATGGGAACCCTCTTACACTGTTGGTGGGAATGCAAATGGCTGCAGCCATTCCAGAAAACAGTACAGAGGTTCCTCAAAAAGTTAAAAATAGAGATACCCTATGACCCAGCAATTGCATCCAATGTATACAAACATAGTGATTTAAAGGGGCACATGCACCCCAATGTTTAAAGCAGCAATGTCCACAATAGCCGAACTATGGAAAGAGTCCAGATGTCCACTGACTGATGAATGGATAAAGAAGATGTGGTATATATATACAACGGAATACTACTCAGCCCTCAAAAAGAATGAAATCTTGCCATTTGCAATGACATGGATGGAACTAGAGGGTATTATGCTAAGTGAAATAAGTCAGAGAAAGACAAATTGATTTCACTCATATATGGAATTTAAGAAACAAAACAGATGAACATAGGGGAAGGAAGGAAAAACAAAATAAGATGAAAATAGAGAGGGAGGCAAACCATAAGAGACTCTTAAATGGAAACAAACTGAGGGTTGCTGAGGGGAGGTGTGTGGGGGGAAGGGGTAATTGGGTGATGGGCATTAAGGATGGCACTTGATGGAATGAGCACTGGGTGTTATATGCAACTGATGAATCACTAAATTCTACCCCAATAACTAATAAAAAAAAAATCCCCCTGAATCAAAAGAAGATATGCTGAGCTTTTTTTTTTTTTTTAAGATTTTTTTATTTATTTGACAGAGAGAGAGACAGCCAGAGAAGACACAAGCAGAGGGGAGCGGGAGAGGGAGAAGCAGGCTTCCCGCAGAGTGGGGAGCACCATGTGGAGCTCAATCCCAGGACCCTGGGATCATGACCTGAGCCAAAGACAGACACTTAACGACAGAGCCACACAGGTGCCCCTATGCTGAGCTTTAGATACAGAAAGAATAAAATTTGACTACAGCTGAAAAAAAATACTGGCATTTAAATAATTTCCAGGAATACAGACACAAAAGCAGGAATTTAGTTTCTTAAATTTACATTGAGTATACACTAGTTTTTAGAAAGTTTTAAGTATGTAACAAAATAAGAATTAGAATAAAAATTTATCATAAAAAAGTAGATGATCAATTGATGCAAGGAGAAGGCCATATATGGTTCAAAGGAAATTGTAACATTAAGAAAAGATGAGGATGTTCTGAAGGAAAGAATATTTGCTACAGTTATACAACATGTTCATATAATTTTCTTATACATAAATTAAGTAAGGACAATAATTGCCCTGAAAATGGTAATAAAACATACACAAACTCACCTTTTCACTTATAAAAATGTTATAGTCCACTGGGTTTTGTTCTATGCCTTGGTTATCTTCAGTAAGATCTTCAAGTTCACTGTTTCTACTCCTTAATTTATAAAGAAGATGTTGAAATTCAATTGCAGATTCCAGAGGCTCGATTCCATAAGAAATATTTTCAAATTGCAGTATTCCTCTGTAAAATTAAGAATAAAACTGTAAGTGCTTTTAATCAATTCTCTATTATAAAACTGACAGAATCCAAAAGAAGAAGGAGAAAGAGGATAAAGAACATTGAATATACACTAGTAGTTTTTTGAGCTCAGTATTTTGACCCAAACTCTTTACATTATGGAAATAATTCTGAAGAGACAAAATATCTCCTGCAATCCACAAAATTCACTTTCAATTTGATTCTCTCTATAGATATAAAGGCAGCAGAAATTATGTAATCAGTTGCGAGGTATATAAGTATACAGCATTACAGTGATTGAGGAATTCCCTGTTCTCCAAGTCACTGACTTAATGAGAGCAAAAGTAAATAGAAATCTTAATGACTTTCTCTCTGGTTTGCACTGCTTTTGAAAAATGATCACATTGCCTATATAACAAAAGTATATGTAATAAGTAAAATTTTATTTATAAAAATAAAATTTAGCAGTAATTTTGAAAAAGCATTTATTAATCTTCTTTATGCACACAGTCTGAATAAGAAATTAAAAGCAAGATTTTAAAGATTAAACAACTTTTATAACTATTTTTCTCTGGCTCTGGCTCTGGTTCAAGTGGCTACTTCCCAAAAAACAAACTATAGAGTTCCATGTAACAAGCACCGAGGAACACTTATTTATTTGTTAAAATAAGGATCCTATACTACAAAAATGAGGATGAAGAATTTCCTCACAGGATGGAAAATTCTAGGCACTAAGGAAGTAACCCTACAATTGTTATCATTTAAGACATTGATATTATTAGAAAAATATGAGTACTATATTAATAATTATTTGTTTATATAGAATTTGCCTCCGCTCCCTGAAGGTGATTTTCCTTGAGAAAAAGTACGCCTTGTTTATTTTTATTTATCTTTATAACTCCAAACACTAGGCCAGTAGGTGACACATGGTAGGTACCAAACATATCCATTTGCTGAAAAAATAAGCTATCCTAAACAGTTCCTCCAACTTGCTGTAGTCATTTACATTCAGTTGTCATTTCTGTAGCTAAAAAAAACAAAAAACAAAAAAACAAGATATAGAGCAAGGAGACTAGGAAATCTAAACCTTCAAGGAGGTTAGAAATGTCTCTGGCCAGCAAGGAAGTGAGGAGATACAAGAGAAGAAAAATGTTCAGAGGAGGATATCATTGCATTATCTCACATGGGAATCCTCTTCCAGCCCCAAACTTAATATAAAAATGAGAAATTCACTGCAGCCAAATATCATTAACTACAATGTTCACATATCAGTGACAGAAAATAAATAACCTCAATCCAGAGCACGTGCTGAGTGTGACAACAGAGTTCGGATGTCCTTCAATATGCCCCTGGTAGTAGCACTGAGCCTAGGAACGAAAAAAAGTGAAGTCGTTATTTAGGATTGACAAACTTTCTAATGATTTCTTATTTTTATACTTGTTAGAACTTTCCAAATATTTTCACAGGCCACATGGTTTATATATCAGTATGGATAAAGTGACATTCAGGAAAAGTTTCCCTATATTTGTCACTTTTACTATATTAACTACTCTTCTGATTAATATTTGGAATTATTATTTTATACTCTGCTTCAAAGTGTTATCTCATATTTTTGGTTAAATTGCTTTCTAATATATAAATTTAGTTCATCAATTAAAAGACAAAGATTATGAATCTGGGTTTCAGAGAAAATCTCATATTCTACTAAAAAAATCTAAAATTTAAGGACACAGGAAGATTAAAGAACTAGAAAACGATACACCATATCAACACAAACCAAAAGGATGTTTCTGAAACTATACTAATACAAGAAATGAAGACTTTAAGGCAAGAAGCATTACCAAGTGATAAAGAGGGACATTTCATAATGAAAAGAGTTTCAGCTGATCAGGAAGATATAAATATTCCAAATTTGTATTCACTTCCTAGATAGCTTCAAAATATATAAGCTCAAAATTTAAAAAATAATAAAAATTGAGAAATGCATAATCATAGTAAAAGATACATTTCTGTCTGATAAATCAAGCATTCAGAATCTACAGAAGATCTGAACAGCATGTTAGCAACCTAATATAGGCAGAATAAAAACTGTAGAATGTACTTTCTTTTTAAAAAACATGGAATATTTACAAAAATGAAACCATATTCTGGGCCATGAAGCAAGACAAGAAATTTTAAAGAACTGAAATCATACAAAGTTTGGTCTCTAATCACAGTAGCTAGAGATATAGCAGACATCATCACAGGGAGAAGATTATGTAATTTCCAAGATTCAGTAGTGCTATAAATTTTGGTGGAAACCAATGTAAGATTTCTAATTAACACACTGCTTTATAATAGAACTAAGGGAAGGAAGAAGGAGCAAGAAAAGGAAACTGATAGCTCTAGCCAATAAAAGTGAAGGAACATGGTGTCCAAATTCAATCTTTCAACAAATTTCTGTTATGCTAACTATACGTCAGGCATTTTTCTAGGCACTGGGCATACATCAGGGAATAAAAAAGACTAAAATAAAAACCCTGCCTTCATAAAGTTTATTTTGCACTGGTGAAACAGAAAATAGATAAAATATATGGCACATCATATATTGATAACCACCATAAAGAAAAACAAAACAGATAAAGTAAGAGAGTACTAAGAGTAAGAGAGCAATTTAAAATGAGCAAGGTAGACAGTAACAGGAAATGAGGTCAGTCAGGTAAAGAGGACCAGATTGTATAAAGGCTGTAGGATATTGAAATGACGTTGGCTTTCACATTGTGAACAACAGGAGGTCATACCATAGAGGGTTCTGAGCACAGAAACAACACAATGTGTCTAGGCTTTAATAGGATTGATCTGGTTGGTCATGTAAACTGACTAAAGGGATGGGCAAGGTATAGAAAAAAGGAAATTATTCATGAAGTTATAGCAGTAATCTAAGCATTTACTTGGAAAAGAATGTTATTAGGATACAGACAGAGGAAGAGGGTGGATCTGGCTATCTAATTTAAAGGGTAGGGTCAATAAGATTTATTGATAGATGGGATGGGGGTTAAAAAAGAAAAGGTTTAGGAGCAAGATGGTGGAGGAGTAGGAGACCTAAATTTCATCTAGTTCCAGGAATTCAGCTAGATAGGGATCAAACCATTCTGAACACCTATGAACTCAACAGGAGATCGAAGGAAAGAATAGCAGCAACTCTCTCAACAGAAAAGCCACGACTTTCTGGAAGGTAGGACGTGCGGAGAAGTGAATCCGAGGCGAGGGGGAGGCCTCCAACTGCCACTTCTGGCAAGTGATAGAGCAGCGGAGCACAAAATCGGAACTTTTAGAAGTTGGCTCTGCTGAAGGACGTCGCTCCAGTGGCTAGCAGGGGTGGAACTCTTGCTGGGACAGTGTGATCTCAGGACCCTCGGGGTCACAGAAAGACAGGGGGTGTCTGAGTGCAGCAGAGTCCCCAGGTATCTGAGCAGGGAAGCCGGCTGCAGAGACGGAGCCGAGGCGCGGGCTCTCAGCTCAGGGTTGCCATAAATCGTAATCCGGGGCACAGTTGGGCCACTGCTCCTCCAGCAGGGACCCAACAAGCAGCATACCCAGGGAGACTCCCCTTCCTCCCCCAGGAGGAGAGGCACGGGAGCGCACTGCAGGGATCTGCTGGGTTTGGAGACTCCACACCGAGTCGGGTGCCAGAGATAGAAAAGCCCAGTCACAGGCCAGGTGAGCAAGGACTGTGGCCAGAGACCAGGGAAACGGGAGTGATAGACTGCTTTTCTCTGGGGGCTCACTGAGGAGCAGGGCCCCAAGTTCTCCGATTCTCCGGGGCAGAGACTGGGAGGCCGCCATTTTCACTCTCGTCCTCCAAAGCTGTACTGAAAGCTTGCAGGGAACAAAAGCTCCAGAGAGCAAAGCCGACAGATTACTTAGCCCGCCCAGGCAAGGGCGGGGCAATTCTGCCTCCCGCAAAGACATTTGGGAACCACAGCAACAGGCCTCTCCTCCAGAGATCAGCAAGAACAGCCAGCCAAGACCAAGTTTACCCATCAATGAGAACAGCAGAACTCCAGCACTATGGGAATACTGCAGCACATAGAATTCATGGCTTTTTTACCATGATTCTTTAGTCTTTCAAAGTTAATTTTTTTAACTTCCTTTTTTTTTTTTGAATTTTTCTTTTTCCCTTTTTCAACCAACAACTTATCAATCCCTTTTTTAAAAAATCTTTTTGATTTTTCATTTTTAGAGTCATAGTCTATCCCTTCATAGTAGTTAACCTTATTTTTGGTATATATATAAGTTGTTCTCTCTTTAAAATTTTGAGATACAGTTTATTCTAACAAACCAAAATATACCCTAAATCTCTAGTGTATGGCTTTGTTCTAGTCTCCTGCCTGATCACATTCTCTCCCTTTTTTAATCCTCTTCTTTCTTTTTTCAACCAACTTCTTATCTTCTCATTTCCTTTTATAAAATCTTTTATACTTTTCATCTTTACAGTCATATTCCATCCCTTCATCGTATCAACCCTTATTTTTGTACATATATGTATTTCTTTCTTTAAAATTTTGGGAGGCACTTTCTTCTAACAGAACAAAATACGCCCAAAATATAGTATGTGGCATGGATCTATGCACCAGCCTCATCATATTTGATCATATTCTGTTTTTTGTTTGTTTGTTTCTATCTTTTTCTTTTTCTTTTTTCTTTCCATATCTTTTCCCCTGGTCTCAGGTCTCTTCTGATTTGTTTAGTGTATATTTTTCTGAGGACGTTGTTACCCTGTTAGCATTTTGTTCTCTCATTCATCTATCCTCCTCTGGACAAAATGACACTATGGAAAAAAAACACCTCAAAAAAAAAGACCAAGAGGCAGTACCAACTGCCAGGGACCTAATCAATACGGACATTAGTAAGATGTTGGAACTAGAGTTCAGAATGATGATTTTAAAGATACTAGTTGGGCTTGAAAAAAGCATGGAAGATATTAGAGAAACCCTTTCTGGAGAAATAAAGAAACTAAAATCTAACCAAGTCGAAATTAAAAAGGCTATTAATGAGCTGCAATCAAAAATGGAGGCTCTAACTGCTAGGATAAATGAGGCAGAAGAGAGAATCAGTGATATAGAAGACCAAATGATGGAAAATAAAGAAGCTGAGAAAAAGAGAGATAAACACCTACTGGATCACGAGGGCACAATTCGAGAGATAAGCAATACCATAAGACAAAACAATATTAGAGTAATTGAGATCCCAGAAGAAGAAGAAAGAGAGAGAGGGGCAGAAGGTATATTGGAGCAAATTATAGCAGAGAACTTCCCTAATCTGGGGAAGGAAACAGGCATGAAAATCCAGGAGGCACAGAGAACCCCTCTCAAAATCAATAAAAATAGGTCAATGCCCCAACATCTAATAGTAAAACTTCCAAGTCACAGAGACAAAGAGAAAATCCTGAAAGCAGCTCAGGACAAGAGATCTGTAACCTACAATGGTAGAAACATTAGATTGGCAACAGACCTATCCACAGAGACCTGGCAGGCCAGAAGGGACTGGCATGATATCTTCAGAGCACTAAATGAGAAAAATATGCAGCCAAGAATACTATATCCAGCAAGGCTGTCATTGAATATAGAAGGAGAGATAAAAAGCTTCCAGGACAAACAAAAACTAAAGGAATTTGCAAACACGAAACCAGCCCTACAAGAAATATTGAAAGGGGTCCTCTAAGCAAAGAGAGAGCCTAAGAGCAACATAGACTAGAAAGGAACACAGACAATATAAAGTAACAGTCACCTTACAGGCAATACAATGGCACTAAATTCATATTTTTCAATAGTTACCCTGAATGTAAATGGGCTAAATGCCCCAATCAAAAGACACAGGCTATCAGACTGAATAAAAAAACAAGACCCATCAATATGCTGTCTGCAAGAGACTCTTTTTTTTTTTATGTTAGGTTAATCACCATACATTACATCATTAGTTTTTGATGTAGTGTTCCATGATTCATTGTTGGCATATAACACCCACTCCTCCATGCAGAACGTGCCCTCTTTAATACCCATCACCAGGCTAACCCATCTTCCACCCCCTCCCCTCTAGACCCCTCAGTTTGTTTTTCAGAGTCCACAAGAGACTCATTTTAGACCGAGAGACACCCGCAGATTGAAAGTGAGGGGGTGGAAAACCATTTACCATGCTAATGGACACCAAATGAAAGTTGGGGTGGCAATACTTATATCACACAAATTAGATTTTAAACCAAAGATTATAATAAGAGATGAGGAAGGACACTATATCCTACTTAAAGGGTCTATCCAACAAGAAGATCTAACAATTGTAAATATCTATGCCCCTAACATGGGAACAGCCAATTATATAAGCCAATTAATAACAAAAGCAAAGAAACACATCGACAACAATACAATAATACCGGGGGACTTTAACACCCGCCTCACTGAAATTGACATATCATCCAATCAAAAGATCAACAAGGAAATAAAGACTTTAAATGACACACTGGACCAAATGGACTTCACAGACATATTCAGAACATTCCATCCCAAAGCAACAGAATACACATTCTTCTCTAGTGCCCATGGAACATTCTCCAGAATAGATCATATCCTAGGTCACAAATCAGGTCTCAACTGGTACCAAAAGATTGGGATCATTCCCTGCATATTTTCAGACAACAAAGCTTTGAAACTAGAACTCAATCACAAGAGGAAAGTCGGAAAGAGCTCAAATACATGGAGGCTAAAGAGCATCCTACTAAAGAATGAACGGTCAACCAGGAAATTAAAGAAGAATTAAAAAACTTCATGGAAACCAATGAAAATGAAAACACAACTGTTCAAAATCTTTGGGATGCAGCAAAGGCAGTCCTAAGAGGAAAGTATATAGCAACACAAGCCTTTCTCAAGAAACAAGAAAGGTCTCAAATACACAACCTAACCCTACACCTAAAGGAGCTGGAGAAAGAACAGCAAATAAAGCCTAAACCCAGCAGGAGAACAGAAATTATAAAGATCAGAGCAGAAATCAATGAAATAGAAACCAAAAGAACAGTAGAACAGATCAACAAAACTAGGAGCTGGTTCTTTGAAAGAATTAACAAGATTGATAAACCCCTGGCCACTTATCAAAAAGAAAAGAGAAATGACCCAAATCCACAAAATCATGAATGAAAGAGGAGAGATCACAACCAACACCAAAGAAATACAAGCAATTATAAGAACATATTATGAGCAACTCTATGCCAGCAAATTAGATAACCTGGAAGAAATGCATGCATTCCTAGAGATGTATCAAATACCAAAACTGAACCTGGAAGAAATAGAAAACCTGAACAGACGTATAGCCACTAAGGAAATGGAAGCAGTCATCAAAAATCTCCCAACGAACAAAAGCCCAGGGCCAGATGGCTTCCCAGGGGAAATCTACCAAACATTTAAAGAAGAATTAATACCCATTCTTCTGAAACTGTTCCAAAAAATAGAAATGGAAGGAAAAATTCCCAACTCGTTTTATGAGGCCACCATTACCTTGATCCCAAAACCAGACAAAGACCCCATCCAAAAGGAGAATTACAGACCAATATCCCTGATGAACATGGATGCAAAAATTCTCACCAAAACACTAGCCAATAGGATCCAACAGTACATTAAAAGGATTATTCACCACGACCAAGTGGGATTTATCCCTGGGCTGCAACGTTGGTTCAACATCCGCAAATCAATCCACGTGATACAATACATTAACAAAAGAAAGAACAAGGACCATACAATCCTCTCCGTAGATGCAGAAAAAGCATTTGACAAAGCACAGCTTCCTTTCCTGATCAAAACTCTTCAGAGTATAGGGATAGAGGGTACATACCTCAATATCATAAAAGCCATCTATGAAAAACCCACAGGGAATATCATTCTCAGTGGGGAAAAACTGAGAGCTTCCCCCCTAAGGTTAGGAATGCGGCAGGGATGTCCACTATCACCACTGCTATTCAACATAGTATTAGAAGTCCTAGCCACAGCAATCAGACAACAAAAAGAAAGAAAGGGCATCCAAATCGCCAAAGAAGAAGTCAAACTCTCACTCTTTGCAGATATGATACTTTATGTGGGAAACCCAAAAGACTCCACCCCAAAACTGCTAGACTCATACAGGAATTCAGTAAAGTGGCAGGATAGAAAACCAATGCACAGAAATCAGTGGCATTCCTATACGCCAACAAGACAGAAGAAAGAGAAATTAAGGAGTCAATTCCATTTACACTTGCACCCAATACCATAAGATACCTAGGAATGAATCTAACCAAAGAGGCAAAGGATCTGTACTCAGAAAACTATGAAATATTCATGAAAGAAATTGAGGAAGACACAAAGGAATGGAAAAACGTTCCATGCTCACTGATTGGAAGAACAAATATTGTGAAGATGTCAATGCTACCTAGAGCAATCTACACATTCAATGCAATCCCTATCAAAATACCATCCACTTTTTTCAAAGCAATGGAACAAATAATCCTAAAATTTGTATGGAACCAGAAAAGACCCCGAATAGCCAGAGGAATGTTGAAAAAGAAAAGCAAAGTTGGCAGCATCACAATTCCGGAATTTCAGCTCTATTACAAAGCTGTCATCATCAAGACAGTATGGTACTGGCACAAAAACAGACACATAGATCACTGGAACAGAATAGAGAGCCCAGAAATGGACCCTCAATTCTATGGTCAACTAATCTTCAACAAAGCAGGAAAGAATGTCCAATGGAAAAAAGACAGTCTCTTCAACAAATGGTGTTGGGAAAATTGGACAGCCACATGCAGAAGAATGAAGCTGGACCATTTCCTTACACCACACACAAAAATAGACTCCAAATGGTTGAAAGACCTCAATGTGAGACAGGAGTCCATCAAAATCCTAAAGGAGAACACAGGCAGCAACCTCTTCGACCTCAGCTGCAGCAACTTCTCCCTAGAAACATTGCCAAAGGCAAGGGAAGCAAGGGCAAAAATGAACTATTGGGACTTCATCAAGATAAAAAGCTTTTGCACAACAAAAGAAACAGTCAACAAAACCAAAAGACAACTGACAGAATGGGAGAAGATATTTGCAAATGACAGATCAGATAAAGGGCTAGTATCCAAAATCTATAAAGAACTTATGAAACTCAACACCCAAAGAACAAATGATCCAATTAAGAAATGGGCAGAAGACATGAACAGACATTTTTCCAAAGAAGACATCCAAATGGCCAACAGACACATGAAAAAGTGCTCAACATCGCTTGGCATCAGGGAAATCCAAATCAAAATCTCAATGAGATATCACCTCACACCAGTCAGAATGCCTCAAATTAACAAGTCTGGAAATGACAGATGTTGGCGGGGATGTGGAGAAAGGGGAACCCTCCTACACTGTTGGTGGGAATGCAAGCTGGTGCAGCCATTCTGGCAAACAGTACAGAGGTTCCTCAAAAAGTTGAAAATAGAGCTACCCTATGATCCAGCAATTGCACTACTGGGTATTTACCCCAAACATATAAATGTATGGATTTGAAGGGGTATGTGCAGTCCGATGTTTATAGCAGCAAGGTCCACAATAGTCAAACTGTGGAAAGAGCCAAGATGTCCATCGACAGATGAATGGATAAAGAAGATGTTGTATATATATATATACAATGGAATAATATGCAGCCACCAAAAGGAATGAAATCTTGCCATTTGCAATGCCGTGGATGGAACTGGAGGGTGTTATGCTGAGCGAAGTAAGTCAATCAGAGAAAGACATGTATCATATGACCTCACGGATATGAGGGATTCTTAATCTCAGGAAACAAACTGAGGGTTGCTGGGGTAGTGGGGGGTTGGGATGGATGGGGCGGCTGGGTGATAGACATTGGGGAGGGTATGTGCTATGGTGAGCGCTGTGAATTGTGTAAGACTGTTGAATCACAGACCTGTAATTCTGAAACAAATAATACATTATATGTTAAAAAAAACAAAAAAGAAGAAGAAGAAGATAGCAGTAAGGGAAGAATGAAGAGGGGGAAATCGGAGGGGGAGACGAACCATGAGAGACGATGGACTCTGAGAAACAAACTGAGGGTTCTCTAGGGGAGGGCCATGGGGGGATGGGTTAGCCCCATGGGGGGTTTACCCCTGGGATGGGTATTAAAGAGGGCACGTACTGCATGGAAGCACTGGGTGTTATATGCAAACAATGAATCATGGAACACTACCTCAAAAACTAATGATGTAATGTATGGTGATTAATATAACAATTAAAAAAAAGTCTTAAAAAATAAAAAAAGAAAAGGTTTAAAATATGATTTTGTGTTCAATATTTGTGTTTGTTTTCATTAGTCTTTAACTTATATTCATTTATTCAACAAAATATCAGCTAATTAATTAATTAAATGGTGCCTGTTTTCTATGCAGAGTGGAAGCCTTAGTCCATCTAGTTTGTCTTTAATTTACCAAGACTTCAGGAAAAGCTAATAATGAGGGCAACGAGGCAATAAATGGATCCTTAAATATATCCCCTATGAATTCACTCTGTTGTATTAGGAAAACATTTATTCAATGTAAAAGAGATTTTAAAACTCTGTAAAATATAGAACTTAAATCTTACCTGAATATCTGAAGGATGAGAATTCACAGATCCTTGATTATACAAATAAAGCATAAAATTATGTGCTAAAAAAAAACTGAATATAGAAAATGAGAGAATATTAAAAGTTATTCTTTTTGAAATATATAAAGCACTGCTCAGCAAACTAACACCCTCAGGCCAAATCTGACCTACTCTGTCTTTGTAAATAAAGCTTTATTGGAACACAGCCACACCCATTAATTTTTGTATGGTCCATGGCTGTTTTCAAGCTACAACAGCAGAGTTGAGTCATTTTACCAGAGATATTATGGCCCTCAAAGCCTGAAATATTTTCACTCTGGGCCTGGGCCTTTATAGTAAGTCTGCAAACCCAACAAAGGTAGTATTTTCTTTTGACATATGCATAATTTATATTCAAAGAAATACACACTCAAAATAATTTTCCTATTTTAATGAACTCCTTTA
The DNA here is from genome assembly GCF_029215605.1 of Mirounga angustirostris. Classification (NCBI taxonomy): domain Eukaryota; kingdom Metazoa; phylum Chordata; class Mammalia; order Carnivora; family Phocidae; genus Mirounga; species Mirounga angustirostris. The sequence goes on from NW_026991710.1 coordinate 166,910,058, forward strand.
TTTTTTTCATGAACTCCTTTGAAATAAGAAGGGACTACAAGATGAGAAAAAAAGACATTTTAAAATTTACAAATATATGAACTAGATGTAGGATTATGAGAGTTTTCCATTCTTTCATTCTTTCTAAATTTCACTACCATACATATATATCACCTTTATAATGAAGTAGAAGAGTACTGTGTAAAAGTTGTATTAATCTGAATGTAGATACTGAACCTACAGATCTAAGTTCAACCTTCTCTGGTATCACTGCCTGTACTTACTATCCTATTTCCTCACCTCATAGTCACTCCTCAATCCAATGTAACATAACTAGGTCACCCAGACTAGCTAGTTAGGAATCCTCCACTAAAAGTGATCTCATATGGGTTACTAATGACCCCCTAGTTGTCAAATCCAAAACGCAGTTTGAAGTCAAGTAAGACTACTCTGACACACATGTACTGTTGACCACACTTCCCTTTTTTAAGCCATCTACTCTTCAACTTCAATCATACCATTTCCACCTGGCTTCCCTAATATCTTTCTGTATACTTTAAGAGTCCCTTCGTCTGGGTCCTTGCTTCTTCCCTTAAATGTTTCCATGGCATTCAATTCTGGGTTGTTTTTCCTTCTCACCTTTGATATTCACTCCTACCTCTACAGATTTATCTTGTTCATTTCTGGTGCTTCATTTATACCTACATAAATAGATGGCTTTGAAATCCACACTCACATTCTAAGCCAACTGGACATTTCTCTTGGGATATCCTACAAGCACTTCATATCTAACTTTTTCAAAACTGAGCCCATAATTCCCCTGACTCAGATCTGTTCCCCTTCTCCTTCACTGCCACACCAAATCTCTGCTACCACTATATCCAATGTTAGCTAATCTTTTTCCTGCCACCTCAGTATATATCTAAAAAAAAAAAAAAAAAAAATCCCTACCTCTACAGTCATAGTTCTGTTTTTCATTATTTCTCATATAAGTTATTTGCAATAACTTCCTAATTGTCACTATGCCATCATAATCATTATGCAAGTAATTTCCCAAAACAATACACACACGCTTTACCCATCTCCTAAACTCTAGTCCCTATAATTCTTACCACTGTTTATACTCCTGATAAGATGTTCAAATGCACTGTGAGTTCTCTTCACTTTCCCTCTTATATACTTGAAAAGATCTTTGAGTTGTCATTTACCATAGTCTTCTTCCCTTCTGTCTGAAGGAGTAGGTTAACTCTTCTTTTACTCAGTGCTATTCTTTGGCATTTTATACAATGAACTGCTTGTTTATACAGCTCTAAGAAACTTCCCTTCAACCAAAAAACTTTGTTTCTTCCTTCTTAAAAAGCATTTATCTGCACCTGTTTCTTCTTTTTCTGCCAAACATTTTTGAAAAAGTTATTTACAAATTACTACCTTAAGTTTCTCACAACCCACCTCTCCCTAATACCATGTAGTCTAGTTCTATAACCAAAATTTAACTGAAATTATCCTATTGAAAGTCACAAAATAATTCTAAGCCAGCTTTTCTCCTCATGAGAGAAATTTCCATGGTTTCCTGGTTTCCATGAGAGAATTACACCCTACAGAAAGTTATTTCAATTACTTTCTCAATTCCCTGAAGGAAGTACACAGCTAGTACTATTTTCCATAAACTCTCACAAGTGTATAGTCTCATTCCATATTAAATTCCTTATTCCAGGCCTGTCTCTCTGATCAAACCCTGATACACTTACAGACTTACTTCTTATTACAACATTCTGCCCTGATTATATAGGTCCTTCTGGTTCTATCAACAACATAAGATCATATAGATTAATCTTCAGGAGGGGGGCCCTTATTTTTTTCCTGTTCCCCCCTATTCACAAAAGACTACTTGAGACATTAGGACCAAAAATTTAATTAATTCACAGGAAAGCATCTGTTCATCTGAGACAATTTAAATGTTTAATAACAACTACATTAATTATTTTAACACTCCATTTTTATTATAAGTAAACAAATTCATATCAATAAAATGAAATACAACACTAAATGAAAAAAAAATTACCTTTGCTTAAGGTGTACAGTGTATGGCTTCTCATCTATTACAATAGTATAGGATATCTGTTCCTAGAGAATCCAGAATAACTGAGATGAAGAGCCATGTAACAGCAGCAAAACAATAATTTTACATCAGTCAATCCCTCCAAACAATCCCTAAAATATCTTGATTAAAATGTCTCAGACTATACATGATTTAAAATTTGCAACAATATATCAAAATTATAACATGTTTCTTATATAATCCAGTCTTACTATTTCTATAAAAATAAACCTAACCTAAGGATTTATATGGGATTAGAAATCTATATATAATTATATATAACTGAATTTTAAGCTCTTCTGAAATCAGAGACCATATGCTATACTATAATGTCTATGTAGGTGGCATCATTGGGATAATAAGGTATCCTATATCAGCGAAGCTTATTCTATCAGGCACAAAAGATATTATAACTGTTTTCTTAAAATGTATTGCCTGGGGGCGCCTGGGTGGTTCGTTTGTTAAGCGTCTGCCTTCAGCTCAGGTCCTGATCCCAGGGTCCTGGGATTGAGCTCCGCATTGGGCTCTCTGCTCTGCGGGAAGCCTGCTTCTCCCTCTCCCACACCCCTTGCTTGTGTTCCCTCTCTCGCTGTGTCTCTCTCTGTCAAATAAATAAATAAAATCTTTAAAAAAAATGTATTGCCTTATTCCTGTATTCTTGAACAAAATTTGGTATTGTTTTTTACTCTATCACTACTATTCTCAAGTTAAAACATGGATAACAATAAGTTGCAATATCACTAAGTTGCTGAACCTGAGTGATGAGATTTTATCCAGCCAAAGAGAATATGTAAAAAGCAAGAGTTAGAGCATCACTGGAAGGAAAACTTAAGCATATAAAAACCAAAAAGACACAAATACCAGAACTAAGAAAAAGATAAGCCTTCTAGGATCTGTGACTCTCAGCCCTGCCCACCCACAAAAACCCCACAAGGGGCAGCACAGAGAGAACCTGGTAGTTTGGGGTCCCTGCAACCCCAACAAACAGACTGGGAGTAGATATCTGGTCTGACTACAGGCCCTGCCCACCAATGAAAATTTCTCAGGGGACAACACAGGGAGAGCACCCTGCAGTGGGCTAAGACTGCAGTTCTGGCAAACATCTGGTCTGACTCAATTCAAGTCCAAGACGGCCCCAGACTAGCCCCTTAACAACACAGGGACCAAACATTGTCCACAAAAGGCAAAGAGAACCACTGCAGACAATTGGACCTAAGGCAAACACCTCTCAATCACAACATTAGGATACATACAACACACATAAGTGACACCCCTGAAGCACCAGGTTCTGGTAAACAGGGGACATTGCACTTCAGGGCACTACAGCATCTCTTCTTCATAAAGCCACTACGTTTCAAGAACAGAAGTAGCTGACTTTCCTAACACATAGAAACAGACACAAAAAGTTAGACAAAATGAGAAGACAGAAGAATATGTCCCAAATGAAAACAAATAAGCAAATTCACAGCAAAAGAGCTAAATGAAATGAAGATAAGCAATATGCCTGAAAGAGAATTCAAAGTAATGCTCATAAAGATACTCACTGACTTAAGAAGATCCCCATTAGACCCTAAACAAAGAAATAGAAAATATAAAAAGAACCAATCTGGGATGAAGAACTCAATTATAGAAATTAAAAATACAGTAGAGGGAATAAATAGACTAGAGGAAGGAGAAGAATAAACCAGTGAGCTACAAGACAGAGTAATGGAAAGCAACTAAGCTTAACAGCAAAAAGTAAAAGAACGATAAAAAATGAGAATAGGTTAAGAATCTCAGCAACAACATCAAGTATAATAGCATAAGCATTACTGGAATCCCAGGAGAAGAGAGAGAGAAAAGAGGACAGAAAATGTATTCAAAGAAATAACAAATGAAAAGTCACTAATCTGGGAAGGAAACAGAAATCCAGATCCAGGAAGCACAGAGAGCCCCCAACAAAATCAACCCAAAGGGGTCTACACCAAGACATATAATAATTAAAATGGTACAAAGAAGTGATGAAGAGAGAATTTTAAAATCACTAAGAGAAAAGAAAACAGTTATATACAAGGGAAATTTATCAGCAGAAACTTTGTAGGCCAAAAGGGACTGGCATTATGTATTCAAAGTAATAAAAGGAAAAAAAAGTCTGCAGCCAAGAATACCCTATCCAGCAAGGATATCATTCAGAATAGAAGGAGAGATAAAGAGTTTCCCAGGGGTGCCTGGGTGGCTCAGTGGTCAAGCGTCTCCCTTCAGCTCAGGCCCTGATCCCAGGCTCCTGGGATCGAGCCCCACATCGAGCTCCCTGCTCAGCGGGAAGACTGCTTCTCCCTCTCCCACACCCCCTGCTTATGTTCGCTCTCTCGCTGTCTCTCTTTCTCTGTCAAATAAATAAATAAATAAAATCTTTAAAAAAATAATAATTAAAAAAAAAGCGTTTCCCAGATGAACAAATGTTAAGGAATTCATCACCACTAAATCAGCCATACAAGAAATGATAAAGGAAATACTTTGCCTGGAAAGGAAAGACCATAAGCAAGAGTAGGAAAAGTAGGAAAGGAAAAAATTTCACAGGTACATATAAACATAATAAAAGTAGTAGATTGATCACTTATAAAACCAATAGAAAGGTTAAAGCACAAAAGCAGTAAAATCAGTCAGAAGATTCACAAAATTTTAAAAAAAGATTCACAAAATAAAAGGATGTAAAGTATGACATCATATACCTAAAATAAGGGAGGAGGAAGTAAAAAATCAGTGCTTTCATGTGTTCAAACTTAAGCGACCATCAATTTAATGCCGAACTGCTATAAACATAGGATGTTATATATGAACCTAACGGTAACAACACGTCAAAAACTTATAATAGATATGCAAAAAATAAAGAGAAATAAACCCAAGCATTTCACTAAAGACAGCCATCCAACATGAGAAGAGAGCAAGAGAAGAAGAGAACAGAGAACTACAAAAAAAAAAAAAAAACCTGTAAAATAAGTAACAAATGGCATTAAGTACATAACTATAAAAATTACTTTGAATGTAAATTAACTACAATCAAAAGACACAGGGTAACAGAATGGATAAAAAGGCAAGATCCATTTATATACTGCCTACAAGACACTCATTTCACATGAAAAGACACATGCAGATTCAAAGTGAAGGGATGGAAAAACATTTATCATGCAAATGGAAGTGAAAAGAAAGCTAGGATAGCAATACTTATACGAAACAAAATAGATGTTAAAACAAAGACTGTAACAAGAGACAAAGGACACTACATAATAATAAAGTGAACAGTCCAACAAGAAGATGTGACAATTGTAAATATTTATGTACCAAACATGGGAGCACCCAAATACATAAAGCAACTATTAACAGAAAGAAAGAAATCAATAATAATACAGTAGTAGGGGACTTTAAAACTTGCATCAATTGAGAGATCATCCAAACACAAAATCAACAAGGAAACAGTGGCTTTGAATGATACATAGGACCAGATGGAACTAACAGATATATTCAGACTATTCAATGCAAAAAAGAGAAGAATATACAATCTTTTCAAGTGCAACTGAAACATTATCCAGAATAGATCATGTTAGGCCACAAAATAGGTCTCAACAAATTCAAAAAGACTGGTATCATATCATGCATCATTTCTCACCACAATGTTATGGAACTAGAAATCAACCACAAGAAAAAATCTGGAAAGAACACAAATACATGGAGGTTAAATAACATACTACTAAGCAATGAATGGATCAACCAAGAAATCAAAGGGGAAATTGAAACTATATGAAGACAAATGAAAATGAAAACACAGTAGTCCAAAATCTTTGGGATGCAGCAAAAACTGTTCAGAGGGAAGATTATAGCAATACAGGCCTACCTCAAGAAGCAAGAAAAATCTCCAATAACAACCTCACCTTACACCTAAAGGAGCTAGAAAAAGAACAGTAAAAGAAGCCCCAAACCAATTGAAAGACAAATAATAAAGATTAGAGCAGAAATAAATGAAATAGAAATTAAAAAAACAATAGAACAGATCAATGATACCAGGAGCTGGTTCCCTAAAAACATAAACAAAATTGATAAAACCTTAGCCAGAATCATCCAAAAAAAAAAGAGAGAAGACTCAAACAAAATCAGAATTGAAAGAGAAGAAATAACAACCAACACCAAAGAAATACAGAAAAATATTATAAAAATTATATGCCAACAAATTGGACAACCTAAAAGAAATGGATAAATTTCTAAAAACAATCAAATAAGTAATCCAAAAACTCCCAACAGACAAAAGTCCAGGACCAGATGGCTTCACAGGTGAATTCTACCAAAAACTTAAAGAAGAGTTAATACCTATTCTTCTCAAACAACTCCAAAAAGTAAAGAGGAAGGAAATGTTCCAAATTCATTCTGAAGCCAGCATTACCCGAATAACAAAACCAGATAAAGACACTGCAAAAGAAGAAAACTACAGGCCAATATCTCTGATGAGCATACATGTAAAAATCCTCAACAAAATATTAGCAAACCAAATCCAACAATACATTAAAAAAATCACTCACTACAATCAAGTGGAATTTATTCCTGGGATGCAAGCGTGGTTCAATATTCCAAATCCATCAACATGATACATCACATTAAAAATAGAAAGGATAAATACTATATTATCATTTAAATCAATGCCCAAAAGGCATTTGACAAAGTACAACATTCATTCATTCAAAGTACAACAAAGTAGGTTTACAGGGAACATGCCTAAACATAATAAAGGACATATATGAAAAATCACAGCTAACACCATACTCAATGGTGAAAAACTGAGAGCCTTTCCCCTAAGGTCAGGAACAAGACCAGGATGTACACTCTTACCCCTTTTATTCAATGTAGTACTGGAGGTCCTAGCCACAGCAATCAGACAAGAAAAAGGAATAAAAGACATCAAAATTGGTAAGGAAGAAGTAAAACTTAATTTGCAGATGGCATGATACTATATAGAGAAAACGCTAAAGATTCCACCAAAAAACTACTAGAACAGATAAATGAATTCAGTAGAGTTGCAGAATACAAAATCAATGTACAGAAACCTGTTGCATTTCTATACACTAATAACAAAGTAGTAGAAAGAGCAATTAAGAAAACAATCCCATTTATAATTACACCAAAAATAATAAGATATTTAGGAATAAACTTAACCAAGGAGGTGAAAGACCTGTACTCTCAAAACTATAAAACACTGATGAAAAAAACTGAAGATAACACAGACAAATGGAACAATATTCCATGCACATGGATTGGGAGAATTAATATTGTTAAAATGTCTCTACTATCCAAACCAATCTACAGATTTAATGCAGTACCATCATTTTTCATAGAACTGGAACAAATAATCCTAAAATTTGTATGGAACCACAAAAGACTGAATAATCAAAGCAATCTTGAAAAAGAAAAGTAAAGTTGGAGGCATCACAATCCCAGCTTTCAAACTATACTACAAACCTGTAGTAATCAAAACAGCATGGTACTGGCACAAATATAGACACATAGATCAACAGAACAGAATAGAGAGCCCAGAAATAAACCCACAAGTATAGGGTCAGTTAATCTTTGACAAAGCAGGAAAGAATATGCAATGCAAAAAAGACAGTCTCTTCAATATATGGTGTTGGGAAAACTGGACAACCACGTGCAAAAGAATGAGACTGGACCACTATGTTACACCATACACAAAAACAGACTCAAAATGGATTAAAGACCTAACTATGAGACCCCAAAACATAAAATTTCAAGAAGAAAACATAGGCACTAATCTCTTTCACATCAGCTATACAAACATTTTTCTAGATATGTCTCCTCTGGCAAGGGAAACAAAAGCAAAATTAAACTATTGGGACTATAACAAAGTAAAAAGCTTCTGCACAGCAAAGGAAACAACTAACAAAACTAAAAGAGAACCCACCAAATGGAAGGAGATATTTGCAAATGGTATATCTGATAAGGGGTTAATATCCAAAATGTATAAAGAACTTACACAACTTACCACCAAAAAAACTTGAATAATCCAATTTAAAAATGGGCACTAGACATGAACAGACATTTCTCCAAAGAAGACATACAGATGGACAACAGTTATATGAAAAGATACTCAACATCACTCAACGTCAGGAAAGTGCAAATCAAAGCTATAATGAGATATGACCTCAGACCAGTCAGAATGGCTAAAATAAAAAGCACAAGAAACAATAAGTGTTGACAAGGAGGTAGAAAAAAGCAACCCTAGTGCACTGTTGGTAGGAATGCAAACTTGTACAACCACTATGGAAAAGAGTATGGAGGTTCCTCAAAAAAATAAGAAGAGAATGACCATTTGATCCAGTAATTCCACTACTGGGTATTTACCCAAAGAATACAAAACACTAATTTGAAAAGATTTATATACCCCTATGTTTATTGCAGCATTATTTGTAATAGCCAAGATATGGAAGGAACCCAAATGTCCATCGATAGATGAATGGATAAAGATGATGAGGTACATACACACAATAGAACAAACATTATTCAACCATGAAAAAGAATGGTATCTTGCCATCTGCAACAACATGAATGGATCTGGAAGGTATAATGCTAAGTGAAATATGTCAGTCAGAGAAAGACAAATACCATATGATTTCACTCATAGTGGAATTAAAGAAACAAAACAAAACAAGAAAGACAAACAAAAAGCAGACCCTTAAATAAAGAGAACAAACCAGTGATTTCCAGAGGGAAGATAGACGGAAGGATAGGTAAAACAAGAAAGGGGATTAAGAGTACACTTACTGTGATGAGCAATGAGAATCTCTATATTATACACTTGAAACTAATATAGCTGGAATTAAATAAATAAATAGAATGAAAACACGAATTCAAAAAGATATATGTACCCTATGTTTACTGCAGCACTATTTACAGTAGTCAGGATATGGAAGCAATCTAAGTGTCCATTGATAAATGAATATGTAAAGAAAATGTGGTACACACACACACACACACACACTGGAATATCACACAACAATAAATAAAGATGAAATCTTGTCATTTGTGATAACATGCATGGACCTTGAGGGCATTATGCTAAGTGAAATAAGTCCCGACTGAGAAAGACGAAGACCATATGATTTTACTCATATGAGGAATCTAAAAAACAGAACAAGTGAATAAACAAACAAACAAAAAGCAGAACTGTACCTGTAAATACAAAGAACAAACTGATGGTTGCCAGAGGGAAGGGAGTTTAAGGGATAGGCAAACTGCCTGAAAGGGAGTGGAAGATATAGGCTTTCATTTATATGGAATAAGTCATGAAAATAAAAGGTGCAACAAGGGAATACGGTCAATGATATTATAATAGTGTTGTATGGTGGCAGATGTTGGTTACACTTGTGGCGAGAACAGCATCATGTAGAGAGATGTTGAATCACTATGCTGTACACCTGAAACTAATGGAACATTGTGTGTCAACTACATTTAAAATTTTTAAAAATTTTTAAAGAGATTCTCCTTAATCATTTGGAGAAAATTATTCTCTTCATTGAATCATCTAGATATTCCTCAGATAAGAACCTAATTCTTCTACATCTTTTTTTTTTAAAGATTTTATTTATTTACTTAAGAGAGAGAGAGAACACACAGAGGGAGACGGAGAAGCAGACTCCCTGCTGAGCAAGGAGCCCTATGCAGGACTTGATCCCAGGACCCTGGAAATCATGACCTGAACCAAAGGCAGACACTTAACTGATTGATCCACCCAGGTGCCCCTACATCATTTATTTTATTTGAACTTTTAAAATTTTTACCATAAGCAATGACAAATGTTAGGCAAAACACAACATTCTGATCTATATATTTGCTTTTACTATCAAAACCTTAAATTCCATATCAGTAGTAATACTGCATACTTATATTCATTCTATAATGGGGTTGATATATTTGTCATTAATAAAAATTAAAATTTCATATAATATTTACATGAAAAATATCTCTTACATTGTCTGCTTCTGAATTATCACTTGTATTTGCTTGGATTTTCTCTGGAACTACAATTTGTAGAAATGAATTTTGAGAACCTGAAGAAAGGAAAAAGACAGTTAATAATTGTGTCTTATACCTGACTAAGTATTTGTTCAGGTTCTTTTGTAGAATTCACTTGTGCACATATGAGTAATCAATATGTACTCCTACAAAAATCTTGAAAACACTTAATTCAAAAACAGACAAGATAGTTATGAAAGACCAAAAAAAGGACAGAAGGTGGGGACAGGGGCATAGTATTAAACTTACACAAAATTTGTTGCTCCTGAGGAAAACAGAACAAATAGACCAAAAATAATCAAAGATATACTTCAAGAAAATTTTCCTGAAAACAAACTGAGGATTGCTGGAGTGGAGGGGGGTGGGAGGGATGGGGTGGCTGGGTGATGGACACTGGGGAGGGTATGTGCTATGGTGAGTGCTGTGAATTGTGTAAGACTGATGAATCACAGACCTGTACACCTAAAACAAATAATACATTATATGTTAATAAAAAATATAAAAATTAAAATTAAAAAGAAAATTTTCCTGAAATAAAAATAAAAGATTAGAAACCATAGACTGGAAAGTTCACTGAATTCAATAATAACTGATAATAAAACAGACCTAGTCTACTAAAGTTATTGTGTGTCTAAGGTAAAGAAAGAATCCTATGGGCCTATGAGCAAAAAGAAAGAAAAAGAAAATCATATTGGGGGGGCACCTGGGTGGCTCAGTCATTAAGCGCCTGCCTTCAGCTCAGGTCATGATCCTAGGGTCCTGAGGTCAAGCCCCACATCGGGCTCCCTACTCAGCAGGAAGCCTGCTTCTCCCTCTCCCACTCCCCCTGCTTGTGTTCCCTCTCTCACTGTGTCTCTCTCTATCAAATAAATAAATAAAATATTAAAAAAAAAAGAAAAGAAAATCATATTGGGCATTAGGGAGAAAAGCAGCCTAGCCTGAGAATTTTTACATTACTCAACATTAAAAAAAATGAAGAACAATGTCTTTATTTTTTTAAGTTTTTATTTAAATTCCAGTTGGTTACCATACATGTTAATATTAGTTTCAGGTGTACAATATAGCAATTCAATACTTCCATACAACACCCAGTGCTCATCACAGCAAGTACACTCCTTAATCCCCATCACCTATTTAACCCATGCCCCCACCCACCTCCCTTCTGGTAACCACCAGTTTGTTCTGCATTGTTAAGGATCCATTTCTTGGTTTGCTGCTCTCCTTTCCGTCCCCCCGCTTTGCTCATTTGTTTAGTTTCTTAAATGGTATTCATCTTTCTCTGACTTATTTCAGTTAGCATACTACTCTCTAGCTCCATTCATGTCATTTCTAACGGCAAGATTTTGTTCTCTTTTTTTATGGCTGAGTAATATTTCATTGTATACATACCACTTTTTTTTTTCTTCTCAGATGCTGGGTTAGGGTTTATGGCCAATTTTAGGTTTAGGGTTAAGGTTAGGGTCAGGGTGAGGGTATGTGCCTGGCACCCTGCTGTTTAGAGAACTCTCCAGAGGGTTCGATTCAGGGTTAGGTTTAGGGGTTGGGGGTTAGGGTTAGGGTGAAGGTTAGGATTAGGGTTAGGGTTTAGGGTTAGGTTTAGGGGTTAGGGGTTGGCAGTTGGGGGTTAAGGGGTTGGGATTAGGGGCTAAAGTTGGGGTTAGGGTTAGTGAGTTTGGGTGTTACTGGATTTATACTAATTAAAGAAGATGTTACTTGAATGATGGTGTATACACAGTGTAGTTTCAGTGAGTGAAGCACAAGGCACTTCCCTTATGTTTCTACACATCCATTTACAAACACATATATATTAATGAAAGAAAATGTTACTTCAACAATGGATTATATACACAGTGTGGTTCAATGAGATAAGCACAGGGCTCTTCCCATATGCTCACATCATATGTTTACAAACACTTTTATCTTAATGAAAGAAAGTGTTATATGAAACACACATTATATTCCATGTAGTTACATTCAGGTAAGAATAGGTCTATTCCCACATTCTTTTACACATACATTTATAAACACATATATATCAATGAAAAAGATGTTATTTGAGCGATGGTTTATATATAGTGTAGTTCCAATGAGAAGCATATGGCTATTCCCATATGTTTCTATGCATATGCAGAAACTTTAATGAAAGAAGATCATACTTGAAAGACTGATTATACACACTGTGGTTTCAGAGTGTTAAGCATACAGCTATTCCCATATGCTTCCACACATTTGAAGAACAAGGTCTTTTAAAAATCTTCAAGTCAAAAAGTGGGCAGAAGAGATGAACAGACACTTCTCTGAAGAAGACATACAAACGGCTAACAGACACATGAAAAAATGCTCATCATCATTAGCCATCAGGGAAATCCAAATCAAAACCACACTGAGATACCACCTTACACCAGTTAGAATGGCAAAAATGGACAGGGAATGAAACAACAAATGTTGGAGAGGTTGTGGAGAAAGGGGAACCCTCTTACACTGTTGGTGGGAATGCAAGTTGGTACAGCCACTTTGGAAAACAGTGTGGAGGTGCCTCAAAAATTTAAAAATAGAGCTACCCTATGACCCAGCAATTGCACTCCTGGGTATTTACCCCAAAGACACAGATGTAGTGAAAAGAAGGGCCACATGCACCCCAGTGTTCATAGCAGCAATGTCCGCAATAGCCAAACTGTGGAAAGAGCCAAGATGCCCTTCAACAGATGAATGGATAAAGAAGATGTGGTCCATATATACAATGGAATATTACTCAGCCATCAGAAAAGATGAATACCCAATTTTTACATCAACATGGATGGGACTGGAGGAGATTATGCTAAGTGAAATAAGTCAAGCAGAGAAAGTCAATTATCATATGGTTTCACTTATTTGTGGCACATAAGGAATAACATGGAGGACATTAGGAGAAGGAAGGGAAAAATGGGCGGGGGGAATTGGAGGGAGAGATGAACCATGAGAAACTATGGACCTAAGAAACAAACAGGGTTTTAGAGGGGAGGGGGGAGGGGGGATTGGTTAGCCCGGTGATGGGTATTAAGGAGGGCACGTAATGCATGGAGCACTGGGTGTTATACGAAAACAATGGATCGTGGATCACTACATCAAAAACTAATGATGTATTGTATGGTGACTAACATAACATAATAAAATTTAAAACTACAAGAAAAATAAATAAATCAATCAATCAAAAAAAAAAATCTTCAAGAAAAGAAGTGTGAAAAACCTGGAATTTCATACCCAGCAAAACTTTCATTCAAATATAGAGGCAAAGGAGAAGTAGTCACAAGCAAAAACGTAAAGGAAGTAGCTCAATGTCCCTGTCACCAAAGGCAGAGAAACTTCTTCCAATGAAGATATCAGTAGAGTTAAAGTAAAATGTTAGTAGTGGGTATTAAATAAATTTAAATATAGAATAAGGCTAAAACAACTTTGAGAACTATAGTTATTTAATAGAGTGCAAATGATATAGACATAATAACATCTATAATAATGTCAGGCAGTACAACAAAAGAGGAATACTATATGTGCATACTGATTTCCTTAAATTTACAGCAATGTGGTCCAAAAAGAATTGTGATTAAAGCTGAAAATCAAGTGGTAGAAGTAGAAACATATTGTTCAATGGCATAACAGTATAGAAGAATTAAGATTTAAAATAACCACAGTCATACAATAAAGGGGAAAGCAGGAAGTGGGAAGTAGTAAGATACTAAATTTTCAAGTTACAGTGAGGAATCACTATTACTGCCTAAATAAAAATTTTAATCTATTATGTAAACACTAAAAATATTCCAAATTAAGAGAACATACACAAAGTCACCCAGAAAATAAGCCAAAAGTCAGATTTTTACAGTGAAAGACTTTACCAAAAGTATGAAGTTAGAAAAGTATGACATAATTAAGAAGCTGTGAGATCAAAAATCTCAGTCTTATCAACAAATGTAAGTAGAATGAAATAACCAACTAAAAGAAAAATCTTCAGATTGGATCTGTAAAATCAAAACCCAATTACTCAGACCTTGTATGGAATATTAAACACTTGCTCTAAGCTAATACTTATTTTAGAGGACCTAAAATATAACTGTGGTTCGTTTCAGGAAAAGATGTGTGCTTACAAGAAGACTGGTGATACATGAAATTTAGGATCAAATCTGAGTTTACTCATGGGTCTACAAATGCATCCTATCATAATTTGCCCAATTACGGAACAGTATGTGGAAAGAGATATAATCAATATCTTATAGAATCCCCAATTTGCCTCCCTGACCCATATAATGAGGATTATTATGGTAGGGAGGGCCAAATAGAAATCTCTGAATATCATATGCACCATCACCAAAACATTAAACCAAGTATTTCTAAATCCAGAAGGCAGTCCAAACCTGAGAAGAACTGAAATATAAAGAGCAGTGATTTCCACCAATCTGTACCTCTGAAACAAATAATGCAATATATGTTAAGGAAAAAAAAAAGAAGAAGAAGAAGATAGCAGGAGGGGAAGAACGAAGGAGGGGAAATCAGAGGGGGAGACGAACCACGAGAGACAGTGGACTCTGAAAAACAAACTGAGGGTTCTAGAGGGGAGGGGGATGGGAGGATGGGTTAGCCTGGTGATGGGTATTAAAGAGGGCACGTTCTTCATGGAGCACTGGGTGTTATGCACAAACAATGAATCATGGAACACTACATCTAAAACTAATGATGTAATGTATGGTGATTAACGTAACAATAAAAAATTTTAAAAAAATAAAGAGCAGTGAATCCTATTACTTTCCTATTTTGTTTGTTTGATTTGTGCTGATGATAAGCAATAATGACAATGAGTTGTCTTAAGTTTAATCAGGTGGTGACTGCAATAACAAATATTGTTCTAAACATAGTCTCTTTACTGAAGCAAAGCAACACAGGCATTGGCACCTGCATGTAATCCCTGATAGAAAAAGGTGTTTTCTCTATCCCAATAAGCAGAGAATTCCAGGAGCAAGTTTGCATTCTCACTTGACAGTGAGAGCAATGTACCTTCACCATCCTTACTGCCTCAGGTATTTATCACTTTTAGTTTTACTTCTTCCTAGACCCTAACATCTCACTGTCTGTGGTAAGGGGAATAATAATTCCTCTCAAAGATGTCCATACCCTAATCACCAGAACCTGTGAATATGTCAGGTTACATAGCAAAGTATATTAGGGTTGCCAATAAGCTGACCTTAAAATAGGGAATTTATCTTGTATTATCCATGTGGTCTTAATTTAATCACAAGAGTCCTTAAAAGAAAATGAATGGGGCTGAAGAGAGAACCAGAAAGATGGTAGTGTGAAAAGAACTCAGCCCAATGCTCCTAGCTTTGAAGGTGGGAGGAAGGGGGCCCAGCCAAAGAATGCAAACAGCCATTAGAATCTGGAAAAGGCAAGGAAACAGGTTGTCTACTACAGCCTGCAGAAGGAACACAGCACTGCCAAGGCCTTGATTTTAGCCCAAGGAGACCCATTTTACAAACTGTAAGATAACAAATTTGTATTGTTTAAGCCACTAAATTTGTGGTAACCTGTTACAGCAACAATAATATTAATACATCATCTAAGAGAAAATTATTCTGGAATTCTGGAATGAAACTGGACCATTATCTCACACCATATACAAATATAAATTCAAAATGGATTAAAAACTTGAATATATAACCTGAAACCATTAAACTCCTACAAGAAAAAGTAGGCAGTAAGCTCTTTGACATCAGTCTTAGCAATATTTTTTTTGGATCAGCCTCTTCAAGGAAGGGCAAAAAAACTAAAAATAGGGACGCCTGGGTGGCTCAGTCGGTTAAGCGGCTGCCTTCGGCCCAGGTCATGATCCCAGGGTCCTGGGATCGAGTCCCACATCGGGCTCCTTGCTCAGCAGGGAACCTGCTTCTCCCTCTCTCTCCCTCTGCTTGTGCTCTCTCTGTCAAATAAATAAAATCTTTAAAAAATAAAAAAATAAAAATAAATAATGGGATTACATCAAACTAAAAAACTTGTACAGCAAAGGAAACCATCAACAAAATGAAAAGGCAAGCTATTGAATGAGAGATTTTGTAAATCATACATCTGATAAGGGGTTAATATCCAAAATATCCAAAAGTTAATATCCAAAGAACTCACACAACTTAATATCTAAAAACACCCCAAATGAACAACCCAACTAAGAAATGGGCAGAGGACTTAAATACACATTACTCCAAAGAAAACATACAGATGGCCAAGAGGCCCATGAAAAGATGTTTAACATCATTAATCATCAGGGAAATACAAATCAAAACTATAATGAGATCAAAAAGACAAAAAATAGTGTTGGCAAGGATGTGGAGAAAAGGAAACCCTCGTACACTGTTGGTGGGAATGTAAGTTAGTGTAGCCACTGGAAAAGAGTATGGAAGTCCTCAAAAAATGAAAACTAGAGCTACCATATGATGCAGTGATTCCATTTCTGGGTATTTAGCCAAAGAAAACAAAACACCAATTCGAAGAAAAGATATATGCACCCTTATGTTCACAGCAGCATAATTTACAATAGGTAAGATATGGAAGCAAACAAAGTGCCCATCAATAGTTGAATGGATAAAGAACATTACACAATGGAACATTACTCGACAATCACAAAGAAGGAAATCTTGCCATTGTGACAACATAGATGGACCTAGAGGGTATTATGCTAAGTGAAATATGTCAGATGGAGAAAGATAAATACCACATGATTTCACTTGTATGTGGAATCTAAAAAACAAAACAAAACAAAAGAAAAAACAAAACAGAAACAGACTCATAGATACAGGTAACAAACTGTTCATTAACAGAGGGGAACGGGATGGATTGGGTGGGGGGAAATAGATGAAGGACATTAAGAGGTACAAACTTCCAGTTATAAAATAAATAAGTCATGGCAATGTAATGTACAGCATAGGGAATATAGTCAATCATATTTTAATAAATTTGTATGGTAACCAGACTTATTGTGGAGATCATTTTGTAGTATATAAAAACATTGAATCACTATGATGCACACCTGACATTAATAGGATGTTATGTGTCAAGTATACTTCAGTTTAAAAAAAATAAAATTTGGGGCATCTGGGTGGGTCAGTCAGTTAAGCGTCTGCCTTTGGCTCAGGTCCTGATCCTGGGATCGAGTCGGCTTCTCCCTCTCCCCTTGTCCCCCCACCCCGTACTCTCCTTCTCTCTTGTTCTCTCCTTCTCTCTCTCAAATAAATAAAATCTCTTTTAAGAAATTAAATAAAAATTTTAAAATGAAATAAATAAAATTTGAACTGACTGGAATTTGGATAATATAAGAAATTGTTAAATTTTAAGGTGTGATCATGATCCTGTGGTTATATTTCAAAAGTATCTTTTTGTCATTTAGCAATACATACTGGAGTATTTAGAGATGAAACGATATGTCTATAATTTGCTCCAAATAATGGAACAGAGGAAGTGGTGAGGAACATAAAAAGAAAAAGAACTGGCTAGGAGTTTATAACTATTGAAGGTGAGTTCTTTATACTCCTCTACTTTTGCATTTATTTGAAATTTCCATAATTAAAATTTTTTTTAAAAAGTAGAGGCCAAATAGCAATGGAGTGATATCTTCAAAGTGCTATTGGAAAAATAACTGTCAACCTGAAATTCCATACCAAGCTAAACTGTCATTCAAGAGTGAGGGAGATATAAAGATATTTTCAAGTCAACCGCAGACATTTTGCCACTCAGAATTCTTATGAAAAATCTAAAAAACAAAGAAGTGCTAGAAACAAAGTAAGCAAAGAAAGCAGTAAACAGTGGATAAATCTAAGCAAACTTGACTGAGTAAACAGTAATAGAGATGATGACTAATTTCAGAAACAATAAATAAAAGTGGCACTAAATACTAAATAACAATAATATGTAAGAAGATGAAGGTGGTGTCTGACAACTTTCTATGGTCATTGTCTTTTTTGGAAGAAATTATATTCTTAACTTGGGACTTTGTTACATTACAATTAGAAATACAAAACACATAAGACAGGAAATGAGATTTTTTTAAATGTTCTCATATAAAAAGCATAATACATAGAAAGCATAAAATACCATAATAGATTTAAATACAAATATACCTTCCTTGAGAGCTGAATGGATTTTCCAGTTTACTACCTACATAGATCTGGAAATTTCAGGGCCCAAGGGCTATTTTAATTCTTAAATAGTCAAAAGCTTTTTTAATCTGAGTTTGAAATTCCTTTGCTAATATACTACCTTCAAAAACTTAGTAGTTCCTCATCTAGTTGCTTTCAATATAAGTTATACACATACAAAACTTTTTAAAGTCATAATTTTCAAATCTGCTTTATTTCTATGTCTTTTATATTTTGGATACTTGGCCCCTTTCAGACAAATGATTTGCAAATATTTTCTGTCTTCTCTAATTTCTTTGCCTAACTCTTATTTCTCCCTTCCTCCCCTCCCATCTCTTTCTCTCTCTCCCTCTTTCAACTTAATGATGGCAGCCTTGAGTCTATCTAGAAAAATATATGCTCATACCTTTTTTTTTTTTAAAGATTTTATTTATTTATTTGAGACAGAGAATGAGAGAGACAGAGAGCACATGAGAGGGGGGAAGGGTCAGAGGGAGAAGCAGGCTCCCTGCTGAGCAGGGAGCCCGATGTGGACTCGATCCTGGGACTCCGGGATCATGACCTGAGCCGAAGGCAGTCGCTTAACCAACTGAGCCACCCAGGCGCCCTGCCCATACCCTTAATTAGAGCTCTGCCCTGAGTAATTTTATCTAATTGAGAGTTTTACTGATGCACTGGTGTTCAAACCTTTTTAAATTCCATTTCTTACTATTTGGAATGTGGAATCAGTCACCTTTTAAAATCCTGAAAGGCCCCAAATTTCTGGATTTATTCCCTATCATTTCTTTCTGCAAACTGGCCAATTGTTCCCTGAGATTATCTCCTTCTCTTACCACTTTGCCAAACTTGAGTAATTACACTGACCTCCACTGCAGAAAGATAACATTCTGTTATCTAACTTCTGTAGAATGCGATCATACAGTTTAACTATAACTTTATGAAATACAACTTTATGAAATGTTTTGTAACTTCCAGTTGGTTTCAATTTTTTGTGATCTATCATCCATTACCCACCATTCATTGCCCAGCAGCTCAAAGACGTCTATTTTAAGTTTGTTATGACAGCACACCACTTAAAAGTTCCAATTTCTATATTAGTCAACTTAGGCTGACCAGGCTATAGAATGGTAATAAGTAAAATACTGAAGTCTTGGTGACTTAACACAATAAAAGCTTATTTGTTTTTCATGTAAAGTCTGATGAGGGTCACCAGGAGCTTTCATTGAAGGAGTGACTCAAAGATCCAGGCTCCCTCCAACTGGTAACACCATAAACTCAGCTCATGGCTTCAAAGATGACTGTGGCACCAGAAAAGAGAGATGGAAGAAGGAGACCAACTCTTAATTGTCTTGATCCAAAAATTACACACATCATTTCTTCTTAACCTCATGAGCAAGAGATAGTTTAGAAAAAGGCCAAGAAATGTAGGCAAAAGGTAGATACTCAGTGAGCACTGAGGAATCTGTCACAAAAAAGGAGGGAAAATATATACTTACAGCAAATATTAGTCAAAGGAAAGTTAATGTAGCTATGTTAATACTAGCACAAATAGATTTCAATGGGACAAAAGCATTATTAGGAATAAACAGAAGCAGGGCGCCTGGATGGCTCAGTTGTTAAGCATCTGCCTTCAGCTCAGGTCATGATCCCAGGGTCCTGGGATTGAGCCCCGCATCAGCATCAGGCTCCCTGCTCGGCGGGAAGCCTGCTTCTCCCTCTCCCACTCCCCCTGCTTGTGTTCCCTCTCTCTTCCTGTGTCTCTCTCTGTCAAATAAATAAATAAAATCTTAAAAAAAAATAGGAATAAACAGAAACAGGATATGGTTAATAAAAATAAACCAGAATGAATGCAAAAGAATGAAGTTGGAACTCTCCCTCACACCATATATAAAAATTAACTTAAAATGGATCAACAACATAAATTTAAGAGATAAAACAATAAAATTATTAGAAGAACAAATCTTCATGATTATAGATTTCACAATGGATTCTTAGATATGACACCAAAAACACGAGCAATG
This sequence comes from Mirounga angustirostris, assembly GCF_029215605.1. Lineage (NCBI taxonomy): Eukaryota > Metazoa > Chordata > Mammalia > Carnivora > Phocidae > Mirounga > Mirounga angustirostris. The sequence continues at coordinate 166,930,358 of NW_026991710.1, forward strand.
TTAAGAAAAAAATACATATATTAGATTTCATTAAAATTAAAAACTTTTGTTTTTGTGAATCAAAGGACACTCACAAGAAAGTAAAGAAAGCCTACTGAATGAGAAAAGATATTTGCAAATCATTTCTCTGAAATAGGTCTAGCATCCAGAATATAAAAAGAACTCGCACAGCTTGACAACAAAAAGAACAACAAATTTTAAAAACAGATTTGAACATTCATTTCTCCAAAGATACACAAAGGGTCAATAAGCACATGAAAAGATGCTCAACATCACTAATCATTGGGAGAATGCAAATCATAGCCAAAAGGAGATACCATGATATATCCACTAGGAAGACTATAATCATTTAAAAATAAAATAAAAATAACGTGTTGGAAAGAATGTGGAAATTTGGAACCTCTGTACTCTGCTGGTAGGAATGTAAAATTGTGTAGCCACTATGAAAAACAGTGTGACAGTTCCTCAGAAAAATTAAAAATAGAATTACCATATGATTCAGCAACTCCTCTTCTGAATATATATGCAAAAGAAATGAAAATAGGGACTCAAACAAGTACATGCCCATATATGTTCATGGCAGCATTATTCATAATGTCCCAAAAGAAGATGCAACCCAAATATCCATCTATAGATGAATAGAAAAACAAAATGAAATATATATTTATCCATTTATATTCCACACAACAGAATATTACTCAGCCTTAAAAAGGAGAAAATTCTGACACATGCTACAACATAGATGAATATTGAGGGAGTCACGCTAAGTGAAATAAACCAGTCACAAGAAGATACTCCACAATTCCAGTTATATGAGGTACCTAATATCCACAGAGACATAAAGTAGAACGGTGGTTTCCATAAGCTGAGGGGAGAGGGGAATGAGGAGTTAGTGTTTAATGGGTACTGAGTTTCAGCTTGGGAAGATGAAAAAAATTCTGGAGATGGATGGTGGTGATGGCTGCACAACAATGTGAATGTACTCGATGCCATTAAACCTTACACTTAAAAATGGTTAAAATGAGTACCAAACAGAAATCACAGAGCTGAAAAATACAATAAATTAACTGAAAATTTCAGGAGAGGGGTTCAACAGCAGACTAGACAAACAAAAGCTAAAGGAGTTCCTCATTACTAGACCGGTCTTATAAGAACTGTTAAAGAGAGCTCTTTGTGCTGAAACAAAAGGATACTAATTAGTAACACGAAACATCTGAAAGTATAAAACTCACTGGTAGAGCTAGAAAAAATCTACAAAAATAAAGGGGAAACAATATATTTTCCTTAATTAGTTTCTACTTAAAAAGCAATAAACTGTAAAAATCAGGGAAAAAAATAGTTCAAATGGTAAATTTTATGTTATGTATATTTTATCACAATTTATAAGCTGTTGTATAATTGGTATAGTACTTCCATTTTGCAAGATAAATAGGCTCTCGAGATAGGTTACACAATAATGTGGATGTACTTAACACTACTGACCTATACACTTAAAAATGGTTAAGATAGCAAGTTTGCAGGAAAACAGGCTAATAAATAAAAGTCAATCACTTTCCTACACATCAGCAAGGAACAAGTAGAATTTGAAACTTAAAACACAATGTCATTTATATGAGCATCCAAAAAAATGAAATACTTAGATTAGTGCATCTTCATGGAGAGTACAACTCAATACTGTCAAAATGCCAGTTCTTCTCAACTTGGCTCTATAGATTCAATACAATCTTAATCAAAATCCCATTAACTCATTTATTCTAAAGTTTATACAAAGAGGCAAAAGACCCAGAATAGCAAATTCAATACTGAAGGAGAAGAATAAAGTTGAGACTGCCACTATCTGACTAAATGACTTGTTATAAAGCTACAGTAATCAAAAAAGTGTGGTACCAGTGAAAGAATAGACAAATAGATCAGTCAAACAGAATAAACAGTCCAGAAAAAAACCCTACATAAATACAGTCAACTGATCTTTGATAAGAGAGCAAAGGCAATACAAAAGAGCAGATAACCTTTCCAACAAACAGTGTTGGGACAAGTGAATTTCCACATGCAAAAAAAAAAAAATCTGACACAGACTTTACACACTTCACAAAAATCAACCCCCAATGGATCACAGACCTAAATGTAAAATGCAAATTATGATTAGGTATGGCAATAATTTTTTAGATAAAACACCCATAATGCATGAAGAAACAAATGATAAGCTGTACCTCATTAAAATGAAAAACTTCTGCTCTGCAAAAGACAATGTCAAGAGACTAAGAAGACAAGTCACAGACCACAGACTGGGAGAAACTATTTGCAAAAGGCATATCTGATAAAAGATTGTTCATCCAAAATATACACAGAACTCTTAAAACTCAACAATAAGAAAATGAAGAACCCAATTTAAAAATGGGCAAAACACCTGAACAGACACCTCATCAAAAAAAATAAAGAGAGAGAGAGAGATGGCATATTAAGAAGATGAAAAGATGCTTTATATCATATGTCACTAGATAACTGCAAATTAAAATGAGATACCATTACATACCCATTAAAATAACCAAAATCCGTAACACTGACTACACCTAAAGCTGGCAAGGATGGGAGGCAACAGGAACTCTCCTTCACTGTTGGTGAATTATATCAAAAATGATATAACCACTGTGGAAGATAGCTTGGCAGTTTCTTACAAAACTAAACATACTCTTACCATATAATTCAACAATCCCACCCCTTGGTATTTACACAAAGGAGTTGAAAGCTTTTGTCCAAACAAAAAACCTGCACACAGATGTTTCTAACAGCTTTATCCATAACTGCCAAAACTTGCAAGCAACCAGGATATCCTTCAGTAGGTGAATGGATAAACTGGTACATCTAGATAATGAAATAATACTCATTGCTAAAAAGAATTAAGATAAATAAGCCATGAAAAGACATGGAAGAACCTTAAATGTATATTTCTAAGTGAAAAAAGCCAGTCTGAATAGGCTACATACTGAATGATTCCAACTACATGACATTCTAGAAAAAGCAAAACTACAGAGACAGAAAAAAGTCGGTGTTGTTGGGAGTTAGGGGAGAGGGAAGGATGAATAGGCTGAGCACAGAGGATTTTTAAGACACTGAAACTACTCTATATACCACAATAGTGGATACATGTCACGATACGTTTGTCAAATCCAAAGAATGTACAACAGGCAGAGTGAATCCTAGGTAAACTATGGACTCTGGGTGATAATAATGTGTCACTGTAGGATCATCGATTTTAACAAAGTACCAAATGTAACAAATGTGTGGGATGTCAATAGCAGAGGGGGTGCATGTGTGAGGATGGTGTGTATGGGGAATCTCTGTACCTTCCTCTTAATTTTGCTATGAACCTAAAACACTCTAAAAAAATAAAGCTTATTCATTTTTTAAAAAATTGTTAAGATGATAAATTTTATGTTATGTGCATTTTACTATAATTTAAAATTAAAAATTAAGGACACCTGGGTGGCTCAGTCGTTGGGCATCTGCCTTTGGCTCAGGTCATGATCCCAGGGTCCTGGGACCGAGCCCTGCGTCGGGCTCCCTGCTCTGCGGGAAGCCTGCTTCTCCCTCTCCCACTCCCCCTGCTTGTGTTCCCTCTCTTGCTATGTATCTCTCTGTCAAATAAATAAATAAAATCTTTTAAAAAAATTAAAAATTACAAAGGTGATGCATTAAAAAAAAAAACTCATGAGTAAAAAATCCAACGTTCAAGATCCCATGAATTTTTTTTTTTTTTTTAAGATTTTATTTATTTATCTGAGAGAGAGCACATGAGAGGGGTTAGGGTCAGAGGGAGAAGCAGACTCCCTGCCGAGCAGGGAGCCCGATGCGGGACTCGATCCAGGGACTCCAGGATCATGACCTGAGCCGAAGGCAGTCGCTTAACCAACTGAGCCACCCAGGTGCCCGATTCCATGAATTCTTAATAGAACATATTTTGAAAAGTTCATTGATATGTTTTTATTGCATATTGCAACTAACTTTTACCATTTATCAAGTATTGATGTAGTATCCAAAGAATACTGGTAATTATCTGAAAAGGTTATTAAAATATTCCTCCCTTTTCCAACAATATAAGCTGGATTTTCTTCATATACTTCAAATAAAACAGCAACAGATTCAATGCAGAAATAGATATGAGAATCTAGCTATCATCTATTAAGCCAGACATTAAAGAGATTTACAAAAATCTAAAATCGTGCCAGTGTTCTAAATTCGTTTCAGAAAATAGTTATTTTTTAAATGTGTAACTTATGTTACGTATAATAGATATGTTGCTGTCATTTTTAAATGAATAAAAATTCTTAAATTTCTATATTAATTTCCAAAATGACAAATATTAACAGATATAAACAAAACGTAAGCAAAAGCTCTTTGAGAATTTCTATAATTGTTAATGTGTAAAGAAAAATTCCAAAAAGTTTGCAAACCACTGCATTAAAATACTGAGTGTGTTATGGTGTGTTATGGTGAAGGTTTGTGTCCCCCCAGAATTTCATGAAGTCCTAACCCCAGTGTGATGCTATTTAGAAATGGGACCTTTGGAAGGTAATTAGGGCTAAGGGTGGCCATGAAGGTGGATCTCTCAGGATGGGATCCAGTGTCCTTATAAGAAGGGTTTGCTCTCTCTCCCCACACGAAGAGGCCATCTGAGTACATAGCAAGAAAGCCATGGTCTATTAGCCAGGAAGAAAGACCTCACCAGATCCCCAACCCGACGGCATCCTGGGCTCAGACTTCCTATCTTCAGAACTGTGAGAAAATAAATTTCTGTTGTTTAAGCCACCCCATCTAGGGCATTTTGTTATGGCAGCTCAAGGTCATAATATAGCATGCAACAGCAAAAAGACTGGTAACAATCCAAAAGTCTATTAATAAAAGAACTGGCTGAATAAACCGTGGCACCTCCAAACAAGGGAGTACTGTGCAGATGGGGAGAAAAGATACTCCATGTACTGACACTGACACAGGATGGCAAGATTCAGAACAGTGTATAAAAAGGGGAGAAAAATAAGAACATATCTAAAATGCTTGTTTGCATCTAAACCAGCCCTAATATATTTTAAAATTTTGAGGCTTCTTTATACTGTTCTTTGTATCCTGCCATAATGTACCTTTGTCACTCAGCGTAACAGACGCTGAATCTTTTTTTTTTTTTTTTTTTTGACTGCAGGGCAAATTATTCCCATAGGTATGCCAGACAAGTTATGTTGGAACAAATGGTATGTGAGGAGAGTACGGCTTTTGTTTTCGTTTTCGTTTGGGTTTTGAGTGGAGTTCAGGAAGATTCTGGGGTGCTTCTGAGTGCAGGAAACGTTGGGGCAGTTTTGTGAAGTGCATGAAAGACCTACAAGAAAGGCTACCCCCACCCTAGATTCAAAAAGAGAGAGACTTCTCCTTGAGCTCATTAAAGTTATTTTCCCTTCTAGGGAGTCTCTTCTCTATCCCTACAGAGCGCCCCCAAAAGGCCGGCTTTCCAGGCCACCGCGGGGATTCAATCGAGTTGGGCCGCCATTTGGCCGAAGCAAGTTCTCCTTGCAAGAAGGAAAAGAAAAACCTTCGTCTGCCAGACCCCGTGTAACAGGGTCTCCGCTGCCTTACCCGGTCCTGACGCCAGCAAGCCACCGAGCCCAGCGAGCAGCAGCAGCCTCAGGCGGAGCATGGTGTGGCTTCTGGGCTCCGAGAGTGGACTGAGCCGGCGGCCGTTGAGAGCGCTCGAAGGACGCCTCGGCCGCCGCTCACCCGCGCGCGCTCGTGGGCGGCGGTCTCGCGAGGCCGCGCCCCGAATGCTAGTCGCCCGCAGGGAGCGCCCACCGTGCGCGCAGCCTAAATCCCGCGTGCCCGGCCGAGAGAGCCCGCGGCTCAGGTGGGGTTATCCAGCCACCCGTGCCGTCGCAGCTGCGGTCCCCCACCAACCTTTCGTGTTGACGGACCTGGAAGAACTAACGCATTTATTGTAGGCTGTTTTGTAGCACACACTTCCAGGTGTTCTAAAAGACGATCGTGCAATACTTTCTGAATTTAAAACTACACGCACGCACACACTCATTATTTACTAAAGCTGGGTTTCTAAAAATAAAAATAGCCAGATGTGTGAAAAAGATTCCAAAAAGGGGAAAAGTGAGACTTTGTATCTTTGAAGAGAGTCTGCTGTGGGTTTTGGTTTTTGTTTTTTTCCCCCATACCTACGGCTCAAATGCACGGAGTAATCAGGCTGTGTCTACTTTTCCTCCAATCAGTCTGGTTCTTCACAAGCCCTTGGCTAGAATTCATGTGATATCATTCTCTTGTTCAATACCTTCTCAGTACGGTGAATACTTATTCATTTATGTAGTGAATGATATGGAGAAGACTCTTACCCAGAATTCCAGTACGTATGTTCCAGTAGAAAAATTTTCTAAATTCCAAGCCCAAGCTGCCACCCATTTTCTCCTATCCGCAATCCTTTGGCCACTCTGACTTCTGGTCTTTCTGAATAAACATCGCCTTATTCCCTGGGACTGCAATGCCTCCTCCCTCTCGGCCTCACCTCCAGTCTCCACCTATATGCACTACCTTTTTAATTCTTTTGAAATCCCAAAGAATGAATTAATCGATCATACTAATTAACAGAAAGGCAGACGCACAAACTGAAAGGCTGGGTGGGAACACAGAAAAGCTCACTTAGGGAATCACCCCATCTAAACTGACAGTTGAGATGCGATTTTACTGATGCAAAGGATTTCAACAGGACCGTCTAAGCCTAAAAAGGATTAGCATGAGCAAAAACAAGGCAAAAAAAATCTACACCCAGCTTGTATCCCAACAGAACAGCCAATGCTAGACGAACACTGTTTCTAAGCAGTAGTTGAGCCAAAAGCTGGTTTCATCTTGCTTCGTAGTATTAGGAAAATAACTACAGTAAGTACTTAGACTTGTAAATTAGTGGGAAGTATTTTGAATGAAATCCTGGTTTATTTATTGTTTCTCTTCTTCAACCTTTAAGCAGACTTTATATTATTCTTGTGTATTTAGTTCTCTCCATAACAGGAGTTAGATGTACCATCCAGAACTTACATATCACAGTGCCTAATGATACCTGCAAGATGGTAGAGTTTCAGTAAACATTTATGGAATTTAGTAAAATCTGATTTGTGGTTTGAAAACCTGGACTGTGCTTAACTATCTGGTTAGAGACCCAGGCATCTGCTTGAGAGAAAGGGAAAATGCAATATCCTGAGCAAGGTAATTTTGTGAACCTATGGTCCAACAGTGATATCAAAGTTATATATAATTGATCTAATTATTAAAATGTCTTTAGCAGATGACAAAGAAGCCCTTTAATATTTGCAAATTTTGAAGTGACATCTATGGCTAAGAAATTTTACAATTTTTAACAGCAATCCAGAATAAATCAAGGAAAACCTAAGTGAAAAGCATATAAAACATGCAAAAAAATATATACAAAAGTAAGTTCAGACTGATCAAAGTCTTTTAGAAAAATTTTCTAAATATTCAAAAATCCAAGGATTTATCGAATTCTGAGAAAAGTTTTAAGTTATATAGTTAAAATATTACCAAGATTTCAGTGATACGAATTACAGTTGCAAAAATTGAGACTATATGAGAGAAAGACACAAACATTTTAGTCTTATATGAATTCATTCAAAGATTTAAACTGAAATGAAGAATCATCATTTGGGAGTGTTTACACTTTTTTGTAAAAGGAACACACATTAAAGACTGTGTTTACTTCATTAATGAGTAAAGTGGTGAGGTATTACAGCCAGTTCAAAGGAGAATCCAAAGATCAGGAATATTGAAATAAATGTGCTATTGGAGGCAAAAAAGGGAGGGATGTCAGCTGAACCTCTGCTGGGCAGAATTTTCATGTCTATGAACACATTGCTATCAGTTATCCAAAGTGATAAAACTATTTTACTATTGTAAAATAGCTCCTATAGAATCCTAAAGCCAGGAAAGGTGAGTTCTCTTCTAGAGTCTAAACTCCAGACAATGCATACACTGAAGTACAAATTTTCCCTATATTTCTATATCCTACTGTCCTTTTTATGGACTGCCTGGCTCCTGAGTATTTGTCCACCCACATCCTATATGTAAGTTTTAATATATACCAGATTGTTAAAATAATGTATCATCTTCAAAGAACTGAAATATCTGTCTTCTTCAAAACTAATCTGTTTTCCTTTAATAACAAAAAAGCCACTGTGCACAATTCAGCAGAAGTCTGAAAATTAGTAAGATAATATCTGTAAAAGTTTGACTAGTGGTTTTATCTAAAACTAGTATGTTTTAATTAATAAGGTTATAAAAAGCTGGGTATTTAGGAAGTTACTGGGCGACACAAAACAGAATTTCAAGTCTTTTATTTATTGCAAATGTTATATTTGTATATGTATATATACACAAACAAAAATTTTTTGAAAAACTAATGAAATTCAGTTAATAAACCTATTATTAAATTTTATTATGAAAGGTTATGAAAATTTTTTGAGTGTTTAAAATTTCACCATCCATATCATTTTTTCTGAAGTAAAAATTCATTTTTTACACAGATGGAATAATAACTCCTACACACCTCACTAGTTTTTTTGCTTTTACTAAGAAAAACCTTTTCTAACTTCTTTTCTCCAGCCTAATTTCTTTGAAAACATTAGTTACAACAGAGATATGATCCAGCACACCTTAGTAAATGTAAACATTCTAAATTATATTAATAGCAAGCTTTGAAGTTTCAGATTTTAAACTTAAAGTGCTCATGAAATTCTCAAGTGGTTTTATGATATCTCAATTTGATTGAAGATATTATAAGAGCTCCTGCTTTGTTAGAGCCAGGTATCAACAGCATATCTGATTAGTTCTATTAAATACTCCGTACCTTAAAGTTTAATTTATTTAAAATAATGCTATTGTAAAAGAATGCCATGCTTTAACATGATTCATAATAGAAATTCTATTATTAAATTAATTTTTCTAATATTCATTATCCATAGATAGACCCATAGACTCTACTATCCCTAGAATCCATGGAATCATTTATCCACAGAATGATCATAAAAAAGGAAGACAATAACTGTGTGTGAATACACACATACACACTTTTAGTATACTTTGTACTCTCAAAATAAGATGATGATATCTAAATTGTGGATTTTGCACATTCTTCTGAAGACAGAATATTCCTTTATTTGTGTAGTGAATGAGATAGACAAGATTCTAGCATATGATGATTATTAGTCCGTGCAAGATGAAAAACATTAGATATTACTGACAGCTAATTAGTTTTCACAGATATTAGATAATCACATGTTCAACCAGAAACTACATTAATGGCAACTAAGGTCAAAATTTGTCATTGAAGCATTTAATGACAAAACTTAATTTAAGAATCATTACAATACCATGTTTAAAATAACATAATCCATGTTTGGTGCATTAACCTCACAGAATGACTGAATAAGACTTATTATTCAGTGATGGAAATGGAAATGTTATTCTAAATGCCCTGACTTTACTGCATTTCTTATATTTCTCAATTCCCACTACTCAATTTCTGTTTTTCTGTGTTAGCAAAGTTTGTTTTATGGTATTTTGTTTTCATTCATAGTTGCAGCAGGAAGAAAGGCTTTTCAAGAAAATATCAGGAAAAAAAAAAAGGATTAGCTCAGTTCCCTGAAGATGTCTGCAAAAGTAAAGGTAAAAAAAAAAAAAAAAAAATTCAAGTGAGGGAACTATATAAAGGTGGTGCAGGTGCAGGACGAGCAGGAATTAAATTTCCCTGAGATGATACTTTCGGTTGTGGTGGAGGTGGCCTGTGAGGGGAAAAAAGACAGTTAATTATGTGTTTCAACTGAATAAAATAATACTACATCATTAAAAGCCCATTGTAACACCATCTTTAACACTGCTGACAATTCTGAAGAGTACATTATATTCTGAGATTATTATTCATCTTATATGCAATGGTTAAAGGATGCAATCAGCATCTAAAATGGAGTAACTACCAAAAAGTAATGCTATTCTATAATCAAAAATATTATATGAAGGTTCTGGTTTATATATTTTTAAAAGGAATAACACATGAAATTGAAAAGACAAATTGTAAAAGACAAGGGAGGTCACTAGCTCCGTTTACATAAATAAAGCTGAAATTCCAACTCATTCAAAACTAACACCCACTCTGAGAATCAAACCTGCTATGACTTTTCTATACCTGTCCTTCACCTCTATACCCTTCCTCACCCTCTTCATCCAATTCTAGTATTCCTCTACTCCGATAACACACCAGAACATGACCTGGTGAATATCTGTCTCACAATTTATATATTCCTCTCTTGATGCGCAGCTGGATTTCCATGCACTCTTATTATATAATAAAGATTATACAGGAGAACACTCCTTAGTGTTGCAATTCAGTTGCAATTTGAAGGACTTTTGGGGGTGGGAAGGGTAAGATGCACTTTATACATTGCAAAACATCGTAATCAATGTTCTTCCTTGCTGATTTTAAGTCCATCCATTGAGAACTGAAAGATTTCAGTGCTTGTGTTTTTCAGTTTTAGAACTTCCATATGATTCTTTTATTAAAGTTTGTAGTACTGTGCTGAAAAGTCTCAATCTTAACTATTAGTTCAATGACATAATCATTAGTCATTTTAAAGTCTGTGGCTGATGATGCTCCTCACTGGGTAATACCCTCTGAGTTTGTTTCTATCATCTGTGGCTTTTCTTGTTTTAGTCACATTTTCTTTTCTTGTAGGTCTGCTCTTTTGACTGGGGCCAAACATAAAAAATTGTAGAAATAAGTTAAGGATCTAGTTTATCCTTATCACTGGGGCCCAACACAGTGCCTGGGAGGACTGCCAGGGAACCTCCTGCTTGGCTGGGCTCCAGTTCTTGCCCCCTCAGCCCTGGGAATTTGTTGCAAGCTCTCCTCAGCTTCCTAGCCTCTTAGTTCTCACATTGAGAATTGGGAGACATGTCCAGGATGGAAAACTGTCCCCCAAAAGCTGGGATTATGTCCGGACTGCCTTTCTCTCCTGGGCCCCACATTTCCTCCTCGTTTCCTATCTGATAGTTCACTCAGGTCTTCAAACACATATTTCCTTACCTTGTCTAGCTTCTCTAGCTGTTCCTAATAGGAAGGCTGGTCTTACCCATCTGGTTTGCCATCACTGGGTATTTTAAAGGCCCTTGCTTCTGAATCTTACGTACACCGAAGGCTGCAGCACCATTTGCTTGTCTTGCTCAGACTTAAAAAATTTTTTTTTAAAGATTTTATTTATTTATTTGACAGACACAGCGAGAGAGGGAACACAAGCAGGGGGAGTGGGAGAGGGAGAAGCAGGCCTCCCGCCGAGCAGGGAGCCCGACGCGGGGCTTGATCCCAGGACCCTGGGATCATGACCTGAGCTGAAGGCAGATGCTTAACAACTGAGCCACCCAGGCGCCCCAGACTTCTTTAAATTTGCATGTTGACACTGCACTAATATGACAAAACTTACATAAAAAGTTCTTAAAAGCTTTTCTAAAAATTGTGTTCTATCTAAACTGTTGGCAAGAAATACCCTGTGCTAAATTAAATACAAGGGAGCAATTCTTAGACATTAACCCTGGGTTTTACTCTGGTTAAGTAATCTGAGTGAATTCACTTCAGACCTTGATGGGAACTGCTGAGGCTGCTTGGCTGCGTAAGTTGGTACCGGAATTCTGTTTGCATATATAGGCTAAAAAGGAAAAAACAGTTATTACCACAATGCACTCATAAATATGTTTTCTATACAGAAAGTAATCAATATATTTCAAATCAATGAATAGATATTTACAATGCTGACATTTAAAAATAGTTTGCTTATTCAACACATCTTTGCCACTGAATGTGGAATACTTAATTCTTTTAAGGCTATATTTTTTTAATTCAATAGTACTATTATAATCTTGGTTCTAATCAACTACATTAATTAAAAGGTAACTTATTTCCTATACCAATATATATATTTTTTTAAATTTATTTATTTTAGAGAGAGAGAGAGCATGCAGTGGGGAGGTGAAGAGGGAGAGGGAGAGAATCTCAAGCAGGTTCCATGCTGAGCACAGAGCCCAGTGTGGGGCTCAATCCCCCGACCCTGAGATCATGACCTGAGCTGAAACCAAGAGCCAGACGCTCAAATGACTGAGCCACCCAGGAGCCCCATCAACATATTTTTTGTAAAGATTTTATTTATTTATTTGTCAGAGAGAGAGAGAGAAAGTGCACAAGCAGGGGGAGCAGCAGAGGGAGAGGGAAAAGCAGGCTTCCCGCAGAGCAGGGAGCCCGATGTGGGACTCGATCCCAGGACTCTGGGATCATGACCTGAGCCGAAGGCAGCTGCTTAATGAACTGAGCCACCCAGGTGTCCCAACATATTTTTTTTTAAGATTTTATTTATTTATTTGACAAAGAGCGAGAGAGAGAGAGAGAGCACAAGTGAGGGAATGGCAGGCAGAGGGACAGGAAGAAGCAGGCTCCCCGCTGTGCAAGGAGCCCAATGCAGGTCTCGATCCCAGGACCCCAGGATCATGACCTGAGCCGAAGGCAGACACTTAACCGACTGAGCCACCCAGGCACCCCCTATCAACATATTTTAAATAAAATCTTCCAAAAATATATTGCCAAACCTGCTCGGTATCTAACTAGTATTGTAAATACTCCTAATTTACAACCCTTAATTTGGGGATTCATGATATTCCTTCCTTATCAAGATAGTTGAAAGAAGTTTTATAATAAAGTGAGAGTCTATAATAAATAAGAAAGTAAAAGTAAGAATATTTTTCACATATCACATTACATTAGGAAAAGTTAGGGAAGATCAGATGGAATTATGGTTAAGCATCCAACTCTTGATTTCAGGGTCATGAGTTTAAGTGCTGGGCGTGGAGCCTACTTAAAATTCTCTCTCTGCCCCTCCCCATGTTTGCAGGCTCTCTATCTCAAAAAAAAAAAAAAAAGGAATATGCATGGTGTTGGAGAAGAGCTTGAACATTCTCTGGGTCCCGCTGTAGAACAGACAGTCTATTTTTCTGTCCCAAAGAATATTTGCTTATACTGTTAAATGGAGAAGGGACACAAGAAAATGTCTCATTGCCTTTCCACCAACCCATGGAAGCAGCACTTTAAAAGGATAGTTAAACTCTACTTCTTGGAATTTAACATATACTTTTACATGTATGCAAAGACGTATATAGAAGGATCCTTGATACTGCATTTTTCTGTGGTAACAAGATTTGAAACAACTGGTTTTTAAATTTGTGATAAATCCGTAAGATGGACTGGTATACAGTTATTAAAAGCCTGGGATACATGCTTCTTACAAACAATGGACTAAAATGTTCCAAGTAGAGAGCACTAAAATGCTGGTTAAAATATTAACAGGTATTTTTTTTATTTTTTTTAAAGATTTTATTTATTGATTTGACACACAGAGAGAGACAGCACAAGCAGGGGGAACAGTAGGCAGAGGGAGAGGGAGAAGCAGGCTCCCCGCTGAGCAAGGAGCCTGACACGGGGCTCGATCCCAGGACATCAGGATCATGACCTGAGCCGAAGGCAGATGCTTAACTGACTGAGTCACCCATGCACCCCAGGTATTTTTTTTTTTTAATGCTTGAATGAGTTAGTAGGGAGTAAGAAACATCTTAAAGACCAAAAAACAATAAGTATGAAAGAGTCCAGCTATGTAACAGCGTTTGTCCTATGAATATCTTCCATCCCTGGTGGGCTACATTATATGTTTTCAGGTAATATATAGACGTAGAATTGGATGGAATTGGATGGAATGCTGAACTGGATGGAATGCTGAATATAAGACCTAATACAAAGCGTAGGCCCCTAAAGGGCAATATCCTCACTGGATTAACTCAATAAAGAAACACCTGTCCCAGGGAACAGTGGAGAAACTTGCTTAAATAGACCTTGGTACTGGTAGAAGGGGAATAAAAGAAAATCATCTCCCTGGGGAATTTCTAACCATACACCCATCCTCACAAAGGTTTGGGGGGGCAGAGTTCATAACACTTGTGTGACCCAAAAAAACACCAACAAAAATTTTAATTTAAAGGCACAGAGGGGGCGCCGGGTGGCTCAGTCGTTAAGCGTCTGCCTTTGGCTCAGGTCATGATCCCGGGATCCCGGGATCAAGCCCCGCATCAGGCTCCTTGCTCAACAGGAAGCCTGCTTCTCCCTCTCCCACTTCCTCTGCTTGTGTTCCCTCTCTCACTGTGGCTCCCTCTTTCAAATAAATAAAATCTTTAAAAAATTAAAAAATTAAAAAATAATAATAATAAAAAAAAACAAAGGCACAGAAGATTGACCATGCCCTCAAACAAGTGGCCAAGGGAAATACACACACTCTGCAGGAACTCACTATGATTCAAGACTGAAATAATTCTCCCATATAAAATTCAAAAGAATGCCAGTTTACAATCAGTATCACAAAGCACACTAGCAAACAAGCCACTGCAAGAATCAGTAGAAATAACAAACCACAGAACCAAGACTGCACATATTAAAATGATCAGATAAAGCACAAAAAGTAGGTATTTTGTATGTTTAAAGAAATGAGTGCTTTTAAAAACATAATGAAGCTACAAGAAACTATCATAAATAACGAATGGATTTGAATCTAATTTATCTAACAATGTATCTAAAGACAAGCAGAGGAGAAAAATGAAATGGAGCAAGGAGGAAACTAAATCAGTCCAAAAAAACAGAAGAGGCTTTGTGGTGTGGGGAGAAAACAGAAGAAACAGGAAAACAATGAGATTATAAAAATAATATGGTAGAAAAACTATATTAATAATTGCATTCAACATAAAGTCTCCAGTTAAAAGACAAATATTTTTAAAAAATTTTTAAATAAGATATTCTGTTTATAAGAGACAACATAAAGACAAAGAAACGTTGCATGTAAAAAGACATAAAGTAAATATTAAACAAAAAGAAAAAGCTGGGGACGCCTGGGTGGCTCAGTCGGTTAAGTATCTGCCTTCGGCTCAGGTCATGATCCCAGAGTCCTGGGACAGAGTCCTGCATTGGGCTCCTTGCTCAGGGGGGAGCCTGCTTCTCCCTCTGCCTGCCTCTCTCCCTGCTTGTGCTCTGTCTCTCTCTCTGACAAATAAATAAAATCTTTAAAAAAAAAAAAAGTAAAAACTGATATTGCTGTATTAATATTTTAAAAATGGATTTGAGATGAGAGATGGTCTTTCCCAATCTCATACATAAGGACTCTAACTCCCGACAGCCGAAAACCTTTTAAAAATAGCTATCAGGAACTGCTTTAAGGACTTCTCATTATCAACATGAAAGATGTCACTGGAAGAACATAAGGAAATATTTAAATATGCCAAGGAAATTGACCTCAAAATTAGGAACACAAGGATGCTTGCTTTTACCACCGCTATGCAACATATTACTGGAAGATCTAGCCAGATCAACAGAAGAAAAGAAAAGAAAAGACATTCAATTTGGAAAGAAGTACAACTACCTCCTTTCACTGATAACACGATCCTATATAAACAAAAAATCCTGAAGGGTCCACAAGAAAGCTACTAGAGCTAACAAATGAATTCAGCAGAGATGCAGGATGTAACATGAACATGCAAAAATTGGTTTTGTTTCTATACACCAACAATGAAAAATCCAAAAAGGAAATTAAGAAAGCAGTTCCATTTACAATAGCCTCCAAAAGAATAAAACACCTAGGAATAAACTTAACCAAGAAGGTCAAAGACTTGTATACTGAAAATTACAAAACACTGCTGAAAGAAATTGAAGTAGATCTATAAAAATGGAAATACAACTAGTGTTCATGGATTCAAAGACTTAATACTGTCAGGATATGTCAATATAACCCAAAGTGATCTGTAGATTCAACACAACCCCTATCAAAATTCCAACAGCCTTTTTTGCAGAAATGGAAAAGTAGATTCTCAAATCATATGGAATCAAAGGGGCCTTAAATAACAAAACAATCTTGAAAAAGAAGAAAAAAGTTGGTGGACTCACACTTTGCAATGTCAAAAGTCATTACAACCCCACAACAATCAAAATAGTGTAGAGCTGCCATAAGGATGGAAATAGAGCCCAAATGAATAAAATTCAGAGAATAGAAATAAACCTATACATCTATGGCCAACTGATTTTCCACAAGGTTTTAAGTCCATTCGATGAAGAAAGAATAGTCTCTTCAACAAATAAGGCCAGGACAAGTGGATTTCTACATGCAAAAGAAAGAAACTGAACCCCTATTTCATACCATATACAAAAATTACTCAAAATGGATCAAAGATCTAAACATAAGAACTAAAATCATAAAACTTTTAAAAAACATACAAGTAAATCTTCATGTCCTTGGATTTGACAATGGATTGTTAGAGATGACATCAAAAGCATAAGCAACAAAAGAAAAAACAGATAAACTGGACTTCATAAAAAATAAAAATCTTGTGCATTAAAGACCATTATCAACAAAGTGAAAAGACAACCTAGAGAATGGAAGAAAATATCTACAAATCATATATCTGATAAAGTGTTAATACCCAGAATATATAAAGACCTACAACTCAACAACAAAAAGACAAGCAACCCAATTAAAAAAATGAGCAATGGACTTGAATACACATTTCTCTAGACCAGAGATACAAATGGCTAATAAGCACATGAAAAGATACTCAACATCACTAATCATTAGAGAAATGCAAATCAAAAGCACAACAAGGAACCATTCAACATCCACTAGGATGGCTATAATTAAAATTTAAAAAGCAAAGCAAAAACAGAAAATAACAAGTGTTGACAAAGATGGGAAGAAATCAGAACACTCATGGTAGAAATGTAAAATGGTGTAGCCACTGTGGAAACCATCTGGTGGTTCCTCAAAAAATTAAATACAGAATAACAATATAACATATCAATTCCACTCTTAGGTATACATACATACATACAGATGTGCTGTGTGTGTGTGTGTGTATATATATATATATATATATATATATATATATATATATATATATATATATATAATAAAATACTATTCAGCCATAAAAAAGAAGGAAATCTTGCCATTTTCAACAACATGGATCAACCTTGAGGGCAATATACTAGTGAAGTCAGACAGAAAGACAAATACTATATGACCTCGCTTATATGTAGAATCTTAAAAAAAAAAAAAAAAACCTCATACAGAGAACAGATTGGTGGTTGCCAGAGGTGGGAGTGGGGGATGGGGTGACATTGGGTGAAGGAGGTCAAAAGGTACAAACTTCCAGTTACAAAATAAGTAAGTCATGGAAATGTAATGTACACAGCATGGTGACTATAGTTAAAATATTGTACTGTATATTTGAAAATTGCTAAGAGAATAGATCTCAAAAGTTCTCATCACAAGGATAGTAAAATTATGTGGGCTAATGGATATTAACTAGACTTTTTGTGGTGATCGATCATTTCACAATATATACAAATATTGAATGTTTATGTTGAATACCCAAAACTAATAAATGTATGTCAATTACATCTCAGCAAAAAAAAAGTAGAATAGTGGTTGATAGTGGTAAGGGCTCCGGGAAAATGGGAGTTATTGCTTTGGGTATAGAGTTTCTTTTTTTTTTTTTTTTTTTCATGATAAACATTTTTATTTTTAAACACCGAATTGTACATCTTTCATAACAAAGATGAAATTCCAGCCTGTTTTTTAAAAATAATTATACTTACTAATACTTCTACATTTTTTTAATAGAAGCCAACTTCCTCTAAATTTTCAGCTTCATTCCATAACTTTTACAGAATCATAATCTCTTGAATATATTTCCAATATCCTTTAAAAAATAAAAAATTCATACAAGATCATTTTATTTAACATAGTAAAACTTAACAGGTTACAGTATAACTACCAACCTTCTGGCTATCACCGAATACTTTTCCACTACAGAAAAGCCAACATGTTGGGGTAATCAATTCTCTGTATTTACTTTTATTAAAAAGAGGTTTTTGGTAGTGAGAACAAATAATCTCTCATTTGTTGCTTGAAAGCCTAAAATAGGATCATTGGTTTCTAGGCTTGCTACCTGCTGCTTAGCAACCTGTCCTATTTGCCTGCCTTCCTTTCTGTTGTAAAGTACAGTGGACATGGGAGTAGGCTGACGGTAGATGAATACTCGACGAAGGCATTCGCATAGGGCTGCATAGGAGTAATTGGGAGCCCAGGCAAAAAATTTTTTGTCTCTCTTGGATGCTTGGACGTAGCCTAAAGCATTGAAAGTTGCAATATGTTCCCACATATCATCTTGTTTGCTGGAGTGTGGTTGCCAGAGTAGGGCATCAACATCATGGCGCAAACAGAAGCAGGGCATTTCTTTAGGATCCACTATGACAGAGAAAAGGTACTGGTTGCTTCCAAGATTCACCACATGAGTAGTTTTTAATGTACTGCCATCAAATCTGCATAAACTGGAGCTCTCTTCAAAGAAAATGTCACATTCTTCTAACTCTTGAGCATTATAAGGAGGTTTTTCTTTTTTTTTTTCTTTTTTTAAGATTTTATTTATTTATTTGACAGAGAGAGACACAGCGAGAGAGGGAACACAAGCAGGGGGAGTGGGAGAGGGAGAAGCAGGCTCCCCGCAGAGCAGGGAGCCCGATGTGGGACTCGATCCCAGGACCCTGGGATCACAACCTGAGCCGAAGGCAGTCGCTCAACTGACTGAGCCACCCAGGCGCCCCCAGGAGGTTTTTCTTTATCTGGATTTGGATTCAGTTCTTCAGAGGTCAAATGCATTAAACATTTAGCTATTGCAGCACACTGGGCTGAGTCTCTTATAAACTCTCCTTGCTCATCACTGACCACTAGCTCTGGCCACGTTAGTCCTTCATTCTTTTTAATCAAGAAAATCTCCAAGCAATTATTCTCTTTAATTACCCATGTACTGCTTTCTTGATCCATAGATGAATAGAGATTTCCTTCCAGAAACCTCTGAGCCTTCAGCACAATGTTGATGTGATCAGGCAAAAACTGTACTTGAATGTCCTCCTTAGAACTGCCTTCTGGAAGCCGTATTGTTACTGTCAAATCATCTTCAGTCTGTTGCCAGTAATACAGAGGTTCTTCGATTTTCTCTGACATGTTCTCATTCTTATTTTCTTCAAGATCTTGACCAACATGAACAAATGTGAAGGACCTGTAGGAGACAATCATCAGACCCTTCCCATCAGGCTCAATAGCAGCATAATGTGGTACTGACTTTCCACGGAGAATATCACGTTTAATAATTTTGTATTTGTTATTATCTTTGTTTTTTCTGATAGTGACCCACTCCAAAGAAACATAGAATCCACTTCCTTTCATATCCAATTCCTCTTTCTCTATTCGAAGAAGTAAGATAGTTACTGAATGTTCTTCAGCATTCAGCAGTGAGACACTGTGAATTATGATAAAAGGATTGCCAAGCTCTTCATTAAACATAATCTCCCATTTTCCAGAAGCACTATTTCCATGTTCACCTGTACCAATGAGATATAATCGTCCAGTTCCATCTGACAAGGTAACCCAGGTAGAAGATGTGAAATGGATAGATGCACAAAGACGACTGTCGTATGCTGTCAAATCTGTGGGAAGTTGAAACACTTCTCGTGGTTTTCCTAAAGCAGTGTCCAGCATCACTGTTAAATTCATAACTCTTCCAAGGTTATCAATGTAGTAGACACTGTCTTGATACCATGAATCACAGTGTAAGTAATTATACATTCCAAAAGCATGCATGTGTTCCAGTGTATATTGATCATCTCGAAGTTTTACTTCTGCCACGGCTGCATCAAGCTCCAGCTGGTAGCAGGGCAGCGGCTTGAGGGAGAGCTTGTAACCCTCGAAACGGGGATCCAACATAGGTCTCTTCACACGCAGAGAGCAATTAGCAGCCACTCCATAGCCTTCCTGGGTCATAGCGTGAGAATTAATAAAGCTCCTGTTGAAAGGTCTGCGCCTCGCTCATAGCAACGAGGCTCCCAGGCGGAGTGGTTCCCATCCTGGAAAATGCTTGGGTATAGAGTTTCTGATGAAAAGGTTTCAGGAATAGATAGTGGTGATGATTGTACAATATTGTGAATATAATTAGTGTCACTGAATTGTATATTCAAAAATGGTTAAAATGGCAAATTTTAGGGTATATTTATTTTACACAATTAAAAAAGGAAAAAATATATCAAGGATGAAGAACACATATGTAATTTCTAACTTGCATGTGTGAGCACCCTGCATATGTAGTGTTATGGAAAATTCTCCAACATATATGTTTAAGGGGGAAAATAGCGTAACAATTTTTTGTTTCCTTTTTAAAAAGGAAAAGGGAGTAGAATAGGGAGATTATATATATATACACACACACACACATACTCGTCTGTAATAAAACATGAGGAAGGATATCTAATGACTTTAACTCCACATAATTGGAAAGACTTTAAAAGTCTGACAATATCAAGTGTTGACAAGGATGTAGATCAACAGGAATGCACATATACCATTGATGATACAATCACCCAATGGTGTAACCTCTTTGGAAATGAATTTGGCAATTTCCAGCAAATAGTTACATATCTTTCAGCCCAGCATTTTCATTCCTACCTGCCCCTAGATCAGTGCTTTCTAATAAAATTTTCTGCATTGATGGAAATATTCTGTATCTATGCTTTTCAATATGGTAATCAGTGGCCACATGTGATCTACTGAGCGAGGAACGGAATTCTTAATTTCATTTAATTTAAAATGAAATTTAAATAGCCACATGTGATAGTAACTACTGCAGTAGACGATGCAGTCCTAGAACTCACACATGTGCATGAGAAGATATATATAAACTGTTCATCTCAGCCTTGTTCGTAGTTACAAAAAATTGGAATCTGCTAATAGAAAAATGGATTTTAAAATTGCGTGGTATTTAAGTAACATAACATCAAAAGTGAAAACAAATGAATGAGGGCTACAGGTATTAAGAGGGCTAAAGCACAAAGCAATGTTAAAGGAAAAAGCAGGTTGCAGATAGATGCATGAAATAGCAAACAAAACATATATAAAGTTTAAAAACATCTGAAGAAATATATAATATTACTTGCATAAATATACATGCATACGTAAAAAGAAAAAAAGGATATTATTATCCCAGTACTCCCTAATACACTCAAAGGAACAATGATTACTGGTCCCAGTACTGAGACAATTAGGCCTATTCCAGGAGCTCAGCACCATGTCTTTGGCCGCACACCCTAGGGAAGCCAGGCATTGAAAACAGACAGAGAGCAGACATAGAAAAAAGTAGTGACAGCAGATATCCTATGTCATTTCCCAATCTTGGTTTCAGGGCAAAGCATTCTTAATGTCGATATTTTCTCCCGACTCTTCTGAGCCAGGGACCCCACTGGTATTGTTTTCATTAATCCAGAGACCACACTCTTAAATTCTTTTTTTTTTTTTTTAAGATTTTTTTTTTTAAAGATTTTATTTATTTATTTGAGAGAGAGAATGAGATAGAGAGAGAGAGCATGAGAAGGGGGAGGGTCAGAGGGGGAAGCAGACTCCCTGCTGAGCAGGGAGCCCGATGTGGGACTCGATCCCGGGACTCCAGGATCATGACCTGAGCCGAAGGCAGTCGCTTAACCAACTGAGCCACCCAGGCGCCCCCACATTCTTAAATTCTTAAGAAATCATCTATGCTTATTTCTATACCCATGTAGCAATTATTTTTGAAATTTTTAGCAATGTGATACCATAATATAATAAAAAAATATTTTTTGTTTTAAACTTACAACTTCTCTGGGAGAAGTCACTGAAGAAGCATGTCGAGGAACACTCACTGGCTGTCTAGAAGCTTTCGCTTGGTTTTTGCCATCTGATCTGAAAGAGACGATTACTTTTGAGCTAAGGTAAGATTAGATCGTTTCTACGTGACATGTTACACATGCATTGCATTTTCTGAGAAATAGAATAATGATGTTCGTAGTGGTAGTAATGATGGTCACAATGACAGCTAAAATCTTTATGGCATGTTTAACAGTTCACACATTTTTCATCTTTACAGTACTAGAAAGTTTCATTAACCCCATTTTAAAATTAAATAACCTGAAATTCTAAGGAACCATAAAATTTGGCCAATTAGGCCAGTGTTTGTTTCCAAACTTTTCTCCTCAGGTCTTCCTCAAATCAAAGAGTAAATGCATATTCTAAGGCTGAATACACAAAACATGAAGTAGTCATTCTAAAAATTAGGAAGCCCAAGAGGAGCAAAGAAGCTGGTTGGAAAGATAGCAACTAAATTTTAGACATGCTGAGGCGACAGCAAGTCAGCTCAGTAGAGATGTATAGGAGAGAGCTACGGGTATGGAACTAAAATTTCAGAGATGCAGACTGGAGAATTATCTATGGATTGGTCGGTTCCAGTACAATAGGAAGTAAGAGAAAGAAAGAATAGGAAGATAAATCTGTTTTAGAATATGTTAAAAATTAAAGCTAACATCAGGATACCCTAGCAAAATATTATATCCTAAGTAAGAAATCACTATCATAATAAACTAGTTTTTTATCATAATAAAAATGAGTTTTTAAGTAATTACATTGTGCCAGCAATGTGCTATGGATTTTATTTGTTAATACGTTCCCATTTAATCCTCACATCAACCCTAAGAGACAGGTAATATTATTCCTATTTCAGAGGAAGTAAACCAAAGCTCAGAGAGTTTTATTTATTATTCCAGTTCATAATTCTAGCAAATGGCAAACGGATTACAAGGCTATGCTAATATATGTTGTATTCTAATGCCAACATGTTAGAAGTGATAGTTGAGAGACAGTCGTACAAGAGTCTGACACATAGACCAGAAATGTCAAGTGTCTGAATTTTGACAGCCCTTCCCTCCACCAAAACTTATTTCTTAAAAACTTGTAATTCACAAAATATGCTTTCAATATTTGAAACACTCTTTGAAGCTGATACTTCAAACAGACATGGAAGACAATTTTTTGACATTTATGTTTTTTACCTTTATCTCATATTTTAATCTCGAATTAAGAAGCGCAATTAAAAAGTTGTAGCCCAAAATTATATTCACCCCCAGTACCAGAAATCAATGTCAAACAAGATGAACCTTACGGGCTATTTTCAGTAGCTTATAATCCTTTCCCCTCACTGTTATTAGAGGTGGCTGAGTCACCACTATCCTTTGATCCCAACTAACTCTTAGAACCCTATTTTTAAACCAACCCCTATGATATGACTCATCATTAATAATTACTTTAAATTATTTAATATGAATTTAAAAGAAAAAAATCTAAGTACTCATATGTTTGTGATCTCTTCTTTCGGAAGTAGCTTTTCCACAGTTGATCTCTCTTGATGAAGACAAAAGCAGCAAGTACAATAAGGGGAACAATTGCAAAAAAGAATACCAGAAGTCCATCTCTCAATGCAGTATTCTTTTCTAGAGGAAAAAAAATTATATTAATGATCATTAAATTAGAAGTTAATGCATATTAACTAAAACATAGTAGGTGATTATAAATGTTTTACATTAATTTTCACATTGTTCAAGTCAAACTGACAGAAATTGAATACATTGAGAAGTCTTGCTCATACCTCAGCCCTGCCTACTTCATTTTTGCCTTCCCATTAGACAACCACTTTCATTAGTTTCCTATACAATCTTATACTATTTCTTCATGCAAATAAAAGCAAAAAATAAAGTACACTTTTATTGCCAACCTTTTCTTATACACAAGTTAGCATATCATAAGCACTATTTAGCACATCATTTTTTTTCACTTATCTATATATCTTCCTAAACCATACATAGAGGACCACCTCATTTTCTTCACTTTAATTTGATCTATTCCATGTTCTTTAGAAAAAGGATATAGTAAGTATAAACAGCAGTGATAAGCTGTAAAGTTGTCCACATAATTTTAAGTTTGTAAAAGTACCAGAAATTTCTGTTGAAACTTGTATGAAACTACATGAAATAACATTCAACCCAATTAAAAATAATAGGAAGAATTAAAGTCAGCTTGATCTCTCATTTTATACTTACTAATGAGTAGACAGAATTTAAATGAAAGCATCCAAACCTGGCAAGGTTATGTTGAAACTGATACCTTCATACTGTCAGTGACATTAACACAAATTCATTTGGAATTTTGGTCAAGGACCATTAAAAGGATTATACCTTCAACCTAATAATCTCATTCCTGGCAATTTATCCCTCAACTGGAAAAAGTACATAACTACTAAGATGTACAGTACAAAGTTATTGACGGCATATCAAAAACTTAGAAACAACCTAAATGTCAAATAATTAGAAAACAGCTAAGGCAAGTTATGGCACAGCCACTCAATGAAATGATACATGGTCATTAAAATCCGTAGTTCCAACTTCGACTTCTAGCCAAGATGGAGTAACAGGGACCAGATTTATCCTGGGAGCTATAACAACCAGGAAACCAGGCAAAATACATTAAGCAACAGTGTTCAAGACATTGGGCAACAGATAAAGAAAAGCGATCCCTGAGACACAGAAGACAAGTAAGGCAAGCCTTACACTTGTCCCAGTTTGCTGCCTAGGGAAAGTTAACAGATCATAATGAGAGGTGAGGGAACCCAAGCAAAGCTCAGTGGTCTCCTTGAATTGAGGAGATGGAGCTGGTTGTCTGAGGAAGCCAAGGCAACTAGAGTTCACTGAGCAAAGTATTAGAAGGGAGAGCTACACAGGCATAACTTGAAAGATCTGCAGAGGGTTCCTCTCAAATATTCAGCTAGGTACTGAGCTATGTATGCATGTAAAGAAACCATCTGAAGCCAGAGAAAGAATCCTCTGAGAGGATTAGTGGGCGCAAACCCCACAGATCACACCGGATGAGGAAGGTGCCTATTCCTACCATTCACAGCAGAAAACTTCATAATCAGTATGGCACTGAGTAGAATAAACAGAAGGCTTTTTGCCTCGGTAATAGGGCAAAATCAGCACTAGACTAAATGTTCAGGTCCTGCCTAATAGAGCTTAAAAGCAAGACCCAAAAGGATCAAACTATGTCCAAGTAACATAAGCACATGACAATAAAGCTCATCAATAGAAATCCCAGAATATCTACTATACAAAAAGGCAAAATTCATAGTTTCTGGCATCCAGTGGGGGGAAAAAAATTACAGGACATGCAAAGAAGAAACATATGACCCAAAATGAAGAGAAAAATCAATCAGTCAAAACTAAGAAATGATACAGATGATAGAATTAGTAGACAAAGACACTTGAAGTTATTCTAACTGTATTACACATGTTCAAGAAGCTAGAGTAAAGATCAAACATGCTACATAGAGACATGAAAGTTATAAAAAAAAGAAAAAGAAAAACAGAACTTACAGAAACAAAACCTACAATGTCTATGATAAAAAACACACTGGATGGAATTAATGGCAGATCAGACATCACAGAATAAGAGTGAACTTGAAGAATAATAATAGAAACTATTCAAAATTTAATACAGAAAATAAAGAATTAAAAAAAAAAGGGGCGCCTGGGTGGCTCAGTTGGTTAAGCGACTGCCTTCGGCTCAGGTCATGATCCTGGAGTCCTGGGATCGAGTCCCACATCGGGCTCCCTGCTCAGCGGGGAGTCTGCTTCTCCCTCTGACCCTCCTCCCTCTCATGCTCTCTGTCTCTCATTGTCTCTCTCGCAAATAAATAAAATCTTAAAAAAAAAAAAAAAAAAAGCAAATCAGTGAGATGTGAAAAAACTCCAACTAGCCAAATATACATGCAATTGGAGTCCTGAAGGAGAAGAAGAAGAAAGACAGAAAAAATATTTGAAGAAATAATGACCACAATCTTCCCAAATTTGAAGGAAACTATAAAAGCACAAATGCAAAAAGGCCAACAAATCCCAAGCACACCAAGGCACATTATAATCAAATACTAAAAACCAGAGATAAAGAGAAAATCTTACAAGCAACCAGAGTAAAAAAGACACTTAAAAAAAAAAAGACCAAGGGGCGCCTGGGTGGCTCAGTTGGTTAAGCGACTGCCTTTGGCTCAGGTCATGATCCTAGAGTCCCGAGATCGAGTCCCACATCAGGCTCCCTGCTCAGCAGGGAGTCTGCTTCTCCCTCTGACCTTCCTCCCTCTCATGCTCTCTGTCTCTCATTCTCTCTCTAGCAAATAAATAAAATCTTAAAAAAAAAAAAAAAAAAAAAAAAGACCAAAAAAGAAAAGATGATGGCCCATTTCTCAGGAAAAGTAATGCCAGCCAGAAGACAATGGAGAAGCATCTTTAAAAAAGTAAATGTGGGGGGTAGGGGAGGACACAGACTGTCACCCTTAAATTCTTTACCCAGTTATCTTTCAAGAAGGAAGCAAAATAAAAACTTTTTAAGATATGGAAAAACTAGGGGCACCTGGGTGACTCAGTCAGTTGAGGGTCCGACTCTCAATTTCAGCTCGGGTCATGATCTCAGGGTCATGAGATGGAGCCCAATGTTGGGCTCTGTGCTCAGCACGGAGTCTGCTTGTCCCTTTCCCTCTGCTCCCCGACCTCCCACCCCCGCTCATTCTCTCTCTCTCTTTCAAATAAATAAATAAATAAAAATCTTAAAAAAAAAGAAAAAAAGATATACAAACCTAAAAGTATTAGTAACTGGAAGACCTACATTATAAGAAATGTGAAAATAAGTCCATCCAGTAATTTTACACACAAATATTAAGAGCATCAGAAATGGTAACTATGTGGGTAAATATAAAGACCTTTTCTATCATTTAAATCAATTTAAAAGGGGTGCCTGCAGGGCACCTGGGTGTCTCAGTCATTAAGCGGCTGCCTTCAGCTCAGGTCAATGATCCCAGGGTCCTGGGATTGAGCCCCACATCAGAATCCCTGCTCTGCGGGAAACCTGCTTCTCCCTCTCCCACTCCCCCTGCTTGTGTGTTCCTTCTCTCACTGTCTCTCTCCCTCTGTGTCAAAAAATAAATAAAATCTTTAAAAAAAAAAAGCGGGGGGAGTGCCTGGGTGGCTCAGTCGGTTAGGCATCTTCCTTCAGTTCAGGTCATGATCCCAGGGTCCTGGGACTGAGCCCTACATCGGGCTCCCTGCTCTGCGGAGAGTTGGCTTCTCCCTCTCCCTCTGCCTGCAGCTCCCCCTGCATGTGCTCTCTCTCTCTCTTTCAAATAAATAAAATCTTTAAAAAAATAAATTGCCCGCATCCTCCACCAAAACTAACTAAATAAATGAATTTAAAAGATAACCAACTGTTTAAAGCAGAAATAATAACAATGTATGGTAGGGGTCATAACATATGTAGAAGTATGACAACAATAGCACAAAAGCCAGGAGAGAAATGGAAGAAGCAGAGTGAAGTGGTAAAATATCACATGAAGAGAGATTGTGATAGAAAAATATCAATATGACTGATTTAAACCAAAACATCAATAATCAAATTAAATGTAAGTGTCAAAACAAGTCAATTAAAATGCAAAGATTGGCAGACTGACTAAAAGAGCAAAACCAAGAGGTGCCTGGCTGGCTCAGTCTGTAGAGTATGCAACACTTGATCCCAGGGTTGTGAGTTCAAGCCCCATGCGGGGAGTGGAGCCTACTTAAAAAACAAAGCAAAAAGAAAAAAAAAAACAAGACCAAATTATATCTTGCCTACCAGAAATCCACTTTAAAGACTCACAAGCCTCTGCACTGTGCGTGGAGCCTGCTTAGGATTCTTTCTCTCCCTCTCTCTCTGCCCCTCTCCCCTTGCCCCTGCTCACACACACCCTCTTGCTCTCTCTCATTCTAAAAAAATAAAATAAAAAATATAAATAAATAAATAAATAAATAAATAAATAAAAAGACAGAAACAGATTAAAAATGGAAGAATGAGAACGGATTTCCCATGCTGACTAATCAAAAGAAATCTGGAGTAGCTATATTAATTCCTAATTGCACAGCACAGAATATTACCAGGTATAAAGACAGCTACTTCATAATGATAAAGGGGTTAATTTACCAACAGAACAGAACAGAGCTTCACAATACATAGAACAAAACCTGACAGAACTACAAGGACAAACGGGCAAATCAGCAGTTAGAATAACACCAGAGATTTCAATATTCCTCTCTCAATAACTGACAGAACAAGCATACAGAAATCAGTGAGGAGATCTAAAACTTAAACATCTGTCAACTAACATGAACTAATTATTTATAAAACACTCTAACCAATTATAGCAGATACGCATTCTTTTCAAGTGTACACAGACCTTTTTAATGAGATAAATCATAATCTGGGCCATAATACAAGTTTCAGAAAATATAAAAGTATGCAAGTCATATAAATTATGTCCCCTGACTACAGAGTAATAAATGGGTAATCAATAATATAGACTAAGATATCTGGAAAATCCCTCAGATACTTCAAAACAAAGCAAAGCATTTTTAAATAACTCACAAGTCAAAGAAAAAAATAAAAATATTTTAGAAGTTATTTTGAGCTGAATTAAAACAAAAACACAATATATCAAAATTGGTATAATGCAAAAAAAAAAAAAAAGCAGTTTTAGAGGAAAACTGATAGCACTACAACACCTATATTAGAAAAAAGGTTTCAAATCAATGACCTCATCTTCTACCTTCAGAAACTAGAAAAAGAACAACAAATGAAACTCAAAGTAAGCAGACTGGGAGAAAATATTTACAAAGCACATATGTCATAAAGAACTTGAATAAAGAATAAAGAACTCAAGAAGACAACCTATCTAAAAACTGGACAAAATGATTTGAACAGACACATAACCTAAGATATGTGGATGGCAAATAAGCACACAAAAAAATGCTCAACATCATTAGGAATTAGAGAAATACCATTCATCTGCTAGAATGGCTAAAATTAAAAAGACTGACCATACCAAGTGTTGGGGAGGATGTGGAAAAATTAGAACCCTCAAATACAGCTGGAGAGAATATAAAGTGGTACAACCACTTTGGAAACAGTTGGGTAGTTTCTTAAAATGTGAACCATAAACATACTCTATGAGCCAACCATTCTTAGTATTTACCCAAGAGAAAGCAAGCATATATTCTCACTAGGAAGATCCTGGCGAACAAGGAGCTCATTCATAGTCTATTAGGGAAAAAAAATAAGTAAATAAGTAATTACTATAGTATGCGATAGTGCTTACAATAAAAGGAGAACAAATAGAAGAGGCATATTAATTCAGATTTAGGCAGTCAGGGAAAACTTTCGAGAAAATAAGGTATAAACTGAAATCTGAGTAGCCATTAGCCAAATTTCCACAATGTGAATATAATACTGTATGAAGACCAGAGGT
This sequence comes from Mirounga angustirostris, assembly GCF_029215605.1. Lineage (NCBI taxonomy): Eukaryota > Metazoa > Chordata > Mammalia > Carnivora > Phocidae > Mirounga > Mirounga angustirostris. Next base: position 166,959,755 of record NW_026991710.1, read on the forward strand.
AAGAGAGTAGTAGCCTATTAGAGGAAATAAAAGAAGTTACAATGTCCTTTTTTTTTTTTAAGATTTATTTAATTGAGAGTGAGCATGCGCCCATGCACACATACAGGAGAAAGGGCAGAGGGAGAGGGAGAGAGAGAATCTTAAGCAGACTCCCTGCTGAGCCCAGAACCGGGTTCGGGGCTCAATCCCACAACCCTGAGATCATAATTTGAGCCAAAATCAAGAGCCAGACCCCCAACCAACGGAGCCACACAGGCACCCCAAGAAGTTACAATGTCTTAAGCATAGTGAAAAGAGGCTGGAAAGTTAAGCTAGGGGCAAATCATAGAGGGTATTTAAACCACGTTAAGGATTTCTGGACCTCATCCTAATAGCAATGTAGAAGCAGGACAGTGACATAATTAAAACAATTCCTGAAGAGAAACACTAAAATTCTGTATTGTAGTATGGAACATGGATTATAGGAAGCAAGATGAGAAAGAGGGAGCCTAGTCAAGAGGCTTTTATGTAAATCTGGGCAAGAAATTGAAGGTAATTAATAGGGATTAAAAAAATAGAAACTTCATGGGAAATTTAGGAGGCAGAATCAACATATTTAGTATATAACCAATGTGGGAAGTGAGGGAGAAGTACAAGGATGCCCAATTTCTGACACCGGCCACTGGGTGATCAACTAATTTTCTTCTATATTACTTGCCATTGTATGTAGGTCCACTGTCCACACTTCCTCCATAGCCTTTAGTCTCACAATTTGGGGGAGCCCAGCCATTTTCACAGTGACAATTCTTATTGCTATTACATACCTTCAAAACAATCAGAAAACCACTTTGGTTAATTGTGAATAATGCTCTGCATCATAAACTCAAGAACAGAAACCAAGAAAAAGGACTAAATTCATGCAAATCCACAGTAACTCTTTTAAAGAATGAAAAATTTGTCAGATATCTAAATTCCCCCGTAACTAAAAATCTGGGAAAGTCTCACCTAACCCTCATTCCCTCATTGGGAATTCTCATGATTCAATGCTACTTTCATGAACAAACCCAAAGAGAATATTACCTACCCCATGTCCATGACACTTTTTCTGAATATCACAGTCATAATTCAGAACAGAAGCATTTACACATTGGAAGTTTCTACAAATCTGAAAAAAGAAAATGAAATAATGAGTAAGGAAAATTTGAACACATTCATCAAGTGCCCAGAAGAAAAGAGCTAGGCACAGATTATTTCATGCTGAATTACTTTAAACTTCCAAGGAATTACTGACATATTATATATATGAAAATGTACCAGCACTTTGAAAAATGCCATTGGTATTTTGATTGGGATGGCATTGAAAATGTAGAAAAATAAGTGAAATTAACATAGAACTATCAAAAAAGACAAGGATGACACAAAAGCCAAAAACAATGATAAAATTATAATCTATCCTTCCATTCAAATACAGATGTGAAAACCCTAAGTAAAATATTCACAGACTTTTTCAAATCAAAAGTAACCAGATAGAGTTGATAACACTATTATAAGAAAGGTCAATGATAGGAAATCTATTACTATAATACCTCACATAAATTGTCATTATTACAAGATATCAAAACAGTATTCCATAAAATTTAAAACTCAATTTAATTTTTAAAGTTCTTCCAAAATAAGAATAAAAGTTTACTTTGTTGATAAGATAAAACCTATCCTTCTAGTATCATGATTAATGATGAATTAATAGAGGCATTTCTGTTAAAAGCACTATTGAAAATAAGTCATTATCTTATGTAGTCCTAGAAATTCTGAGATATGAAACACAAATGAGTCCTAAATATTGAAAGAGATATAAAAAGTATCATTACATGAGGAAAATATTACAGACCTAAAGGAATCAGCTAAAAACTTATTAGAAATTTTCCAGTTTTCCAGAAAAAAACTTACGAAAAACTGTTCCTTAGGGATAAGTTAGAAAAAAAGACTAACTTTTCCTAAAGGTTATGGAATGCTATTTTAAAATTTTATTAAGCAACCAACTACACAAAATCAGAATGTTTAAATGCTCTAATGAAATAAAGAATAATTAGAGAATAATGCAATATCAATAGATACCTTTTTTATTATTCTAAAAATACTTGGGTTTCAACATTATTGCAAAGTCAGAGGATCCCCAAATTCTCCAATAACTCAGTTAATTTTTAAATAAGAAATATATTCATGTGATTAGGAATTTTTAAAGTACAGAAGTAGTAAGTCACTCCTCACCTGTCCTCCACCCACCCATGTCTCTGAATAAAAATTTCCAAGATACTTTTTCATATATGTATGAGCTTTAGAGGAGATATTTACCAATAGCTTCTCTATTCAGCTAAAATGAGACTTTTGTTTCAATAAGTTACAGTGGATGATTGAAGCATTAAATAAGAAATAAGTAATAAGATGAAATGTGTTAATATCTGGCAGACTCACTTTAGGGAACAGAATTTCTTAGTTCTTAGTAGAAAAGGGTGTTCTGACTGGCACTGTCTACTCGTGGAATGGGTAGGACCAAACTGGGAGGAATACCCTGATAAATTGCTTGAGTGGGGTAAAGTAAGACCATCCTCCTCCAACACTACCCAGCCTCCACCACCACCACCAACCACAAGTGAAGGAGGGTAGATGAAGTCAACTTTAGGACTTCTTGCTTACTGATTTCAGGATATGACTTTGGAGCCATAGCTGAACTACCTAGGATAATAAAAAAGGAGCTGAAGAGTTCTCTTTTTCCATTTCTTTTCCCACTTAACGTTTAGCTCCTCCCCTAAATAAATGTTGAATAAATACATAAAGCTTGAATCTAATATTACACTATATGTTAACTAAATTGACTTTAAATAAAAAACTGTGTGTGTGTGTGTGTATATTGTCAGCCTGCTCAAAGTCTCCAGAGTCCAGCTTTTGGTAGAGACCAAAAAGGACAGGATCCAACCTATCCTATTTTACCACTATAGAAAATGTTTGGTGTTTCATTCCATCAGTATATAAGTATAGGTACATACACCAAGCATTTGCTACCCTTGTACATGAATGTTGTTGACATAGTAATACAACACAAAAAGACAAAATTTTAAAATAAAACACAAAAAGATAAATTATTACCATCTTGTTGAAAAGTAAATTGACAGTTTCTATCAAATTTTAAATGTATATATCCCTTAATTTAAAAATCTATTCCAGGAAATCTATCCTGAGATTAGGGGTGCCTGGGTGGCTCAGTTGGTTAAGCATCTGCCTTCAGCTCAGGTCATGATCCCAAAGTCCTGGGATCAAGCCCCATGTCAGGCTCCTTGCTCAGTGGGGGGTCTACTTCTCCCTCTGGCCCTTCCCCCAACTCATGCTCTCTCTCTCCCTCCCTCTCAAATAAATAAATAAAATATTATTTTTTTAAAAGTGGATGAGATTAAATGTAGAAGAGTGTTCAGTGCTGGTAAAGTCAACCAACCAACCAACTACAGACAATATAAACTTCTGCAATGTGGTTAAGTCAAGAGTGTATCTATAATGGAATGAAGTAAATTTCCATAAAATGACATGAAGGATCTCTGCACTGTGCTATTGAGTAAAAACATTTCAGAACATTATTTAAAGTCTCATCCCAAAGTCTAATGGGGTGGTGGGGAGTATATCCACTTGCAAATGCCCAGAAAGAGAACTGGACAGATATAAAACATAGTGTTAACAATAGTTACCCCTAGAAAATGAGTTTCAAAAAAGGGGAAATTAATAGGGTATCAGCAGGGGACCTTTATTTTTTGTTCTCCACAATATTTTTGAATTTTTAGCAATGAAAATGTGATCTTCCCATAATCTTTTTATTTTTTTAAAGATTTTATTTATTCATTTGAGAGACAGAGAGAGAGAGCACAAGGGGGAGAGGCAGAGGGAGAGGGACAAGGAGACTCCCTGCTGAGCTGGGATCTCAACAGGACACCGGGCTCAATCCCAGGACCTGGAGATCATGACCTGAGTGGAAGGCAGACGCTTAACCATCTAAGCCACCTAGACTCCCCTTCCCATAATCTTTTTAAAAAATTTTTTCCAAAAGAAGAAAAAACTTAGATTGGGCCATGAAATAATATGTAATCATATGCTATTCATAAAGCTCATGCTTAAAACAAAATGACTCTGAAAGTTGGACAAAACTTCTATTAGGCAAACTTAAATATAAAGAAAGTATGATAACACTATCAATTAAGGTAAAATTTAAGACAAAACCATGAAGATATACCAAAGGGACATTTTGAACCAATAAAAGATAGAACTCACAACTAAAATGTAATTAGTCGACAAACTCTGCCACAAACATAGATTCAGCATTCTTAGTGCAAAAAATGTTATACAAGGGGGGAATGAAAACAGAAAGCTACTAGGAGACTTTTACATTCCTTTCTCTAAATCTTGAACACATTAAGAACAACACATAAGAATGTGAAAGATCTGAAAATATAATTATCAAACACTCTTCAAATGCAATCGGAATATTTATCCAAGAGTGAACATAGAGTCAACTCATTAAACATGGATGTTTCATTCCCAGAAATGACCAAAGATATTAAACCAAGCACCAAATCTGATGTGAACACCTGATAGCTTTTACAGCCATCAAAGCATGCCCAATTTCCAAAGCAGAGTCATTTTCATAGTCAGGATATCTTTTTGCCATCTCTTTCTTACATTTTGGGAAAGGGAAAAGGCATGTTTTGTTGGTTATGATTTTTCAAACCAGCACTTTCTGATATAGCAATTGGCTCAGAGAAAAATCTCATAACTTTGATAACACATAAACATTTTTAAGTAATCAAGCATTCCAGTAAACTGAATCACCACTGTCATAAATTTTTCCCACCATAGAATCACTTAGCCTATGAATGACAACAAAAGTCTCTAAATGTCAATGCCATACTATTCTCAACCGAGCTGATAGAACACTTCTAAACTGACTCTGAAGAACAGGGTACCAGTTTACCTTCGTTTTTTCATTTAATTTTTTTAAAGAAAATACACTGCACATGGCTAAAAGTCAAATAGTGCTTAACGTGTTTATGATGAAACAACTCCACGACTCATTTCTATCTACTCTGCCAATCCAGCAATCTGGAAGCAACTTCATTTTTTTCTGATAATTCCCTCCCTATTTTTAATTAGTATATTATTTCTTTTTTGCTTTCTTTCTTTCTTTTTTTTTTTTTTTTTTTTTGGCGGGGGGTGGGCCGGTAGTTTCCCGTCTTTTTTTTTTTTAATTGAAGTATATATATTCATAAAATATTAGTTTCAGGTGTACAACACAGTGATTAGACAATTATATACATTACAAATCACCAAGATAAGTGTAGTTACCATCTGTCATCGTGCAAAGTTATTACAATATTATTGATTATATTCCCAATGCTGTGCTTTTTATCTCCATGACTTACTTTGTTATTTCTTGATTTATCTATTCCAGACTTCATCAACTCATCCCCTTTATGATAGATAAGAATTCAGCTTTCTTTCTTTTTTTTTTTTAAAGATTTTATTTATTTGAGAGAGAGAGAGTGAGAGAGAGCATGAGAGGGGAAGAGGGTCAGAGGGAGAAGCAGACTCCCCACTGAGTGGGGAGCCCAATGTGGGACTCGATCCTGGGACTCCAGGATCACGACCTGAGCCGAAGGCAGTCGCTTAATCAACTGAGCCACCCAGGCGCCCAAGAATTCAGCTTTCTAACATGAACCCAAATGCCCCTCCTTCATCTTCTCAAAGTAAATACTGCTTCATATTTACACCACTAATATTGGGATATTATCCCATCAGTACATTACACATCACTATTCCCTAAGCAAGTTCAGAACTAGATGAAAAACAAAAAAACAAACAAACAAAAAACAGGGGAGCTGACAACAGGAAATTAACGTATCTTTATTTTCAATAAGGCATTTAACATGACTAAAGCAAACAGCAAAATGGGCTTCCTAATACTGCACCCCCAAAATCAAACTTACCTGCCTAATCACAGGTTGCTCTGGACAACCACAGGCCTCCCCCCACAAAAGCAGAGCCTGCCCTGCTAATTTTATTGCATGGCTGAGAGAGCAGACTAGAATGTACCCTCTCTGCAGGCAGGTAGATCTGAAAAGAGAAGTCAGAAGGGGCTAAGGCACCCATGCCCAGTGTCTTCTCCCAAACTCATTAATTACATCAATGAGTGAAAGAGGGTGTGAAAGAGGAGCACTGAGGCTGACAGCATTATTTATTTTTTTCCAGCTTTATTGAGATATAATTGATGTATAATATTGTGTGACTTTAAGGTATCTAACAGTGATTTTAAAAACTTGTATTCTGAGAAATGAGTGCCACAGTAGGGTTGGTTAACACCTCCATCACTCCACATAATTACCATTTCTTTTTTGTAGAAAATCTTAAATGAGAACATTTAAGATAGACTCTTAGTACTTTCAGTATATAATACAGTGTTGTTATCTACGATCAAAATGCTAAATATTAGATTCCCAGAATTTATTCATCTTTAAACTGGAAATTTATACCCTTTGACTAACATCTCCCCATTTCCACCACCTCCTTACTTTAAGCCCCTGGCAATCACCATTTTACTTTCCTTTTCTATTAGTTCAGCTTTTTAGATTCCACATATAAGTTCATACAGTATTTGTCTTTCTCCATCTGACTTTTTTCAGTTAGCATAACAGCCTCAAGATACATCCATGTTGTCACAAGTGGCAGGATTTCCTTCTTTCTCATGGCTGAATAATATTCCATTGTATATACATACCACATCTTCTTTATCCATTCATTGGCTGATGGCCACTTAGGTTATCCTGGCTATTGTAAATAATGCTACAATAAACACAGGAGTACAGATATCTCCTCAAGATCATGTTTTCATTTCCCTTGGATATACACCCAGAAAGGGGATTGCTGGATCATATGGTAGATCTATTTTTCATTTTTTTGAGGAAATTCCATACTATTTTCCATAGTGGCTGTACCAAGTTACATTCCCACCAATGATGCAGAAGAGATCCATTTTCTCCATATCCTCATGAACACTTACCTCTTGACATTTGATGAGAGCTATATAACAAGGATGAGGTGATATCTCATTGTGGTTTTATAAAGACAACAAATGGCCAACAGGTACATGAAGAAATGTACCTGTTGGCCATTTGTTGTCTTTATAAAACCGTCTATTCAGGTCCTTTGCACACTTTTTTAAATTGGATTGCTTTTCTAAATTGAGTTATATGAATTCCTTACATATTTTGGATATTAGCTCCTTATCAGATATATGATTTGCAGATTTTTTCTCCCATCCCAAAGGCTGCCTTTTCACTTTTTTTGCTATTTCTTTTACTGTACAGAGGCTTTTTAATTTTATATAGCCCCATTTAATTATTTTTGCTTTTGTTGCTTATGTTTTTGATGTCATATAAAAAAAAAATCATTGCCAAGATCAATGTCAAGGAGCTTTCTTCCTAAGGAGCTTTCTTCTAGGAGTGTTCTTCTAGGAGTTTTACAGTTTCAGGTCTTATGTTTAAGTCTTTAATCCATCTTGAGTTATTTTTGTGAGTGGTATAAAATAGGGGTAGAATATCCAGTTTTCCCAATACCACTTACTGAAAAGATCATCCTTTCCTCATTGAGTAGTCTTGTTGAGTAGCTTTGTCAAATACTAATTGATCATATATGCAGGGTTCTTCTTGATTCAATTCCATTGATCTGTGTGTCTATTTTTATGCCAGTACTAAACTGCTTTGATTACTATAGCTTTGTAATATAGTTTAAAATCAGGAATTGTATGCTTCCAGCTTTGGTCTTCTTCCTCAGGACTGCTTTGGCTATTCGGGGTCCTTATGGTTCCATTCAACTTTTAGGATTGTTTGTTCTGTTTTTGTGAAAAATATCATTGGATTGCACTGAATCTACAGGTGGCTTTGGATAGTATAGACATTTTAACAATACTAATTCTTTCCATCCATGAACATAGGATATCTTGCTATTTATTTGTGTCTTTTCCAATTCTTTTCATCACAGTATTATGGTTTTCAGTGAACATATCTTTCATCTCCTTGCTTAAATTTATTCATAAGCACTTTTTTTTTGAAGCTATTGTGAATGGGATAGTTTTGTTTATTTCTTTTTAAGTTAGTTCACTGTTAGTATATACACATGCAACTGATTTCTGTATGTTGACATTGTATCCTACAACTTTATCAAATTCACAGATTAGTTTCAACCGTTTTTTTTGGAAGTCTGGAGAACTTTCCACTTAAAAGATGATATCATATATCAAACAAAAACAATGTCACTTTTTCTATTCTGATTTGGATGACTTTTATGTCTTTTTCTTGCCCAGAAGCTCTGGGTAGGACTTCCAGTACTATGTTGAATAAGAGTAGTAAGAGTGGACATCCTTGTCTTATTTCTGTTCCTAAGTGAAAAGTTGTCAACCTTTTACCACTGAGTATGATGTAAGCTACGGTTTTATCTTTTATGGCCTTTATTATGTAGAGGAACATTCCTTCTATATCCAATTTGTTGAAAGATTTTTATCAAGAAAATATGTTGCATTTTGTCAAATGCCTTTTCTTCATATGAGAGGATCATGATTTTATCTTTCATTAATATGGTGTATCATATTTATGTATTTGCTTATATTGAACCATCCTTGCATTCCAGGGATAAACACCACTTGATCATGGTGTATGATCTTTTTAATGTGTTGAATTCAGTTTGCTAGTATTTTGTTGACAATTTATGCATCTATATTCATCCAAGATATTGGACTGTAATTTTCCTTTTTTGCAGTGTCTTTATTTGGCATCAGGGTAATGCTAACCTTGTAAAATGAGTTCAAGAGTATTCTCTTCAATCTCTTAAACTGGCATTAATTCTTCTTTAAATGTTTGGTGGAACTCACTAGTTAAATCATCTGGTCCTGGGCTTTTCTATGTTGGAAGACTGTTGATTGCTGATTCAATCTCCTTTCGTGCTATTGGCCTATTCAGATTTTCTATTTCATCATGATTTAGTCCTGGTAGGCTGTATGTTGCTAGAAAGTTATCCTGTTTTCCTCTAGGTTATCCAATTTGTTAGCATATAACTGCCCATAGTAGTCTCTTATGAACCTTTGTACTACTGTGGTACCAGTTGCAATGTCTCCTCTCTTATTTTTTATTTTATTTATTTGACTTTTCTTTTTTCTTAGCCTAACTAAAGGTTTGTCAATTTTGTTTATATTTTCAAGAAAGCAGCTCTTATTTCTTTGATCTTTTCTATTGTTTTTCTGGTCTCTATTTCATTTATCAGCCCCGATCTTTGTTCTTTCCTTCCTTCTACTAACTCTGGGCTTAGTTTACTCATTTTCTATTTCCTCGAGGTATAAAGTTATGTTGTTTGAGATCTTTCATTTTTCTTTTCTTTTTTTTTTTTAAGATTTTATTTGACAGAGAGAGAGAGCACACACAAGCAGGGGAAGTGACAGGCAGAGGAAGAGGGAGAAGCAGGGAGCAGGGAGCCCAATGTAGGCCTCAATCCCAGGACCCTGGGATCACAACCTGAGCCAAAGGCAGACGCTTAACAGACTGCACCACCCAGGCGCCCCTCATTTTTCTTAATGTAGGTGTTTATTGCTATAAACTTCCATCTTAGAACTGCTTTTGCTGCATCCCATAAGTTTTAGGTTGTTGTCTTTCCATTTTGTTTGTTTCAACATATTTTTGATATCCCACTGGTTGTTCAGGAATGTGTTGTTTAATTTCTACATATTTGTGAATTTTTGAACTTTTCTCTTGTTGATGATTCCTAGTTTTACACCAGTGTGATCAGAAAAGATACTTGGTATGATTTCAATCTTCCTAAATGGTACTTAGGGCTCTCAGATCACATCCCTTTAATGTCCTCCAAGAGTAATGTGCCACTCTCCCAGCCTCTTATCCCCCCTTTCAGTCATGTAGCTCACAAGTCAGTACTCTGGATGAGGTGGGAGTGAATGCATCCTGCACAGCTGGGAAAGCCAGGTGTTCATTCACCACTCTCATTTCCCTTCATGGGAGTAACCACAGGCTAAAAAGATTTATCTGGCCCCTAAGCTGTGCCATCTTGGGAGAGGGGTAATGCAGGTAAAGTCAAACTCTTCCTCTTACCCTCTCTAATGTGTCTAAACTCACATATTTTTGCTCCAACACTGTGCTGGAACTTCTGGACTTCCACAAAGATTCTCTCATCTCTGGGTGATTGTCTAAGACTGTGTTTTCCAGGGACTTACAGACTGCAGCCCAGAAGGGCTAGAGCCAGAAACAGGCCACTGCAGGGTCCACAGCCAGCACCAAGGTCTTTATGCCTACTACCTAACACACAGTGGACAAAGCTCCTCCCTGGTCCCTTGACATATGATGCTAGATCCCACAGCTCGACAAAGGCACTTTTGTCCATGAATGGATACCAAATTGCTAATGTTGAGGTGGGGGGGCATGGGGACACAAATGAGGAACCTCAACCCAAGAGTGTTGAAGTTCCTCCAGAAGGAAACAATAAAGTGGGGAATAAGTATTCCTTGCCAACAATTAAAACAAAACACTGTTGATTTCAAAGCTAAGTATTAAGAGTGTATTTTCTTTTTTATATAGCTTTTGTTTTCACTACAGCAAACACTTGCCTTTCTTCTTACATAATTGGCCTCTGTCATATCAATATTCAAACCCCCACTTAAAAAAAAAAAAAAGGCTATCATGTTATTTCCTCTTTCGAGTTCTCTCTTTCTCTAGAAACCTTCCTTTAAGGACCCCTTGCTCCAAATGAACTGATTATTCTCCTGGCCTGGTACATAGCTATTACCTTAGAATTTCTCTTTGACATTCTTCTGTGTCCTAGATTACAATTCTTTCTCTTTTTGGTGTACTTCCTCATTTGCTGGAATAGAACATTAAATGATTTCCTAAGAAAAGATAAATAAAAGATCAATTTTCTGAGCCTTTGAATGTCTGAATTGTTTTTATTGTGCCCTCTCACTTGACTGATACTTTGGAAGAATTCTAGGTTGAGAATCTTTCAGAAACATAAAAGTATTGCTCCCCTGTCTTCCAGAATTCAGTTTTCCATCTCAGTCCTTTATTTGTATCCTATTTTTGCTTTTGTTTGCTTTGGGTTTTGTTTTGTTTTGTTTTTGTTTGTTTTTATCTCTGGAAGCTATCAGGATTTTTCTTCAACAAGTACTCTGTAATTTCACAATTGTCTACTTTCTCTATTTTCTTTCTCCAAAGATTTAAATTAGTTGGATTTAAAAATCTTTAATTGATCCTCTCAGGCTTTTACCTTTCTCTCATTTTTCTGTCTCAGTTTTTTTGCTCAGCTTCCTCCAAGAATTGTCCAATTTTATGTAACAATCCATCTATAGTTCAGTTACATTGCAAGAAGGGGAACAGGATACTAGCATTAGGATAGGGAGAAAGGCATCTCACAGAGGATACTGACCAAATATATATCAGAAGTCCTATCGTCTCACCTCCAACCTGGAGGAACAGGCAACTGCTTGCTGATGCTTTGATGACCAGATAGGAGAATCGGGTAGATAGGACAATCAGCTAGCCTCTCCAGGATTAGACTAAAAGTAAGTCCATATTCAGTTTCATGCTTCACCCCACTCTCAGCTATAACCAGTTTTTCCAAATCTGAGCCGCAAACCAATGTGTTTAGGATTCTGCCAGACTAAAAGAGTCTTCCTGTTCAGATCCCATCAGTTTACACTGTAAGTTGTAGATTCCACTACTGTCTATTCTGTCCTCTTTCAGTTTTTCAAAACTGGTTAAAATCTTTATCTATTGTTGAGATCTCATATATTTCACACTTCAAGTTTTATTCCCTATTTATTCCTTTCTATTTTGAGAGGTTTTGGCAAATAAAGAAGATAAACGAATATTACAATCCACCACATTTTACAGATTTTTTTTTTCTCAATAAATATTTTCACTCTGAACTTCATTAATTTGTAATAACTGTGATGGTTATCATCTGTACAGACAGAGTGTCAGATCTGTGGTCAAACATTATTCTGAGTGTTTCTGTGAGGGTACTTTTTTTGGTCAGTTTAACATTTAAATTAATAGACTGAGTAAAGTAGATTGCTTTCCTAACATGGATAGGCCTCGTCCAATCAGCTGATGGCCAGAATAGAACAAAAAGCCTGACCTGCCCCTGAGTAAGAATTACTCCTGCCTGCCTGTCTTCAATCTAAGGCTGGTTTTATCTTCCTCCTGACTTGAACTAAAACATTGGCTCTTCATAGTTATTGACTGATGTAAGGTCACAGGATTTCCTCTGATTATAAGTCACTGATTGGTATACTACATCTTTTCAAGAAACTATACCCATGCCACTGAGACTGCTGGCCTCCAGACTCCCAACCATCATCAGCTTTCCTGGATCTTGAGCTTGCAAAATACAAATCTTGGCCCTTATCAGACCCCATAATTGTATGAGTCAATTCCTTATAATAAATGAATGAATATACACACACAGAGACACACACACACACATACATATATATACTTCCTATTGGTTCTGTTTCTCTGGAGAACCGTGACTAATGCAGATACCAAGACTGGTTCTAGAAGAACAGTTTTTAAGGATGAGTTTTCTGTATTGGTCCCTGGGCTTCTGGAATTGGCTCTCTTACCTGACTACATTTAAAGATGTTAATGACTCTATTTGCAATAGTAGAGTACTGAGAGTCCATGGCGTGATCTGGCAGGAAGATAAGCAAAATATCACCACTGGTTATTCCTAATCAACTTATAAGAACCAAGGATCTGGGTAATTGTGCATATGATACTTTCAAACATTTCTGTCAAACCAACAAATATGAGATCAATGGTTACTCCTAATGTCACTGGACAAAGTAGGGAATAAAAAGAATAAGCTCAGAAACTTGAACTCTCAGCTCAAAAACAACAAAAATAACATGAAGGAGACCCTAATCTTTTGTAGCCACAGGGCTGAGACCTCTGAAAATAAAACCCAGAACTTCATCCTTCAACTGGTGAGATTACAACACAAGCTGGACCTCCCAGCTTTGCAGCTATCTACCATTAAAGTGAGAGCATTAGGGGAATAGAATGTGATTCTGAAAGTTGGAATCGGGATATGTGGGAAGACCCTGATATCTGTATAAGAATAAAAGTTCTAAGTCAAACGAACAAAAGTCTAACCTGAATCATTAAGCCCCTAAATACTGATGAGTCTCCCTTGCCAGTAGAAGCAATCTCCCTACCCTCAACAGAAAAGGCCTTTCCACTCCTAAGAAAAGGGATTAGCACTGCATTGCCTGAGGAAATTGTAATGGCCTCCTATAAGAAAGTTGCCATGCAAGACAATGCTGATTCCCCTCAGGACCCATTCCCACGAGCCCTCTTCCCTTTTAAACCTATCACTAGATTCAAGTCTCAGCAGGCCCCTAAAAGTGTGACCTGTGAGGAGGTGTACTATATGCCAAAAGAACTACTTGAGTTTTCTAATTTATCATGACAGAACATGTGTCAGAATGATAGTAAGGGTGTGGGATAATGGTGGAAGGAACATAAAGTTGGATCAGGCCAAATTTGTCAAGGCACTTACTAAGTAGAGATTCTGCATTTAATGCTACAGTTCAGGGATTTAGAAAGAGCTTTAACAATTTGTTGGTTAATCAGCTGAAACATGGACCAGAAGTTAGCCCATGCTGAGCAAGTTGGAAATGCCAGACGTGTCTTGGTTAAAGGCAGAAGAAACAATTCAAAGGCTTAGGGAAAATTGTAATGATAAGAATAGGTTTGCCATTTCAGACCCATTCACTCACTCTGGAAGGGTCCAGCAGACACATCTTTCACCGTAACTGTGAGAAACAAATAGGTGAGGGGAGTCCCTACAGGCCTAAATTGCTGTATCATCACTCTTATCTGTAGGCCACTTTACATTAGGAATGACAGTCACTGAATTGAAACTCCTAAATGCCATGGGAGTAATTGAATGCCAAGTGGCAGGGGCCAGGTGCAAAGGCACCCAACTGCAAAGGCAAGGTGGATATGGTTACCATAATAAACAGCAAAGTCAAAGAAGCAATCAGAAAAGTGTGACTTGCACAGACCTAAGGCATTGGTTAGCTGATCACGGTGCTCCTAGAAATAAAAAGAGAGGAAGCCTACCAGTAAATTTTTACTACATCTGCATAAGCAGAAAAGTTCTAGGTTAAATGAACAAAACGGTGTCATCGGCCCTCAATCAATTCCCAAACTTGAGCCTTATTACAGACTCAACCCCTTACATGAAGGGGAGGACGGGTCCCCTTCAGGTAGAACCCTGATACACTGCCAAAAAGGTATACTCTTAATCTTTCTCCCATCCTTCCCCAACAGGACCTAAGGTCATTTACCAGGGTAACTGGGCATTGTGCAAAAGGAAAATCATCAGACCTCTCAGGAACTACTGGACACTGGCTCTGAACTACTGGACACTGAATCCAGGAGACCCAAAACATCACGGTGGCCTACCAGTCAAAGTAGGGAGCTATGGAGGTCAGCTGGTCAATGGAGCTTCGGCTCAGGTTCTCCTCACTCACAGGGGGCCCAGTGGGTCCCAAACCCATCCTGTGCTTATTTCCCCAGTTCCAGAATGCATGACTAGAACACACATAATCAGCAACTAGCAGAATCCCCACACTGGCTCCCTGACCTGTGGAGTCAGGGCGATTATGGCAGGAAAGGCCGACTGGAAGCCACTAGAACTGCCACTACCTAGGAAAATAGTAAACCAAAAGGAATAAATACCACAACCCAGAAAGCACTGCAGAGTCAATACCACCAATAAGGACTGGAGAGAGAATCCAGTTCGACTAAGCTATCTGGCCTGTGCAGAAGACAGACAGATCTTGGAGAACAGCAGTGGATTATCAGAAGCTTAAGCAGCTGGGGAGTGTAACTCCTGCTGTAGCTACTGTGGTTCTATTGCTTGAGCAAATTCACGTAAATCCTGGTGCCCTGTACGCAGCTGCTGAACTGGCAGATACGGTTCTCTCCACCCTGGCCAATAAGGGCCACCAGAAGCAGCTTGCTTTCAGCTGGCAAGGCCAGCAATACACCTTCACGGTCCCCTCTCGGGGTACAGCAACTCTCCAGCCCTACCTCGTAATTTAGTTTGGGGGGATCTTGATCAACTCTTCCTTCCACAAGATATCGCTTTGGCCCATTCCACTGATGACATTATTCTCACTGAACCTAGTGTGCAAGAAGTAGCAATACTGCAGCCTAACTGGTAAGACAGTTGCATGTCAGAGGTGGAAAGCAAATCTGAGAAAAAAATCAGGAGTCTTCCACCTCAGTGAAATTTCTAGGGGCCAGTGGCATGGGACATATCTAGATTTCCCTTCAAAAGTGAAGGATAAGTTGTTACATCAGGCCCCGCTGGCAACCAAAAAAGAGGTAATAAGACAACTAGTGGGCCTTTTACTTTGGAGGTGATATAGTCTTTATGTGGGCATGTTACTCAAGTCCACTTACCAAGTGACCTGAAAAGCTGCTAGTAGAGTGTGGACCATCCTGCAACAGGTCCAGGATGCCCTGCGAACTGCTCTGCCAACCAGGCCCTTGCTCCAGCACATTCAGTGGTGCTGTCAGTGGCAGATAAGGATGCTGTCTGGACCTCTGGCAGTTCCTTAAGAGGTGAACAGCACTACACTACTACTTGGATTCTGGAGGAAAATCCTGCCATCCTCAGCAGATAACTACTCTCTTTTTTAGATACAGCTCATGGCCTGCTACTTAGGCCTTACTAGACTGAACACTTAACCATAAGCCACCAAGTTACCATGGGACCTTAATTGTCCATCATGAATTGGGTGTTACCTGGCCCACCAAGCCTTAAAGTCTAGCAGGCACAGTAATATTCCATCACCAAATGAAAATGGCAGATACACAGTACAGCCTGAGCAGGTCCTGAAAGTAATAGTAAGTCACATGAAGAGACGGCATAAATGCCCATGGTCTTCCTTCCTGCTTAATTGCCCTCTCTCTTCCAGCCTTTAGACCAGAACTATACCATCAGCTCTTCAGCTTGCCTACTGAAGATACTGGATCTTAGGACTTGTTAGCCTCCATAATCATGTAAGCCAATTCCACATAAGAAATCTTACACACACACAGTCTTAGTTCTGCTTCTCTGGAGAACCTTGACTAATACACTGACCAATATTTCTCACTTATGCCTAGACCAAAACCAAACAAATACCTAAAATAATTCAAATGTGCAAATGTTTAGGAAAAGCTTTAAAGCCTTTACCACACTGAGCAGGATGCACAACCCAACAGCAAAAAGGCATATGGGCATCAGAAAGGAATGAGTATTATCCTACTTCTACTAATTTAAGTCCATTCTAGTGGCTTTATGAACTCAATGTTTGTATCCTCTCAAAATTCATATGTTGAACGATGGTATTTGGAAATGAAGACTTCAGAAGGTAATTAAGGTTAGATGAGGTCATGAGGGTGGAACCCTGGTCTGATGGGATTAGTGCCTTTATTAAGAGACACCAGAGAGTTTGTGCATTCTTTCTCTCCCTCCACATGCACACAGAAAAGGGGTCATGTGAGCATACAGCAAGATGATAGCCATCTATGATTTCCCATCTCTCTCTCTCTCTTTCTATTTCTCTCTTTCTTTCTTTTTTTGGTAAACATACCTAGCTCTTCACCTCCCCTCACAGTCATGGGTTAAACAGAGGGTTAAGCACATGCCAGAGCCTGTATTCCTGTATTCTAGACCCCACCAATCATATTGTTTTATACCTTTGGACATTACAAGTGGTCCTTCAAGTTGTCCCTTATATTCCTTTCCCAGGATGTCTTGATTTATAGCTGGAGGAAAAAACAACCCTACCTACCTCAAGGGTACTGGGGAAATATGAGGATTTTTTCCTGTTATATTGTAAATATCTGTGTGCAGTAGAAGGAATAAGGCCAACAAGAAAGAAGTGATATCAGCAAAATGACCTCATAAAACATCCCTCAACAACATCCCCCACCACACACATAATAATTTGAAATCCATCCATGACAAAAGTGCCTTTGCAGGAGATCTGAGAAACTGCTGGATAGTCCAAGACTAAGGAGAGCCACTTTGAGAAGTTAGGCTTGTACCAGAAGGCTGACTTACCAACCGTGGCTTAGCTATAGACCCAGAAGTAGCTCCATAGCCCAAGGACTTGTCTACAGACCCATCTGGCTTTAGGTCTGTCACCAGCACCATATACCAAAGGACCCGAGAGGAATCACACCCACATGTGCATCAAGTAGTAGGTATACAGACCTCAGTCCCAGCTGTGGATCCTGAAGTGGTCCATGAACTAGCTTTAGCCCCTCTTGGCCACAGTCTGAGAGCCCCTAGAGATAAACCTGTCAAACTTGGATTATAGAATCTTAAAAAATCTTAAATACTCAACTCCAGGCCCCTCCCAACCACACTCCTTAAACAGGCCTTCTGGCACAGGGACCAGGCAGGAGAAAGTCCCATCTATGCCCCTTGAGATCCTGAAAGGCCCTATAAGCAGCTCTAGCTTCTTCACAGCCACAGTCTGCCAGTAGTCCGAAGGGTCCAGGTCCCAGTGGGAGACACTCTTGTCAATCACCACAGCATTTCTAAAAGGACCCTATACTTGGCTCTAATCCCTAACAACCACAGTCTGTGAATACACTTGCTGGCACAGGGACCCCAAATGAGACACTCCCAGCTGAACCTCCAGAAAGCCTCAAGGACCTTATATTCCAGCCCCATCACAGCCACACCAACAGATCCACCACCAGATCTGCCAACCAAGGGACCCACCTCCTGCATTCCCAAAGATTCTGAAAGGGATCTATACTCAGTTTCAGTACCTCCAAGCCTTAGTCCACAAGCTGTCCTGCCAGCACAGGGACCCAAAGGCAGATGTCCATTTCTGCACATCCAGAGATCCTGAACTAGCCCTATATTCTGCTCCAGTCCTTTCCACCAGTCAGAGAGCAGTCCTGGCCACCCAGGGACCCATCCAGTGAACAGACAGCAATCTTCTCAGGTCCCTCCCTGATGGGAGCCATACCAGTCCATGCACCTGGTAATAGGCCTGGTGTCTGAAGACCCAACTGTGGACTCGGAAGCAGACCCTTGTCTCAGGGCCACCCTACTTACTGAACAAGGTACTGGAGGCAGTTCAATCCACTCAGGGAACAGTCAGCATCTGTGCCCACCAAAGCCACTGATAACAAGTCCCCCCACCACAGACCCCACTGTGGAGTGGTAACCAGCTCCAACTCAACTCAACTAATATTCCAGAGGTAATCCCATCAACACAGAAAATAGACAGCAGGGCCTTACCTCATGAAACCAATCTGTAAAGACCAGAAGAGGTGTTTGTTCCTTCAAATACACAGCCACCAATGTAATACTACATGGAAGAATCAGGCGAATACGACCTCACCAAAAGAAACTAGTAAAGTGCTAATAAATGACCCCAAAGAAATGAAGATCTGTAGGTTACCTGACAAAGAATGCAAAATAATCATCATAAAGAAAGTGAATGAAATGAAAGAGAATACAGACTACTAAACAAAATCAGAAAAACAATGAATGAACAGAATGAGCTTAATAAAGAAGTAGAAACCATAAAAAGGAACCAAACAGAAAGCCTGGAGTTGAAGAATACAATGACAAATGAAAAATTTAACAGAGAGCTTCAAGAACTGACTTACTCATCCAGAAGAAAGAATCGGCAAACTCAAAGACAGATCGTTTGAAATTAGCCAGTTAGATGGGGTGTCTGGGTGGCTCAGTGGGTTAAGCGTCTGAGCTCAGGTCATGATTCCCAGAGTCCTGGGATCAAGCCCCACATCTGGCTCCCTCCTCAGCAGGGAGTCTCCTTCTCCCTCTCCCTTTGCCCCTCCCCATGCTTGTGCACACACTCTCTCTCTCTCAAATAAATAAAATCTTAAAAAAAAAAAAAAATTAGCCAGTTAGAGAAACAACAACAACAAAAAAAGAATGAAAGAGTAAAGAAAGCCTATGTGAATTAAGGGACACCATTAAATGAACATTCATATCATAGGAGTCCCTGAAGAAGAAAGTGGTAGAAAGTTTATTTAAAGAAATAATAGTTGAAATCTCCCCAAATCTTGGGAGAATATGGACATTCAGGTACAGGAAGCTCAAAGAACTCCATGAAAGATCAACCCAAAAATTACTGAGACAGATTATAATCAAATGTTAAAAGACAAAAATGAGAAGAGAATTTTGAAAAAAGGAAAAGAAAGCAGCAAGACACATCACATACAAAGGAACCCCCATATGGCTATTAATGGATGTCTCTAAAGAAACCTTGCAAGCCAGAACAAAGTGGAATGATATAGCCAATGTGCTGAACAACTATGACAAAAAATTGCCAAGCAAGAATACTATACCTGACAAAACTGTCCTTCAGAAATGAAGGAGAGTTAAAGACATTCCCAGACAAACGATAAAAGAGTTCATCACTACTAGCCCTGCCTTACAAGAAATGTTAAAGAAAATTCTTCAAGTTGAAATGAAAGGACACTAACAATATGAAAACATATAAAACCATAAAACCCATGGTAAAAGGAAATACATAGTTAAATTCAGAATACCTTAATACTGTAATGGTGATCTGTAAATCACTTCAGCTCTAGTATAAAACTTAAAAAAATAAAAATAACTAATAACTTATTAATGGAGGCACAATATAAAAAGGTGCAAAGCATGACATCAATAGTTTAAAATATGAGAGAATTAAGTGTAGAGCTTGTGTATGCAATTGAAGGTAAGTTATTATTAGCTTAAAATAGACTGTTACATCTACAAAATGTTTCATATAAGCCTCATGATAACCACTGAAGAAGAAACATAGTAGACATGCAAAAGTACACAGTACAAAAAAATAAATCACAAAGGAAGACAGTAAGAGAGGAGGAAAGGAACAAAAGAACTGAAAAACAATTAACAATGAAATGGCAATCAATACCTATCAATAATTACTTTAAAAATAAATGAACTAAATTCCCAATTAAAAGACATAAAGTGACTGAATAGATTTAAAAAAAAGGCTCACTTTAGAAGTAAGGGCACACAGGTTGAAAGTGAAGGGACAGAAAAAGATATTCCACGTAAATGGCTATACTTCTATCACATATAATAGACTTTTAGTCAAAACTGGTTGTAAGAGACAAAGAAGGTCATGAAAAGGGGATAAAGGAATCAATTCATCATGAGGATATAATAATTTTAGATATTTATGCACCCTACACTGGAGCACCTAAATATTTAAAGCAAATAATAACAAAACTGAAGGGAGAAATAGACAATACAATAATAGCAGTGGACTTCAATACCCTACTTTCAACATTGGATAGATCACACATACAGAAATTTAATAAGGAAACCGCAGACCTACAGAACTTTATAGACCAAAATGGATCTAACAAACATAAACAGAACAGTCCACGTGACAGCAGCAGAATACGTAACTCTTCTCAAGCACACACAGAACATTCTACAGGATACTACTTATGTCGGGCGACAAAGCAAGACTTAACAAATTTAAGACTGAAATCATATCTAGTATCTTTTCCAACCACAATAGTTTGAAACTAGAAATTAGTGACAAGAGGAAAAATGGAAAATTCATAAAAATGTAGAAAGTGAACAACAGGGGTGCCTGGCTGGTTCAGTCAGTTAAGCGTCTGCCTTTGGCTCAGGTCATGATCCCAGGGTCCTGGGATCGAGCCCCACATCGGGTTCCCTGATTGGCAGGGAGCCTGCATCTCCCTCTCCCTCTTCCTCTCCCTGCTGCTCCACCTGCTTGCACTCTCTCTCTCTCTCTACCAAATGAATAAATAAAATCTTTACAAATAAATAAATAAATAAATAAATAAATAAATAAATAAACAAACAAACAAACAACACACTCCTGAACAACCAATCCTGCCACTGCAACAAGATGCATAGACCTTGAGGGCATTATTCTAAGTAAAATAAGTCTGACAAAGAAAGACAAATACCATACGATCTCACTTATATGTAGAACCTTAAAAAAATGTCATACTCAGAAACAGAGAGTAGAATGGTGGTTTCCAGAGGTTGGGGAGTGGGAGAAATGAGGAGACTTTGGTCCAATGGTACAAACTTCCAGTTATAAGACGAGTAAGTTCTGGGTATCTAATATTCAATATAGTGATTATAGTTAACATAGCAGGTTTTTATTCTTTTTCTATCCCTTCACTTTCAACTTTTCACTTTTATTAATTTATGTCATATATAATAAATGTGATTTACATATAAATATATAATATATAAATATATATAATATTTTTGCCTGGTTTATTTCTTGCCTCTTCTTTCGATTTTAGTAATTTTTTTGCTATATTTGCATTTTTATGTATTCAAATCTGTTATTCCTTTCCTTTACGGTTTCTAACTTTACTTAAATATTTTATAAGACCTTTCTCAGTATAATATCAGATCATTATTCTCTGGTATTTTCTAGTAGATTTTGTTTTTTATTTAATTCCCCTTTAATCTAGGGGAATGTGGAGTGTATACAGTATGAGGTTGGCATTCTTTTTTCCCCCCTTTTATCATTTATTCATTCAGAATCATTACTGTGTGCTGAGTTCTAATGTCATTTTCTTCAGAATAGTTTATTATTTGCCTTAACCTCATTTATAATCTCTCTCCTTTAATTTGAAATCTTATTTAAAGTACCTATTAAATTTGTATATATTCTAGGGCTTCATTCTGTTTTCTTCTCTTCATGCCTACTGATATTTCTAACTACTCATGTGTTTGTACTGTCTTGTGCCAATTTTTATTGGTTTTATAATATATTTTTAATATCTGGTCATGTAAATCAATAAGAAAACAGGTGCACAAAGAACATCACCACAGCAAATCAAAAAAGAAGGAATAAATATAGAGAGACAAAAAAAAATTTGACATCACTAATAAGAAAGGATAAAATAAAAAGGAAACCACCAATGAAAGCTTTAAAATGATAGCTAATCTTGACTATGTTATGAAGAATTTAAACACTTCCCACTGAAAACTGGTTGGAAGGTAAACTATCAAATACTTTTCTAAAGAGAAATCTGGTAAAACTCTATCTAAAACCTTAAAAGTATGCACACCCAGGGCTCCTGGGTGGCTCAGTGGGTCGAGCGTCTGACTCTGGATTTCAGCTCAGGTCATGAGCTCAGGGTTGTGGGATGGCGCCCCTGTCAGACTCCACATTCAGTGCAGAGTCTGCTTGAGATTCGCCCTCCCTCTCCTCTCCCTCAGCCCCTACCGTTCATGGTCTCTCTCTCAAATAAATAAATAAATCTTAAAAAAAAAAAAAAGACATGCATACCCCATTATAGTAGTTTAACCTCAGAAAACAATCACAATATTCTGAAAGTTTTATTTATAAAGCCATTTGCCTCAGCACTATTTATAGTAACTACAGCAATTGAGTTTTTACAGTGGCAAAGACAGGCAAAAAATAAAAGGGTCTTTTTCTAAGAAGGAAAGGACAGAATTGGTACTGAAAACTCTGTAGACATTGAGGTAACTTGCAAGTCCACCTGTCTTTTTCACGTGTCACGTTATTAGTCAGTTATGTTCTCTCCCCCTCCTCCTCAATCTCTATTCTCCTCTAAGTTGGTTTCTTCAACTTGCTCAACACTCTTACTCCCCTATATCTCTTATATATGACTGAAGTTTGCCATAATCCTTCTAGCCCTGCTCTTAATTCATGGCATCACTAAAGAATTCTTACAGTTTCTTCACTACTCTTAATTATCTTTCTTAATATATATTCCCCCCCCCAAAGGAATTTGGCCTAGCTCATCTTCTCATACAGAAACCACTAGTAGTAAGTCAGGAGCTGGCTAATTCTTGCCTCCTATCTGATCCAAACCGCGGTGATGAGGGTAGCAGGAAGCGTGGGTAGATGTGCACTATGATGTGCACTATGACATTTCTAGTACAGAGACACATAAGCATATAAACCCACACAATCCTGGCAATCACCTAAGTGCCCCCATAACAGCCGACTGGCTAATAAATTAGAGCACATTGATCAGGGAAAGAAATATGCACAGTATATTGCGACATAGACCAGGGATTATAATAGATGACTGCCAGGGAAATCTAAATCAAAACCTAAATGAGAGACCACCTCACACCAGTCAGAATGGCTAAAATTAACAAGTCAGGAAACGACAGATGTTGGTGGGGATGCGGAGAGAGGGGAGCCCTCCTACACTGTTGGTGGGAATGCAAGCTGGTGCAGCCACTCTGGAAAACAGTATGGAGGTTCCTCAAAAAGTTGAAAATAGAGCTACCATATGATCCAGCAATTGCACTACTGGGTATTTACCCCAAAGATACAAAAGTAGGGATCCAAAAGGGTACGTGCACCCCAATGTTTATAGCAGCAATGTCCACAATAGCCAAACTGTGGAAACAGCCAAGATGTCCATCGACAGATGAATGGATAAAGAAGAGGTGGTATATATATACAATGGAATATTATGCAGCCATCAAAAGGAATGAGATCTTGCCATTTGCAATGACGTGGATGGAACTGGAGGGTATTATGTTGAGTGAAATAAGTCAAACAGAGAAAGACATGTATCATATGATCTCACTGATATGAGGAATTCTTTTTTTTTTTTTTTTTTATTTGAGAGAGAGCGAGAGAGAGATCATGAGCAGGGGGGAGGAGTAGAGGGAGAGGCAGACTCCCTGCTGAGCAGGGAGCCCGACGCGGGACTCGATCCCAGGACCCTGGGATCATGACCTGAGCCGAAGGCAGACGCTTAACGACTGAGCCACCCAGGCGCCCTGATATGAGGAATTCTTAATCGCAGGAAACAAACTGAGGGTTACTGGAGTGGGGGGTGGGGTGGGAGGGATGGGGTGACTGGGTGATAGACACTGGGGAGGGTATGTGCTCTGGTAAGCGCTGTGAATTGTGCAAGACTGTTGAATCTCAGATCTGTACCTCTGAAACAAGTAATGCAATATATGTTAAGAAAAAAAAAAAAGAAGAAGAAGAAGAAAAGGTAGCGGGAGGGGAAGAATGAAGCGGAGGAAATCGGAGGGGTAGACGAACCATGAGAGACGATGGACTCTGAAAAACAAACTGAGGGTTCTAGAGGGGAGGGGGGTGGGAGGATGGGTTAGCCTGATGGTGGGTACTGAGGAGGGCACATTCTGCGTGGAGCACTGGGTGTTATGCACAAACAATGAATCATGGAACACTACATCTAAAACTAATGATGTAATGTATGGGGATTAACATAAGAATAAAAAAATAATAATAGTGTAAAAAAAAATAGATGACTGCCAGTGAAATCTGGATAGTAGAATAACAATCATTCTTAATTTTGTCCTTGGTGGCTTTGTATTTTCCAAAATCTCTATAATAAATATAGATTTCTTTTATAAATCAGAAAAGAACAACTACTTACTTTGTATAAGGGTCTTTTAATTTTTTAAATTTTACTTCATAAAGAGAAAACACTTTGATTACCTTTCCATTGTCACATCTTGTGCCTTCATTCACCATCCCAGGATCTGGAACATCGGATCCTAGCTGGAAATCCACACCCCAACATTTGGTGCCTTTACTGGGAGTCTGAATAATAGCAGGAACGATTCCAAATACAGGCATGTCCTGTACATTCTCACACTGAAGCTTTCCACACAATGCATTCCTATAAAGATAGAGGAATAACGCAAACATAAAATGCACCCAGTGTAGATACAAAAGGAAAATTACATATTTGGATACATAAGGAAAGTTTACTGATATTTAGTTGAAGGGAATCTCAACAGAGAAAGCATATGAGAGCAAACACATCAAAGCAGTTCTCTTCAAATATGGCAGAGATAAGTGGATGCTAAGATGGGATTAGTAGGGTACCAGGTAGTGTTCATGCTCCTTCTTTCCCCACACCTAATCTCTCTTTACTATCCGTCCAGGGCTCAAAAAAGTCTAAGGAAAAAGTTGTTTATAAATATAATTTTATAAATGCTTTCACACAGAAAATAATAAGCCTATACTAAAGTTCAGTTGTGACTTCTTATAGAGTTACAGTAAGGAGAAAATTAGATTCTGTATTGTAAAATAACTAAGAAAAGACTCCACCCTTCTCGGCTTGGGTTCTCTTAGTTACTTTAAGACTCAATTCATTAATTCACTAATTCAATTCACTGATTCAGCATTATAACAAGCATTATGAAGGCTTGCCTGACTATAATTCCTATCACCAAGGCTGTGTTAGCTAAATGCCCTTCCTATAACCCTTCATAACACACTAAATACCACTAACATCAACTCTTATGATGCTATATTGAAATTTTCTACTTGGCTGTCTTGTGATCCAAGCACCTACCCTACACTTGAATCTCCTCTATGGTATCACTGCCAAGTGATATACGATATTATTTTCCTTCAACTCACCTAATCCTCTAACTCACCACTCCCTAAAATTTTCATTCGAGATATCATAAAACTATTTTACTTCTTGAGTTAAAAATCTATCTCCTTATAACTTTTCCTCATTGGTCCCAGACTTTCCACATGCGATCACACAGCTAATGTCTTCTCCTTCTTCCACATGGCAGCCAATTATCACGTAGTTCCTAAATACTTACTTCGACAGAGCAATACCTTGCAATCCTTTCTCAGGGAACAAGGAAGTTCCCCTCTAAATATGTTCCAGTCTGTCTCACTGCCTCTTGAAGCACAGTACTCAGAGCAGGGCATGAAATTTCAGCTATAGCCCGACAAGCAAAGAATAAAAGGGAGGTCACATCTCCTTTATGTTAGATACTGTACTACTATCAGGCCCAAGATTACAGGAGCTTTCATGGTAAGTACATTACATTGCTGATGCCCTTGAACTGATCACTAGCTAAAACCCCTATTTACTTTTTGCATATACTGTTAAGTCTCCTCTTCCCTCCATCCTGCACTCAAGAGTTAGTGATTTTGTCTCAACTTTACATTTATTCTTATGCCACCATTTATTCACTAGTTAACTTGAATAAAGTGCTTACACTTTCTGAGCTTCAGTTCCCTCATCTGAAAAACAAGAGATAAATAATAATGTCTATCTCACATAGTTAGTTGAAATTAGGTATGAAAACCTCTAAAACAAAACATAGCATAAAGCAGACCTAAGTTAACATCTGTTGGAGCCCACCAAAATTCATGTTGCTATGATATACCTAGAGTTTCATGTGTAGTGTTAGTGACATATTAAAGAGTAAAAGGAAAATACTCAATATATAAAAAGCTGTTACAAATCAGTAAGAAAAAAAAAACCACTTCCACAGAAAAAAATTAGCAAAGATATAAAAAAGGCAATTCATAAAATAAGGAATGCAAGCAGCCAACAAAGCTAAGAGATGTTCACTATTATATTACAAAGGAAAATTCTACTGCAAGCCTCAATATAATAATTGCTTCTGGCAAGGATCATCAATGCATGCTAAAACTGCAAGGTGAAACATTGGTGGGAAACTGGCTATTCATATGGTATAAAATCATCACTCCTCCACATATTATCTGATAGTTGTAAAGGGAAAAACATAACCCTACAGTTGCAAGATCTGGTCATCGCCACCTAGTATCATTAATAAAACGAACAACCCAGAATTATGTCCCTCCTTGACATAATGTACCAGTTATGAAGTATTCTTCCCTAAAATGTTTTATCTGAATCTAATTAAGACTTTATATTTAACTTCTGATTTATAGAGAAAATCAGGGGATAGAGACACAAGTTAAGCAACACTGAGAAGAAACTAACAAATCCAGAACATGGGCCATTCTAAAAGACCACTGGCCCAGTTATTTCCTTAGGTCACTATCACTGAAAAGAAAAAAATAAATGAAGAAGACTATTTTAGATTAAAAGTGACTTAAGTGACATGACAACTAAATGCAATGTGTGATCCTTGATGGAATCCTGATGTGGAAAAAAACAGCTATGAAACACAATTTAAGGACAACTGGAGAAACTTTAATATTGACCAGGTATTACATGATATTAGGAAATTGTTAATTTTGATAGGTATGAAACTGCTATTGTGAATGGCCTTATATGTTGGAGATGAATGCTAAAGAATTTAGGAGTGAATATCATAATGCCTATAATTTACTTAAAAATGGTTCAGCAAAGTCTAAACAAAGTAAATATGATAAATTATTAACAATGTTTTAATCTAGGACATATGGGTTTCATCATACTATTCCTTCTATTCCTCTGTATAATTGAAATTTGTCATTTAAAAAGTTTAAAAAAAGATGACACCATTTATATACTGAAAGACAAGACAGCTCTTTCACACAACAATATGATCTGCACAACAATGTCTGCAGTATGCACGACAGGGAGGTGGAAGACAATGGGGAATAAAACTAGGCATTTGCACAAAGACTTTGGAAAGACACAAAAATTTTTGCTAAAAGAACACACACCTGTTCTGGTGGGAACAGGGAAAAAGGATAAGAGTAGAAGCCAGAATTTTTCTCTATATCCCTTTAAACATGTTTTGAACAACAAGCTTAAATAATTATTTACAAATTCACTTAAAATAAAAATGAAATATCTATTTGATATAACAAATTGGAAAAGTCCAGATAACCCCAGAACAACACAGGTTTGAACTGCATGGGTCCACTTAACACACGGATTTTTCGCAGGACTATAAATATATTTTCTCTTCCTTATGATTTTCTTAATAACATTTTCTTTTCTCTAGCCTACTTTATTGTAAGAACAGAGTATATAATACATGTAACATACAAAATATGTGTTAATCAACTGTTTTGTTATCAGTAAGGCTTCTTGTCAATAGTAGGCTATTAGTAGTTAAGTTCTGGGGGAGCCGAAAGTTATAAGTGAATTTTTCACTGCATGGGAAGTTGGCACCTCTAACCCTCATGTTGTTCAAAGGTCAACTGTATCTTTTAAGATAACACTCAGCATTGGTGAGGGGACAGTGGAAACATAAATCAATTAAATGTTTTGAAGGTCAATTTGGAAGTAGCCATGAGGAGCCTTAAAACTTATCCATACTTTTTGAGAAAAATCTATTAAGAAAATAAGCAGAGAAATAAACAAATACTTAAGCTGTATATATCACAACCCTATTTAAAATAGCAATTTACTACAAACCTTGAATTTCTAAAATAAGGAAATGATTAAACGAAGCTGGTTACATCCTATAAACGCTCTTAATATAGTGGAAAGTAAGTACATGAATTTATAAAATAGTATAAACCAGACTGTGTGGATCTCTGAGTACACATATGTATGTACATACATGTATGATGCACAAATGTTCATGAATACATAAGAAAGAAATATAACAAAAATTTAAAGAAGTATCTCTGGATGGCAGGACCATAAATATCACTTTCTTTAGATTTTTCTAGATTTTATACATTTTCCATGATGAGGATGATTATAATGATAGCAAAGATGACAACAATGATAATGATGAGTTCTACAATGACCAGGCACTCTTCTTAGTCCTAACATCCATCAACACATTCAGTCTTCAAAGCAACAACTGGAAATAGGTACCATTATTATCCCCATTTTACAGAAAAATGAAGTACAGAGGGGAAAAAAGAGAAAAGTGAGGCAACTTGTCTAAAGTCTCAGAGATGTGAAGTGGCTGAAGCAGTATTCAAACCCAGAGTCTGACTTCAGATGTGTATTCCTAATGACTATATTAATACTATACTACTATTATAAAGTGTTTTTCAAATCAGCTACCCACTAATTTATAAGTTTCTTAAGTGTAGTTTCTATCATTTCATTAAGTTACTCATAAAAACATGGGAACAGAACCAGGCTAAAGACAACGATCAGATATGTCTTAGCAAGCTCTCTCCAAGTCTGCATTAATCCACTTATCCCAAGATTTTAGCTCAGTTCATTTTATCAGTTACACTAATTCTCCACCCATTAGCTATATCATCCGTTCCTGCATTCATTCAACAAATATTTAATAGGTACTTTTATATGCCAAATATTATGCTAAACACAAAAGATAAAACATGTCACTAAACTTTACATTGACGGATGAAGGGTGACCACCAAAAGGTCATATAAACAATGAAACTGTGAAAAATGCTACAAAGGAATATTCCAAAGATAAAGAAGAAAATCTGGGAATAATAAAAGGGTCAATTCATCTGGGAGACATAATCATCCTAAATGTGGATGCACCTAGTAACATAAGCACTTAATAACACAAATTCAAAAGCTATACAGCAAAAAAATTCATAGAACTAAAAAGAAAAATAGACAATTTTATAATCATAGCTGAAGATTTTAACATACTTCTCTCAGAAATTTAAGGACAAACATAAAACACACACATACAACCCAAAGATATAGGAAATTTGAATAAGACTGTTAATTTGACACTTATAGAATAATGTAATCTAATAACTATAGAATACACCTTTTTTTCACTTGTACATAGACATTCACCAAAACTG
The DNA here is from genome assembly GCF_029215605.1 of Mirounga angustirostris. Classification (NCBI taxonomy): domain Eukaryota; kingdom Metazoa; phylum Chordata; class Mammalia; order Carnivora; family Phocidae; genus Mirounga; species Mirounga angustirostris. The sequence continues at coordinate 166,989,351 of NW_026991710.1, forward strand.
CTATATGCTAGGCAATGATTCACATCTCAAGAAACTGCAAAGAATTAAAGTCATAGAGTATGTTCTCAATGGAATTAAACTAGAAACCAAAAACAACCAGATAACCAGAATACTCCCAAATATCTGGAAATTAAGCAATATACTTTCAATAAACCAAGAGTGACAGGAGACACCACAATATAAATTTTAAAATATTATGAACTGAATGATAAAGAAGACACAACATACCAAATTCAATGAAAAAGCAGCATAGAATTTTTCAAAGTTCATCCTTCCTTCAACATTGATGTTCCTACTTTTCTCATTTTAATTTAGACAAATTATGTTAACCAAGATCAGTCTGATCTCCCCAAAGTGCAGAACAGAGCCCTCCTGGGTCTTACCTAAATACTATAAAAGAATCATGAAAATTCTATGCTTAGAACTGGTTTTGTATTCAATCTTCTTTTTACATGGAAAATTATCCCTTAAAATCTCTATCTTATTCTAAGATAATATCATTTCTATTTTTTTAATTTTTTAAATTTTTTTTGAAGATTCTATTTCTTTATTTGACAGAGAGAGAGAGAGCACAAACAGAGGGGAGTGGCAGGCAGAGGCAGAGGGAGAAGCAGGTTCCCCGCAGCGCAGGGGGAGCCTGATGTGGGACTCGATCCCAGAACCCTGGGATCATAACGTGAGCCGAAGGCAGTTGCTTAACCAACTGAGCCACACACATGCCCCCATAGTATCATTTTTAAATGATTGTTCTTACAAGGGCAGTGGTTTGGACATGAAACCTTCCCATGGAAGTTAAATATACTAAAAATTTATTAAGAATAATAATGTGATTTCCCCCAAAAAAAGTGCTATATAAATGCAAAAGAACTTATATCTACAACTATTTTTAAAACTATACAAGATAGATATCGAAAGTCATGTTCATATCCCCTTTTGAAATATTTTCTTGGGTTTTTTTTTTTCATTTTCCCTCCATCTACTCTGTTTTATATATCAGGAAAGGTAAATTCTGAATATCCTGTGAAATACACCGTATATTAATAACCAATTGTTAAAGAATTAGAACAAAATAAATTGGCTAATATTAAGGGGGAGAAAGTTCACAGCAGTAAGAACACTTATAAGAGGGCATCTGGTTCTGTTAAGTTGAGGAAGTCTTTGAAACTAAGATCTGGAGGAGTGGAGAACATGCCAGCCAGAAGGACCAGTACACACAGAGGCCCTGTGGCAGAAGACCACATGCAGGCCAGCATAGCTGGTGTCTCACGCCATTTAATGGCTGAGAAGAGAAAGAAGAGCCTACAAATAAACACATTCAAAGAGCAACTGGAAACAGAAAAGAATACTAGAAGAAATTTCCACACAGAAGCCAAGGAAAGGGGTTTCTTCAAGGACAAAACGGTCAACATAGTTGAACGCTACTGAAAGGTCAAGTAGCATGAAGACCTAAAAAATGTCAGTGGGATTGTACAACACGGAGATCACTATTGTTATTTCTTCTTAGCAAACATGGCTTCACTACAGTTGCTCAGACTAATTGGCAAAGTAGGAAGTCGAGCAGGCCGAAAAGATGCACAGTATTTCAGATTAATTCCAATTATACAAAATATCAGTGTGTGTCTGTATAGTGCATAGAGACAAAAAAAGGGGAAGAAATACATTGAAATTAGTAAATATATACCCATTGAGAGTATGGATGACTTTTTTCTCATTTATAATTTTTTAATAATTATTAATTTTTACCATAAACAAATGTTACAGAAACAAGAAAGGTTTTAATCTGTCACTTTAAAATTATATACAGCAAGAAGAACATAACAACATCCAGAATGAAGACTGCAGGTACCTTTACCTCCACATTTACCAGCATAATCTTTTAATGAAAAAAAGAAGAGGAAGAGTGTTTATTTGAGGTTCTTATTGTAGAATAAGGAAAAACAAAGATTCTAAAATCTATTAAATTTTAGACAGTTAACATCAAAAGGAATAAATTATTTTACTAGTTCTTTTCAGAGTCTCTCTGAAGTCTTCTGTTATAAAAGTTTAAGTTTGAAAAGTTCAGTATTAAAGGGGGAGAAAGTGAGCAGGCGCAAGGAGTTATAAAAGATACTAGAGACTACTGGTCTTACAATCTTTCATGTTCCTTCACAACCTTGCCTCCACTTACCCAGTGGCACACTTCTTGTATTCATTGCCAGAGAAACCACAATTGCCAAATCTGTCACCTTTAGAATTCACATCAATGAAACAATCTCTTGGGGCAGCCTTGGCTTCTGTAACATTAAAAAAAAAAAAAAAAGTTTGGCAAATTTAATTCAGAAATAAAAGTATTCCCTATGACAACCCATACACCAGGATGAACTGCCTCAACACCTTCTAAAAAGTTTCAAGCCTCACAGGTAAAACATTTTTGTTCCACTTTTATACTTAACAACAAAATGTAAAAATAAAGCTTAGATTGTATTTAAAAGTTAGCATGGGCTCAAAGAAAAGTCGTTAAAAGAAATGCCATTAAACAAGATGAAATTATAAATAAATGAAAAGACACGCACAGGCTGGTGGTGTTCTCCGCATATCCGTTCTCACGGCTCTCAAACATGTACCTGCTGCATCGTTGGATCAGGCTGGGAAGGGCTGGTGAAAACACTGCCAGCTATTATTATTGGTTTTTTTATTTACCACATATAGATGCTGAATTTTGATGCCCCCACTCACAAGTCGGAGTGGCAAATAGCCATGACAGCTGATAAAGTAGCAATCTGTTCTTGCTTTCTTGTATCTTATATATGTATTATCACTTCATGTTCAATTCTCCCACCAATTGCACATTCCTAAAAAATTTTCCTTGAAAATATTTTTCAGCCAAAATGCCAGTATTTTCTATTGAATAAAGGAATTCACTCACCTATCTTACATATCTACTGCTATGTTGTTTTGTTTAAAAGAAAATGGCTGTGGGGGGAAAGAAGATGGAACAAGAAAGAGGCAGAGGACCACCCACACAGGGCAAACAGCACGTGGCAGCATCCCTAGCAGGGCCCTTCCACAGAACAGAAGGAGCTCTACAAATTCCAGATAATCTCCAAAAAAAAAAAAAAAAACTCTAGTTCCCTTAGTCCTAGACTTTTCCGCAGGCCTCTGTGAAGATGATATCACTGCTAAATAACAGTATTTACCTCATTAAAATGTATCTGTAATTATTTTTTAGTCTGCGATAAGCTGCCTATTTTTGCAAAATGGATCTGGAGTTGACAGATCTCTACTATTCTATCCCATGACCTGACTAACACAAATACATCCCATTTAATTTTTAGTCCTCTTTCTGACCCACCCACCATAAGATAAGGGGTATAACAGAATGAGAGACAGAAACTAGAGGCAGCAGAAGTCTGGTCAAAGTCAGCATCTCTAGTTTCTGAGAAATCTAACACAGTACACATGACTGATCTTCTTAACTGAGAGAAACAAAAATAAAAATAGAAGATTTGGGTCTTCTTTCCTTTCCTTTTTCTCCCTCCCGTCCTCTGTTCCTTCCTTTCTTTATTAAATATGTATTAATCCCCTACTAAGTGTCTCACACCCTGATTAGTAATGGATATAGTTTACCAGTACCTCTCTGGAGAGAAACAGAAAAGCTCCTGTTAGTAACTCTCTATTGTCTTAATGACAAGCCTCAACAAACATCTAGTGCTCATGCATTCTATTCACTTGAACGTGTTGTTGTTGCTGTTCCTACTGACTCAAGACAGAAACAGAAGAAGATGGGAAAACAAGATCCCAGGATGGTTTGGGCATAAACCCATCACTGCCAATTATCAAACAAAACAATCTGCCTCATTATGCTGAAAGCAACCTTTTCCTTGAGAACCTCAATCACTTGAACCCAAGGAAGGAAACACAAAATGCAATACAATAAAGACTACCACTGCAGGAATACAGCTAGCATCAGTGTGTAATCAAAATCAAGCTGACAAAAGGTGCTGCCATGCCTCAGTGTATACTCCCCATAGTTTTTCACCAGAGCTACTGCATTACAGCTACTTGATATTCCTTTTGCATAATGAACAGCAAAGTCAAAGAAGCAATCAGAAAAGTGTGACTTGCACAGACCTAAGGCATTGGTTAGCTGATCACGGTGCTCCTAGAAATAAAAAGAGAGGAAGCCTACCAGTAAATTTTTACTACATCTGCATAAGCAGAAAAGTTCTAGGTTAAATGAACAAAACGGTGTCATCGGCCCTCAATCAATTCCCAAACTTGAGCCTTATTACAGACTCAACCCCTTACATGAAGGGGAGGACGGGTCCCCTTCAGGTAGAACCCTGATACACTGCCAAAAAGGTATACTCTTAATCTTTCTCCCATCCTTCCCCAACAGGACCTAAGGTCATTTACCAGGGTAACTGGGCATTGTGCAAAAGGAAAATCATCAGACCTCTCAGGAACTACTGGACACTGGCTCTGAACTACTGGACACTGAATCCAGGAGACCCAAAACATCACGGTGGCCTACCAGTCAAAGTAGGGAGCTATGGAGGTCAGCTGGTCAATGGAGCTTCGGCTCAGGTTCTCCTCACTCACAGGGGGCCCAGTGGGTCCCAAACCCATCCTGTGCTTATTTCCCCAGTTCCAGAATGCATGACTAGAACACACATAATCAGCAACTAGCAGAATCCCCACACTGGCTCCCTGACCTGTGGAGTCAGGGCGATTATGGCAGGAAAGGCCGACTGGAAGCCACTAGAACTGCCACTACCTAGGAAAATAGTAAACCAAAAGGAATAAATACCACAACCCAGAAAGCACTGCAGAGTCAATACCACCAATAAGGACTGGAGAGAGAATCCAGTTCGACTAAGCTATCTGGCCTGTGCAGAAGACAGACAGATCTTGGAGAACAGCAGTGGATTATCAGAAGCTTAAGCAGCTGGGGAGTGTAACTCCTGCTGTAGCTACTGTGGTTCTATTGCTTGAGCAAATTCACGTAAATCCTGGTGCCCTGTACGCAGCTGCTGAACTGGCAGATACGGTTCTCTCCACCCTGGCCAATAAGGGCCACCAGAAGCAGCTTGCTTTCAGCTGGCAAGGCCAGCAATACACCTTCACGGTCCCCTCTCGGGGTACAGCAACTCTCCAGCCCTACCTCGTAATTTAGTTTGGGGGGATCTTGATCAACTCTTCCTTCCACAAGATATCGCTTTGGCCCATTCCACTGATGACATTATTCTCACTGAACCTAGTGTGCAAGAAGTAGCAATACTGCAGCCTAACTGGTAAGACAGTTGCATGTCAGAGGTGGAAAGCAAATCTGAGAAAAAAATCAGGAGTCTTCCACCTCAGTGAAATTTCTAGGGGCTGGTAGCGTGGACATATCTAGATTTCCCTTCAAAAGTGAAGGATAAGTTGTTCTATCAGGCCCCGCTGATTCAGGAATCATGAGGTAGAAGTGAAAGTGGCACCACTATTTCTCCTAGTGACCATCTAGCAAAATTTTTGCTTCCTGTTCCTACCACCTTGTGCTCCTGCTAGCCTAGAGGTCTTAGTTCCAAGAGGAATGCTTCCATCAGGAGCACAACAATGATTCTACTGAGCTAGAAGTTAAGACTTACACCCAGCCATTTTACACTTCTCCTGCCTCTGAATGAACAAGCAAAGAAGGGAGTTACCGTGATGGATACAGTGACTGAACTTGACTACTAACGGGGAAACTGGACCTCTACTCCACTGTGCCAGAGTAGTGCTGGACTGCTACTGCACGATGGAGATAAGGAAGAATACGTGTGAAACACAGGAGATCCTGTAGGGTGACTCTTGGTATTACTATGCCCTGTGATTAAGGCCAATGGAAAACTACAGCAACCCAATCCAGGCTGGACAGCCCAGAGCCTTCAAGAATGAAGGTTTGGGTCACTCCACATGTTAAAAACCAGGAACAACTGAGGTGCCTGCTAAAGACAAAGGATATATGGAATGAATAATGAAGAAAGTTGTTAAAAATTACCAGCTATGACCACATGACCAGTTACAGAAACTAGGACTTTAATTGTCATGAATATTTCCTCCTTTTTATTATAAATGTATTTGTAATTATATGTAGATCAGAGGTTCCCACAACCCCCTTCCTGGGTTCAATTAATTTGCTAGAGCAGCTCACAGAACTCAAAGAAACATTTTTACTTACTAGATTACTGATTTTTGTAAATGATATAACTCAGGAACAGCCAGATGAAAGAGATGCACTGGGGAAGGTATGAGGAAAGGGGCCTGAAACTTCCATACCCTCTCCAAGTACAACACTTTCCCAGAATATCCACTTGTTCACCAAGCCGGAAGCTCTCAGAAACCTATCCTTTTGGGTGGCTATGGAGGCATCACTGCATAGGTATGGTTGATTAAACCACAGGCCATTAGTGATTAACTCAATCTCTAGCCCCCACTCCCCTCCCTGGAGGTGGGGGAACTGAAAGTTCCAACCCTCTCATCACAATGGTTGGTTCCGTGGGCAACCAGCCCCCACCCTTGGTTTACCTAGGAGCTTTCCAACCGGCATTTTACTAACATAACAAAAGACACATTTGTAGCTCTCATCACTTAGGAAATTCCAAGGGTTTTAGAAGCTTGATGCCAAGAACTGGAAGAAGATCAAATACATTTCTCTAATTATAAATCACAGTATCACAACAATCCGCCATGCTTTAACTAAAATCATAACAATTCATCCATATTAAAAGAATGAAGAATGGAAAAAGACCATGAATATGATGGGAGTTGACAAGGGTTGAAAGAAGGAAAGAACTGTAAATTCTCATCTTCCATAGTGAGAAATTAATGGTTAATACCTAGAATGGAAAAATCAAAAAATGGCATTTCCAAGAGATTATCTAAAGACCTGAAGCAAGTAACAGAATAATCAGCTAGAAAAAGTGAAAAGTGGTTGCCCCAATGAATGGGGATATTAGGTGGAAGCACACTTTTTCATAAAACCTTATAAAAAAAAATCTGGCTCTTTATATGCATGTATAACTTTGATAAAAATGAAAACTTTAAATAGAGAAAACAGGAAAAACTTTTAAACATCCTAAATATCCATCAGTATGAGAATGGATTCTATTTACATAATGAAATACTCTAATATACTAAGATCTAAATGTATCATACTATATTGATATTGTAATCAAATGTGTCAAAAACATTTTGACTGAGCAATGAAACTAGCAGATCCATATGTATATACCCATACTATTTATATGAAATTATTAAAACTAGAACGTGATACTAAGTAAACATATATTTATTTATTTTGTTTACATATATAGAATAGAAAGGTGATAAAAAGAGAGGGAGTAAAAGCAAAAATCATCAACTGAATTTGCACATATCAAATTCATGAACAGGACTGCTCATGGAGAAGGAAGGAGGGAGATATAACAAGAGAGAGAAAACAGGAGAATTTAAATTTTATCAATAATGTTTTCTTTCCATTTTTAACAAAAACTAAAGCACAAAATCAAATCAAATCAAAGGAATAAATTATAATTAAAATGTCTTACTTGAGCCAAAGATGACTTGACACTGAGCATCATAATACTGGCACATGCCATTGTAACAATAGGCTTTGTTATTCTGGCAAGGATATCCATTCTGAATAAAAACATCTGGCTGACAGAACTGAGAAGAACCATTGCAATACTCTGGAACATCACACTCATTGGTTTTTCCTCGGCATAAAGTACCTCCTGGAAGGAACTACGGTAATAAAATCCAAATTAAACAGGAATATCAGGACAATCTCCACAAATTAATCAAACTTGAAGCCACAGTATTTATATCTATAAAAAGTTCTAACAACAAAAGATTAGATAAGCAATAGAAATATGAACAAAGTCTGATAACAGGCAACAAATAAGAGTCATGAAATACAAAAAATGAAAAAAATATAACCTCATTGATAACCAAAAGAAACGCAAATTAAAACTTTAAAAGCACCTGACATCTGGGGCGCCTGGGTGGCTCAGTCGGTTAAGCGTCTGCCTTTGGCTCAGGTCCTGATCCCAGGGTCCTGGGATGGAGTCCCACATCGGGGTCCCTGCTCAGGGGGGAGTCAGCTTCTCCCTCTCCCTCTGCCCCTCTCCCCCACACCTGCTCATGCCCACTCTCTCTCTCTCTAATAAATAAATAAGATCTTAGAAAATTTAAAAAAAGCACTTTACGCCTATCAGACTAACGAGGATTATAACACTTGCTATCAAGTGTTATATTAGTATCCTTATACTAATATTAGTATATTAGTATATATTATTATAATAATTATATTATATATATTAATATATAATATTAATAATAATATAATATTATTAATATTATATTAGTATATAAGTATCCTTATTACACTGCTGGTAGAAGTACAGAGCGGCACATTTGTGGAAGGTATGTAAAATGCGTGTCAAAATTTTTAACATGCAATACTCTGTCCCAACAATTCCACTTACAAACAAAAATTAGAAGTAACCTAAATGGCCATCATTAGTTGACTCAATAAAGAAATTATGGTAGAGCCACACAAAACAGCACTAACTGTTTAACCATGTAGAACTATAGAATAAAGTCTGTGGTATCTTACTGAAAAAAGCAGGTAGTAAAAATAAGTGTATCTGTGTTCACACACTTTTTTTTTTTTTTTAGATTTTATTTATTTATTTGACAGAGAGAGACACAGCGAGAGAGGGAACACAAGCAGGGAGAGTGGGAGAGGGAGAAGCAGGCTTCTGTGGAGCAGGGAGCCCAATGGAGGCTCGATCCCAGGACCCTGGGATCAAGACCGAAGGCAGATGCTTAACGACTGAGCCACCCAGGCGCCCCTGTGTTCACACACTCATACACCACACATATACACATGCATTCACATTTGTATAGGAAAGAGTACGTAAAGTTAAATTATCAGCAGTGGCTACCTAAGGAGGGTAAAATGATAGGGCATCTTTCACTGTGTACTGTCTATACTTTGGTATTGTTAAATTATGTATAAAAAACACAGGTTACTTTTTTTTTTAAGTAGACTCCATGCCCAGCGTGGAGCCCAATACAGGGCTTGAACTCATGACCCTAAGATCAAGACCTGAGCTGAGATCAAGAGTCAGACACCCAACTGACTAAGCGACCCAGGTGCCCCAGATAACTCTTAAAATCAGAAAAAAAAACAAAAACGTTTCTCCTTAGAAAAATAGTCTCACAAGACCACTTGTTATAAAAGAATGTAATTCAAAATTGCAAACAAGTGGCATAAAATTTTTCATAAAATCATATAAGAAAAATAGTGCTCTCTTACAGATAAAAGAACACAAATTTTAACATATGCATGTTTTTCCTTTTTCTACTTTTTTCCAAATACCGAGGAATTCCTTACTGTAGAGAACAAAATGGAGTCTCTCACATCAAGCAGGAGCCTGCGTCAAGGTCCGGCAGCTACGAGGTATCGCCCGGACCCACGTCAGCCGACACCCCACAACTGATCACGAAGAACCAGAGGAGGTCTGCAGAGACCCCAAACGGAGTAAATCCCTTTAAGAAGGGAAGGATTTGGGCAGCGAACTGGCGGACTCTTCAGACCTGGCCCCTCGGTCTCGCCACTCGAGAAAGGCAATGGCCACGGAAGGCTCTGCCCCGCTGATCCCCGGGGTCTCCGAGCAGAACCGAGGTCTTCGCCGCCAGAACACCAGAAGCCGAGTGCGGAGAGCTGACCCGGACCAGGCCGAGGCCTTGGCTCAACCACACGCCCACAGCCTGACTGAGTTTGGTTCGTTCACTTCCTGCACCTTCTGTTACCTTGTTCGGTGTGTGGCTTGTCTTCTCTCCTGCTCTGGGTGCTGTGTAAGAAGCCAGGTTTAATCACATGGTGAACCGAGCCTGGAATCCCGAACCTGCTTTCTAATTGTGATTTAACTTTGCTTTAGGACTGAATAAAGCTGACACTGTGGAAAGACACAACTCGTGTAGTCAGCAGGATCCATGTCATTGACTCATCATGTGTTAGAAAATTTAAAAGAATCAGAAAAGACTCCTAAAGTCTTGCTTGAATTGACTATAGCCAAACTTAAAAATAATAAATTGGGGAATAAATTTATGTGAATATAGACTTTCCAGGCATCTCATTGAGAGTGAAATCCTAAGGTATCACAGGCAGGTGAAAGTGAAACTGGCTCTATGCAGGGAGCAGTCAGCAACGGAAGCTGGTCCAGGGCTTACCCCTTTGCATGCTGGGCATGCGGTGGAACTAGCCAAAGCTGAGACCAAGGGAGACTGCCTCAGAAAGGCACTTGGAAGGCTAAGAAAAATTAAACTATTTGGAGACATTGCAAAGATACATGCCACTACTGGCCAAATTAATCTGTAACTTGGCAGAAAGACGTGAACAAAAATTGTGGAAAAATCTGTATAAATATCCTACGGTATAAGTGGGAAATAGAACTCTCCATAGTTAAGAAATTATATATAGCCACTACTAGGTTACAAAAAATGAAGAAAGATGTGTGCACTAAGTAAATGCCTAAAAGGGATGGTGAAAAGGGCCAAGAGGCCCGACACCATACTTTGTGTAGAAGACCCATGGTACCCAACGGAGTTAGAAGTTAGAAAGAAGCTCACAACCAGGACCCCAGGAGATATAATCATGGATCTGAAGGATTCTAAAACTGTAAAGCCCTTAGTGTCCTGGGTGCCCACTGAAGGGTTTCCCATCTTATCTATGAAAACCATCTTGCAGTTAGACCAGGACAAAGGGGCAAAGAGCTAGCTAATAAAGTAATAAGGAAGGCCAAATTAATGCATAATTTAAATTTAAAGAACGATAAACCATTGGGACCCCAGAACCCCTATCCTGAGGATCCAGGAGACTATGATAACCCCTGGGGGGGGGGGGGATGGATTATCACAGCAGACCTATAATTACCAGGAAGAAAGTATTAGATTACAGTAATGGATAAGGAAAACCTGTGGAAGCAGCAGAGGACAGAGAATACACTTGTGCTGAACTTCAGAAGATTAGAACAGATTTTTGTCAAAAACATGTATCTGATGTAGACTGGTTGCTTCATGTATGGGATAATGGGGCAAATACAATAGCATTATCAGGCAAAGAGATGCATCAGGTATCTTCTTTAGCTGAAAACCCCGTTTAAACCAAGGAAATGAAGGCAAAATAAGCCACCAAAATTCTATCCCTTTGGGATTGGATTGCTTTGGCATGGAGAAGGGTAAACTCTTATCTAGATCCCACTAAATCTGGAGATAGATGAAATTGGACTGACTTAGAGCAGGCTCAATTACATTGCCAGAAATTGGCTATTCTGGCAATGATATATGACACTCAGGGAAGATTCACCACACCCTTTGAGGTGCCTGCCGCTAATGAGATTAAAAGAGTACCTCTGTTAGGAGCCCCAGAAAACAAATATTTCATTTATGAATGCACTGGCAGGATGCCATACCATGCAAGATGTACTAAATACATTCAGATTATCAGCTGAATTATCAGGCACACATAAGATAACATTTATAGTTCAGGAAACACAGCAATCACATGCTGAGGACATATCTAAGCCCTCAAGGGCACCTGCATGCCCTGCTCAAACAAACGAACATACATGCAATCATCCGCTGAGAGAGACAGACCACAACAGAAGGTTTACATTTAATACCACTGTGCAGGTATCTGGAAACAAAACAAACAGACCATTTGACAAATACAGGACACGGAATTATCAAAAAAGAGGGAATAGAGAATATAATCAAGGATATTCAGAAAGAAATCAAAGAAAACATCAACAAGAAGTCACATGGAACAGAAATCAGTATAGAAACAGAGAGCAAAGAAATGAGGAAAGTAATAGAAATGGATACAAAAGATCAAGACAGAAGAGGAGAAAAAATAAACGTTTCATTCAAACCATTAAGAGAGGAGCAAGAATACCGGCAAAGGGAACAAGGAAGATTTTATTTTTTTTTTTTAAGATTTTATTTATTTATTTGAGAGAGAGAGAATGAGAGACAGAGAGCATGAGAGGGAGGAGGGTCAGAGGGAGAAGCAGACTCCCCGCCGAGCAGGGAGCCCGATGCGGGACTCGATCCTGGGACTCCAGGATCATGACCTGAGCCGAAGGCAGTCGCTTAACTGACTGAGCCACCCAGGTGCCCAGGAAGATTTTATTTTTAATTTAGTTTTTTAATTTATTTTTTTTTACTTTTTTATTGTTATGTTAATCACCATACATTACATCATCAGTTTTTGATGTAATATGATATGATGATGATATGATGATATCATATCATAAGTTTTTTATAGATTTTGGATACTAACCCTTTATCTGATATGTCATTTGCAAATATCTTCTCCCATTCTGTCGGTTGTCTTTTGGTTTTGATGACTCCTTCTTTTGCTGTACAAAAGCTTTTTATCTTTTTTTTTTAAGATTTTATTTATTTATTTGAGAGAGAGAGAATGAGAGAGCGCACATGAGAGGGGGGAGGGTCAGAGGGAGAAGCAGACTCCCTGCCGAGCAGGGAGCCCGATGCGGGACTTGATCCAGGGACTCCAGGATCATGACCTGAGCCGAAGGCAGTCGCTTAACCAACTGAGCCACCCAGGCGCCCGCAAAAGCTTTTTATCTTGAAGTCCCAATAGTTCATTTTTGCCCTTTCTTCCCTTGCCTTTGGCGATGTTTCTAGGAAGAAGTTGCTTCGGCTGAGGTTGAAGAGGTTGCTGCCTGTGTTCTCCTTTAGGATTTTGAAGGACTCCTGTCTCACATTGAGGTCTTTCAGCCATTCAGAGTCTATTTTTGTGTGTGGTGTAAGGAAATGGTCCAGTTTCATTCTTCTGCATGTGGCTCTCCAATTTTCCCAACACCATTTGTTGAAGAGACTGTCTTTTTTCCATTGGACATTCTTTCCTGCTTTGTCAAAGATGAGTTGACCATAGAGTTGAGGGTCCATTTCTGGGCTCTCTATTCTGTTCCATTGATCTATGTGTCTGTTTTTGTGCCAGTACCATACTGTCTTGATGACAGCTTTGTAATAGAGCTGGAAGTCCGGAATTATGATGCCGCCAGCTTTGCTTTTCTTTTTCAACATTCCTCTGGCTATGCGGGGTCTTTTCTGGTTCCGTACAAATTTTAGGATTATTTGTTCCATTGCTTTGAAAAAAGTGGATGGTATTTTGATGGGGATTGCATTGAATGTGTAGATTGCTCTAGGTAGCATTGACATCTTCACAATATTTGTTCTTCCAATCCATGAGCATGGAACGTTTTTCCATTTCTTTGTGTCTTCCTCAATTTCTTTCATGAGTATTTTATAGTTTTCTGAGTACAGATCCTTTGCCTCTTTGGTGAGATTTATTCCTAGGTATCATATGGTTTTGGGTGCAATTGTAAATGGGATCGACTTCTTAATTTCTTTTTCTTCTGTTTTGTTGTTGGTGTATAGGAATGCCACTGATTTCTGGGCATTGATTTTCTATCCTGCCACTTTACTGAATTCCTGTATGAGTTCTAGCAGTTTTGGGGTGGAGTCTTTTGGGTTTTCCACATAAAGTATCATATCATCTAAAAACAGTGAGAGTTTGACTTCTTTGCCGATTTGGATGCCTTTTATTTCTTTTTGTTGTCTGATTGCTGTGGCTAGGACTTCTAATACTATGTTGAATAGCAGTGGTGATAGTGGACATCCCTGCCACGGGGTACAAGGAAGATTTACTAAAACTTTCTTTACAAAAAACTAGAGGACCCCGGGATGGACTGGCAGGCCACCAAATCCAGGGATAATAGGCCATATATGCAATTAGCATTAAAGATAGGAAAGAAAATAATAACACATCTTTAGTAGATACAGGATCCCAAATATCATTATTAAAGAGAGAAAGACCTAATAAAGGAAAAACTATAAACATTGAAGGACTAGGAGGAAAAATAATCCAGGGAAAACCCATAGAAACAGAAGTGTTAATGTATGAAGAGAACCTATAAGACATACTTTTGTGAGTGCCCTGCAGCTAGGAAATATTATAGGAATGGATTTAATTCTAAAATTATATGAGGAATGGATGCCATTAAAAAGAAAGAAAAATAAGAATATATGCTTAGCACAAGTAAAGATAGATCCAATAGAACTCCCAAGACCCCATAGGGAATCATTTACTAAACGATACCCATTAAAAGGGGGACATAAGGAAATAAGAGAAAAAATAATGGAATTATTAAAAGAGGGTATAATTATTCCAGGAATGTCATCCAGTTTTAATAGTCCCATATGGCCAGTGTTAAAACCTAGTGGACAATATAGGCTAACGGTAGATTATAGAAATCTAAATAAAGTATCACCAAAATCAATGGGAGCATTATCTGACACAGAAGAAGTAATAAATAAGATAACTAGTTATCATGGAAAATATTATGTGACTATAGATATGTCCGACATGTTTTTTGCAATACCTATTACAGGAAAAAGCCAGGAATACCACATTCTCATGGGAAGGCAAACAATATCAATTTGTAAGGCTGCCCCAAAGATATCTGAATAGCCCAGTAATAGCACATACTATCCTGTCCACTCCTATAGATCAATCATTGTACAAATCTCTAGTAGTAATATCCTATACTGATGACATAATAACAACAAAAAAAGATAAGGAGCAATTAAGACAAGAAAAGGAAAAGTTAATACAGCATTTAAGGGAACATAGATGGACTATTAACGATGAAAAAATATCAGACCAGACACTCATTGCAAATTTCTAGGAATTCAATGGTCTTCTGAAGGAAGGAAGGTACCAGATAAGGTAATAGATAAAATACAAGCAATAGGACACCTAAAGATAAAAGAGAGGCACAGAGACTTATAGGCTTATTTGGATATTGGAGACAGCATCTACCATACTTAAATATAATCTTAAAACCTACTTACAAAATAACTAGAAAGGCACAAGATTTTGAATGGACAGAACAACAACAACAACAGGCTTTAGATACATTAAGGGATTTTTATTAAGACAATTCAAACAATACATTATCCAGCAGCAGGAGAACCATTAAGAATAGAAATATTGATGAGTGGAGAATATGGTCATGGTCCCTCTGGACAAAGAAGAAACATAAACCTAATTTTCTACCGATAGGATTTTGGACTACAAAGTTCCCATATTCAGAACATAAATATTCAATATTTGAAAAACATATATGGTTGCTATATGAAGCTTTAAAAAATATAGAACCCCTATTGGGAAATCAAAAAATAACAGTGCCGAGTCATATACCTTTGTTCCACTGGATAAAACTGAGCCCAGAAGAATGGACAGGTATCCAAATTGATTTGAAATTGCTAACTTGGAAATGGCATATCCGAGGAAGAGACATGTCCTTCCAGGGACAACCAGAACTTCACACCGAGGAGATATGTAAGACGGAAATAGTCTTGCTAGAATTTATTCCAAGGGAAAGGCAAATCCATACTCAAAACTTAGGGAAATACATCCCATCCTGGTCTAAAGGTCTATCAAATGGCTGGTTTACAGATGGATCACCCCCTGGAGTCTCTGGAAGAACAGAACGGGCAGCCACAGCACTGAGACCCTGGGACAATCTGATCCTCAGAGAAAAAGGTAAAACTCAATCTGCAGAACATGTAGAATTAATTGCAGTAGTATTGGCTAAAAGAAAATCATTAGAGGAGAATCAAAGCACCATATATATTTTTACTGACTCATGGGCAGTAGCCCTGTGGTCAGGAAAATGGGAAAGAAATGATCTTAAAATAAATGGCAAAGACATATGGTCAAGAGAATATTGGGAAGAATTATATATAGCTTCAGAGAAAATTAAAATATGTTACACATGTGTCAGCACACAAAAAAGACAACACAGAGGTATCAAAATATAATAATGAGGTTGATGCATTGACAAGAGACACTGAGGCAATAGAAACAAAGGAAGGATTATAATTAAAATTAAAAAGAGATAAGGAAGGATGGAGACACACATTGCCACTAATAATATTACAAAGAGATAGGGATGGAAAATGGGAGGTACCTAAAGTAACACCAGTTGAAATTTAAAAAGACAGGAAACCAGTATCACACAGATAAGGAAATAACAGAAATACTAATAACTCCACATGCAATTATGGAAATACATACAAAGCACAAACAGGAACACATGCCTTATATAAATGGTTCACTGAAAGAAATCTTAAAGTTACTTGGCAGGAGAAAAAAAGAGCATTACAAGGATGCATCACATGTAAACAGATGGTACGTAAATACAGGTACACTGCATCAACAGATACATACATACAAGCCTACCACATTTAATTTTACAATACAAACAGACTTTCTAGGACGTTTAAATCACAGCTATCCACAGATACATGCCTCTGCCCTGGTAGACATATATACAGATTTAGGGATAAGCTCTGGCTGCCTCTAGCCCTTCAGCTCATGCAACAATAAGGGCTCTATAGTCATGGGCAGCTCACTTTGGAGCACCAGGAAGAGTAGAAAGTGATCAGGGAACTCACTTTACAGCCACCTCAGTTAAAAAGCTCTGTGATCTATGGGACTTACAATGGAATTACCATCTAGCCTACAATCCTACAGCTGCTAGATATACAAAGAGATTTAACTGATTATTAAAAAGAGAATTACGAGGGGTGCCTGGGTGGCTCAATCATTAAGCGTCTGCCTTCGGCTCAGGTCATGATCCCAGGGTCCTGGGATCGAGACCCGCATCGGGCTTCCTGCTCAGCGGGAAGCCTGCTTCTCCCTCTCCCACTCCCCCTGCTTGTGTTCCTGCTCTCGCTATCTGTCTGTCAAATAAATAAATTAAAAATCTTAAAAAAAAAAAAAAAAAGAGAGAATTACGATTGATAAGAGAAACAAGGAAGTTCTTTTTTTTTTTTTTTTTAAGATTTTATTTATTTGACAGAGAGAGACACAGCGAGAGAGGGAACACAAGCAGGGGGAGTGGGAGAGGGAGAAGCAGGCCTCCCGCCGAGCAGGGAGCCCGATGTGGGGCTCGATCCCAGGACCCTGGGATCATGACCTGAGCCGAAGGCAGACGCTTAACGACTGAGCCACCCAGGTGCCCCGAAACAAGGAAGTTCTTAACAAGCCCTGGATATAGCTTGCTTTTTGCTAAATCAAAGAGACAGGTTACAAAAAGATGGTCCTCATAAGATGTCAAACACCCCTGCCCCAGATACAGAAAAAAGGGAGGTAACAATAGACACCGCTTCGACTTACATATAAAGCAGCAACAAAACTGAGGGACAATTCCACCTCATTACAGGACATTGTTGCTCACAGGCACGGAAACATTTCTCGGACTACAGGGGCTAAAGGACAGTTGCAACTTAAGAATATCCAGGACTTTTCTCCTATGGACATACCTTAAAAATCACTGAAGAAAAATTACATACTAGAAGGGCTTTCTATTACAGATTAGAAAAAAAAACTGATATATATTTTTATGCCCCTGCTTACTTTGTACTTGTCATTATAAGACAAGTCTAATACATGCACACTTACATTATCAATTAGGACACAAAAATGCAGTGTTGATCTCGTTTTCTGCCAATAATGCTGCTGGGCAAATATTACTTATAATTATTAATATTCTCCTGATTCTTTGTCTTGTTGAACTAACCAGATACTTCACCTATTGCCACAACGGAAATTGCCACATTGGTAATAGACCCAACCACAGTGCAGAAAATTAGCTAATTATACCATCTGCTTAATTAAGACAGCACTAAAAGAATAAGGTTTTTTACATTAGGAGAGAGAGAGACGCAACAATCACCAGACTCAACCATACCAGACCTCCCAGAATCTCGTGACAATGATCTAGATTTGACACTTATAACTTGGGAGGACAATCCAGGTATGCAACAATACTTCTCATTAACCTAACCATCAGACGCACAATGGGTAGAACATATATGGTCAGTACAGCACCCTATCTGTGAGAATATAACTAATTCATCTATACCAATTTGTATAGCTAACAACCTCCCATGCATTACCTGACCTACCACCCCCTGACAAAATTAGACTTAGAAAACCTTTATAATTCCTGGTAGGACTAGGCATCATCTCTAACTTAATTATCTCTGCAATTCAGGAAGCAGAAATCCAAACTATTAAGCAAGAATTATTTGCATTTAAAAAACATGTGAACCCCTTAAATAACGCAGTAGAAAACTTAGGTTCCAAAATTTCCTCAGCATTTAAAGAATTACATTCTATTGTCCATAGATCATGCATACCAACTGGAATTTAATTATAATATCAACCATAAGGTTCAGGCCCTGCAAAAAAATTTACTTAATCTGAGAAATTTTTATTTGAATGAACAATTAAAAAATAATTGCTACAGAATCAATAACCTTCTTGAGAGAGCATGGAATGATATTAAAAACATTACAGCAACAGGAAAAATGTATTCTTCTGACTGGACTGAATCTCCTTTACAATTATACACCTCGAGACCTTCAGGTTGTGACAATAGAGGGCAATGTAAACTTTCATTGTTAAGAGTATTAGGAGGTCAAAGATACAAATGTATCCGAAGGGGTACGTGCACCCCAATATTTACATCAGTGAAGTCCACAATAGCCAAACTGTGGAAAGAGCCAAGAGATCCATCAACAGATGAATGGATAAAGAAGATATGGTATATATATACAATGGAATATTATGCAGCCATCAAAAAAAATGAAATCTTGCCATTTGCAACAACGTGGATAGAACTAGAGGGTATTATGCTAAGCGAAATAAGTCAATCAGAGAAAGACAAGTATCATATGATCTCAATGATATGAAGAATTCTTAATCTCAGGGAACAAACTGAAGGTTGCTGGAGTGGTGGGGGGTGGGAGGGATGGGGTGGCTGGGTGATAGACATTGGGGAGGGTATGTGCTATGGTGAGTGCTGTGAATTTTGCAAGACTGTTGAATCACAGATCTGTACCTCTGAAACAAATAATGCAGTATATGTTAAAAAAAAAAAAGATAGCAGGAAGGCAAAATGAAGGGCGGGAAATCGGAGCAGGAGACGAACCATGAGAGACTATGGACTCTGAGAAACAAACTGAGGGTTCTAGAGGGGAGGGGTGGGGGGATGGGTTAGCCTGGTGATGGGTATTAAAGAGGGCACGTTCTTCATGGAGCACTGGGTATTATACACAAACAATGAATCATGGAACACTTCATCTAAAACTAATGATGTAATGTATGGTGACTAACATAATAAAATAAAACTTTAAAAAAAAAAGAGTATTAGGAGGTCAAAGCCTACTAGTATATGACTCACATGCTGTGCCACAACAAATACATGGTAATACTGCACTCCGGTAACACATACACCCCTGTGGATGGATGGATATTATTACCCAAAGAAATGGTATTTCAGTGATCTCATAACATGTACTATACCTGGCATGAATTGGAAATCAATGCTGATCTTTTTCCTTTAACAAGAACATCCACTGAAAAGTTATTTTTGAACATGGGACACTTTAACTGGATAATTTGTGCTAATGATTATTCAGAGGTTAAATTCTTCAATCATACTAAAATGAAGGATACTACTATCACCATAAACAATGAATGTATTAAAATACTGTATGCTATTAATGTAACATGTAATAATGTTGCCAAAATGGGTACCTACATCTCAGAATATTCATACAAAGATCTTCCAACATCTTACCATATAAAATAACAGAAATACCTTGGGTTAAAACTGACAAAATTGATAAACTTTTGGATGAAAACATGGAAGGACTCAAAGCAGCCCATAAAACCTTAACCAACAAGCTAACCCACTTTAAAAATGCTATGCAGGCCATTCATGCAGCTTCAGCCGTCACTAATACTAACTTAGCTGCATTAAACAAAGACATAGAAAACTTACATAATAAATGTTCCTTTCTAGAATTGTTAGCAAAACCCTTCAAACAGGTGGTTTGTTTTGGCTTCTGGTCTGACTATAACCCTTTAAAATACCTAAAGATGGGATGGAATTATCTCTACACATGTTTGGGAATCCATTAAGGAAGTCCTTTTAGTTATCATTTTTGCTATATATCTTATTAAATATGCTATTAGAATGTTATGCACTCTTAAACTTAAAAAGAAAAAAATCACAGAAAGACTATGATTAACCATACCCTCGCCATTCTTTTTTGGATACACCAAGAGCCTATGCTGAAGATTCCATATGTATTTTTTTTATTGTCTTCTTTTTGTTTGACTTTATTCAATTAGATGTGACTTTGAGTTGGGAGTTTTTGTGTTTGCTTGATTCATTTTAATATGTCTATCTTGTTTGGATTTGATGTGATCTTTATCTTATATGGTTTGAATTTAACTGATTTTGTTTGATTTCTATTGAAAACTTGATTAAATAACCTAAAAGTACCTTTTGCTATGTTACCAAACTACTACTGCCATCCTGCTGTAAGACATACTTGATTCCTGCATGGCCCTTACAGAATTTGCCATGAGGAATCATGGAGTGGAATGTAGAGAGCAAAATGGAGTCTCTCACGTCAAGCAGGAGACTATGTCATGCAATGACGTGAGCAGTTCAGTTACTGCAGCTAGGAGGTATCACTGGGACCCACGTCAGCCGACACCCCAGAACTGATCACGAAGAACCAGAGGAGGTCTGCAGAGACCCAAAACTGAGTTAAAAAGGGAAGAATTTTGGCAGAAAACTGTCAAACTCTTCAGACCTGACCCCTCTTTGTCTGACTTAAAAAAGGCAATTGCCACAGAAGGCTCTGCCCCATTGATCTCCGGGATCTCTGAACAGAACCAAGAGTCTTCACCGCTAGAACATCAGAAGCATTGAGTGCAGAGAGCTGACCCGGACCAGACCGAGGCCTTACCTCAACCACACGCCCACAGACTGACTTCAAATTTGGTTTGTGAATTTCCTGCACCCTTCTGTTATCTTGTTCGTTGTGTGGCTTGTCTTCTCTCCTGCTCTGGATGCTTTGTAAGAAGCCAAGTTCAATCACATGATCAATTGATTGTCACTGAGTTTGGAATCCTGAAACCTGCTTTCTAATTGTGATTTAACTTTGCTTTAGGACTGAATAAAGCTGACATTGTGGAAAGACACAGATCGTGTGTGCGCCTTCATAGTGTGCTCATGACACTTACCCAACAGTCTTTACAACAGTCACCATATGCACATTCGGCAGATGATTTAAGTTTACAAGTACTTCCTTCACAACAAGGGTCAGATTCACACTCCTGTGAAAAGAAAATAACTGTCAATAAGGAAAGGAGTCACTGTCATCAATTTTCATTAATCAAAGTCCTATCTCAGATCTAAAATCTTTTTTCTAACTGGGCTATAGCTGTGCTCGCTTCGGCAGCACATATACTAACTCGGCTATAGCAGTTACTCTCCGGAAAATCACTTACTATCCTTCTCAAGTTATCAGTGACTCTTCATTTATAACCATTTAAAGTTCAACAACTTTCAAAGGACTGAAATCATACAGAGAATGCCTCTTTGTCTGCTGGAACTGCCAGAAGAAGATACTTTTACTATCCATAGTTCTACAGGCTAGCGGTCCAAACAAAGTTCCAGCCAATTCGGTTTTTGGCGAGGACTTTCTTCCTAGCTTGCAGACAGTTGCCTTCTGGCTGTGTGCTCACACGGCCCCTCTTCAGTGTGGATGTTCTGACAGAGACAGAGCAAGCAAGCTCTTCAGGATCTCTTCTCTTAAGAACACTAACCCTGTCAGATCAGGACCCCATCCTGACCGCATTCACCTTAATTACTTACTTGGAGGCCCCATCTGCAGATACAGCTACCCTGGGGGCTAGGGCTTCAACATATAAATTTGGAGGAGGAGGATACATTCAGTCATAAGTTCCTTTAATTATCATGGAGAATTAAGCATCCATCAATGCCTTTCTCTTCATGCTCAAGGTCTGACTTATCTAATGGGTGTGTCTTCACCTTATGTGGACATTCTTTTTATCTTGCCTGGCTTCTCTCACCTCACTTTAAGCCTCCATGGCTCCCCATCACAACCCCCACACAAATCCCACAACCTCCCACCCACAGAGACATCTCCTCTATGTTCCAGCTAATGTGTTCAGGTCTGAATTGTTTGAGAGGAGAAGGAGGGGGAAAGAATAAGACAGGGGACAGAAGGAGGAGGGGAAGAGAGGGGGCCGAGGAAATAAGCTTTCTTTCATTTTTGAAGAATATTTGTCCTACTTTGGAATTCTAGGTTGACAGTTTCTTCCATTGAGAACTGTAAATATGCTGTTCTATTGTCTTCTGGCCCTTAGTGTTTCAGGGAAAAAATCAGCTGCCATTCATATCTCTGTTCCCCTGTTTTTTTATTGGCTTCTTTCATTATTTTCCCTTTATATCAGCATTTTGACTACAGTATACCTAAGTGAATTTTCTTTGTAATGATTCTAGCATGGGTTCACTTGGTGTTTTGAAATTGTAAGTCAATGTTTTTCCCTAAATTAGGGGGGTTTTCAGCCATTATTTCTTTTATTTTTTCTTTCATTCTTAGTCTCCTGAAATTTCACTAACAGTTACATTAGACTATTTGATATCTCCTATGTGTCCCTGATTCTCTGCTCATTTTTCTTTTATCTTTTCTATTTGTTCTTTAGATTGAATTATTTCTTTTGATCGGCTTCATGTTCATTGACTCTTCTGCCATATTAGTCTGCTATTAATTCTATCCAGTGAAACTTTCATTTATTGGACTTTTTAGTTCTATAATTTCTATTTGGTTCTTTATTATAATTTACATTCTTTCTAAAACTTTTTATCTCTTTAATCATGAAGACCATATTTTTCTTTATTTCTTTGATGATAAATAGTGGAATACAATTGATAGCAGCTTTATTTCTAATAGCAAAATGTGAGAAAAAAACCCAAATGCCCTTTAATGGGTGAATGATTACGCAAACTCTGCATGGTTAAACAATGGTTAAACAAACTCCAGGCAGGACCTCCAGGCTGGTGGAAACACTAGCATAAACATTATTCCAAGTTCTCTGTAGTAAAATCCATCCAATGGAACAATACTCATAAAAAGGAATGAAATAGTAATACATACAACAACTTTAGATTGAGGCATTTCATTTAGTGAGGCATTTCATTTAGTGAAAAAAAGCATTTCATTTAGTGAAAAAAGTCAGTCTCAAAGAGTATATATTTTATATATACTCCATTTTATATAAACTCCATTTATATGACATTATTGAAATGGCAATACTACAGATAGAGAACAGCTTAGAGGTAGCCAGGGGAAGGGATCAGGGCTGGAGTTGGGGGTGGGTATGAATACAAAGAGGTCGCAGCAGGGAGTTTTATTGTGTGATGATAGAACAGTTCTCTGTGTTAACTGAGGTGGTGTTTACATAAATCAATAAATGGGATAAAATTACACATACACACGCATACACAAATGTGGTTAAAAATGGTGAAAACTGAATAAAGTCTGTGATCTAGTTAATGCATCAATGTCAGTGTCCTGGTTTTTATATTGCATGAGAGCTACATAAGATATCACTTTTGGGAGAAACTGGTGAAAATACATGGGGCTCTTCGCACTGTTTATGCAACTTCCCATTAGTTTATAATCTTTTCATAATAATAATGTAAAAATAAATGAACTCTAGGGACACCTGGGTGGTTCAGTCAGTTAAGCATCTGCCTTCGGCTCAGGTCATGATCCCAGGGTCCTGGGACTGAGCCCTGAATTGGGCTCCCTGCTCAGCAGGGAGTCTGCCTCTCCCTCTCTCCCTGCTTGTGCGCCACCCCCCTCTCTGTCTGCATCAAATAAATAAATAAAAATATTTTAAAAATAAATAAATAAATGAACTCTAATTTAAACCTTGTACCATACAAAAGAATTAAGTCAAAATCGATCATAGTCCTAAATATAAACCCTAAAATTAGAAGGCTTCTAGGAGAAAACCTTTGCAACTTTAGATTAGACAAAGATTCCTGAGATATAACATCAAAAAAGCATAGCCCATAAAAGCATAAATTGGTAAAATGGGCTTTCATCAAAATATAAAGCTTCTAGTCTTCAAAAAACACTGTTAAGGTAATTAAAGGTAAGCCAGAGACTGGGAGAAAATATCTGCAAATCTGGATAAAGGACTCATATCCAGAATATATGAAGTACTCCCAAAACTATCTAATTTTCAAAATGGGGAAAAGAGGTGAACAGACACATCATCAAAAAAAGATATACAAATGGCAAATAAGCACATGAAAACATGCTCAACATCACTAGTCACTAAGGAAATGCAAATTAAAACCTCAATGAGGTACCACTTCACATTCCAGAGAATGGCTAAACTGAACGACTGACTATATGAAGTGTTGCCAAGGATGTAAAAGAACTAGAACTCTCATACACTGACAGTGGGGATGTAAAATGGTACAAACACTTTGGAAAACAATTTGAAAATGTCTCGAAAAGTTATACACCTAACATATGACCCAGTCATTCCACTCCTAGGTATTTATCCAAGAGAAATGAAAACATAAGTCCATATGAAGACTTGTATGCAAGTCTTCCAATACAGCAGCTTTACGTGTTAATAGCCAAAAACTGGAAAGAACCCAAATGTACATGAACAGATGAAAAGATAAACCAACGGTACCATGTCCATACTACTCAATGATAAACAGCAATAAAAAGGAATGAACTACTGACACAGTAGAAACATGGATGAATCTCAAAATAATTATGCGGAGGGAATGAAGCTAGAGAAAAAAAAAATCATTCCACTTACATGAAATTCTAGGAAATGCACACTAATGTATAATGACAGAAAGGAGATCAGTGATTGCCTGAGGATGGGAGAACAAAAAGGGATGGAAAGGGCGCCTGGGTGACTCAGCTGGTTAGGCGATTGCCTTCGGCTCGGGTCGTGATCCTGGGGTCCTGGTATTGAGTCCCATATCGGGCTCCCCCTGCTCAGCGGGGAGCCTGCTTCTCCCTTTCCCTCTGCCTGTCACTCCCCCAGCTTGTACTCTCCCTCTGTCAAATGGATAAATAAAATCTTTTTTAAAAAGTGGGGGTGGGGGCTGTGGAAAGAAGGGAGTACCAAGAGTCACAAAGAACTTTTTGGGATAATGACGTGTTTATTATCTTGATCATGAAGATGGTTTCACACAAGTATACATGTATCAAAAATGTATCAACTTATATACTTCAAATATATGCAGTTTATTGTTGACCAAGTTTTCACAATTGCACATTTCTTACTCTTTGCTCTGTCCTAACATAGTTATTAGTTTTTTAGTAAAGCTTCTCTCTTTCCTACAGGCCCCTGAGCTCTGCTTGTCCCTACAGAAAAAGTGGAGTGTGCCACCCCCTCCCTCCTATCAGCTATTCGTGGAAATCAGCTGACTACAGCAGAACACTTTCATATCAGACCTCACTGGTCATTTCCCCTTGCTTATCCAGCTTCCTCTTAAAAGATTCTGCTTATCAGCTTGCCCTCACCTTGACCCTTTAAAAGAAAAACCTTTTCTTATTTCATTTTAAGATGCTTTCAGATTTCTGAGATCAGAGCATTCTCCCTATTACAATAGTCTTTATTCTGAATAAAGCCTTTCATTATCTAAGTCCAAATTTGGTTTCTTTAACACTGTATTCAATTATACTTTAATAAAGCTGCCAAATTGTTTTCAAAAACACTATGTAAGACATATGGCTTCGAGGAAACAGACCATATACACAGGAATTTTGTTTATAAGTACAATTTTAAATGGTTTTATAACAACTGATCATTAGTGGATAAAAGTTAATGCCCTAGATTATTTCACGTGGCCCCCCTCAACTAAAGAGCTAATATAAACATTTTCAATTACAAAAATGCTAAAAGAAATTATGGAGGGGCTATGATGACAGTCTTGAAATAAGAGTACTACAAGCTGAGCCAAAATACAAAATTCATTAAATCTTAAGGAAAAAAATTGATAAATTTTCCTTCATTTAAATTTCAAATTTCCGTATAATAAAATACATCCTATGAAAAGCTAAATGTCAAGAGTGAATCCTAAGGCAAACCAAGAAACAGACTCAAAACTATAGAGAACAAACTGATGGTTATCAGAGGGAAGAGTGTGGAGGGGATGGGTGAAATAGGTGATGGGGATTAAGGAGTGTGCTTGGCATGCTGAGCAGCAGGTGATGTATGGAAGTGTTGAATCACTATATGGTACACCTGGAATTAATATTACACTGTATGGTAACTGGAATTTCAATAAAAACTTAAAAAATAAATAAATAAATGAACAGTAAATAAATAAAGGAAATGAAAAGAGAAGAAAAAATGTAAACTAGAAAAAAACTGATAGAACACAAAATGGAAATGAATTAAAAATTATAATTAAAAAGTAAGACTGGGGGAAGAAAAGAGAGAACCTTAATGGAAACTTCGGGTGATGATGACTTGTCAATGTAGTCACCGACTGTAACAAATGTCCCACTGTGCTGCAGGACGTGGACAGTATGGGAGGTTGTGTGTGGGGTGGTATATGGGAACTCTTGGTACTTTCCATTCAATCTTTCTGTGACCCTAAAACTTCTCTAAAAGATAAAGTTAACTAATTTTTTAAAAGCTAAATTGTAAGATACAAAGGAGAAATATTAAAACATATACAAAACAATGGACTTTGCCCACAATACGTGAGCTCCTAAAAATCAATTTAAAAGAATGAATAACCCAACAGAAAAATTGATAAGGGATATAAAATGGTCATTCATACAAAAAAATATGCCATAGTCTATAAGCATATGAAAAGATTAAGAACTGAAACAATATCTTCTTAAGAAAATATTTATTATTCTTTCCTGGAAAGACTATACTGTAGCGGGGCACCAAATGCCACAATAAACTATTGGTAGAAGTGCAAATTGACACAGGCTTTTTGTAGGAAATTTCATAGCCTCTAATAAAATTTAAAAACACATACTCTTCAATTCAGTAATTCTACCCTTATGTAATTATCTTAGAGAAATACTTGCATACCTGCCTATATATACATGGGATGTGCACAAAGAGGTACTGTTTGCAACAGAAAAATACTAATTACAATAAGTAAATGTCCATTAATGAGAGTATGGTTCAAGAAATCATAGTATATCCTTAAATGGGAATACCAGTACATCCTTATATGGGAATACTAATCAGCAGATTCAAAGATCATGTCTACATAGGGTAATGACATGGAAAAATCTCCAAGATATATTAATAGAAAACAAAACAAAACAAAACAAAACCTCTACATACAACATATTAAGTCTGATACGCAAAAAAATAAAATAAAATCCTGGGGCGCCTGGGTGGCCCAGATGGTTAAGCGTCTGCCTTCGGCTCAGGTCATGATCCCAGGGTCCTGGGATCGAGCCCCACATCGGGCTCCTGGCTCAGCAGGGAGCCTGCTTCTCCCTCTCCCTCTGCCTCTCCCCCTCCGCCTCTCCCCCTCCTCATGCTCTCTCTCTCTCTCTCTCTGTATCTCTGTGTCTCAAATGAATAAATAAAATCTTTAAAAAAATAAAAAATAAAATAAAATAAAATCCTAAAACAAACCCAACTATTTACAAATGTACATTTTATATATGTGTGTATAAAGGTACAAAGTCTAAAAAGAAACACACTAAACTTATAAAAATGATTACCAATGTAGAAGGAAGTTTAAAAATTTATGGAGGAAATAATGGTATGAAAGGGAACTTTGCTTGTACTTACTATTTGAAACTTTTGTACCAAAAAAAATCTGTGGTATTTGAGATGGAAGTGGTATTCGAGACGGAAGTGGTATTCTTTCTTAAAGAGTAATTCTGTAGTGTGAAAGTTCAAAATGCAAATATAGACTATTTCAGCAAGTTTGGTAGTGAAGTGAACAGTTAGGAGAAAGCAAAAGATATATAATATTTACAGAAGAAAGATCTGAGAATGCCTGGAAAGGAGAAGAGCCTGGTCACCCAAAGAGTATAACGTTAATTTAAACCTTGTTAGGGCCTTACTTTCGTCATTTGAAATGAGAATACGAAAAATATCAACTTCTTAGGGTTATTGTGAGGATTTTACCACGCAAAACATTTAGCAGAAGTCCCTGAAAGTCAGCAACAGTCTAATGAAGGCCCGTCACAAGTACATCATAAAATATATGCTGTCTTTCTAGAGCATGAAGTCATCTGGCAAAAGTCAGATATGGTCAGATATGGAAGAAGAAGTACTTGTGGAAAACATTAAGAATATGGTCAAGCTTAAACACAACTAAACAAATTTCTTCAAAATTTAATGCAAGGCCAGGAAGAAAAGGACTTTTACACAGGCCACTTTGAGAGGAGAATGGCTAAGATACAGAATAATAATAACAAAGATGGGCATGGGCTTAAGGTGCTAAGTGTGCAAAACAGGTCTGACAGAGCCAGAGATCAATGGGCACAACACTGAAGGTGAATAAAGGGAGAATGCTAACCTAAGTAGCAAGAATTTTGTTCCTGAAGGACTCTGGAAAATGGATCAGCTTCAATTTATTATTAAAATGAGTCCAACTGAACAAATATTTCTGCAATGGTAGTGCCGGAACAGTGGAAGCTTACAAATAAAGAGCGAACTGAAAAACTGATTAGTTCTTTAAAGTAAATAAATGACCTAATAACCATAACAGAAATGGCAGAAGGTAGCAAAAAATAGAAGAATAAACACAGTGCTTTCCTTGATGTCAAAACAGATGACACCATTAGTTATATTCTGGGAAGGAACACATGACCAATCCCAGGCATATATCCCCACAAGCAAAATACCAATCCTCATTTGCCACTAAATTTCACCAACTCCTATGCCAGTTGCCCAAAGCAAGCTATTCCATTTTTTCCAAATCCTGAGGTAACTTCACAAAGCAAAAATCAAAAATTAAACTGACCTTTGGAGTACCACAGTCACACTCTTCCCCAGGATCCACCAATTTATTACCACAGAAGGGAGCACTATAGGCTTCATCAGGCTTTGGAATATTAAGAAGGCAGTTTCCTCCTTTATTTAAAGTTAACTTCTCAAAGTCCTCTGCACTGCAACTGCTAAAGTTTCTGGAACCTCTATAATAAACATTAAGAAAAAGATCTTATGTCATAGCGATTATTCATTTTGAAATTTTAAATCATGTCCTCAACCAACAAGAAGTGAATATTTACAATGGCAGAAAATATACTACTAAAAAACAGAGAGAAAAAAATAGAGAAATGAGAATAAATATAGTACATTATTTCAGTTACTACATAATAATTCACTATTTTGGTTATATTATACCTCCATGAAAATGTCTTCCAAACATATAAATTACATTAATATATAAAATCGTAAGAAGACCTTAGAAATTATCTAGTCCTATCCAAAATTCAGTTTTATTTACCTTCTATAATAAAAGTTCCTCAAATATTTGACACTAGCTATATGTTTCCCCAATCTTTTTCACTCTACAGGATAACATTCTTATGTTCCCCTCACTATCACATACAGGGAGCCATGTGAAAATAACGTGAATGGGCATTCCAGGGAGGATGCATGATAGCCACCAAGAAGCAAAATGCACAGTGCAGAATTTTAGCTACAGTTTGAGGCTTAAACCTTATGATAACTCCTGAGAACCATGCTTACTACTCGGAAGGCTAGATGGGCTTCTAGAAATTGTCCACCTTGAGCTATCCATGTGAGATCTATAAAAATGCAATTTTGATTTGTTCTACATGTTGTTGGGGTTTTTTTAGTTATGGGTTTACTCAATAACTCTAAAATACATCCAGATAGTCCCATTGCCTATTTTCACTTTTGAAGAGCAGAGAGAAACATACCCACATCTACACCAAGGATCTTTGAGAAATCCAAGTCCCATTAAAATTTTATCAGGGGAATTTGGTGCCTGAAAGAATCTCTTTCAACAGTTTGAGCAGTGGTGCCAAGAGTAGCATCAGAAATGAAAACTGTGGTGCATTATACTTATTAAGGAGGCATCCCTGTCTATGTTGGCTCTTTCGTACTTCCAAGGAACCTAAGAAACAGATCCTTTCTGTGAGACTTTGTGTTCTGGATATACATATTACACTCTTCTTTGCTAACTGGTCCAAACTTTCCAGAGAAGTACATAGTCCTGACTCTTGGCTCTTGGAAATGGAAAGCAGTCTGCCTAGACATTTTTGTACTGTTAACTACTATTTGACAAAAAAAAGTCTTTGAATGTGGGGTTTTGAAGGATTTTAACAGACTGACCCACAGACAAAGAAAGGTCAATTGTCTGTAACAAAAAATAAAAGGGGGGGGGCAAGGCAATATTTTGGTTCACATAGAAAGAAAAGATCTCCCACAAATCTATTGACAATAACAAAAAGGCTTGTTTTCAATAGTCTTTTTCTCACTAATCTCTATTAGTGATATTGTGAGGAAGAGTCCTCTTGTACAATACCATTCATTCAAGTATTTGAACATTATTATGCACAAGGCACTCTTCTCCTGTGCAAGGGATAAAATGGTGAACAAAGCAGACAAAAATCCTCACCCCTATAAATATGGCATTCTAGTGAGTGAGACAAACTATACACATGGTAAGTAAACTGCAGAGTATACAAAGGTGATAAGTGCCATGGGGGTAAAATAGGGAGGAGGTGAAGCAGGTGACCGAGGTGGGGGGGGGTGGGGGGAGGGAAGCAATAGCAGTCAGGACAGGTACTTCAAACACTGTGACAACCGAATCAGAACTGGATATCTGGGAAAAGAACATCACGCCAGGAAAGAATAGCAAGTGTGAAAGCCTAAGGTAAAAGCCTGCCTGGAGTGTACAGGGAACAATAAGGAAGCCAGTGCGGTTGGAGTAGAGTGAGTCAGGGAAGGAATGAGTAATGAGAGATGCAGTCAACAAAGGTGAGAATAGGCCATTGTAAGACTTGACTCTCACAGTAAACTGTGAGAGAAATGAGGAATTTGGGGGGACGATACAATGGAAAGTGAGCAGGAGTAACATGATTTGACTTGTGCTTTAATAGGATCACCATGGTTACTATTTTAAGCAGGAAGAACATACAAAGGGTTCCTGCAGAAATCCACTCAACTGATGATGATGTACCAGCATGACAGCAGTGCACACAGTAAGGAGTGTTTGGATTATTTATATGTTTTAAAGGAATAGCACTTAAGATGAAGAATGTGAATAAAAAGAGAGAAGTCAAGGATGACTCCAACATTTTTTGTGCCAAACTACGAGAAGGAAGGAGTTACCATTAACTGACATGGAGAAGACTGTGGGTAGAGCAGGTTTTAGGAGAGATAACGGAAGTCTGAGTCTAATAGACATCAGGTGACAATGTCAGAGTAGTAGTATCTAGTAATTATCTCATAAACAAAGGAGACTTCAATTTATTTATTTATTTTTTGGTAGGAGACTTCCATTTAAACAGAGTCTTGTGACTGCTTTTTATTTGCTATTGTTGATCTACATATGGTAAGTATCTTGCCTGCCATGTAGTACACATACAATAATGTTTTCTGTAAGAATACATTAATCAGCCAATAACCACAGAAATTGTGCAGACATATGGTATATTTCTGCAATTAAGTCCCTAATTCTAATCTACATAAAGTCTAGCACTTCTCTTGGGGGTACCTGGGTGGCTCAGTCAGTTAAGCGTCTGCCTTCAGCTCAGGTCATGATCCCAGGGTGCTGGGACTGAGCCCCATATCAGGCTCTCTGCTCAGCAGGGAGTCTTCTTCTCCCCCTAATTCTGTCTGCTGCTCTGCCTGCTTCTATGCTCATGTTCTCTCTCTCTCTGTCAAATAAATAAATAAAATCTTAAAAAAAGAACTACATAAAGTCTACCGCTTCTAAACAGGTTACTTTAATTTTATTTTTATTATGTTATGTTAGTCACCATACAGTACATCATTAGCTTTTGATGTAGTGTTCCATGATTCATTGTTTTCATGTAACACCCAGTGCTCCATGCAGTACGTGCCCTCCTTAGTATCCATCACCGGGCTAACCCATCCCCCTACCCCCCTCTAAAATGCTCACTTTCTCAGAGTCCATAGTCTCTCAAGGTTCATCGCCCCCTCCAATTTTCCCCCCTTCAGTTTTCCCTTCCTCCTCCTAATGTCCTCCATTCTATTCCTTATGTTCCACAAATAAGTGAAACCATATGATAATTGACTTTCTCTGCTTGACTTATTTCACTTAGCATAATCTCCTCCAGTCCCATCCATGTTGATGTAAAAGTTGGGTATTCATCTTTTCTGATGGCTGAGTAATATTCCATTGTCTATATGGACCACATCTTCTTTATCCATTCGTCTGTTGAAGGGCATCTCGGCTCTTTCCACAGTTTGGCTATTGAGGACGTTGCTGCTATGAACATTGGGGTGCATATGGCCCTTCTTTTCACTACATCTGTGTCTTTGGGGTAAATACCAAGGAGTGCAATTGCTGGGTCATAGGGTAGCTCTAGTTTTAATTTTTTTGAGGCACCTCCACACTGTTTTCCAAAGTGGCTGTACCAGCTTGCATTCCCACCAACAGTGTAAGAGGGTTCCCCTTTCTCCACAACCTCTCGAACACTTGTTGTTTCTTGCCTTGCCAAATTTTGTCATTCTAACTGGTGTAAGGTGGTATCTCAATGTGGTTTTTATTTGAATTTCCCTGATAGCTAGTGATGACGAACATTTTTTCATGTGTCTGTTAGCCATTTGTATGTCTTCTTTGGAGAAGTGTCTGTTCATGTCTTCTGCCCATTTTTTGACTTGATTATTTGTTTTTCGGGTGTTGAGTTTGAGAAGTTCTTTACAGATCTTGGATACCAGCCCTTTGTCTGTAGTGTCATTTGCAAATATCTTCTCCCATTCTATGGGTTGCTTCTTTGTTTTGTTGACTGTTTGCTTTGCTGTGCAGAAGCTTTTTATCTTGGTGAAGTCCCAAAAGTTTATCTTTGCTTTTACTTCACTTGCCTTTGGAGATTATCTCGAAGGAAGTTGCTGTGGCCGATGTCAAAGAGGTTACTGCCTATGTTCTCCTCTAGGATTTTGATGGATTCCTGCTTCACATTGAGGTCTTTCATCCATTTTGAGTTTATCTTTGCATATGGTGTTAGAGAATGACTGAGTTTCATTCTTCTCTATATAGCTGTCCAATTTTCCCAGCACCATTTATTGAACAGACTGTCTTTTCCATTGCATATTTTTTCCTGCTTTGTCGAAGATTATTTGACCATAGAGTTGAGGGTCCATATCTGGGCTCTCTATTCTGTTCCATTGATCTATGTGTCTGTCTTTGTGCCAGTACCATGCTGTATTGGTGATCACGGCTTTGTAATATAGCTTGAAATCAGGCAGCATGATGCCCCCAGCTTTTTCTTTTTCAACATTTCCTTGGTGATTCGGGTTCTTTTCTGATTCCATACAAATATTAGGATTGTTTGTTCCAGCACTTTGAAAAATGTCATTGGAATTTTGATCGGGATGGCACTGAAGGTATTGATTGCTCTGGGCAGCACAGACATTTTAACAATGTTTATTCTTCCGATCCATGAGCATGGAAAATTTATTCATCTTTTTGTGTCTTCTTCAATTTCTTTCATGAGTGTTCTGTAGTTCCAAGAGTATAGATCCTTTACCTCTTTGGTTAGGTTTATTCTGAGGTATCATATGGTTTTTGGTGCTATTGTAAATGGAATCGATGCTCTAATTTCTCTTTCTACAGTTGCACTGTTAGTGTATAAGAAAGCAACTGATATCTGTGCATTGATTTTGTATCCTGCCACATTACTGAATTGCTGTATGAGTTCTAGTAATTTGGGGGTGGAGTCTTTTGGATTTTCCACGTAAAGTATCATGCCATCTGCGAAGAGAGAAAGTTTGACTTCTTCTTTGCCAATTTGAATACCTTTTATTTCTTTTTGTTGTCTGATTGCTGTTGCCAGGACTTCTAGTACTATGTTGAACAAGAGTGGCAAGAGTGGGCATCCTTGTCGTGTTCCTGATCTTAAGGGAAAGGCTCTCAGCTTTTCCCCATTGAGGATGATATTCGCTGTGGGTTTTTCATAGATGGATTTTATGAAATTGAGGAATGTTCCCTCTATCCCTATACTCTGAAGTTTTAATCAGGAAAGGATGCTGTATTTTGTCAAATGCTTTTTCTGCATCAATTGAGAGGACCATATGGTTCTTCTCTCTCCTCTTATTAATGTTTTCTATCACATTGATTGATTTGTGAATTTTGAACCACCCTTGCATCCCAGAGATAAATCCCACATGGTCGTGGTGGATGATCCTTTTAATGTATTGTTGGATCCTATTAGCTAGGATTTTGTTGAGAATTTTGAAATCAATATTCATTAGGGATATCAGTCTGAAATTCTCCTTTTTGATGGGGTCTTTGCCTGGTTTGGGGATTAAGGTAATGCTGGCCTCATAGAATGAGTCTGGAAGCTTTCCTTCTGTTTCTTTTTTTTTTAAACAGCTTCAGGAGAATAGGTATTATTTCTTCTTTGAATGTTTGGTAGAATTCCCCAGGGAATCCATCAGGTCCTGGACTCTTGTTTTTTGGGAGGTTTTTGATCAATGCTTCAATCTCGTTAGTGGTTATTGGCCTATTCAGGTTGTCAATTGTTTCCTGTTTCAGTCTTGGTAGTTTATAGGTTTCCAGGAAGGCATCCATTTCTTCCAGTAAACAGGTTATTTTTAAAATAAGTTTCTTAGTTTGTAGTTGGAACACATTTTCTCATAGATACAATGTCTAAAATGTTTGATCCTAAAGCAACCCATTAAAAAAAAAATTTAAAAAGCTGTTTTACCACAATGGAGTCCACTATAGTACCAAAAGGATTAAGAAAATCAGAAGCGTTTCTGGTACTTTTTACCTGATGGAGATAGTAACAAACATCCCCATTATTTCTCTTCAGTAAGGCTCTACGGGCTACAATGAAGATATTTTTCGCCTAGTCATCCCTGGATAGCACCTACAGTAATAAGGGTGATCTTTCTCCTAATACTTAGCTTGAATAGCAACTAAAGTATTCTTATTCTCTACATATCACCCTGGGTGCTAGGATATTAATTTAAAGCATCTCCTCATCTCTTTTCTCATACCTTAGGTACGTTTTCCGAAACTGCATCAAAAGGAGATAGATGTGACCGACAGTAATGGAAACAGCCTACCAGAATATGACCAAAAAAAAAAAGACAACTATCATTTAGAACATTCTTTCTATGAGTAATCTGGAAATAATCAGAACACAGTTCCATCATTACTATCCTAATCCTCACAGCCAAGGAGTAGGAAGCCCTAACAGAGGGCTCTAAATGATGGCAATTAATTAGATTTTTTTTAAAGAGTCTATTTATTTATTTGACAGAGAGAGAGAAAGTGAGACTTTTTTTTTTTAGAGTGCCCTGCAGCACCTGGATGGCTCGTCGGTTGAGCCACCAACTCTTGGTTTCAGGTCAGGTCAGCATCCTGAGATTGAGCCCCATATCAGGCTCCACACTCAGTGCCGAATTTGCCTGAGATTCTCTCTCCCTATCCCTCATCCCCTCCCCCTGCTCACTCGCACTCTTGCCTGCTCCCTCTAAATTAATTAATTAATTAATTATTTTTTAAAAATAGAGTGTCCTGATTATGGAGGCTTTCTGAACTAGTTGGCATTGAAGGGTATGGTTAAGAAAGCCATTTCTCCAGAAAGGTACCTCCCAGGAGGAGCACCTCACACTTCCAGGAATCCAAGTGCAATATGTGAGAAAAATATTACCAGCCCCTACCAAATACCTTAGTAATAACAAAAATCATATTACAAAGTTAGATTATCCTCTTTTTAAACAGAACTGGCTCCAAATGACTGAGTTATCTAGAGAAAAATGTCAAATGTCTATATATCACCTGCATCTAAAAAAAAGGCCTAATTTATAATGAACATTCAATTAATATTTACTACACAGCATATGAAGTAGGAGGTTTAATACCACCAAAGATAACCTAATCATTCTTCTCAAGTTATTCTTAGCAAAACTGTTCAAATACACTAACTAACACATTACCAAAATACAACATGAAGACACAAAATACCAAAAACCACTCAAAAAAAAAAAATTAAAAGAAACTATGAGTGGGGAAAAAAAAAACAGGTACAATCTCCAGACACTAGAATTATCAAACAATAACCAAAAACACCCTGCTTACTATGGTCAGGGAGAAAAATGACAAGCTCAGAAAAATTTTAGCAGGGAAATAAAATCCACAATAGTAATATAGCATGTATGAAAAAAACTAGATAGAAATTTGGGAAATGAAACATCATAAGCAAAACTAAGAATTCGATGGATAGGTTTAACAACAGACTAAATACAAATAAAGACAGGCTCAATGAATTAGAAGATGTAAGAAGAAATTACCCAGAAAGAAACATAAAATGATAGAAAATGTCTAAGAAAGGTGGGAGACCAGATTTTGTGAGGTCTTACACAAGTTACCTAGAATCACAAAAGAAGGATAGCAAATATACAGAAATACTATGCACAGACGCAATATGTAAAGAAGCAGTATGTGAAAACATAAGGGCTGAGAATTTATCACAATTTATGAAAACTATCAAACTTCAAACTTTAAAACTCAAAAAACAAAAATCCTAAGCAGGTATATCAGTGTGTGTGCGTGCTATTTTTTTTTTCTTTCCACAACTTCAATAAACTTAAGAAAAAAACTTGAAACTTAAAAAAAATTTAAAAACTATGAAAATAGCCAAAAAGTAGATAAATCCACTTCAGTAGAGTAACATTTTAGTGATAGCTGACATGAACAGCAACATGGAGCCCAAAAGAAAATGTAATAATACCAATATGCTGAGAGAAAATAACTGATAACTAGAATTCTATATTCAACAAAAATGTCCTCAAGAATGAAGGAGAGGAGGGAGGATTTAAGATGGTGGAGTAGTAGGGGGACCCTGAGCTTGCCTCCTCCCTCAAACACAGCTGGATTAACATCCAACTATTTTGATCAACTAGGAAAATAATCTGAGGATTAAGGAAACAATCTGCACAATTGGACAGAATGTGGCAGATGTGAGGTTCTGAGCCATGAATTGGGGGAAGAGGAAAGTCTTGGGGCTTCGAAGGAGAGGGAACCCTCTTCACAGAGCAAAGTCAGGGAGAGGGAGAGAGCGAGAAAGAATGCAGCAGGTAGGGATCACACAATAAGTGAGTAGATCCCCTGGGTCACACTGGGAGAGATTGCTGCCCTCCCCAGAGCACATTTGGAAGAGCAAATTTTGCCTCTCCAAGAACAAAAGGCCAGCTGGGAGCCACTCAATAGCTGTGTGGGCAGAGGGCAGATAACCTTATAGCAGCTTTTCGCTATCTGCCACAATAGATTCAAGCCTCTGTGTAACTGCTTTTCTCGGACAGAATGGAATAGGGGACTGCTTCTCCCGCAAATGACAGATATCCTGGTTGCAGCTTTTCACTGTGCATCACAGTAAACCCTAGCCTCGATGTGCGCACCGTGCAACTGCTTTTCTAGGACAACATGGAGCTCCATAAGGTTCTCCTGGCGGGGAGGGGGGTGTGGAATGGATCCCCTTAAAACTTGGAGTTTTGAGTCCCAGCCACTGGCCAGAGATAAAATACAAGAGATCTGTGACGTGGGGCATGCTGAAGGCCCAGGAACAGCCAGGTTAAGGGCAGGGAACTGAAGAAAACCCAGGACACAGGAGATTATTTGCTCTTCTGAGACAGCCTCCAGAACAGCAGTGGCCAGAAGTTCCCCTCCCTGGGGACGAGAGGATGAGGTGACACCATATTCTTTCCCCTCCACCATTCTTCCCTCCTCCTGCCCACCAACATGGTTGAACTTCATAGAGAAACACAGCACCTCCAGTGAAGGCTGGAGTTCCCTACACTAAGCCCCACACCCCTGTGCTTGGCAGGGGCATCATTACAAGGGCAAGTTAGCCTGTGAACCAGCCCAGCAGGCCTCTCAATCAGAAGACCAACAGAGGCACCCAACATGTACCAAGTATACTGCTTAAAGAGTGCTCCAAAACATGAGCTTCTGGTGGAAATAGGAACAGGCTTGCTTCTTTCTTTTTTTCTTAGTTTTTAAATTTTTAAATTTTTTATTTTTCTATTTATTTTTGTATCTTTTATTTTAAACATATTTTTCTTTTTTTTCTCTTTATTTTTTTTTTTTGGTATCAGGCTTCTAATTCTTTGTTCATTTGTTGGTTTGTGTGTTTCTTTCTCTTATTTTTCCAATCAGGCTTTTTTCTTTTCTTTCTATTATTTTCTTTTCTTCTTTCCTTACACTTTTAACTTCCTTCTTTCTTATTCTTTGGAATCAGGCTTATAGTTTTTTGTCTCTTTGCATTTTTGTTCCTTTTCCATTTCTCTAGTCTTGGATCAGACTTTTTTTTTTTTTCCTTTCTTTTCTTTTCCAGGTTTATCTTAACAAACAAATCAGAGGCGCTTTGGTGGCTCAGTCATTAAGTGTCTGCCTTCGGCTCAGGTCATGATCCCAGGGTCCTGGGATCGAGCCCCGCGTCGGGCTCCCTGCTCAGCGGGAAGCCTGCTTCGCCCTCTCCCATTCCCCCTGCTTGTGTTCCCTCTCTCGCTGTGTCTCTCTCTTCAAATAAATAAATAAAATCTTAAAAAAAAAAATCAAAGCACACCTAGTTAAAGGTCCAAACACTCCCCACTACAAGCAAGGAGGAACTCTGTAAAGAACGGACCACTGGGAAAGAACAGCCAAAATTTAATAGCAGAGTGTACACAGCATACACCAGAAATGCTTACTGAAGATTTCTGTTGTTATTGTTGTTATTGCTGTTTTTGTTTTGGTTTCTTTTTCCTTTTCTTTCTTCTTTTCTCTTACAGACAAATTGATGAGATGCAGAAAGTTACCCCAAAAGAAAGAACAGGAGGTAGTATTCATATACAGGGATTTAATCAATAAGGATGTAAATAAGATGTCTGGACTAGAATTAAAAAGAAAAATTATAAAGATACTACCTGGGCTTGAAGAAAGCAGAGAAGACACTAGAGAATCCCTTACTGTAGAGATAAAATAACTAAAATGTAGTCAGGCCAAAATTAAAAATGCTATAACCGAGATGCAGTCCCAAGGGGAGGTCATAAAAATGAGAATGAATGAAACAGAAGAGTGAATCAGTGATATAGAAGTTAAAATTGTGGAAAATAATGAAACTGAAAAAAAGAGGGAAGGAAAACTATCAGATCACAAAGGCACACTTAGGAAACTCAGCAATTCCATAAAGTGAAATAATATCCTTATTATAGGAGACCCAGAAGAAGAGCAAGGAAAAAGGGGCAGAAGGTTTATTTGAACAAATTATACCTGAGAACTCCCCCAATCTGGGGAAGGAAACCAGGCATTCAGGTCCAAGAGGCTCAGAGAACTCCCCTCAAAATCAATAAAAATAGGTCAACACCTCAACATATTATACTAAAACTTGCAAATTACAAAGAAAAGAGAAAATCTTAAAGCTCGGGAGAAGAGGTCCTTAACTTAGAAGAGTAGACACATAAGGCTCACAGCACACCTGTCCACAGAGACCTGGCAGGCCAGAAAGGACTGGAATGATATATTCAATGTACTAAATGAGAAAAATATGCAGCCAAGAATACTTTATCCAGCAAGGTTATCATTCAGAATAGAAGGAGAGATAAGGAGTTTCCAAGATAAACAAAACTAAAGGAATTCATAAACACTAAACCAGCCCTGCAAGAAATATTAAAGGGGACCCTTTGAGTGGAGAGAGAGATCAAAAGTATCAAAGACTAGAAGGAACAGAGACATTCTACAGGAATAGTGACTTTATAGGTAATACAATGGCACTAAATTCATATCTTTCAATAATTACTCTGAATATAAATGAACTAATGCTCCAATGAAAAGATGCAGGGTATCAGAATAGATTAAAAAAAAAAAAAAAAAACCAAGACCCATCAATAAGCTGCTTACAAGAGATTCATTTTAGACCCAAAGACACCTCCAGATTGAAAGTGAGGGGGTGGGGAACCATTTATCATGCTTATGGACAACAAAAGAAAGCTGGAATAGCCATACTTATAATCAGACAAACTACATTTTAAACCAAAGACTGTAATAAGAGATGAAGAAGGACACTATATCATAATAAAAGGCTCTATCCAACAAGAAGATCTAACAACTGTAAATATTTATGCCCCTAACTTGGGAGCAGCCAACTACATAAATCAATTAATAACAAACTTAAAGAAATTCATTGATAATAATAAGAGTGGGGGACTTTAAAATGCCACTCACAGCAATGGACAGATCATCTAACCAGAAGATCAACAATTGGAAACAAGGGCTTTAAATGACTCACTGAACCAGATGGACTTAACAGCATATTCAGAGCATTTCATCATAAAGCAGCAGAATATGCACTTTTTGAACACACATGGAACATTCTCCAGAACAGATCACATACTAGGTCACAAATCAGGCTGCAACAGGTACAAAAGGACTGAGATCATACCATACATATTTTCAGACCACAAAGCTATGACACTTAAAAGTCAACCAGGAGAAAAAATTTGGAAGGACCACAAATACATGGAAGTTAAAGAACATCCTACTAAAAAATGAACAGGTCAACCAAGAAATTAAAGAAGAATTTTAAAAATGCATGGAAGCAAATGAAAATGAAAACACAGCAGTTCAAAACCTTTGAAATGCAGCAAAGGCAGTTCTATGAGGGAAGTATACAGCAATACAGGGCTTCCTCAAGAAGCAAGAAAAGTCTCAAATACAAAAACTAACCTTACATCTAAAGGAGCTGGAAAAAGAACAGCAAATAAAGCCTAAATCCAGCAGGAGAAGAATAGAATCAGTAATACAGAAATCAAAAAAACTGCAGAACAGATCAAGAAAACTAGGAGTTGGGTCT
Source organism: Mirounga angustirostris (assembly GCF_029215605.1). Lineage (NCBI taxonomy): Eukaryota > Metazoa > Chordata > Mammalia > Carnivora > Phocidae > Mirounga > Mirounga angustirostris. Next base: position 167,030,385 of record NW_026991710.1, read on the forward strand.
TTGAAAGAATTAATAAGACTGATAAACCCCTATCCAGTCTTATCAAAAAGAAAAGAGAAAGGACCCAAATAAATAAAATCATGAATGAAAGAGGAGAGATCACAACCAACACCACAGAAATAAAAATAATTATAAGAATATTATGAGCAATTATATGCCAACAAATTAGACAATCTGGAAGAAATGGATGCATTCCTAGAAACATAGAAACTACCAAAACTAAAACAGGAAGAAATAGAAAACCTGAACAGACCCATAACCAGCAGAGATACTGAATCAGTAATCAAAAATCTTCCAGTAAAGAGTCCAGAGCCACGTGGCTTCCCAGAAGAATTCTATCAAACATTTAGAGAAGAATTATTACCTATTCTTCTGAAACTGTTCCAAAAAATAGAAATGGAAGGAAAATTTTCAAACTCATCCTATGAAGCCAGCATTACCTTGATCTCAAAATCAGACAAAAGCCTCACTAAAAAGGAGAATTAAAAACCAAAATCTCTGATGAGCAGGGATGTAAAAATTCTCACCATGATACTAGCTAATAACAGTACATCAAAAGGATTATTGACCATGACCAAGTGTGATTTATTCCTGGGCTGCAAGGGTGGTTCAACCTCCACAAATCAATCAATGCAATACACCACATTAATAAAAGAAAGGACAAGGACCAGATGATCCTCTCTATAGATGCAGAAAAAGCATTTGACAAAGTACAGCATCCTTTCTTGATAAAAAACCCTCAACAAAGTAGGGATAGAAGGAACATACCTCAAAATCATAAAGGTCATATATGAAAGACACAACTAATATCATCCTCAATGGAAAAACAGATCATTTCCCCTAAAGTGAGGAACAAGACAGGGATGTCCACTCTCACCACTGTTGTTCAACATAGTACTAGAAGTCCTAGCCTCAGCAATCAGATAACAAAAAGACATAAAGGCATCCAAATCAGCAAAGAAGAAGTCAAACTTTCAGTCTTAGCAAATGACATGATACTCTATGTAGAAATACAAAAGATTCCACAAAAAAATTGGTAGAACTGATACAGGAATTTAGCAAAGTCGCAGGATATAAAATCATTACAGAGAAGTCTCTTGCATTTCTATATACCAATAATGAAGCAGCAGAGGGGCACCTGGGTGGCTCAGTTGGTTAAGCATCTGCCTTCAGCTTAGGTCATGATCTCAGGATCCTGGGATCAAGCCCCACATCAGGCTCTCTGCCCAGCAAGGAGTCTGCTTCTCCCTCTCACTCTCCCTCTGTGTGCTCTCTCTCTCTCTCAAATAAATAAATAAAAATCTTTAAAAAAAAAAATAATAATGAAGCAGCAGAAAGAGAAATCAAGGAATGGATCCCATTTACAATTGAACCAAAAAACATAAGATACCTAGGAATAAACCTAACCAAAGAGGTAAAAGATCTGTTCTCTGAAAACTATAGAACACTTACAAAAGAAATTGAGGAAGACACAAAGAAATGGAAAAGCATTCCATGGTCATTTTAAAAATGCATGGAAGCAAATGAAAATCAAAACACAACAGTTCAAAACCTTTGAAATGTAACAAAGGCAGTTCTATGAGGGAAGTATACAGCAATACAGGGCTCTATAAAGAACTTATCAAAATCAACACCCAAAAAACAAACAATCCAGTCAAGAAATGGGCAAAAGACATGAACAGACATTTCTCCAAAGAAGACATACAAGTGGCTAACAACACATGAAAAAATGCTCAACATCACTCCGCACCAGGGAAATACAAATCAAAACCACAATGAGATACCACCTCACACCAGTCAGGATGGATAAAATTAACAACTCAGAAAAAACAGATGTTGGCAAAGATGCAGAGAATGGGGAACCCTGTTACTCTGTTGGTGGGAATGAACACCAGAATGCAAACTGGTGCAACCACTCTTGAAAACAGTGTGGAGGTTTCTCAAAACTAAAAATAGAACTACCGTACAACCCAGCAACTGCACTACTAGGTATTCATCCAAAGGATACAAAAATAGTGATTCAAAGGGGCACATGCACCCCAATGTTTATAGCAGCAATGTCCCCAGTAGCCAAAATACAGAAACAGCACAGATGTCCATCAACTGATGAATGGATAAAGATGTGGGGTGTGTGTGTGACACACACACACACACACACACACAACGGAATATTATTCAGCCATCAAAAAGAATGAAATATTGCCATTTGCAACAATGTGGATAGAAATAGAGTATGTTACGATAAGCAAAGTAAGTCAATCAGAGACAGACAGTTACATATGATTTCACTCATATATGGAAATTAATAAACAAAACAGGATTATAGGGGAAGGAAGGAAAATAAAATAAGATGAAATCAGAGAGGGATACAAACCATAAGGTTTGTACCTTAAGTACCTTAAGGTACCTATACCTTAAGTATAGGAAACAAACTGAGGCTTGCTGGAGGGGAGGTGGGAGGGGATGGGGTAATTGGGTGATGGGCATTAAGGAGGGCACTTGATGTAATGAGCACTGGGTGTTATATGCAACTGATGGGAACCACTAAATTCTACCCTTGAAACTAATAATATACTACATGTTAATTAAATTGAATTTAAATTTTTAAATGAAGAATGAAAGAGAAATAAAGATGCCATTGTTGGGGAAGGGGGGGCTAAGAGACAAACTACTATCAGGCACACACTAAAAAAAATTCAAAAAGGGTTTTTCAAGATAACTAAAAAATGATACCAAATGGAAGGTCAGAGATGCAAGAGAACCAATGAGTAATGGAAGTAATAACTATGTAGGTAAATCTAAACAAACAGGAATGAACAATGTTCATTAAACAGTGATAATACATTCCTGACAGATAGTTATATAAGTCAGGAAGTGGATAAATGAAGTTAAACAGCTCTAAAGTCCTTGATTTGTGTAAGGAAGGATATGATTTAATATTAAACATGATAAATCAAGGACACATGTTATATTTAGAGTAACTCCCCCCAAAAATCAAAGATTACATAACTTCCATTCTAATAGAGGCAAAATAATGAATATTAAAAACACACTAGTAATCCAAATAAACAAAATAGAAGATTTTTTAAAAGAACATAAAAGAAGTGGGGCGGCTGGGTGGCTCAGTTGGTTAAGCGTCTGCCTTCAGCTCGGGTCATGATCCCAGGGTCCTGGGATCGAGCCCCACATCAGGCTCCCTGCTCAGCGGGGAGTCTGCTTCTCCCTCTCTCTCTGTTCCTGCACTCTCTCTCTCTTTCAAATAAATAAATAATATCTTTAAAAAAAGAAAAAAAAGAACATAAAAGAAGTGAGACAAATAAAAAACACATAAGATGGTAGATTTAAACCCAAATACTGCATCTCATTAATTCTAAAACACATTCTTCACACATTTAAAATACTCTGAAACAGATTCATCTAACAAAGTATTTAATTGGCATCATTTTTTCTTTCTTAGTGGTATGTAAATAATGATGTATCTTACAATCAATCACAACTACATTTAAATAAATACAGTATGTTACTAATTACATTAAATATAAGTAAACTAAATGATACAATTAAGAGACAAATATTGTCAAGCTGGATTAAAAAATAAAACCTAAACATGTGTTGTTTTGAACCATATATCTAAAACATAAGGATAAAGAAAAATCCAAAGTGAAAGAATGGAAAAAAATATACTTTCAACATGAAAAAAAATCTGGGGAAGCTATATTAATATCAGACAAAATTGACAGTCTAATCAATAAAAAAGGAAATGAAGACAAGAAATAAAACTGTTCACAAATGACACAGTCATCTATGCAGAAAATCCAAAAGAATCAACCAAAAAATTTCTGAAACTAATAAGCAGTTAAAGCAAACTAATTAATGAAAGGTTATAGAACAGATTAACATACAAGTCAGCTGCTTTCTTATATGCCAGCAACAAACAATTAGAATTTGAAATTAAAAATGCAATACCATTTACATTAGCAAAACCAAAACAAAACAAAAATACTTAGGTATAAATCTAACAAAATATGTACACGATCTATAGAGGAAAACTACAAAGTCTGATGAAAAAATAAAAATAAAAAATGACCTAAATAAATGAAGAGATATTCCATGTTCAAGGATAGGAAAACTCAATACCATAAAGATGCCCATTCTTCCCAACTTGATCTATAGATTCAATACAATCCCAATTAAAATCCCAGCCAGTTATTTTTTGGGTATCAACAAAGCGATCTAAAGTTTCTATGGAAAGAAAAAGGACCCATAATAACCAACACAATATTGAAAGAGAACAAAATTTTAAAAGTGACAGTATCTGACTTAAGATTTACCATAAAGCTACAGTAAATCAAGACAGAATGGTATTGGCAAAAGAAAAGACAAATGGATCAATGGAAGAGAATCAAGTCCAGACATAAACCCACACAAATACAGTCAACACATCTTTGACGAAGAAACAAAGACAACTTAATGGAGAAAGGATAGTCCTTAACCCAGTAAAGAGTATCTGCTGCAAAGAAAAGGGAACCCTCTTACACTCTTGGTGGGAATGCAAATTGGTGCAGCCACTCTGGAAAACAGTACGGAGGTTCCTCAAAAAGTTAAAAATAGAACTATCGTAAGATCCAGCAATTGCACTACTCAGGTATTTATCCAAAGGATATAAAAATACTGATTCAAAGGTATACATGCACCCCAATGTTTATAGCAGCATACAACAATAACCAAATTATGGAAAGATCCCAAATGCCCATCAAATGGATAAAGAAGATGTGGCATATATACAATGGAATATTACTCAACCATAAAAAAGAATGAAATCTTGCCATTTGCAATGACATGGATGGAACTAGAGGGTATTATGCTAAGCAAAATAAGTCAGTCAGAGAAAGACAAATACCATATGATTTCACTCATATGTGGAATTTAAGAAACAAAACAGATGAACATGGAGCGGGGAGAGAGAGGGGCAAAACAGAAAACAGACTCACAACTATAGAGAACAAACTGAGGGTTACTAGAGGGGAGGCCAGCAGGGGATGCGTTAAATGGGTGATGAGTTAAGGAGGGCACTTGTGATGAGCACTGGGTGTTGTAAGTGATGAATCACTAAATTCTACACTTGAAACTAATATTACTTAGTATGTTAACTAACTGGAATTTAAATAAAAACTTGAAAAAGAAAAGAGAAAGAAAAGTATCTGCAAAATATTTGGCAAACATTATATTTAATGTTAAAATGCTGAAAGCTTTCCTTCTGATACCACTCCATGGTGACAGATGGTAACCATACTTGTGGTGAGCATAGAATAATGTATAGAATTGTTAAATCACTATGTTGTATACCTGAAACTAATATAACATTGCATGTTAACTATTCTTTGTTAAAAAAAAAAAAAAAAGACAAAGATGCAAATTACCACCACTTCTACTTGAATGTTGTACAGGAAGTCCTGGCCAGTACAGTCAGGTAATAAAAATAAATAAATAAAAGTTATAAGGATTGATGAGGCAGAAACAAAATTATCATTACTACCAGATGATATGATTATATAAGTAAAAATCCAAAAGAATTTACAGGTGTGTAGCACTACTGTAAAAGTGTAATAGGCTGCTAGATATAAAATATATATAAGAAATCAATTTTATTTTTATACAAAAAATTAAAAAATTAATTTTTAAAAGAGAAATCATTTACAATAGCACCCAAAAGTATAAAGTATGGGAATAATACTACCAAAAGAAGTTTATAGAGAACTATAAGAGGAATTAAAGATCATGGACTTGAAGATTCCTTACTGAAAATATGTTAATTCTTCACCAAACTAATCTAGAGATTTAATACAAGATCAATCAAACCCCCCCCAAGACTTTTTTGGAATTGGACACTTCTCAAATTTACATGAGAAAGCCACAAACAGCCAAGACACTCTTGAATGAGTAGGTCAAAGTAGGACAACTTGCTTTCTACAACCAATTATAAAGCTGTGAAAATTAGGAAACTACAGTAGTGATACAAATATAGAATAATAAACAAATGAAATAGAAGAGCCCAGAAACAGACACATATATCTGCAGACACTTGATTTATGACAAAGGTGACACTGCAAAGAAGCAATGAAAGGGATATCTTTTTGACACATGGTGCCAATTCAACAAAGTACTCATATTGGAAAAAAAAAAACCTGACCTCTACCTGAACAATGCACAAACAGTAATTCTAGGTGGATTATGGACCTAAATATGAAGGTTAAAACAGATCAAGAGTCTGGAAGGCAATACAGAAGCCCACCTCCGTGACATCAAATTTACAATTTCCTAAATAAGATACAAAAAGCAATAGTCATAAAGGAATAGATTGATATACATGACTACATTAAAATTAAAATTTTTCACTAAAAGTCGCCAAAAAATTTATAAAGGACTTCTATTAATCAATAAAGATAGTCAACCCAATCGAAAAACTGGGGAGGGTGGGATTGAACAGTATCTTCACAAAAAACAAAATCCAAATGGCCCATAAACATAAACAGGTGATCTAATCTTATTAGTAATCAGGGAAATGCAAAGGAAAAGCACAGTAATATACCACTATATATCCAACTCATTAGCTAAAGTTTAAAGTGGATATTACCAATTATTGGTGAGGTATGTACTTAGCACTCATTGTACCCCACTACATATCTCTTCCAGCCATTTTTTATTTCAGCAGTTATGGTGGACAACTCCCCACAACTCCTATTTCTAAGCTTTTATTGAGTTGTAACTTGAAAGTACAGGGGAGTTAAGATCCCAGGGGGCAACCTTCAAACCAAAAGAAGATGGAAGCAACAAAAATGAAAATGTACTTCAGCCACGTGTATCAGGATGGACAAACATCACAAACACAACGTCAACTAAAAAAAAACCCAACCAATAGAAAACATACTTGTATAATTCTGTTTATTTACTCTAACCTATTCTATGAATAGAGCTCAAAACAGGCAAAAACTAAAGTGTTTAGGAATACATATTTTCGTGGCAAAACTGTAAAGAAAAGCAAGGAAATGATTATCATAAAAATCAGGATAAGGGTTAACTTTAGGGAAGAAGGTATGATGGGGAAAACTACAAAAGGGATTTCTGAGGATCCTGGTAGTGACCTGACATGGGTGGTTACAACAAATGTTCACTTTATAAAAATGTGTTCATCTGGGGGCACCTGGGTGGCACAATCAGTTAAGTGGCCAACTTGGTTTCAGCTCAGGTCATGATCTCAGGGTTGTGATATGGAGCCCTACATCGGGCTCCGTGCTCAGCGGGCAGTCTGCTTCAGATTCTTTCTCTCTTTCTGCCCCTCCCACTCATGCTCTCTCTCTCTCTCAAAGAAATAAATAAAATTCTTTAAAAATGCATTCAGCTATACATTTGTTTAGCTAGATTTTCTGTATGTGCTTCATTTTTCATAATAAAAGTATTTTTTAAAAAAATACATCACAAGTTCTATCAGAATAAGTAGGCCCTGCAAGAATTATCCTCAGTGCTTCCTTCTGCAGTTAGGCTCAGGAGAGTCCAGTAAACTAGAAGAGTACTCACTCAGGACTGAGAAATCTTTTAGAAAAAAAAGATGAATTTGCTCAACCTGATGGGGGTTGTTAAAGATCAGAAAGCTGACATAGGGTTATAGCTTTTATAGGAAGCAATCATAAAAAAATTAAAAAATAAAAAAAACAGAATCCAAGATAAAGACCAGAGTAAGAGGTAAACTTGGAACGCAGGGCAAGTTTTCTCTAAAAAACAAAACAAAAATACCTAAGAAGATGTAAGAGAAAACACCACCATTAATAAATGTAGATTTATTGCTAGCTGCTGGAGGAAGTGCATTTCAACTAGGAATAGGCTAGAGCCATCTGTCTAATGAGGTAATGCCCACCAGATCTAAAGAGTTAATCCAACACCATCTCCATTCTGTCAATTCTGCCCTCTGCCCAGAGTACTTCTCTGTTCAAAGTGGAAGTGAATCCAATGTCATCTGGGATAGTTTACTTATTCCTCAGAAGAAGCAGGTTGCCCTTCATTCAGTAGTGAACATCTTACTTATAGCCTTTTGGGGGAGGTGGAAAACCTTTTAGTCTCTAAGATTTTGTATTCCTAGATCTAGAAAGCAATGTTCCTTCATCAGAAGTCCTTTTCCATTACAAATGTTGCCTCAAGACATCTCTGCTACAGACTCAATTTTATCCTAATATTAACCTTCCTTTTTTAAGTAGGCGCCACGCCCAGTGTGGAGCCCAACAGAGGGCTTGAACTCACAACCCTGAGATCAAGACCTGAGCTGAGATCAAGAATCAAGATGCATAACCAACTGAGCCACCCAGGCACCCCTATCCTAATATTCCTAAAGTGCTTCTACACTAATCCCTGTAAGCAATGATGTCCCAAAATTTCATTCCTTGCACCGTCTCAACCAGTCTCAATCTGTCTCTTTAACATTTTGTTTTGCCGTAAGACCATGCTTAAGCCATGCCCCATTTCAACGCTGCAAGCATAATACATTTCTGCTTCATATACAAAAGGTCAATAGTCATATACAAAACAGCTCAAGAGGTGAACATCTGTAAGCAGTGGAATATTTATATTTATCCAACACTTATCTACCAGCTATATCTCTGTCATAGAAGATAAGTAAAATACAAACAGGACTTTTTTTCTTTTTGTCCTGGGTAATTTTAACTTACTACAGTAACAAAATTACTAATACAAGCTCAATAAAATGTGTATAAACTCACATAATGACTCACTACACAATCATGCAACCTCCCCAAAAGGCAAGGGCAACAACTGACAAATATTCTATATATCCTAATATGTCTATTGGAGGGGCACCTGGGTGGTTCAGTCAGCTAAGCATCTATTTGCCTTCAGCTCAGGTCCTAACCCCAAGGTGCTGGGATCGAGCCCCACATCGGGCTCTCTGCTCAGCAGGGAGTCTGCTTCTCCCTTTCTCTCCCACTGCCCCTCCTAAAGCTCATGTTCTCACTCGCTCTCTCTCAAATAAATAAAATCTTTTTTTAAAAAAATCTCTATTAGAATGATAAAAGTGTGAACTAATATAGCACCAGAAATAATGGGAAAATGCAATCTACTCAGTTCTATTTGAAATATGATCATTCAGTGAAAAGTTTTTAAAAATAAATAACTCCACAATAAAATTAACAACATAAAATATTTCAGTCATATATTATCAGTTCTCAAGAGTAAAGTCCAGGGGAACACTGATAAATAGCAATCTCCTCCATGTTCAATGTTATTAATACCTGTGATAGACTGGTACCTACACTTTTTCTAGAATACCTCTATTAAATAATATTGCCTTATTTCCTAACTCAAAATAAATACCTGCTCAGAGCAAAATGATCAAAAGATAAAGAAAAGCCAGAAGAAAAATATAAAAGTGACCTTAAAAACTACCACCAAAAATCAGAGCCAGTTAAACATTTTGGCATACATCCTTCCAATCTTTCTTCACATGTTCATATTTTTAAAACAGGAGTAATTCACACCATGGTATCTCACATATTCTTTTTTTCATTTGAATAAACATATATCTTAACCAACATATTATTAACCACAGTGATTTACAATAATACATTAGATACAGTATGGCACAATGGCGAAGACCCATGATAATTCCAATGGCCCACAAATTTACTTTAAAATCAGAAGAAAAAGAGGGAAATCACAATAATGAATATTTAATAATGAATCCAGCCTGGGTTATATCTGTCTTTATACCAATACAGTCATAAAATATAATTTTTCATATGTTTTTAATGGAAAAGGGGGCTCACAAAAGCGAAAGGCCCGTGAAAATCATAATGCAGCCTAAGGATAGAAAAGGCCACAGAGCAGTTGGAGAGGAGAGGGTGTTTCTCCTCCTCCCACTTCAACCACAAAAACTCCCCTCATATATTTTATACACTGGGCTTCTAGGTGAGAATACAGTAGGGGAAAAACAAAGGAGGAGGTTTCCCCAGCTTAAAAAAAAGTTTGAAGTCCACTGTTTAAAAACATGAGTTCTAATACTATACAGTGTTACACTAAATAGGTATTTCGTGGTCAGTTTAAACAATCTATTTTTTTGGACATGTGTAAGTTGGGACCATTTTTTTGGCTGAACAATGCATATACATATTGTTTGCTCACCCTCTAATTATTCCCCTGGAACAAATTTCCAAAAATAAAATTGCTGGCTTAAAAATGTATCTTGTAAGGTTTTGGACACAAATAACCAATCTGTTCCACAGAAAGCCTGTATAATTCTCTTCATACCAGAAGTATAGGAGAGTGGCCTGGTAACTTACAAACCCTGGTTTCATAGGTTAAAAACATGCTATTTCATTGTTTTGATTTACATGTCTTTGTTTAGTGATGTGGAGAAAAGTTTCACAAATTTACTGATCTTTTATATTTATTTCTTACATTATGAGCTACCTGATCATATCCTTTGCTCATCTGTAAATTTATGATATTTTTATTTAAAAACAAAAACAAAAAAAACCTGTCTCAGATGTTTCAAATAGTATTCTTTACTATTTGCCCTTTCACTGTTTGAATTGCTTTTTTATATACACAACTCTGCAAATCTATAGACTGTTTTGTCCTTTACAGTTCGCTCGGCGGGGGGGGGGGGCGGGGGGGGCAGTGGAAAGATTGATGTTTAGAAAAACCTTTCTCTATCCAAGATTATATCTATTAAGTCATGTTTTCTTCTATTTCATTATATATTTGGAATTTATGATGTAGGGTAATTTTTTTCCAAATTCTTAAAAAATTATCTCAGCCTCATTTACTGAATAACCCCATCTTAAAAAAAAAAGTCACTTTCACTATTTCTGAGGTTTCTACTATGAGACTGTTGATATGTTTATTATGCATTTAATATTATACAATTTCCAAACATAATAGTTTATACCAAAAGCCTTCTTTAAGGGTCTTCTTTTTCAATATTTTTTTCACTACTATTGCAAAATTACTCTTCCAAATTGACTTTAAATTTATTTTTGTCAAGTTCTAAAATGAAAGCAATATATACATATCTGGAACTTGATTGGAATTATTTTAAGTTTATGAGTTAATTTGATAAAGAAAGATACATTTCCAATATTTAGTCTCTCCATAAAAGAACACTGCCTTTACTCAAATTACATATTCTGACTTTCAGTAAACTATGTGTTCTTTAAACAAGTGCTACATATTTCCTATTAAGTTGATCCCAAGCTATTCAGAATTTTTGGCAAATACAGTTTTTTTCCTCACATTTTTTCAAAATAGTTATAACTGGTCTATTGGAAATCTTACTTTATAACTGTATTTCTAATACTATTGAATTGATTCTCTTGCTTTTCAAAACTAGACAATCACATTAACATCATTATTACCCCCTCTTTTCCAATATTTATTCCTAAATCTTTTTCTTAATTCATTGCACTAGCTAGAAAATCCAAGCCAGAATAAACTAATAGTACAGATAGTATCATGTATGACCAATATTTTATGGTTTCCCCTCCAATCTTATCCCCATCCTTCTCCACCATGTTCTCTGCGTAGGAGGGTGACCTATACAGACTGTATCCAATGAAAAATGGCCAATAAGAGACACTGGCAAAGATAAGAAGTTGGTTGGAGAATAAGACTGATTATTCCTCTGGGTCCCACTCTAACAAGTCACCTGATGTTGGCAGTTTCCCTCTACTCCAACTCCTAAATGGTCAGTCTCTCCCACAGCCATAGTTATTTCTCTCCACAATCCCATATCAGTTCTCTCTCTTTACATCTTCTACATCCCTACCAGGTTACATACTTAAGCCAGTCCCCAAAACTTCTTGCCTGTACTCATGGGGAAAATGGTAGATCACCTTATATTTGAGATCATCTTGTATTCACGTTGCAGTTTTAATATGCAGTAAGTTTTAAATGTAATATTCATAATACCATTTTATTCAAATTATTTCATAATTACTTTAGCCTTTAGGTCTCTGATATAAGATTTACTTAGGAGAGTGTTTTTAAATTACCAACTCATTTAGGGTTTTTATTATTAATATCTGGTTTTATCACATTGTGGCCAAAGAATGAGACCTGTTCTGTTTCTGCTTCTTTTCTAAATTATGGAAGTCTTTGGGCAAAATATATGGTCAATTTTTGTGGAGATTCCTGAACACCTGAAATGAAGATCTATGTTCTGTTTGTACACAGAGTTACATTTTTATCTATTAAATCAACCATACAAATATTTATTTAAACCTCTATAATCTTATGTGCTTTCTTTATATAACATGTTAATGATTAAGAAAGATGTTTTAAAATTTCCTCTAAGATATGTGCTCTTTTCCCTTGACACGCTTTTTACATTACATATTTTAATAACATAATATCAACAATTATGATAAATGTTCATTAATGATTGTACATCTCACAAATGAAAAGTGATCATTTTTGCCTTATTTTGAGTCTGTCTCAGGTATGTTTCCTAGATAAAACATTTAATTACAATAGTGTTTTGAGACCTAGTGTGAGAAGCATTCCATATATTTGTCAAAACTGTTTTATTTGGCCTTAAATTATTATATCTTATACTTTGTATTTTGTAACACCTTAAATGTTCTTTTGGGCTTTTTTTTTCTATGTTGCATACTTTCTCCAAAATTTTTTTGGCTTAGGGAGCCTGCCTGACTTAGTCAGTAGAGCATGTGACACTTAATCTCAGGGTAATGAGTTCAAGCCCCACGTTGGGTGTGGAGCCTACTTAAAAAAAAAAAACCATCCTTGCGAATTAGAAATGTGCATCCTGTTTTCAATTCTACCTTGAAGTCATTATTATAGCAATTTAAAATGCAGTTAGACATCTATTTCTCCAATTTTCTGTGATTTTATACCTCCCCCGCTCAGTTGTTTTTACTTTTTTTAATATTATATATTTTCTTTCAAATTCCATTTGTTCTAGTTGCCCCTCCACTAAATCCAATGGCCCAAAAAACATTCTTTCCACTGTGTTCTCAACATCTATTCCATCTTTCTAACTTTTAATCTCTGTCCTTTCCCCTTGCAGTCTGGGAAAGCTTATCAAGATTGATTTACAGATCTTTTTTGAACAGGCATTAAGGAGGAGTTACCCAACCAGGGCCAAAATGAGTTCCTATGCTAGGAGTGAGATAAATTTAGACCTCCTGGATCCACTGTTCAAGAGGAAATCCCAAACACTTCACCCCCTCTCCATTTCCTAACACATGCAGCTGCAGCACCACTCCCTGCCTTGAGTCTCCCAGGACAAATCTCCTTATGTCCTTTAATCCTGTTTACATTTATCACCATAGGTAGCTGTAGCTCTCTGTGTAGGCCCTTATCTCCCTCCTGTTCCCTCACTGTGCATCCTGGCATTCACAGCCCATCATCCGCAAAAACTCCCATAACCTCAAACTCTTCTCTGAAAGTCTCACTGTCAAGCTCTACTTGAAATTCAGCTATTCCCGGATTTCACAGCTTCCACTAGAACCTTCTCAAAGGCCAGCAGCTTTTTCCCAGAACCCTCATACAACTAGAGATAGAGTCAGTGAGTGTTCTTTCTCCATATTGCTGCTTCTAGGCCATTCTTTCTCACTCCTTCCTAAAATCTCCCAGTTCTGAATCTCATAAAATTAAACTACCCACTACCCTTTATTACTAACATACCAACCCCTGAGTTACTCCCTCTCATGTCCTTCTCACCAACATTGTCACGCTAACACAATTCTTGTCTTAATTTTTGCTGATTTCAATATACAGGTAGATAACCCTATTAATCCCTTGGGCTCTCCATGGCTTGAACTCTTCTCCTCCAAAGATCTAATCCTCCACCGTTCAACCACTCATTGCCATGCTTTTAATGGACATTTTACCATTACTATAATTTATAATCTCAACTTTACCCATCTTACTCTCCCCAGGTACACCTTTATACTCCAGTATAACTTTAATCCCACCAGGACATCTGCAGTTTTCCCTTTCCACTTCCCTTATCCCTTTGATGTCCTCCCTTTCCTAAGCCTTATCCAGCTAAAATGTCATGGTCCATCATGATAATTACTCCTATGCAAACAGATCTGACTTCCTTGCACCTCTCTTACTTCATTGTATTTGGCCTAACTACAACCTGGTTAACATCAACTCTCTTATGTACCTATGCAGTTGAATGTGGCTGCACAAAAACCCACAACCACAAACTAATCTCACTTAAAATTCATGACTATGAATCTCAAGTGACCCTTTAAAACGGCCCAGGAAACATACTCTACTCCATTTATCCTCCCATTCTGCCACACAACTATTTCATACCTTCTCTTATCTCCTGAAATCCCCAACCACTGCCCCCTCAAAGTCTTCATCTTTCAGCTGATGAACCTACTTCCTATTTCACTAACAAAACTGAACCACAAATTCTTAATCTCAGGAAACAAACTGAGGGTTGCTGGAGTGGGGGGTGGGGTGGGAGGGATGGGGTGGCTTGGTGATAGACACTGGGGACGGTATGTGCTATGGTGAGCGCTGTGAATTGTGCAAGACTGTTGAATCACAGATCTGTACCTCTGAAACAAATAATGCAATATATGTTAAGAAAAAAAAAGAAGAAGAAGAGAGCAGGAGGGGAAGAATGAGGGGGGGAAATCGGAGGGGGAGACGAACCATGAGAGACGATGGACTCTGAAAAACAAACTGAGGGTTCTAGAAGGGAGGAGGGTGGGAGGATGGGTTAGCCAGGTGATGGGTATTAAAGAGGGCACGTTCTGCATGGAGCACTGGGTGTTATGCACAAACAATGAATCATGGAACACTACATCAAAAACTAATGATGTATGGTGATTAACATAACAATAAAAAATAAAAATAAATAAAAACTGAACCACAGACTCCCACCACTACATCTATCCATTTCCAGCAGCTACATCCATTTATTCCTATTACTATAGATACCCAGAGCTCCATTAGAACAAACCCATCCACTTGTGCCCCAGATCCCATGCCCTCTCACCCACTCAAGGTCAACTACCGCAATGTTTCTCTCTCTGTCCTAGATCACCAGTTTTACCCCTCTACTAAATTAGTCCTATGAGCATACAAACCTGCTATAATTTCTTGCATCTTGAAAAAAAGTCCATCCTAACCATACTTCTTCCTTCATACTTGGCTCTTCCTGCAGATATCCCCACAGCTTTCTACTCATCTCCTTCAAGTACTTAGTCTAACATCACCTCAAAGGAGCTTACCCTGACAATACGAATCTAAAATTGTAACTAACCTCTACCATCACCACCACCACCACCACTCTGGCCCTCCCAATCTTCCAATGCTGCTCTATTTTATTTTCCATAGCACTTATCACCTTCTAATATTCCATATTATTGATATATTTATTACATTACTAGTTTGTCTTCCCCCATTAAAATGTAAACTCCATTAAGGGCAAGTCTTTATCTAATTCACTGAGATATTGCAAGTGCCTAAAACAAAGTCTAGCACCAAGTCAGCACTCAATAAATACTTGATAAGGGGCACCCGGGTGGCACAGTCAGCTAAGCGTCTTACTCTTGGTTTCAGCTCAGGTCATGATCCCAGGGTCTTGAGGTGGAGCCCTGAGTCAGGCTCTGTGCTCAGTGCAGTCTGCTTAAGTTTCTCTCTCCATCTCCCTCTGCCCCTGCCCCCCACTTGCACATGTGCAAGCTCTCTCTCTCTCCAATAAAAAAACTTAAAAAAATAAAATTAAAAAATGAATGAATAAATAAATACTTGATACATGAATGAATAAAATATGGGTCCATTCTTCACTGCCTCTTACACAACTTTAAATTCCACCATAGCACTGTTTAAGAACATTCTTTCCTAACTCTGCATGCCACTGTTTTCATCTTAGTCTCCTGTCTTATCTCATGGTTGATTATTCATTTCTTGTTCCCTCAATTCATATCTTCCTCAACTTCACTCCCAGCCAAACCAAATGCTAAATTTACTTCCCCCTCCTACAGGAACTCTTTTACAAACATAAGACTTTTCTTGTGAATATAATTACTTTTTTCATTAAGTATAGTTTTTTTTTTTTAATGAACACTGTTCTAATTCTTCCATATCTATTTTTCAGCCTAGTAATTGCTCAGAAACAGGTAAATCCTGCAGCAAATTCCGCTCAAGTGCTCTCCTTTACACCACGATTTAATTAGAATTGTACTTTCAGATCTGAAGATAAAGAGCTGGCTAACAGCAGTTTTTGTTATTCTTTCCTTGCTCCAGGAACTTGAGAGAGGTAGGAAAGGAAATGAACACTTGGGGCTGTGGATATTCCCTGTATGAAATCTTCATCTGTGTTTGGAAAAGATGAACATCTTCCACATCTAATTCTTTCTCTAGCTCAGCTTCTACTCACATATACATTGTGTATGTCTAGCTCTCTACTTAGCGTTACTGCCTCCTTGTTCCCTTACGACAAATCCTCACTAAAAAGAAGCCCAACGACTCAGTGGTGTTGTTCACCTGTATACCCTCTATTGTAATTCCTTTTGAACGCTGGCAAAGGAAGGGGTTCTAAGATCACAGGCTCTGGACCCAGACTTCTTGACTTCAAATCCCAGCCTCACCACTTACTTTGATGTGTAACCTCACCTTCTTTATCCTTAACTAGAGATACCCACATCTCATTAGGTTGCTGAGCATTAAAGATTAAGGCATTTTAAGTGCTTAGAACAGTGCCTAATACATAAATAACATTCAATAAATGTTAACTCTTCCTCCTCCTCTTTGTCGTGCCTCTCATCTTTATCTATAAAAGTAGAGATGTTAGTAGGACTATGTCAAGATTTCTTCTATTTACAGTGACAATGAAGCACTTTCTCAAGAAGGGATTTATGAGTAAACGCTTCATATAGTCTTTCAATCTAATCCAACCTCCACTATATCTAATAGAAACCCTTTCCTAATTCCTAATTCAGATGTAAATTCTTCCATGTTCTTATACTCTTTTGGTGTGTCAATTTGCACAAGAGTGTAGCTCCAAACCTGTGCCTACACAAATATTTCTCTCTTAAAGCTCTCTGGAATCATTTATTTAATTAAAAAAACAACTTCTCATTGGTGTATCATGTAATTCATTTCAGAGAAGCCAGGAATAATTTTCAACATAGACATGAGAACATCACAGAGTTTAAGAAACACTGAGCTAGGATATCACATTAAGAAGAACAAGAAGAGGGGCGCCTGGGTGGCTCAGTCATTAAGTGTCTGCCTTCGGCTCAGGTCATGATCCCAGGGTCCTGGGATCGAGCCCCGCATCAGGCTCCTTGCTCAGTGGGAAGCCTGCTTCTCCCTCTCCCACTCCCCCTGCTTGTGTTCCCTCTCTCACTGTGTCTCTCTGTCAAATAAATAAATAAAATCTTAAAAAAAAAAAAAAAAGGACAAGAACAAGAAGAAAGAATTCAGTTACTCACGATGCTCCTGAATTCATGATGCAGCTCTTTGCTCCACAAAAACAATCTCTGCCATCATCATGATTCATTCCAAGGTTATGACCCAACTCATGAGCAACAATGGATGCAAACGTCTCCACTGTGATTTGCCCAAACTGCCCAAACACAGGTAAGTATTAATTAGGTTTCTGAACAAAAAGGATATGTTTATTATTTTTTCCACAAAAGGAAATTAATCACTACAATGGTGACAGTCTTCATGACAAATCAAGCATCCAACATCAGTCTTCATACATTTCACTAGGAAACTGATATGACATGGAGATAGATCCTTTAAGCAACAGACCAATTACTTTAGCACTAATAAGTTATTTGCAATGATTTATGGGAAAACAGATTCATGGTTCTAATTTAATTTTCTTTAATGGGGTTTCAACTTCCTTGTCCATAAAAAGTGAGGAGCTAATAAACACATAATATTAGAAAACTTAATCCAGTCTCTAAAGAAAAACCACGTCTACCACTTCTACCCAAAATATTGTTTTAAGGACTAGGGGAGGAAGTACGTGGTCAAATGCTTGACACTGTCCTGACACAAACGTCCAAAGTTAAATATCAAGAACAAAAACATACCACGTTAATCCCGCCTGCATGGCTCCTTGAACATACTGTTCCCACAAATGCCATTCCTGCAGTCCCACCAAAACCTTTCTTCCTAAATGAAAATACAAGGTCAAAGTTAGAAAATGTACTTGGGGGGGTAAAAGGAACACACTGCTCTTATTTCTTTGGATAAGCTTAAACTGGGCTGGTCGAACCTACAAAGACTGGGAGAAAAATGGCAAAGATAATTGACATCTTAAAATCAGAATACAATTAAGTCTTATTTCTTTTTTATTCTCAGAGAACAAGATTAATAACACAAATTCTTTTTTTTTTTTAAAGATTTTATTTATTTATTTGCCGGAGAAGCAGGCTTCCTGCCGAGCAGGGAGCCCGATGTGGGGCTCGATCCCAGGACCCTGGGATCATGACCCGAGCCGAAGGCAGACGCTTAATGCCTGAGCCACCCAGGCGCCCCGAACACAAATTCATTTTTCAGACAAATGAAGATGTTTTAGATACTAAGCCAAGTTTTTTTTTCCTACCCTCTAGATGAAAAATCTTCCTAAAATGCATTATATTTACTTATTCAAAAATTCTAATGAGGAGAGACAGGTAACACACTCAATGAACATAACACACATAGGAGGCTGCAAAGCAGGGAGCATGGGGACATAAGAACCACAATGGCCTCCATATGGTTCCCAATCATCCCTGACACACTTGTATCTCAAAACCTATTTTCTCCACCTAGAACTCTTTTGCCCAGTAAATACTCCTAACTGATTCCCTCACCTCCTTCAAGTCTTTACTCACAAGTCTTCTCTTCGAGGCCTTCCCTCACCATGCCAACCTGACTCCTCCAATACTTTTTTTTCTTGGCAGGTGCTCCACTATTTATTGAATAGAAAAGCATAATAATAACAACACAATGTATTTAAAATGTTCTATAAGCCTTCACAAGTGCCTTACAAAAATAATCCCATTTGATCCTGAATTTTTTTATCCTACTAGATAAAATTATTGGGCCCACTGAACAGAGTAAGAAACTGAGACCCTGGGAAGTTGTATCTTCAGCTGTTAGGTCACCAAGCTGTGGTTTGACATAATGCTATCTGATTCCACATTTACCACCCTCAATGGCTATACCATCCTGGCCCTTTCTCCCCTGTAGCCAGGTAACCACATTCTAATTAGGGAGAAATGCAAGAAAAGAAATCTGTCTTCATGTCACCAGAAGCTGAGCCTACAGTGCAACAAAAACTGTGGCTACTAAGTTTCTTCAAACACTTCCTGGACTCTGAGTCAGAATATGAGCTTCACTGGTTGTAACCTTAACCTTCCTGAGAAACATGCACCTACAGGAAAATGAGGTACTTATTCCTTCACATGATGATAGAAAATTAGAACCCAAGACACTGTGTTGTATATCTAGTTTCATTATCACAAATTTATAGATGACAGAGGCCATGTGACATGCCCAAGCTCATGATGGTTCTTTCTGTACCAGTCTCCACTAGCAAGCCAAGGCAGGCAACTCCTTCAGATGAGAAAGGCAGATGCCCGCCCTTGGCCTTAAGTGGCTAAACCAAAGGCAAGGAGACGGAGAATTCAGCCTTATGCATCATCTCAGGCAGTGCTTTTCAAACTGTAGGGAAGGGCCAGTAATTTTTTCTTTAATTTCCAATTCATTGCAGATCAATACGTTTTCATTTTCCCATTTTTTTAATTGAAATCATTGATATATTAATTTCAGACGTAATCAGATAATTATATACATTATGAAATGCTCACCACCATAAGTATAGTTACACTCTTCCTATACTTTTACTTCTACCCTCCCTGCTCTATTTTTCCTCCTTACCATTTATTAGTATTTAATGTATTATACACATTCATTTATCTCATTTATGGCTAATCTCCTCTACCAGAATAGGGACTCCATGAAGGCAAGAATTTTCATCTGGACAAACACAGTACAACTATATGAGTTCCCTTACAGAAAATTCTAGAAAATGGAAATTAACCCACATTAACAGAAAAAAAGATTAGTGGTTGCTTGGGGAAGGAATTTTTTTTTTTGGAGGGGAGAGGAGATTGGATTACAAAGGAGCCTGGAGGGAATGGGTATGTTTGTTATCTTGATCATGATGATAGTTTCATGGCTATATACATATGTCAAAACTCTTCCAAATGTACACTTTAATTATGTGCAGCTTAGGGGCACCTGGGTGGCTCAGCCTTCAGCTCAGATCATGATCCCAGGTCCTGGGATCGAGCCCCACATCATCGGGCTCCCTGCTCAGTGGGAAGCCGGCTTCTCCCTCTCACACTCTCTTTGCTTGTGTTCCCTCTCTCACTGTCTCTCTCGCTGTCAAATAAATAAATAAAATCTTTATAAATAAATAAATATATATATGCAGTTTAATCTTCATCCATCACACCTCAATAAACCTGCTTAAAAATTTAAAACATTTTAAAAATAGAGAATTTCTGTCTTCTTTATTCATTGCTATCCCCAGTGCCTAGGGTATACACCTAATAAATATATTATAAATGAATGAATAAATCTTTCTCTGGGGCATCTGACCAGCAAGGAGAAGAGGGCCAGAGATACTGACATAAGGGGATTGCCAAGGAAACACTTTAGCCAGATCACCCTCTACTTAATGCCATAGTCCCCAGGCCCTACTCATGTATCCAATGCTTCCAAAAGGCTCTTTAGTACCCCATTCTTTTTTTTTTTTTTTTAAGATTTTATTTATTTGACAGAGAAAGACACAGCGAGAGAGGGAACACAAGCAGGGGGAGTGGGAGAGGGAGAAGCAGGCTTCCCGCCGAGCAGGGAGCCCGATGCAGGGCTCGATCCCAGGATCCTGGGATCATGACCTGAGCCGAAGGCAGACGCTTAACGACTGAGCCACCCAGGCGCCCCTTTAGTACCCCATTCTTAACCAAAAACACAACCAGGGATCATTAGACAGACATTTGGGAAATGCCTCTACATGACAAGTGGATACAGACAGGAAAGACAAAGACAGTTTGGTAGGTTTGGTTGGGCAAGGCATGAGAAATGTGCTAGATGCCTGTCCCTTCTGGTCCTTTGTGAACTAGAAGGCATGCCCACTGGCAGGAGGATACTTGCAGGTGTAATTTAACTAAAAATTCATAAAAAGGGCTATAAAAATCCACTTTGGCATTTTCACTGCCTTGCTTTAAATTAACTCACATAAGGGGCGCCTGGGTGGCTCAGTCGTTAAGCGTCTGCCTTCAGCTCAGGTCATGGTCCCAGAGTCCTGGGATGGAGCCCAGAGTTGGGCTCCCTGCTCCGCGGGAAGCCTGCTTCTCCCTCTCCCACTCCCCCTGCTTGTGTTCCCTCTGTCACTGTGTCTCTCTCTGTCAAATAAATAAAATCTTTTTAAAAATTAATTAATGAATAACTCACATAACAAAAGAAAACAAAAGAAAATCAAGGGTGAGGGGAATGGCCAGCATTCCCTGTGTGGACGGATGAAAGATGACTCCAAACTTCGCTGTGAAAGAGAGGAGAAAGCAAGGGGGTCAACGCTCAGAGACAAGACCCTTTGCTCTTCTTTGCTCCCGCCTTTACTGGTCCTTCAGGAGAATCATAAATCTTTATCACTCTTTCTCAAGCATGTGATGTGTGACAAGGGGTCTTGCTGGAACTAGGAGGATCTGTTTACGGGAAAGATACGATATGCTAATCTGCCTGTTCTACGAGTTCTGCTAAACATAGCCTAAGGGACAATGCATACATCTCTTAGATCCCAGGGTGGCTGTTTGGGCTAAAAAGCTTCGGGGAACTCCGAGAGGCATTCCTACAGCAGAGTGGTCATGGCAGAGTGGTCACGCAGGCCCCAGCAGTCCAAAGGCCGAGGCCCTTCTCTGAAACCTTCCCTGCCTCCAGCGGCCTCCGTGTTACATTTTAGCAAGCCAGGTATTATGGATGATTTCATGTTCTACATTAACCTCAACACAAGGGAAATTTTTCCTCAGAAAAAAATTCAGAGTTTTAGGGACACGTGGGTGGCTCAGTCATTAAGCGTCTGCCTTCGGCTCAGGTCATGATCCTGGGTGGGATCGAGCCCCGCACTGGGCTCCCTGCTCGGCGGGAAGCCTGCTTCTCCCTCTCCCACTCCCCCTGCTTGTGTTCCCTCTCTTGCTGTCTCTCTCTGTCAAATAAATAAATAAAATCTTAAAGAAAAAAAATTATGAGTTTTAGGTACCATCAACACCGAGGGAAGCAAAAATATATAAATTAGAACATTTTTCTGCAAAAAGCCAGCCTATCGAGTTAGAAAACTTTGGCGGGGGGGGTAGGGTGTTTGGGGGGGATAAAGAGGAGCAATAGCTTTATTGCTTTGCCAAGCAAAGGAGGCTGCAGCAGGCTAAGGCCTTCAAAACTGCAATCCCTCAAGCCAGAAAACTTTTAAGAAGGATGAAATGTTTCAAATAGTTTTAAATGAGGATTTTGCTTTAAGTTTTGAACTGTATTTGTATTAAGTGATTTATATAAGTTTAAGTTTTATTATGGTACCGTGGAAATGCTATGTAAAAGAAGAAAATTTTAAAAACATCTATCAGCAAGATCCCAAGGAGAATAAAAAAATTACTATATCCATGAAATCAGAACTTGACTATATAAATTAAAGGGGACAAAAAGATCTACAGAACATTAAAAATAAGATTGCAGAAATAGAAAACTCAATAGAAAGCTTAGAAGAAAAATTTAAGGAAATAATATTCCAGAAAGTAGAACAAAAAGACAAAAAGAAAGGAGATGAAAGATAACAAAATTAGAGGATAAGCACAAGAAAACTCAACAGCCAACCAAATAAAAGGAACCCCAGAAGGAATAGCGAACAAAAATAAAGAGGATCAAGTCATCTACAAAATAATTAGAAAAAAATTCCTAAAACTGCAAGACATCAGTCTCAAGATTGAAGTTACCCACTAAGAACACAACACAATGAGTGATAAAAGACCTACACTGAAGCATATCATCAGGACAATTCAGAAGCTTGGGGACCAAGAGAAGATCCTAGAAGTTTCCAGAGAAGGAGGAAAACAAACAAACCCACAAAGGATCAGGAATCAGAAAGGCTTAAGGCTTCTCAACAGTAATACTGGAAGTCAAAAGAAAGAGCCATGCCTTCAAAATTCTGAAGGAAAAAGACTTCATGCCTCGAATTTTACACACAGCCAAATAATCAAAAAAGTTACAAAACAAACTGTAAAGCACACCTCTGAAAAACTGAGTCACTCAGGCCCTAGGGTAATCAGAGGTCACACGGATGTAACTTTTAAATTCTATTCTGAGACAGTGAAGCACATTTTCTGACATGCAAGGGTCAAAATTTTTTCTTTCCATATATTCTTTCACAAGAAGAAACTAGAAAACATGCCATACCACGGTCAGCAAGTAAAATCCAAGAAAGAGGAAGGACATGGAATAAAGGTGACAGGGAATCCAACACAGAAGGGAAGTCTCATTATCATACTGTGACTTGTGGGGTATCATACAAAGCTCTCCTTATTCAGACGAATGCTCAAAAACCTTAAGAAAACATGATTCTAATAAAAGAAAATAAGCGAAAGTTACTGTTCTGATCATTTCATTAATAGCACTTTTCTTAAAATCACTTACAAAACTAGCTGTGCACTGTCATGTCTCCGACGTGTTATGAGAAACTTTTCCCGCCACTGTACAAAGTTCCCCAACACATCACCAGCACCTCCAATTATGTTGATCAGGTTTCCATTTGTCCAAATCTCTAGTCCAACTAGCACAATTCGAATATTCAACATAATATACATCTAGGAAGAAAACAAATAAAAGTCTATAAAATATATTAAAGAATACAAGAGTATCTTTTAACTTATGATGAAGTAACACAACTACTTGAAATAAAAACAGGACTCCTCCCCTCCAAAAAATACATTTCGTTCAATATAATGAGACTCTAACCTCTGAAGAGTCTCAGTGTCCTCATCCACAAAATAAAAGTAATAGAAGTTCAAAATTGTTTTTATCTTCCACTCCAAAATCTGACAAACTGAAAATTTTAAGTTTTTGGTAAATTTGGCTTCCAAATTGCCCTAAACTAATGTAAATCTATTTATGGTCCATACGTATCTCACTTAATATAAATACTCATACATTTCACTATAGGAATATCAGTGAGTTTGATTACAAAGAGCTACCAGAAGATCCTGTTATGCAATACATGGTGAACCATATTACCTTTCTAAACTTTTACCTAAAATTCTAATTACACATACCCCAAAGGTTTCAGATAGTGCACTATGGAACTCATTTTTATTTCATAGAGATACTGTGAGGAATAAATGACAATAAATGTAAAGCACTTGGCTCAGTTTCTAGCATATTATATAAATGCTCAAGAGAACACTACTGTCCTCATCATTATTATTATGCTTAATATTCACAACAGGGAAATACCTTATAGATGAAATTATCTTATAAGAACATGCATCTAATTCTTCAATATCTCCCACTGGATGAATGAACTACGAAGTCTCAAACCAAATTTCTCTCTCTCTACCTCCCTCCCTCTTGCTCTCCCTCTCGCACTCACACACACACACACACACACTGTCATATCATGGTTTCAGAGTAGGAGGCAGCCTTCATCAAAGTAAGATTGAGTAAAAATTCAAATATCTTTTCATAAATGCCAAAGTTCCTTAC
The DNA here is from genome assembly GCF_029215605.1 of Mirounga angustirostris. NCBI lineage: Eukaryota > Metazoa > Chordata > Mammalia > Carnivora > Phocidae > Mirounga > Mirounga angustirostris. The sequence continues at coordinate 167,055,189 of NW_026991710.1, forward strand.
CCTTTCTACACTGAGTATAAAATAGATGCTGATATGAAATCTCTTACTTGTCTCAGTCTTTCTACAGTTATATATTCCTTTCAAACATAAAAAATGTTACAAAACAAACTAGAAACAGACCCCTGAAAGACTGAGTCCCTAGGATAATCAGAACTCAAATGAGACAATTTTTAAATTCTGTTCTGAGACTATGAAAAGACAGGCTAGAATAATCCCAGTTAATAGAAAATACAACTCACACTATCCAAGTAGTTTGCTAAACGGATCATCTCCTCTCTCACTGCAGTCTGATTTCTTCCCATCATGTCATACTGAAAAGCAAGAAAGGAAAATCATTTCACCAAAGTCATTTATGAAAAAAATTTCTAAAATCTGTTATAATGAAGATAAGAATCCCAAATATTTCCTCTGAACTAAAAATGGAGGCATTTAGACACTCACCTGCCTTTCAAATTAACAAATCTAAAGGATACATTTCAGTGATTAATAGGAATAAGAAAAACAGGTTCAAGTGTGAAATGGATAATAAGGAAAACATACTGAAGTCTTTATTTGCTCCAAATTAGCATAATTTTAAAATTAATTCTCTTTAATGTTCTTTTTATTCATTTTAATGCAAAAATGTTTTCGAACAGTTTATAAAGGTAGTGTTTAAAACAATCAAAATGCACAGATAAAGGAATAAAAACAATCTAACAGATTTCTTGACCCTTTCATCCCTTAGGCTAAAGACATTACCAATAAACAATTTCTAAACTCTGGGCTAAATTAATGAGAGATTAACCAATGTTCACCAACAGACATTATATGTAGATAAAATAGATATTTAAAAGTTTATATTAAAACAAACAGCTGATATGACTGATGATTTCCTTCAAGACCTGGCTAAATCCAAATGTTCATTTTAACATTATTTTATTACAACCAACTAAAGAACTAATGAAAAGAAATTTTAAAAAGAATGTATGGTTTTGCTCTAAGATAAGAGCATTAATATCAGAATAAATCAGACCTTTTATCAGTCACGCATTTTATGATGATACTCCTAAACAAAAAAATTTAATATATCTGATAAGGTTTGACTAAAATGGAATCATTCTTATTTTGAACCATTTTCCACCAGTACATAATGAATCTATCTGGAGAGAGTAATCAATAAAAACACTTCAAATCTCTATTTTTGATTTGTCCAAACATTCTCCAGAAACCTTTTATCCATTATCAGGGTAAAGTTCATGCTTGGCCATACTCCCTGTGCTTTTTCCTTCTACCACTTGAGGGTAATGAACCTATAATGAACAAATCTGAATACGTTTCTATCTGTTAATAAATACAGCTTGTTTATTTCCAACCTATACACAATAAGGGATTTTTTTTAAAACCATAAAAATCCTCTAAACGGTCTCTGCTGCTTATAAGAAAGGAACTGCCAATATTGTTAAGTTTCTACAAACAACTCTTTTCACACAAACAACAAAGTTGAAGTAAAAGTCAGACAAAATATTTCAAATAATCTATATGTTAAATTATGTAACAGCTGTATCTAAAACTGATAACCCTGTAAATGCTGAAATAGACCCATTATTTTTCTTAGCTAAGTTAAGCACAATTCTTAAATATGAATAAGGAAAATCCCTGGTGTTATCCTGGACACAGAAATTAATAGTAAATGCTAAAATCAACTATTCTCCTCTATTCCCTTCTAAAGCATGCCACGACCCAGAAGTTTCTGCCTCTTATAGTGAAGTATATATAAGTTAGCTGAAATTCTAAAAAGCAAAGCAATTTCATTAGGTGACAAAGCAGTATCTGATTAGCTGATTTTTCATCACAGTCCTTTAAAGTCATCTGAAAAGGTGACCCTAACTGAAGGGCAATGAAGAAAGTGTACATAAGCAAATCACCCAAAAGAACGGGGGGGGGGAAATCACCAGTAAAAAATAGTTAGAGGTATTCTCATTTGCTATGTTCAGCTTCTGGTGGGATTATGAACATCAAGCATGTTTAAAAGAAAAAAGCCATTTTAGTTTTAAAATTACATTTAAGAAAAATCAATACAAATATATTATATTTTATGTTTCCTTCATGGGATGCTCACTTCTCATCTGCTTTTCATGAAAAAGAAGAAAAACTGTCACCAATCCTACCCTTTCCTTGTCTACGACAATGAACAGCTCCACATATCGGGTCTGTGGCAGGACAGCTCTTCTTCTCTGTCAAAAAAACAAACATCATAAAGAAAAAAAAAAGTTATAAGACTACGTGTTTAAAAAAAAACAAAAACTACATGTGTTTCATAGGTAGCAACCTTTACCCTCATCTCTAATCTCTTACTTCAGGTCTGCTAAGAACATGATAAAATTATTTTACTTCACACAGATCAGTAAAGCCAAAAACATTTTTTTTTTTAAAAAGTGCTATCTGCTCTCTGTACTAGTCTGAGAAAAATTCTAGTTAATGATAATATGAGGTATTCAAATCTCCAAAGCAGAATTACTGATTTTCTAATATCAAAACTACACATACGCACACACACTCTAATGGGAAACCCCACGACTACATTAAAAGTGGAAAAACGAAGGTAATAATTATAATATTGCAAGAATATAATAACCCAGAGCAGGAGTGAGGACAAGGTTGCTGCTTCAAAAAATGGCTAGTTCAGTGATTTTCAGAAATTCATATAAAGTACAGAATTCAACAAAAATTTAAAAGTTTTCCAATGATTAAAGTTAAAAAAAGAACAGTCCAACAGGGGCGCCTGGGTGGCTCGGTCGTTAAGCGTCTGCCTTCGGCTCAGGTCATGATCCCAGGCTCCTGGGATCGAGCCCCGCATCCGGCTCCCTGCTCCACGGGAGGCCTGCTTCTCCCTCTCCCACTCCCCCTACTTGTGTTCCCGCTCTCGCTCTGTCAAATAAATAAAATTTTAAAAAATTTTAAAAAAAGAACAGTCCAACAGTCAAAAGAGTGCACAGCGAGAGGCAATGAAAATAATGCCATATACTCGTATGAAAACATACTAGAAGAGGCACATGCTTCTTCCAACACAGCAGTATCTTATAGAAAGGCACAGTGCCCACAACTAAAGTTGACCTGTTCCTAGAAACATTTCCATCTAAGAGCCCCATGTCATGAGTAAGCAGGGAATCCTAATGAAGACTCAAAATAGGGATACAAGTGTTCCTGGAAGCCATCTGAAATAATGAATGTCTTAACTCTCAATTGCTCTCTCTTTCTCTGATCTAGGGCTCAAAAATCACTATTCTTGTTTGTGTAAAAGATATCTAAATAAGACAAACCATGAGAGTTGATGGACTCTGAAAAACAAACTGAGGGTTCTAGAGGGGAGGAGGGTGGGAGGATGGGTTAGCCTGGTGATGGGTATTAAAGAGGGCACGTTCTGCATGGAGCACTGGGTGTTATGCACAATGAATCATGGAACACTACATCTAAAACTAATGATGTAATGTATGGGGATTAACGTAACAATAAAAAAATTTTTTAGGGCGCCTGGGTGGCTCAGTTGGTTAAGCGACTGCCTTCGGCTCAGGTCATGATCCTGGAGTCCCGGGATCGAGTCCCACATCAGGCTCCCTGCTCAGCAGGGAGTCTGCTTCTCCCTCTGACCCTCCTCCCTCTCATGTTCTCTGTCTCTCATTCTCTCTCTCGCAAATAAATAAAATCTTAAAAAAAAAAAAAATTTTAAAAAAGGTATCTAAATAAAAAAATTGTACTGCTCTCTGAAAGACAATATAATGGACTATTATGCAACAGTAATAAAAAGAAATACAAGTTTTTAAGATTTAAGCCCTTATTCTAAAACGTACAGAAGCTTGACTGCACTTGGTGGCAGAAACTGCATCTTTTTATCCCCTAGTACCTATCAAAATGTCTGGCACATAGTTGGAAAAAACATAACAATAATAAGTATTGGTTTAATGCATAAATACATGATTTTTTAACACTTTAGTCTGAGCCATTAAGAAATATATTTCCTTACTCGAAGTAGCTGAGTGATGCTAGGAGGCTCTTCCTCTTCATAGTTTATGGTTTCTTTCTCTATATCCTTGTTGGAAACCCCACATTTCAGAGGCTCTTTGTGGACATCATCCATTCGATAAAAGATGTGCTCAAAACGAGAGCTGTTTTGCAGGGGTTCAATCCCGTAACTCACATTCTCTATATGCAGCAATCCTCTAAGTATTGCATTACACATACACAATTTTTAAGAATGAAGAAAATAATACACAAGAAAAGGAATCAGAAAATCTGAATTCAAATCCTAGTTCTTAACATGTATAAGAAAGGGTAGTATGGTATAGAGAAAAATACTAGGTTTTAGAGTCATGCAGATGTAAATTTAAAACTCAAGACTGCTACTCACTAATATCACTCCCTAAAAGTCAGTTAACCTCTCCAAGTGACTGCTGTATGTATAATGAAAATTAATTCAGAATAGTGGCTAAAAGTATGGAGTCTAGAGCCAGAGAACCAGCACTGGAATCCCAAACGTTTCCTCCTAGCTGTGGGACTCTCAGCAATGACTTAACCTCTACCTTACTTTATTCTACATGGGGTTGTTCTGAAAACTAAATTATTATATAAATGTGAAATACTCAGTAGATGGCCTGACACACAGTAATTGCTCCGTGCTATTACTTAAATGGAGATAATTATAGCCATCTTATACAGCTGGTTTGAGAATTAAAATAATATTTATTAGTTCAATCAGTCATATAACCAACGAGCCAGCACATAGCATCATATTGCCAGGCCTTCAATAAATATAATTTTAATATTATTATCACTTTACTTGATATGTGGTACAATTTCTCTGAACCTCAGTTTGCTCATCACCTAAATAGGGAGAGAGTGAGCCCCTTTTCACAGGTATTATGAGACTTAGATGAAAGAAGATAGGTGAAAATTTATAGAGTGCTACAGAAATTAAAAGTATGCTTTTTAAAATAGCAAAAATTACTTAGCAGTCTCAAATCAACAAAATTTTCTCTTTAGATATTGAAACTCACCAACTGTAATATTTTCTTAAATAAACGTGTCAAGAATGATACCCGATACATAGCTCTAAAGATCTTCAGCAATACCAAAGTAAAATCTAATTTTGTTAAGTCCCTCAAAATGACTTGATTTAGAAACAGAGATAGGTAAAAGGGTAAGAAATAGAAGAAAGAAAAAAAAAGGTGACACAGAAAATTCCTTACCTGAGTCCAAAACAGTCGCTAAGAGCAATGGATGAATTATAAACTCCCTCCACATAGCCCCGATAATGACAATGATTCTAAACGATAAAAACTGTATTATCTTCAAATACTGTTACATGGCTATAATTCATCACAGAAATTACAGAGCTAACAAAATTATTTAAGGTCAGTAAACTAATAATTTTGTTTATATCACTGGTATCTTATAATATCAATGGCATTCTTTGGACTATCTATTATGACCCTACAAGTACACAACTGTTTAGGCAGAACTCCAGAGGATACTAACTACAAACAGCTCTACCCCAATAACCTTTAAGCCTAGAAGCAGAACAAGACAGCATTATGTCATGTTTAACGTCTTAGATCACAGTCATCCAAGAAGCAACAGCAACCAACTGACATCTAACACAGCAGCAGATCCTGTGACAAGCTAATGCTGCCAAGAGGGAAGAAAAATGAGTATGTGGCAAAAAGTAATTTTGATCCCATGATTTTCTTTTCTTCATATATTTATATTAATTTTATTATTATTAGTTTTACATTTAGCCATCTTAAAAAATAAAAGAGGCTTTATCCTTAATTTTGAACAACAAATTGGCCATTGGAAATACAAGCATATTATCACTAATATCAGATTTTTTTTTACTACACAATGAGATTTTCTCCTTTTAAAACCATTTCATAAGTCAAAAAGAGAAAGACATGTATCATATGATCTCACTGATATGAGGAATTCTTAATCGCAGGAAACAAACTGAGTGTTGTTGGAGTGGGGGGTGGGGTGGGAGGGATGGGGGGACTGGGTGATAGACACTGGGGAGGGTATGTGCTCTGGTAAGCGCTGTGAATTGTGCAAGACTGTTGAATCTCAGATCTGTACCTCTGAAACAAATAATGCAATATATGTTAAGAAAAAAAAAAAAAGAAGAAGAAGAAGAAGGTAGCGGGAGGGGAAGAATGAAGCAGGGGAAATCGGAGGGGTAAACAAACCATGAGAGACAATGGACTCTGAAAAACAAACAGGGTTTTAGAGGGGAGGGGGGTGGGAGGATGGGTTAGCCTGGTGGTGGGTATTGAGGAGGGCACGTTCTGCATGGAGCACTGGGTGTTGTGCACAAACAATGAATCATGGAACACTTCATCTAAAACTAATGTTGTAATGTATGGGGATTGACATAAGAATAAAAAAAATAAAAAATAAAAAATAAAATAAAATAAAATAAAATGAATCTCTTAGGGACAAAAAAAAAAAAAAAAAAAAAACCATTTCAAAGCACTAAAAAAAAGCCAAGGTCATGGGGAGAGGGCTGTTGGGGAGACTAGCCCTACCAGACATTAAGACATATCACAAGGCCTTAATAATTAAAATAGTATGGTACCAGTGGTGAATTGAGAGAACCACCAGTGGAAAAGAATTTGGGGACCTGAAATAGACCAAAGTACATATGGAACTGGGACAAGGATTTTTGTAATAAATGGTGCTCAGTCCACTGGTTAGACATTTGGAAAAGGATAAAATTAGATCCATACCTCACACCATACATCAGAATAAAAGCTAAATGAATCAACAATCTAAACATAAAAAATAAAAACCATACAAGAACTAAAAGAAAATATGGGTGAATTCCTCTTTAACCTGGGTGGAGAGAAAGGCTGTCACTCAAAATATATATGCAATAAAAGAAAAAAATGATAATTTTTACTACATAAAAAGTTTTTCAAATTTCTACATGGAAAGAAACACCAAAAAACAAAATCAAACACAATATACAGATTGGGAAAAAAAATATTTGTAACTTGTATCACAGCTAGAAGACTAACATCCCTAACTATAAAGAACTCTTAAACATCAAAGGGGAAAGATTAAAAACTCAATAGAGGAGAGGAAGAAGTAAAACTGTCACTATTTGCAGATGACATAATATTTATATAGAAAACCCTAAAGACTCCACCAAAAAACTGTTAGAACTAATAAATGAATTCAATAAAGTTGCAGGAAACAAAATCAATATACAGAAATCTGTTGTGTTATATCCACTGATAATGAACTAGCAAAAAGAAAAATTAAGAAAACAATCCCATTTACAATTGCATCAAAAAGAATAAAATACCCAGATATAAATTTAACAAAGGAGGAAAGACCTATATACAGAAAATGATAAGACATTAATGAAGAAACTGAAGAAGATACAAATAAGCAGAAAGATAATCCATGATCATAGATTGGAAGAACAAATATTGTTAAAATGTCTAGACTAGGGGCACCTGGTTGGCTCAGTCATTAAGCGTCTGCCTTCAACTCAGGTCATGATCCCAGGATCCTGGGATCGAGCCCCACATCGGGCTCCCTGCTCAGTGGGAAGCCTGCTTCTCCCTCTCCCACTCCCCTCTCACTGTCTCTCTCTCTCCATCAAATAAATAAATAAAATCTTTAAAAAAAAAAATGTCTAGACTAACCAAAGCAATCTACAGATTCAATGCAATCCTATCAAAATTCCAAGGGCATTTTTTACAGAAATGGAACAAAAAATCTAAAATTTGTCTGGAATCACAAAAAGCACCACATAGAATAAAGACACTTCTTTCTCTTCTTGAGAAAGAAAAACAAAGCTAGAGGCATCATGCTCCCTGATTTCAAACTATACTACAAAGCTATGGCAATCAAAACAGTATGGTGTTGGCATAAAAACAGACACACAGATCAATGGAACAGAACAGAGAGCCCAGAAGTAAACCCACACCTATATGGTCAGTTAATTTCTGACAAAGGAGCCAAGAATATACCAGTCTCTTCAATAAATGGTACTGAGACAACTGGATAGAAAAGAATGAAACTGGACCAACATCTTATACCATACATAAAAATTAACACAAAATTAGATTAAAGACAGCATAGCAACTATAGTTAATAATGCTGTACTGCATATATGAAAGTTGCTAAGAGATTAATCTTAAAAGTTCTCATCACATGCACAAAAAAATATTTTAACTATGTATAACAGATATTAATGAGACTTACTGTGGTGATCATTTCACAATATATACAAATATCAAATCATTATGATGTACACCTGAAGCTAATGCAGTATAATTCATGTCAATTATACCTCAACTAAAAAAAAAAAAAAAACTCTTAGAGGAACAGCAACAAAAAAATCCAGTGGAAAACAGGGCAAAAGACACGAACAGGCAATTCACAAAAGAACATAAAAATGCCCTCACATATATGAAGATTTTCAATCTCACTCATGAAAAAGTAAGAATCGTGAGTCTACACTGACATAATTAAAATTAAGAGAGGAAAACTTTTCCTTGCAGAAGGCACTAATGCATAGAGAAGCACTAATGAAATTAGGAAATCACCATTTTAACCACCATCATAATAACCATTAATTCAGGAAAATAGTAAATACTAACACTAGTGGGTAAAAATTTGAGAAGTAACAGGATATTTATATTAGTCTCAAAATGTCTAACCATAATATTCATTTACAAAGGCAAAAAAAACATTAACTGAACAGAGGAGAAACAGGGCAGACAATTCCTTAACTAAATGATCAAAGTTAACACTGTCAGCAACAACACTAACCACAGCACATGCTTCTTGATAGGATACACTGAGAACCACTTGGTATCACTTTGGTGGTATTCCTGCCAAAAGTACATAACCTGAATCTGATCACGGGTAAACATCAATCTCAAATTGCAGGACATTCTACAAAAGTTGGCCCGTACTTCCCAAAAATGCCGGTGTCATGAAATACAAGAGAAGACAAAGGATTTCCAGACTAAAGGAAACTACAGAGACATAACCACTGAATGCAGCACATGAACTTGGATTTTCTTTTGCCATAAAGTACATTACTGGGATGATGGGCCAAAAAAATCTGTATCAATAAGATCTGTAAATTAGATAATAGTATTGCTTCAACGTTACCTTCCTAATTTTGAAAACTGTACTTAATTACATAAAAGAATTCCTTGTTTGGGGGGGAATTTACACTGAAGTGTTTAAGGGTAAAGGAATACCATATCTGCAATATACTCTAAAAGGTTCAGGAAAAAAAATAGAGAAGAAAGAATAAAGGAAATGAAGTAAAATGTTAACACTTGGAGAATCTAGGTGAAGGGGATGCATGAATGTTTTATATTATTCATGCAACGTTTCCTGTAAGTCTAAAGTGGTGAAAATTTAAATAAATAAATAAATAAACAAACAAACGATTCTATGCTAAAAATACAGGCTCAATTTCAACATTTACAACTTTTTCTAGTGTGGGGCAGTTCACAACCACTTATGTTTTTCTTTCTAGTGCTTTTGTGTTAAAGTCTAGCTTTGATATTGCCTTCTTCTCACTAGAGGAAAATAAATACCTTCTACTATTACCAATGAGGTAGCACTTATGAGATAATAATACTTGTAACTCCTGGCACTCCAAAATTAAATGTTTCTAGTTTCAATTATAGTAGAAGCTCTCTTATTTGACATTACTGAAATCCAGTCGCTGAATCTATCAACTTGATGGTTATTTTTTTAAATGACTTGGTTTTATTAAATCTTTCCAAAGCCTTCAACGCACTTTAAAAAAACAACAAATCAAATTTCATGGGGCGCCTGGGTAGCTCAGTCGTTAAGCATCTGCCTTCAACTCAGGTCATGATCCCAGGATCCTGGGATCGAGCCCCACGTCGGGCTCCCTGCTCTGCGGGAAGCCTGCTTCTCCCTCTCCCACTCCCCCTGCTTGTGTTCCCTCTCTCACTGTGTCTCTCTCTGTCAAATAAATAAAATCTTAAAAAAAATCATATTTCATAAGTTTATAAAACATCTAATTAAACTGTGTGATTACAGTAAAGGCACAAATGCCACAGTTTTGGAAACACGCAAACTATAAGCAAAAAACTCAACTAGGGAGAGAAATATACACAGAACTCTAAGAGGGAAATGCCTAGGGCAGCCAATATAGTTTTCAGATGAAACAAAAAGTATTAATTAATTAGGGAACTTAGTGAAGACACTGGCTGATGCATTTGCAAGGTACCCCAAAGTTCTGACACAAAGTAATTTGGGGTTTTACTTCACACAGTAACTTGTATAAAGTGGTTATTAAAGCTTAGTTTTTTTGTGAAAAATGGCCTTTGTGAAAGACACTGATGATAAAAACCAAGTAATAGCTTTACAAATTACTTTAATCTTAAATAATAGATCATAAGGGAAAGCGTTTAAATTTTCTCAGTGTTATTTCATTGTATTTTATAAACAAAAGTAATGTCATTATGATATCTGGCAATCTAGCCATATGCCAAAAATTCCCAGTACCAAAGTTTTAATTGGTATCTCAAATTTACAGACATACTTTCATCTATCTGAACAATATTCAATAACCAAGAAACAAGTTAAAGACTTCATCAGTCTTAGTTTATACTTTTCAATCACCCAGGAAAGCACAATTCCATAATACTACTTGAAAATAACAGCTGCATAAATTTCTATGACCAAAACCTATTTTTAACAGTTTTAAGCATATATATTTTCAATAATAACAAGTAATAATATTTATTGAGTTAAAAATGGTTAGGCTATCTGCTCTAAGTATCTTACAAGTATTAACTCATTTAATGTTGATACAATGTACAGCATAAGAAACATAATTAATAACATGTAACAACTTCGTATGGTAACAGATGGGAGCTAGATTTGTCATGGTGATCACATCACAACATATATAAATGTTGAATCACTATGTTGTACACCTAAAACAATTATAGTATTGTATGTCAACTACACTTCAATTTAAATAAAAAGTATTAACTCATTTAAGCCTTCCAGTAACTCCTCAAAGCTGTAATTATTATTCCCATTTTAAGGTGAAGATAGTAAGGTGCAGACAAGTTAAAGTAACGTGACCAGCAAATAAATGACAGAGCCAGGATTAAGTCCAAACAATGTGTATCTCCAAAACCTACACCATGAAACTTCTCCCAAGTGGGGGGGAAACAACCCTTCACGATCGCTGCTTTTGTCAAGTGGCTTAAACTACGTGGTCTTTGGCTTCATGGCATAATCTCTGGATAAATAATTCAATGGTTAAATGAACAGATAAGATGGGTTATTTGTGATCTGGTTTATGCTGTCATATATGTTTAAGCTGCTCTACCAGTTTGTAATTAAACAATGGACAAATAAGACACTAAAATAAAGGAATCAGAAAGTGAATCAGAAAAGAGTAAGACTAGTCAGCGTATCCTTATTTTTTTTAAGTACTAGTAATTAATCTAAAATAAAGGTTTGCTTTCTGTTTATTGGAAGAGTGCTGCAGAAGTGCCTAACTAACATAAACAACTCAACCGAGCCAAAGATTACAAAGCTGAGGAGAAAAATACCACATGTTTAATTGGAACAAAGACTTGTCATGGACACTAATGCAAAAGAAAAAAATATAGAATACCTAACTGCCAAAAAGGACTGTAAAAACACTCTTCCCAAATGACACTGGAAATGTTTATGCTCTAATTTATTAACACATAAAGCCAAATTCAGCAACTGCCAATTATTTCAAGTATTCCCGGCCAGTTCTGTCCTCAGGAATACTCTGTTCTCTGATGCAAAGAGGGCCACATTTCCTCAGAAAAGAACTGTTTTTAGTAAAAACTTAGGACATACAAGTGTTTTTTCTTTACTAAGAACTAATGGCAAGTTAAATGGTTTAATAAGGAAGTAAGATGTGCTTTCAGAGATACTTTCAGCAAAAAAAAATTTTTAAACGTATGTTAAAATATATCAAACATTCCCCCTTCATAAGCAGTAAGGATTACCATTAAGTAGAAGATTCTTTTCCTGGACTTAAAAAAAAAAAAAAAAAAACACTTGACTACCGAGTACCTGGAGAACTGTAAAATACAGTCTAGTCCATGTAAAGGCACCCACCATCCACCACCCACCACCCACTCCCTTCCTGGGACAACTCCAGGTATTAAAATGTCAAGAGTGGCCCTTGGTGATGGTGCAATATACAGTCTTGTGTATGGGAAATAGAACTCATTTTAAAATTATAATTATTTTAAATTTGCTATAAGATCAAGAGGAAAATATATTACCTGTATATCAGGATGGTCAGAGATCAGAGCCCCTTCCTTGTTGTAGGTATAAACTACAAAATCTCGGGGCAAAAGGTCACTGGAAGAGGAATAAAACACATCATTTAAAATTATTCTAATCTATATACAACTAAGAACACAACTCACAAGGCAGTACTCCTAGAAGAGATAAGCAGGAATAAGAACTTTTACCTGACAAATTATTATTTAAAGAGGGAGCTACTATAAAACAAAAAGCTCATGAATTGACTTAAATCTGAAATCGTGTGCACTGCTTCCTCATAAAAAATGCAGGGCTGCATATTTGTTCTAATGGTCATAAAATGCTGGTTGCAAAAAACATACGTAATGTCTTTAAATTTTTCTAATACATCTCATAGGAAAGGTACAAATAAGGCTATACACTATATCATATTTCCAGAAGAAAAAGTAAGTGCTTTTACTCTTTCCTAAAAGTCCTATATAAACAAGAAGCACTCGCTGCTTTAACCTGGTAAGTACAGAGGCAAAATCTGTGTCAGTTGGAGGAGACAATTAATGCTGATTCCTGAAGCTCCCTTGAGCGTTAAGGGAGCTCAGTACTGTAAACCATATGTGGAAAGACAGGGTTATCTTCATTAAAGGAAAAAAAACCATTCAGTAACACTTGTTAAAGATGGCGGGGGCGGGGGGGCGGACGCCTGGGTGGCTCAGTCGTTAAGCATCTCCCTTCGGCTCAGGTGGTAGTCCCGGGGTCCTGGGATGGAGTCCTGCATCGGGCTCCCTGCTCAGCGGGAAGCCTGCTTCTCCCTCTCCCACTCTCCCTGCTTGTGTTCCCTCTCTCGCTGTATCTCTGTCAAATAAATAAATAAAATCTTTAAAAAAAAAAAAAAAAAAGACGGTCAGGGGGACTTTACTCAGCTCCACTGTGATAGGTATAGGAACCATAGCAATGGCATTTTACAGTGAGGGAGTGCTAAGGATCAACTCCAAATACAGCATGGCCAAGTGGGAATTTATAGCCAAGGGGCAAGGTATCGGGGATCAGCGGATAGAAAATTACTAATTGGAAATATCAGCATTGAGGGGCAGTGTGGCTAAACTAACCTAACAGATTCTCATTGAAGACAGGCCAGGGTGATCAGAAATCACCTGGAGGGTGGTAAAGGATGAGGAACATGATCACATGTCCAGAGGGATCAGAAATGCGGTAGGTGGGGAGGAGTTCTTACTAAAACCAGATTTTACAGAAGTGCACCAATGCACCTAGAAGGTTCAACAGCCTGACTAAAGTGTGGTCTATTTCTCAGTCTCCCCTCTTGTTTAAGAAAAGAAGAGACATCCTTCTTTCCTCTGAACAATATAAATCGTTTTTCTGTCTGGATGCCTTTAGTTCATTAAGATCAGCTGAATCATTTACTGGAACTTGGTAGTAAAGGACATTTGCTGGATGCGGCTAGCAGTCAGGCATTTAATGAGGACAGTTGCTATGAAAATAAAAGAAAAACAAAGATTAATAGTTAGAAACCCAGATTCTGGGTCCAGTGGGCAGCACTCAGAGTTTTAGATTTGAAGTTCTTGAAACATGGTAGAGGATGGCGTTGGCCACCTGACAGATCTTCCTGGTTGGCAGTTTGAATGTCTCTGGTGATGGCATCAGGCGTTTCTGGTAAACTTTCTGAATGGGCCATACAGCAGGAGGAAGGAAGGTTGCCCATACATGATCTGTTGTGGTAAAAAAAATTTTTTTTTTTAATTTATATCAATTTGTCCAGCTTCAGCTTGCAGAACTTCAGGAAAAGGGTGGTCTTAATTCTCAATGATTCCAAGTCAGAAGGAAAAAAAATTGGAAATGTTATTTTGGAAAATTGTACCCAGCTATTGGAGGAAACTAGACGATTTCAGGATTTGGGAAAAACTGGCAAAATAAGGAGCGCCTGGGTGGCTCAGTCGGTTGAGTCTCTGACTCTTGGTTTTGGTTCAGGTCGTGATCTCAGGGTCAGGAGATCGAGCCCCATGTCAGGCTCCGCACTCAATGCAGAGTCTGCTTGAGATTCTCTCTTTCCCTCTGCCCCTACCCTGCTCACACACGCTCACTCTACCTCTCCCTAAAATAAATAAATAAATAAATAAATAAATAAATAAATAAATAAATAAATAAATCTTTAAAAATTAAAAAAAAAAAAATCTGGCAAAATGTACAAAATGAGCCAGCAAGGGTACACTGTAGTTTTCTACTGCAACAAAAAAAAGTTCTCTCTACAGTCACCCTCATTTCTGTCAAAGATAATCAAAGCAAGACTAATCTGTTTGCAAAGTAAGTTTAGTCTCATTAAACCTGGTCTGATTATTTACATAAGTGCAGCAAAAATAGTGACTGACTACATAGGCCCTGGTTTGAGTTTGATTTGCTGGAACATTTCATAAGTAATCTCAGATTGGACTTTTAAAAGCCTCTCAGGGCTGGGAAAGCCACATGAAGAACTCGCCACTAGATTTTTTTTGCCTGTGGTGCTTACAGATATAGGAGAATTCCTCTCTTCTCAAAGTTCTCAAAATACCCTGAGGTGCCTGGACCTGCCAGAAATGACCTTCCTTACTTACCCACCTATAAGGCAGGAAACCCTGTAAGCCAGATACAGGCTAGTTTTTCCAAGGGGTGTGGTTTATGAACATTGGCTCCTCAAAGTCAACCTTAGTTCCTTAAAACTGTCTGGTCATATCTGATCTGATGCATATTATTCTCAAATATAACATTCCAGACAAAAACCTTGGTGATATAACTAAGGTTTCCAGTTGCATCCTGTTAAAGGAGAACAGATTTTCACTGAACTTATATAAATAACTATACTGCCATGAAAATAAGAACACTCTCTAAGAGCTTCCAATTTCTAGAGCACTCAGGTAGGAAGGAAAGATCAGGGCTTCAGTTGTTTACAAAGGTATAAATTACAAATTGCTGTAAGTTACACTTAGCTTAAGAAAAGAGAAAAGGTTTTCCTTAAATTTGGAAAAAAAATTAAAGAACCAGCAATATTTCAAACAAAAAGTTATAAAAAATTTTAATCCTCTTCATCAGTTCATTCAGGTCCATATAATTAAGTCTTGTTTTACTTAATCCTGGGTTAACAGTTTTTATGAATCCATCAGTTTCTTCATTAGTTCTGGAAATTCTTACACAATCAAATGGCAAGTTCTCAAAGTTTTCAAGTGATGCCATCAAGGAGCATTCTAACCTGTAGCTGGTTATAAACACTTCTAGAAAAGAATCACAGTAAAATTGTAACTGTCTGTGAGTGACAAAACACTTGAAAATTGTCGAGGTTAAAGATCTGATGAGAGTTCATCACAATGCTATTGACAAGGACATTTTGTTATTTCTGTGACATACAATAATTTAAGATAATAACTCAACAATAAAGGTATTAACAAATTTCTATGAATATCATACAATTTCATGAACACATACAACACATAACCTGTATTGTATGTACAATTATCACTTTTTTGACAATGCTTGCCACATAATTGAACATATTAAATAAGCCTAATTAGTTAAACATGTCTCTTTTTATAAGGAGAGAGACAAAACCTATGAGATTTTCCAAAGGTCATCTAGGAAATCTCAACATTAATCGGAGGTCAAAAAGACTCCTTTTAGAGCTGATGTGGGGAAGCTGTCACAAAGGTCAGAAGGTTTGATCATCTGACTAAACAGGATCACAGGTCACTGGGAAACAATCCTTAGTTATCCATTTAACCAAAGTCACCATGAAAAGATCTCAAAGGCAAATACAGAAAGCTACCTAGTTACAAAAATTCTTAGCTCTTACTATTGAGAACACCTGGTTTTCAATCAAAGAACTGATTGACATAATATGAAGCACAGGAAATTATTTTAAAACACAAAATCTTGTTTTCCCAGGCATATTACTTAAAAGGTAAAGAAAATCAACCTTTTTTACAATTTCTTATTAAGAGCAAACAAATAATCTAAGAAAACTTTGTTGTTTTAACACAAAGAGAAAACCAAATAATGGTTTGACATCAGTGTGCTATTAATACTAAGGCAAATTTTTTTAAATTAAAATAAATTAATTAATTAAAAACCCTACAAATAAATCCATCCAATCTTGGCCAGCTTTGACCAGAAAAGGAAAGATTCCTTTTCCAAGCTTCCTTTTCCACAAATCTTGTAAGGAATTTTTCTTATTATCCATTCAGTTTTCATCCCACTCTTTTCTTCTTTCTCATTCTGAAACAACCAGTCCTTCTATTTTACAAAAATTACTCTTCCCCTTAACAAAAACATGTCCTTCATACCTTTCCTTATCAAAAATACATCTTACTTTCCTTTTATACAGTTTTTCTTTACCCTTATTATTCCTAGTAGTTTCATTTACATATATTGACTATATTTTTAACCATCAGAAACCCAAATTTTTAGTGAAAAGTAGGAAGCAGGCAACTGTAAACTCACATACTGTCATACTATAGCAAGTTTAAGATTATCATTTCATAATTCCTACAGACATGTGTCTTTTTCATAGCACAACTTTATCATGTTTATTCACAGATTCAAGTATACTTAGATTTTCTATACCATATTAAAAATGAAATGCCAAAAGTAAATAAAATTAATGTTCAGCAATTAATGTTTCAATATTTTCTCTAATTTGGAAATGAGATCTAAATAGTCAATAAATATCCATGATTAACTTAACTTTGTATAGCTTGAACACTTAAAGTTATAAAAAGGTTTTTGAAACTATTTTTAAGACCTATTATAAAACAGAATGATCACTGAGAAGTTCATTTATAAACTTTTATCCCATTTTTACCTATTTAATTTACTTGATCTTAACAATTATGTTTGAATTACTCATGAAAATTTCATAAGACATTAACTAAACAAAGCTAGCCATCCATCATCTTAAGTTATTTTTTCCTTTTGACAAGTCAAGCAAGTATCAAAAAAAAAAAAAAAAATCACAGATGCAAACAACCTAAAGAACCTACAAAGTTATTCATATGATTCTTCCTTCTTTGTCTTTTTTAACTGCTGTGCTTGACACACACTAAGCAATTCCTTTTTATTATACATTTTGTTTTTAGGTTAGATTTATAGTTTCTAGCAGAAATAATGTAAGTTTGTTTGACTAGTAAACATAGGTAGAAAAAAACCTTTGTACCTGCATTACATATTTAATGCTGGAAACTCTGAAGTTCTCAGAGTTTAACAATAATTTTATCAATAATTTTAAAGCTAGCTTTATTTACCAAAGATTATCCCAAATCATGTGAACTTAAAAAAAAAAAAAGACTTGGGTTAGTTTCTATATCTCTGAGTTTTAAGAAAATTTATGTAAGTGTTCATTAGTTTCTTAGCCAATTTGAATAGAACTCCTTTAAGGGATTTTATTTATGTTTTTTTTAAGATTTATTTATTTATTTGAGAGAGAGACCATGGCACAGGCAAAAGTGGGGGGTGGGATAGGGGGAAAGAATCTCAAGCAGACTCCCTACTGAGTGCAGAGCCCCACACAGGGCTTGATCTCACCACCCACAAGATAAGTCAAAATCACCGGTCGGACACTAAACTGACTGAGCCACCCAGGCACCTCTCCTTTTAAGGGATTTTATAAATTAATTTATAAATTAATTTGGTAATATGATCAAGAGGTAGGAAACTACAACACATCTATAACACACATATATATAAACATACAGACACATACAAATAGAGATCTTATAGCTTCCATTCCAAAATTTTAGCCATGAGTCAGTAAAACAGTAATGCAATCTCACTGGTTTAACTCCACTTTGTATTTTCATCCGAATTGTGTTTGTGACAAATGGACCAAGTTAAGGTGACCTGCCTACCAATAAGTGTGGAAACTTGTAAGATTTTTTTTGCTGTGATACGTAATCTTATGAAGGCAATGGACTAAATTTTAGGTGAGTGACTGAAAAGACATCTAAGTGCTGTCTGGACATTTCCAAAGTCCATGAGTGGACAAATTGTCTAACTCTATTTCCAAATGGCCTTTCTTTTTCCTCTTCTGAGCCTCAGGGAGTTGCTTTCAGGGGTACCTAACTCCCTTGAGAGGACCCAATGGAGGCTAAGGCACCTACAGTTCCAAGGGCTGTAGAAAGCTGAGGGCTGAAGTGGGGAGGGAAAAGTCAACAGGGGTGGACAGACGGATGGAGGTGGCAGGGGCTTGAAGATGTACATCTCAAAGCATTCAAGGAAACTAGAGGGAAGACTGAAGGTAGTAAGAGGAGGAAGGAGGAGTAGAAGCAGCAGGAAGGGAGAGGTACAGGGAGTCAAGTTGGAGAGATCTCAAGTTTCCTGAAGAGGACAATGAAGTTCCAAATTACCCTCAGCAAAATCATGCCAATAAGAAAGGAAGCAGGCCCAGCAGAAAGTCAGCAGGAGTTTGAGAAAAGGGGTTTCAGTTGACTGAGAAGTTCCCCTGGGAGAAGCGGGATGCAACAGAAAGAAGAGAGAGACCTCACAGAGAGCCAGGAGGAAGAAGCTTCCAGCCCAGGGAGTTAGGGAATAATCCCCCCTCAGAACAAGGAGCCAGGAAGACCTTCCAGGCCAGCAGGTACCTTGCAAAAAAGCGTGGGACTCTAACCCAGCTTCAAAGAGTACAATCAAAATCTTAAACATCAAAATCTGTCCTTACCAGCTTCAAAGGACATTTGTCTGGAGCAATAGTTCAGAAGTCGGACTCACCAATGGACCCCCGATCAATCAGTCAGGAATGAAGACAAAGCCTTCAGAGGTGCATACTTAGGGCCCTGGGTGAGAGATCTGGGGGTCCAATGATGAATCTGAACCTATCTGAGTCATGGCACCATGACTATAAAAGAAAAAAAAAATATCAATGACACTTTTAAAGATGGTAAGGTAGACTTTATTCAGGACCACTGCATTAAGTGTAGGGACCACTTCAATGGGATTTCACAGTGGGGGAGAGAGAGAAGGATCAACTGCAAATACAGCAGGGAAGGTGGGAATTTATAGCCAAGGGGCAGGGTAGCAATGGATAGAAAACTACAAACAGGAAACTTCAGGGGTGAGGGGGGTTCTAGCTAAAGCAACCGAACAGATACTTGCTGAAAACAGGACAGGGTGATCAGACATCACTGGGGAGTGCTAAAGGATGACGAACCTGATCACACGTCCAGAATGATCAGAAATCAAGGGCAAGGCGGGTAGTGGTTCTTGCTAAACTGATTTAGCAGGGTTCTTGCCAAAACTGGATTTTACAAGGAAGTGCACTGATACACCTAGAAGAAGGTCCAGCAGCCTGACTGAAGTTTGCTCAAGCAAAGAATCTGTCATTTGCAGCAGAACCAGAGCAGCTTTATGCTTATCTCCAGGGCTTATGGACAAGTCAGGGAGGGAATGTGCTAGCTAGTGATTTATAATGTGCCATTTAAAGTTCCAAACTCCCCTGGAAGTAGCCAGGCCCAGCTTGCCTATACTGTTTAAAGATGGAGAGATTGATGGTTTGCATGCCGTTTAATCAGTTCCACAGCCTGACTTTGGCTACATGACCAGAGTAGTATAAAAGAACCCTTGTATAAACTTGTGCCTGGGCTCCCCTGAAAGTAAGACGCCACACCCTTATCTCACAGGTTTGTAATCTGAAGACAGAGCACATCTGGGATTGCGTAAAGTTTTCAATCCCCTTGATAATTATCTGCACTTTCTTCATCCTGAAGCACTGTATCATTCACCTTTATTAAAGCCTACTTGAGTGAGCCTGAGAGCAGCCTGCAGAGTCTTCAGCCCTTTCGATTATTCAACCCTGTTCATCACTGCACTGCCTCCTCCCCTCTCTCTCCCCAACACACGCGCGCACACACACACACACCCTCCCTCTAGTGGTGAACACACACACACACACACACATACACAGACACAGACACACACACACACACACCCTCTAGTGGTGAATCTGAAAAGAATATACTGGAGATAGTTTGCTTTGCTCTGCCTTTCTCCCTCTTTGGAAGTCACTGCCTACCCAGTGAGAGCAAATTCCACTATGCTTCTCCAGAAGCAGACTTGCCACTAGGTAGCACTGACATGAATGGCTAACTCTGCCTGATGCTGGCGCTCAGGACTAGTAGGTCCATCAGGCTTTCCTTCTAAGCTAAATCCTCCACCCCAGCCCTTATCAATAATAAAAGTGATGTGTGACCTCTTATTTAACCTACCCTTCCATTTCATTTTTAAATCTGTCTGCAAGTAGGAGACCTGGATTTCGTCTGGTCTCAGGAATTCAGCTGGATAGGGATCAAACCATTCTGAACACCTACAAACTCAACAGGAGATCGAAGAAAAGAATAGCAACAACTCTCTGAACAAAAAAGCGACCACTTTCTGGGAGGTAGGACGTGCGGAGAAGTGAATCCGAGTTGATATTCGGGAGGATAGACAGCAGGGAAGGGGCCTCCGTCGGCCGCTTCTGGCAAGTGATAGAGCAGCGGAGCACAAAATCAGAACGTTTAGAAGTCTGCTCCGCTGACGGACGTCGCTCCAGTGGCTAAGCGGGGGGTGGAACCCTCGTGGGACAGTGTGGTCTCAGGACCCTCAGGGTCACAGAAAGAGCGGGAGTGCCTGAGTGCAGCAGAGCTCCCAGGTATCAGAGCGGGGAAGCCAGCTGCAGAGATGGAGCCCAGGTGCGGGCTCTCAGCTCTGGGTTGCCATAAACCGTGATCCGGGGCACAGTCGGGCCACTGCTCCTCCAGCAGGGACCCAACAAGCGGCAGATCCGTGGAGACTCCCCTTCCTTCCCCAGGAGGAGCAGCAGGGGAGCCCACCGCAGGGATCTGCTGGGTTTGGAGACTCCACACGGGGTCGGGTGCCAGAGATAGAAACGCTCCGTCACAGGCCGGGTGAGCACGGAGTGCGGCTGGAAACCGGGGAGACGGGAGTGACTGACTGCTTTTCTCTGGGGGCGCACTGAGGAGTGGGGCCCCGAGTTCTCGGCTCCTCCAAGGCGGAGATTGGGAGGCCAACATTTTCACTCTCGGCCTCTAAAGCTGTAAGGAAAGCTTGCAGGGAACAAAAGCTCCGGCGAGCAAACCCGAACAGATTACTTAGCCCAGCACCCAGCAAGGGCGGTGCAATTCCACCTCCGGCAAAGAAATTTGGGAACCACGGCAACAGGCCCCTCCCCCAGAAGATCAGTGAGAACAGCCAGCCAAGACCAAGTTTACCGATCAATGAGAACGGCAGAACTCCAGCACTAGGGGAATAATGCACATAAGACTCCACGGCTTTTTTAAAATGATTCTTTAGTCTTTCAAAGTTAATTTTTTTTTAACTGTCCTTTTTTTTTTGAATTTTTCTTTTTCCCTTTTTCAACCAACATCTTATCAATCCCTTTTTTAAAAAACATTTTTATTTTTCATTTTTAGAGTCATATTCTATCCCTTCATAGTAGTTACCCTTATTTTTGGCATATATATATAAGTTGTCCTCTCTTTAAAATTTTGAGATAGTTTCTTCTAACAGATAAAAATATACCCTAAATCTCCACTGTATGGTTTTGTTCTATTCTCCTGCCTAATCACATTCTCTCCCTTTTTTTTCTTTTTTTTTTAAAATCCTCTTCTTTCTTTTTTCAACCAACTTCTTATCAATTCCTTTTATAAAATTTTTTATAATTTTCATCTTTACAGTCATATTCCATCCCTTCATTATATCAACCCTTATTTTTGTACATATATAAGTTTTTCTTTCTTTCTTTCTTTCTTTCTTTCTTTATTTATTTATTTATTTGAGAGAGAGAGAATGAGAGACAGAGAGCATGAGAGGGAGGAGGGTCAGAGGGAGAAGCAGACTCCCTGCCGAGCAGGGAGCCCAATGTGGGACTCGATCCCGGGACTCCAGGATCATGACCTGAGCCGAAGGCAGTCGCTTAACCAACTGAGCCACCCAGGCGCCCAAGTTTTTCTTTCTTTAAAACTTTGGGAGGCACTTTCTTCTAACAGAACAAAATACACCCAAAATCCAGTGTGTGGCACTGATCTATGGACCAGCCTGATCATATTTGATCATATTCTCTTTTTGTTTTGTTCTGTTTTTATTTGTTTTTATCTTTTTCTTTTTCTTTTTTTTCTTTTTCTTTCTTTCTTTCCCTTTCTTTCCCCCTGGCTTGAGGTCTTTTCTGATTTGTTTAGAGTATATTTTCTGGGGACGTTGTTACCCTGTTAGCATTTTGTTCTCTCATTATTCTGTTCTCCTCTGGACAAAATGACAAGACGGAAAAAATCACCTCAACAAAAAAACAAGAGGTAGTACAGACTGCCAGGGACCTACTCAATACGGACATTAGTATGATGTCGGATCTAGAGTTCAGAATCATCACTTTAAAGATACTAGCTGGGCTTGAAAAAATCATGGAAGTTATTAGAGAAACCCTTCCTGGAGAAATAAAAGAACTAAAATCTAACCAAGTCGAAATCAAAAAGGCTATTAATGAGCTGCAATCAAAAATGGGGGCGCTAACTGCTAGGATAAATAAGGCAGAAGAGAGAATCAGTGATATAGAAGACCAAATGATGGAAAATAAAGAAGCTGAGAAAAAGAGAGATAAACACCTACTGGATCACGAGGGCACAATTCGAGAGATAAGCAATACCATAAGACAAAACAACATTAGAATAATTGGGATCCCAGAAGAAGAAGAAAGAGAGAGAGGGGCAGAAGGTATATTGGAGCAAATTACAGCAGAGAACTTCCCTAATTTGGGGAAGGAAACAGGCATCAAAATCCAGGAGGCACAGAGAACCCCTCTCAAAATCAATAAAAATAGGTCAACACCCCAACATCTAATAGTAAAATTTACGAGTCTCAGAGACAAAGAGAAAATCCTGAAAGCAGCTCAGGACAAGAGATCTGTAACCTACAATGGTAGAAACATTAGATTGGCAACAGACCTGGCAGGCCAGAAAGGACTGGCATGATATATTCAGAGCACTAAATGAGAAAAATATGCAGCCAAGAATACTATATCCAGCTAGGCTGCCATTGAAAACAGAAGGAGAGATAAAAATCTTCCAGGACAAACAAAAACTAAGGGAATTTGCAAACATGAAACTAGCCACACAAGAAATATTGAAAGGGGTCCTCTAAGCAAAGAGAGAGCCTAAAAGCAACACAGACCAGAAAGGAACACAGACAATATACAGTAACAGTCACCTTACAGGCAATACAATGGCACTAAATTCATATCTTTCAACAGTTAGCCTGAATGTAAATGGGCTAAATGCCCCAATCAAAAGACACAGGCTATCACATTGGATTAAAAAACAAGACCCATCGATATGCTATCTGTAAGAGACTCATTTTAGACCCAAAGACACCCCCAGATTGAAAGTGAGGGGGTGGAAAACCATTTACCATGCTAATGGACACCAAAAGAAAGGTGGGGTAGCAATCCTTATATCACACAAATTAGATTTTAAACCAAAGACTGTAATAAGAGATGAGGAAGGACACTATTTCCTACTTAAAGGGTCTATCCAACAAAAAGATCTAACAATTGTAAATATCTATGCCCCTAACATGGAAGCAGCCAATTATATAAGCCAATTAATAACAAAAGCAAAGAAACACATTGACAACAATACAATAATAGTGGGGGACTTTAACACCCCCCTCACTGAAATGGACAGATCATCTAAGCAAAAGATCAACAAGGAAATAAAGACCTTAAATGACACACTGGACCAAATGGACTTCACAGACATATTCAGAACATTCCATCCCAAAGCAACGGAATACACATTCTTCTCTAGTGCCCATGGAACATTCTCCAGAATCGATCACATCCTAGGTCATAAATCAGGTCTCAACCGGTACCAAAAGACTGATATCATTCCTTGCCTATTTTCAGACCACAATGCTTTGAAACTAGAACTCAATCACAAGAGGAAAGTCAGAAAGAACTCAAATACATGGAGGCTAAAGAGCATCCTACTAAAGAATGAATGGGTCACCCAGGAAATTAAAGAAGAATTTAAAAACTTCATGGAAACCAATGAAAATGAAAACACAACTGTTCAAAATCTTTGGGATGCATCTAAGGCAGTCCTAAGAGGAAAGTATATAGCAATACAAGCCTTTCTCAAGAAACAAGAAAGGTCTCAAGTACACAACTAAACCCTACACCTAAAGGAGCTGGAGAAAGAACAGCAAATAAAGCCTAAACCCAGCAGGAGAAGAGAAATTATAAAGATCAGAGCAGAAATCAATGAAATAGAGCCAAAAGAACAGTAGAACAGATCAACGAAACTAGGAGCTGGTTCTTTGAAAGAATTAACAAGATTGATAAACCCCTGGCCAGACTTATCAAAAAGAAGAGAGAAATGACCCAAATCCACAAAATCATGAATGAAAGAGGAGAGATCACAACCAACACCAAAGGAATACAAACAATTATAAGAACATATTATGAGCAACTATATGCCAGCAAATTAGATAACCTGGAAGAAATGGATGCATTCCTAGAGATGTATCAACTACCAAAACTGAACCAGGAAGAAATACAAAACCTGAACAGACCTATAACCACTAAGGAAATGGAAGCCGTCATCAAAAATCTCCCAAAAAACAAAAGCCCAGGGCCAGATGGCTTCCCAGGGGAATTCTACCAAACATTTCAAGAAGAATTAATACCTATTCTTCTGAAACTGTTCCAAAAGATAGAAATGGAAGGAAAACTTCCAAACTCATTTTATGAGGCCACCATTACCTTGATCCCCAAACCAGACAAAGACTCCATCAAAAAGGAGAATTACAGACCAATATCCTTGATGAACATGGATGCAAAAATTCTCACCAAAATACTAGCCAATAGGATCCAACAGTACATTAAAAGGATTATTCACCATGACCAAGTGGGATTTATCCCTGGGTTGCAAGGTTGGTTCAACATCCGCAAATCAATCAATGTGATACAATACATTAACAAAAGAAAGAACAAGAATCATATGATCTTCTCAATAGATGCAGAAAAAGCATTTGACAAAGTACAGCCTCCTTTCTTGATGAAAACTCTTGAGTATAGGGATAGGGGGTACATACCTCAATATCATAAAAGCCATCTATGAAAAACCTACAGCGAATATCATTCTCAATGGGGAAAAACTGAGAGCTTTCCCCCTAAGGTCAGGAACGCAGCAGGGATGTCCACTATCACCACTGCTATTCAACATAGTACTAGAAGTCCTAGCCACAGCAATCAGACAACAAAAAGAAATAAAAGGCATCCAAATCGGCAAAGAGGAAGTCAAACTCTCACTCTTTGCAGATGATATGATACTTTATGTGGAAAACCCAAAGGACTCCACCCCAAAACTGCTAGAACTCATACAGGAATTCAGTAAAGCGGCAGGATATAAAATCAATGCACAGAAATCAGTGGCATTCCTATACACCAACACAAGACAGAAGAAAGAGAAATTAAGGAGTCGATCCCATTTACAATCGCACCCAAAACATAAGATACGTAGGAAATAATCTAACCAAAGAGACAAAGGATCTGTACTCAGAAAACTATAAAATACTCATGAAAGAAATTGAGAAAGACACAAAGAAATGGAAAAACGTTCCATGCTCATGGATTGGAAGAACAAATACTGTGAAGATGTCAATGCTACCTAGAGCAATTTACACATTCAATGCAATCCCCATCAAAATACCATCCACTTTTTTCAAAGCAATGGAACAAATAATCCTAAAATTTGTATGGAACCAGAAAAGACCCCGAATAGCCAGAGGAATGTTGAAAAAGAAAAGCAAAGCCGGCGGCATCACAATTCCGGATTTCCAGCTCTATTACAAAGCTGTCATCATCAAGACAGTATGGTACTGGCACAAAAACAGACACATAGATCAATGGAACAGAATAGAGAGCCCAGAAATGGACCCTCAACTCTATGGTCAACTAATCTTTGACAAAGCAGGAAAGAATGTCCAATGGAACAAATGGTGCTGGGAAAATTGGACAGCCACATGCAGAAGAATGAAACTGGACCATTTTCTTACACCACACAAAAACAGACTCCAAATGGTTGAAAGACCTCAATGTGAGACAGGAGCCCATCAAAATCCTAAAGGAGAACACAGGCAGCAACCTCTTCGACCTCAGTTGCAGCAACTTCTTCCTAGAAACATCACCAAAGGCAAAGGAAGCAAGGGCAAAAATGAACTATTGGGACTTCATCAAGATAAAAAGCTTTTGCACAGCAAAAGAAACAGTCAACAAAACCAAAAGACAACCGACAAAATGGGAGAAGATATTTGCAAATGACATCTCAGATAAAGGGTTAGTATCCAAAATCTATAAAGAACTTCTTAAACTCTGGGCGCCTGGGTGGCTCAGTTGGTTAAGCAACTGCCTTCGGCTCAGGTCATGATTCTGGAGTCCTGGGATCGAGTCCCACATCGGGCTCCCTGCTCAGCGGGGGGTCTGCTTCTCCTTCTGACCCTTCCCCTCTCATGCTCTCTGTCTCCCATTCTCTCTCTCAGATAAATAAATAAAATCTTAAAAAAAAAAAAAAAAGAACTTCTTAAACTCAACACCCAAAGATCAAATGATCCAATCAAGAAATGGGCAGAAGACATGAACAGACATTTTTCCAAAGATATCCAAATGGCCAACAGACACATGAAAAAGTGCTCAACATTGCTTGGCATCAGGGAAATCCAAATCAAAACCTCAATGAGATACTACCTCACACCAGTCAGAAGGGCTAAAATTAACAAGTCAGGAAATGACAGATGTTGGCAGAGATGCGGAGAAAGGGGAACTCTCCTACACTGCTGGTGGGAATGCAAGCTGGTGCAACCACTCTGGAAAACAGTATGGAGTTTCCTCAAAAAGTTGAAAATAGAGCTACCATATGATCCAGCAATTGCACTACTGAGTATTTATCCCAAAGATACAAATTAGGGATCCGAAGGGGTACATGCACCCCGATGTTTATAGCAGCAATGTCCACAATAGCCAAACTGTGGAAAGAGCCAAGATGTCCATCGACAGATGAATGGATAAAGAAGAGGTGGTATATATATACAATGGAATATTATGCAGCCATCAAAAGGAATGAGATCTTGCCATTTGCAACGACGTGGATGGAGCTGGAGGGTGTTATGCTGAGTGAAATAAGTCAATCAGAAAAAGACATGTATCATATGACCTCACTGATATGAGGAATTCTTAATCTCAGGAAACAGACTGAGGGTTGCTGGAGTGGGGGGTGGGGTGGGAGGTGTGGGGTAGCTGGGTGATAGACACTGGGGAGGGTATGTGCTATGGTGAGTGCTGTGAATTGTGCAGGACTGTTGAATCACAGATCTGTACCTCTGAAACAAATAATGCAATATACGTTAAGAAAAGAAAAAAAAAAGAAGAAGATAGCAGGAGGGGAAGAATGAAGGGGGGGAAATCGGAGGGGGAGACGAACTATGAGAGACGATGGACTCTGAAAAACAAACTGAGGGTTCTAGAGGGGAGGGGGGTGGGAGGATGGGTTGGCCTGGTGATGGGTATTAAGGAGGGCACGTTCTGCATGGAGCACTGGGTGTTATGCACAAACAATGAATCATGGGGGTGCCTGGGTGGCTCAGTTGGTTAAGCGACTGCCTTCGGCTCAGGTCATGATCCTGGAGTCCCTGGATCGAGTCCCATATCGGGCTCCCTGCTCGGCGGGGAGTCTGCTTCTCCCTCTGACCCTCCCCCCTCTCATGTGCTCTCTCTCTCTCTCATTCTCTCTCTCTCAAATAAATATAAAATCTTTAAAAAAAAAAAAAACAATGAATCATGGAACACTACATCAAAAACTAATGATGTAACGTATGGTGATTAACATAACAATAAAAAAATTTTTTTAAATAGAAAAAAAAAATCTGTCCACACAGGCAGAGAAAGATGTGATCTCTTCTTTCCCATACCCCTCAGTCCCTGCCAAATATTCCATGCGAGTGATTATGTACCCTCCTCCACAAGAAGGGTTCATGGCTTTAACCAAATTCTTAGGGGATTCGAGACCCAAAAAGAGTTAAGACCACTATTCTAGAGGCAATGGAAGGGAAAAAAAAGCATTTACTAGAATACGTTCACTCCTTTATTGAATTTCATAATTTCCCTATTACTACAAAGAATGCATCTGAGTCATTTTATTACAGACCATCTACCCTGTTTTTCATTAGTGATCACTAGCTTTGATGTCCACCTTTCAAAGACATTCAAAGGTCTAACAACTCTTACAAATGCCTGGGAAAGTACCATTTGCCACAAATCAAGAAGCATAGTAATATACAGCAGACATAACACACATATATAGATCTCTACACTTCTGGTCAAATGACTTGGGTTTGTGCCCCAGCTTGAACCCCTACAAACTATGTGACACTGAGCAAGTCAAGGAACTTTCCTGAACCTTAATATTCTTATGCATAAAATGAGGATCACAGACACTGCTCAACAATTAGGTTGTTATAACAATATGATGAGATGAAGGTTATAAAAATGTTTTATAAGATGAAAACTATACAAACATAAGGAACTACAGCTGACCCTTGAACAAGACAGGACTTAGGGGCACTGACATCCCGTGCAGTCAAAAACCCACATATAATTTTTGACTCCCCAGAAACTTAACTACTAAAAGCCCACTATTGACCAGAAGCCTTACCAATAACATAAGTGGTCAATTAACACATATTTTACACATCATATGTATTGTATACTATATTCTCACAATAAAGTAAGCCAAAGATAATGTTGTCAAGGAAATCATAAAGGGGTGCGTGGGTGGCTCAGTCAGTTAAAAGTCGGACTCTTGATTTCGGCTTAGGTCATGATCTCAGGGTTGTGAGATTGAGCCCCAAGTCAGACTCTGTGCTGGGCATGGAGCCTGCTTAAAATTCTCTCTCCCTCTGCCCCTCCCCTCCTCTCTCTCCTTCTAAAAACAAAAAAAAAGAGGTGCGCCCGGGTGGCTCAGTTGGTTAAGAGTCCAATTCTGGATTTCGGCTCAGGTCATGATCTCAGCGTTGTGAGATCGGGCCTCACAGTGGGCTCCATACTGGGCGTGGAACCTGCTTAAGATTATCTCTCTCCGGGCGCCTGGGTGGCTCAGATGTTTAAGCGTCTGCCTTCGGCTCAGGTCATGATCCCAGGGTCCTGGGATCGAGTCCCGCATCGGGCTCTCTGCTCCTTGGGAGCCTGCTTCTCCCTCTGCCTCTCTCTCTCTCTGTCTCTCATGAATAAATAAATAAAAATCTTTAAAAAATAAAAAAATAAAAAAAAAAAAAGATTATCTCTCTCCTTCTTCTTCTGCCCCTCACCCTACCCCAGGCTAGCACTCTCTCTCTCTCTCTCTTGCTCTCTCAAGAAAAAAAAAAAGAAAATCATAAGGAAGAGAAAATTCATCTACAGTACCATACATATGTTTATTGAAAAGAATCCACATATAAGTTACCCCGTTGGTTCAAACCCACGTTGTTCAAAGGTCAATGTATTATTTTGACATAATTTTAATTAATTTACATCTCCTACAGAATGGAAGAGAAGAAAATGTTTAGACCTGTTAGATTTTTTTTACATATTGACATCATTACATTAGAGTCAAGCAAGATCCTTCTAGAGTTTTGTGAGAATTAAATAAATAATATACCTAAAAGTACCTAATACAGTGCCTAGAACATAGAAAATGTTCAATAAATGCTAATATCCATCAAATACAGCAGAAGGCTTCAGAAAGTCTGTCTGACAGTATGTGTTGCACTGCCTGAAACTCTGCTAGGGGGACTCGAACCCTTTGGATTAACATCCTCTTCTAGACTAAAAGTCTTACTCAAACTTGAGGATGCACAAAACTCATCTAGAAAGCTTGTTAAAACACAAATTGCTATGACACCTCCCAAAATTCTGGTTCATTTTAGGGTGAGTCTGGTGAATTTGCATTTGACAAACTCTCGGGGGCTACTGAGAGGTTCCAGGACTATCCTTTGAGCAGCACTTCCTTAGACAGAAATACTTTACATCCCCTCATTCACACCTCATTGTAGATGGGCTCTTTTTCTAGATCTCTCACTAAAGATACTGGAAGTTTTGCTATATAAGAAAAGGGAAAGGGGGAGTGCCTGGGTGGCACAGTCAGTTAAGCATCTGACTCTTGGTTTCGGCTCTGGTTGTGATCTCAGAGTCATGAGATCGAGCCCCTCATGGGGCTCCATGCTCAGTGGGGAGTCTGCTTGAGATTCTCTCTCCTTCCCCCTCTGCCCCCTCACACTTGTGCGCTCTCTCTCTTTCTCTCTCAAATAAATAAATAAATCTTTTTTTAAAAAGAAAGAAAGAAAAGGGAAAAGGGAGAGACAGGCCACAGGAAATTGGGTGACTCAGCATGGTTAAAAACTTGGCTTTTCAAAAAGGCAGTCAAAGAACACAGATTACCAAAGTGGGATCAGGTGAAAACATGTGGAGAAGGGATTAAAAGGAAGAGGTGAGAGACTACTCTTGTGTCCTAAATATCTGTGTCCCTCCCCTCTCCCCACTCTCAACCCCTGAAGAAAAATTCCTATGTAGAAGCCTCACAGCCAGTGTGGCTATTTTTGGAAATGGAGCTACTAAGGAAGTAATTATGGTTAAATAAGGTCATAAGGGTGAGGTCCTGAACTGACAGGATTGGTGTCCCTATTAGAAGAGACACCAGAGAGCTTGCTCTTTCCCCCACCCCCCACCCCAACATACCAAGGAGGCCATGGGAGCACAGCATGAGAAGATGGCCATCTGCAATTCAAGGTGAGAGCCCTCTCCAGACACCAGCTGAGCTGGCCCCTTGATCTTGGACTTCTGGTCTCCAGAACTGTGAGAAAATAAACTTCCTTTTTTTTTTTTTTTTTTTTTAAAGTCTGTGGTATTTTGTTACGGCAGCACTAGCAGACTGATGTAACTATTAAAGACTTTTTTACCCCTGCTCAGTTGTTCCTTGGGCTGATCACAACTAAAAAGTTTTCTCCTGAAACGCAACTTTCTTTGGCTTTAATTTAAATTTATTTTCCCTTGCTCTAATGTCAATGGAAACCAAAAATAGTATGACTTTTTCCACACTGCTACTCTTGTTATTCTCACCTTTTTATAAATCCACTAAACAACATCTAACTAAATAGACTATTTAAATATACTATTTAAAATATACTATCTTTAGGGGCGCCTGGGTAGCTCAGTCACTAAGCATCTGCCTTCAGCTCAGGTCATGATCCCAGGGTCCTGGGATAGAGCCCCGCATCGGGCTCCCTGCTCTGCAGGAAGCCTGCTTCTCCCTCTCCCCCTCCCCCTGCTTGTGTTCCTGCTCTCACTATCTCTCTGTCAAATAAATAAATAAAATCTTTAAAAAATATATAGATATACTATCTTTAAAAACATACTATTTGGGGGGCACCTGGGTGGCTCAGTTGGTTGAGCGACTGCCTTCGGCTCAGGTCATGATCTCAGGGTCGTGGGACCGAGTCCTGCATCGGGCTCCCTGCTCAGCAAGGAGTCTGCTTCTCCCTCTGACCTCTGACCCTCCTCCCTCTGAGGTGCTCTCTCTATCATTGTCTCTCCCTCAATAAATAAATAAAATTCCTTAAAAAAAAATACTATTTTTTAAGCCAAAAAGCCAAAATAAATTAAATTTCTTACTTGTTCCTTTCCAAGTGAATAATATGCTCTTTTCCTTCAGCCTGAATGATATAAGACACCTAAATGCACAGAGAAAAAAAAAGAAAACAATAAAACACCATCTTATATATTACTTTTCAACAGGTATTTATAAGACACTGGAAATTCCATCCTGAATTAAAATAATTTGGCACCGACTAAAATTGTTTTACAGAACCTTATAACTGTTCTTTAATAAAAAGATACTCTGATCATCCCTACCTTCCTTTAATAACCTATTGTGGGAAATCTCCTGCATGTCCATCTAAACTCTCTTTAAGGGGCGCCTGGGTGGCTCAGTCGTTAAGTGTCTGCCTTCGGCTCAGGTCATGATCCCAGAGTCGTGGGATCAAGCCCCGCATCGGGCTCCCTGCTCGGCGGGAAGCCTGCTTCTCCCTCTCCCACTCCCCCTGCTTGTGTTCCCTCTCTCACTGTGTCTCTCTCTGTCAAATAAATAAATAAAATCTTTAAAACAAAAAAATAAATAAATAAAAATAAACTCTCTTTAAATTCATTTATAATTCATCTGTAACTTCAGGAATTATTTCTATTAAGTCTGGCCATGTATCACCTACAGTGTAAAGTAGTTCTTCCTTTTGTTTAACTGAAATGACTTTCTTAGTTTCAAGAGATTATCTCTAGTTCTAGTTACCCAAAAGTTGAAACTCATACACTCATGATTTTATATTGTCACACAGTTTACCACATTTCATCACTTCTGAAACACACTTTTTTCCCCTCAAATGAACACCTCTGAAATCAGGATGCATCAAAGGCACAGCAGTCGACTGTAGGACTGGTAGGACTGGTAGGACTCTTTCTTTCCTAATTAGTGGTCTATTAAACAATAGTGTGCCTTACAATTGACAGCATCTGAGTCAATGAACTGAGATAAGGTAACCTGCACTTACACATCCTCAAGTTCATGGGACCCTCTTCTCTACCTCAGATAACTTCCCCAGCAACTCACCAGTTCATCCGTCAAAAAAAAAAAAAAAAAAAGTGCTTAATGGGATCGCTAGAACCATGAGATTCCACTTTGCCTTAACTCTTTAACCAGAGAGAAAAGTCACAGACTCAACAAATAATATTATCAGAAGTGTCCTCTTATTCTCCTTACTGTTTCTGGACTCTAACATTTTGCCAAGAAATAGCATGATCCCCTCTTCTAGGGCTCATCAATAGCCCATTTCTAGGGCCTAGACCAAGTTACAGCCCCTGGCACTCGACTTCCTCAACGTGAGTGCGAACCTGTGATCTACCTCGATCTCAACTTAGGCATCAAAAATGCCAAGCTCCTAAGTACAAGCTTCCAGCGACAAAAAAAAATAAGACAATGGAGATGAAAAGTACAGCATAGAGAATATAGTCAGTAAGACGGTAATAACACTGTTTGGTGACAGATGGTGAATTCACTTATCATGGTGAGCACTGAGTCATGTACAGAATTGTTGAGTCATTAAATTGTACACCTGACACTAATATAACACTGTATGTTAATTATACTTCAATAAGAAAAGAATCAAAACTAAAAATAAAACAAAAGAAAGTAAGAAACAACAACAACAAAAATTCCAAGCTCCTTCCATCATCACAGTTTGGGCGTGTGCTGTTCTATCATTTCTGCTCTTGGCCTTTATGATATAAAAACACCACTGTCCTATCATCTGAGAAAAATTCTGAAAAGTCTGAGAATTGTTTCATGATACTATATTGCTTCCCCAAATATCTGCCTGGATTGCTCATTCCCCTGCTTCTGGTCTTTACTCAAGGGTTAGGACTTCTCAGGAAGGCTTTCCCAGGCTGCCCTATTAAAAAATACAAACCCTCTTACCCCACCCCTACCCTCACTTCCAGCACTCGCTATCCACCTTCCTGGTATAATTTTCTCAAGAGCACATATTACCACCTTAAGTAATCTATACTATTAGTCTATATTATTTTTTTGTTTACTGTCTCCTCCCCCCCCATCCTGCTAGAATGGAAGCTCCATAAGAACATGAATTTTGTCTGTTTTGTTCACTGCTGTATCTCCAGTGACCAAACAGTGCTTCTGCTTCTCCAAATATTTATCAGGGCGTATGAATGACATCTATTATGATCACAAGTGCCTACGTGTGCGGTACTGATGCAGAAATCAGAGACACAATGAAGTGGAAAGCATAGTCCCTGTGCTAAATGAAGAAACAGAGAAAAATAATGAAGCAAGTACACAATCAATTCTATCCTAAGGCAAAACATAAACAAATGGTAGAACGTCCTGTTCAAAACAAAACGAAGGAAGAATTACAAATTGTAGGGCCATTTATTCCTTACTTAATAGAGAAGAACTACAGTTGAATGACCTATCCAACTAGAGGTAGTACTCACAGGGCAGGCTAAAACTAAAAGCTCCTGACTCTAAACTCCAGTGTCCTATTTACAAGGCCCAGTCCCTGCACAATGTACAAGGTGCCTTCTACTTATGAATACACCAGCGATTCAGACATAATAAGCTAAACTCTATCCTTCATTATCTGCCACTGTTAAATTATAATAAAGTAAGATTATACTTCAGTAAAGTTGAAGAGTTTGCAAAATCAATTGAATTCCAAACTTATTATTTCTGAACTTTACAGTAGGAGAAAATAGTATAAAAGATAATTTTTGTGCATTGGTTACCCCGTTAACAGCATAATGTTTCTTCTGATATGGAGATAAAACTCACTTTTGAGTAAACATCCCATATATGAAATATATACATGTAACATACTACTATTCTCCAGAATCTGTGAAGATACAGTATGAAGTATTCTACCTATCACAAACTAAGAGAGAGATTAATTCTTATTATTATGAAAAGAACACTGTAACCATCACCAGTGAGAAAAGCATTAGAAATCTATATAATCAGCATCCTACCCTGGTCATAGAATTTTATTTAATTATTTCATTCTGTTATGTTTCAAGTTGGCCATTTGTCTTTAAAAAAAAAAAAGCTACTAAGGATCAATATATTACTTTTACTAGAGTAACAACCAATGGATATCAGTGCCGTATGTATGGTGGTATACTATTTACTGGCCAACACTACTCACTGAACCAATCCCTGCTAAAAGTAACACACTTGTCTTTAAAAAAAAAAAAGTAAAATTTAAATACATACATACTTCTCAAGAGATAACTTGCCTGTTTTGAATAGGGCCTAGGGGCTTCTCTTCGTTCTCTAGTTAATCTCCAAGGAGTTATAATTTCATAAGAAGAGAGATGTGAGGTCTGTTGAAAACCTACAGAAAAAGGAATCATAAATATTATATAACAAGTGAACATGCAAAACTAAATAGTACCAAAACGTAATGGAAATCAAAAGTTGAATGTTCAAGTCACAGAAAAATCACGTGACATTCACATATATGTGTGTAATTATATATACATAATCTCACACAAAAACTAGCAATATACTTGGTAAGTATGAAGGGGAAAAATATATTTCCTTAAAAACGATGTAAGTCTTCACAGTGTATACACAGCAGTCATTTTCAAACAATTTTTTGCTATAAACCTTATCAACCCTTTTTCTTAAAAGAAATCTGAAGGTATACACACAAGGAAAAAAAAAAAAAGAAGTGCTTTGGTGGGGAAGTGGAGGCAAGGCATCTGGAGCCTAGCACCATTCACTCATCTCCCATTTTTCACCCTGACCCAACATGAATGATATCCCCTGATATGGTATTAGAATACTTATGAAACAGACAAGGACAATTAGAGGGAAAAGTTAGTTTCAATGCCTCATCGGTTAACTCTAATAAATACACACTTAACAATGCAGCAGTTATCTCAAATTATATTACTGCCATCAATGTGTCCTAAAAACAAAAACTCACTTCTGATAAAATCTATTAACAGTGAAGAACCCAATCATGCAGACTTACTCCCAATTCCAATCCTGTTCAGTTTACTGCACAGTGGAATCATATCTAAGTGGAGCTTGGGTTCCAAAGTCATCACTAGAGCAAAAATTAAGTATAATCAAAACTGCCCAAGGAAATCCCTTAGGAAGACACCCCTTATTGGAGTCTGATACAAAGTCTCTCAATACACCCAACACACTATCTACTTCCAGCATCATTGCTCAGGGCATGTCAATTTTTTCAGTGAACTTGATGAAGTAGATGGTCACCACCAAAGGACCGTGGATGAAAATTCCATATCTCTATATGTCTGTATATATCTAAACCACATTCAGTATGAGGAGGCTTAAGGCTAGCATACACAGAAAGAATGAGGGAAGAACAGACATTTTTCATTCAGTGGATCTATTCCATTGTGATAACTCCTTCAAACAAGTTTGGTACATTTACTTATGATATTTACATGTTTACTTATGACACTTTATAGTCTCACATATGTGATATAATATTTCATAAATGCTATATTGCAGAGTTGATTAAAGTGAAAAGTAAGTCTCTCCCTTCATCCCACTCCCTTTAGGTAACTACTTTAAAAAATAATTATTTTATTATAGAAAATTTTAAACATACATAACAGCAGAGTGAATAATGAACTCACATGTACCCATTACCCAACTTCAATATAATTTCATATGTACCTCCTCCCTCAAACATACACTATTTTTTTTTAAGATTTTATTTATTTATTTGAGAGAGAGAGAATGAGAGAGAGCACATGAGAGGGGGGAGGGTCAGAGGGAGAAGCAGACTCCCCGCCGAGCAGGGAGCCCGATGCGGGACTCGATCCAGGGACTCCAGGATCATGACCTGAGCCGAAGGCAGTCGCTTAACCAACTGAGCCACCCAGGCGCCCAAACATACACTATTTTGATACAAATCCTAGACATCATATAATTTTGTTCCTGAATATCCTGAATGAATCTCTAAGACATAAGGACTTTAAAAAAGAAACCTTATCCACAATATGGTTATTACACATAAAAAAATTAACAATAATTTTTCAGGATCATCAAAATTTCCCTGATTGTTTCAGAATTTTTTTTTTCCATTGATTTGTTGAATTAGGATCCAAACAGGTCCATACATTTATAAGGCTCTTTAACTTATGGAAGTCCTTTCTTCCCCCCACCCTCTTTTGGGCATCTATTTGTGAAAGAAATTCCACTTAATGAAATTATTTCATACATTGATCCACTGAATGAAAAATGTGTCTGTTCTTCCCTCAGTCTTTCTGTTTGTGTATTCTAGTCTTAAGCCTTCTCATACTGAATGTGTTTAGATATATACAGACATACAGAGATATGGAGCATTGCAACTTATTTCCTGCACCCCTCAATGTCTGTATTGTTTGAATTTGTTTTTACAATGAGTAATTCGTAATCCCTGTATTACTTTTGAAATTATAAGGGGGAAAAGAGTATTTGTTCAATAAAAAGGCATAATCTATTTAAAGTACTGATTACCTAGCATCTCCCAAAGCTCCTGCCTTTTCATCAGCCTTACTAACCTCACACCTACAAGGCTCCATTCTTTCTTACCTGGTCTCCCTACTCCCACTCTCCTCCTTTGGAACCAACCTGGGTGCTCATTCACTCATTAAGTTTTATGCCCCTCAGATTTCTCAAATACAGATTAAAATGAAGCATTTACAGCTAACTTTCTCCGATATCACTGTATATAAAAATGTCTATAATCTTATCTAGTTTGGGACTTTAAAAGATACAACAGGAAAATAAATTGTATCCTATCCAATACAATACATATCATACTAACAGTTTTCAAACTCTTTACCCACCTTTAAACCCCTTATGTCTTTATAATATGGCATATAATGCTATCTAAAGATGGCTTCATTACATAAAAACACCAGAAATGGACTCCAGGGCGCCTGGGTGGCTCAGTTGGTTGAGCGACTGCCTTCGGCTCAGGTCATGATCCTGGAGTCCCGGGATCGAGTCCCGCATCGGGCTCCCTGCTCAGCAGGGAGTCTGCTTCTCCCTCTGACCCTCCTCCCTCTCATGCTCTCTGTCTCTCATTCTCTCTGTCTCAAATAAATAAATAAAATCTTTAAAAAAAAAAAAAATGGACTCCAATACTCACAGTAAAGTGACCATGGGCTAATCCAAAGCATATTTATGACCTACTATAATAAAATATCATTCAGATATTTGGAGTTGTTAATTGGGAAACCATGTCAAAAGAAATCCATGACCCATAGATGCAGGCTTCACTAGATAGAAATATCCTTAATCCTATATTAACTGAGGTACAGGACTACTTCCTCACCCAGAATAAATCTTTCAATGACCTTTGTTGTTTTCAAATTCCTAAAAATACAAGTTTCAGTATTACCCTAATTTCACTCTGGATGATGATAATCTGTTCAACTACTAGGACAGGCACCTGAAAAGTGAGGTTATGGAACTAGACTCTTGGGCTCTCTGGGCAATAGAAATTGGTAAGAAGCCAAACAGGAATTTTCTTTTTCTTTTTTTTTTTTAAGATTTTATTCATTTATTTGACAGAGAGAGACAGCGAGAGAGGGAACACAAGCAGGGGGAGTGGGAGAGGGAGAAGCAGGCTCCCCAAGGAGCAGGGAGCCCGATGCGGGGCTTGATCCCAGGACCCTGGGATCATGACCTGAGCCGAAGGCAGACGCCCAACGACTGAGCCACCCAGGTGCCCCCAAACAGGAATTTTCAAGCAAGGCTTTTATCAGGGGCTTCTGAGGGAGCAAAAGGCAGACTGCACAAAGCAAAGTGTCCTTGGGCTGGCTCCCTGAACAATGGCCAGGCAAAGTTTTTAGAGCAGCTGAGGTGGGAAAGGAGTGACAACTAAGCATGTAGGGGTGGGGAAATACAGGAAATTGGGCCCACAGACACAGTTGACAAACCATGCTTCATATACAGTATGTTTCATTTGCATGTTAAGTTTCCACCTCTGGGCATAATTTTTAGCATTATATTGAGGAGAAAAGCCGGCGAAAAGTCAGAGCTGGGGTCCATTTGGCTCTGACTGGTCTGGTCTGGTTTTTGTAGGAGCACACCTGGTGTAAATTGGGTCCTGGAGCTTGTTTCCAGCTTGTGGCTTCTGACTTCCTGTTCACATACAGCCACCTACAAGCTGACTAGAGAAATGGGTTATTGCCATTGGTGCTATGCGGGGGCCCGATTTTTCTGCAAGTGGCTGTTCTGTCTCAGTGGTGCAAATAGTTGGCAGGAATAAAATTCTTTTAGCAGGTAATAGATTAGACACTCTGTGTGACAAAAAGTAAATCATTGTATACATTTATTTGCAACTTCCTGTGACTTGAGAATTATTTCACACTAAAAAGTTTTTTAAGTAAATTTACAGGCAAGGATATATATGCTAACAGGTTCAGGGAACTGTTAACACTAGAAGCTAAACAATAAAGAAAACTCAAGTTTTTTCATTACAACTCAGCAGAAACATCACAAAGAAAAAGAAACGTCTCAGAAAAGAGAACTACAATTGGGCAGGCAGATATTTAAAGAGCTTTCAATTTGAAACAGGTTAAATGACTTTATTTTTTTTTGTCAGGTCTGAAACTATGGATCTTTCTGTGAGACTGTTAACAAAGAGTAACAATCTAATATAGGAAAACAAGATACAACATTCTTTCTGTCCTCATTTTAAAGCATAATTCTTGTTAGAAAAAAACACCACCACAATTAATCATTGTTTTTAATAAGACTTTCAAAATTATAGCACCCAAAAATAACTTCTGTATGTATAGCTGTTATTCCAATACTGACTTCTTGGTTTTAAAATCCAAGGATCTTTCTGAGTGCCATAAGGAGCTCCAAAACATCATAAGAAATGTACATATTTTTTCCCAAATTCCTTTTTTTATTTTTTAATCCCAAATAGTAGCAACTTTCTCACAAGAACCAAAATAACATGTTTCCCATGTTACTATAAAGGAAGTGCATGCACATTATTTGTATAAAGCTTCAGCCTCGGCACTGCTGACAGAAAATTCTTTGCTGTGGGGGGCTACCTTGTGCAATGTAGGATGTTTAGTAGCATTCAGGGCCTCTACCCACTAGATGCCAGAAGAACCATCAGTGTTGGTTCTTCTGCCCCAGAATGCCTTCTAGGGGCAAAACTACCTCCAGCTGAAAACCACTATAAGGATATAGTTCACAACAAAATTAAAAATCTTAATACAATCAACTAGCAGAGAATACAAATTTGTTATTTTTGAATTTGACAGAATAAGCACACCGTCAAAAATCACATTACTAGGAAACATGGGCTGGAGATAAAAATAAGAGCTGAACCATGAAACTTAAAGAGTCTTCAACTTAGTGAAAGAAAGGGAAGGGTGTTAGTTGCACTTCTTTATTCCTCTAACTCCTTAGATCTTTTTATGAACTGTGTTTTGAAGGAAGTCTATGTTTCATAATAGTAACTGTAGTACAGGGAAACAAGTTAAAAGAATTCTACTTAATTGCAAAGCAAACAAATGTGAACAGAAGTCATGGGCTTTTCTCCTTTCCTTCCTGCCTATTATGTAAACAGCCACCTTTAAATACTTTCACTATAGAAGATAAACCTGAGTTCCACATAGAGCATGAATAAAATAATTTTGTTGCCCGAATTATTTCAAAAGAGAAATTATTGTAATTAAATCTATAAAACCCTGTTCCTTTGGGCCACGTATTTCCATTCCATTCACAAGGTCAACCCCAAATAAGTATATATCATATATTAATAACTATATTCAAAAATATTTATAATCTCAATTGCTATGTCTTACCTTCTTACATTTTTTGAGTGTTATAATTTTTTTTTTTACATTTACCTATCTTCACATTTAAAAAGAAACAGAGCTTTTGCTGTTGTTTGTTTTTAAGTGCCCCTATGGGAAAACCCCACCAACCACTTCTAAGACTTAATGCCCTCGAGAACTTAAGTTCCTCTAGCAAGGAATTTCAGTTTCTTGAGACAAAGGACAATACCTTATAAGCACAATATAATTTATGGATCATGTGTTTCCTGCTCTGGTACAATAAGTATTCGATGACTACGTGTTGAGTAAATGACTTATCTTTACGGCCATTCATAATAGATCTCCTAACTGTTAATCATCATGTACAACCTGAATTAAGCTTTACTTTCATCATTAATATCTTTTATGCCAATTCTCCAGAAATCCATGTGGTCCACACATTTGTCATTTTAACGTCAATGCTCTATTTCATTGTGTGGCTCTGCTATAGGCTGCTTAGCCACCCCTCTCGGATAGCTGGGATCTGAGTTTCTACTCACAGAGGTTTCTAATGTATCAGTGAAGCCAATGGAGCAGCTCTCCAGGGGTCTACTTGCATAAGGGTTCTCCGGAGCTACTAAAAAAGGAAGGGGGAAAAACCTCCTAAAATGAATTAAACCATGAAAAATCTCATTAAAAGAAAAATGTGTCGATGGGAAAAAGGCACTTCCTATATACTGTCCTACAGTATAACAAATGTCAGGCAGTGGCATCATGTTTACTTCTTATAAACTAAGATACTCGAATTCTTATGTTAAGATAAACATTAACAAATACAAAAACATACTGCATACTTAAAAACTGACCAAATTAAGCGAACTTCTCAGGTTTCCTAACTCATTCTTAAAAGGTCTGATTCAAGCAGTATCTCACACATGATCACTTCAGAAAAATGATTTGACTAAAATAACAATGTCACAAAATGAGAAATAAACTAGAATAATCTCTCAATATGCAAAAAAGATTGTACAATTCAAAGTGATACCAGGAGGACTAGATCTACTTTTGAGGCAGTCCTAGAGCACTGACTCAAAGGACAGCATAACTCCAAGACTCTGAGATATACTACATATCAAAAGGAAAAAAATATCAGGAGGCTATCTATGTCATTATATCTGAGGTTGTGCATATTCCAAGAAAAAGTTCTCAGTTACTTAGAGGTTGCACCTTCGGAGAAATTCTATAATAAACCAGGATTTTTAACAAAAACAAATATAAAGTCAACTTTGGTGAGATAAAATTTAAAATGCTTTTTGAAAATTGTCTGGAACCCAGCAATTTGTTTTGTATATATTTCAATTATAAATGTTTTCTTTTTTACTTAAAAGTTGGAAAGCAGGGGCGCCTAGGTGGCTCAGTCGTTAAGTGTCTGCCTTCAGCTCAGGTCATGATCCCAGGGTCCTGGAATCAAGCCCCTCGTCGGGCTCCCTGCTCCTTGGGGAGCCTGCTTCTCCCTCTCCCGCTCCCCCCGCTTGTGTTCCCTCTCTCACTGTGTCTCTCTCTGTCAAATAAATAAAACCTTAAAAAAAAAAAAAAAGCTGGAAAGCAAAACTACCTTTAAATTTAAAAGACTGCTTTCTCCTTTACAGCAAAAACACAAAGATATCAAATTCAAATAATTTGCTGGCACCCAAAACAAAATTAGAATGGACTTAAGTTCTTACTATGTAGTTTGTTTTATAGTGATTCACCATGAGTAAGCTTTAAAACTCAATGTTTTTAGAATGCTAGTCTTTAAAAAAGAAAAAAAAATTCTAGGTCTGCATCATAATTACTACCTTAAAAAAGAAAATTGGAAAAGGTTTCATACCCAATTCCTTTGTTATTTTTTCACAATGATATAAAGTTACCTTTGTCAGCCTCTGCTGTTTTTTTGTTTTTTTTTTTTTTAAGTTTACTGTAAGTGTCAGCCCTTTGGAATTTATACTGCATTTCCTCATTGACAGAACGTTATAAATGGTAGTGAAGATCCTACCAAAACCTATTCAACTTCTAGTGTAACTAATGTGTGGGTGGTACTTACTGAGTCCTCAAATTCCTCCTCATTAACAGAAAATGTTTCACTGCATGTTTTAAACATCCTGTATTGCAAAAATTTAGTCAGCTGATTTTGGAGGAACATTCCCCTAGAGAAACATGAGTTGACTCACTGCTCACTATTATAAAAGCCTCTCAACTGGTCTCTCCCAGCCTCCAGTCTCTCCCTCCTGTATTGTCCTCCACTGCTTTGCCAGTTATCTTAATCGTAAATCTAGTTATGTCATATCGTATTTGAAAAACCTTGTTGCCCAAAGAACTTCCTACAGGGTAAAGTCTAAACCCCTTAGCATAGAAGGCGCTCCCCAACGGTATTTCTTCCTTGCCTCCCTTTCATGTAGACCACCTGCAGACATTCTCTTCATTCCCTAACAAGTCATGTTCTTTTATCCCTCCACACTCTTGCAAAAACTCTGTTTTCTTAGAACTCACTCATATTCTTTGACTTGAACATTCCCTGATGTAGATGAGTTCAAGTAACACTTAATACTATAAACTTCCCCCAAGGTTTTATACATCTCCCAGAATGTATAAAACCTGCGGAGAA
This sequence comes from Mirounga angustirostris, assembly GCF_029215605.1. Taxonomy (NCBI): domain Eukaryota; kingdom Metazoa; phylum Chordata; class Mammalia; order Carnivora; family Phocidae; genus Mirounga; species Mirounga angustirostris. Next base: position 167,098,553 of record NW_026991710.1, read on the forward strand.
ATTCTATAATGCACTTTTGGTCACCCTATGCCCCTCCATAAGCATTAAGCATGGTGTTTTACAGGAACTCGATAAATGTTGACTAAATTTTGAAAGCATACCCACGCTTAAATGAAGGATTGGCCATAAATTGTTAAAGCCATGGCCTGGGTGGCTCAGTCGGTTAAGCGGCTGAGAGAGAGAGAGAGAGCATGAGAGGGCGCCTGGGTGGCTCAGTCGGTTAAGCGGCTGCCTTCGTTCGGCTCAGGTCATGATCCCAGAGTCCTGGGATCGAACCCCGCATCGGGCTCCCTGCTCAGCGGGAAGCCTGCTTCTCCCTCTCCCACTCCCCCTGCTTGTGTTCCCTCTCTCACTGTCTCTCTCTGTCAAATAAATAAATAAAATCTTTAAAAAAAAAAAACCCATAAGGATATTCTAGGGCCGCGTGGGTGGCTCAGTCTGTTAAGCATCTGACTTCAGCGCAGGTCATCATCCCAGGGTCCTGGGATCCAGCCCTGATTGGGGCTCCCTGCTCTGCATGTAGTCTGCTTCTCCCTCTCTCTCTGCCCACACCCCTCGTGCTCTCTCATGCTCGCTCTCTCTCAAAAAAATAAATACAATCTTAAAATTAAAAAAAAAAATCCTAAGGATCTTCCATTCACCTGTATGCAAGTATCCAATAATACATACATTAACATTAAAAATACAGTCTTATTTATATTTGCAAACACAGAGAATCATGGATTACTAAAACTCCAAATGTAGGGGCGCCTGGGTGGCTCAGTCGTTAAGCGTCTGCCTTCAGCTCAGGTTATGATCCCAGGGTCCTGGGATCGAGCCCCGCATCGAGCCCCGCATCGGGCTCCCTGCTCGGCGGGAAGCCCGCTTCTCCCTCTCCCTCTACTGTGTTCCCTCTCTCGCTCTCTCTCTCTGTCAAATAAATAAATAAATAAATAAATAAATAAATAAATAAATAAATAAATAAATAAATAAATAAAATCTTTAAAACTCCAAATGTATATTGTACTTCACCTTATAGATTGGTAAATGTTAACCGTCTATGAAAAGCACAGCAAAAACAGTGTTAACCAGAAAAGATATGGTGTCTTCCCATTCATTGAAGTTTCAGTATTTAGAGCTTCAGAATTCCGACTACGAGCCAAATTTACTTAATTGCAAAAAAAAAAAAAAAAGAGATACAAAAAAATGTAATTAGTTTCCTGAAGGTCAGCAGTCCTACATGGAAATCTTCCATCATCACCTCTGAGCAACTCTCAAGGCAACCTTTAATAAAAACCCTCATTCTCCATCATACTTCACGGCTAATAAAGAAAATAAGAGCCAGGCAAACAATAATTTAATGCAAAAGCCAAAATAAACGAAGCTGTTTCCAGAAAGAAGCTATAGAGTGTTAGCAATTTGTTTCCACTACGTTTGGGCATCTCCAGGATAAAAACCTTACATATTCAAGGAAGTTTCACAATTCAAAAGCAATCTCACATAAACGATTTAATTCTTACCATAATCCCGTGATTTAAACAGAGCAGGGATTATTTTTACGGATTTACGGTATTACGAACCCTGTAAAAATGCAGATTAAAAGACCGTTTGGCTATAGAAACATAGCACTTCGCTTCCAAAAATAAGTACTCTTTTCTGTAACAACAAAATGGCCCAAGACAAATGAGCAACCCCCCTTTATTCCATCACTAAATTTAGTTCGGTGGACATACTAGAGACTCCGCTATTAAAATGAACGTCAAAATTTCAAATTATGATAACCTGGAGCAAAAGTTCCATCTCCCGGTCTCTTTCCAAGTGACATTAACTCCACAAGCAAAACCAAGCTCCATTTCTCAAAGCAGTTTAAACAAGAACACACCCTCGGCGCCCACTCAGACTCCAAGGCTTTCAGCCGACTCCCTGAGGTCTGAGTCGGTCCCAGAGAAGTCCCAAGAGAGTCTGGAGAACCCAGTTTTGGGCGAGATGGGGGTGGGGCGCACTGCAAAAGGCTCTGCCAAGCCGGAGACGGAGTCAAAGGGACCGGGCAGGAGGACACTGCCAAGAAGGGCTTGGGGCGCCAGACCCCGAGCCTCGGGTCCGAGCACTCTCCACACACAGCTGGAGCGGCTCCACCTCCCGACCCCAGTCCGGTCCCCAGCCAGGCCCCTCCGCTCCCAGGCACTATAGGGTAACTCGAAGCGTCCCAGCCCTAGGAAACAGAAATCTCAGAGGTCCCTGGGGGGCGAACACCCACCTGGCCGAGCCCCACCGAGAACTGGGCCCACCAAGCCAAACAACAGCAGCCACTGGAGCCGGAGGACCCCAAAGGGCGAGGCCGCGCCCGATCCCATCGCGGCAGATCCCGCAGGTTCCACTCAACACTCGGTCGCCTCCGCCTCCGCCTGCTCCATCATTTCCCAGCCCTGCCGGGGCCCCAGAGCTGGCCGGGATGCGCGCGCCCGAGACGAACACGCGCTCGGCACTGACGCAACTCGGCTCCTGTCCGAGCTCGCTCCCGACATCGCACTCCCTACGCTGACGTAGAGAAAAATCCAGTCGCCGGCGGGAGAAGGGGATTTCTGTCCCGGCCGCTAAAACCCTCACTAGCCTGCCCCGCCCCTTCACACTCGCTGCCCCGCCCGCTGCCAGTCACGTCCCGCCCCCTCTGCTCCCAGGCCCGCCTACTTTGGGCGTAAAGGACCTGATTGGAGGAAACACTAGGAGTAAAAGGAGGTGGAGCGCGAGACCCAGAAGTAGAATTAAGGAGCAGAAATGAAGGGCAGCCCCGCCCCCCTGCGCAGCCTTTTCTGATTGGCTTGCGGGCGTTAGGCGGAGCGTCGAGCTGCGCGCCCATTGGCTGCTTGGTGGCGAGGAGTGAGGCTCGGCGGAGAGGCCTGACCAGGCAGGGCTTGCTTGGGTTGGATGTGCCGGCCCGGCTTTGTGGTTGAGGTTGGGTCTCAGCCACTGGGCCCGGGAAGATGGTGCTAGGTGGTTGCCCGGTGAGTTACCTACTTCTGTGCGGCCAGGCGGCTTTGCTGCTGGGGAATCTACTTCTGCTGCACTGTGTCTCTCGGAGCCATTCGCACAACGCTACCGCCGAACCCGAGCTCACATCCGCTGGCGCCGCCCACCCAGAGGGCTCCGCCGGCGCTCCGAGCTGGGAATATGGCGACCCCCACTCTCCAGTCATCCTTTGCTCTTACCTGTAAGCTATCCAGTCGTCGAGGCGGAGTTGGAGATGGGGCCAGGGATATATGGGTGTTGGGATGGGGGGAAGGGAGGCTGCTTTTTTTTTTTCAGACCCTCTCCACCTGAGGACCTGATAGTCAACACGCGGGAGGTAAATTTCATGACAGGTTTCTCACTCCTCTCACCCATGCAGGGGAAAACCTTGTGTGTCGGTGGTAGATCCTTTGGGAGCCCAAAAGAGGAGAACTAGGGCGGAGTGACATCATACAGTCTCCGGAAGAAGGGTACGAGGTTGTGCCTTCTCTATCGTGCTTCCTTTAACGAAGGAGAATCCATCGTAGGTGCTAGTTATGAGGCACAAATAGAGTAAACTACTTGTTCTTGCCTACAAGGCACTTTCTTTTAAAAAGCAGTATCCTAACCCTTGCAGAACCAACGGTTCTGCATTTTTAACATCTGTTTTTAGTCAATAAGAAAAGGTGTTTGGGAAATGCAAAGAGAACTGGGAATCCTTTAGCTTCAATTTTGCTCCCATAGCCTTGTGGCTCTTTGCCTAGGAAAGGGAGAAAGCCATGGGAGAAGTAGAATCCATGTAGAAATAGAACCAGAAGCACTCCCCTTCCCAATAAAAGGATCATTTGGATGGCTATTTGACCCGCTGTTCTTCAGTCTAACTGATAGCATCTCTTGCCTTGGGGATCAGTCAGAATTAAACCCTAAGAAACTTGAAGAAATCTCTTGCCTGTTTTTATAATATACACGTAAACAGCCATTTGCAAAAACTATATGAGAATGATGGTCATGATCTTACTGGTGATTTACAGACCTGATGAATTTATAGAATGTGACGACCCAGTGGATCATGTTGGAAATGCAACTGCATCCCAGGAACTCGGTTATGGTTGTCTCAAGGTGGGTTTTTATTTTGCTTTATAAGCAAACTCTTCCATAGAGAAATAGTACTGACTAAATGCTGTTACAAAAAAAGTATAAGGGGTATGAAGTTACCTATTTGTAGACTTCATTAGAATGACTTACTGGAAATTTCCAGCATGGCCAGCATCAGTGACTGAACAAGACATTTCGTTTCCTTAGGAAGAAGCAATGTCTGTCCCAAACTACCCAGGTGCACAGGCCAACCTGTCTTTGGTTCTTTGGGCTGAGATTGACTGATTTAAAGCTATTATGTCACCTCCTCATTATTCTTCAAGTGTGCACTTTCCTAAAAGAATAAAAGGAAGGTTTATGCACTTTCTAAAACCACTATTGGATTGAGCTGTATCTTTGTTACACATGCATCTGGGACAAAGCTCCTTTTGCCAATGATCTTTCTTTTCACAAGGCAAGCAGTTTCCACCATGTCCTTAGGAAATAGATGAGGTCTATCAGTATCTGCCTTTGTAGGAGGTTATAGTATTCAAGGAGAAGCCTTTGGTAACAATGGCCTCTTGGAATGGAAAAAAACCATTCAGTTCCATAATAACATGCTAGTTAGTCTTCCCAAAACCAGTGAAGTTCATGTACCTCCTCCTCATTCTGCATAATGCAATTCAAGATTCAATCAGGTGTAAGAGAGTTATGGGAAAACATGGTTTGTACTAAATCAGAGACAGAGGAATAAACCTGAAAGTAGTAAGACCAAAAAGGCAACTCTTACTGCAGTCATGTGTAAAGAAATATTTTCGGGGCGCCTGGGTGGCTCAGTCATTAAGCGTCTGCCTTCAGCTTAGGTCATGATCCCAGGGTCCTGGGATCAAGCCCCGCGTCAGGCTCCCTGCTCGGCGGGAAACCTGCTTCTCCCTCTCCCCCTCCCCCTGCTTGTGTTCCCTCTCTCGCTGTGTCTCTCTCTGTCAAATAAATAAAATCTTTATTAAAAAAAAAAAGGAATATTTTCAATAATGAGATTTTGTTCTGTTGATAATTACCAAAGAAGCTTTTGAAGGTTTGAGTTAGCGTTGTATAGAGATCACTTACTTTTGCCCATTTTATTTTTTTTTAAAGATTTATTTATTCATTTGAGAGAGAGAGAGAGCAAGGGGGTGAGGGGGGCAGAGGGAGAGAATTTCAAGCAAACTCCCTGCTGAGCGTGGAGCATGGATGCAGGGCTTGATCCCATGACCCCGAGACCATGACCTGAGCCGAAATCAAGAGACAGATGCTCAACCAAATGAGCCACCCAGGTGCCCCTACTTTTGCCCATTATAATTAAAAACTGAGTTGATCCTGTCAGGCCACTCAAACTGCCACTTTCCCCAGAAGTCCTAGACGACCCATACTCAGACACCTGAATCCCAGGGGAGGTATGATTTCCAACTCCCTTTCCTTTGAGGAATGCACCAATGAAAATAATAGTGAAGTACTTAATCAGGTGCCAGTGGAGAATGTACAGTTGTGCTTTCTCTGCTAGAATTCAGTTACATAAATGGTAAGAAGTCCTGTTCTCAAATTTTTTTTTTAATATTTTATTTATTTATTTGACAGAGAAAGACACAGAGAGAGAGGGAACGCAAGCAGGGGGAGTAGGAGAGGGAGAAGCAGGCTTCCCGCCGAGCAGGGAGCCCGATGCGGGGCTCAATCCCAGGACCCTGGGATCAGGGCCTGAGCCGAAGGCAGACACTTAACGACTGAGCCACCCAGGCGCCCGTTCTGAAATTTTTTGCTGAAATTTAAACTTATACAGGAATGTACTATAGCTATATGATAATCACACATTCACAAACTAAGAAAAGTTCTGAGTCAGATGATATTCTGAGGTCTTTTCCTAATTATATTCATTTGTATTATATATAAAACAGCCCTCTAATACACATTCACGTTTTAAATACCCATTCCCAAATGCTCAATAATGTGCTCTTTCCTGTAAACATAGGATAATTAAAACATTGTGTCCATCTATTCTAAGTGGCATTTAATGAAACTGATTATAAATTTTTTCACTATATTAAAGAAGCTAGTCACAAAGAAGAAGAAAAAGTTTATTTAAAACAACATACAATTAGGGTGGAACAATTTAAAATCACTTGAATCACTGAATTCCTTGCTCTTGAACACAGCTTTACCCCAACTTTGTTAGTATAATTATTGTCCTGAGTCACCTCTTATTAATGAATATAAAGATCTATTTTGTGTAACTTGCTTTGGTGAGTTTGGGTTGTTTTGTTTTGGTTGTTACACCACAGTTTGGTGGGCAGGCCTACAGTGACGTGGAACACACTTCTGTCCAGTGCCGGGCCCTCGATGGCATTGAGTGTGCCAGTCCTAGGACCTTCCTACGGGAGAATAAACCTTGCATAAAGTAAGTGTTACTTTGACTGGGGTAGTTGGTACTTGGATAGAGGTAGAGCTATTTTCCTTGTCATCTCGTGATGTGACTTTTTCTTTTATCTTAAGTGTTAAAGGGGCAACATGATTACTATTGTGCATAATCCCTGGACAGGGGCGATGTGGTTATAAACAGAAAGGACACTGGACTTAAGATCCTAGAGGCCATTAGTTCTAAATGTCTCTTTCATCAACTAGCTAAGTGCCTGTGGAAGCCCAGAGACTCTGTCCCTCACCTACAAAATAAAGGAGTTGGACCAGTTGATCTAGCTCCAAAATTCCTAGGATAGACCTAAATCCTGTAAAAATAGCCTTAGTATTTGGGGAATAAAGGTTTTAGTTTATTTTTTTTTAAGATTTTATTTATTTATTTGTCAGAGAGAGAGAGAGAGCACAAGCAGGGGGAGCAGCTGAAGAGGGAGAAGCAGGCTTCCCACTGAGCAGGGAGCCCGATGCAGGACTCGATCCCAGGACCCTGGGATCAAGACCTGAGCGGAAGGCAGACACTTAACCGACTGACCCACGCAGGCGTCCCAGAGGAATAAAGGTTTTGTTATGAAAAGTGTGGCGCTCTCTCCTGGAAAATAAGTTTATCTTAAAGAATTAGGGTCATTTCTGTAAATTTTGCGGGAAGGCACAGAATGTATTTATATCAGTTGCTAATGGAGAGTCTGTGGTGTTTAGTGACGGTATTGGGGCAGGTGCAATGGAGTGTTAATCGCAGTATGTAAGACCTAAGTCCTTATTGAAGAAACCTCATTTTTAGTTGCCACAAAACAACAGAAGGGTATATGGAGATCGGTGTTCATCTGAGGAAAGATGACGACATTTCCTTAGAGAACTGCATTCAGAAGTGCGGCCTCAGGAAAGGAGTCTGAGTCGGAGAGGGATGTGGGCCCAGACCCTACTCCTCCCAGGATGCCTACAGAGCATATGTGCTTGATTATTTCTTGTCCAATCCAACTCAGTATTTGTTCCTTTCTTTATGTCCTAGGTAGTACTCTTTTGAGAGCCCAGGCCAACTCGAGATTTTCTTTTTGGGGAGGATAAGAGGCCACAGAAGGACTACCGCACCATCTTTTCACTTATGTTAAATTCATTAGTCACTAAGTGTTTTAATTTTCATGGGGTAAACATCTTCCTTTTCATTCCTTCTGTCTAGATACACGGGACACTACTTCATAACCACTTTGCTCTATTCCTTCTTCCTGGGATGTTTCGGAGTGGACCGTTTCTGTCTGGGACACACTGGCACAGCAGTAGGAAAGCTGTTGACACTTGGAGGACTTGGGATTTGGTGGTTTGTTGACCTTATTTTGCTTATTACTGGAGGGCTGATGCCAAGTGATGGCAGCAATTGGTGCACTGTTTACTAAAAAGAGCTGTTGTCATGGCCCAGAGAGGCATGTCTTCCTACAGGCTCAAAACTCTTCCTTGATAGCAGACCTGATTATTACTTTCCCTCCCTGGAGGGAATCGGTTTGGTTAGGAAGGTTTCTTTGGACTCTGGGTTTTCAACCCAAATTTTACCTTGCAGACTAGAAATGACAAGCAAACAGTGTTTGGGAATCAAGTGTGTACCTTTCCTCCATACAAAATATAAAGGCTAGTGACTAATAAGTTGCAGAGGGGTTTCCATGCTGTATTTCTGTACATTGCTGTATCTTCAATACTTTGGAGCAAGTGGACCCAACAAGATGAGCAAAGTGAATATTTTTAGCCTTGTGCCTTTTGTGACCCTGAATCTTCATGCAGAGGAGATCTGAAGCTAAACCAATGAAAATCTTCAGCAGAAGTAAAATGGCCATGGATTTTAATACACACTGAAATTCTAACTTTCTGAATTTAAATTGTGGAATAAATTTTGCCAACCTGGAATGCTGTTTGGTATTTTCAATAAGTAGAGTGAGACTCAAAATTCTGTATGTTTTGCTAAAAGCTAGGCATTTGAAATGAACCACTCTACTAATAAACCCTATTGTTACGTCATTATTATGCTCCAGAGGCAGTATATGCAGTACAATAATTTCTTCATTTCAATTATATTTTGAAAGCCCAACAATAATCAGGTCTGTCTGGGTTAAGCTATCCTCTTGGCTATCCTATCTAAAAATTAATTATTTACGAGTTCAGAGAGCCTATGTTGTAGGGCTGGTAAAAAAGATCTACAACTAACTATAAAACTATTCACAATTATGTTAGGTAAGTTGTAAAGCCTCGTACCTTTGGGGGGAAAAAAAAAGCAAAATAGATTCTTACTTAAAGGACAGAATTACTGAGTATTGGGTGGAGTCAGGATGTGATTTATGGGGGCAAAAAGAACACATTCGTTCAAAATAAACATGGTACCAGAAGCTCTCGCTGTGGACTACCAGAGTCCATTGTCGGGAAAAAGAGACAGCCAAGCTTTTGCATTCCCAAATCACTGGGAATAAAAGGAAATGTTCTGAATTATAAGTTCGGAGAAACTAGTTCCCATCCTTTGCAATTTAAGTTGAAAAGAACTTTTAAATATGAAGTAAAAGGAGGACTTTTCAGACAAGTCGAACTAAGAGCCCGATATTTGGGATAAATCCTAGAAACAATCAAGGAAGAACTACTCAAATGTTACTCTCCTAATAGTTGACTTAAAGAACCAAGAATCACAGTTAAATTGATACTGGATATGCTCTATCATTATGAAGCCTCTTTTCTAAAAGTTTCAGCTTTATTATCCCTGATTATTACAATTACTGTTCTTATATTATTAAATGGTGAATGTGTAAAAATTAAAACAAATTATTCTGTCTTGAAAATTCTGTACCACATTGAACTTAACCTTGTTTGTAACAGTAATAATTGGTAGATTCTTATTCATAATGTCTGTACTATAAGTATATAGTATTTTTTAAATTGTTGGAGGTCGTAAAGAAACCGGACCCCCTCCCCAGGAAAAAATGCACATAAACAAAATTTTGCATAGAATTTAAGGAGATGCCATATTTAAAAAAAAAAAAAATCCTAACTTGTAAGAAAAATCTGGAAAACAAATTAAAATCTTAGCGAAGAAAATAAGATACTACTCTAAGCCACAAATCCTGCCTCATCTTAATACTTGTCAAAAAAAATCTCCTCAGGATATTCACAAACCCCATCAAAAGCTATTTTCTTTAAAAACACCAACACTTTGGCAGCTTTCAGACTCAAATCACTAATGTTGCCAGGAGGACGAGCGTGGGTAAGAAGGTCAAAGTCTATAAGTTATTGAAGGATCTGTCCTATAAAAGAAACCTTCTCCCAGTCAGAAAGCTTTTGGAGACCACTGCCAGGGTGATCATGAGAATCTAGTATTTCTCTGTGACAATCTGCAGTTGTCAGTTTGAATTTGACTTACAAACCGTGCTCATCCTCCATATCTACAAACCCTGGCCAAATGTGGTACAGCCTCAAAAACTGATTGAGAAAGGCAGTGTTATGAAAAATTGGATTTCCTTTGCACTTTGGATTCAGGTTGTTTCTTCATATTTGGTAGGTTTATTCGTGTGTGTGTCTGTGTGTGTGTGTGTGTATACACACGTTTATGTTACATCCAGTTTGTGGCTATAGAGAACTTTTAAAATCCACAAGTGTCCTTCTGTCAAGGTTAAATTAGAAACTGTGCTTGTTTTTCAGTTGTTTCCTGTGTTGAAATAAAATGCTATCAGCTTCCCAGACTTCCTGGCACCATGTCCTTCACTTGCTTTAGTAAGGCTTCTTAGCAATAGTAGAGTACCCCAATCTAAGTGTGTGTGTGTGTGTATCTGTTTTAAAGCATTCATTTTTCTTAGGAAAGAGACCCTAAAATTTGCTAACTTTGGCACATCTTCAGTACAAACCAGGTAATATAGCTTTGGTTTTGTTAGATGATTTCTCTTTAAAGCTGGATACTTAATTATTTCAGATGTGACTGTCAGGATCAAAGTCTGACTTCCTCGACGAACCATGATGGAAAGGGAATCATTGTCCTTAACAGCTTCAATAACATCGGTTGTGGTGGTAACAGGTTGCCCATTTATGCTGACAATTACATCGTGGTCTCTCAACCCAGAGCTGGGAGAGGGGGGAAAAAGGGACCATGGAACTATAAGTTTTACTTGTCCCCATTTAAAATTTAATGTCGGTCTTTTATGGCGCTATTTTGCTGTCATTTTTTTAAAGATTTTATTTATTTATTTATTTGAGAGAGAGAGAGAGCACAAGCAGGGGAGGGACAAAGGGAGAAGCAGACCCCCCACACTGAGCAGGGAGCCCGACATGGGACTCGATCCCAGGACCCGGGGATCATGACCTGAGCCAAAGGCAGATGCTTAACCAACTGAGCCACCCAGGAGCCCCTATTTTGCTGTCAATCAACATACAAACCAGGAAACCAGAAATAGCATCAATCCTTTCAGGTATGCGGGCTCTTATAAGATATGCCGGGAAATCACCTGGGGACAACAATCCTATTTACCTTTATAAAATCAGTCTTCTAACAGAATCATATAAAAAGTTTACTCCTCTCATATATTGGATTTGGTTTGGAATAGGCAATTTAGCTTTGGGTTGTTATCAATCTCTGACTTCTGTAAACCTCAAGCACATTCCTGGTCTTACCAGCAAAGATAAAGAAGAACACAAGCAATATATTTTTTCCCCATACAGTTGTACTCTGATCAGTTTGGTTTTGACAGCCCACTTACTTGCCCCATCTCCACCCACAGCCTGATAGCCCTACTTCCAGTAAGTCAAAAACCAGTCACGCTTTCAAGTCTAAATATTTAAGGCTCTGGTTCTAGGCTCCTTTTCCCCAAAGTTGTGATTATATTCTGTCTCCAATATATTTGCTTCACATAGAATATATATTCTAGAAACAAAAAACACCTCCAAATATGAAACACTCCAATAAATATATAGCCATGCTGATGACTTCTCTTAAAGTCAATAATGGGCTGGAAGAGGGACATCAAAATTAAATGACTCCAGGAGACACCATTGTAAAGAAATGGGAAGCCAAAGGAAGGATGCAAGAGGATTACCAAGATATGTGGAATTAATTTTTTTAAAAAATAGAAATTTAAAGCAAGAGGATGTGAAGAGAAGTTTGAGGGCAAAGCTAAAAGCATGGAACACCTTTAGAACAAGGACATCTCAGGAGGATGACTGGGACTGTGCACAAAGAAGAAACTTAATCCATTGTAGTTCTGTGAGTAGAAGAAGAGAAAGAAACCTGCCAGTTATTACTGAATGTAAACTATGCACCAAAATGAGGGAGTGAGGCTCAGCTAGGATAAATAACGTATCCCATGTCCCACAGCTTGGAAGGGACTAAAGTAGGATTTGATTCTGGGTCTTTCAATCGTGAAAACCCATCTTCCTGCTACTCACTCTGCCTCTTAGAAACGAGAGCAGCTACAAAACAGGATAATCCACGAACTAAGCCAGATTCCACATCCCTGCATTCTACTTAAATGTACCTCTCAAGTTAATTACCTCTCTGTACTACAGCTGCTGTTTCTGTAAAATAATGCCTGTATCATAAGACTTTGGGGGCTCAAAAACGTATGTAAAATACTTAAAGTGATGCCGGACATACAGTAAGTGATTAATAAGTGCCAGCTGTTATTACTGTAATTATTATTATTATTAGATTTAAGTGTATAAAGCCAGAAATAATAGATTTCTGGTTTATCAGTGACTTCAGGCAAGCAGTAGTCCCACACTTTAATGTTCATCCAAATCACCAGGAGGTCTTGTTTAAAATGCAGATCCTGATTCAGTGGTGGGGCCTGTCATTCTGCATTTTTTTCTTTTTTTTTTTTTTTTTTAAGATTTATTTATTTGAGAGAGAGCATGCGAGTTGGGGGAGGGGCTGAGGGAGAGAGAGAAAGAAGCAGACTCCGTACTGAGCGTGTACCCCGACTCAGGGCTGGATCTTACAACCCTGAGACCATGACCTGAGCCTAAATCAAGAGTCCGAGGCTCAACCAACTGAACCTCCCAAGCGCCCTTCATTCTGCATTTCTAAAAAAGCCCCAGGTGATGCCAGTGCTGCTGGTCTACAGGCCATATTTTGAGTAGCAAGGACTAGGAGAACTGAAAGAAATAGCTTTGGCCTTGAACCAAAAGATAAAAATAAAGAGGTGGGGGGAGGACAGGAAGCAAGAAAGTCTAGAAAAGCCTGTGACAAGCCAAATTTAGTAACATGAGACCTAACATTTAGCCATTAACAGTTAGTACCTCATGGTTTCTTCCCCCTACTAAAAGAGTTGCCATAATATAAAAAGATAATTGAGCTTTGAGAAACAAAAGTAGTGAGAGGTATACTGAAGAAGTATAAGAGAGGGACCCACCACCTCTTCCCTCAGTAGTTAGTATAAATGTTTAAAAACAAGAGTAAAATCAGCCGGAGCACTTCTTTGATGAGCTGTTCTAGCATTTGCTTTATTAACATTCACTCATTCAGTGCTGGCCTCTGGTATGATCTTCCAGAGTTCAAAGAAAAAAGTGTCCTAAAGTACCTAAAATATGTTCTTAAACTTTTAGCCCTCTGAATTCTTCCTATTCTTAATAACTAAGGTATCGAAAGTACATTCGGGAATTCCTAGCAAAATTAATTTAAACTTATGCTATTAACTCATCATGAATTCTTGAGCTACAAAAAAACCATTCCCTTCCCAAAAATAGTCCTTCCAACACAAGCACACAAGTCCAAATCAGCACTGTCCAATAGAAATGTAAGGCAGGCCACATACATAATTTTAAATTTCCTGTAGCCACATTTTTAAAAACTTTCTTAATTTTTAGAAATCTTTTTAAAAATAGATGCTCATTTTAATAATATAGCTATTTAAGTCAGTATGTGTATTATCATTTTAATATGTAATTTTTAAAATTATTAATGGGTATTTTAGACTGTTTCATATAAGTCTTTGAAATCCACTAGAAACAACCCACACCTATTGTGCTACTATACAACATCTTACACAATGCAGTGATTAAAGTTAAAGGCCGTCCTTCCAAAACAAAGGGTATGTTTCATGGAAAAATCTTTTATATTGAGTGCCTCTGTTTTTTTGTTTTTTTTTTTTTTACTTAAATAAACTCAAATTAAATAAGATTCTGTTCCTCAGTCACACCAGCCACATCTCCGTGTTCAACAGCCATGCGTGGGTAGGGCCACCGTACTAAACGGTGCACATCTCGATCCGACACACATTTACCATGGCATGCTAGCTGGGCCAAGGCCTGAACTCTTACCTTTCAGCAGCTGTTCCTTGAATCACCTCATACACAAAGACCCCAGAACTCACATCAGGGAAATCTGGATCTTGCCTTTTCATCTCTTGAAGAAGGCTAAGACAAGTGAGAAGAGTTTTCCCAGAAGGTTAAGAAACAATGAATTCATCACCTGAGCCCTGGTCAAAGCCTCCAAGTCAACAGGTACTCTTATGTGTTCTACTCAAGGCTCCGGGGGGCCAGTGAAGATTCCAGCAAGCCAGTCACAGTTATTCTTCCCTGGGGGAGGGGGGGGGCGGCAGTTCTCTACCAAAGCCCCGAACCACTGGACATATAAGGTCTATGTAGCCACAATGAAAGAAGCTACTAAAATGTACCGCAAATATTGGTGCAGGCAGAGACAGATACCTACCCTGTGAGAGTGGGGCCCTACACTCACAAGAGTAGCCAGCTGTAGTCCACATGCTTTAGATTCCCTGTTAAGACTGTCCAGCTATGCCTTTTGCTTCTGAAAAACAACACAGACATACTGAAACCCATGCTTACTTCATAGTGAGAGGCAGCATTCGCAGACCGAGATACTTCTGTGAAAGAGCCTTTCCTGGAAAGGAAAGTTATAGGGTGTTACTAACAACAAAACTTCTTTCCTTTGGCAGAGCTTCTAAAAACAGCAAGTCATGGAACATCCTTACTATTATTATAACTGCCCTTTCAGGCTGTCAGCCTGAAAATGTGCTTCAGAGAACCTTTTGTCACTAGCATGGACACTCCTCCCATCCACCTCCCATCTCCAGCCCATGTGTTTCCTTTCTGCCATAACATGTACTTCTGGGTACAACACAACTAGGCTTTGTGCCTAGTTCCCCCATATTGCCACCCAAACCACCATGATAAGAGCTGGGTACCAGTGACAGTATTCTACAGAATCCTAAGGGCGGTCTCCAGAACAGATGGAGGGCTCCTGAAAAACACAAGGAGGGAAGAAAAAGTCCTAACTCCCCTTACCTTTCAACTGGCACTCATGGAATTCTGCCAAGAACTGTTGAATTCGATCTGAGGGAATTGCGAAGGAGATTCCCGCGGTCACCTTCAATGTATTTATGCCAATCACGTCACCATCCTGGCAAGGGAGGAGACATCATTCAGTCACCAAGTCATGCAAACTGACCAGTGCAAAACCAGTGCCAGCAGAGGAGGAAATGAAGCTGGTCACTGGGGTCAGAACACAGAGGGGCTAGAGGAAAGGGAACTTCCACAGGGAGCAGTGGACGTTGCCTTATAGGACACACAGTGTGGGAGGTAAGCCGGGCGGCGGGGGCGGGGGGGACCCTACCCATGTGCAGATCCCTGCTGAGGACAATTTTTTTTAATCTTGAGTTTATTTTGTCCTTCATCAAATGATTTTAAAAGTGAACCACAGTTTGTATTTTGACACAGGTTAAGAGGACAATGAGTACTTGCCTTTTCTTCTCAAATGAAACTAAAAATAAACATGGAAAAGGCAAAAAGCTGTTGGATTTTCAGCAACACTTTAATGAAACTCTTCAGAATTAGCTAATTAACCTCAGAGAACAAAGCTCTACAAAGCCAAAGCTATGAAGTGGGAAACACTTTCCTCTTCGTGCACTTCATCACCCCTCAGCCTCTGTTGGGTAATGGGAAGGGTAAAAAAGAGACTTCTGATCATATTAAATTACATATCATAACTCAGTAGGTCTGGAGTGTGGCCTGACAATGTGCACGTCACCCCTGCTCTAGTAAACTCACTTTTTTTTTTTTTTTAAGATTTTATTTATTTGAGAGAGAGTGAGAGCTAGAGAGAGAGAGCATGAGCACATACACGGAGAGGGAGAAGCAGACTCCCCATCGAGCAGGGAGCCCGACTCCGGGTTCAATCCCAGGACCCTGGGATCATGACCTGAGCTGAAGGCAGATGCTTAACCGACTGAGCCACTCAGGCACCCCTAGTAAACTCATTGTCTACTAGAGAAAGCAGGCACAAGAAAATTACATAAGTAACATTACTATGAGTAAAAGAGTGCTCAGTAATTTCACATACCGTTAGCTCATCCTCCAAAAAGCAAGTGTAATGTGTAAAGAACCAAAAATAGTCAGCTCAAAGGGACTCAGCATGATCACAGACTGTGTGTCAAACAGCACTGCACTTTATGTTTTCACAGGTATTTGAGCAACTAGAAACTCGCATTTCCACTAGAGACGCTGAATAACATCTAAGACTTAAATACATGATAGAGTAATGGATTCTCACTGTGGCTTTTCTCTATCAGGACTAAAAACCCGAACAGACACGTCATGTAGTTAGCATTTTGGGATGAGGGACAGTTCTTCACATGCAGCAGCAGGCGGTCTTTAAGGATAGACATTACATAGCACAGTGGTCAGCTGACATATATTTTAGTTTAGTGCCCCGGGCTTTTGTTAACTACACAATGAAAACAGAAAGCATGGTGAAGAGATGTCAGTAAGAGGAAGTAAACCCTGGCACCCTTAGCTGAATGAGCTCACATGCCATATGATAAATGATGATAAATCCAGCACAGATCTTAAATCTTTGCTAACCATTTACTTAAGATGCAATAATAGAAAAGCATCCTACCACAAATCTCTACACAATTGTGACATCCTACTCTGCACCATCATTCTTGGAAAGTTGGGACGAGACATGAAACAGCAAGGCAAGTGGCCATTTACCAAGTTCACCAGAGGGCCCCCAGAGTTGCCGTGCTGAAGACAGGATTTGAAAAAGTCGTCAGTGCTTTTCTCCTTGTCATTTATACGTAGTTCCTAAAGAGGTTTACCGAAAAGCAGCCTGCTCTGGTGAGCATGGCAAAGCCGTGCCCCTGTCATCACCAACACTGAAGTCAGTGCAGGTAAAAGACAAGAGCCAAAGGACCACTGCCTTCTACAGCAGGGGTGACCTCTATGAACGACCCAAAGAGACTGCCCAATGTCACGGATGCCGACGATCACATCAAACAGGCTGAACAACATGGCATTCCATCCCTCCAGTGAGGGTCTAACTGAACTCTGGACAGCCCCAACAGGCCAAAAGGAAAAGAGTACCTTCTGACATGTTCTTCTCACTGTCCTGCCAGTACCTTATGGGCTGAGGAGAGCCCTCCCAAGTGACTTACATTAATTATGGCATCTGTCTGGATACAGTCCATGTCTGAATTCTTCAGCCCCAGCTCTCTGCCCCCTCGCTGTGTAGTGCTGACAATCCCTGCAGTTGCTGTGTTCTGCAGAGAAAACGGGTTGCCCAAGGCCACCATGAACTCTCCAGCCCGCAGGTCAGAGGACCTTCCCAGCAGCAATACAGGAAGGTCAGTCTGCACACAGCCAGGAGGGATAGGAAGGACAGAGAGGTGAAGAAGAAATCAAGAATAGAATCAACCAGTATTTATGTACAACACACATATGGCCTGGTCTCTATCATTTGGGCACTTAAAATCCAAGAACCCCCCCACCCACTCATATAGGTTCTACAAGTGCCTGATGTTTCTTCCTCAAATTCCAGGAACCACCAACCTCTCACCTGGTAAGATGATCAGGATTATCTCTAAAACCTAAAATTACTGCTTTGTAGAAATTACTATAACTAAATGACCAGTGAAGTTGCTGATGAACATACACTGACATTAGCAACTTACTTAGCACTATACCAGCTCAAAATTTTATTTTTTTTAAGACTTTTTATTTATTTACTTGAGTGAGTGAGAGAGAGCAAGCAAGTACAAAGGGGGTAGGGGCAAAGAGAAGCAGACTCCCCACTGAGCAGGGAGCCCAACCCTGAGATCCTGACCTGAGCCAAAGGCAGACGCCTAAAGACAGCCACCCGGGCACACCCCAGCTCAAAGTTTTATAGTCAGAATTAAACCACAAACAGAAAGGAGAGTGCCCAGAACAGTGCTTCTCAAATTTTAATGGGCACACAAATCACCTAGGAATCTTATTAAAGTGCAGATTCTGACTCAGACGTGGGTGGGATCTGAGATCCTGCATTTTTAAAAAAATTCTTTCTCAGAAATAAGTCAAACAGAGAAAGACATGTATCATATGATCTCACTGATATGAGGAATTCTTAATTGCAGGAAACAAACAGGGTTGCTGGAGTGGGGGGTGGGGTGGGAGGGATGGGGTGACTGGGTGATAGACACTGGGGAGGGTATGTGCTTTGGTAAGCGCTGTGAATTGTGCAAGACTGTTGAATCTCAGATCTGTACCTCTGAAACAAATAATGCAATATATGTTAAGAAAAAAAAAGAAGAAGAAGGTAGCGGGAGGGGAAGAATGAAGCGGGGGAAATCGGAGGGGTAGACGAACCATGAGAGACGATGGACTCTGAAAAACAAACTGAGGGTTCTAGAGGGGAGGGGGGTGGGAGGATGGGTTAGCCTGGTGGTGGGTATTGAGGAGGGCACATTCTGCATGGAGCACTGGGTGTTATGCACAAACAATGAATCATGGAACACTTCATCTAAAACTAATGATGTAATGTATGGGGATTAACATAAGAATAAAAAAATAATAAAAAAAATTCTTTCTCAGATAATGTCAATGCTGCTGATGTGCAGACTAGACTTTGTGTAGCAAGGACCTCAGAGTATTCCCAGGCAGCTCTGAATCCACTGCAATCATTCCTAGTATTCTAAGGCAAGCAGAGAAGTAAGTTTCCCAGAAGCAGCATCTGTTGAAGAAGGAGGCTAGACAGTTAATAGAAATTGTTAGGGATATACAGACGGGCATAGAAGAAAATAAAAGAGTGAAAAACAGAAAAAAAGGAAACTAGAGAAAACCATATACCAGGTAGAAAGGATGTGGAACAAGAATGGGGTGAAGAGGAAAATATCAGCAAATTGATGGAAATCCCCAGATGTACAGACTGATTTGGCCCTTGCATACTCACATTTGGCTCGATCTTAATCAGTGCAAGATCCAATTTATGGTCAATGTCCTTGACAGTGGCTTCATACTGGACGCCACTCTGGAGCTCCACCTGGATCCGCTGCTGGTTGGTGAGGACTTTGACATTGGTAACAATGAGCCCATCCTCAGACACTATGAACCCAGAGCCACTTGATGCAGGAATATCCTTGTTGCTAAGAGGTGACCTGTCCCAGCAAGACAACAGCATAAGCAGAGGGCAGGAAAACCAGGGTATCCATCACAGTCTGCGGACATGGAACCTCTAATTTATCAAACTTACCTCCACCACAGTTTTCTCAGACATCTTACTATCCCCTGTCTGTGTTTTCATTCTCTCAATGTGTAACTGGACTCTGAATGTTCAGCACCCTGGCCATCTCTTAGGAACACGACTGAGAGCTGATCCCAACTCTCCTTTTCCAGGGACGACCCCCTCCCCTCCTTCTTCAGAGCTGGTCAGAGCAGCAACCCTCTGCTTCAGTCCTACTACTAGTCCTACTACTGCGCGCACCTAGTCCTACTACTAGTCCTAGTACTCACCTAGTCCTACTACTGCGCGCAAACGTGGACCTAGTGCCACATTCTTGAGGACCCAGGAGGGAGGGAGTCAAAGAAGTCTGGTTCCAGCTTAGGTTCCACTACTAACTGGCATTGTGACATTGGATTTCCTTCCAGGCAAACGAGGGGCCTGAGCAAGATCACCAACAGGATGCCTTCTAGCTCTTACATCTGACCTTCCATTTTGTCCGTGGGAGATGAGGGAGAGAGAAACCCCAGACCCCGAAGTGCAGAGGAGTAGCCCAAATTTGGAAGCCACAATCCCTACGCTTCCGCTCTTTGGCTAAACCAACCCCGAACAGATTATTCAACCTGTTTGAGCTGCGACTTCCTCACAGCGGGTTTTCCGGCTAAGCCTAAGCGATGCCTGGAAAGGAAAGCCGTAGCGCGGGGGCCCGGAGCCGGCAGGCGCTCAGAAACAGTCCCGCGGGGTAGCTGGCGGCCTCCTCCTGCCTCCTTTACCTGCGGAACAGCTGCAAGTGAACCACAGATGGCGCTACCTTCTCCACCACCTCCGCGATGAAGTTGTACTCGCTCCGGAGCCGGCCTACACTTCTGGGCCCTGTGAAGAAATGCACCACTCTTGGGGGCGGTGGGCGCCCCGCTGCTTGGCCGGATCGGGTGTCACATCCCAAATCTCCCGGGCTCTCTCCTCCTCTCTCCTTTCCCGCCCCTTCCTCTCTTCGGTCTCCCCTCTGTATTCACTGCCACCCCGCAAGGATACGCCTTGAGGGAACCAGACCTGTCATCCCGGGTGGGGAAAAAAAGAGAGAGAGAGAAGAAAAAGGAAGACGGCATTCAACAGGCCCGGGGAGGCAAGTGGGGAGAAACCACATGGGAACTGGTAAGGAGACACCTAAGAAGGAAAAAAAACTGGAACAAGGAGTTGAATCCGGAGGCAAAGGCGGGAAGAGCCCGCGGCGCACCGCGCGACACGGGCGCGCCGCTTGGGGACGTTGCGAGCCACCCGAGCGCGCGGGCCCAGCGCTCACCCCCACCCGCGCAGCCGCCCTTCAGCACCGGCACGGCCGGGAGCGCGCCTCGGAGGCGCGCGGCGCGGTTGTCGGCGCGCAGCGCGCACAGGCTGGGATGGGTGCGCCCGTCGCTGCCGCACACCGCCGCCCCCGCCGCCGGCAGCCGCACGTGCCGACCCAGGCGCCGCCGAGGCGCGGGGCGCTGAGCCGCGCGCGGCACTGCAGCGCCCAGCCGCAGGCCTCGCCCTCGGCCGCCGCGGCAGCAGCGGCAGCGATCGCGCACCGGCGTCGACCCCGCCGAGCAGGTGGGCAGCGGGGGGCAGCGCGTGGGCTCACAAGCCGCGGGAGGGCGGCAAGGTCCTGGACCTCCTAGCCTCGACTCTGAGCACAGGCGGCGGGAGCAGCAGCCACAGCAGGAGGAGCTGTCCCAGCAGAGCTGGCCGCCGCAGAGGTCTAATCATCCTGCCCTCTTCCTTCTTCACGCTCCGGTTTACTTTGGACCGGCAACTGCTCTAAAATGAGCAACACTTCTTCCCGGCTAGGGTGCCGCCTCCCTCAACCCCCGGGCTTTAAGGGGCAGAGCCTGACAGACCTCTACACACACACACACGCACACGCACGGCAGAGCCTGGCGGACCTCTACACACACATACACACACACACACACGCATCCCCCACCACCCGTTCCCGTCCCCGTCCCAGGGCCAGGGCCAGCCCCATGCAACCAAGAGAGGTCCCCAGCCCTGCCCTGTGCAGGGCCCTACCTCGGGAAGGCCAGAAAACCAATAATGGGGCAAACTGACGAGAGATCACCCACCCACGGGCAGAAGGTCAGCATTAGGAAAACACACACCATATTTCAGTATTTCACATGGTTTTATTACAAAACAAGCAACAAAACAGGTTTAGAAAATTATTTTTTTGCTACATACCAATTAGGAGATCACATAAAATGAGAAGCGTAACAGTTTCCATGCACTCAGCTCAGTGCTTACAGGTGAGTGCATTTCACAGCTGAAACCTACTGGTTCAAAACACAAAATCATGCCACACTTCAGTAAGCAGTGGGGGGAGAGGTCAAACAGTCTATTTTTGCTAACATTAGCTTTATTCAAATTCTACTTAGCATGAGTGACTGTAACTGACTGCTGCAGGCAATAACAGAAAAAAAGGAGTAAGAAAAGAAAAGTGATGTTGGTAGAAAAGATTTACTAAACTATCCATTTTTGACATGTTCAAAGTTTATAAACAAAGCTCACTTGGGAAACTCAATTTCCAAAATGCTGTTACTGGTCAACAGTGAAAACAAACATCAAATCCCACTGCTCAACTACTGAATCTATTTAGGTCCTTTAAGCCCATATGAGAGCACAGTTATATTCAGCAAGGAAAAAAAACCTTTTGCTTCCAGTGAACTACAAAGCTGGGCCTTACCTCTGCTCTTTCTCATGAGTGAGCTCAGCATTCTACTCAGAAATAAACGTATAACTTTCAATATTTTGACCTGAGTCTACTCTACACCTTAGTAGATTTAGGATGTCTCACAGGATGCAAAAAGTCAATGTTTACCAGCCACCAACTGACCTTGAGTAAGCAAATCCTTAAGCTCTCAAGAATAGTGGATGGTAAATAGTTCAATTATAGGGAAGACCACCCGTAATACTGTTACACAAACTGGATCAAGATCACTTCAATAGGCTTAGGAAAACAGCACAACTCAAGAAGGTTTTTATTCCACAAAGAAAATGCAGTATCTTTTTTGGTTCCTTTCTTTAAACTCCGATTTATTCCAGAGTCTATGCATTTAACTACTAACCTATACTGCATCCCTGCCCTATTTTTTCCATCTGGTTCCATAGACATTTAAAGCCAAATGCTTTGACTATATATGCACTATCTTTGGCTCACATGTGTAGTGACATTAAAAAGTTTTGATGTGAAATTGGCCAGAAGGTAAGAAATATGGACACAAAAGGAATTCTGAAATAAGGTTTGGGAATGAGAATGCTTACAGACCTCACTGAAGATAATTCTATTTATCTGGTGCTGGAACTACATTAACAATGTTCTCACTTGGTATTCCCAAGTATCTGCCAACTAAAGTCCTTGTTTTCCTTCTATCATAATATAATCTAGATTTATAAGTATGTTTAATTTAACACATTCTTAAAATAGACCCTACTGAAATAAGAAACATATCAGCTTACTATAATGGCCAATTAATTCAACAGTAGTATTGTAGCAGAGTTTATTTAACAAAAGAGACATGGGTACATTTTCACAGCTTAAACACCAAAAGATGACAGCTTTCATGAGTTAGGGAATGTTTAAAGGGATCTCAAAATTTCCTAACTTATTTTTGTGAGTGCAAATATCACTTATTGTGTATTTTCTTTGACCTAGCCAAAGAATTTTCTTGAGGAAAATATGAAGATGAAATCAGAGACAAGGAGCTTTAAGAATCTGAAATGACTACTTATCAGGCTACTTGAAACTGTAACCTCGGTCACTCATAAATAACTAACTCCCAAACCACAGATTTCTGAGGACAACCGTCTACAAGAGTCTGCAAAAAAGAGGAGAGAGAGAGAGAGAAATCCAGTACTAGATGTCTTTTTTCTACCAGGACCACTAGGCCAAACAATTTAAGTGAAGAATAGCTCCAATGCAGTGCGGTCAAGAAAAGTTCTCAACATGACATAGACTTCAAGGGAGTTACACTGCCTGGAAGGAACACAGATTTCCATCAAGCCCCTAAGAATTTCTGATGACATGTTTTTGCCTCTGTATTAGATCTGGACATAAGGAAGGGGAAGGGATTGACTTAGGTAAAAATGCATCTCTCGGTATCTTCCTCTAGTGATTGATTTCTAATTTAAAGGTAATTAGCTGATCTAGCTGATAAAAGGCATAGACAGAAATGAGTTTTTCTCTCTCTTTAGGGCACCCTGATAAGTTAGCAGTTCACCACATAAGTTGGACAAATTCTCCCAGGGACACTGGAAATAGTATCTTCTTGTCAGATGAAAGAAGGCACACCTAAAAATCTGGATGGGAAATGCAATCTATGCTCTTCTACCTGGGAAATCTCTAGTCAGCAATGCCAGTGCCTCTAAATCAATGTTACTTTGCATAGTTTCTATTTTATTAAAAATATAAATACCTCTCAAGATTATCCTTGTATCTCTTCACTATTAAGTACATGGAACCTTATCTGGTCACAAGGTTTGATCATGCAAGGACAAAAGGCTTCATTCAAAGGGCAACATAGAAAGAAAGCAAATCTGCCAGGCAATATAATATACAGCACTTAAAATTAGACTAATATCAGCCCACTAAAAAGCTATGAAGTAAGGATTCAAGAAATCTGTCTGTTCTAAAACAGACCTTTTCTTCTGTCTGGAAAACATGGATCAGAAAAGTCTATCTGGATGAAGTTTATCTGGATGTCCGTCTTTTCCCAGCACCTGCTCTAAAGCAATTCTAACACCCTAAAATAGAGATCTGATCTCTCAGGCAAGGGAACTATCCCACACTTATCAACCCTCCGAACTTCCAAATGATGCCATAGCAATTGAAATGTCTGTTCTAGTCTCAACAGTCGTAACTTTCACACTGATAAACCCATCCCCAGGGCCTGACACAGAAACTGGGTGGGCATGTCTATCACTCACATGGACATTATTTGGGGTCATAGACAAGAACAGAATAATTCCCAAAACTGGCTGATACACTGAGACTGAATCTTACCCCATACCTTACACGAGATTCCCTATTTCTTCCCCTACAGAAGTCCCCTGAGAGGATCTACCCTCATAGACATTCTGAGAGCTACCTGCCAGCCCCCAGATTTTAACACCTCCCCTCAAAATGTATCCCAGGCAAGCCAGCTGGGTTAGTTACGACCTTCCTACTTCACAGTCAGACCTCAGCCAATAAATACAAATTAGATAAACCAGATGACTGGCCCAAGATTCTGTGCCTGGCCTGGAAAGTAAAGGAAGAAACTACAACTAGGACAAGGAAACAAAACTTGGTTAGGGATGAAATTGCACTCCCAACCTTCTCTCACCAGGAAGACCTTAGAACAGTCAAAGTAGAGGCAACCTGTTCTCCACTGAGCGTGCCTACAGGTCCAACCTAGTGATTTTCCAAGTTAAATATACTGTATTGATATTAAAAAAAAAAAAAAAAAAACAGGCCAGCTGGATGGGCCCCTCCCACATAGCATCCACAGGACTATGAGTGCCAAAGGGTCTCTGACTGTCCTCCAAAATGTAGGGAAACTGAGTCATGGCCTCCTTTTCTTGAGTCCTCCCCCCTCCCAGGGCACTGTGCCCTATCACACATCAGAAGTCCGTATGCTCTCATCATCAAGGCTGAACAGAAATGGTTTCTCCTTGGGGTGCTGGGGCTCCGACCTGTGCCTTATCCGGGAGCTGGGCAACACCCCAGAAGTACTGCTCTCCCCAAGCCGGGACATGAACAAAGAGTCCCCAGGAGTCTCTTCAGCTGGAAGCAGCTTGTCCCTGGCCTGTGGGACGGGGGTCCAGGGTTGCCAGGAGGAAGCCACAGAGGGGGCTTTGCAGAGAGCTCTTTTCTCTTCCATAGGTGGCCGCCCCCTACACAGGACAGAGTTGGGCCCCCCTGAGAGGCCGGAGCTTCCAGAGCGAGTCAAAGAGATGGATCTAGAAAAGGACATATCCTACAAAAATAAAAGGGAAGACAAAAAACAAAGGAAAATAAGGCTTTCCTGACAATGTTTATCCCAAAGCCCTAGGAAGAACACCCACCCATGATAACCCCCTCATAGGTCCAGAGGCACTTGTCTACAGAAATCAAGTCTGACCAACAGAATTCACTCTAGATGTGTCAAGGTCGGCCGACACAGGGAGACGTGTAGAACACATCGCAAGCTCTGTCTCTTTACCCAACCCTATACCTCACCTCTTTCCAACAACCAAAAAAAAAAAAACAAAAAATAAAATTTTGTACCTAAACCAGCAGAAAGAGAAAACAAACAAGACAGCCTGAGGCTTCGGCTGCTTCCAGGGACAGAGCGCTTGGTTGCATCACCAAATAAAACCTGCCCACTCAGGGCGCCTGGGTGGCTCAGTCGTTAAGCGTCTGCCTTCAGCTCAGGTCATGATCCTGGGATGGAGTCCCACATCGGGCTCCCTGCTCGGCGGGAAGCCTGCTTCTCCCTCTCCCACTCCCCCTGCTTGTGTTCCTGCTCTCGCTCTCTCTCTCTCTGTCAAATAAATAAAATCTTAAAAAAAAAAAAAAAAAAACCTGCCCACTCAGAGAGAATTCATCTCTAAGTTGACAGTGACCATGTACCAGAAAGGAAGTGACTTACTCTGGGGTGGCACTTGAGGGCCTGGACAGCTGCCCCGATCTCCTTAATCCAGCTGTGCATATCTTCTGGACTGTCCGCCTGCAAAACAGCCTTAGCACTTAGGGAGAAATGTTTGGCATTATGATTTCAGCTCACAAGTCTGTGGTTCAATTCTAAGTTTATAAAATCACACCATTAGAGCTGGAAGGAGCCCAGAGATCATGTCGTCCAGTGGCTCGCAGACTTTTGAGGACATTTGTTTCCTGCAAACTCATATTTGACACCCCATAAATAAAACAGCTCCAAGTGGGGCAGAGGCCATTCCTGCTGAAGCCCCTCACCCTCTCTGGAACACAACCGGCCTTTACAGAAAAGGAAAATGTTGAGCCAAAGCTCAACATTTATGGTTGGTCTAGATTCCAGTTCTCCTGACTCCCAATGCAAGCATCTTTCTACCACAGCTATCCAAACAGAATAATCCCTTTTTCAACTCCAGTCCCACTAAAGCCAAATCCTCCGCAAATCCTCCAAGATACATATTATCTCCAGGAACAAGGCTTCCCTCAGAGAACAAGCGACCTGGGTCTGTCCGGACTCCATCCAGGCCTGGAGAGTTGGTAGACTCAGAGCAACAAGCTTACCATCGTGTAGGACACTGCTGAGCCATTAAAAAGCATATCCCCCAGAAATACCTACCAACCCCAGAAGGGGGCAGCAGCGGCTCTATGAAGAAAGGAAAATCAAATGGCCAAGCGGCTGCAGGTGGAGCCCTCAGAATTCTCAGCGCCTTCCAGCTTTATAGGAGTTGCATTCAAGTGAACCTTGCAAATGTTTGCTGCGGCCCTCCTCGGTCTTACACGTGGCATCAGATGCCAGGCACAGAGATGAGACGAAGACCAAATCCCTGACCTCCAGAAATTTCCATTTGTTAATCTCTCTCTGCTCCCTGTGCCTTCCCCTAACAGCCCTACCCAAAATCACAAGTGTGTACCTTTTCCTAAGCAAGGTATATGTAAATGCCGCATTCCAGCCTGCAAAATTCTCCACATAGGCCCCTCACTTTCCCCATCCCCCCGATGATTCTTTCATGTTGCACTGTATCAGAATAAAACATGACTAGTTTTTTTTAAATCCTCAAACTGGTGCTCCTACCCCTTTCTGTCATCCCAAACCAACCCTCATGAGTTAGGTGTGTGCAGAAGACACTTAGAAAAGAAATGGTTTCAGGGGCGCCTGGGTGGCTCAGTTGGTTAGGTGTCTGCCTTCTGCTCAGGTCATGATCTCAGGGTCCTGGGATCAAGCCCCGTGTAGGGCTCCCAGCTCAGCGAGGAGTCTGCTTGTCCCTCTGCCTCTGCACCCCCCCCCACTCCTGCTCCCTCTCATGCTCTCTCTCCCAAATAAATAAATGGAATCTTTTAAAAAAAAAAAAAAAGAAAAGAAATAGTTTCACATCCTGGCACACTGGGTTAAGCGGGTATAGCAACAAGGTGAACACCTCTCTCACATGCTAAAGCTGCAAATTCCTTGTATTCTCTCTCCCCTGGGCTTTTCCCAGTTGTGTGACAACCTGGTGGTTGGTTTTCCAAGAAAAAGATAAATCCATCCCTAGTCCAAGAAGATAAACAGGATAAGCTGTCCAAGATTCTTCCAGAAGTTATTTTACTAATCTCAGGGCTAGCCTGTTCCACAAGTAGAGCCACTGGGAAAATGCAATGAACTCATTTAGGTAAAGCACTTTGAACAGAAAGTATTAGTTATTGTTGTTACTATTATTACACGAGGGACACAAATGAAGCCTTAAATTCCAACACTATGTATATAACACATATATGTTAATTGGCCTCTCCCTGAGACTTTTTTTCTGCTTCCTCATACTCAAACTGCAGATAATTCCCTAAGGATCAAATTGTCCAGATCAAATAAGATAACCTATTTGGCTTCTTTGAATTGAATGAGATGGAGGTAATTAAATTGTCCACTAGTAGAAAAGCATTTCTCAGAGATTTTCTTTCTAGGGAGACAGAGGATTTGGTAGGGAGAAATGTCAGAGGATTGGGAGACATGGAGACAGGAGCTGAGGGAGAGACAAATGTTTCCCACATCATGCAGGAGGTCCAGGATTTTCATGAAACAGACTGCACAATCCACATGACGACAGTTTCCAGGGCTATTAAGCTACTTGTACCCCCTCCACCACCCAAGCACAACATAGCACCCCCCACGTCAAATGTCCCACAAGCCACAGGCCACCTGACTGTCCTTTGAGACCCCACCAATGCCCTCATATGTCTGTCCAGGAACCCACCACCCCACGAGCCTAGCGGTCTTCACCCCAGTCTCCATCTAGCAAGGAGCCACTGAGGAAGAGAAAACAAGGCACCACCTGACTTAACATCTGGGGAGCCAGACACAAGAATCAAAATCCTCTAAAACACATTTAAATTGTTTCCAATTCCTCTCTCATATAAGTAACGCTGCTATTCACACCTTTGTGCACAAAGGTTTTTTTCATTCTTATGATTCTTCAGCTCCTGGGAAAATTACTAAAGAATATGCATTCTTTTAAGGCTCTTGTTACATCTGGCCAGAGAGATTTCTGGCCAAAAAGATAGATTTCACTTGCCACCAATATATTATTTTTTTATGTGCACCCTTGCTAGAATTAAGTATTACAATTTTTAAAGTCTTTGCGAACATGATGGGCAAAATAATTAAATCTCTATCTTAAAACATTTAGTAATTGGGGCGCCTGGGTGGCTCAAATGGTTAAGCATCTGCCTTCGGCTCAGGTCATGATCCTGTGGTCCTTGTATCGAGCCCCACATCAGAATCCCTGCTCTGCAGGAAGGCTGCTTCTCCCTTTCCTGCTCTCCCTGCTTGTGTTGTCTCTCTGGCTGTCTCTCTCTCTCTGTCAAATAAATAAAATCTTTAAAAAAAAAAATTAGTAATTAATAAAGATGGAAACTGTTTGCTAATTATGTTTTTTCCCCAATTCTCTAATCCTGCTTAAGGACATTTTCTGTCAGATAACCTATAGAGTTAATCCAGCCAGGAGGATAGTAATAAACATTAGTAAGCATTATTTTAATGTTTAACAAATGTTATTTTAAATATTATTCCGGGGGTGCCTGGGTGGCTTAGTCAGTTAAGCATCTGACTCTTGATCTCAGCTCAGGTCTCAATCTCACGGTTTTGAGTTCAAGCCCTGCGTTGGGCTCCACACTGGGCATGGAGCCTACTTAAAAAATAATATAAAATAAAATAAAATAAAATATTATTTAAAAAGAAAAGCAAATATTGTGATAAGAATGAGAAAAAAGAGACTATCACTTTATTGAGATCACAACTGTAATCTCTATTAGTAGTTTTAGAACTTGGATTCACTGGCAACAAAAATTCAGTGAAACCTTAAAAACTGTATGCAAACATATGGCGTATGTGTATGTCTATCTTTAATGGAAAGCCTGTGCTTAGCTTTCATCAAAAACCCAAAAACATCTTAAAACACCATCACAAAGGTGAACCAGAAGTAAAAAACAGAGCTGAAGTCCACGCACCCCATGATGAATTATGAAAAGTCTAAAAGATGCTTAAAACTCAGTAGAACAAAAGGGGAATTGCCACGCTCCTTCATCTCTTCCTGGCGTGCTTAAGTGTGTGCATTTGTTTCTGGCACTTGGTTAGAAAGGAAAAGTAAGGTTTCTGTCCTTGAGAACAGTTTTTGAGGTGAGAGGAACAAAGGATATTAAAAGGAACCACGGCAGCCTGAGGTTTATCGTAGTCCAATGAGCTTTTTTACTGAGCACCTACAATAAACCCAGTACCATAACAAATGCAACAGTTTGAAGCAATGAATTCCAGAGGTCATCAGTAACAAGCCTCCAGTACCTTCCGGGGTGGCTTCTGCTGCAGCTGTCCAACATTTGTAGGATGCTCCTTCTGCATTCTATTCCCCACCTCTGCGCTGCCCCCCTTCCTAAAAGCTAATAATCCCTGCCCTCTTCCCAGGACCCAATCCCGTTTTTAGACACAGCCCGGCCACATCCAACTGTCTAGGCTGTACACTACATAGTTCTAAGTGATGTCATTCACCCTATAGTCTAAATTAAAACAGTAAGTATCCAAAGAGTTCTAGCCCGGCACTCTGCAATCCACATGGGAGCCCTCTTATTACTATTCTTATCCTGACACGGACCCCTAGTTCTGGCAACTGGGCGTATGCCAAGTTACCCAAACCAGCCTGCACTACATTTCTCATCTAGAATAACTAAATCCTCCAACATAATACCCCTGACCTTCTATGACTGGGAAATAGAGAAATGGTGAACCCTGCATGCCTTGTATTCCAAGGACTGAAATCTCATCTTGAACCCTTGCCCAGAACTGAGAACCGTCTACAGGCTGATCAGTTTGCTAACTCGCCAAGCTTAGATACCTGATTACTGCCAGATCCTGGATCTTGGTCACCACGATCCACCTGCCATGACAGCCAGTGCTCCCAAGCTGGTCTCTCCTGGTCATCTATGGCCACACCCTCTACATCTTGGGCTCTGCACCAAGCTGCTTTTATTTTTTTTATATATTCTTTTCAATTTAAATGCAATTAATAACATATGATGTATTATTGGTTTCTGAGGTAGAGGTCAGTGACTCATCGGTCTTATATAACACCCAGTGCTCATTCCATCACGTGCCCTCCTTAATGTCCAGCACCCAGGTACCCCACCCTCCCTCCCCTCCAGCACCCCTCAGTCCGTTTCCTATGATTAAGAGTCTCTTACGGTTTGTCTCCCTGATTTTGTACCAAGCTGCTTTTAAACAACACAAGTGAATAGGTCCTGATCTAGCACCCGATTAGGTGCCTTCCTAATCAGTTCCACAATTCAGGTTTATGACCTCGAACAAATAATTTACCTTCAGACACTCCGTTTCCTTATCTGTAAAATGGAGATGTCCTCAAGAGATTGCTGAGAAGTTAAGTGATATGCTGCCTGTAAACTCCTTAGCACCGTGCCTCTCACAACTGAGTGTCCAACAAACGGTAGCATCCCAGGGTTCAAATTATACGGAAGCGTGACATAGAAGGCATGTGTGACAGAAGGTAAGTGACCAACACCTCAGCAGTTGGAAGCCAGCGCCATGTTGTTGCCCAAGCCTCCGTGCCCTGTCCAAGGAGCCTGTTTGCTCTGCCTCCAGCTGCCCGGCTCTCTGGGCTAGCTTCCCTGGGTACCGAGCATACGCGGTTCTTTCAGGCAGATTTACTGAACATACACTAGGAAGCAGGTCAGAATACCACTGAGGCATGGTGGCAAAAGTTGCTGGCACCACACTGTAGGAGGAGTCATTCTATGCTTTTACCTTCTGCATGAGACACAATTTTTCCTTGGAACAAATGACTGACAAACTATCTGTCAAACTTACTCAGACTTAGGCATATGGTGGACTTTTTCTCAAAAATGAATGAAAGGAGTCCATTTAGTCAAGCAAAATCATGAAAGTATTTTTTTGCCGATGATGAATTTTGAGCTTGCAAACAAAATTAGAATTCCAAAAAGTGGTATCCTCCTCCATAAGCTTGACAGCTTTCTGTACTTAACGACTTTGTTGATGAGGATCCTTGCGATGATATTAACAAAGGTGATTTTTTGATATTATATAATAAAATGTGTCAACATTTGGAAGGTCTGCATACCTCAGTCAGACCACTATTTTCCTAATGACCAGTGCACACAGTTACAAAATCATGCACTGGTAAAAAGGATCCATTCAAAGTGCAAAACTGACCAGTAGATTTTCGTGTAAGACTGAAAGTTTATGGATATTGATATTGGCTTCCAAATAGCACACTGCACCTAAACATTAAGAAAATATCACTTGTCAAGTTTTGATATCGAATCAGAGAAAAATATCCACAATTATCTGAAAAAGCTATTAAAATATTCCTTTTTTCCAAATACATATCTGTGAGAGGCCAGATTTTCTTCATATCCTTCAACCAAAACAACATATGGCCACAGATAGAATGCAGGAGCAGATAGAGAATCCTGCTGTCCTCTAGTAAGCCAGCCATTAAAGAGATTTGCAGAAATGTAAAAAACAATGCTACTCTTGTTGCTTTTTTTGTTTTAGAAATATACCTGTTTTTCATAAAATATTACTTGTGTCAACATAAATGAGTTTTTAGTTGCTATCTGACAATAAATTAATATGTATTCTTAAGGATTTTTACTCCATATTCTTCTCAATCTTCTGTTCTCTTTGAGTTAGGTGCTATTAACAGACTTGTCCATTCGCTCATTTGTTTATTTCAGGGTGATGCTAGTGTTCTGTTATCCCAGAAATGTGGGAGCAGAAGTCAAAGGAGGGCAGAAGTGATGAGAAGCTTCTGGTAAGTGTGCACACGCTTTGTTCAAAAGTGTTTTGAACATTGTTTTTGTTGGAGTTCTTGTTTCCCAAATCACTCTCTCTTGTCCAAAGCTCTTTCCCAGCATAATCTTTCACTTGACAAATACTTATTTCATACCACCCATGTGTCAGGCACTGTCTCTCTGAGGACCTTCATAACATGTCAACTCAAATGTCCCACAGACACTGTCAACTCAGAACCCCCAACACGAAGGCTGCCTTTCCGCTCACCAGTCCCTCCTCCCGTGCTCCGGTCTGAGTGACGGCTGCCATCAGGCACCCTGAGGCCCAGGCCAAACACCCAGCAGTGTCCTCACCTCCCCCGTCTCCCCTCACCCCACATCCAACCCACAACCAAGTCCCAGAAAATACTCTTCAGTAGCTTTTAAATTGTCCACTTCTCTCCATCCTTCCTGGTTCAAGCTTCCTTCATCCCTGACCCGAATTACGACGACAGCCCCCAAACTGCTCTCCCTGCCTCCTGTCTTACCCTCCCTCATCTGTGTCTGTACTTCACTGGGCCTGGAAACTCACAGCCAGCACACCAGTAACGGGGTCAGGTTGAGGGATATCACCTCCACTTTACAGATGACGAAAACAAGGCTTGAAAGTTAGAGCATTTACCCAGGTGGTATTTTTAGAAGGCAGACCTGATTGGGCCACTCCCCTGGCTCCACCTCAAGGGGCCTGAACCTTCAGGATAAAGTACAAGCTCTTTGACAAGGGCTATAAGGCATGCGCCCTCTGTATGGGGGCCCCAGTCTTGCATGTGCTCTGTGCTCCTTTTATCTCCAGGCTTGTTCACACATGCTGTTCCCTCTGCCTGGGCCACTCTTCCCCCAATGGACTCGGTTTAGATGTGCCTTCCTTCAGGAAACCTCCCCTGACTCCCTGAGACAGGAGAAGGTGCCCTTTTTATGGGTTCCCATGACAACCACCACTCACTGTAATGATAGCACTAAGCACACTGGTTTTCTCGGTTTTTGCTTTTTTTTTTATTCATTCCCTCAGCCCCTTCAGTGAGGTTGTTCCATACTCATAATGCATTTAGGTCTTTTGTCATCATCTGCATGCCGTGCTCGAATCACCTGACCTCCTAAGTGATTTTTTTTTTAATTCACATATATTAAAGTTTTCTACTCTTTACTTTACCTTGTGCTATAAAGTTCTATTTCATGCATCTGCCATTAAAGTGTCATATAGTTTCACTGCCCTAAACCCCCCTGCAGCGTTCATCTACCCAATACTCCCTTCCCCCACCCCATCACACTGTTGCAATTGCCTGTTTACTTGACAACATCTCTCTCCCTCTGGTTCAGTATCTGTTCTGTTTAACAGTGTCCCCAGTATGAGGCAAAATGCCTGGCATTCT
This sequence comes from Mirounga angustirostris, assembly GCF_029215605.1. Classification (NCBI taxonomy): domain Eukaryota; kingdom Metazoa; phylum Chordata; class Mammalia; order Carnivora; family Phocidae; genus Mirounga; species Mirounga angustirostris. The sequence goes on from NW_026991710.1 coordinate 167,131,875, forward strand.
AAGGATACCCTGCATATGCCTGCTAAATGCAAGGACTGGAAATTGTTTTGAACCTACAGCTTAAACTTTGTCCTCAAATGACAATGGAACCAGCTCTAACAACCCCAGCAATGCTAGCCACAGCTCCCTTATCTCTCTCTTCCCCAGTGACACATGCTTGGGTCAATGAGCAGAGCCCAGGGATAGTTAAAGCTGCCAGCATGTCTGCTCGGCTGGGGGGCGGGGGAGCAGGAGGACCAGCTCGGAGGGGTCAGGATTATGGAGCTGCTGCCCAAGAAATGGGGTGGGGGGGCCCTGTGGAAGGGATGGTACTTAGTGGGGACTGACACCTGGAACAAAGAAAGGGCACTGGGAACCCTGCTGCCCAAGAAATGGGGTGGGGGGGGCCCTGTGGAAAGGATGGTACTTAGTGGGGATTGACACCTGGAACAAAGAAAGGGCACTGGGAACCCTGAAAAGCCTCGGCTGGGGACCCCCACATCTAAACCAACGCACTGCATGGCAGCCCGTATGCCGGAAATGAGGCATTATCATGATGCTGTGTGGATCGAGGCATGTTCCGTGGATTGCCAGGCCGGCTCGGGTACGGACTTGGCACTGAGAGTTTAGGCCCTGCTTGGGGATCTGCTTTTCTAGCTCCTATGATTTGAGGAAGAGCTGGGAGAGCTCCAAAGCTGTGGGTGAAGGGAGAAGCTTCAGAGAGCTGAACTGTCAGAGCCCAAACAATGACTTTCTCTGTGCAGCTGGGCTTTGCACCTGGTGCCGGCACAGGGCCCTCTGGGCTTTTGTCCTTCCGCACACAGAGATGTCCACACAGGCGGGGCTTATAAATACCCTCCAAAGGAGAAGTGAAACCCCTGGCTAGTTCTCCTTTTCTCTGCTTAGCTGGCGCCCACCAGCTGAAACAGCTAGTACAAACTCGCATTCCCCAGTTCAGAGGCTCAACCTGCTCTCACTATTTCATGGTTGGGAAGCTTCTGGCAAACATCCTGTTGAGAATAAAATGGGACTCAGACTGACAATCGGGGGCTAAATTTACCACCTAGAAACTTTAAACAAAATAAAAGAGAAAGCAGAGGAAAGGGCGAGACCTTTTAGCACACCCCTCACAGAGACAGAACACCAGAGTCTTCTCAGAGTGAGCTTTTTACCTGTATGTAGAAGGTCCTGGAGCTTGTTATGATTTCAAACAGGTTGTCCCTCATTAAGAGATCACTAGACAAAGAGAAAGAAAGTTACCAGGCATGCCCGCGTGCACAATGAGGACCTGATTCATCCTAAGTCAAGGCTCCAGAGTTTTGGGGGCTCCCAGGTCATTCCTCCTCCAGTCTCTGCCTCAAAAAACATGAGGGGGTCTCCTCTAGCTTCACTTCCTACAGGCTCCCAGGAGGTTTCGCCATGCCCATGGAAACCCCACACATACACCCCACCGCCAGTTGTAACAAGATAAAGTTCCTTTCCCTCTAAAACCTCCTGCCTAATACCCACCACATCCCGTAACACCTACAGTTGTGGGGGGAGGGGTATTTTTTATTATTTTCTAAAGATTTATGTATTTATTTGAGAGAGAGAGGGGGCACAGGGGAGGAGCAAAGAGAGAGGGAAGGGAGAGAATCTCAGGTAGACTGCCCGCCGAGCTCGGAGCCCGACTCAGGGCTCCATGTGGGGCTCCAGACAGGGCTTGATCTCACAACCCTGAGATCATGACCCCAGCCAAAACCAAGACTCAGACACCTAACCAACTAAGCCACCAGGCGTCCCTGTGGGGTTTTTTTTAGTGGCTAAGATGTATGGTTCTTTGTGCAAAGCACTGCTTTAAGTGGTTTTTTTTCAGGGTCAAGCAGATGAACATTTTATTGGTTTTATAAATATGTAAATATAACTAATCAATTATTTATTTTCTATATTTATTACTATGAAGATATTATTTATATATAAATATACAGAGAGAGATTTGACATGTAACATTTTGTTAGTTTCAGGTATGCAACACAATGATCCAACATTTGTATAGATTGTGAACTGATCACAAGAGGTCTAGCTGACATCCATCACCACACATAGCTACAAGTTCTTTTTTTCTTGTGATGAGAACTTTTAAGGTCTACTCTCTCAGCAACTTTCAAATGTACAATACAGCATTATTAATTATAGTTACCATACTGTACATTACATCCCTAGGACCTATCTATTTTATAATGGAAGTTTGTACCTTTTGACCCCCCCTTCACCCATTTTGCCCACCCCCCCACTCCCGGCAACTACCAATCTGTTTTGTTTTTTTTTTTTTTTAAAGATTTTATTTATTTATTTGAGAGAGAGAGAGAATGAGAGACAGAGAGCATGAGAAGGAGGAGGGTCAGAGGGAGAAGCAGACTCCCTGCCAAGCAGGGAGCCCGATGCGGGACTCGATCCCGGGACTCCAGGATCATGACCTGAGCCGAAGGCAGTCGCTTAACCAACTGAGCCACCCAGGCGCCCCCCACCGATCTCTTCTTTGAGTGCTTTTGTGGGTGTTGTCTCATCCAATCTTTACAACAATCCAATAAAGAACTTAGGATTTTCCCTACCTTGCGGATGAGGAAACCCAGGCTCAGAGAGGTTATGTGACTTGGCGCCAAAGTTAGTAAACAGCAGAGCAAGGATTTGAACCCAGGTCTGACTCCAGAGTCTATGCTTTTAATTACTCCACTACCGCTTGCCTCTCCTAAGGGAACCAACTCTCATTTCCAAAACCTTCCTCCCCACAAGCAGCCACCTTATCAGCTTCATTAAATTCCCGCTCTGTGGGGTGCTGGGTGGCTCAGTCGGTGAAGCATCTGACTTCGGTTCAGGTCATGATCCTGGGATCTTGGGATCGAGCCCCGTGTTGGGGTCCCCATTCACTGGGGAGTCTGCTTATCCCTCTTCCTCTGCCACTCCCCCCCCCCGACTCACACACGCGATCGTGCTCGCTCTCTCCCTCAAATAAATAAAATCTTTAAAAAAAAAAAAAAAAAAGAAAGAAATTCCCCCTGTGTATCACCCTGTCCTGGGCAGAGACAGGAAGCTAATGAGAAGTGGAAGGAGAGATCAGACTACCTTAAGATGCTTCAAACTGGGTGTGAGTTTGGAGAAGAATCCTGACTTCTGCAAGGAAGAAGGTGAGAAGTAGCTGGTGCTCAGTGACAAACCTCAAATCAGCCTAAATTATTTACAGTGTTAAGTGCCTGCTGTGTGTATCCTGGTGCTGTGGGCAATACATAAGGAGGGCAAGGTCTAACTCCTTCCCAATAAAAGAACCAAAAAAAGCAAAACTATACAATTAGATGTCAGACTGTGTGTTGTACGCCAAGAGTGAGAATAATTCCAAAAAAGGACTGATCACAGGCAGAGTTGGCTTCGGGAATGAAGACTTGGAAGGACGTGGCAGGCACTGGGCCCTGGGTGACATGGGCACTGGGCAGAGGAGGAACGTGAGACTAAAGACCCACGTGGGAAGGGACAGCAAGACGGGGGTCAGAAGGACCTGGGGTCAAATCCCGACTCCACTTAGAGAAAAGGTATTTTAGGAATATTTTAAAATCTTTGTGAGCCTTTGTACCCCAGCTGTAAAGTGGAGATGAGAAGACCTCCCTTATCAGGCTGGCCAGCCCAAAGATCAGGGTATAAAGTGTCTAAGGCATCCACTACAATGTACGGCGTATAGCGGTCACTTGAAGTACATTTCACTGACCGTCATTACTGTCTGAGTGGAGATGGCTCTTCTTTCTGGCTAAAATGTGTTAGCTTCTTCAATTACTCACACACATACAGCACACTCGTGTCATCAACTACCGAGGAGGTGAACGCAAAGCAGGGAGGAAATCCCCGCCCTTATCACATCTACTTCCCAGGCTACGGGTCGCCTTTCAATTCGGTTCAGTTCAATTTGATTGAACTCAATTTAACAAATGTTTGAGGACTACACAGATGCCCTAAAGCTTCCTGACTGGGTCTGGGGAGGCCGCACATTCTCAGAGGCCTGGAGCCTGCAGAGCCTTGCAGACTTCCTTCCCTGATGATCTTCAGTTCCCTTAATTCCTTCACTAAGAATTCAGTCTAGGGGCGCCTGGGTGGCTCAGTTGGTTAAGCAACTGCCTTCGGCTCAGGTTATGATCCTGGAGTCCCGGGATCGAGTCCCGCATCGGGTTCCCTGCTCAGCGAGGAGCCTGCTTCTCCCTCTGACCCTCCCCCCTCTCATGTTCTCTCTATCTCATTCTCTCTCTCAAATAAATAAATAAAATCTTTAAAAAAAAAAAGAATTCAGTCTGGCTCTGGCAGCGAGGGACTCCGGCCAAGGGCGGAGCACTCTTGGGACTGAACGTCGTCTGGGCTCGCTAAGCTGCCCACCATGCCCAGATAGCCATACAGCTACCTGCCCGCATGGGCCCTCTGGAGTCAGGGGAGGCAGGAACCGTCTCTGAGGATGAGCCATGTCCAATCTCTCCTCTGCCCACCATCAATGTCTGGACCACACTTCTGAACTTCCCTCTATGGCCACTTGCACAGATGACAAATTGCCACCGGGAACTTCCCTAATCTCTACTCTGCAACTGTCATTTTCAAGAGTCAATACAGCCCCAGTTCAGTCCCTGCTCCCTTGGGTCATGTGGCATTTGTCGGCATGCGAGACTGTCCCATGCCTCCACGTGAGAACAGTCTGCCTGTTGCTAATTGCCTCCCTGATGATGCTGGCTTGACTTCACACCATCCGTGGGATAGAAAGACACAGTCTCTAAAGACGGCAGATTGGGACGCCTGGGTGGCTCAGACAGTTAAGCGTCTGCCTTCAGCTCAGGTCATGATCCCAGGGTCCTGGGATCAAGTCCCACATCGGGCTCCCTGCTCGGTGGGGAGCCTGCTTCTTCTCCCTCTGCCTGCCGCTCCCCCTGCTTGTGCGCTCTCTCTCTGATAAATAAATAAAATCTTAAAAAAAAAAAAAAAGCCTGCAGATTAAGGGGCAAAAGGAGGACTTCTAGATGCCCAGATACCCTTGGGTTTCTGAAGTTTAGTTCTAAGGGCATCTGTATTTGTACTGGATATGGGAAGGCCCTTGCCTCAGGGCCCCAGATCCCAAACTCATCCCACGCACTATGGCACACGGAAGGTAAATCATTTCCTAATGGGAAGCGGAAATGTCCAAAGGGAGTCACACACACAGAGTTGCTGTGAATCACCCTTGTGTTAAGGGGACATCAGGGATTTTGTCAAAAGGAGAAGAAGGCATAAGAAGGTCAGGGAAGAGGCACTGGCATCCCATTGATCTGACCAGAAGTGCTGATAAGTGAGAAACCTAAGGGCACAGTCCCCACTCGGAGCCCTCGGCCTCCTGGGCAATGAGCATCTAACACTTGAGAAGCGTCCCAACACCAGTCTCTTCTTTCTTCCCAATATTCTTTCTTTTTCTCCACCAGAAAATTATTATATAGGCTCCACCCATCTCCTCAGGAGCCAGAGTAAGGTAGTGGGAAAAGATAAGCTTGCCCGGTATGGTCTCTTAGCTGCATCAGGTGGGATGCGGTGAGATGCCAGCCCCTGTCATGTGCATGGAAGAAGGTTCTTGAATAGAGCCTCAGAAGGGTAGTAAATGAAGATTTAAGCAGGCAAATGGGGGATTTTTATCAGAAAAGAATAAGCACAGATGATTACCCAGATTTGACCAGACACTCATGGGTCTTGAGAACGTCCTTGAGAAATATAGTGCGCAGTGGTTCTCGGTCCTGGTAGAAAAAATAAGTAAAGAAAGATAAATGAGGCTATCCATATAATGCCACAACCCAGATCAGCTGACCAACGTACCTCTCTGGTCAGAGTTGGTTGGCTAAAACAAGGCTGCAAACAAGGCAAGGTCTCAAAATAACTATCAAGTGAGGAAAAAATTCTAAGAAGGTACGCTGTGGTTCTGACCACGGAGCAGCTCAGTGCATAGCGGGAGGGAGGAAGTTAAGGCCATGTTGCTGTATCAATATAAAGATGCGCACACAGGAGAGATGGAAGTGGGACGGAGGCACCTCTTAAGCCCGTGTGTGTGTCCGCATCTCTACTCATGCACACACATGTGACTGTTATTCACGGGCCTCTTGCTTCCATGACCTGTCAGAAGGGCCCCAGAGCGCCTACAAACCTGCTCACACTTGAAGTAGCAGATAGTAAAGTCATCAAGTGCAAAGAAGCGACGTTTCCAGCTCTTCCGCTGAAATAAAAAGTAAAGAGCAGGACATTAAGAAGAGGCCCCAGCATTCCAGAGAATGTTCTAGTTCTACAGTCCTGGGTACCCAGCCGGAAGGAAGCTGGGCGCCCACATTCAGACATCGGGCCACAAAGACTTCTCATCAGGGGCAATGCCTCCAACATGCAGGGGTGAATGTTTAGTCCCAAACCTCCCACCGGTTTGGGAGGTAGTTTAGGAGGCAGCGAGTGCCAAGTGCCAAGGAAGGCAGCTCGTCCTGCCAGCCAGCTGCCCCCTGTGCTACGCCCACAGCCCCCAGGAGTCGCCAGGACCCACTCGAGCCCCAGCGCCAACACTTACCACATTCCCTTGCTTCACACAGTAGCCGCTCTTAATGAGGGGGGGCCCGGAGGGAACACGGCTGCCTGTCGTGGGGATGTAACTCTGAGACCTTCGAAGGATGGTGTGGGACCCGGGCTCACTCCCTTCCTGCCCATCCCCACCATTCTACAAGGAAAGAGCATCAGGATTAGCACCTCCCCTCGTTCCTCATGCGGCAAACCGGGTACCTCACCCAGCCCTCTCTGGCGAATCCTCTCTTGCCTCTTTACCCATGATGGCAATTAAGGAAGAAATAAACAAGAAAGGGAACATTCGCATGCTCCTGTCAGGCACTGTACTGGGTAATGTCACAGAACAAGGCTCGGGGAAGTTGGGCAGACCCAGCAGAAAGGTAAGGACAGAGAATACAAACCAGAAGAGGGGAGAAACACCCTAATGGGAGGAGGGACAGTGGGCTTGTTTCCAGGCTCACCTGCCTTCCCCAGCTCCATTTCCCATGTGATTTACAAGTGCTAGTCTCCCACATATGGTACAGGACCATACTGGCCACACAGCCTCAAGATAACAGTGGCCTCGATTTCTGCACTGCTATTCTTCATACCCACCGCCATCCTGGATTTTCTTGACTACCCCATCTGCACTGGCTCCCCCACCCCCAACTATCTGTCCTCTGTGCTGACCTCCTCTATGCCCATCACTGGCCCACTATGGATGCTCCCATAGCCCCACCGGCCCCTGGCAGCCCCAGGCCCCAGCACCTGGTTGATGGGCGTGTGTACCACCACCCCTCCAATGATCTCTGTCTTGTAGGCCACCTGTGGCTTCTTCTCTAGGGCTGGAGGAGCTGGTAGGCTTTTTATAACTTCAGTAGTCAGGGCCAGGTTCCCAACTTTGGGTACCTGGAAGAAAGACAGCTTAGGATAAATGGAGGGGGGGAAGCACTGGGGAAGGGGCAAGAAAAGCTAATGTACCAAATTCTAGGAAGACCTCCTCTCCTCCCCAGTCCTTCCATCGACCCATACCTGAACATGAGGAACTCTGCTGGCAGAGCCCGCTCTACACACACACACACACACACACAAAGTACTGAGCACACACTATGAGCCAGCCCTTCCCTGACTACAGACCAAAGACAAAACAGCAAACAGACACGTCCTGCCCTCACGGCATGGACATTCTAATAACAGAGACTGACAAAAAACGCAGAGCCAAACAGTCAGAATAATTACAAATTGCTATGAGTGCTGTAAAAAAAAAAAAACAGGAGCTGAGATAGACAGCAGCAGGGGAACTACTTGAAATGGGAGTGGTTAGTGGAGGTCTCCAGAGGAGGAGATGTTGGGACAGTAACCTGGAGATGAACAGGAACCAGGGATGTAAGGAGGAGAAAGCATGCTAGGCCGGGGAACAGGTAACATACATGGGGGCCATGGTACAGAATTAGGGGAGCATGAGCTTCGGAGCCCAAGGACCTGGAGTACGAACTCCTGACCTATCACTAACTCACTCAGTGACCTTCAGCAAATCATTGAACCTCTCTCTAGGCCATAACTGTCCCGTGTAGAAAATGAAAAGGGTAATAATATTCATGTCATAGAGTCACTGTGCTTATCAAATGACAGAGTATATATACTTAAAAACTTCAGAAACACAAAAATATAAAAGTACAGTTGACTCTTGAGCAACGCAGGGGATAAGGGTACTGACCCCTACATAGCCAAAACTCCATGTATAACTTTCAACTCCTCCCAATTTTAACTACTAATAGCCTACTATTGACCAGAAGCCTTACTGATAACATAACATCGTAAATTAACACATATTTTGTATGTTCTATGTATTATATGCTGTATTCTTATAATAAAGTAAGCTAGAGGGGCGCCTGGGTGGCTCAGTCGTTAAGCGTCTGCCTTTGGCTCGGGTCATGATCCCAGGGTTCGGGGATCGAGTCCTGCTTCGGGCTCCCTGCTCAGTGGGGAGTCTGCTTCTCCTTCTCCCTCTGCTCCTGCTTGTGTTCCCTCTCTCACTGTGTCTCTCTCTGTCAAATAAATAAAATCTTTAAAAAAAAAAAAAAAGGAAGCTAGAGAAAAGACAATGTTATTAAGAAAACCATAAGAAAGAGAAATACACTTCCAGTCCTGTAAAAAAAAATCTGCATATAAGTAAATACATGCAGTTCAAACCCATGTGGTTCAAGGGTCGAAAGTATTACAAAATACTTTAACTAAAATTTCACGAATGGTATTAACATTTACAAACACAGCCCTTTTTGAAGAGTTATCTCTGTTCCTCTCCTTGGCAGAATTAGGGCACCACAGACAATCACAGAATCACAGAATTTTTATGGCTCTTTTGATGGGCCACAGATTGCAAACTGGTGGCGTGAAGGCAGATTCTGGCCAAACAGTGTTTTGTTGGTCTGATGCAGTGTGTTTTCCAATCTACATTTAAAGTTTGGGATAGTTCACCTAAAAATTCAGACTTCCAGCCAAGCAGCGTTTCTCTCTTTAGATGGAGAACATTCTTCAATTTGCCACTATCCCTACCCTGCTCCTCACCACCGAGGCCACGAGTCAGGTGCTGTTCATCCTCATTTATGTTGCTTTCCTTCCTCCTTGCTCACTTCACTCTTTTGTACTGGCAATTCTGATGAAATCTTTCATTTTGTAAGAAAATAGGAGAGGCCCAGGCCAGTCAGGTCAATGGCCCAAAGCTATGGTTAATAACTGGACAGAGACTAGACCCTAGCTGCCCACTGGGGCGATATCCACAGGATCACAGAGCCTGTCCTTCACACAAACTCAGCACCTCTGTGGGTCTGCAGACTGCATGAGTAATGCTAACATCTTCACTGCTTCTACAGCCTCGGGAATCAGAAGGAACTAAGTAAGAATCTAGACCTTTCAAGAGCTCATGATTCAGGGCCCTTGGAGAAATCTGTCAAGGACGAGACCGAGGACGACTCCATTCCATGTCCGTTCAAAGGAGGAAGAACTCCGAGATGACACTGGAGCCCCAGAAAGAAGATGAGACTCCTCTTCCTGGCCTGTGCATTCCATTTACATAAACAAGGGTGACCTCCGCCCACCAGCTCTCCAGATGGAGCCAGAAATCCACCTTCTCTTTCCCTTCAGCTGTCCGCACAGCAGTTCCCACTTCTATGAGCCCCATTCAGCGTCAGGCAATGTGCCACACTCTGCTGCCTGATCTCTATCCCAAGCAATCTTATGAAGTAGGCATTATCTTCTTTTTATAGATGAGATAAATGTGAGCTCGTTAAAACGAAGTAAGTTTCCCCTAGGACCGCGGGACTCTCCACTGCTGAGCATCCCACTACCCACTTATGCCACCCTTTCTTTCCCTGAGTTTCACTACTGTGTGACGGGACTCCTTTGAGGATGTTGATTATTGCTGGGATGTTTAGTGACATCACCACCAAGGAACAACAGAAACTGCCCCCACATGACCTAAATGAACTCCAGCCAAGAAGAAGGAGGGGAGTAGCCCTTTAGAGCTCCCAGTGGCCAGAAAAGGATTCATGTTAGCTCAGCTGTTGTGTTGCCTCTCGGAATCTTGTCAGCCCTTGTATCATGGGCTGCTTCTGCCTGTCTGCCCAGAGCTTTTCCAGAGCTTCCTGAGACTAAATCAGCCTGTGGAGGACAAAGGCAACAATAACTATGTCCCCAGAACTTGAAAACAAGGTCATTCTTTTGGTTTGGCCATATCCCCAGAGGCCTAAATTCAAGGTATGTCCTCTTCCATCCACCTGTGAAGTATCCTCTGATGTGGGGAGAGCCTATGGATCTCATTTGCAATGTGAAATGAAAATTACAGGGACACGGGATGCTTGGCTGGCTCAGTTGGTGAAGCATGTGACTCTTGATCATGGGGTTGTAAGTTCGAACCCCATGTTGGGTGTAGAGGAAGGAAGGAAGGAAGGGAGGGAGGGAGGGAGGGAGGGAGGAAGGGAGAGATGAAGGGAGGGCGGGGGAGATGAAGGGAGGGAGGAAGGGAGGGAGGGAGGGAGGGAGGAAGAAAATTACAGGGACTCATCTTATTTCCGACCAGGCAAGGCTAGACGGCAAGGAGGAATAATCCACTGGGGACAGGGGCTGTGCTTTACCTTTACTGCTCAATTTTCAACTGTTTTGGGAAATGTAGTAAGTGGAATAATGTCCCACTAAAACTATCCACCCATAAACTCAGAATGTGACCTTATTTAGAAATAGGGTCTTGCAGGTGTCGTTAAATTAAGATCAGGTCATACTGGTTTAGGATGGGCCCGAAGTCCAATGACTGATGTCCTTATCAGAAGAAGAGAGGACACAGGGACACAGGCATACAATGATGGAGGCAGAGAGAGGAGTAATGCAGCTGCAAGCCAGGGCACACCACGGACTGCCCGGAGCCACCAGAAGCTAGAGAAGGAGCCACCCATTTGCTCTGGTAGTCCCACAAAATTCATATAGGAATACTAATACTCTGAGAGAATCCAATTCCTTAAATAGGACATGTCAATCATCTCTTCAATGACAAGGACCCAGTGGCCTTAGCACAAAATGAACAGTGATCCGTGGGCAGAAAAACTGGATCCATCCTGGCTCCTTGACCTTGGGCAAGTCATTTTATTCTCTAGGCATTTCCGCCACCCCATGTATAAATGGGTATAATAACGCTTGCCCTTCCTACTTAAGGCTTTATCTGAAGCTACAATGAAGCCACATATGTAAAAGTGGTGTGTAATCTAACATAATTTACAATGGTTATTCTTTTTCAATATTTTCATAAACTCTTCTAGGTCTTGGAAGTCAGAGGTCCTGGGTTTGAATCTCAGCTCTACCACTTATTCAACTCTAGACTTTGGGCAACTCTGATTTCCATTTTTCTCATCTAAAAACTGGCAGTAAAACCACTTATCTCACAAGAGTAATGTCAGAGGGGTGAATAATATAGCACCTGTGAAAGCTTGGCTCAACACATTATCTGTTCTTTCTTTCATCTCTGTAGCCCCCAAGGTGCCTGATGCTTCACTTGTATATAAGGCATCCTAAAGGGAGTGTGCATGCCATGGATGTGGTGCCCCAGCCCCACATCCTCCCTCTTCCCAGCCTCCCTGAGGAAGGACACAAGATACAGGACAATATGACAGTGGAGAAAGGAGTAAACCCTTCCAGGGCACAAACAGATTAGGAGATAGAGTGCCTCTCCTCTTCCTTCTATCCCACGGGACCTTTGGCAGGGGTGAAGAGATGTATGAACCAAGCCAAGGAAAGTAAGGGGGATCCTGGAGATGATGGAGACCCTGCAGCAAGCTTTGACATTCCAGCAAGCCTCTGGACTCCCCAGCCTCTGGGCACCCCCATGTTCCTTCCCACTCCTGTGGCTTATAACTTCTGTTCTGCGGGGCCAGAAAAGGGGCAGGGGGAACTCACTGCTTAGAGCAAACCCTATGAGGGCTGAAAGGCCCTCACCACCTCACAGGCTGGGTAGCCCAGTGTACCAAACTGGAACAGAGGAGGAAAGCCCAGAGGCAAGGCTGAAAGAGAATAAAGTATTAAACATTGAATGAAATTCCAAAACTGTATAAGACACAGAAGGGTGAAGACCCGACCGTGCACAAAGAAAACCTGTACTAAACTCAGCACTCTAGAGCCGTGTGCACAAGCAGAGGAATGTGAGTTAGCTGCAATCCCCCTCCCTCCCCTCAGTTTTCTCTCTTTTCCCAGGTTTACCAAGGTTTGTCAAAATAACAAGCTAGCAAACCAGACCACCTCAATGACAGAACTGTACTCTGCGTGGGTCTGGCATCACAAGAGTTGAATAGGTGTATAGATTTCTTCTATTAATTTATTCACAGAAACCCTGAGGTATTTGGGAGAATAATCTGCCCCAGTACATAATGGTTACTACCAGAAATGACTAGAATGTAAGCATTTCTGACTGTATGATACAGAAAATCAATCTTCCAATTACAAAATGGGCAGAAGACATGAACAGACATTTCTCCAACGAAGACATCCAGATGGCCAACACAAACATGAAAAGATGCTCATCATCACTCATCATCAGGGAAATGCAAATCAAAATTACAATGAGATATTGCCTCACACCTGTCAGATGGCTAAAATCCACGACACAAGAATCAACAGGTGTTGGCGAGGATGTGGGGAAAGGGGAACACTCTTGCACTGTTAGTGGGAATGCAAACTGGTGCAGCCACTCTGGAAAACAAGTTCCTCAAAAAGTTAAAAATAGAACTTCCCTACAATCCAGCAATCGCACTACTGAGCATTTGCCCAAAGAAACAAGAACACTAATTCAAAGAGATACATGCACCTCTATGTTTATAGTAGCATTATTTACAATAGGCAAGATACGGAAGCAGCCCAAGTGTCCATCAAGTGATGAATGGATAAAGAAGAAGTTACATACATATATATAATGGAATATTACTCAACCATAGAAAAGAATGAAATCTTGGAGCACCTGGATGCTCAGTCGGTTAGGCATCTGCCTTCAGCTCAGGTCATGATCTCCAGGTCCTGGGATGAAGCCCTGTGTTGGGCTCCCTGTTCAGCAGGAAGTCTGCTTCTCCCTCTGTCCCTCCCCCACCCCCGGCTTGTGATCTCTCCCTGTCAAATAAATAAATAAAAATCTTCTAAAAAATAAAATTAAAAAAAATTTAAAAAGAATGAAATCTTGCCATTTACAATGACATGGATAGAGCTAGAGTATTACACTAAGGGAAATAAGCCAGAGAAAGACAAATACCATATGATTTCACTCATACGTGGCATTTAAGAAATAAAACAGGCAAAGGGGAAAAAAATGAGAGACAAAGCAAGAAATGGACTTTTAACTATAGAGAACAAACTGATGGTTACCAGGGGGGAGGTAGATGGGGGATGGGAGAAACAGGAGATGGGGATTAAGGAGTGCACTTGTCAGGATGAGCAGAGGGTGATGTATGAAGTGTTGAATCGCTGTATTATACACCTGAAACTAATATAACACTGTATGCTACCTAGAATTAAAATAAAGACTTAAAATAAAAAAATAAAAATAAATTTAAAAAGAATATCAATCTTCTCAGCATACAAACCACGGTTTGGATGCCACAAGTCTGCCTACTATTGATGAAAGGTCTAGTTTTTTTCCAAAACATAAAGTTTTCCCTCTTCTCTTTCCTACCCTTTTCCCTTTTCTGTATTTTTTTAAGATTCACTTATTTATTTGACAGAGAGAGAACACAAGCAGGGGGAGCGGCAGGCAGAGGGAGAGAGAGAAGCAGGCATCCCACCAAGCAGGGAGCCTGATGTGGGGCTCGATCCCAGGACCCTGGGATCATGACCTGAGCCAAAGGCAGACACTTAACCGACTGAGCCACCCAGGAGTCCCCCTTTTCTGTATTTCTAAGGAAGAAGAAAGGAGTTCACCAGCAAGTCAAAGAAAATGAAAGTATTCATAGAACAGTCAGTGAACCAGCTCAGTGATGCTGTCAAATGGAAAGCTTTTTCAGGACAGGTTGGTGGGTGGCCTGGACCAACCCCTAGGCAACCTCGTAAAGGAAGAAGAGTACTCCCTTACCCTGCTCCCAAGCCAGTAAAAAGTTCTGACTTCCCTCTTTATATGCTTTTCCCTTTACTCTGCTTCTCCTAGTCAGCAATCCATTTTCCAGCTCCACCACGTTCTGAATCAGCATGCCAGAATGACCCAAAACACGACTGACCAGGAGCCCTCCCAGGAAGCACCAAGGGGACGCTCCATACACTTCCCCTTGAACTTGATTCAAACTCAAACTCTCAGTTCAACTTGTGGTTTGTCAGCCAAGGTGTAAGAAGAGGTAGGGGGAACTGGGTCTCAACAGGCTCCTGGGAAAGCCCCTGCTGTTGGCTGAGTGTCTCCCCACCACACACAGGCCACGTGCTGAAAAGAGGCACTGAGTCCCTCCAGAAAGAAGAAGGAATCGTACGTACAGTGATCTTGCTGGCTTGGTTCAGGGCTTCCACCCAGTCCTTCAGATCCTTCTGGTCATTGGCTTGAAGAAAATACCTCTGAGAGAGGGCATTGATGACTGCAGCAGTCATGCGGGAAGCAAAGAGAAAAACCCAGGTCAGAACACATGCAAGACAAAAAGACGCCACAAAACTAAGGTGCTTGCAGCAGCAAGGGGGAGAACTCCACAGAGCACTGAAGACATCTGCCATGGTGCAAAGTCAGCTGCACGAATATCTGGGAAGCAGCGGGCTACGGTTGCGCTCTCTTCGGAAGTGTGAACTCTCCCCTTAGCCACGAGAACAACACCTGTTCGTGTTTTGAAGCCATTTCCTTCATGTGCTGTTGTACAGGGCTGAGGCTTCTAGTCCACCCACCATCAACAAGACACGAGCTTGAACTGCTTTCGAGAGGCGCTAGCCACTTTAGAGTCATGATGATACAGATAAAGTTTTGGACCCGGTGCTCCTTGTTTCCACTGGCATAACTGGCCTGGCTTGGGAGTCTTGCCTGTGGTCGGAAAATGGAACAAAGCTTGCCTGAGATCAAATCTGTGACCCTGACCTCATTCTCAACCTGTTCTTTCCTCTGAGCACTCCATGAAGTCAATCGTTTTACGTCTGGGTTCATTACTTATCTTGTTTAGATCTGCTGACCACAAAATCTGAGATAGTCATTTCTGAGCTTAGCAATGATATTTGAAAGAAACGGGACAACGAGAACACCAAAGAAGCCTGAACCAACCCGAAGTCAGGAGAGAAGACAGCTCAAGTGGCCATTTTATTCTCCTAGCAAAAATAAGCCAGAACTATAGGAGGCGAGCATCACGGGGTAGACAGAGAATTCATGAGTTCATTCACTCATTCAGCAAATATTACTGAGCATCCACTATATGCCAGGAACCACGGTACAAGCTGGGGATACAGCAGTGACAAAACAAAGGGACAGCCCTGCTTCACAGAGCTGACGTGCAGAACCACCCCAGATAAACAAGAGAGGCTACTCGTTAGCATCTGCTTGTAGCACTTAGCACATTCCTGAGAACACAGTAGGAGCCAAATAATGACTGATGACTTAATGAGTAGGGGCATCCAATGAGTGACCCTGCTTCCTGTGTCACTCCCAACTCTGGCAACTCATGTGGCAATGCTGAGATGCTCAACAGGATACTCCTTTTCTATTGTTCTACCTTTCCTGAGCATCTGAGAGGAGGGTTCCCAGAAACTACTAGAAGATACCCTGGACCCTGCCCTGCGGAGTCAGGAAAACAGAACCATCGCTGGTCCCCATACTTCCGTCTTACGGTATTAACTGTCTTCGCAGTGAGACCAAGGAAAGCTAAGCCCGTCGCCATGACTGAAGTCACGCCCACACGCAGAGGGCAAGTCACATGTGATCACAGGACCGTCTGCGCACAAAGAGGAAGCTGCTGCAGGAGTGTTCAGAAAACCCAGTCCCCAGTTCAGTACTTACCAAAGCAAAATGGAGTTTTGGGTTTCTGCTTCGGTGTAGCTATGCTCACCTAAACCAAATAAAAAATAAAATAAACAAGAACATGTTTCTAAGACGGTTGTAAAGCATTTTTTTTAAAGTTTTTCTTTTTTTTTTGCTGTGAAACTTTCCACACAAAGAAAGAAGAGTATATAAAACATATATAAACATTCTAAAGAATAAAAATTAAGTAGAAACCCTGTACTCACCATTCAGATAAGAAATAGGCCATTATCAGTCCTATTTCTTAAAAGCCCTTGTGTACCCCTCCCTGATAGAATCCCATCCCCACCCCTCAAGGGATAACCACTATCTTGCTGTCTACCTTAATCTTCATCTTTGCAAAAACACTTTGAAAAGCCACCCAAGGGGCACCTGGGTGGCTCAGTCGTTAAGCGTCTGCCTTCAGCTCGGGTCATGATCCCAGGGTCCTGGGATCGAGCCCCGCATCGGGCTCCCTGCTCAGCGGGAAGCCTGCTTCTCCCTCTCCCACTCCCCCTGCTTGTGTTCCCTCTCTCGCTGTGTCTCTCTGTCAAATAAATAAAATCTTTAAAAAAAAAAAAAAAAGCTACCCAATCCGACAAAATTCTCTTTGGACCACACAACCCGTACTTGGCCCATTCACACTAGGAAGATTCCATTCCTCTCTCAACCACCGACCCCTTCCCTAAACAGTTCTCCAAATTAAAGGTGGTATGGCTACAAATACACAGATTCCAATTAGAGCTCACAGAAAGGTCAGGCAGCATGCATTTGGACACATGGATCAATGTCCTTTATATCTACCCTGACTGCTTAACCCTGAAAATAAGAGGGGGCCCAAGGAATCAGAGCATATCTATGCATTTAAGGGAAGGGAATAGAAGAAAGTAGGAATATTTTTATAGCTCCTGTTGTGTTATTTCATTTAGTTTTTTTCAATCCTACCCCTTGCATGTACACTCCTGACTATGTGCAAAGGTGAACCTACTTCACTCTGGTTCAAACATGCTGAATGAATAAAGGAAAACAAATCATATTCCCTCATATGCCAAGAGGTGACTACCCTTGATGGAGTCAAGTTGAACTCCCTGGAACAGGCCTCCACCACTTTACCTGGGATTGCTAAGGAGGCACCCCCAAGACCCTAGGTTAGGAAATATTCCCCACATTGTCATAATCCTCCTGTGGACATCATTCTCTCAGTCCCCTTCCCAAGCAAGGGCCTTCTCCTACTTATGTGAGACCTGAAAAAAATGCCTGCTCTCCAACATACAAAATGAACATAGTAGAGTCAACATCAATAAATAAATCATTAAATGTCTACATAACATTATATCAACCTCTTCGACAAGGATTTTAAGTGCCCACACGATGTCACATTAAGTCGACTTCATTAATGTTTTGATTAAACAATCATAAAAATCTCATTACATATGAAAATAATTAGTAGCTTTGATTTTCTTAGTTTACAAGAATCCTTGGATATGCAAGATGATTGCCAAGAAATATAGCCAATCACGAATTAAATGAGTGACTCAACCAAATCATTCCAAAAGTAAGATGACTGAAATCCTTTCGAATATTTTTTTATTATGTTATGTTAGAATATTTTATAGCCAATTCTATTTAATGAGGGATATGGTTATATTCTGATATGTTCACCATGATGTGAGATGAAGGCCTTTAGGGCCTAATGAAAGCCTTTAAACAGTCCCGAAAAAATTAAAAATTCAGGCAAAGGTGAGCCCACCTATCCTGAGTTCAGTCACAGACTATCAAAATTCAGGCATGTCTTCATCACTCCCAGAAACCACTCCCCAGAGCTCCAGGACTTCGTAAGTTCCGGCCCCTGTGCTACCTTGTTTCTTGGGTTTGGGATCCTGGGATTCCATCTGCACCACAGCATATGCCTTTATCCTGCTTGTGTGTGATGTCCTGATCTGTCAGTGACTCATTTTCTTGCTCTTTCCCTCAGCACCCATGTTCCTCCTGTAGGTCCCTTGTGCCCGTAACACCTGCGTGGCCTACCCTCGGTTCCTGTGTAGCTCTCACCAGCAGAGAGTGGCCTGGCCCTCAGAACCCACCTATCTCACGGCTTCCTCCCTACTGTAAGCTTTAGAATAGCTTTAAAAAGCTGGGCACTTTGAGATCCTCACCGGCTTATTAGAAGATTCACCCCTTTCTCCCAGAAAATGACATTTATCACTGACCAGAGAAAGCACCACTGGCTTTTCACCAGGTTGGATGACAAATGGTCCATGTTGACCACAACTTATTAGCAACCTATACTGAGGGAATCCTTCTGGCATGCTTATTACAACAACTGAACCTAAGCGATCACCTGGCTTTTCATTTGTTTTTATAGGTTCTTCCAGTTTTCAGTCAGGGGACATGGGTGATTACATGCATGCACATCCATAATTTGCCTCATGCCTAACCACAGAAGGATTATTTGGCAAAGCAGCTAGCTCCTTGCTGAATCAACCAGACATCAGTCCTGGTTCTGCCCTGTAGGCCATTTAGCAAGGGTAAGACCCTCAGTGTCTCTGATCAGCTTCGCAATTAGCAAAGCCAGAGAGCAATTACTAGTTTCCTTCTTATCGTCACAGAATGGCAAAAGAGAAAAACGAAATCCTCTCTACCTGTGCTGTGTCCCTCAGGGAGAAGGGTCTCATTTACTATGGAAAGGTAGCTCTGGCCTCCTCCTGATATCCTGGGGACCTCGGCGGCAGAATCCCTCCTCCCCTGGGAGGTATAAGCCCTCTGGCCTCCACCCCACCTCACGCTGGTGATCAGACCAGACTGTGCAGCCTCCTTCAGATGTAGTGAAGGAACAGAGGATCCTGAAAAAGTATGGCTCACAGACCAGCTATAGTGAGGGCGGCCAAGTGCTACCACCTGCCTGCCCCGAGGTGGCCACAGTTAAGTAGCTGCGTAGCAGTGGTTGACTGGTGGGTCCCGGGTTATGCAAGCAATGAGAGGAGGTCAGGATGTGAGGGGCGGAATGGGCATGGGTCAACCATAGAGTGACGCAGACAAGGCCACTCGACAGCTCAACAGACTCTCAGGAACTTACTCTTATCAGATCAAACACAGACCACAGGAGCAGCAAACTCCTCGGTCACAGGGCACTGCTAGCCAGCCCCATCCTGTCTGCCCCTGGCCGGAAGTGGAGCTGGGGCCCCTCTGGCAGAAGCTGCAGCAGCAGGATGAGGTCTTGAAGCTCTGGGGTAGCTCTGCCTCAGTGTCCGGGGCACCCCTGCCCCATGAGGTGACATCAAGAGCGGAGGAGGCAGCATCAGTTACACAGAGTGACTGGAAGGGTTCTAAGCAGTGGTCTCTGGACCAACTTCACGAGGTCAATGAGCCCTGAAATTATAGGCAAAACCAGGGTGTTGTAGACACATAATATACTTCACCTGGAGAAGGAGTCCATGCTCTTCATCCAACTCTCGAAAGGATCTGTGACCACCACCGATCTCCCCCTCCGCCCCACCACCACCACAAAAGGTTAAGAACCAGTGTTCTAGGAAGGTCTTCCTTATAACTAACTGAGAGCAAGGCCCTGACAGGGCGGGACACAGCCGGGGGTGGGACACTGGGGCTGGCTGTAAAGAAGAGAAGAGCCATCGGGCGAGGTGGGAAGGTGGTGGCACCAAGCCCACCTTCCATCATTCCCTAGTTTTTTGCTTTTTGGGTTTTTTTAAAGATTTTATTTATTTATTTGAGAGAGAGAGAATGAGAGAGAACACATGAGAGGGGATAGGGTCAGAGGGCAAAGCAGACTCCCTGCCGAGCAGGGAGCCCAACGCGGGACTCAATCCAGGGACTCCAGGATCATGACCTGAGCCGAAGGCAGTCGCTTAACCAACTGAGCCACCCAGGCGCCCATCATCATTCCCTAGTTTGCCCCAAACCTAGTTCTGCTGCCATCAATGCCCTGGAGGACATCAAGTCAAGGAGTTTCATCTCTGTTGGCCTTTCTGAAGGAACTCAGTGTCCCAACACTAGCCTTCAAGAAGGAGCTATGGAAAGCACCCCTGCACAGGGACCACACATACACCGCGAGCCAGGTCGACGCTGGGGTGAAACGCTTTACTCTGGGAGGGACTACCCAGGGGTTAACACGAAATAAGCTGGAATGCTGAATCTGATGCCAGTTGCACTGCTAAATGTGTTTCTGGGAAAACCCCTGCTTTCTGGCACTGGGTCAGGAAGGAGTTAAAGGCGCTCCACTCCGTGTAACCTGACCCTGGGGCAGCTGTGGGCTTTGCAAAAACACCCACCCAGGCCTGCATCTCCCGAGAAGGGCCAAGAGGCAGGTCCATCCTTCCCTAAATGAGGCAGCCTCCAAAGCTGAGAATTCTAAAAACCCT
Organism: Mirounga angustirostris; assembly: GCF_029215605.1. Taxonomy (NCBI): domain Eukaryota; kingdom Metazoa; phylum Chordata; class Mammalia; order Carnivora; family Phocidae; genus Mirounga; species Mirounga angustirostris. The sequence continues at coordinate 167,152,251 of NW_026991710.1, forward strand.
CCTCTGAGCTGCATTTATAAATCATGATTCAGCAGGAGACGGTATTCACTCTTCCCCGAAGTCTCCCAAACCCTCTCCAACGGGAGAAGGTTTGGAATTTCACTAATAATGAGGTTCCCTGCTCCCCCTCTCTGATTCTGTTCCTCCAAGCCTCCTGGAGAAAGACCTCATGAGCCCACAGCAAGACCAGACAGGAGAAGGGAAGGCCCAGGCACTCTGGCCCGCCTGGCCCCAGAGGCAGCCACATCTCTCACCGCAAGGCCAGCACAAATTGCCCACAGCTGTGCTAGCAAAGCTTCGCTCTAAGCCCTGCCCCCTCCCCGCCGAGGTCATGATCTCCTCTCTCTAATCCGCTCAAACCCTGCCCTGCATCTTCTGCCTCGGTGCCCAGCTGCGTCTGCCAGCCACTGCCTGCAGCCCCTGCAGCTGCCTCCACCTCCGACCACCCGCCCCCCACCCAGCCAGGCGCAATGGGAGGCTGGACACAAGGGTTCCCAAAGCTCGCAAGGCCAAGGAGCCAGCGGTCCCTCAGATCAGGGTCCCCCCACCTTGTCTCAACCCCTGAGGGTGCGACAGCGTGAGCAAAGCAGCAGAGATCCCCAAGAGGCCTGAAGTGAGGGGTGCGTGAGGAGAGCAGGGCTTCCGGAACCTTCGTGCTGGCTGGGCGCCACCTGGCTCTTCTCACTGGACGAAGAGTTCCTCTTTCTGGCAAGGCTCTAAATCCCCGGCCCTTTTTTTTATCTCTGCTGCATCACAGGTCAGCACTGGAGCCTGCTCCAGGGAGGGGCCGCTATAAGAAGCTAAATTCAGCAGCTAAGTATGGGCATCATCAACCAGCCCACCGCCGCCGCCCGCCGCCCCCCGCCCCCGGGTCTCAGCTCCGAAGAAGGACTGCTCTTGCCCTGTCTGCACTAATTGGACCAGGGACGGCCTGTCAGCCCACCTGCCAGGCTCTCCAGCCATCATCTGGCTGCTAAATAGTTCCCCGGCACAACTGAGGGCCTTCCAGGGGCTCTCCTAGCCTTCCCTCCACAGGCATTCTGTCCAGGTGATAGATAATCCAGCACAGCCCCGACCCTTTCTGAGCCTCTCCTGTTGAACAATACCCCTTGGGAGAATCTTCTATAGTCACTGGGGATTTTACAGTTGTTTTGTATTCCTTTTTGCCTCAATGACGAGAAAAGGTCACACCCAACTCCTACCCCCACCACCTATGCCTCCTTGGCAGGAGCGGGGAGCATCACTGACTGACGTGTCCCAGGAGTAAGAGGCTTCAGGCTCACCCTCCAAGAACCTGTTAAACACACTCCACCCAGCACCGGTCAGCAGCAAAGCTTCCAAAGGGAGGGCAGGGGAGCACTTCACTGCCCATGCAACATATCCAAATGCTAATGCCCGAAGAATTTGACAGTTCTCGTTTAGATACTAAACCCACTTAGAGGACGCGAATCCCCACAGCTCCAGGCGAACATTACCTTCGAGATGTAGGTCAGCTGCAAAGATCCAACAGCTCCTGCCCCCATTGCCAGGTTCTGAAAGACATATGTTTTTCATTTTAAGAAGCATAATGCTATGTGAGGCAGTGGAAACAGCACTAAGAGATGGAAGACCAAGACTCTAGTCCTGGCTTTGCAACCTTGAGCAAGCCACTTACCCACATTCTTTAGCTCACTTTCCTCCGTGAAACGGTGATAACCTGCCATGGCTCTGTTGGCATGGACCTTATCCTTGGCCTTACTTACTAGGGAGGGGTGTGTTCTAGGACGGTGGTAAAAAGTGTGAGCTCCACCATTTGACAGTGAATAAGTTCCTTAAGCACTAAGCCTCCGTTTTCCTTTCTGTAAAAAATAGGGATAATAACCTACCTCACAAGGCACTCATAAGGATGAGCTAATACATTTAAGGCCACTTGGAATCATCCCGGGTACATAGAGGGCTCTCAACAAATATTAGCCATTATATTTCTTCTTTCCTGACAGCTCTGGCCTCCTTATTGGCTTGGTCCTGCTTTATGCTACTTCAAATTCTTTTTGTAATAAACAGGGTACTGATTCACACAATACAGAAATAAAAAAAATAGGGGCGCCTGGGTGGCTCAGTTGGTTGAGCGACTGCCTTCGGCTCAGGTCATGATCCTGGAGTCCCGGGATCGAGTCCCACATTGGGCTCCCTGCTCGGCAGGGAGTCTGCTTCTCCCTCTGACCCTCCTCCCTCTCGTGCTCTCTGTCTCTCATTCTCTCTGTCTCAAATAAATAAATAAAATCTTAAAAAAAAAAAAAAGAAATAAAAAAATAAAGCTGTTCAGTTTATTTCACAAGATTATTATGAGTACCAACTGGGATGATGTCTGTACGCCATAAAACACCAAGTCAATGTTCTATTAAAACAGCAAGAAACTCACAGGCACCTCATCGGGCAATATTCTTTGGCTTTCTAATTTCTCCACTGTCAGAAACACAGTGAAGACACAGGGATGATAGCATACCAAAGAAATGAACAAGATTAGAGACCTCAGCTGTGGAGTTTATTTTTAAGTTGGAAAATCCACTCCCCCACGGACCTTGAGGACGTGTCCACAGCTCCTGGTGCCCCTTAAGCTGTTGCATAAGCCTCCAAGAATAACTTTGAAGCTCCCAGTTACCTGGGCTTATCTCAAAGCAATAAGGGAGATAAATCTTGGATAATGAGAATTTAGTAAATTTCCTAAAGGGTTAGCAGTGAAATGACCTGTCATTCCAGGAGACTGCCCTTAAGAAGTATCTTAGTCGGTAGGGAAGAGCCCTTCTAGGCCCAATTATCTAAATTAACATACATCACTTGAAGTAAATGCAATATGTGAAATTTTCTATACACGAGAAAATAGATGGGGATGATACCACGATAAAAGGATTCTCAGAGACCTTAAATTGTAGAGTAAGAAATTCAGAAAGGATGTTGCCCCCTACCCCCCTTCTTTTTTTTAACAAAATGAGGCCATAAATCTAAATGCTGCCTTCGAGAAGCCAGACTAGCATTTCAGATACGGATGATCTGATTTACACATTTTTTTCGAATATACAGTGATTGCATTTTGTTGACTTTTAAGGAAATCTCTATCGGGTAAAGAGAGATAGGCCCTGTGCCCCTAAATCAGAGTCCACAAAGGAGCCACAGGCACCCCAAAAGGCCAATGAGCAACCAACACTGCCGCCAGGAAAACGCGAACTACTCTGGGCAGACAGCTCCGCACACAGTAAGGCTGCCTGCAAGGACAGCCACCAGCCTGTCGGACCGCTGAGCACCTGGCCCACTCCCAGCCCCATGTGGCACTGGAAGAAAGTGAGGGGATCGGTCCAAGGTCACATAATTGGTGGAAGAACCTGAACTATAAAGCTCAGGTCACCTGACTTCAACCCAATGCCCTAGAAGCAGCATGATAAAATCTTAAAAGTTTGAGCTGTTGGAATTCTAGCTGTGACATTATTGCCCTATGACTGTAGGCAAGTTTGTTTACCTATAAAGGGGGGGGGACAGTAAACCCTGTTTCACAGGCTTGTTGTGAGAATTACATGAAAATCCGTAAGGAGAGCCTAGCCCATGGTAGCTCCAGGCGAACATTACCTTCGAGATGTAGGTCCTCTCCCGGACCCACAACACTAATTACAAGATGCAGATGCCAAGTCTCAGGGTTTGGTCTTGCACAACTCACTCTCATCACCCCAAACCACAGCCCAAAGGCCTCCAGAGCCCTATCTGGAATTATGAGTGATGAAGTGGGATCTGGGGAACCATTCGGACACTAACCCACACGTAATGACAGATACGAGCCGATCAGATTTCAACTACTTCATCCCCTCCGCCCTCCAGGGCTGCTCCACCCTCAGTCCCCTGCCCGCCCCCCCGCTTCAGCTCTCCCGCTCCAGAAAGACACAGGAGCAGTTCTCCTGCCCGGTTACCTGGGGGCAGGGGCGCCTTCACCTCCCTCACCCACCGCCCACCACACAGTCTGCTCCTAGGCTCACATGTACCTCCCTCTCCACCATGAGAAGCCAGGAAAATATGACGAGTGTCTGTAAATGCCAGGAGGGTGGGGGAGAGGGGGAACGAATGATAGGAGAAAACAGCCCCAGGATCCCTGAGCCTTGATCCAGAGTGACGGCTCCATGTCCACTCCAGTTACTGGACCTGGGAGATTAATGGTGACAGCTCGCTGCCAGGGTGGCAGCCCCAGGCAGAACCTTCCTGGTCAAGGAAGAATGTACCAACATGTCTGAGCTGAGGACCTCAGCAGCCAGTTGTCAGGCCAGGAACGCCAAGAAACAGCACCTGGGGTGGGGCAGGGTGTCAAAGCTGCCTCTCCAGGACGCGGCCCGGTCTCTTCCAGGGAAGGAACAAGAGGATCTACCTTCACAAAGCTTCTCCAGCCTGCAGTCTGTTCCTGAGCTCCCCCCTCTCTGAATTCCTGTGCACCAATCCGTCTCCAGCTGTGGTGCACATCACACTCTACCGGGGAGCTTGTTTGAAAAGGCCCCGGCTCAGGCCTCACCCGAAAAAACACTGAATCAGAGTCAAATGGAATGCGGTCAGAACATGCACATTTTTTAAATGTTCCCAAGTGATCCCTACACAGGCCCAAGGCTGAGAACAACTGATCTACATGACAAAATCTAGCCCTCAATTCTATATTGCAGCATATTTTTCTGCGAGTTTAAGTCTCTTCTTACTAGATTTTAAGCACATGGAGGACATGAGTAGAATCTTATTACATTGCAGACTCCTCAATCTTTATTTACTCATTATTAGTTTTTAAAGATCTATTCATTGGTTTATTTATTTTGAGAGAGAGAGAGAATGCACAAGTGCACAAGCTGGGGGCAGGGCGGGGCGGGGGGTGGGGACCGAGGGAGAAGTAGAGAGAATCCCAAGCACACTCCCTGCTGAGCACAGAGGTCTATGCAGGGCTTGATCCCAGGACCCCGAGCTCATGACGGGAACAGAAACCAAGAGTCGGACGCTTAACCAACTGAGCCACACAGGTGCCCCTGGACTCCTCAATTTTTAAGCAAAAACACTACTTGCTTGGTGGTTAAGTTCCCGAACTAGTCCCTAAAAGCCTGCTACCCTCAGTACTGAAGACCTCCCATCCACCATTGGCGAACGACGTTTCTTTGGAAAGAACTTGTTCATGTTTTGAACTGGGCTGTCACTTGAGGTTGCAGTTTCCATGACCTCAGGCAGGGTTCCTGAGGGACAGGAATCGGATGGAGGGGGCATAAAAGGACCGAGCCCCAACAACAAGAGGGTCAAGGGAAGCATCTGAAATGAGAGCATCTGAGCGGATGGGGAGTGAAGACAGGCTGGTGGGAAGGCTGCTTATGGGAACCACCTGCAGGTATTTTTAAACAAACTAATACCCACGCCTCATTCCCAGGGTTTTAACTGATCTGGGGTAGGGCCCAGGCACCTGTATGTTTTCCAAGCACCGCAGTGATTCCACAGTGCTGCCCGTTTTGAGGACCACTGCTGCAGGCTGGTCCTGCTGACTCTGCACTAGAGATGCAGCAGCTGGTGAGAAAGCCACGCCCAGCGGCAGCCCACAGGGTGACCTTGGTTGCTGCACCAGCAATAAACAGGGAGGAAGGGAAGGGCAGGGCAGCGGGAAAGGGGATTCCAGTGCCACACATGGCTGGCAGCCACTGGACGTGAGGATGTCTGGAAGTCAGAAGCATTCTCAATTTTCCGAAACACTGTACGGCACAGGGCAGGCTCCCGTTAAATGACTGACAGTTTTTATGAAGACACTGCCAACACCTTGCTTTTTGCTCAAGCGTTCTTCTGCCACCAAGGGCCTCAAAGAAGCTCCCGCTCCCCATGAGTGGAAAGTGCGGGGTTTATTCTTTTCCATCACCAAGGAAGGACCTGAGAGGCCCACACAGAGATGTGACAAACCTCCCGTAGTAAGCCTTTTTTCCAGAAGCAACATTATCTCTTGTTTCGAAATAGAAAATTTTACCCTAGGAGTGTCTCCTACTCCCTTTCCCATCTTCTAACGAGAGTAACAAGGAGCACAGAAATGACTAACTAGAGAGTCATAAATTCACAGAGCAACACCACTAAAGGGTTCTGGTGATCCCTCATCATTTGCCGCATGAGTCCTCTAAGGCTCAAGGTGGGGAAATGACTTCCTCAGGGAGCTGAATAAAGATAGAGCTTGTAACTCCCACCATCAATCTAGTGCTTCAGCAAAGCACAGCTTGAGGAAGGAAAAAGGAAACTGACGTATATTTAGAGTTAATTTTGCACCAGGCCTGGCTGCTAGGTACTCCTGCACATTGTCACTTAATCCTAACAATCCCATTTTACAGATGAAGAAACTAAGGACTGAGCAGGTGAAGCAACTTGCCCAAGGTCACACACGCAGTGAGCAGTCAGGCCAGTATTCAAACCCAACCCTTCCTGATTCCCCAATCTTACATGCTTTCCCTCTACGCCATGCCACCTCCCGTGAGACAATCCAAATGTACAAGGACCTGCTCATTATCTAAGAGTTGATTATCAATGAAAGGTAAATACAAGAGCAGGACCAGCAGGGTTACACCAAAAGAGGCCCTCGACAGTTGCCCAAGCTGGGCAGGGCAGGAACTGGTCAAACTGGCTCTTGCATGCCAAACTCCGAACGACCAGGGATTTGGAGTGGAGAGGGGGAAAAAGATGCCTTCTTACCTTCTCTTCTCTCCCTCCAGGGTGCCTAGCAGAACACATCAGGCAGTCAAAACCAGCTTGCTGGTCAACGAGTGGGAGGAGGAGGAAGGGGATGTATACGGAAATCCCACAGCTAGGCCATGAGCCAACATGGCTGCCCATAGGCCGAAACCACAACTCCAACACGAGAAACCGAGGCCAGACACAGACTCTCAGAAAAGAAAGACTCGCCTAAGAAGAGCTGTATGATGAGAACAGAGGGAAGAACACAATTCCCTCTGCCCCACATTCTACAGCCCCCGCCCCAGAATGGGAGAGCAACAAAAGGAAAGTAACCAAGCTATTTCCAGGCATTAGGTGACCCAGACAGTGGCCTGACTTGCCGCTCTGGTATCAAACACATCTCCTCCCCTCCATTCTGTAGCTCCACTTCCTGATACTAACTTGAGGAAGGGTGAAATGCCCCTGACTACTCTCCTCATTCTCTAGTTCAAAATTTGCATTTAACCCTTGCCTTCCAGAAAAGTCAACTCTGCATCATGAACCGCTCTGCTGGTGCAATGCTTGCGTTCTGTTGTCTGGACGCCTCCTCTCTGTTGACCATCAACCTGCATCAGCATGGGCTTCAGCCAGGATAGATGTCATGAAGGCTAAGTCCCTTGGCCACCACATGCCCAACCCCTTTATTTCCCTCCCCCAGTCCTGGTGATAGTGACCTAAAGACATGGTCCAAGGCCTGGGCTCTAGATAATCCCCAGGACACGTTCAGGTTCCAAGACTCCAACCACTGGCCACTGAAATGGTTCTAAAACTTTAAAGTCAATAAGCCAAGCCCTTCACCCCTGTGCTCAAGGCAGCCTCCTCCACACGTGCCTCAAAACTCAGGAGTCATGGCCCTCCGTCCTGGAATCGGGTCCGTTCCCCACTGCCCCGTGTCTGTCAGTGGTTCCACCTTCTCTCCCGGTCAGCCCGGCACTAACCCTCCGACTGCTCTCCTTCACCCTCCCATCAGTCACCGAGCGTGACATTTTCTTCCTTCACATGGCCTCTCCGTCTATCCCCTTCTCTCTATTCCCTGCGCACCACCGCCGACGACAGTCCAGGGCGCCCAAGACAAATGCCTCGCTGTCAGCAAATGACATCTCGGTAATACTTTAGAGTTTATGCAAGCACTTCCACATACATTACTTTATTTAATCCTCACAGCAACTATGTCAGAGATAGAGATAATATCATTACCACTGTTTTACAGATGAGGACATGAGGCTCAGGAAAAAAAAAAAGGGGGGGTGTTTCCCTAATTCAGGTACACATCGAGTTGTCCTGCGCTCAAGGGATACAAACTAAGAAAATGGGCTTGGGAGCAAAATCTAATATGTAGCCCCCTCCCAAATACACAGTTGCCTGCTTTGCCTTGGAGACATTATTTGAATAGTAAAATGGCATTCTTTTGTATATAAATAGTTATACAAATACATAAAAGTATACATATACAATAGATATATCAAACACTGAAGGTTGAAATCTCAAAGCAAAACATTAACAACAATAAAACCGAAGGCAAATTTTAAGAAAACTTAGAACAGTTTCACCACAGTTACTTGGCTAAATTTCACAGCTTCCCTCTCCCTTGGTTAGACTTTACTACCAACTAGTGCTATGAACACGATTGTCCCAAAGTACCTCTTGGTTTTCACTTCCTTTTAATTTAGACAAAGTACCATCCTGTGATAAAGAAAATGAAGATTGTTTTAAAAAACACACAAGATTACTACAGTATTTTATGTTAATTCTCAATAAGTCATACATAATTTTAATTCTAAAAAAAAAAACACATTAACTGACTAATAATTTTCCCTTAGTGGAATTTGCATTTTGGTAAAAGTATAGACCTGTTGCTTGAAATCTTCTTTTTTTCCCAAAGGAATTCTGCATCCTGCCTCTCACAGACAGTATGGACAAAAGCCTGCCAGAAATTCTACTTGGCCCTTGAAATCATTTGACTACATGGAAATATACCATGTAGTCCAAAGTCATTAATATACCAATAACACAAAATCCATGACTGAAAAACACTTTGCTCCAGCAAAACAATTGCTGGAGGTCTGAAAAGTCTCATGATGCTTGTTTATGCAGAGAACATCTCTGGACAGACACGTAAGAAACTGGTAATGTGGGCTGCCTCTGGCTAGAGGACTATGTGGCTGGTGGACAGGACTGGGAGGGAGGAACTTGTCACTAGATCAGCAGTCCCACATTTTGAATTTTGTACCATATGCGTGTATTGGCTATTTTTTTTTTTAAGTTATCTTACTGGTTCTTGGCATTTTGACAGGGTGAAGCCTATGATGCAAAAATCTTTTAAATATTGATGGATTTCAGCCAAATTTTGCTCAAGGAGGCTTCTGACAAAAACCTCACAATTTTAAAAAATACCAATTTTCACATAGCCTTTAAGACAAAACTACTGTCCATTTATTTATATGTTCTATGTATTCCTACCACGCTTCTGTATTCTTTCTACTAAAATATCCAAATAGCCAAAATAGCCAAATATCCATCTTTTTAACACAGCTAAAGCTCCTTGCCCCTTTCAACGAAAGAACTGCTTTCAGATTTAAAAAAAAAAAAAAAAAAGCAAAGGGCTCTCATTGTGGCCCCAGAGTTACCAGGAGAGATACCATCTTTCTGAATGTTACAATGATCCATAATTCACATCATGGTCTTTGGAAAGTAAAAGCATCGGAGTATTTTTTAGCAATAGAGAGAAAATACACTTCACAGAGTAAATTTGATAAGAACAACCAGCTAGTGCAATAGTATGTTCATGCTTCTGTTTATCCTTTTTTCAGGGCTACATAATTTAGTCTTGCAATTACTTAGCCAAGTGGGCCTCACAGGCTGGAACATAAGCGTTGCTGTGCGATTAAAACATAGTCAGTCACCTGTAGGTCACTGTAATAAAGTACAGCAGCCTAATTAAGGTATTTTATCTCCTCTCTCATGATAGGGACCAACATTAAATTAAAATACAGCTGCTGGAGCCATAATATCATAGCAATGTTTTCACGAAAATCCAGCCAATGTTCATTTCTATTCAAGAACTATTTGTGTGCTTGATATTGTCAGCATATTGATTTTTATATGCATTAGCCGGATCAGTGGCCATAAGCAATAATATTGAAACTTTCCATTTATAGGGGTCCTTTTCAGCTAATGGGTTTCATCCCGTATTGGTCTGGTGTCACCACTGCCTATATCAAAAACCTGGATTTCATACTTTACCGCATCAACTCTAAATTCTATCAGACATTTCGGGCTGTACCTGGTCCATGCATGCTGACCCCTAATGCGTACCTGCTATCTGTCCCGTGAGCAGAGGGCAGCCTTCAGGCTCCTGGAGCTGTTCTGCTCACATTTGTAGAGCCGAAACCAGTGACTGTCCAGTGGGGCGTGCAAAAGCCCACCTCCCTTGGACAACTCTGAGGCCTAACTTACTCTGAGCCCCACTGCAGCCTCGGGCTGAGGCCTACCCTTTGCCAACTTCTGTTTGAGCTCAGACCCTTGTCTGGCTTCCTCTGCTTCCCTGTCCTGCTCCCCAGCTCTCTTGACAATTTCCAGAAGAACATTTCCTTAAGAAAAAACTTGGCCCATGGGCACCTGGGTGGCTCGGTCAGTTAAGCATCTGACTTCAGCTCAGGTCATGATCTCAGGGTCCCGGGATGGAGCCCTCCATCGGGCTCCCTGCTCAGTGGGCAGTCTGCTTCTCCCTCTCCCTCTCCTGGCCCTCCCCCCACTCATGCTCTCTCTGTCTCTCAAATAAGTAAATAAAATCTAAGAAAGAAAAGAAAAGAAAAGAAAGAGAGAGAGAGAGAGAGAGAGAGAGAGAGAGAGAAAGAAAGAAAGAAAGAAAGAAAGAAAGAAAGAAAGAAAGAAAGAAAGAAAGAAAGAAAAAATGAACTTGGCACAAATCCTTGCCTTGGTGCCTGATTCCTGGCCTTGGGATCTTCTTCTGGAGAACCTGACCTTAAATCCCCTCTGATCAGGAAGCTCACCTTCCTCCTTGGTGCTGCCTCAGAGGCTTCCAAACGACTGCTATTGCCCTCACCCAGAAATACCCTCCTCTTCCCCTGCCGCTCTGCCTGGGACAGGGAGCATAACAATCAAAGGAGATATTATAAGTGAAAATATACCTAAACTTTTACAATGCCCCACAAATGGAAATCACTTGTGGTAGTGATCCATGTCACCCATCCCTCCTTCTCTGGATCTCCATGAAGGGGGGCCCCTCTCTCCCTGCCACATTTCTCACCTACAGCGTAAGCTCCATGAAGGCACAGATTTGGTCTATCCACTGCTGGAACCTCAGCATCTATACCGGTGTATGGCACACAGGATGTATTTCTGCACTGAGCAAATACACGTTAAGCGATATTGCTAAACTCCAGGAGTTCACTCTTCTCAGCCCTTCAGGAATTGAGGGGCTAAAAGCCATGTTAAAAATCATCTAGAGTACCTACAGCCCGGAGAGGATAAATAACTTACCTAATGTACAAAATAACTTCGTGGCAGAGCCTTGATCTCTTATCTCCCAGACCTGAGAACTTTCCATCTTAGACTCCAGCTTGAGGCCCTACATCTTCCTTAGATGGGCAGCCGCAGAGGAAAATGGCAGCCCCTTCTCCTTCAGCCAAACTACTGGCATCTGGCCGTTCAACTCAACAATGCCCTATCTTGTTATAAAGGTGCACCGAGATTTTTAGCACCGCAGTTGTGGGTGCTGTTTTCAGCTCTCCAGCTAAACCTGAAGCTTCCTGGTGGCAAAGACTTCACTGAATTCACCTCCCACATGGTCCCCGGGACCAAGCACAGGGCTGAGCCCAGACATCGGGAGGAGGACGTGGACACAGGTGAAGAGCGCAGACACTGGAGTCACACACAGACCTGGCGCCAACTCCAGCGCTATACCTGTGTGACCTTGAACAAAGGTGCCAAACTTCCTGCACCTTGCGGAGTACTTCCAGAGTGATAATAGCCCCCGAGTCCCAGGATCACTGGAAGGACTCCATGAGACGATATACGTAAAGCATTCCACACTCAGGAAGGATAACCAGCAGTTAAGAGTAATAGTAGTGGCAGCGGGAGTGGTAGTAAAACCAGGCTCCAGAAACACCAACTACCAAGTAGCTTCGACAGGCAAAGATCGGAGACGTGGGTTGAGAGAACCTCCCACTTATGAATGCCTATTAACTAAGATACCATATCAGGCATCTCCTTTTCCCTATAAAAGTAAGATGGTGGGGCGCCTGGGTGGCTCAGTCGTTAAGCGTCTGCCTTCGGCTCAGGTCATGGTCCCAGGGTCCTGGGATCGAGCCCCGCGTCGGGCTCCCTGCTCGGCGGGAAGCCTGCTTCTCCCTCTCCCACTCCCCCTGCTTGTGTTCCCTCTCTCGCTGTGTGTCTCTCTGTCAAATAAATAAATAAAATCTTAATAAATAAATAAATAAATAAATAAAGGCAGGGGAACCAGAGCCGGACAGTGTCAGAGATTGCCAGCGCCGGGATCCCAGCTCTGTCACTTTCTCATTGTGTAACTGTGGGCAAATTCTTCCCTGCCTTACCCACGTCACCTTTAGAATGAGGACAATAATACCTACCAATCAGACTTGTCAGAATGAAATGAAAACCCATTGAAGTCTTTAGAACAGTGCTTGCCACATACTCGTAAGTGTTTGCTGATACTATTTTACAACTTATAAAAATAGCCACTCTCAAATCTAGGATGGCTATTTGGCCACTAACACGACGAAGAGCTAAGCTAACGACAGGCGGAGTGAAACGTTCAGAACTATTTCCCTGCCACAGCAAGACTGTTTTTTCGCCACAGGCCAAGCCAGCTGAAATCTCTGCTTCCGGGGAAAATGTCAAGACTCTCCTGCAGTGGCCACGAGTTCCATTTGATAACTCAAACTCAAAGAAGACTCTAGCTCCAAGAGCCTCCTGAGAGCTGAGTCAGCAGGGAAGTGCAGGAGGCCCCCTAGGCAGGGTAGGACCTGCTGCAGAGGCTGACCCCAGAGTTCCCAGGGAGGCAGCCCATGGTGGAGCATTCGAGGTCAGTGCACGTTCTAGAACCAAAGAACAGTCAAATCAGTGGGCAGGACAGAGCAAGGGAAATCCCGACAACTGGCAACATTTGAAATCTGAGGTGGTGACAATGTGGCCCTGGGTGATCTGTCACTGACAGCAAGATTCTCAGCCTGTGGTCCAGGATGTGAAGGAGGGACCAGCTCTCAGAGGAGGTGGCTGCTGACAGTTAGTCAGGATTCCCTAGGCAAGTGCATTTGGATTAAGAACAGTCCTAGCAGGAAGCATTGCAGTAAGCACATATGTCAAGACAAAAATACTTTCGAATTACCCTAGCTAATATGACAGATGAGTGGGAGAAAGTACACAAAGGGAGAAAAAGGGAAAGGGAATGATAAAACCCAGAGACCATGAGTCACTCGGGGCTCACCCCTGGCATGCCAGAAGCCGAGTCTACAGCAACAAAGACTTGATCCCAAGCTCCTTCAACAGTGCTACTTCCCTTCACAGTGGATCTGTTGACCCAGCTGTGGGCACCTGTACAGAGCAAAGGCACGGAAAATGATAGAGTAGGGCCAGAAGGCAAACCCAAGACCAAAACATTATCAGAGGCAAGCATTCCAGGCTAAGTCAAGGACATAAGTGTCCATATGTAGGCTTCATCCTGCAAGCCCAGCACTTCAGATGAAAGTAATCAACAGAAGGGTTATCAGGGATGTGGGGTGACACATGGGGCACGATTCTACTTAGGGTTAAGTCTTTCCTGGAGAAGGTGACTAGGTGGCAGCTAACCTGAGTATATTTTCTTTATCTATAGCGTTTCCTCTCAGCCATCAAATCCAGAGGACAAATGCCAAAGGCCTCTAGAGGATTAGTCCCTGGATAATGACCTACAGACTCACAGTGATCTTTTTCCACTGCACATCTTAAAGCACAAATCCATCCTCTAACACCCAGACTTCCCTCTTCCCAAGTCTCTCGACCAGAGCTAGATCTCAGCCCCCACCCCTCCTAGCCACAACATGGCTATGAGCCGTGAACTTGACATTCAGGGGCCATGCCAATCTTTGGGGCCTCGGTCCACCAAACTGCTCCAGGGTAGTGGGAAGGAAAGAGCCAGCAGCACTCACAGCACCAGAAAAAAGACTTGAGACTTTTTCCCATACCAGTGACGACTCCAGGGATTCCCAGGCTGAGCAACAGAAAGTAGGGGGTCTGACTGCCACAAAATGCTAGGCAAGTCACCTAATTCTGGCTGTGTCCTTGATGAAGTCAATTCCAATGTCTGAGACTCAGTTTCTCATCTGTAGCATGAAGAAGCAAAACTAGGTGACCACCAAAGTCACCTCCAAACCAGGATTCTGTGATCTATGACTCCCTGATGAACAAGACCGAAGTAGTCCAACATCTGTCCAGCTCAAGGAACCAGGCCACATTCTCTGCCAGAGAGGGGCCCCAGACTGGAAGAACAGGAGTGGTCACGAGGCCACAGCCATAACAAGGTTGGTGACAGACAGCAAGCCATGCCCTGGAGCCCGGAACCAGCCGGGCCAGCCTCTCCTGGACTTCTGCGAGTGTTCAATTCCTGAGTGCAAGAAAAGATACCAGACCCCCAGGGGCAGGAGAGATGAGCTTCCTTTTCCTCAAGCTAACATCTGGGATGGTTCCCTGTGTGTGTGTATGTGTTTGATAGGGGTTTTCCCCCTCCTCACTGAGTACCAGTTTGATGCTGCCCACAGGAGCTGAAGCCCTTGAGGCTAATCCCACTGGCATTCCTCCCAGGCCAGCCACCACACCCCCCCGCCCCGCCACCTTCCCATGCAGCCTCTCACCTGGGGGTTGTCCATGTACCAGAGAAGGCAGTTGGCCTGGGTGTCCAGAATAAAGTACCTCCGCAGAAACTTGCCGCTGTTCTCATTCTCCTCGATGTCCAGAAACCCACAGATTCGGTTCTGTCGATCCACATAAGGCATTCCTGGGCTCTGCTCACATCACCCTGCACGGCAGGAGGAAGGCAGGTGATGAGGAGGAAGGTGACTTTCATCCTGCCTCAGGACCTGTAAGAACTTCACTCTGGCTTGACTCACCTCTGTGAGAAGCTAGGCTCTCTCTCTCATCGGCCCTTCTTCCCCAGAGCACCAACTGTTCCACCCCAACCAGACCCTGGAAACCTCTCTCAATTCTGTTTCATACACAGCCAGCAAAATGCATGAGCAGGTACTCAACTAAGTTTCCTGCGGTGCTACTGTGTGCCGAGAAGAGCCTCGGGTAACTTTACATATAAAGAGGAAATAAGCCTAGATCAGGGGCCTGGGTTCTAATTCCAGTTTCAGCCTCTTAATAAGTGTGACTGTAAGCTATTTCATCTTCCTGCACTTCAGTTTCTGCACCTGTAAAACAGGGATAATAGTGGTGCCTACACCTCCTAAGATTTTGGTGAGAATAAAGTGCCTGGCACACATTAAACATTTCATAAACACTAGGTATTATTATTGCCCTTCACAAAAGCCTTGTAAAGTAAGCCATAACCCAATTTTATACAAAAAGAAACTCAGAAAATATTTAAGCTTCAACTCAAATGCTCGTATAAAACTTTGCCAGGAATTCAGTCATCAAGAGCAAACCCTCCAGCTCCATGAAGGAATTAAATCTCAGGGCCACATCCCTCAGCCCTAGCTTCACTTACTTCACTCTGCTGTTACCCAAAGGCCACTTATGACTGGAAGAACGAGGAATCAGAAGAAGGCCCCAACCAATGAACACCTTCACTGACTCCAAAAGGGTCTCTGATGATGAGAGACAAGCTTCACCTTCAAGCCAGCCTCCTTTCTCCACGTGATTTCCTTCTGACTCTCTGAAGAGCCACACGAAGGGCGGGGGCTCTATTCTCCTCCCCAAGGAGGATGAGCACCTTCCAGTAAGCAGTTACACCCAACCTGGATCACAGCACAGTGCACAGGTAGAACAAGGGCCCACAAGGGTCAGAAAACACCACATGACATTCTGACTTTCAAGGACAGACAACACCCACCACTGGGCCCCGCTTGGCTTCAACAAGCGAAACTCACTGTGACCCAAGCCCACCAAGGCCCTAAGCAAAGTGGGGAGCCGGCTGGCTTGAGGCCATGCGTGCACCACCACGCTGGGTCAGCAAGTAAGCTACCAAGATGCCACACCCAGAGTCGTCCAGGCCCAGGGCAGGCCAGTCCCACATTCCCACAAGATTAGGCTCACTTGAAGGGTGGCAACTGGTGGCATGGTCTTTCTCTCCCACCCCCATAGGTGGCCTGCACGGTGGAGAGGCAGACCCAAGAAAAAGTGCCCCCCGCCAACACTCATGTGAGTGCGTGTAAGCCTGCGCGCGCGCGCGCGCGCGCGCACACACACACACACACACACACAAAGATACCAGGGAACAAGAAATCCTTGATTGCAGGTTAAGATCAGGCCAGATTCCTGATGCGGACAGATGACAGTCAGAAGGGACATGGGTCAGGGGCCCACGGCTACTTGCTGGGTAATGGTGGGGGACAAAAGAATATAGCAGGCAGAGAAATGGGACAAAGGTGAAAAAGCAGCTAAAAGGAAGGAAAGAAGTAAAAGAAAAGGCGAGAACAGGATAAAACCTGGGAAGATGGTGGAGAAGGAAGTAGCAATATGGAGGAAGTGGAGGACCACGGTGCCAAGGAGCATCTTGGCTGTCACAGGTTGCACAGCCGGACCCCTGCTCTCCCGGTGCTTTCCCAGCGAACCTTCCATCCCAGCTGCGGTTCCATAGCCGGGCAAGCGTGAGGTCGGGAAAGGGGAAGGGTGGGCTGGAGCCAAGAGTCAGGAACAAGCACCAGGGGAGGAATTTCAAGTCTTCTAGCAGACACTGGGTCAAAGACGGGAAGGCAGGAGGCCTGGCTTTGGCTGGGAAGGAGCATACCCCTGAGAAAGGATGCAGCTTCCCCCCAGAGAATCGGGGGAAATCGGAGTCCCATGCAGAAAGGCTGGGATGTCCAATGCATCCCATGCACAGTCCCATGCACAGCCGCCCAGTCGGGAGGAGGGAGCTCACCCAATCCCCAAGAAAACCAGGCAAATTCCCTTGATGCCAGCCCAGCCACAGAGACCGAATTTCCAGAAGTTTCAGGACTGCTGCCACTCCTGGGACATCTCTAAGAGAAAGCATATAAACTGCAGGGGGGGTAACCAAGCTGACGGTCTTTAGACCCAGCTGGTAAGCATGGCATCCAGCTTACTGCTGGCTTTCAAATGTTCCCTTTTCAGCCTACAGGATTAATCAGTGCCAGCCTTTTTGTCAGGTCACAGGCTAGAGAAGGCACTGTCTACAATCCTCCAACAGGCTGCCTTTGTGGAGGGGGCTTCCCATCTCCAAGGGAAAAAGGAAGGAGAACAAAAAGAATTCTGGTTACTTCTCCTGACTGTGGTTCTATCGCCAGAAAAAAAAGCTGCTCGGATGTCCTGGGAAGCAGCTGAGTCACGGAGCTCATCAAGAATGTGGGAGGCAGGGGAGAAGGATGGGCTGCAGGAGAACCAAGCATCACAGGGAAATGCTGTTATGCCTAGCCGGCCCACACAGAAGCAACATACTCAAAAGATGGTGCACCAAACACAAACCTGACGTCCTAACCCCCAATCCTCTGTCAGTTCATTCTGACCCCACTTTTCATCCCTTGTCAGAACAGAGGCTAAGGTTTGGTACAGGGAGCCTGCTTCTCCCGATCCCCCAACTCCCTCTCTCTGCTCTTCAACCTGCCGCCACCATCTTCCAAGGCCCCTGGCTCTCCTCTTTTTCCCAGAAAGGCCCCCCTAATCCACTGATCTCTGCCACCCCATGCCCAGCCCCAACAACTGGGCAGTGAGGGGAGAAAGGGAAGTGCTAGTGAGTCATAAGGGAAGAGAAACACCTTGATGCACACATACATACTGTCACCCCAAATTCCCCTACTAAGACCCAGGCAAAGCTTTGTACCATTCTTTCTACATCCCTCCAATTACATAGTTTTAGCCTGTTTTCTGACTCTTTAAAATCACTTGTTATCTTAAATTTCATTTTAATCCAAGTTTCCCACGGTAAAACTATTGAGTGGAGGGTGACATAGGTGCCCAGGACTTGCCCCCAACCCATGTCCTAAGCCCCATATCCTGCCAATGACTCTCTCCCCATCTCCTAGGACAACATGGCGAGTGTTCTCACTGGGGTGCATCAGATACCCCTCTCCCAGGTGAGCCCCTTCACCTCTGCTCTAAGAGCATAATGAAACCTCCTAGCAAGTAGCTGCAGAGTCTTCACAACACATTGGTGACAAAGAACACAGAAGATTTGTGCAGGAAAGGACCTGGGTCCACCCAACTCAGTACCCACTTTCCCAAGTTTGCGAGACCTCCCTAGAATTTTCCATTTTTTGTGCAGAAATCACAGTGTAAGAATGCTGGAATTTTTTAAAAATTCACTCTAGCCAATCGTTCTCATTTTTGCATGCTTTTTCATGCCCCTCTCCGCTTAATTGGCCTTTTTAAATTTTTAAATTATATCATCAACATGTTCATGTTGCTACAGTCTTTATAATCATTGCTTTTAATGGTTGCATAACATTACTGAACTGCATTTACTATAATTTACTTAACCATTTCTCTATTAGACAGATTATATTCAACTTTTCACTATTATAAATAATGTTATGAAAATTCTTATTTTCATGCTTTGTTTCTTCTTTCACATGGAAACAGCATACACAAATTCCAAGCAGTAATATGACTAGATCATAGGTAATGATCTTTTATAATTCTTGAGACCTATTACAAAACTGCTTGCTAAAAGCATTGTCTGTTTACTTTGCAGTCAGCAATATATTGTTACCATCTCCATAATCTTGTATACATTGAATGTTCTCATTTCCAACTGTTGCTAATTTTAAATATATAATGATGCCTAATGAGGCTGAACATTTTTTCACGTTTGCTTCCTGCTTCATCTTCCTTCCTGGATCTTGTAAAATGCAATTCAAATTACGTGCACATACAGTAATGCATTCGTTCTCTCTCTCTCTCTCTCTCTCTCTCACACACACACACACACACACGCTCATCAAACCAAACCAAAACATGGCTTCACATAATCTAAATAACTGAAGAATGTATTTTAATGAAGAGTAAAATAGAAAAGAGCAAAGTTTTTTTTTTTAAGATTTTATTTATTTACTTGACAGAGAGAGACACAGCGAGAGAGGGAACACAAGCAGGGGGAGGGGGAGAGGGAGAAGCAGGCCTCCCACGGAGCAGGGAGCCCGATGTGGGGCTCGATCCCAGGACCCCGGGATCATGACCCAAGCCAAAGGCAGACACCCAATGATGAGCCATCCAGGTGCCCCAGTAAAGAGGAAAGCTTTATATGAGTCAAATTTCTTCAGTGTATAGGTTCCTAAGTATGTACTGCGCTTGAAAATATGTTAAATATTTAATTTATGGTAAAAAGGGAGACTTTGAGCAAAAAGTGAGTTTGCACTGAGTTACCGACTGATCAGCAGCAGAAAATGGGTTAAATGTCAATTAAATGAAGATTCCCAGCCAACATTTGCCAGTTGACCAGATGAGGCTCATGAGAAGAGTTAAGGGCTTCCCACCTTAGAACGAGGTGAAAGGCACTGGGAGACATCTGTCCAAAATACCTACTTGACTACCATTTCAGTGTCTTAGGTTCCATTATTGGAGAAGATTTAAGCCAAGAAAAAAAATAATAAAACTGTCCCGTAGGAACTGAGGCAATTGACAACTTCATCAGGCTGATTAATACAAAAGAGACAGCTGGGGACCAAAACCCGGAGGAAAAAAGAACATGCACCAATGGGAGACAGAGGCACTAGAGGGTCAAGAACATAAAGAGAAGATTGTTGCTTGAAACAAATATCTACTTGAAAAGATGTCTTAGGATTCTTATACACCCAGGACAGGAGCATGAACCTTTGTGGAAAGCAATCTGGCAATAGGTAACAAGAGAGCTAAAAATGTTCATACCCTTTGACCCAGTAATTCTACTTCTAGGATTCCATCCAAGTAAATAAACTAAAATGCAAATAAAGATTAAAATTTTTAAAAAGGCAACTCCATTAGAATTCATAATAACAAGTTGGAAATGTCCTGAATGTCCCAATGATTAGGGGATAATTAAATAAATTACGGGACATTTACATAAGGAAATATTACACAATCATTAAAAAACTATGTTTTCGGGGCGCCTGGGTGGCTCAGTCGTTAAGCGTCTGCCTTCAGCTCAGGTCATGATCCCGGAGTCCTGGGATCGAGCCCCGCGTCGGGCTCCCTGCTCTGCGGGAAGCCTGCCTCTCCCTCTCCCGCTCCCCCTGCTTGTGTTCCCTCTCTCACTGTGTCTCTCTCTGTCAAAAAATAAATAAAAAATCTTTAAAAAATAAAATAAAATAAAAAACTATGTTTTCAGAGAATTTTAAATGAATTAGGGAGAAACTCATCATAAGTTTTTTAAAGATACAATATGACTTACAATATGATCTCAATCCCCTAAATATTATTTTTGTATTTCTATATTTGGATAGAAAAAGACTGACATATAGACACCAAAATATTGACTATGGGTTATGGGTGAATTTTATTTACTTCTGTATATTTTCCAAATTTTCCAAATGTTCTACAGGGAATGTGTGTTCTTTTATTCAGCAGGTGGGGAAAGCTATTTAAC
Organism: Mirounga angustirostris; assembly: GCF_029215605.1. Classification (NCBI taxonomy): domain Eukaryota; kingdom Metazoa; phylum Chordata; class Mammalia; order Carnivora; family Phocidae; genus Mirounga; species Mirounga angustirostris. The sequence goes on from NW_026991710.1 coordinate 167,172,730, forward strand.
TGCACACACACCCTGACCCCAGTGTATAAATTTTGAAGCTGAGAATAAATTTGTCAAGTCTCCAGAGTCCACAAACAAGCAAAACCTTGCCTCAATTATAGCTCTCCTGGGACTATTTGGTGTTTCAGAGTCTTTTTTTTTTTTTTTAAATAAGCTCTACGTCCAACATGGGGCTTGAACTCACGACCCCGACATCAAGAGTTGCATGCTCCACTGACCTAGCCAGCCAGGTGCCCCAAAGTCTTAAACCTAAAAAGACACCATCCCACCCATCACAAATGCCCAAGAGCCAGGTACCTACCCAGAGGGCTTTGGCACTCTCCAATCTGGTTGAGTTGGGGTTTCTTATTTCTTATTGCAACATCCTCTTAGACAGGCTCATTCTTTCCCCTGCAGGGGTGGTTCCTTACTCTCAAGTCTTCATAAGAGGAACCCCTGTCCTTGAGGCCAACTCAATATTCACACCCATGTCTATCACTATATCCCTCTATTGCTATAGCACCTAAGCCACACCATGCCCGATGCTCTGGGAAAATGAAGCAGGAACCCTGACCAAGACCCCCAGTGGAATTTTCCTTCTTGAAACTTCGGAGACGGGGCTGGCATTTTTTAAATAAATGGCTGAATAGATGAATGAAGAGATGGATAAATAGATTTTTTTTCTTAAAGAAAAGCTTTAGAGTTATTACATCATTAAAGCTATAGTCTGCTCTACTGGATGTCTTTTTTTTTTTTTTTTAGGTTTCATTTTTCAAGTCGTCTTTACACCCAACGTGGGGGTCAAACTCACAACCCTGAGATCAAAAGTCACACACTCCACCGAATGAACCAGCCAGGCACCCCTTGGATATCTTATTTTTAAGATCGCTAGTGTAGTTTGGAGATAAAGGAAAAAACAGAGTGAAATAAGGGAGATTCATCTGCTTGACCATTTGACACTTTTGAGGTAAATAAAAAGGGAAGTGATAACAGAGATAAAGCCTTAAATGGTATTGGCCCCATTATGAAACCATCTACTGTAGCCTCTGATGGTTCAAGTATGAAAAAAACATTAATTCATTTTTTTTTTTTTTTTTTTTAAAGATTTTATTTATTTATTTGACAGAGAGAGAGCACAAGTAGGCAGAGCGGCAGGCAGAGGGAGAGGGAGAAGCAGGCTTCCCGCTAAGCAGGGAGCCCGATGCGGGGCTCGATCCCAGGACCCCGGGATCATGACCTGAGCCGAAGGCAGACGCTTAACGACTGAGCCACCCAGGCGCCCCAAACATTAATTCATTTTTAACATTTGGAGATTTTTCTTTCATGTTACTTTGCATTGGCAGGACAGGGAATTTCAGGGATTTTGCTCCAGAAAAAGTCAGGAAGGTGTTTCTCGACATGTGGTGGGATGTGCAGTAACCCATCTCCTGTCCTGTTACCCCGCTAGGGTGGAAGCTGGAGAGAGCAGGGTCCTTGGTGAGTGAGAGGGATCCCAACAGGAAATTGCTAAACTTTGACAGGAGAAAGTTTATCGGGAAATGACATCAGAGGTCTCAGAGGGCTGTAATACAGCAGACAGGAACCGGGGTGTGGAGCTACTGCTAGAATATGCACGGGCCATGTGAGCCGACTTCACCTATGTTCAAGTCTGCAGCATACGTAAGTGTGTAGTGCGGAGTTTCAACCATGCCAACGGCCCAGTAAAAACCACAAGACCCAGGCATAGCTATTTCAAAACACATCCTTGGGAACGGACCGAAGATTATAACTTAGAAAGTGCAGGAGCGTCTATCTCCTACTGTTAAACTATCACTGCATTTTGAAAGTGTCGTAAGAACACATTCCAAGTAGTCTTAAGGCAGGAGAATAATGTGAGAGAGAACTTGTTCCCAGCGGAAGTGCAGAGTTAGGAATGCAAACATCTGCAGCAACGGGGAAGTTAAGAAAAGGTGCCCCCGTGACACAGACAGCCCAAACCCCACCGGACCCTAGAACTTGGAGGGGAGGGCAAAAGACACTCAAGAAGGAATTTTTAAGGGGACACATTTCAGGAAACAGGCTGGAGAAACTGAACACTGATCCGCCGCAATAAAGATGCCAAAAGCAACAAAAATATTTTAAACAGTCATGACCTCTCTTAACAGAGGCTTCATCTATGGTCACAGGAAATGTGGTAGTTGGAGTCAGTAGGAGACAAAGGCCTTCCCATGGCTCAAGGCTCCACCAGAGATCATAAGCACAGGTGAGCAGCCTCACCAGGTTTATCAGTTAGCCTATAAACACTGAGATCTCCAACTTTCAGAATTGTGGCAGTCCCCCCAGTTGAGAGACACAATGAATTCAGTTTCACTGCAGGGCTCCCAAGCAGGAATCCAGAGCAATAATCTTCATTTAAAACCTGACCCACTGAAACATGGGCTGCAGAAAACTGAAAAGATAACATCATGGTTTCTCTTATCTACTTTTGCAAAGTGCTGGGGGAAACTGTAAGTGGCCTAAGTGTGTCTGTCTAAGGAGGAGGCCCATGGGGGAGAGGGAGGGGAGGGGCTGGGTGTGGCAAAGAGGATGTGCAGGTGACAGCGACCAGCGTGAGTGCATTTGTCGAAACTCCTGCAAGAAGAGGACCATAGAAAGGGTGTGCTGATTTCAGTTACCCACCGATGTGGGAGAGTGAAGTGAGAGAGCACGTGTTTTAGAGCCAGACTCCACTGAACTCTTCTGGGCGGTTCCTCATTTGCAAAATGGAGAGAATCACTTTACCTACTTCAAAGGGGGCTGCAAGGATGAAATGAAATAGTGTGTGAAAAGTGCTTAACAGGAGTTCTGGTGAAGAGGAAGCACAGGGTAAATGTTGTTACGACGTGTGCGTGTGTGTGCGCGCGCGCGCTCGTGTGAAGCACCTAGCAAGCAGTCTGTGAGTATCATTACCACCGCAAAGCTGCTTACTGCGGGGCAGGCAGCTGCACGCCGTGCACGTCTCTACCGCTCCAGTATCAACAAGCACATGTCAAAAAGCAAAGGTTGGGAGGCTGGGATCCCTCACAAGGAAAGGCATAAACTTCCCTTACTCTTCCCTCTACTCCAAGAACCATCATATTTTACATCTCTGAAATTCTCCAGGAGGTTTAAAAAAAAAAAAAATCCAAGAGATCCCCGGACTCCATGTTGGCCGGGCTATCCTGAAAGTGAACAGAAGCCAGGCACGCAGGTCAGGCTCCAGGGAAGGGAGTCCGGGACTGCCTCCGGCTCTGCCCACAGGAGCATCCCCACGCGGGAGAGCCCCTTTGCAAGTGGCTGGCCAACTGTAAGTCCTAGCTGATGGCACAGCGAATCCCGGCCTTTGCGCTTTAACTATAGTGTTTCTCAAGAGTGTAAGGACAAGCGGACCTAGCGTCCCACCCTCTTTATCTCAGCCGCCAGCCTCTGAGGGCAGAAAGGCACCCCACAGGCCCAAAGCTGAGAGCCTTTGGCCCCACACTGGGCAGTGTCAGGAGCTCCGGCCTCAGCAGCGCTGCGACCTCCATGGTGAAAGAGTTCAATTCAGCTTTCAGTCCTCTGCGGAAAGGAGATAAATTATAAAGCCTAAAAGGTTGGATGGGTTTAAAAGCAAGGGCCAGGGGATGGGAAAGCAGAGCAACCCAAGATTCGGAACAAAGGTCAATGGAGTCTTCCAGTTATAGTCCCACTGCACCAACCACAGGCCTCCTAAGAACAGGAAGGAAGGGACCCCATCCCTCCCACCTCTCAGCCGCCCTATCTCCCCACCCTGTCCAATTCCCTGGCTCAGTGATGGGCTTATACTGGGCAGGGCTAGGATTCTTCTCTCCCCATAGGCTGTCACACTATAATATTTGCTCTGCTTCCTTCCTTGCCAAAGCCTAACAGATTAGATTGCAGGAGTCCTATCCAGCTCACTAAGACAGATGGAAAACTGAAAGTAAGGCAACCCAAACTGCTCAGGGTAGAAAGACAGAGGAGGCGGGGCAGTCCAATGTGCCAGCACCCAGACCCTCTTTTCCAAGCCCTCTGTCCACCTGCCTCATGAAGACGACGGGAAATCAGGGAAGTGCCACTTGATACACACCGTGAAGACCGTGCTCCTGCTGTTTGGGGCTTCGTAGCCTTCCAGCACTTTGAGGAAACACCCAGCAAGCAAGCAGGAGAGCTGGTTGTTCGGGAGGATTTGACTGATAGCGCTAATGCTTCTGCCTTCCGCTTTTGCAGAATTTCTCCATAGGTAGACACCAACCAAAACCTGCATGTCTTCAGGGTTTATTTCAACCTTAGTAAAATGCAGATCCCAATACGGTCCAGCTCACCAGGTGACAAGATGGGGCATGCAGGCCCTACTTCATTTTACAGAAGAGAGAAGAAAGCACCAACAAGAGGGAAAAGAAGGGCTTGCAAACTCTCTACCCAGGAGCAGGTGGTTTGCAAATCAGTACCTAGGTGATCACCCTCACCTGTGAGGTGAGCAAGGCTCCCATCATCAACTAGCTGAAATACCACCAGGGGCGCCACAGACACTTTGTAGAAAGTGGGGCTTACAACAAAAGGCTCACCAAAAAGGTCTAAAGGCAACATCCAGAGGAAATCTTCATGCACCAGTGCAGTGAATCGAATTTCTACAGGCTTGAGGTGCTGCCACACTGCTCTTTTCCCTTCCATCCGGACAGGTGCAAACAATTCATGTACCTGCAGCCATTCATTCATTCATTCATTCATTCAACAAACACCTGCCTAGCACCTAGGAGATGTCCTACATCACGCTGGCCATAGGGGCTAGACTACAAGGTAGACTTTTGCTATGGCAAAAGTCATTGCGTTCCGGCGCACACATGGAGAAGACAAATACCTGAAAGGATGATGCTTTCCAAAAAGCTTCCCCTGGTTTCTCAAAGCATGCCGGATCTCTATTTTAGCAGTCCACTTTGTGTTGGAGGCACTCGTGGACCGCCTGTGACTGCCATCGGACTCCCTGAAGACAGAGGCTGGCCTTCCTTGGACACTGCCTTTCACATCCTTGTTATCCATTACATGTCAACTGAATGCAACCGTGTAACAGAAAACAAGCCCTTCTATTCTTTCCAGACCTTTGGTTTCACTGTTTCTGAAGGCTGTGCCACCAAAGAAAAAGGATGAAGCTCCAGAAAGGAGGAGAAAGGGGACTGACTTAGATGTATTAAGAACATAAGTACAATTTTGGAACTTCAGCCCAAGTGCAACCACCTCTCAGCGGGCTGAGGTGCCTCCAAGGGCCACAGCTGGAGGCCTGGTAGAGGCTTTTCCCCCTCCCTCTTTTCTGCTGCTCACGCTCCTCTGGAAAACCCCATTTGGAGTCCTAAAGAAAGAAAAGAGGAGGAGCAGGAGGAGTTAGAAGGGGAACATTCAGCTAGAACCCAAACTCACGAAGAAGGAAGGAAACCTTAGGCGAAAGACTTGGGGGGGTGGGGGTGAGGGGGGTGGGGAAGGGCCGGCCTGGGGGAGGAGATGTGCGAGGCCCAAGTGGAGGTGGCCCCGCCGCGCCTCCTCTCTGGAGGTGCCTGTACACTTCTTCCTGCACGGCCTCTTCTGCCCCTTCCCTCCTCCCTTTTTTGTTTTGTTTTGTGTTAATTTATTTTTTGGTTTTTTGTTATTTTAATGAAGTAACAGTCTTCAGGACTCGAGCAGAAAAGGGAAGCGTGTAAGGTGAGGAAGAAGTTGGTGAGAGCGAGAGACAGCTCTCTCAAGGGTGCTTTCCCAATCTGGCACCGAACCTGCGTTGTAGGACAGTTTTCCTTCAAGGCACCCCCCACAGCCTGGAGTTCCAGAAGCCCGAGGGTCCGCGCTGGACCCAGGGGAAAGGAACGGATCTCCCTAGGGGAGCACTGTAGGCCTGTACGTAATAAGGTAACAGGGAAGAGAAAAACGAGGCTCCACGGCCCAATCCGAGCCCAAGGGACTTGCCTGGGACGCTCTCCGCTCTCCTCCCCTACCCGCAGCCCGGGCAGTCGTTGCGAGGCCGGTGGCTCCCGCGCCAGAACCCGCAGAGAAGTTTCGCCGCTGCAAACGTGAGAAAATGCAGCTCAGCAGAACACCCGCCCCCCCTTCCCGCGGCCCCACCCCCGCAGCCCGACCCCTGGCGGTGGCGACCTTGGCCGCCCCGGACGCTCCAGAAGATTGGAGGAGGGGCTGCCCTCCGGGATTTCCCGGGGGCTACAGGAGGCGCCCAGGGGCTGCGGCGACCTTTCCCTTCGCCGTCAGCCACCAGGGCAGGCGCACCCGGCCCCGCCTGCGCGCCCCGGGCGCCCCCGCCCGGGCTCCCCTGCTCCCCCTGCTCCCCAGCCTCGCCTGCCCCCGCGCGCCCCTCTACGCCTCTCTGCGCCCCGGCCCGCAGGGCGCCCCACTTACCCCGCCGTGCGGTGGCCGGGGCTCGGGCAGGGTGGGTCACATCGGGGGGGGGACGCGCCTCTCGGGCCGGCCGGGCCGCAGCTCTCGGGGGATTTCTTTATCTCGCTGCCAAACTCTCGGGGCCTCTCGCTCCTCTCGCTCTTCTCCCCCTCACCCCCACCCCTCCTTCTCTCTTGTCTCTCGGCTCTTTTTTCCGGGTTAATTACGTTTCGCATTAAAGCAAAACCCAGCCCCGGATGTGAGTACAATGCTCCGCCGAGCCCGCCGGGGGAGGAGAGGGGTGCCGGGGCGCCGCGGGGTGGGAGGGGGCGCGGCCGGGCGCCGCGGGCTGCGCGGAGGAGGCGGGGGCGGGGCGCCCGGGAGGCTGCCGCGGTGGCGGCGGGCCAGGCGCGGGCCGGGACCACCTCGCCGGCGTCGGCGGCCGCGCAGGTGGGACCCGGGCCGCCGAGACCGCCGCGCGGAGGAGGCCTGCCTCGGACGCCGAGCCCCGGCCAGCAGGTGTGCGCAGCCGGAAAGGGGCCCGGGGCTGAGGGCGTCCTGCAACGAGGGAGGCCAGTCGGAGCGCGGGCTCCCTCTTGAGCCCCGTTTCTGCTTCCCAGAGCCCCACCGAGCGACTTCAGCCGGGCCTCCCTCGGATCGTGAGCCCTTAGCCCTGCTAGGGCCGCAGGGTGAAAGTTTAGGGTTGGGGTCTGAAGAAGGAACGATTCTCAGGGGTTGTCGTGAATGTGCCAGAAGAGCCCACTGGCGCCGGACGTTCTAACGAGGGGTATAGGGACTTTCTCAGTGTGACGTAAAGACGCCTTTCCTGCCCTCGGAGCGGGAGGGTGCGCTGGAAGAAAATGGGAAACAGACAAGCATACATTAAGTAAATAATGCCAAGGGGGACCCACGAAAATCGCTGCGTGTCGGGGCAGCCCCTGCATGATCTCCTTTGAGCCACACAGCAACCGTCCGGGTATCAATCCCGTTCACGATGAGGAAACCGAGACTCAGAGACGTTAAGTAATTAGCCCTGGGTCCCACAGTTAATCAATGGCAGGTCTGTCGGGTTCTGACGCCGGCCTCCCACGTGGGGAGATCATTTAAATATACATAAAAGTCAGGCACAAAACCTCGGAAACAGGGACGCACAATGGATTCACCCGTGGGATGGAGGGCGGAGAGAGAGAGGCTGGGTCTAGGGATTCTGACGCAGATGCGTTGAGGCTTTGAGGGAGAGGAGGACAAAGGAAGACCCTTAGGCTCTAGGACAGGGACTGGCTGTGCGGGAGTAATGGAAAGGCTGGTCCACATCCCACTATTGTAGGGGAAGGGCACGCTAAAAAGTCGCCAGGACCTGAGGCAACATAGCCTGGGAGTCGGGGACCTTGCGCACGGAGGGGGGCAGCAGGACGACACACTGCACAGCACACACCCCAAAAACCCCAGTGATGAAACCACACAAGTTTCCTCTTCCATTTTGATTGCCAAAGCAAAACTGAGCCACCAGTTCTCTCAGGTGTGAAAAAGGCTCTTTGCTCTACAACAATTTGCTTCAAATGAGGAAGGAAAGGGGGACACAGGAAAAAATTTTTTTTCCTCTTAAATAAATACATCAATGTCAGTTTTTTTCTGCTCATGAAGATTTTTGCCACTTAAAAGTTTCAGGCGATGTAGCATATTAAGGAGCGTGTTCTCTGGAACCAGATGGACTGCGTTTGAATCCCAGCTCTGCCACTCATTAGCTTTGATCTCTGCCCAAATGACAACATTTCTGTGCCTCAGTTTCTATCTGGGTCGTTATGAAAAGTAAATGAGTTAACATTTGTAGTGTTTAGATTATTGTGGAACATGAAGTAGGTGTTATGTAAATGTGTTTTAATTTAAAAATTAGATTATGGCTTTCATCGTGAAAAGGAACAAAATTCCACCCAGCTCCAAGCAAATCTGACTGGAACTGACAGTTTCCAGTATGAGCAATGAGGTAAAAGTCTCCGGTTTCATGGTATGGTTCAGATTAAAACCCATAAAACTCTACTCCCCATGGGGCCTGCCTGAGTCACTCACTCACAGAGCCACAAATATTTTCTGAGCACTACTGTATTGGATGCCTGGGAAGCAAGGGGAGCCAAAGGCCTTGGGTCCATTAGGAGGATACAAATGTCACTAGAAGGTTGAGGCAGCCTTGTATCCCTCTTGGAAATGCCGTGAAAATAGCCCAGAGAATGAGTATAGCCAGCCTTTAGAGGAACAAGACATCTGGAGGGAGAGGTGGAGGGGAGCTTATATCAAAAAGGAGATGGACTTTGAAATGGGCCTGAGAAAATGGGTGCAATTTTACTGGAGGGGGGCAAGAACACATTGGGCTAGGAAGAGAGTCATCAGTGCACTTCGGGTGATGCTCATATTTCACGGGGAGCCGCATTTACCACCACATTTGCCCCTGGCCAGGACCTGGCTCCAGCTAGACTACAGTTTCTGCCCTGATTCCATTCCCTTATCCCTAGACTTCTGGGTGCTTCCTCAGAGTGGACTCCCCCCATCCCTTCGTGTAGTGGGCACCACAGAGCAGGTGTCAGTTGAGTCTGCTCCCTGCTGCGTAGTCCCTTTGCTACCTCTTGACCTGGACATTTTGAAAATACTTCCATTACCAGATTTTATGCATTCATTTTTTTCAGTGCAATAAATAGCCTCGATGTCTGAAAATGTAACCGCCTGTGGGGAAACAAATGTCCAAAAAAGGACCTTTCAGGGAGCCCGGGTGGCTCAGTTAGTTGAGCATCCAACTCTTGATTTCGGCTCAGGTCATGATCTCAGGGTCGTGGGATCAAGTCCCACATCGGCTCCTCTCAGCAGGAAGTTTTCTTGAGATTCTCTCTCTCCCTCTGCCCCTCCTTCCTGTGCTCCCTCGTGAATGTTCTCTCTCTCTCTCTCAAATAAATAAATAAATCTTTTTTAAAAAGGGGAGAACCTGGGGCGCCTGGGTGGCTCAGTCATTGAGCGTCTGCCTTCGGCTCAGGTCATGATCCCAGCGTCCTGGGATCGAGCCCCACATCAGGCTCCCTGCTCCGTGGGAAGCCTGCTTCTCCCTCTCCCACTCCCCCTGCTTGTGTTCCTGCTCTCGCTCTCTCTCTGTCAAATAAATAAATAAAATCTTAAAAAAAAAAAGGGGGGGAGCCTTTCACATCACCTATTTCAGTCCCCTCATTGTGTCTGCAAGATGACGTTCAACAATTTGCTCAAGGTTTTCCAGCTAATTAGAGGAAGATTTGGTTCTAGAACCCAGGATTGACTTCCCCCAGAATCTTCTATTGGTATAGGAACCTTTCCGTGAAGACGGAGACTTCTAGCCCAGAACCCAAGAATCTAAACAGTAGCCTATACTCTAGCCATTTATTTATGCACTTTCTATTTATTTTCAATATTAATGGCTGGATAACCAGATGGCCTAATAACCTTCAGTGGGGAGCCAGTGCACCCTCTGGGCAAGTGCATTATTCTCTGTCCTTAAAGATACCCATTATAGGGGCGCCTGGGTGGCTCAGCCGTTAAGCGTCTGCCTTCGGCTCAGGTCATGATCCCAGGGTTCTGGGATCGAGCCCCACATTGGGCTCCTTGCTCCGCTGGAAGCCTGCCTCTCCCTCTCCCACTCCCCCTGCTTGTGTTCCCTCTCTCGCTGTGTCTCTCTGTCAAATAAATAAAATCTTTAAAAAAAAAAAAGATACCCATTATATAAGGTACAGGCGGCAACCAGGGCCCATTAGTTCCACTGGGGAAAGTGTGAGACTCAAGAGCTCATTGGTTGATCCTGGTTCAGGCCAGTTAATTTCACACAGAGAGAATTTTCTCCAAGGCCATTGCACCTCTAATGGTAGCTGGTCATTTCATGTAGTTATTGTCGGTTTCCATAGCAAAGTACCATCCATTTCCAGAAAGATTGCTCAAACTACTGTTGTTCTCTTCACTCCTATTCATTCAACAAACAATTATGTGAACCTATTACCATTTTCCTCCCACCAGGTATCTTGCATTTACTTATTATCCAGATACTTGCTAAATGCTAATTGTTTTACATGAATTATCTCACTTAAGTCTCAACTGGGAGCAAGATACTATTATGTTCTCATGGATAATATGACGAAGGCATACAGACTAAGCCTAGGTACAAACCGGTGCAGCCTGATGCCAGAACCTGCCCTCTTAACCACTGAGTTTGTGAAGGATACAGAACGACATAACACAAGGCTCCTTCCCATCCACATTTGCAATAACTGTCATCATTTAGAATCTCCGTTTCATCTCACCTGGCAATTTCATGTCCAAGGATATGTGCTCCAGAAAGTCACCCGGAGACATATACAGTATATATGGAGTATGTGTATGTGTGCACATATGTAACGTATACATATGGAATATATACACACATACTACAGTGTTTTTTTTGTGGGTTTTTTGTGTTTTTTTTTTTTTAAAGATTTCACCCATTTATTTATTAGAGAGCGAGCGAGAGAGAAACAGCATGAGAGAGGAGAGGGTCAGAGGGAGAAGCAGGCTCCCTGCTGAGCCGGGAGCCCGATGTGGGACTCGATCCCAGGACCCCGGGATCACAACCTGAGCTGAAGGCAGTTGCTTAACCAACTGAGCCACCCAGGCGCCCAACTACAGTGTTGTTCATAATGTCACAAATTGGAAATCACCCTCACGCTCAGCAGCCCAGCATTGAATAGGTAAATACGGGTACTTCCATACATTCCTATGGCATGCAACGGTTAAAAAAGAATGACATATCTCTCTTTATACAAAATATGAAAAATACTAAATGTTTTAAGTGGAAAAAAGGCACAGAGCTGTCTGTATAGTATAATGCTATTTCTGTAAATAAAAATTATACACGTTTCTTACATGAAAAAAAGAGTAGAAGACTACATTCCAAACTGTCCACAGTTCTCTTAGGGTGGGGAAGGAGGGGTTATAATGGTGTATCTCACTTTCTAAAAGATGTATTTCTGTAATGTTTACTCTTTTGCAATAAGCATGCCTACATCTGGTTGTCAAAAAACAATAATGGTAAATTTTTAATTAAAAAAAATTTTTAGGGGCGCCTGGGTGGCTCAGTCGTTAAGCGTCTGCCTTCGGCTCAGGTCATGATCCCAGGGTCCTGGGATCGAGCCCCACATCGGGCTCCCTGCTCAGCGGGAAGCCTGCTTCTCCCTCTCCCACTCCTCCCCCTGCTTGTGTTCCCTCTCTCGCTGTATCTCTCTCTGTCAAATAAATAAATAAAATCTTTAAAAAAAAAATTTTTTTTTAAAGCTCTATTCAAAAGCATATTGCAGCCCTCAAAGAACTCATCCTTGAGTCTGGGAGGGAATATAACATATACAGAAATATGGAGAGAATATACAGGGAGACAGTATAACATATATAAAGATAACTATCGTGAAAGCCAGAAACTCATATACACAGATTGATGAACAGAGATACGATTTTGTGGGAAAATCAAACCAGCTCGGGTTGAGAGATGTGGGAGAAAATGTGTAAAAGAGATGGCACTTTGGGAGGACCTTGCAGGAAAGGTAAGATATAGAAGGTGGAGAGGGGGTGAGAACAGGTGGCCTCCCGATAAAGACCACATCAAGGACAAAGCATAGAGGCAGGAATGCATGGGATCCCTTCGGGGAAGTGTGGCCTATCCAGTTCAGTTGGAGCCCGGGAGGGTAGATGAAGGATTGTCATGGGGAACAAAATGGGAAAGAAAGGTCGCTGGGGGGTCTGTACTGCTAAACTAATGAGTTGTATTCATTATTTTAGGCTCCAAGAGCCCCTGAAGGTTTTTGAGCAAGGAAGTGACAAAATTCACAGTGATTGCATAGGGACTGCTTGGTAACTGGACTCTAGCACCAAGTTCTCAGGATTTGCCTCCTGAATCATTAATTCGCTGCATAGCCATGGACCAGTTATTTTACTTCTCTGTGTTTCCATAAAATGGGGAAGGTGGTGATAACAGATAACCTATCTCATACCATTGTCACTGAGATTGAGTGAGTTAACGTTTCCAAGGCACTTGGGAAGTGCTGAGATTGTTAAACATAAAAAAAACCAAACAGCATGATACCTTTGGATTAAGATCTTTGCATTTCATTTTGAAACTTTTATTACAAAGAGCTAACATTACATGGTAAATTATTAACTATTCCTTCTTTTCCAACTTTCACAGGATTAGAGATTATTAATCTCCTTTTACAGATGGAAGAATTTAGGTTTTAAGGAGAGAGATACAATCTCAGCATCACATGGCCAGGCATGAGATGAATCCACCTGAATCCTCGTTCAGTGACCCTGCCCAACACCCAAGGTTATCTCTTAGCTCAAACTCTCAGAACCTGGAGAATAGGAAAAATGGGGAGTGGAAGAGAACTAGCAATTTCTGTTTATACGATGGGGGAAGCAGCAGTAAGGGACCATAATAAGGTAAAATCAAAAAAGATAAAACTTTGGTGGAACATTTGAAAGTTTGTATATAGAATCAAACTTGTAAAGTATGAATATATATACATATATGTATATATAATATATATATATGCTGGATGATGCCCCCCAACCAAAAAATCATATATTGAAGACCTAACAATGTGACTGCGTTTGGAGGCTTCTAGGAGGTAATTAAGGTTAAATGAGGTCCCACGGTGAGGCCCAAGTCCGATAGGATTGGTCACCTTATAAGAAGAGGAAGAGATCTTTCCCTCTCTCTGTGTGCACTAAGGAAAGGCCACGTGAATGACCAGCAAGAAGGTGGCCACCTGCATGCAAGCCAGGAGGAGAGCTGTCCCCAGAACCTGACATGCAAACTGATGTCGGACTCCAGCCTCCAGAACTGTGAGAAAATACATCTCTGTTGTTTAAGCCACCCAGGCTGTAGTATTTTTTATACACATATGTACACATACATATATACATGCATTGCATACATACACATACCAAAAAATTATTTCCTAGTAACAAAGTTTGGAAAATCTTGCTATACAGCTAAATCTGACACGAATAAACGTCAAAACTGAGTGCACATCCTGTCCCCAGAAATAACAGTCTGCTGGCCAAATGCACCATTCCTATTGATTCATGCTGATGGCATTGTTTTTCCGTCAGTTTGAATAAGTGCAGTTCACTGCTTGGATTCCTGCATCCCCAGTGATGCCCTGTGATTATATGGGAAGGACTGGGCCTGCGGAATCAGCGAGAGAGAATGAATAGATACCTTAGCTTTGAATCCATGACCATATTTTAGCACTATAGTTAACTTTGGAGCTGCTTAGACTAGTTACATAATTCATTTCCTCAGCAATGAGCCTGGGGGGTGGGGGAGGGCGCTGCTGTTAGGAAGTACTTGTGGGTGAATATAGTCAAAGTCATTAACTGCAATAAACTCTGTCCATTTTATTCCAAGAGATGCCTGTGGTAGTCAGTGAAGTAGGCTGACTTTGATATCAGTGGTTCTTAACCCAAGCTGATTTTTTTTTTTAAAGATTTTATTTATTTGACAGAGACACAGCGAGAGAGGGAACACAAGCAGGGGGAGTGGGGGAGGGAGAATCAGGCCCCTGATGAGCAGGGAGCCCGATGAGGGGCTGGAGCCCGATGAGGGGCATGATCCCAGGACCCTGGGATCATGACCTGAGCTGAAGGCAGACGCTTAACTGACTGAGCCACCCAGGTGCCCCAACCCAAGCTGATTATTACAAAACAACCAAAAAGCACAAAGGATATTTGGACATAGATGTATGTCCTTCCATTATTTTGTTAATAGGAAATATACACACAGTACAAAGATCAAAAGGTGCAAAAGAGTAAGACTGAACAAGTATTTCTTCTACTCATGTGCCCCAAACACTGCTTTCCCCCGCAAGAGATAATCAATGTGTGTGTGTGTGTTTAATAATAAAAACATTCAGTTTTGCAAGGATATGCTTAAAAATGTTACCTGTAACTATCTGAATTAGGTTTACAGGTGATTCTTTAAAATTTTTATATTTCTGAATTTTCCAAGTATTCTTTAATAAGCCCATAGTATTTTGTGATTAGAAAAAAAAGGTAGTTTTAAAAGTAAATAGATTTTAGGGGCGCCTGGGTGGCTCAGTCGTTGAGCGTCTGCCTTCGGCTTGGGTCATGATCCCAGGTTCCTGGGATCCAGCCCTGCATCAGGCTCCCTGCTCAGTGGGAAGCCTGCTTCTCCCTCTCCCACTCCCCCTGCTTGTGTTCCCTCTCTCGCTGTCTCTCTCTCTGTCAAAAAAAAAAAAATCTTAAAAAAAAAAAGTAAATAGATTTTAATTTGAAAGTACCTCAGAGAGCTCATAGCTGCTTTGTGATTTAAAAAATAAAACAAAACATAGAACTTTAACCACAAATTGTGAGTCGGTGAATATATTTTTCAAAAAATTTGGGTGCCTGGGTGGCTCAGTTGGTTAAGCGACTGCCTTCGGCTCAGGTCATGATCCTGGAGTCCCTGGATAGTGTCTTGCATCGGGTTCCCTGCTTGGCGAGGAGTCTGCTCCTCCTTCTGACCCTCCCCACTCTCATGCTCTCTCTCTCTATCTCATTCTCTCTGTCAAATAAATAAATAAAATCTTAAAAAAAAAAATTTTAGCCTATTTGTTTCCATTCAAATTAAAATTCCTGCCACTGGAAAAGATATACAGAACCTGATTACCAACATGAACCCTGAGATCTAGTGAAACTCATTATGATTCATTGGAAACAGGTAATTAGCTCAGGAATCTTCTTTCAAATTTCATCATAATTTGTATGATGACTCCACATGTCTATCAAACTATATTAAAATTAAGTGTAGCACTAGACTGGAGAATTAAGCCTAGTCCAGGCTAACGTCTTTTAGTAATTAAACAATAACGACCTAAATTTATCCTTACACCTAATCCTTAATGATGCTCTGAACGTTCTAATTGGATAAATAGCCACATGCACCCTCCAGCATCTGATGTCAAAAGATGTCACAGTCCTGGCTTGCTGAAAAGACATATAGGGATTGTGACACTGATCTGGAGGTCACCCTTTTGGCAACTTGAATCTCTGGAATGGAATTCCAAACACAGAAGGCAAGAGGGAAAGGCCCACTGTGTAGCCAAAGTCCTTCATTAAGGAGAGCCTTTCTTAGCCTTGCTTACTGATTCTGATTGAATATCTAATATCCAAAGTCCAGTTATGTGGTTTCCTTGTCCTCACAAGACTAGAAACAGCTGGGGAATGGAGATGATATTAGAGATGGAGGAGGGGCGGGATGGAGGAGGAAGTTATTTTATTCGGTTCATTCCTACGTCTGTAAATGGATTAGCTGACAACAAAGGAGGGGAAAGAAAAGAATTCCCAGAGGTTATATGTGCTCAAGACAATCTTTGTCATTTCTAGTGATGACCTTGGGATAGGAAAAAGTGGTTGAACAGTGATTGGTGCCTTTATTTTGGGTAGGAAGTTCCATGTGGTTTTGTGGGTAGGAGTGGTGGCCTGTGGGGAGGAGACCACCTCCGAGGGCGGTAGTAAGAGAAGACAGGACTCACTTATACTCTTTTACCTTTTTAAAATATTATATCATGTGGGGGCGCCTGGGTGGCTCAGTCAGTTAAGCGGCTGCCTTCGGCCAGGTCATGATTCCAGGGTCCTGGGATCGAGCCCCAGGTCGGGCTCCCTGCTGAGCGGGGAGCCTGCTTCTCCCTCTCCCTCTACCCGCTGCTCCCCCTGCTTGTACTCTCTCTCTAATAAAAAAAAATAAAAAATCTTAAAAAAAAATTATATCATGTGCATTATATATCTTTTGTTTAGTAATAAAAATTTAAAAACAATATTTAATGCCCATACAAAAGATTTTACAAATAAAAAGTTGGTGAAAATAAAATTGTAGAAATTAAAAATACTGAAGACCTGAAACCATAAAACTTCTAGAAGAAAACATAATAGGTAAGCTCCTTGGCACCACTCTTAGCAATGACGCTTTTAGATTTGACTCCAACCGAAAGCAAAAATAAGCAAATGGGACTACATCAAACTAAAAATCTTCTGCACAGCAAAGGAAACCATCAACAAAATGAAAAGGCAACCTACTGAAAGTGAGAACATATTTGCTAATCATATATTTGATAAAGAGCTAATATCCAAAATATATAAAGAACTCACACAACTCGGTAGCAAAACCAAAAATCTGATTAAAAATTAGACAGTTTTCAAAAAAAGACATACAAATAGCCAAGAGGTATATGAAAATATGCTTAACATCATTCATCAGTAGGGAAATGCAAATCAAAACAATGAGAAATCACCTCACACCTGTCAGAATGGCTATTATCAAAAAGACAAAAGATAACAATTGTTAGCAAGGATGTGGGCAAAGGGAAACTTTGTGCACTGTTAGTGGGAATGTAAATTGGGGCAGCCACTATGAAAAATAGTATGGAGTTTCCTCAAAAAATTAAAAATAGAACTACTATATGATCCAGCAATTCCACTTCTGGGTATATAGCCAAGGGAAGCAAAATCACTACCTCAAAGAGTTATCTGCATGAGCTATTCCATAAGAAAATATAATGTATGGGGCGCCTGGGTGGCTCAGTTGGTTAAGCAACTGCCTTCGGCTCAGGTCATGATCCCAGGATTCTGGGATCGAGTCCCACATCGGACTCCCGGCTCAGCGGGGAGCCTGCTTCTCCCTCTGACCCTCTCCTCTCTCATGCTGTTTCTCTCTCGCTCGCTCTCTAATAAATAAATAAAATCTTTAAAAAAAAAAAAAAGAAAAGAAAATATAATGTATGTACACACACACACACACATACACACAGAATATTACTCAGACAGGGGCGCCTGGGTGGCTCAGTTGGTTAAAGCAACTGCCTTCAGCTCAGGTCATGATCCTGGAGTCCCTGGATCGAGTCCCGCATCAGGCTCCCTGCTCGGCAAGGGAGTCTGCTTCTCCCTCTGACCCTCCCCACTCTCATGTGCTCTCTCTCTCATTCTCTCTCTGTCAAATAAATAAATAAAATCTTAAAAAAAAAAAAAAAAAGAATATTACTCAGACATAAAAAAGAAGGAAATCCTGACATTCGTGACAACATGAATGGATCTCGGGGGCATTATGCTAAGTGAAGTAAGTCAGAGAGAAAGACAAATACTGTATGATCTTATTGATATGTGGAATCTAAAACCAAACAACATAGAAACAGAAAACAGATCGGTGGTTGCCAGAGGCAGAGTAAGAGGGGTAAGCAGGAAATAGGTAAAGGTGGTCAAAAGGTACAAACTTCCAGTTACAAAATAACTAAGTTCTGGGAATATAATGTATAGCATGGTGACTACAGCTAACAACACCGTATAAATATTTGAAAGTTGCCAGAAGAGATCTTAAAAGTTCTCATCACAGAAAATGATTTATAGCTATGTGAGGAGATGGATGTTAACTAAATTTATTGTGGTGACTATTTTGCAATATATATTGATTTGATCATTATATTGATCAATTTATTTGATCATTATATTATACTTTAAATTTTTTATTTTGGGGGTGCCTGGGTGGCTCAGTCGTTAAGTGTCTGCCTTCAACTCAGGTCATGATCTCAGGGCCCTGGGATCGAGCCCCGCATCGGGCTCCCTGTTCAGCAGGAAGCCTGCTTCTCCCTCTCCCACTCCCCCTGCTTGTGTTCCCTCTCTCGCTGTGTCTCTCTGTCAAATAAATAAATAAAACCTTTAAAAAAAGAAAAAATAAATAAATTTTTTATTTTTATTTTTTTAGAGAGAGAGAGCACGCATGCCTGCAAGCAGGGTGTGGGGGGAGGGGCATTGGGAGAGGGGGAGAATCTCAAGCAGACTCCCCACTGAGCCTGGAGCCCAGTGCAGCACTCCATCCCAGGACCCTGAGATCATGACCTGAGCCAAAACCAAGAATCAGACAAGCACTTAACCCACGGAGACACCCAAGCACCCCTATATTGTACACTTTAATACAATGTTATATGTCAATTATGCCTCAATAAAAATGGAAAAAATACAAAAAAGATACAAAAGATACAAAAAATTGTACAAAATGAGATATCACTACACACCTATCAGAATGGCTAAAATAAAAAATAGCCACAATGTCATATGCTGGTGAGGAGGAAGAGAAACTGGATCATGATACATTGCTGGTGGAAATGTAAAATGTTACAGCTCTTCTAGAAAACAGTTTGACAGTTTCTTTAAAATGTAAACATGGGACTATCAAATGATCCAGTAATTGCACTCTTGGGCATTCATCCTAGAGAGAGAAGACATGAGGGGCACCTGGGTGCAGCTCAGTCAGTTAAGCATCTGCCTTCTGCTCAGGTCATGATCTCGGGATCCTGGGATCAAGCCCCGCATAGGGATCCCTGCTCAGCAGGGAGTCTGCTCTTCCCTCTCCCTCTGCCTCTGCCGCCCGCTCTGCTCTCGCTCTCTCTCTCTCTCAAATAAATAAATAAAATCTTCAGTTTAAAAAAAAAAAGAAAAAGGGGCGCCCAGGTGGCTCAGTCGTTAAACGTCTGCCTTCGGCTCAGGTCCTGATCCCGGGGTCCTGGGATCAAGCCCCGCATCGGGCTCCCTGCTCCGCAGGAAGCCTGCTTCTCCTTCTCCCACTCCCCCTGCTTGTGTTCCCTCTCTTGCTGTGTCTCTCTCTGTCAAATAAATAAATTAAAAAAAAAAAAATCTAAAAAAAAAAAAAAGAAATGATGACACTATAGAAACGGTGAACCAGTAAATGATTGTCAAGGTTAAGAAGGGTGTGGGGTAGGAGGGAGGTGGGTGTGGCTATAAAAGGGCAGGGGGCTTGGAGCTTGTGCTGATGGAAATCTTACTCTTGGCGCTCGCTATCAGTGTCAATATTCTGGTTGTGTTAGCGGACCGTGGTTTGCAAGATGCTACCACGAGGGGAAACTGATCTCTCTGAACTATTCCTTACAACTGCATGTGAATCCACAATTATCTCAAAATAAAACATTTAACTAAGAAGAAAAATGTTAAGCTAAAAAAATATTATGACAGTTTTGTGCTTAAATAGATACTATCTATTTTTAAAAATCACTTGGGGTGCAACATATCCCTCTTGACCCTCGCTGAACAAAGGCATCGCTACTTACAAAGCCCACATGCTGGTTAAGCACACTTTCACAGACTGTGGCTGGCAGCATTTAATTTGTGGTGAACTAACAATTAGTTCTTAGTTGTGATATGAAAAGCGACGTTTCATCGCTCTTCTACCTCCCCGGCTACAATCCCTATGACAGAGCTTCCCCCATGTGCATCTCCTCCGCTATTGGGGTATATGGTGGCTTCCGTCCATTTTTCTGCCTTCCTTAAAAAGCACACTTTTGATACTCGGAGAAACTCCAGAACCTCACCTGGCATTCCAGAGTCACTCTCCTAGGACAGGGTGCACATGAGGGTTGGTTAGATCACTTCGATTCGTTACCATAAAATGCTGCTCTGGCTCCCCCATATTCAGAAGGTGAGAAGCAAGCAGTACAGTAGAAGTCCGTTGAATGCAGCTTATAATTACATGTTACTGAGCAGGCCATGAGTCAAATCATGGTCACTGAAATGGAACTGCATGTTCTCGAAATAGTTCAGCCATGAGGTTGAGGGGCTAATTTATTTCTGGTTTCTCCAATTTAAGCCCTTGTGCATGACCCTGTAACTACCACCCAGTTGAGAGTAGATGGCCAGCACCGTGAGCGACACAGAACTCTGGACTAGGACACCTCAGAAACTGTCGGTAGAATGATGCCTGTAATTTTTATTGTGCAAAGTTGTAAAGGATCTGGAAATCTAAGTACTATATTTTGAACAGAAACGTTAGCAAGAGAATGATATAAAGCAGAGGTCTTCAAACTTTTCTTCACTTACACCCCTAAAAAATGCTGAAGACCATATAACCCTTCCCACATTTTTAAGTTGACGTCTCTAGCTTTTCATCGTAGGTTTGAGTGCTTGCAGAGGATGTAGTCTGCAGATTGTTTTCATCAAATGTTTTAAAATAAAACTTGTTATATCATCCTTTTTAATGCATCCAATAGAATCTAAGTACCATAGTAATTTGACACCATCTTTCCTTTTTCAAAATGAACAGAAATGCTCAATCATTCCCTTTCCTCCGTGAACTACATTTTCCTTCCTTTTCCCTTAAAGATTTGTCTCCAAATGTCATATATCTTTATGACATCTTTTATTCTTTGAACATCTATCATTTGGGCATCTTTTACTGATTATCATATTTTTTTGAAACAAACATGCATGTGTAAATTGATTTTACAATTTCAAAAACTATCCTGTGACTGGAAGGTATTAAAACATTTCCTGAGACTAGGTCATTATTACAATTCTCAGTAATACAATAAATATGTATTTTATTGATCATTAAACACAAAATAGTAAAATGTTGGAAATTATCTTCCTAATGAGAATTATCTCTCCTAATAGAGGAGGGTGGATTTTTACATATATGTATTTGTATATATTTACATATACATGTAATTAGTTCAAATAGCCATCCATTAATATTACTTATTGCAAGAAGGAACAGGTTTAGCATCAATATTAACATTATTTCTCATTTTTATGAATGTAAGCCACTGAGAAACCTTGTTCACGTTAACAGGTAGATGGGGCCACAAGGAATTTTGTTATGACAATGTCCATCCACGGCTGACGAGAAGGAAGGAAATTAGGGACATATTTCTGGGCTTATGGTTTCAGAGGTGCACGTGGAATGACTCAATCACTTAATGAATACAAACCCTGTATGAAGATTTGTAGCCAGTCCACCTTTGCTGGGGAGCATGAGATTTGTTTTTCAGCAGTGCCAAATTTGGCCATGTCATTCAACTCTTTGGACTCCTTCACATTATAAGTCAGACATCACTTTGAGACCTTCCTTCAAAATTTATTCTACGGGGGAGGTTGTGGGGCAGGGAGCATGTGGGAACTGTTGGCACTTTCTGCTTAATTTGGCTGGGGACCTAAAACCCGCTCTAAAAAATGAAGTCTATTTTTTTAAATTATGTTAATGATTTACCAGTGGTTGACTTGAATGGGTTTTTCTCCAAGTTTTAAGGAAAACAATAAATTGGAAACCACCTAATTTGTGAAATGATTGGTACCTCAGTCCTAAAGGCTTTTGCTTTCCCAACACAAACACAAATATTTCTAATTGTTCCTTGTCTTGGCCCTGGAGGTTTTTACAATCTAGGACAATGCCTTTCTTTCCTTTTTTAGAAGTGAGGAAGGGCTGGTGTGCCAGGAGGGTGGGAGCAGAGAAGACCCAGTGTGACACCCGGCTCTCACTTCACCTCAGGCAGATCCAGAAGCTGAATGCCTTCCGCAGTCTACCCTGTGAGCACCCACCATTAACACACCCCTGGAGCAAGGGGATTTAAGAACTACTTCAAATACACCATAAAGTCAGCTTTCAGGGGTATTGTTTTGCTGTTTATCTGAAATTCAGATTTAACTGGGTGTCCTGGATCTATCTCTCTGGCAACCCTATCTAATCCAAATCATTCCCTTCAAGAAATGGCAAACACGAACACCGGGCAAGACTAAATAAAGCCCTCGACCAGGGAGCAGGGTCTTTTATTCCTCCCTCTACCTAATTCTCAAATATAGTTACTCTTTTCTCATCTCTCATCATGGCGTCCATCTTTCTCCTCCCCCCACTTTGTTTCCATCCTTTGAGCCCAAAGCAAAAATGTCAGCAGAAACAACAACAGCAACGACAACAATCATGAAAGCAGGAAAGCTTTTTGGAGGAAACCAGGCCAGTGAAATGCATTTGAGAGGAGCAGACAGCATGTGGGTAGTGTGGGCAAAACATCGCTGTCCTGTCCTCTCAAAAGCAGAGGCTAAAAACAGGAGAAGGGGGATCAGCCGCTTCTTTCAGGGCAGAAACCAGATACACAAAATTTGTGACGATTCTCCTTTCCAGTCTTGCCCGTGGACACATAATAAAAAGTATTGTTTGAGTCCAGCTACATTTCCTATACTCTTTGGTGCTCTCCTGAGCTGTTCCTTAGGAAAGATACCAGCAAGCCTTCCTGTTTTTTCTTCCCCCTTCTGTTCCTATTTACTACCACTGCCTTCTCTCCCTCCCCTCTCATCTCCCAAGCACCAAAAATAATTTGAATTTCAAGCTTTTTTTTTTTTTTCATGGCCTTCCTGTGGGTGTGGGAGGACCTCCTTTGGGAATTGTTCTGGATCTCGTCGGCTCCATCTGTAATTTGGCAAAATCTCTGTCTGCACCCCGCCCCCACTTCCTTTTCTCGATACATAGGAGTCCGGGTGTCCCCCACCCCACAAAAACCTCCTCGATCTAGTCCTTAGGTAACCAAACTGAGAGGAGCCCCCCAGGGAGGCCCTGTGGGTCTGCAGCCTCCACTTACCCCGGCCCTGGTTTTGGAAGACCGAGAGCTCTCCGCACCAAGGAGCCAGCTCGTCACCAGCCAGAGGAAGCCACCTCCTGCAGCCGGAGCCTCCAAAGGACAAGGTGACTTCCAGGAGGAAGGCGAGATCTGTGCTTTTTGGTTCAGGAGACCCAAGGCAAGGTCCTGTTTCAAAGACAGAGTTTTACAACCTGATTAAGTTCAGAGAGTTTTGTGTGTGTGCGTGTGTGTGTGTGTGTGTGTGTGTGTCCCTCTCCCCAATTCACCCATGTGATCCCCTTGATTTTCCTCTGGGGGCCAGCTGAGCTGCCTTTCTAAAAAATCTCTCTGGACCGCCCCTCCCCGCCCCCCCTCCACCTTCCCCATCAGCTGTCATCATGGCCATCTCGGAGCGAGTGTATGTTTGTTACTGACAAAAAAAGAAAAGGGGGAAAAAATGAGAGAAAGAAAAAGGACTTCACATCTAAGAATTTCCTGTGGTTTGGGACAGTTTTAGTTCAAGGCTTTCATGACTTATTTTTCCCTCACTTTTTCCGTGCTGAAGACAGGGCTCAGCAATACTGCTGCTGACCCGTAGAACTGGCTTTCTTCCTCAGGTCCTAGATGAGACACTCTCCTTGGAGTTGGAGTTGGAAGGGAGCAGCAGGATGGGTGAGGCCCAAGGCGGAAGGCCCAGTTGCAGGCAGATCTTTGGTGCTCACCAGAGCCTCTGGGAGGGCGTAGCCCTGGTTGCCCGGCCAACAAGCACCAAAGAGAGGTCTCGCGTCTCTGTCTTCATAGTCATTTGCATATTCCTCTATGTTGGCAGTTTCCTTAGAGTAAAATAGGCATAATAATGCCTAACACACAATGATATTATGAGGAATTAATAAAATTACAGTGCCTCGTATAGTACCTGACATACAGTAGACGTTAAATTAACGTTTGTTGAGCATGAAGTACACTTATCACATTATATTCCATTTGCTTGCTTATTTGTCTTACCGCCAGACTCTGAATGCCTTACTCATTTTACCTCCTCTGTACCTATCACAGTGCTTATAATATAGTAGACACTCAGTACATATTTTTAAATTTATTCATCAAGTAATTAATACCTGTTCCCATGCTCACCCTGGCCCCATTTTTCTTGCTGGTCAAGAGTATACTCTTTGCCCTCTCCTATGTTCCCTGGACAAGGTTCTGGAACCCAAGCTATGAACAAAAAATTGCCAGACTTGAAATGGATGAAATGATAATAGTCCATTTCCTAGAAATACCAAAGGGAGTTTTCTCAGCAACCACACTGAAGGGAAAAGATTAGGAAGCACAAATTCTGTGGGATGTTATTATTTCTAAGTCCACTGAAGAAAGGTAATGTGCTCAAATTAAAGCCAGAGTCCAGGGTACTATTTATATTCAAAGTATTTCAAAGAGCGGAAAAGAGCAGACTCCCAAGGCCCTTCAAGGAGGGAAGAACACCATTCTAAAAGAAATAAAGAGAGGAAGGAAAGGAGGAAGGAAGGAAGGAAAAAGAGAAAGGGAGGGTGGAAAGAAGAGAGGAGGGAGAGAAGGAGGAAGGGAAGGAAGAGAGGAAAAATGGGACAAGGAGAAAAAGAAGACAGCTAGAAGAGTGGATTTCAAAGCAGACACATGGAAATGACAGTTAAGTATGGTCTACTGAACACATAATTTTATTAAACCCTCACTAAAATGACAATAAATGGGGAAAAGAGCATAAAGGTTCAAGAGAATGTACAAACCTCAAAAACCAACTACAAATTTTAAAACTTTAAAAAACACAAAAACTATGATAAGTGGAAACTAAGCTACCATGCCAGAAAAGCCTAGCCTCGCAAGAGTTGGAAGCCAACAAAAAGCCAGCTCTTTGGCATCTCCAAGCCCTAGACAGGCTGAGGGATTAGATGACCAGGACCCTCTGAAAGGGGTGGCAGGGCAGGTGTTGGTTTGGGTGGGGCAGAAAACAGGAAGATTGGTTGAAAGCTTGTGTGAGGGGGAAGAAGACTGAGAGGCTAAACAAGATAGACTCAAGGCTTAGGAGCTAGGATCCACCAAGGACAGAAGAAAGCAATTTACTGATGAGGGGCAGACTCCTTGAACTTGTATATTGAACGGTAATGCCACGACGTGTGCCCCATCTCCCTTATCCAACTTGGCTGGAAGAATGCTGGAAAAGGCTTACACCTCCCCAGTTCCCACCCTCCCACCACCGGGCAGGAGTGTGGAGGAGCAATCTCATTGGGAAACTGTCCAGCTCAAGAGAAAAACTCTACAGAATCCGTTATTTTCCTCACAGTGCAATGGCTTTGGTGCGGCCCACCTGTCCTCACACCTCCCACATCTACTCAACACTTTCAAATAGATTTTTAGTGCCTCACTTCTAACTGTGAACCAACCATCAAGGACCATCAAACATCTGAGGGAATCCACCAACATCAGAGATAGACCAAAACAAACAGATGAGGAAAAATGGGGGGAAACTTGGAAGAAACAGAGACAATGCAGGGAGAGAGAAAAAAAATACTTTCATATTGAAGTAAAAAGAGATACTGTGTTCTTTGATGCTTTTTAAAGAAAGAGAAGAGAGCATTCAGAGAACCAGAAAGACTCATGGAGATTACAAATACGACAGAAAAAAAATTCAAGGGGAGAGTTGGAAAATAAATTGAGGAAACCTACCAGGAAGTAAAACAGAAAGACAAAAAAATTAGGAAGTAAGAAAGATGAAAACAATTAGATACAAATCCAGGATGCTTAATATCTTCTTAATAAGAGTTGCAAACAAAAAAACAGAGAAATGAAATCATGATAGAATCCCTGAACTGAAGTACATTTGTTTCCAAATTAAAAGGGCCAATGGGTACTTGACAGAGTGAATGAAAGCATCATTGTGATGATGTTCAGGGATAAAGAGAAGATTCCAAAAGCTTTCAGAGAGAAAGAAACAGGTCATACTCAGAAAAGTCAAGGAATCAGAATGGCACCAGACTTCTGAACAGCATTACTGGTAAGGGACAAAGACATCAAGGACTTCAAAAGGCCTTGAAAAAGGAAATATGATTTACAACTGTGACCCTTATATTCAACCAAAATATAAACTAATCATGAGGATAGAATAAAGGTATTTTTCAGGCATACATTGTCTCAAAAATTCACTTCCCATTCACCCATTCTCTAGAAAATACAAACCAGATTCCTGAAAAAAATGTAGGCCTAACACATGAGAGAGGTAGAGGGAAATCCCAGGATGAAGATGAAAGAAAGTTTCAGAATAGTAGTTATGCATCAATCCTAAGGAAAATGTCCATATCAGACTGGCAGACAGAGAAATGCAGGATTGCTGGATATGGAGACATCCAAATTTAAAAAAGAAAGAAAGAAAAGAAAGAAACTGGGAGATCACCTGATGTGTTTGAATGTATTAGAAAGAATTTTATAATTCTATCAGAAAGTTGGAAGATGAATTAATGACAGATACATAGAAAACCAATTAAACAACAATAACAACAATGAAAAGATGATTATTAATTCCAGGGAAAACCAAAAGTTATACAGGAAAGAAAAAGTAATCGCAATGTACTACATGACTCTTCTCCGAACAAAGTTTACGTAAATACTAATGTGAACATTAATATTGATTTGATAAAAATTGTTATGTAACTAGAAAGGAGAGGAGTAAGAGAGCTAAAATCTCATATTCCATAGTAAGATGTCCATAGAAGGAATAATCAAGAACTAGCCACATAAGCATGATATATGAAACTAAGATGGTAAAGAGCATAAGAAACTTTTAGGCTAAAAGTCTAAGTGATTGCCTCTCAGGTAAGGGCAGCAAGTGAAGCAAGGAACTATTTTTTGTTATAAGCCTTGTAGTACTCTTTGATTTTTTAAATGGTGGCATCTTTTGTTTCCATAATGATAATGGAAAGTTGACAAAACAGGCATTCTGAATTCTGGTTCTATTTCCCTCCCATGCTATGGGATCTCTGTTTCTTGTATGTCAAATGGGGGACTGATGATGTCTGTCTCTTCCTTTCTCAAAATGGGGCAGAAATCAGAGCCCAGTCAGTAGAGTCTCCCCCAAATACTCTTATCTTCTGAACTCCTGGCACTTGATGTCCATCCCTTACTCACAATAATTTTATTTACTCACCTGGTAAACTGGAGATTCAGGGGCACCTTTATGCAGCTTGGGGGAAGTTTCTATTACATTTTCTTTTATATAAGATGATCGTCAGATGCAAAGAGTAAGGGCAGTATTGGGAAGCCTGGTCTCTTTTGTTTGATGACATCATGTCCTGCTCTCTGTCAGTCCTTGTATCTTAAACCTGATCGAGTATTTTTGGCCTTTCTCCCCAAACCAGTTGAAAACTTTCAGATGGTAGGGACCATAATTAATGGGTTTTTTGTTTGTTTGGTTGGTTGGTTAGGGTTTGTTTTCTGTTTTTTGTTTTTGCATTCCACATTGAGCATGATAGTGGCTTGATAACTATCTGCTGAGCAAGCAAGGGGAGGCCTGCCCTGTCTTGGGTCCTGCAGTGCACGTGACTGTAAAGGGGGCATATTTACTTTAAAAGAGAATTAAAACATCAGGATGATGGTGGGGGATTTTGGCCAAAGAGGCTGAGACGCTGCTTGAGTGGTTTTCTGTACCACCCCTCTTTCTGTTTTTTGCTGGTTGCTTTGTCCAGTCCTTGGACGCACCACTGGGTTAGGAACTAGAAAACACCAAGACTTTAGCTATGCTTTCCCACTAATATACTGGGTGATCTTGAGAAAGTCAGATGTGGTCATTTGGCCTCATTTCTCCTCCCATAAGATAAAAGGATTGGACCAGATGCTACAGGCCCTTCTGGTGCTAACGTTGTAGGACTCACGACTGTTTACAAGTCAGTGGACACATGGATGGGACTGCTGGGGGCCCCATGCTGCCCTGCAGAAGGAGGATGCCCTGAATGGCAATGGCGTTGTTAAATATGGGGGGAGGGAGGAGTCATAGACAGCACCAGGTGGCAGAGGGCTGAGCCAGGCGACAGATGTGAAAAGGGAAGTAAAATAATGTGCAAGCAAACTGCAGGTGGAATAATTCATGAAGAAAAGAGCATTTCCACCCACTTCACTTCAGGTGACTCTGGTAAGAAGGTGCCATTGGCCTACAGTCTGTGCCCACTGTGAAGCTTACTAATTCCAGAAAATCATAAGGATATTATTTCCATCAAAGTTGCTGATTTTGAAGAGGCTCACCAGTAACTATGTGGGGAAAAAAAACAGTGAGCATTTGGTGTGAGGGTTGGGAGGGGTTGAGATGGGGGGCAGGGAAATCTGGGAAGCATTTGTGGCATCTGGTGATAGTGCTGAGTGTCCCCAGCGCACTCGTACACACCTCACCTCCCCACACCACAGCTCTCCTCAGAAATGCTCTTTCTCCCTCCTCCCCAACTCTGGTTTCAGAGGGGAGTCTCCATGTTCTTCCGTTCTTCTGCCTTCCTGGTGTGGTCAGTTGGTTGCTAATGGATACTTATTCTCATTTGAACCCATCATGGTGTCTCACTCACCTGGCTCAGTTGGTGAATCTGTAACCCAAGTCTGGCCAATTTGTCAACTTAATTGGGTATTTCAAATTACAACTGGATGAACAAAATCCAGATCCTCTTGTGTGTGTCAAAGCTTTGTGTGAGCCAACCTATGGCTGGTGGAAAAAGTTGCTCTGAGAGAATGAAGCTCCCAGGAAGGGAAAAAAACAGAATAGTAAGAGCTCTAGGACCTACTGAACAAGTGGTTCCCTACTGCCCTAGGGTAGCTAACATCTGAGAAAGTAAAACCCCCATGTGAGGTTCTAGAGCCTCTCATGGAGTTCCCCCTTTCCCTTAAGCTATGTCAAGTTGTTTCCATTGCTTGGAACCAAGAGTCCCACCTAACACTCCAAATCTAATTGAATATTTAAAAATCCAGACTTTCTCCTATACTGGACTATTGCAATTTTGAATAAGTTCCTAGAATTAGTAAAAATTCATGATTTGAAATGCAATTTCTTTTTTTAAAAAGATTTTATTTATTTATTTGACAAAGAAAGACACAGCGAGAGAGGGAACACAAGCAGGGGGAGCGGGAGAGGGAGAAGCAGGCTTCCCGCTGAGCAGGGAGCCCGACCCGCGGGGTCAATCCCAGGACCCTGGGACCATGACCCGAGCCGAAGGCAGACGCTCAACATCTGAGCCACCCAGGCGCCCCTTGAAATACAATTTCTACCAAATTTTGAAGCCAATCAAATAATAAAATCTTTAAAAAAATAAAAAATAAATAAATTAATGTTGGGGCGCCTGTGTGGCTCAATCAGTTAAGTATCTGTCTTGGTTCTGCTTCTCCCTCTCCCTCTTCCCCTCCCCATGCTCATGTTCTCTCTTGCTCGCTCTCTCAAATAATTAAAATCTTTTTAAAAATATTAATTAATGTTTGACTTTTCCTAACACTCGATCTAGACTCTTCAACAGTGAACCTTCCAGCATAAAATAATGCAGTCCTGCAAAAAGGATTCGATGTGAAACAAGGCCATTGTCTTGCTGTTTGTTTGACAGAAGTTCGTTCTTCGAAATGAACACTTGATTCCAAACACTTTTGACATGGCTGCTGGGTCCTTAGCCACGCCCACCAGATAACCCAGGCTGCTCTATGTGAACTCGGGGCCATCATCTCCCCTGTGCCCATGGTGGACACTGCAAATGGACCACAGGGCTCTCATCACCTGAACTGGAGTCTCCAAGGTGTCTCAATACAGCTTTCCAAGCATCTCCACGAGTTGACCAGAGTTGGTAAAAGAATGAAACCTACTTGCCCTCCCTGAACTAGAAAGTTTCAGTACTAGCTTGCATTAAGCTCCTCGATGGAATTCATTCAGGCACTTCCTAATTCACTCCGAAAACATTCACTAAGTGCCTTTTCTAGGTGCTCCGAACACAGTGGTGAAGAAAACGGGGACTGTTTTTGTGGAGTTTATATGAACAAAGAAACAAGTAACATAAGTGTGGCAAACACTAGGAGTGAAATGGAATGAGAGGAGCAGAAAGTAAGAAAGATCAAGGTACATTTAAAATAGAGGATGCGACATTTGAGCAGAGACCTGAGTGAGGTTGAGGATTGAGCCATGAAAGATGTGGGGGAAAGGGCTTCCAGGTAAAGGGAACACAAGTCAGAGGCCCTGTGTAGCACCAAGTTCTGCTTGTTCAAGTACTAGCAAGAAGGCCCTTGTTGGGCGCCTGGGTGGCTCAGTCGGTTAAGCGACTGCCTTCGGCTCAGGTCATGATCCTGGAGTCCCTGGATCAAGTCCCGCATCGGGCTCCCTGCTCGGCGGGGAGTCTGCTTCTCCCTCTGACCCTCCTCCCTCTCATGCTCTCTGTCTCTCATTCTCTCTCTCTCAAATAAATAAATAAATAATCTTTAAAAAAAAAAAAAAAGAAGGCCCTTGTTGCTGGAGCAGAGTGTACAGGGGGAACGTGTAGGGGGTAAGGTTGGAAAGATCATATGAGGACATATATGACTGGTAGCACTGCACAGCTAAAACAGTGAGTAGTTCATACTTGGGAAAATACGTTGACAGGAGGAGTTTGTTTCTTCTGTTTATTTTATCTTTTTGCAATCATTTTCAAAAGTGTAATTGGGTCTCGTGGTGACTAGTCACTTCTTCCACCTCTGCCCCCGGTCCCTTACATCCCCTCCCCACAATCACCCTTGATAGCGTCTTGTGTGTCCTTCCGGGGATATGTTGTGCATCTGTAAGAACATTCTAATACATTTTTTTAAACCTTCTGTGTACATCAATGTTAACATCCTATGTAGATCGTGCTTTCCCTTATAAGGAATTTGGGGGAAAGTTGGCTGGGGATTAGTCAGGAATTGAATAAAGATGGTGGAACAAACACACGCCACAGTCTCTCTCTTCTGTCTCCCCAGAAATGTCAGGAGATACACTAGAGAATTCGGAAACACTGCACTGACCTTAAAGTATGGTCCGGTCAGCGTTCTGCTTGGAAAGCTTTGCGAAATCTAAATTCAACCAGCAATCTCTGTGTGTAAACCTATTAGTCTGATTCTTCAGAGTCAATGACATTCTTTTTGAGGAATGATGGAAAGGGCAGAAAACCCAAGAAACCAGGGGTCGATTTCTTGTCACTAACTTCCTGTGTGACCTTGGGGAGGCCACTTCAGAAGTTGCAAGAAGGAAGGGAAGGAGGGAGAGAGGAAGGAGAGAAGGAAGGAAAGGGGGTGGGTTGGGGCTAAGTCTTTCCTGGGAATGGAAGTGTGTGTGTGTATGTGTGTTTGGGCGGGGGGGGGGGGGCACGTGCATGTGTGTGTATACAGTAAAGAACAAAAGAGACAAACCCCATGCCCTCAGGGAGTCTACATTCTAGCGGACGAGAAAGAAGACAAAGAACATAAATAATTAAAATCTGTAATATATTAAAAGCCGGTAAGTGCTAAAAGAAAAGTAAAGCAGGAAAGGGGACAGGGAAGTAGATGGGTCAAAGCAGCCAGCCAACGTCTGGTTGAGAAGATGATATTGGAACAAGAATCTGAAGGGGGTGAAGGAGCCCGCATGGGCGATCCGGGGTAAGAAGCAGACAGGACTGCAAGAGCAGAGACCACAGACGCGTGGCAGAGACAGAGAAGGTGCCTGGGACAGCGGTGGCATCATGGGGGTAGTTGTGGCGTGAATTCTAGACGGGCTCCGCGGGCTTCACTTTCAGTCACAAAAGAAACCCCTGTTGAGATAAGTCGTTGGAGATGCATTCCTCTTAGATACAGCCGAACAGAATACTGAGTTCAGTTTATTTATTTATTTATTTATTTATTTATTTATTTATTTATTTATTTATTTATTTTTAAAGATTTTATTTATTTTTTAGGGAGCGAGCGAGAGAGAAACAGCATGAGAGGGGCGAGGGTCGGAGGGAGAAGCAGGGTCCCCGCTGAGCCGGGAGCCCGATGTGGGACTCGATCCCAGGACTCCGGGATCACGACCTGAGCCGAAGGCAGACGCTTAAGGACTGAGCCACCCAGGCGCCCCCTGAGTTCCGTTTATTTTAAAATGATTTTTTTCAAGTGGATTGTTGCAGTACCAGTGGTTACATTCTTTTGGGAAAACCATTTTCAAAAGCCTTCAAATATTTTTTACTTTTTGGCCCAGTGATTCATATTCTAGAATTCTATCCAAAGAAAATATTCTGAAATGTAGGTGAGAAAAAATTACACACAACGTAGTATGAGCTGAACTGTGTCCATCACCACCACCACCCCAACCCAGATTCATACAGTGAAGTCCTAATGCTCTCCGAGTGAGACTGTATTTGGAGATTGGGTTTTTAAAGAGGTAACTAAGTTAAAATGAGGCCATTAGGGTAGGCCCTGATCTGATCCAACTGGTGTCCATATAAGAAGAGGAGATTAGGACCAAGGATGTGCACATACGTAGGGAAAACCATGTGAGGACACAGGGAGAAGGTGACCATGTGCAAGGCAAGGAGAGGGGCCTCAGAAGAAACCCAAACTGCCAACACCTTGATCTTGGACTTCCAGCGTCCAGGGCCATGAGAAAACAAATTCTGTTGTTTAAGCTACCCAGTCGGTGGTACTTTATTACAGCAGTCCAAGCAAGCTAATATACAACAGGTTTTTTTTTTTTTTATCATTTTATATTTAAAATAGAGAAAAATTAGAAAGAGCCTAAAAGTTCAGTAATAAGGAAATAATATTGTACAGTCATCAAAATGCTGAAGCTGTATGGAAAAAATGCTTAAAAGATAATGTTTAAAAGAAAAAGCAAGATAGGGGCGCCTGGGTGGCTCAGATGCTCAAGTGTCTGCCTTCACTCAGGTCATGATCCCAGGGCCCTGGGATTGAGTCCCGCATGGGGCTCCCTGCTCAGTGGGGAGCCTGCTTCTCCCTCCCGCTTGTGCTCTCTCTCTCACTTGCTCTCTCTCTCTCTCTCGCTGTCTCTCTCTCTCTCTCTCAAATAAAATCTTAAAAAAAAAGAGAAGAGAAAAAGCAAGATAGATTATATACACACACATATACATATGTATCTCTCTCTGAAGGAAGGAAGTGAATACATGCATATACACACCCCAAAATATGACAAATACGCTTTGTAAAGCCTATGGAGAAAACAAAACAGAAGAAAGAAAAGCCAATTGTGGCATGACTTTCGGAAAATTATAATTTATATTCTCCTTTCTTTGTTAATGAGTTTCAAGTACAGTCATTTGAAATAGACCTTATTCAAATAAACAGGTAAAATGGGGAATGGCGTACTGGGCCTACGCACTCTCACAGAGTGTAACCCCGCAGAGAAGGCTTCAGAAAGGAAAGTGTAGTGTTCAGACTGAGGATTCAGTTCTTCGTCCCACATGCACAAACTGTGTTGATAGAATGCTTGCTCAAGTATTCAAAGCAGCGTCTTAAGCACCATTCTGTACTTCATTCCTCGGCTGGCCCACTGGGTGGCTGAAACCTTTGTTCTTAGGGAGACCAGGCAAGGAAAGGTGCCTCTCGTGTGGCCCCTGGAAATGCTTCCTTGAGTTCTAGTGTCATGGGTTCCTGCCATGCCAGCAGTGGGGACAACCCTCCCATAAAGCCTTGAGGAAGGCCTGCCCAGACACTCCTTACATCCACAGGGGTGACCTGTTCTCAAAAAGAACCATGCTCATCTCCTGTTTCTCCTATTCACAACCAGACTCCTTCCTTCCCCAGTTTAACTGGTGTCTGTCCTTTGACTTCAAGTACCCTATGTGTTGACAACTCTTAAATATGTATGTCTGCTTTGGACCTTTCTCCTTAACTCCAGATTCCTGTATCTGCGTGCTTCCCGGTCTTCTACCCCAATGTCCCAAAATTAATATCCCTAAAACTGAGCTTACAGATTGCCTCGTACATATTTCTCTCCTACATTCCCTGTCTCTATCGAGGATAACCATCCACTCGTCACACAAGCCAGAGACCTCAATACCATTCCTACTCCTCTCTCTCTCTCCACCCACATCCATTTAGTCATCAAGCTATATCAATTCTCGCTGCTTTTCATCTCTTTATTCCACTTCCCCTCCCTAGTCCTCACCCGAGTTCAGGTCTTTACCGTCTCTTGTTTGGCATATTATTCATTCATTCAGCATCTAGGACATGCTGGTGAAGAAGACAAAGATGACTCCTTCCCTCATGAAAGCCATTTGAGAGGGCGAAAGACAATAATTAAAAAACCAGAAGTAAATATTAAAACAAAAGAAGGTGAGATTAAAACAGACTTCATGGTTGAGAAAGGGAGTCATGGGGAGAGCCCAAGGACAAGCACTGTAGGCAAGAGAAACAGCAAATAAATGCAAAGGTCCTAAGGTAGAGAGAGCTTGCCACCTCTGAGAAGCAGACAAAGGGCCCTGAGGCTGTAGTATTCCCTTAAGAAGGAAGTGGTTCAAGATGGCATGGAGAAGTAGGCAGGCCTCTCTGGGCAATGAGGAGAAGTCTGGGTTTTATTTTATTTTATTATTTATTTATTTATTTTTAAGATTTTATTTATTTATTTGACAGAGAGAGACACAGCAAGAGAGGCCACAAGCAGGGAGAGTGGGAGAGGGAGAAGCAGGCCTCTCACCGAGCAGGGAGCCCGATGTGGGGCTCGATCCCAGGACCTGGAATCATGACCTGAGCCAAAGGCAGACGCTTAACGACTGAGCCACCCAGGCGCCCCTGGGTTTTATTTTAATCTCTTGGAAATTTTTAAGCAGGAGAGTGAGATGTCCTTCTGGGTCTACTCCTCTAATCTTTCTTCAATATGGCTTCCAAGTTGATCTTTCTATAACAAAACTCTAATTATGTGTCTCTGTGGTTTTAAGTCTTTCAATGGCTCTCATTTGTCTACAGAATAACACCCAAACTCCTTAGCCTGGCCCACAAGGCCTTTCATGATCTTGTCCACATTTCTCCCATTCTTATTTCTCCCTGTGCCTCCTTATCCCTTATGCTTCGGCCATGCAAAGTGACTTCTGGATCCCCTGAAAGGTTTTGCTATTTCACCACAATGTCTTTACTCATGATTCGTCTCTTCTGAGCAGTATTCCTTACCCCATCATCTACTCATCTTTCAAGACAAAGATCAAATGTCACCTCATCTGTGCAATCTTTCCTGATCGCGCTACCTCCAAACAGAATGGACCATTCCCTCCTGTGGGTCCTCAGCGTGTCCTGGACAAACTTCTAGCATGAGCCCTTTATTACTTAATGGCACTTCGTAGTTCGTCTGCATCTTTCCCTGTTTACACGTGAGCCTCTTTTACTCATATTTCTTTCCTACCGCTTAGCATAGATCTTGGATTACTTTGTTGTATAAAGAGAATGAGTTTCCCTCCGTTGTGCATATTTAGATTACACATAATTGTTCTGCCCAAGGAGTAAGAGCCCAGATGCATGGAGCTCAGTAAGAACGTTAATGAAGATGTCAGATGAGCCTTACAGCAGATCTACCTGGGTTTGAGCTATTAGTGTCCCCACTAGCGCTGCCTCACCACGTTGATTCTCACTGGTAAGGGTGGAACTGGGAAAGAGTTTGAGCGGTACAAATAGCTAGAGGGGGCGTGCAGGCTGTTTTGAAACCTGTTTCCTTGTCAGACAGCTCTTGGCATACTGCTGTGGCCACATCATCGGACACATCTGTGGTGCTTGCTGAGTAACAGGTGGCACGAGGGACCCAGTAGCTGGTGGGTGCAGGACTGTTGGAGACTGAGCTCCTTGCTTTATACCTCCCTGCTACCTGGTCAGCGCTGTGGAGTGAACGCTGGGGAAAATAAAAAGCAAATAACTTGTTCCCTATATCTGGGGAAGGGAGAGCATGATTATATCCATAGAAGACTTTAATTGATATTTGTCAATTGATGCGTTAATATGTGAGATGTAACTAGAAAATATCGGAGGACTGTATCATCAAGAGCGGGATGACATGTTACAGGTGGTCCCCGCTGTGGATTTTTTCCAGGGTCTCTTGACCTTGATGTTGAAGGCCATATGTGGCTTCTATCAGCTTGTCTGCTTCTCATGGGCTGGGCCACATGCAGAGGAACGTAAAGAGAATCCGGAAATGCCTCTGCCAAGTGCTCCGAGTAGCTTCTCTGCTGCTCATCCCAAGCGCCTGCCTGCCGTGTACTAAGAACGCATTTGGAACATGGGCCTGCCCCGCCTCCACATCTCACAAGAAGGTGATTCAAAACTGACCTGGAAGAAGGAAGGAGCGGCGGCTTTGCCGAGCCCTGGAAAATATATACTGGACGATTGTGGTCTGAGCCCGCCGCCGTGCAGGGTCAAAAGAACTGTTGTCGCCAATTGCTTTTTTATGAGTTCTCGCTGAAAAAAGTCGTAATTAGACACCAAAGGTGAATGTGCTCCTGGTGAAGAAGACCGATGGTAGTGAATTCTCCGGCTCCCCAGACAGCTCCACCTGCAGCAGCTTACCTAGCAGCTTTGCCAAGAAGACATCGTTGCCCGAGCCAGGATCACAAGTAGCCGTCCTTAGGAGAGCGCAGCAGGCTGGAGCTCAGAAGAGGTGTAATCATTACCAATTTCTGAAGAAGGATTTGAAAACTTAAACTACAAATCATGATGGCTCATCCTTCCATAAATCCTAATTGGGGTGACTTCATTTTAAGCAGCCAGCCACACGCAGTTTCTTGGCGAAGCTTAAAGTCAGTGTATCTCCTCACTTAATGGTACAAAGTTTCAATTGACTTTTAATTTTTTTTTAGCCTTCCATACATTAACTTAAAAAGAAAAGATTTTATTTTATTTATTTATTTGAGAGAGAGAGCATTAGAGGGGGGGAGGGTCAGAGGGAGAAGGAGACTCCCTGCTGAGCAGGGAGCCCAACGTGGGACTCGATCCTGGGACTCTAAGATCATGACCCGAGCCGAAGGCAGTCACTTAACCAACTGAGCCACCCAGGTGCCTAGCCTTCCATACAGTAACTTCTTGACTCACCAGTCGAATTTGATACATATGGTGTCTTCGGAGCAAGGGCCCATGCAGTTCATTGCACCTAAAAAACTGATACTAAATATCTAATGCTTGACTGACATACTGAGCTTTAGCTTTTTGGATCACAGCAAGACATTTCGTATTGATTAAGTATCACCTAACATTGAGTCCATATTCACAGAGCTCTATTGCACACAAGAAGCCCTTTCCAGCTATTGTTAGCTAGCTTTTAACCTCTGGACCTCTCAAGACAGAATTTTTTGTATTCCCATTTGCTTGATCACAATCTTCTTTAATATTTACTTTCTGCCGAGGTAGAGCCTGTATCCTCGGAGGGAAAACTGAGTCTCTCTCCTCTGTGGGTAAGAACTGGCACAGTGTGGCGAACCGACTGCTCACCCAATGCAACACCCTGTCTCCAAGCAGGTTCCAAGGGAAGTGTGGGCAAGGGCACGCGGTGTTCCAAATCTGTCCTCTGAGCATCAGCTGTAAACGCACACTCACCCTGGAAAGAAGAACCTAAAGCTTGGTTTTAGAAAGTAAAGCAAAAATGTTAATAGCCTTTGATGTTAATAAAATGTGTGACCACGTCCCGATGAGCTCATTTGTTTTTTGATTAGCTGCTTATATTAACCACATAGCCCTGTGTAACTTGGGTCTCTGCCTTCTGTCCTAAGTTTAGCCGTAGTCTGTCTTTAGGTAAGTCACTCAAAAGGTTCCCTTAAAAGGGACCCGAAGACTCATTCGCCGAAGACAGAATTAGATACACCTGGTGTAAAAATCACGTACCCCCCGAGTTCAGCTTTTGTTAGTTAGCAGCTCCCCACCCCCATCGTCCATATTTAACAGTTTTGAGCGTGCATGTGCGCCAGATGATTCATCCAAGCTGCTCTGGAAGTCGTCTTTGCTGGTGACAGTAAAGCTGATCCACCCTCTGCCCTCCCCTCGAGCTGGTGAACAGGCACAGGATCATCCGGGCCACTGCTCCCAGAGCCCTGGGGCCTTCTTAATTTAGGCGCAGCGCTGAGGCAACTGGCTTCCACACGGAGCTTTCCGTCTCTCGCTCACACTCCCCCATGGTTTCCATCTGCCTGTGCCCCGACCGGGAAGTGCGCTAGCCCTCAGAGAGGGTAAGGGCCCAAAGATCCCTCAGGGTCCTCAGGACCCTCAGCGCCTCCGACAAATGATCTTGCTCCATGGCTGCCTATCCAAGGAGACTAGACGCTAACCTACTTCCCAGCTCTAATGGTGTAGGAGTCTTGCTCTCGCTTTCTGCTGCTCGGAGATTCTCC
Source organism: Mirounga angustirostris (assembly GCF_029215605.1). Taxonomy (NCBI): domain Eukaryota; kingdom Metazoa; phylum Chordata; class Mammalia; order Carnivora; family Phocidae; genus Mirounga; species Mirounga angustirostris. Next base: position 167,210,816 of record NW_026991710.1, read on the forward strand.
AGCGCAAAGGTGCCAAAAACTCATCTTCTTTGAACTTTCAGTAGTTCTGACAGTGATTATATTAATAGAGATTCCGAAACTTCTGGTAATTCCAGCTCTTGGGGTTCTTTTTCCAATGTTTGGGGGACAGATCTGTGTTCTGAGGTTCAGGTTAACCACCCTAAAGCTAAGAGTACTTTGTGGGAATTGCCCTTTTCCCCTCCCTGCTCCACTCTCTCTATAGATTCTCACATTCTGGAGGAAAGCCAGGCTTTTTGCTTTTTTTTCAGCGTAGATTTTCAAGCTAGCCTTAGCAGGCTTCCAGCTCTCTCCCCCTCCTCCCTCTTCTTTTGTTGCCCTCCTGGCCCCTATTCAATGACTAAAGCTCTCCAGGAGTATTTCTGGACCAGGGTATCTACGGTGGCCTTGTGATTGCACTAATCCTCTGGCTTTGGGGCTGCTCTGCTCTGATAGTCACAAGGATGATTGGGCGTGGGAGTGGGGAGGAGGACAGTGCATCATCCAGGAGTGGTGTTTATTTATAGAACAGGCCTTTTCTTTTCCCACCTTGAGTTCTCTGCTGATCCAGCAGTTACCATATCCTCAATAACTCCCTCCAGGAGATAGGTAATGGGGGCCCCGTGCTGCCGAGGTCAAGACCAGAGTTCTTAGAGTCAGCATCCAAGGGCTGCTCCCCCCACCTCCATGGGACAAACCCAAGGAGGCCCAAGTTCCTAGGAACGGTTGACCACTGAGCACTGTAACTTCCGCACAGCCCAGAGGTGCAGCCGGATGCTCCTGCCTGGGCCACCTGACTCAGCAGCCTCGGGGAGCGTGAGTCAAAATTCCTGGGAAACTCTGGCCTCATTCTGGTGCTGTTTGAGGGCTAGTAGGCCTGGCAATCCCTTTGCAGTCTCTGAGGAGCAGCCTGGGAAGTTGCTGTAGAGTAAGAGCGAAGAAGGACAAAAGGGGACTGACTTGGCACGTCTTGTGGGATGGAATCGCTCCCACCTAGATTAAGGAGAAAGAAGAAAACCAGGACTCTGGGGAAAGAGTGAGAATGAAGACCACCTGAATAAATGAACAAGGACGACCTAGCCTCACCCCAATTTAGCTCATAGATTGTATGCTACTGTGGGTGACTGATGGTTCAAGTTCCGACTCAAGTGGACAGTAAATCATCTGAGGGCAGGAACCGTAGGGCACAGAGCTCAGTAAGTCTTGGGGGACCTCATATACATGGATTCTTATAAGTGACTCTTATCAGCATTAGGAAAAAGTTTTTTGAAGATGATGATGAGGAAGAGGATGTCAGAATTCTACCGTGGGCAGGAACCCTGCGCCTTTTCTATTCACTCTTCCCTCTGCCCAGGGAGTACAATGCACCTAGTAGATTTACAAAACCATCTGCTAAGTTTTTATTAAATAAATGATGATTATCATAGTTCCATGTCTGTCACCTAGAACATCTAACTTGCTTGGTAGTGATGTGAACTGGGCCTGAAGCTTTTCTCTCTCTTAAAAACCCAAGAAGAGAATTTGCTGAGCATGGTGGTCGGGTCTCCCGTGTAGCCCCTTGAAGTCGTGCTACCACGGGGTGGTGGTTCTCCAGAGTTAGCCTTTCCTCAGAGCCTCCTGGAGAGCTCGTGATGACGTGGCAGCTGGGCCCCAGGGTCTCTGATTCAGGAGCTACGGGGTGGGGCTCAGGAAGGCACATTCGGCAGCTCTCCCGTGACAGTGCTGCCCTGTGGGGATCCCGCTTTGAGAACCACTGCCATCAGGGTGTGTTAGAAGTGTCTCAGGTTCTCTTACTTTGAACCTGAGGATTCAAGAACAGTCCTAGGAGTCTGTGGCGAGAACAGTAGAGAGGCCCTCCGGAGGATTCTCAGAGGGATCCCTGTCCCCTCTCTGCCCAAGGTCCACCTTCTCTAGAATTTAGAAACTGCCAAAGCGGGACAGAGGTTGATGAGAAACCACTTGGGGATCCCAATCTAATTTGCCTCCAGGCTCACCTCCCCACCAATCTGTTCTCCTCACTCTGGCCCACGTGACTTTTCTAAATCGGAAATCCGATCATCTCAGTCTCTTCTGCTTGAAAGCCTTCCACGGTTCCCTGATTCCTCTGGCACGAGGTCCAAACTCCAAACTCCGGGGTGCCTTACTTACCCTGGTTGGCGAACCCTCCATGGCTTGACCCCTGCTTGTCTATCCCTTCAGCTTGGTGTCCTGCTACTCCTGGATTCTCATGGTCCCCAGAGACGACCTCTCTCACCCCATCCTTCTGCACAAGTTTTCCTGCTCCCCTCTCCACTGCATCCTCCCCACAGGGCTCTCCCCTGCTCCACCCCTGGACAAAGCATGCCCCCCTTGTTCTCCCCTCCTGCGTAGACACCCCTCCTTCAGATCCCTCATCGCCAGAGCTGTAGTCCTAGAGCTTTGCTCTCTGCCTCGTCCCGTCCGGCTACGGAGGGCCCAGGACTGACCTTGAATCCCTAACATTGAGCATTCTGCCCTGGATGGCAGAAGGAGCTCAGAGAAGGTTTGTTGAATGAATGCAACTGGCTGAGGACTCAGCAGCGGACCAGTACTTACTTTTACCTTGGGCACTTTTTGATACGATGTGGGGACGGGGGTTGTGGAGGGCGGGCAGTGTTGCAGGTGAAGATGAGGGGAGGGAATGGAGAGAGGGGTAGGAGCAATTACCAGCATTGCCCTTAAGTCACCCCCAGTAAGACGCAGGGACAGAGGGGTGTTCAGAGGCAAATGAAGCTCTAGAAGTAGCGCTGTAGGCAGAGGGGGAGGTAGTCAGAGGTTTTACGGACGGGGAAGTAGGAGACTCCTGAAAGTATAGCGTGGGTAAGAGGAGCCTCCCCGGCTGGCCCTTACCTCCCCGAGCTCCCCCCTGCTCTCAGGCCTGGGGGCAGCCTCTTTCTCATTCCCTTTAAATGTGATGGCCTTCCACAGGGACTCGAGTGTGGTGCCCGAGGACATCAGGCTTCTCTTTGTTCACTTAGTATATCCATCAACTTCATTTCTGAAGCTATTTTTATACTTACGATGTTGACTTCGATACCACAGGATCAAGTTTATAATAAAAGGAGGAGACTGGGAATCAGGATACATGGTTCCTCTTTCTCCTCCAGTGACCAGCGAGCTGCCTGCCATGGGGCAGTTGTATTCCTCACTTCCTTCCCCGCCCGGCGGTGCTTGCTGAGACTGCCCACTCGGGTTTATTTATGACCCTCTCAAGCTGACCACATAGCTGTTTTCCATTCCTGAGATTGTGCCTTTGAAAACTTGGACCCATTTTCTAAGTTCTTCCAGTGATATTACTCTTCGTGAACTCCAATGGCCAGGAAAGTATGATAAACAAAAGCAACCCCCAGAGGAAATTTCTCAAGTTCCAAATGTTTGATCTCAAAATCTGGCTGAATTTATCGGCTGAAACTACCATTGACAGAATATTTCTGGCTGACCTTTCTGCCCTCTGCACCAGCCACCCCCATTCTGGACGCTGAGCTTCTCAGCCCTTCTATTAGCATCTGCACAGATACCTCCCCTGGGATAAGAGCCTGTGTTCTTCCTGGAACCAATTTAAACCCAACAGAGACTTTAAAAAATACATTTAATAGTTGGAGAGCCTCCCTCTCCTTTTAGCTTCTGAGCTCATTCCCTCTGGGAACCAAGCGACATTTAGATTCCGGTGTGTAAGTTGTTTTTTCTTTAGATTTAGATTCGTTATTGTGTAAACATTCCTCTGCAAATTATTTTCACATTGTAAGGAGACTTCTTTCAAGTGTCCAGTCAGACTGATTCCTACTCTGTTCCCCTCACTACCCTCAACTCGACTCTCTCTCACTCACCAAGTTCCCCATTTCTCAACAACTCAAATTCAAACTAATTTGGCTGTTGGTGAAAATATTTCCCCAACTTTCTGGAATTTCCATTTCTCAAGGTTATCTCCCCTGGGCTGCAGCCAAAGCGAGGCCCACTAAGATGAATGAAGGCAGCGCGGGTCAGGAAGGGCGAGCCATCATTGTTCCATCCAGGCACGGCCAGTGGGAGCCCAGAGCTGTCCTGAGAAGGTGACTCAGGACCAACAAGACAGGCTTAGAGTGAAGGCAGAGCTCCAGTGCCAAGACCCAGCAAACAGGGGGTGGGGGGAGACAGCTGTCTAACCGTGACCCTCACAGCAGCCTGGCAGTCACAGATAAAAAGCAGGCAAATTACACTCCCTTCTGCCAAGAACCCAACTCTTGTAACAGGCCCGCAAGACTAACTTCTCATGCCTTTTCTTCTAACATTGCCGTCAAAAGCTTTGTCTAATTTCCTTGTACCCGCTCTTCATCTCTGTTTTATTTTTTATTTTTAAAGATTTTATTTATTTATTTGACAGAGAGAGCGCAAGTAGGGGAAGTGGCAGGCAGAGGGAGGAACAGGCTCCCCACAGAGCAGGGAGCCTGATGTGGGGCTCGATCCCAAGACCCTGGGATCATGACCTGAGCTGAAGGCAGACGCTTAACCGACTGAGCCACCCAGGCGCCCCCATCTCTCAGTTTTAAAACATGTGCCCTTATCAGGGCTATTATGCACAGCCACATGGGCTGGTCACGACTCCAGGGGACACCATTCACAGAGACTACAATATAATCTTCAAAAGCACAAACCACTTAACTGAGAGACATCTTTTATTTTTCTTCTATTCATTAAGAAAGGGAAAGTGGTTTCATGGAAGGAATACCTCAGTAGTCCTACCCTCACCACAACGTCACCGTGTGGCCTTGGACACGTCAGGTCACCGTGCCCTCCACCTCTCTCATCTGTAAAATAAGGGAGGGGGACGAGATCATCTCTGGGGTCTTGCCCTCGGGCAATAATCTTTTCTGATTAGCAGAAAGTGACATCATTTTAATCAGTAAGTTACATGATGGGGAGCTTTCGATTAATCATTTTCCTTTATTCCCACTCCGGCATTTCAAGTTGGTCATCTGACAATAGGTCTCTCCTTGGGACGCTGAGGATTTTGAAGTCTGGCGAATGTGGGCTCACTGCGCCAATTCTCTTCCTTGATTTTTTGAGCTTGGATCTTTTCTGCACCATTAAAACCAGAGGCACTCATTTGGGGAATTAACTGAGGTGGTCACTTGGGGTCATATAGCAGCTGTGGCCCTTCAGGGTCTCACTTTTGCAAAGAAATCAAAACAAAACAAAGGAGGCAAGAAGGTTGACCAGAAACTTTGGAAGTTTAGGAAACAAAGCACTCCATTCTAAGTTTCTCACCCGCCCGTGAGGGCTGAATCATGGCCCTCCTGGGGCTTGTCTCCTATCAAATCACAACGTAGCCAACATTTTCTGGCAAAGGTCATAGACCAGTGCTGTGGAGAGCACGGGAGAAACACTTGTTCGACCAATCCTAGGATAGTTCTGCGATACCAAGTCCCAGAAAGGAGGTTCGGGAGAGAAGAAGGCTCATTTTAGTGGGCTGCAACAACAAGGCTTCGTCAGGAGCTCTGGTCGTGAGGAGACAAGAGTGGAAACAGTACTCCTGAATCTTGAAACCAATTTGTAATTGAACACTTGCGAAAATTTGGAAAATTAGAGCAGCGCTTCTCAGTCACTTGGGCTATATTGCAAGTAACTCACTATTAATACGTAGGCCACTACAGTTTAAAAGCAATTGTTTTGAAAATATAAATTAGAGTCAATTCAAAGTCATCTTTCAATACTGAACTTCTTAAAAAAAAAAGTCCTCTGCAGGGCGGCTAGTTCCCTGTGAAGGAGAGAATTATTTTTGTTTAGGAAAATATCTTGTAGGGACATTTAGATTTTAAAAGATGGGATGAAGAGGGCACCTGGGTGGCTCAGTCGTTAAACGTCTGACTTCGGCTCAGGTCTGTGATCCCAGGGTCCTGGGATCGAGTCCCACAACGGGCTCCCCCTGCTCAGTGGAGAGTCGGCTCCTCTCTCTGCCAGCCCCCTTCCTGTTTGTGTCCTCTCTCTCTCACACACAAAAATAAATAAGTAAAATCTTAAAAAAAAAAAAAAAAAGATGGGACAAAGAACAGAGCCTGAGAAGACAGATCCAATGGAGGAATTACGGAATTGTTCTGTATAATAAAGAGGATGGAATCTATATTTTTTTCGTTTGCTGTTGTTGTTGTTTTTTTTTTTTTTAAAGATTTTATTTATTTATTTGAGAGAGAGAATGAGAGAGAGAGAGAGAGCATGAGAGGGGGAGGGTCAGAGGGAGAAGCAGACTCCCTGCCGAGCAGGGAGCCCCAATGCGGGACCCGATCCCGGGACTCCAGGATCATGACCTGAGCCGAAGGCAGTCGCTTAACCAACTGAGCCACCCAGGCGCCCTCGTTTGCTGTTGTTCTTGAAAATAGGTAAACCAAGACGTGGAATGGTAGTGTGGTCCTGACAATGTGACTGAAAATGGGAACTCCAGAGTTAGGTCAACCTTGGCTTACATCTATAAAACCCACCATCATGCACCTTGCAATAAAGCAAATTTAGATAGAAGAGAATTGGCTTCCATCCTCTGCCCATCTCCCATTCTCAACCAGGGTTGGGCTAACATTCTTTTTATTTTAATTGTGGTAAAATATACATAACATAGAATTTATTATTTTTTTAATATTTTATTTATTTATTTGAGAGAAAAAGTGCTTGCAAGTGCACATGAGCAGGGGGAAGGGGCAGAGAGAGAGGGAGCGGGAGAAGCAGACTCCCTGCTGAATGCAGATGCTTAACCAACTGAGGCACCCAGGCGCCCGAGAATTTACTATTTTAATCATTTTTAAGTGCACAGTTCAATAGCATTAAGAACATTCACACTGTTGTGCTGGCCTAAGGTTCTTATTTTCTCTGGGGGAGGGGAGAGTGTGAGGGAAGGGAGACACAGCCTCAAGAGACAGAAGGAATGTTTGGCATCCATGGTGTTCTCCCAGCCCATCTCCCTGGCACCATCTAACCAACAGATTCCTGAAATTGCCACCACCATCCTGGGAAGTCCAGCTAACCGCGGGACCAGAGATCCACCCCATTGATATTTAATCCAGAGTGGTCAGGGGCCACTAGGTGGTTGGTGCCAGACTATAGGATGGAATCAGATAGAGCAGCTGGACCTCTGGAATGCCAGGCCAGCAACTAGCAAAGCTCACCCCAGTCCTATCATTAACCTCATAATAATGCAATCCTGCCTTTTTGGGATTGAAAAGTCGGGCCCCAGATATTTCTTATGGACGAGTTTATTGTGTTAATGATATGCATAATTATCACTCAATCAGCACTAGATGTTACTGGGCACATCTCATATTCAAATTTACGTTGTCACATTCTTGTTCTGCAGTAGTTCTACATCCACAAGAATTCTTTTTTTTAAAGATTTTATTTATTTATTTGAGAGAGAGAGTGAGTGACTGAGTGAGTGAGAGTGCATGAGGAAGGGGAGTGGGGAATGCTGGAGGGAGAGGGAGAAGCAGACTCCTCGCTGAGCAGGGAGCCCCCGATGCTGCAGGGCTCGATCCCAGGACCCCAGGATCACAAACCTGAGCCGAAGGCAGACGCCTCACCAACTGAGCCACCCAGGGGCCCCATCCACAAGATTTCTTAATTATTATTGTTGTTGTTGTTATTACTTTGGTGAAGATTTAAAAAGATGCTAAGGTACACAAGTAGAAAGATATAGAAATAGCCATTAGGTTCAGGATGGAGAACAAGAATTCACTGGAGGAAGGAAGCTAGCTCCAAGTTCAGTGTAAGAAGGTAAGCCTCTAGAATTCTCAGTAACTTGGGGGAGGGCATTGGACTTTCCATAAGGTAGGGAATGGAGAGTCAAGTCAATCCTGCCTATCTCATCGAGGAGACTCCTCCGTAATAACTAAGTCACTCATAAAGTCATCCCATTCAATGCTTTTTTTTTTTAATGGAAGAGAAGGGAGTGCCCAGTGGGGACTGTGCGGATTCTAGGTGTTCTGCCCAAGGAGTCTATGGTGCAGATGAGCCTCACTCATGACATGCATAGGGCATAGACATGCTGAGCCAGCCCATATGATGTTTAACTCTGATTCTGCCACATGCTACCTTGGGACATGGGATAAGTTTACTAGCTGTAGGTTCCTCATCTATAAAATGGAGATAATTATTAGAAGGTGTTATGAAGTCTGGAAACAGAGGAAATATACATAGTGTCGTCAAGGATATCTTCGGTCAATAAAAAATATATTTTATGGACCCTGTAGGACTGAATTCTGTCAGAAAAAAATTGCTACTTTGAAAGAGGCAAAGAAAAGCTCAGTGATTAGCTTGCTCATCTGTGTTATCCCCCTCTTTCATCTTTGAGCTTCTTTTCAACTCTGTAAATCATCAGAAACCAATACCAATGAAAACGATTTTTGTCCATAGAAATGCAAATGAACTGTGTCAGATAGAACGTGATTGATTATTGCCTTGAGGATACACCCCTTTTTGTATCTATTTATAAATTTATTTCAGAATTCCTTATTCTCTCTATATGTTTAAGTTCTTTGGGTTCCCTTTGAGCCACTTAAAACATTTTGTAGGTTCCCTCACAAATTAAGGAGTTTAATGAAATTTTTGACGTGTGTTCGTTTTATCTGTCCGAACAAAAGTCATGATTATACCCTTTTCTAAAAATTCTTCTAACGCTTCATAGGGTTATAGTGAAGATGAAGTGGGTTATTGCGTATACAATCCTGAGAGTAGTGCTTGGCACGCACAAAGCACTAAGTGCGAATAAGGAGCGGTTACTACCTATGATACACACTGTTGTCCCTGTTAAGGTCTGTGATGTCACTGTGAAGGTCTCTCTCCTGCATTAGACTCCATCTCTCTCTTAGGACAGGACCTTTGTAACTCTGGCACGGAGAACAGTAGAACCAAGCTCCAAGAAAGAACACAGTGGACAGTCAATAGATTAGTTGAATATAAAAGGGGTTGGCAATTTTTTTTTTTTTTTTTTTGAAAGGGCCAGATAGTTGCTATCTTACTTTGCAGGTCAAACAGTCTCTGTCACACTGACTCCACTCTGCTGTTGTGATGTGAAAGTGTCAGAGGTCACATAAGAAAATGTGTGTGGCCCCTGTTATAATAAAACTTTATCTACAGACACTGAAATTTGAACTTAATATAATTTTCACTTGACATGAAGTATTCTTCTTTTGATTTTTTTGACCACTTAAAAATATAAAAACCATTCGTAGCTTGGAGGGTCATATGAAAACAGACAGTAGGGCAGATCGGGACCCCGGCCAACATTTGCTGACCCCTGAATTGGGTAACAGGTATATTAAAGGCCAGAATTATGCCTTCTTCATATAACCTTTAACCTGGTCCTTCTCATGCAATAGATGTTCGAGAGATGTTGAATTAAGTAGCAAATGGTGAAAGACAAAAGGGAGATATTTTAGAAGAGTAACTTGCTAAAACGTTTCAGAAAGATCCAATCTGTGTGATGACAGGCTGGTGGCTGGCATGGCCAAGCCTGTCATGTGGGTGGGCTGGTGGTGACTGGTCCCAACTGTATCAACCAAGTCCTTTATCATAATCAGTCTTAACGGAAATCTTAAGTGATGCCAATGGTTTTACACCCTGCCTGCAAACTGCCTTAAATCCTTTTTTAGAACAAAATGGAAATATAAGTAAGTCTAAATAATATCTACTGATCAGAAAATGTGACCAGAATCACATTACAGGATGCCTTCTCCAGAGAAGCTAGAAAAACTGTCAGATTATCTTATATTGGCATTGGTCAATGTCATAGATCAGCATTAGGATTTTTCCAGAATTAGGAAAATGGCAGATCGGCGTCCAAAAGCACAGACAGGCCCAGAATTTGATCCACCTCCAGAACTGAAGTGGACCCAGCTGGAACCTACAGACGCTGCCTGCTTTGCCTCCTGGTATAGACACGCCTCCCTCCCCCTCACTCATCTTGTCTCCCAGACAGAACAAAAGCATTTGCCTCCAGCCAAATGAACCCTGTCCTCCCTGAAGGTCACAGATCCATGGACACTGAGATACTAAAGTTGGACGCACACAGGTACAGCTGTGTTTGTTTGTGATTTGATTTCATTTAGGGAGCCAGCAAGTGTTAATTTGGATGGGGGACTCTCAAACAAGAATTCCATAAAAAGCATTTTTCAGTGCAGAACTATGACCAAAAGAATTAGGAGAACAGCTGTGTCAGGAGAATATATCTGGAGTACAAAGGGAACCTGAACAGAGATTGGAAAAGAGCTCAAGTTTGAATGACACATTTAAAATGTTAGTATGGGCGACTGGGTGGCTCAGGTCACGATCCCAGGGTCTTGGGATCGAGTCCCACATCGGGCTCCCTGCTTGTTGGGTAGTCTGCCTCTCCCCTCCCCACCCCACCCCGACTCATGCTCTCTCTCTCTTGTTATCTATCTCTCACTCTCTCAAATAAATAAAATCTTTTAAAAAATAAATAAAAATAAAATGTTAGTATACCTGCACACGTATGCAGTTTTGAAAAGAACACAGAGTCACAGAGCGAGTCCAAACTCCTGGTATTTTACAGCCGAGGAAGGGGGTCTGTGGTATTACAGTGGCCGTCCAGAGCCCCAGCGTAGAGGCCAGGCCCGGCACCCAGCTCTCTTCTCAATCTGACACACGTGCTTTGCAAAGATGATGCAGGGAGGAAAAGAAAAGGGGCCTTTCATCTATGGCGAATTATCAAACATAGCTCTGAAAAAAAATTGTTGGGGCATCTGCCTTCGGCTCAGGTCATGATCCCGGGGTCCTGGGATCGAGCCCCGCATCAGGCTTCTCCCTCTGCCTGCCGCTCCCTCTGCTTGTGCTCTCTCTCTCACTATCGCTCTCTCTGTGTCAAATAAATGAATAAAATCTTTAAAAAATAAAAATAAAATAAATAAAAATTGTTGGGGCGACTGGGTGGCTCAGTCGGTTAAGCGTCCCACTCTTGATTTCGGCTCAGGTCTTGATCTCAGGGCCATGAGATGGAGCTCCGTGCTCAGCGGGGAGTCTGCTGGAGATTCTCTTCTCTCCCTCTGCCCCTCCCCCTACTCTCTCTCTCAAATAAGTCTTGAAAATTTATTAAGGTAACATATCTTATTGGAAAAGAGATTGCCCACAATACCACCACTCAGCTATAACCACAGTAATGCTTATTTCTAAGATGGGGTGAACGAACAGCTCATAGTCCTTCCTTGTCTCTTTATGGAACATACCACAAAAGTACAATAAGGCTTGAAAAAGGAGGGGAAAACACTGGGAAAGAAAAAGGACAAGGAGATGGATAAAGCTTTCCCTCATTAGCACCCCCCACCCCCGCCCCCAGGACTTGGCACCTAGTAAATGCTCAGTAAATACTCAGACCTTCTTGGAACACTGTTAACAGTGAGGTAAGAAATAGGGAAGGGCAGATGTAGACAGCTAATCACAAAAGAGGGAAGCAAAATCTAGAGAATCCTTGCAACTGGCCTGTAAATTTAAAATTATTCTAAAATTTGTTTAAAATGTTTAGAGAAGCTGGTGGGTCATTTCAACAGATATTCTAGTTGACCAGTTATTTCACCAGATCCCTGGAGTTCTCACATTGCCACCTGTGTGACTTTGGGGTGAAACCTTCTTTTTTTCCTTAGGTTTATTTCATCGGCTCAAACTCTCAAACTCAACTTCACATCTTATCACACTTGTAAAAATGCGTGGTAACTTCATGACTTAGTCACTTTCTAAGTGCTTAGTCACAAGCATCCTAACTGCTTGAGGTAACTCAGTTGAAGAATGGCGTTCGTGGTGACAATCACCTGAATCTAGTGAAGATTTTCAGGAATTTACTGCGTATACACACATTTATCATTCAGAATTGAACTGTGCAAAGGGAGTTTAGGATAAGAACCTGTAATCAAGGAGTAGTCTTCTAACAGAGGAGGTTTCATTTTTTCAAATGGGAGTCAGGTTAGCTTTCAGCACTCGCAGCAAAATGGGGCTTTGAACCCAAGAAGCCCGCCCTCTGCCGCCACAGGAAGGAGAGAGAGCGTTCAGTACGATGGGCACCCGGGAAGGACAGAATTTTGCTTTTTCTCTTGTAAAACAGAAATTTCTTTTTTAGAGCACTTTTGGGCTCACAGGCTCTTATTCTTTATATGCTCTCCCTTAACTTCCTCTTTTCTCTTTCCCTCTCAACTGACCATTAGGAAGGAATTTTTATGATGTCCTATTTTCTGAAAGCAGCTTCATGTTCCTGTTCTAAAGGGTTGATTTCTTCAAGTTACTATGAACTGTGGTTGTTGGTTACTAAGTGGTCTAACTCTGTGGCTTACTTGTAAGAGATGGGCATTGCAACCAAAAGTCCTTTTTCACTCCCAGAAAACACTGTGACTGATTCCATAATCCCCTGCCCCATAACCTGCAGTCGGTGGCTTTCAAACTTTTATTGTTCTTTTCTTTTTAACTTTTCAGACCCTCAACCTAAGACATTTAAAATTGCGACCCAGTGCACACATGTACGTATGAGATTAAAATTCCACGGCTCAGGGCTTCTCTTCACTGCTAATTCTTCCTACCAGCAGAATACCGTCAGCTCTCTTCTCTCTCAGAGCCTCCCAGATGGGCGTTGACCTGCAGTTTGAGTGGTGCCCCCTAGTGACCGGTCACACACATTTGCACGGGAAGCTGCTGCCGGAAACACTCGATTTTAGACCTCTTATTTCTGCCAAAACCGGATGATGTTACAAAGATCAACTGAAAGGGAGAAAGAAAAAAAAATGTGTCTGGAAAAATCAGGACTTCATAAGAGGCAAATTACCGTAAGAGCCACCCTTCCGGGGGGAATCTGAGGTATATGTGCCTTATTGCACGGCACCTCGAGGTCTGAACGGGCCTGGCTGGACTCTTCCAAGATTTCTGTAAAATATGGTGATTATGCCTGAACGCACCACATTAGCGAACTGCGCTGTCATTTTTGATATGTCTAGAACGAAAAAGGCGTAAGTCTACAGAATGTCTTACAGTTGAGTATTTTAGATTATGAGTTTGCACATCTTAAGAACTCAACACGTTTGTCAAAGTAATTTATTCTCAGAAAGGCAGACGATGGGGGCTGGCCATCTCCACGGGGTGTGCAAGCAAAGGCCTGAGTCTGTGGGCATAGGGCCCTGGGACTGTTGAGTGCGTGTCAGCTTGAGTCATGGGAGTGTTGGGGACAGTGGCTGTCATGACACTCTTGGGACAGGCTTAGAGGATAAAACCTGATTTCATCCTGCGGACAAAACCGAGGCCTAGATCGGAGCACTTGGCCGGAGAAAATGAGCACAAACCTGGATGTTGACTTGGGGCCTGGGCCCAGGCCTTTTCCCTTCCTGTGTGTGTGATGCACGCTGGCATTTGCCTCTCTGAACGCTGCAGCCAGTGGACGTGGCAAAAAGCCCCGTGGCCCCACCATCTTGTGGCAAGCCCACTCCTGTCAAGACATCTCAAGATAGGCCTTTCCAGAATGACTCTGAAAGGGAAACCGGGGGACCTTTTGCCTGATAGCACTTTGGACGGACCTGTCAAATCACAAATCAGAGGAAGGGATCTGCTAGCATTCTCAGTCCAAATGAGGGGGGTGGGGCCTGACCAAATGCAGCTGACAAAAACTAGGCCTAGAACCCATGGCTCAGCCTCCCATGCCGAGCTCTTTCTGCAAAGCCAGAATGCCTGAGAGGGAGAATGGAGTTTTGTTTTCCCTTTACAGTGCCTTTCCAATACAGTGGCCAATTATGCAGCTCTGAGTAGGTTTCGTGCTGTCACACTCTTGAACTGTGAAGACATCATGCAATGGCCTTCTGCTATCCACTGGAATATTCCCACTTGAGGTGAGAAAAGAGCAAGATAAAAGGTCGTCCTCTGCATGCTCGAAGGACATGTTCTCAACATGGAGTGGCCTTAAGGAGAATGGGATTTGAGATCAGAGACCTGGGTTCACATGCCATCTCCACCCTCCAGCTAACTGACTCAGGTTCAGTGTTTTTTTTTTTTTTTTTTTAATCTTATTTATTTATTTGAGAGAGAGAGTGAGAGAAAGAGCCCAAGAGGGGGTAGGGTCAGAGGGAGGAGCAGACTCCCTGCCGAGCAGGGAGCCCGACGCAGGACTCGATCCCAGGACTCCAGGATCATGACCTGAGCCGAAGGCAGTCGCTTAACCAACTGAGCCACCCAGGCACCCTTAGGTTCAGTGTTTTTTAACCTCATTTTCCCCCATCGGTTAAAAAAAATTCCACCCACATGGAATTGTTCACGTGACCTATTTGTAAAGGCACCTGGCACAGAGAGGACTCAAATTTCCTTTAAATTAGCTAAAAGTCAAGTTGTTAACTGAATTATATCTGGTCTGTTCCTGCATGTATATTCCCACGGAGACCTACACATTCTGGCAAAGGAAAACTCGAGATCATAGACACCTAGGATCTCACGGCTGGTACAGGTCTGGGGGGTCTTGGAATGGTCTGTGGCACACAAACAGGGACATTCATCCCCATTTAATTGCTCAATCACCCTAACTTTGGGATCTGTCTTCAGCTAATCCTCTACACTTCGACCTCCTATTCATCTCAAATAAAAGAACAAAGTTAGGTAACTCTTCAGTTTCCAAAGCTTTGTTATTTTGAGATGTTTAATAAAACTAACAGCAAAATCATTTGACTCTAAGAGCCAGTCTCCATTTGAAACTTGGATAAACTCCAAGTCATGGGAGTTTAGGTGATGATAATCACTATCCCGTAAGGACCTAAGGGATAGGCGCGACGCATGCATTCCCCCGGAGCCCTCCCCAGCCCCTCGTGAGGTGGGAACTATTATCCCTAGCTAGGAAAACTGAAGCTCAGGCAGGCGAAATAACAGAGAGACTGGATCTGAAGCCAGTCTGAGCTGGGTGCTGGTCTACACGGCCTGGTGCTCTGCTGGATTTGTGTGTCTTTCCCTAGTCCACTGTCCCTCCTCCAGGACCCTGCCAGCACTCAGGGCTTGTCACAGCACTGACGGTTCCGTGCCATCTTGTCCTGTGTGGGGGTTAAATTTATCTCGTGATTAAATTGTAAGCACCACTGGGTCTCCATCCTCATGCACATAACTTAGATAAAATAACCTATAAATCACAACTGGGCAAAGACTTGTAGATTAGGAATGGCTTTCTGCTGGGAAAGAAGTTTTAATTAGCATATCATTTATATTTCAGTGACGTTTCAGTGAAACTTGAAAACAATTTCTCTTTCACTAACTAAGCCTCAGAAACTCGGCACGTTTCACTTTAGATTCTGCAGATGCAGAAGTATTTGGTAAGTGAATAAATGCATGAGGAGAAAGGTATTCGGTTTTGACTGGTCCTTAAGTGCCTACAAACTTGGAAAATGCCTACAATATTATCCAAACCTGGGAGGGCTTGGATTTAAATAGCTTGAAAAGGACGAAGGAAGAAGTGACAATTTTGCTGCCCATTGTGAGGGACGGCAACAATGTTCACTAATATGCAAGCTATGCGGTCTTGGCCACATTTCTCTCCGGGCCTCAGTTTCTATAGTTGCAAAAGGACTTAAGTTGGTAGACTGTTTTTTTTCACACTTCGACCACCGGCCATAGCAAGAAATTAACTTTCCATCATGACCTAATTCATACACACTTCTATCTGCAACAGATTTCGTGAAACACTACTCATCCTTAACTTGTGCAATACCTTACCTCCTGTCATGGTTTCTCTTACGAAAATACTGCTTGCCACTCACTAAAACGATCCCCTATTCGCAAACGTGTGAAAATCCCCTTTGGTCTCATCCTATCTAAGAATAAAACTGTAAGAGTAGGAAGGTACTTTCTGTCTTCTTCTTCCCAATAATGCTTGGAAAATTATGAGATTTCTACTGTCGTGAACACGTAGCAAGAATCAGTGCCACCTCCTCTGTCGTTTTACAGGACTCCTCCTGCCGGCTCAGGAGCATACTAGAGAAACGTTCTTTTTAGGAACTTCATAGGCTGCAGTGGTCTTATGATGCTGTCAACAGTGCTCGGACTCTCCACAGTGGGTCCCCCACCAAGCTGTGGAGTGGACCCATAACTAGCCTTCTAGTTGATCTTTTCCTGCAGTAAAACTCACGAAGTCTCCTGCCCAGGCCCCTCTCCCCTTAAGCACAGAGGTGGCCGGGCCAGTACTGAAAAGGCTTTTCCTGGTGTTAACCTAGAAGAAGCACAAACACGTGAACTCTTTGCTGTGGGCTGCTTTGCAGTGTTTGCACAGTCCGGGCTTATCTTGTGTTTGTCAATGAGTCCGAGAGCTTGAGGGGACTTAGGTTCTCAGGGCTTGCAAAATGCCAGAGCGGACATGCAGTCTCTAAGCAAAACCAAGAAGCACGCAATTAAAAACTTTGTTTGCACAGATGCGAATGCATGGAAATTTATATGGCAAGGTCTGAATTCCAAAGTTTGTTTGTTTTAATTACACACCCAACCAAATGCATAAAATTTCACAAAATGAGTGTCGTGAAAATGTCATCTGTTCTATTTTTAGCCTGAAATATGGAGCTCTGAAAAGCAGGGCTGTCATAAATTTTCACACTTGGGGATAAGAAGACTTCTAACCAGGGGGAAAAACACTCCCACGCCCAGATCTAACAGTGGTAAACAGTTTTTATTCAGGCAATGAAACATGGAAAAAATATATTAGTAATCATTATAATAATTTCATTTGTGTGAGTATAACTTTTACAAATATTTACCTGACATATAAAAGGGAAAGTACTGTGCATATAAAATTTATGTAGATGATTATTCCACACAACACAATCCTGATAACAGTAGTCGGCGCGGCGTTCGCTCCTCTGGATGGGAGGCTCCTCACACGCGCCTGGGCGCCCGCGGGGACACAGAGGAAGCAGATGTGCGGCTGATGTCTACTTGCTGGCACGTGAGTACAAATGGGCATCTACTGGCAAACACACACTTGCTAACAGCAACACTGAAAGGTTTACTGCTACCTCTGAGGTTTAAAAGGAATGCCCGGATCCCATCCCCCTGGGTGACAAGGATGGCTCGGAAGCCGCGCGTGTGGCCAGTAGTCCGCAGGCGGCCCCGTATCTGGACTGGCCGCGGTTTCCGAGTTCTAATCCGCACATGTCCATGTGGAAATCATTCACAGAGCATCCGTTAGCAATGTGACTAGGACGTACTTTGTATATATTTCAGATACCACTGAAAGGCAGAGGGGGAACAAAGTGACACCTTCACAGCTCTACGGTGAAGAAGGGACACAGGGAAGGTTCGAGCCACACCTCAGCTCTGGGCCTGGCCTCCTCCAAATGAGTTGGGAGTGTTATTCAGACTGCCACAGGCTGGTGTCACACAACATCTCCATATTAGAACTATAACCAGAATATATATATGTATGTAATAGCTGTAACCATATTATAGTTAATAAAGTCATTCCTTAGGAATCTTGTTTGTCCAAATCTAACTGCATGCTAAGAGGCACAGAAATGGGATCGCATTTGGACAAAGAACTACGAAAAGTGCAATCTTTAGTCTCCAGAATGCTGGCTCTGGGCACGAGGGCGTGGGTCTTCCCTGGAAATGCTGCCGTCGACATCATCTTCCAGAGGAGACCGTTAGAGAGAAGTGTCTCGTGTGTCAGTTCCTTTACCTTTACTATGCGGGAGACTCAAGGTTTGAGTGATACATTGCTTTCCTAAAGCCACCAGAATCTGGAGGCCAGTCAAACCTTTTTGGACAGAGGTCTCCTCAAAATGCTACTTCTTTAAAATCTTTGAAGAAGATGACTTCTTAGACCTTTGGCTTGGCATTCTGGGATTCCCAGACTATATTTTATTCTTTAATAAGCAAATAATAATCTGTTATCTTTTAAATGCTTTAGAATATATACATCTTTACTTTAAAATCCTTTGCCTAAATCATTTAATCTTTCAGCACCTCGTTTCTCTCTCCCCGACAAGAGGATAAAGAAACCCACGTCGTCCGAGAGCAAGCTCGCACAGTCACAGACTACAGAGGGACGACAATCACGTACGACTTGGGAGACGGCTACTGGTTGTAGTGAAGAACCAAAGGAAATAAACAGGGAGCGTTAGAGCTTCTGCCCCACCAAAAAAGGGTGTGCTGAACCATCTCCGACCACAGCACACCAGACTTACCAATGCCCCCTCTTTAAAACTCTATTCTGAGCTGTAGAGCCACCACCGGGCCCTGTTACCTGCCTTGCTTGAAAATCAGTGTTTTGTTCTGGCTGCTTAGTCAGCCCAGGAACGTTCGGGGCACTTGATGTGTATAACAGTGCTAATTCAGGGCTGTCTAACAAACATCTAAGTATTTGTGGGAGGGTTGCACAAAGTGTGGGACAGGAAGGAAGGGTAAAATTCAGCTTGAGCTAGCCTCCAAAATGAAACATAAATCTCCCCTTAGATTCCATATCATTCTGGAAGGCTGCCAGATCGTCAGAGTTCTTCACCATCATGTGCTTCTGCACTTCCTAATTTGGGCTGGGTCTGAAGAAGCTAGAAACCACGTGAGAAAACTGGGCTTCTCAATATTTCCAGAACAGTTTTACAGAACAAAAGGTTTGGGCAGGTCACTGGCTTCCAGGAGCTTCTCCAAATAAAGTAAATCTCAGGAGGTCTGACTATAACTGACCAGCCAACCAAGTGACAAACTCTTCGGTCTGTCTTAGCTAAATCTTCCCATTAAAATACTTTTAGACAGAGACTATCTATTTACACTTTGGTGAAGTCAAAAACTTAAGAAATAGCTCTGGGTTCGGAGTCTCAACAAGACTGATCACCTAATGCCCCCAAACCTGCCTGGGACAACAGCTTCCTTTCTCCTCTCTTCCCACTCTTGTTGACGGGGTTTATTATTGCCGACCTAACAAGTCATGGCCCTCACGTGCTTTGAAGCAAAACTCTAGGCTGTGTTCTCACTCTTAGAATTTGGAAGGTTTTTTTTCCCTTTTGCTTATTTTTAAAGAAAAACAAACATACTTCTTTCTGCCCAGGATATTCTCTTGATTTACCAGCTGAACAAGCTACATTTTTACTCTTGTTGGAGAATATCCATCTATGAAGTGAGGAGGAAGAACATTCCCTTGCAACAGCCATGGCTGAGAAGCCAGCGGCGGACGTTGCATAACCACGGCACTTTCGTGGCCCTTGTTCAGCAACCTCATTCACTGGGGTCTTTTGGGGGGTCTCTTCCACCAGCGTAATAGGGAAGGATTGTCGTCACCTTGGTTTTAACACACAGCTACTTTTTTTTATATACATAAGAAGCCTAAATGGAGGACTACGAATTTAGAATGGAGACCACTATAAGCCTTTCATGCTTAAAACAGATCAATATAAAACAAATAAACATGGATATCTCACCAAAACACAGCGGCAGAAAGGTTTAGCAATGTTTCTTTCTGCAAAATGCAAAGTTAATTTCCCTAGTAGTGGAGGACCGAGAGAAATCCGTTCCGCCAACTGGAGACACTTGTCCATTGCGGACACTCTGACTACAGTATTGTACTCACACTGAACCACAGTGACTGCTCTCAAAGCCCAAATGATTGTCAAGTCACTTCTCCAGCCACAGATCATTTCTGTTGTTCTTTTTTGTACAAAATATTAAGACAGTAGGCTTTAAAATACAGCCTAAGCACCAATTACGATAAATGCATATTGGTAAGACGTGACTTCTAGCTTTAAAGACATTATGGACCTCCCTGGGGCTAAAGATCGCACCCATGTGAATAGAACAGCGCTAAAGAAAAATGCATTTTTAAAGATCTATAGAGGTTCTCCACTAGGCACAATTCATTGCTGAAGTTGGATCATGCAAGGGTTTTTACAAGAAAGGTACGAAAACTTACATGTACTGAACATAGTGCATATCACCATGAAGACTTCCAGGGTGTAAGATTAAGACAAAAGAGCGTTTTCAAACACTGCATGGATTTGGTTCTGCCCACCAAATGGAAGGGAGTTCACTGGCGTTACATGGAAAAATTGCCATCTTGGGGTTAATGGCCCCATCGCTCTGACCCACGTCCAGGAAGAGCTTCAGGAATTTGGTTTTGGGAGTGTTGTTCTGCTCCTTGCACTCACCAAATGCTCTTTGTTTAACAATATTCAAAATGTGCTGATTTTTGGAGTGGCTCACATGATTTTTATAGCCCGTTTTGTTAAACATTCTAAGTTTGAAAGGGTTTTTTGCCTTAAAAAAAAAAAAAAATCCAAAGAACAACGCATTACACTTGTAAAAAACCCAACTGTTTCTTCTCCTTATAATTGCTAGCAGGGTTACAGTTACCTTTTAACTCAATGAGACTGCCTAAGCCTTTTACAAGTAGATTTTCTTTGCATATTTCAAATAGATGATGAAGGGTCAATGCTGATTTTGTAGCAACAAATAGAAGCAGAGGAGACGGACCGGCTCTGGGACAGACGTGCCAAACCTCAGCTTGGAGGGAGTCCAGCTAGCGGCTGCCCTTTGTGCTCTGGGGACTGGGGTCAGTCCCTTTGGGGCCGCACTTCTCAGGGCTGAGGAGTATCCAAATACCAGGGCAACGAAACATTGTGGCAAAAAGTCTTCCCCAGATGTAAAACCTGAGTCTGGGGTCTTTGCACCTTCAATTCCCCAAAGTCTGAGGTTGGCATGCTAGGCCACGACTCTATTTCAAAACAGGGTTTTACATTTATGGAAATATGCTCTTGTGTGGAGAAGCTCTTATTTGACTCTGCTTCAGAGAAAAAAAACCAGCAGCATATATCTATAAGCATATATGTGCGTGTGTATGTGTGTAGAAACAGGTACTCAAAGTCCCTTCTTGTTTACAAACTAGAAGTAACAATAGGCCAAATTATTTCCTCCCTCAAATAAGACTACCAATGTTGAACGCTAAATTTAAAAGACAAACTAAATAGGTCACCAAAAAATTCAGACAGGTGGTGGACAGAAGATGATCCCAAAGAGGAGCCACAAAATCCCATATTTAACGTGCTTGGAAAAGAAAAGATGACTTTTAAAAACGGACTAAAGACAGAGAAATCACGCCCCCAAACTTAGCAGCCTGACCAAACCTATCGGCGGACAGCACTCGGACGCCACTCTTCCCAGGACCGTGCGATGCTCTAGGGTTCCTTCCAGGGGTGTTGTGTCGGCAGCAAAGCGGGACAGGCAGCAGTGGGCATGTGCTTTTTTAAAGGTTTTTTTTTTCTCTGCAAAGGGACAATTATTCCTGGATAAGGCAAGATAACTGTGGTTAAGAGAAAAGCAGCCAAATGCAGATCTGCTGAGCTAATGGGGGGAAACTCAGTCAGTCTTCCCCAGCTTCGCAATCAGCTCATCGCAGATTTTTGTTAGTTCCTCAATTTCTTGGTTCTGAAAGACAAATGACATGGTTATATAGGCCACTTTGCATCCTGAGATCAAGGCAATGACAACTAAATAGTCCCAAGGCTGGCTACGCTCTGCCTTGACATCTTAGCTCAGTGGTTCCTAACTTTTCTACATCAGAGACCCTTTAAAGAAAGGGACGCTTCTCCCCTGAAAAATGTTCATGTGTTCACCAAGTCGTGCTTCAGTTGAGTAGGGGATGAGGGTAACCACTGGCCCTCTGCAGCTTGTCCATGAGCCTTAGTTCTCAAATTTTCTTATTATCACAGGAATTACCTACGATACTTGTTACAAACACAGGTATCTGGGACCTCACTCAGCCCATCAGCACCTCCAGGGACCTGGGATCCTGGAGTCTGAGTATGCCAGGGAACACTGTCTATGGCTTAGCAGACCCCATGATAGAACCCCTTGCTCTAGCTGAAGGGATGCCACAGGCATGAGTACGTAATTGGAGATACAGTGAGAAAAACATAAGAGGCACACACAAAAATGAAGTCCAAGGATCACTGAACAGTGAGAAATGGGGACCTGATAATTTTATCTCCCTACAGCAGAATTTCTCAACCATGGTACCACTGACATTTTGGGCTGGGTCAATCTTTGTTGTAGGGACCGACTTGTGCATTGTTAGATGTTTAGTAGCATTTCTGGCCTCTACCAATGAGATGCCAGTCGTGACAAGTAAATATATCTCCAGACGTTGCCAATGTCCCCAGGAAGGTGAAGTTGCAATGAAGGGGCAAGATGGTGTCACGTATTACATAAAAAAACAAAAAGAAAGAAGAAAAGGTAGCCTCAGAGCTAAGAAGTGTCTGGTCCCCTAAACTTTAGTTAATGCAATTTCCTCTCTGCATCCTGCCCGGGGATATTTCCTACTCATATGCTTGGGAATTAATGGTCTCCCTTGTTTGTGTCCACCTGCATCAGTTCCCAGAGGAGCTGGATCAAAGTGTCTGGGCAAAGAAGACAAGGCTTCTCTTTCATCCAAATCCACCACAAGTTAGCCACTGCCAAGGAGGAAAACCAAGTGTCCCTCCGGTCGTCACACCACACCCCTCTGTGTACCTTCTGCTGAAGGGCTCTTTCCAGGGACTCCACCTTCATCTGTTCCTTCCGGAGTCCGGCATGGAGAGCTGCACTCTCGGCCTTCGCTTTTGTTCGAACCTGAGCGATCTCTTCATTGGCTCTGTTTGTGGTGTTTTGTTTGCAGAATAAAGGGACAAGAAACACCCGGTTAGTCATCAGCCATAGCTAAGGAGTCAAGATACTAACCGCTGACATCTGTGGGACACAGGCTAAAAGCAATGACAGCACAATAAGGGAGACATCAGTGACCTAAAACATTCAATTTAAATTTATAAATATTCAATTGACACCCAACTGCTAAGGAAATTTCCAAGGTGAAAACCAGTGGCAGAATTAATCTCATAGGCCACAGCGAGTTCAAAATTTATATGTCACTAGAAAATGGAATCATGTGACAGTTTCTACAGCAATCTTAGATTTTTTTTTTTTAACCTAGGACAATAGCAGGCAGGGTCTGTGGGATTGTTACAGGACACTAACCACTGACCTCTATGACACTAGAACTTAAAGTGACTTTATTAAAGAGATACAAAAGAAATTTTAAAAACTATAAATGTCAATTGACAAATAGCCAATTAATTGATGAAAGGAAGCTAAGAACTCATTAGTAGTCAGAGGCATGCAAATTTAAACGATAAACTTTTAAAATTTATCAGACTGGCAAATATTAACCAGGATGCTCTTATTCTATGATGGCCGAGATGCAAGGAAACAGGCTCACCAGCTGATGGGGGAAATGAAAACTGGTGCTGTCTTTGTGGAGGGTGATATGGTTGCAACTATTATGATTTAAAATGAATACATCTTCTGACCCAGCGATTCCCTTAAAGTAACGTATTCGCAGCAATACTCCCACTTTGCACAATTGTGTGCACAAGTATGTTCACTGCAGCGCTGTTTACAACAGAAAAAAGCGTGAAACTATCTAAATGCCCGTCGATAAAGGCATGGAATAATCCTACAACCTAATAAAAATAACTAGATGGAACTATATGTTCTGACATGGAAAATGGCCATGATACACTATTAAGTGAAAAAGGAAATTTGTATTTTGTAACTCTGATATTATGAAAAAAAAAAAAAAAAAAAGTCCAAAGCCATTTTGGGTAGTATTTGTAAAGGCACAAAGAAAAAACTGGAAGGACACACAATAAACCTTTGATAGCAGTACCTCTGGGAGTGAAAATGAGAGAGGGGAACTTGAAATGTTTTACAAATATGATGATAGAAAGCACAATGTACAAGTAGGTATCACTTTTTAGTTAAAAGATAAAGTTGGGAGCATTCTTCAGACTGTTCCTCAGGATAAATTCCAAATGTGCTGGATTTAAGGGTTAAAAAAAATAAAGCCATAAAAGTATTAGAAGGAAAACATGGCAGAATATTTTATATTCAGCCCAGAGAAGATCTTTGTCACCACGACAGAAAATCCTGCGTAAAAGAAATGACTGACAAATTTCACTACATAAAAATAAAATTCCTGCATGTCAAAAAACACTAGAAGGCAAAAGACAAATTAGAAAAATCATTAGCAACTCATATCACAAAGGGCTGGCATCCTTAGTGCATAAATATAATAATATATTTATATATATAATATATAAACTGACAATAGAAAACTGGGCAAAGAATAGAATCATTCATGGTAAAGCGAATATGTGTATAGACAGTTGCTAAAATATGTTCAATTTTACTCGTAAGATAAACAAAATCAAAACTACACTGAATAAAATAAATGCTCTATTTGTTTATCAAAAAAAGAAAACCCCAACTAAACTGGAATACCACCTTTATCTATTGGATTTGGAGAAAACCGGAAATTTGGTCTGTTGGTCAAGCCGTGGGGAGAAGAGAAGCTCTCATACTTCATGTAGGGATGAAAGTCGAATGAGGGCAATTTGACAACATTTATCATGGTTACAAATTCACATATTTTTTGGCCCAGCAATTCCTTTTCCAGCATACAGATACCTCACCAAAATGCACGCCAAATGATAATAATCCAAGGTTCCTTATTGCAGCCCTGTTTGTAGTGGGTGGCAAATAACCTGAGTGTCCCACAGGAGGGGGGTTTGGTTAAATAAATGACACATTTCAACGCTGGAACACCATATGGCTGCTAAGGAAAATAGTGGAAGCTCTTCATGGATTGCTATGGAAAGATTTCCAAAATACACCACTAAATGAAAAAAACGAAGTACGCTGTCATCTGTATAACAAAGGGAGAGTCTCACCACAGTGAAAAAAACGGTGATCACATGGTGTGCTGGAGGTGTTAGTTAAGGCCATTGTTGTGTGATATATAACTGGAGCAAATCAACAGGTCATACACCTTAAACTGCACACTGATTTATGGTAATTTTATCTCCATAAAGCTGGGGGAGAGGGAGAAGGGGAAAAAGTAGATCTGCAAGGACTGAAGGAACTAATGACCAAATTACCCGTGGTGATGAGGAGGGCGGGGAGAAGGAAGGGTATTGGGATGGGAGAGAGATACTGTGTATCTTTTTATTCTTTTTAATGTTTGAACCATGTGAAGATTTTACCTATTCAAAAAATTAAATAATAAAATGTATGCGCGCGCACACACACACAGGTACACACACACCCCAGTGCAACATGGAATTGCCAAACAACGTTGAGGGTTTTTTCTGGCCTTTTTCAATCTTCCCACCACACCATGAACCGTGAAACAGATTTATTGCAAGTTCTCACTTGTCTAGTTTTTCTTCTGCGTGGATCTTCAGAGCCTGGTATCGCTGTTCCTCTTGTTTAACTCTGGCTAAGTAATCCTGGGCACATTTTTTCAAGGCTTCTTCATTCTGTTCCAAAGTGACAATTTAAAATAAAAGAAGCTGGTCATTTTATTTTTCTTCTACTAGTGACAAGCCATGTACCAGTTTTTTTGAGAAAACAGGTACAAATAATTCTTACTGAAGAAATTCTACATAATTTCTTCATGTATAAATTTTCAAAACACAGTAAGTTTCAGTTATATCAACACACCCAGTTTAGGGAGGCCGTCATTCAAATGTGAGTGGCAGGGGCACCTGGCTGGTCAGTGAGGACAGCACATGACTCTTGATCTTGGGGTTGTGACTTCAAGCCCCATGCTGGGTGTAGAGATTACTTAAAAAATAAATCTTAAAAAAAAAAAAAGAGTTCAAAAGTGAATGGCAATCTGAGTCTCCTTTTAGGTAAACTGGCCACTCTCATTTTTATTTTACAATAAAAAACAAAAAGAATGTTCACTACTATAAATGTATCTTATTGATGGTATGCAACTAAGGTGAATCAATATGCCCACTTACACGTAAATTTGAAAGATTATTACTTATTTTCTTCTAGAATATGTAGCCTGAATTTTTTAGTGCTAAATTTTCCCTTTACTAATATTAAATTGGTGAATTATCAAAACGATTTCTAGAATTCTCCTAAGGTCTGAGGGTTCCACACTTACTATACTCCATGCCACACTCTGGCTGTAGCCTGACCTAGGAGGGGAATGACCAAGACACGCCACCTGGTGGGCCAGATGCCCGAACCACCACAGAAAGAGAAAACAGAAAAGAAAACCTCTACCTTCACTGGAACAGAAGATACAAGGCCAATGATATATGGGCCCCGAGCCCCTATTTAGAAGGCTATCCACACCTCTGGCATATATGTTTAAAGATCCATTACCAAGAAAATACACTACTAAGGAGACAAAAGGAAAAGGACATGCTACCTTCTTGAACCCTTCCAGAACGCCTTTCAGGTTCTCGTATCTCCTGAAGAGATCAGAAAGGGACCTTTCCACAGAATTAAGGTCAGCCAGGGCCTGCTCCTTCTCCATGGTCAGTTGCTGGAAGCTTTTCTGAGAGGTCATACTTGTCCTCTGTTCATCTTCTGAGAACCACAACAAAAGTAAAGGCAGAGTCATACAACAGATGGTTATCAGCTGCCCTCTGTGAGCTAAGCCGTATTCTTGGTGGGGGGGACCCAGCAGTGGACATAACAAAGTTCCTCTCAAGGACTTACGTTAGTGGGAGATTCAGATGGTGACAAGTGATGGGGGAAAACCAAAGCAGAACAAGAGGCGTGGGGTTCCTTTTTCAAATAGGTGGCCCCTCTCAGAGGGGTGCAAAGTAGGTGATGCAGCTACCCAGGAGGAGAATATTCCAGCAGAGGAACAGCTATGGCAAAGGCCCTATGCTGGGAAGGCATGGGTGATGTGGACCGTAGAAAATATCATTGCAGTGCTTAGGTAGAGAAAGACTTAGGCAGTCAGTCCTGACAATATTGGCTGCAGAGTTATTTCTAAATTCAACGCATGAGCACCAACCACTGTTGGTTTGTAAAAGGTACCAGTGCGTCGGACACAGGGAAAAAGTACAGCTTGCAGCAGAGTAAGGACACTGCACCCAAAGGAAGACCCCACCCAGGGGTACTGATGATGTGAGTAGGCCATCAACCCTCTGGGTGCCAGGTGGAGAGTTTTTCACAGAATTCAAGCATTTGCTAGCCTCTAAAATGAACCTAACTATGGCTGATGCTCATTATTTGTGGACTGTGTACTTGTGAATTTATCTACTTGCTAAAATGTACTTGTAAACTGAAAGTCAGTACTTGGGGTGTATTCCCTGTCACGCACAGAGGGGCAAAAAAATGTCAAGTCACTTGACGTGCACATTCTCAGCTAAGGCTGAACTGGACGACACACTTGTTTCATACTGTAAACAAGTATCCTTTTCAGTCTATTTAGTATCATGATTTTGCATTTTTGTGCTTTCTGGGTGAGCAAGAAGGCTGTGATGTGCCTTATGGAGAAAATACCTTCGTGAGATCATCTTCATTCAGGCACGAACTACAGCACTGAGGGCCATGAGTTCAATGTTAATGAACTGACATTAAACCAGATGTCTTTAAACAGAAATACACATAAGACAACGTTATGTATTGACAAAGATGTTGTGACCAGAGGCCCGCAGGAACCTCCCTCTGTACTTCCCCTAAAGCAATGGCTCAGTATTTGCTAATTCAGTGTTTGTGGCAACGTTGTGGAATGGAACCACTGCAAACAGTGAGAATCAACTGAATCTAAATGAGGGACAAGTGGAAGCTCATATTCTGATTTGAAAATCATCTATGGAACCTATGGCTCACACCACAGAAGAAAAAGGCCAGGGGCGCCTGGGTGACTCAGTCGGCTAAATGTCCGCCTCTTGGTCATGTCCGGCTCAGGTCATGAACTCAGGGTCGTGAGATTGAGCCCCAAGTCCAGCTCCCCGCTCAGTGGGAGTCTGCTTGAGAATCTTTCTCCTCCCTCTGCCCCTCCCCCGCTCTCTCGCTCCCAAATAAACAAGTAAAATCTTAAAAAAAAAAAAAAAAAGTCCTTACCAATCATTTGGGCAATGGTCTTTTCATATTCAGCCACAATTTTCCTTAAAAAAAAATTATCAGAAGAGAATTTTTAATGGAAGTTGGAGAAATGCTGCCCTAAACAAACACATTAACAAATGAACATTTGAACATTGTATATGATGTTCAATGAATATTTAAATGATGTTCAAATGAACAAATTTACATAACCCAGTTATCTGCTTTGGGGCTTTTTTAATATTAAGGTAAGATTTGTTAACGTTCAAAAAAGATTTTTCTGAAGATTTTATGTTTAACAAGCCTTTCATTCTATTTATTTTATCTATAGAAACTGCCTTCACTTTCTCTTTGAACCTCATGTAAATGACCTCAAGGCAATACATTAACTCTGCCTGGACAAATCAATCTTTTACAAAATAAGTGAATGACATTCTTGGGGTTCTTCCTAAGAAGGCTGATCTGAGTTCAGGCTTTCCTGGCCCTCATCCACCCTTTTGGGCAGTCCGTGCCCTCTGATTCAGTCACAAATTTTATTTTACTGTCCTAGTTCCAAAAGCATTTCAGTTATCCAAAGACTTTAAAGATCACCCTGTCATGTTAACCTTTCTTTTTGGTGAAGTGCAGTGAAGTATCCCTGACCCTTTCCAGTAAGATGAGTGCTCTTCCCTGTGACCCCTCAGTGAGGAATTACGGTTCCCCTGCCCCTCGCTGGTGGTGCCCATCACTTGGTCCGAGTTTCTTCCGACGGCTACTGTAAGCTAAGGGCAGGGGCCTCCTGTTCGCACACCCAGCATGGGACCTCACACCCAGGAAATGCTCACGAAGCAAGTAATACAAGAGCTACAAATTCAAGTGGGCATAATTAAAATGTTTCTTCATCATTCAAGCGCTGACTGTATGAGTGTATAAATTATGCGTTTTTCTTCTTCTTTGATGCCATCTTTAGTTATTTCACAGCTTCTAACTCTCCTTTCTAGGGAATGAAGAGCAAAAATAAAAAGATCTCAATTTAAGGTCAATCGATTTTGTTTCCTGTTAACATGCTTTGGTGGTTATGAAATGCCTTCATGTGTAACCAATTTTAGAAAAGTGTTACAAATTATAATGCCTCCATAACTGAGTATGTCAATGAATCTTATTATTCTGGAGTTTAAGTGGATTTTTTTCGCACAAATTGATGTCTCTTCAAAAGGTAAGAACTATGTGGGTTCTGCTTATTTGTAATGTTCTCAAAAACCCACAAGAAGCTACAGTATTTGAATAACTGGTCAGAAACACTCATGAAAAGACACTGTCAATCACAAATTAAGGTGCAAATATCAATGCCGTCTAGTTTTCAGCAGTTGGTTCTGTGGTAAGCAAATACTTTCATTACTACATTTATATTAAATCTAATAATGCATAAAGGTATCCAACCCCTCCCCCAAACCTCTCTAACCTCATCTCCAAGACTTCTTGTCGGGTTTCTTCGTATTTTTTCTTCCATTCATTTGCTTCAATTTCCTTAGTGATTATCTAAATTATAATAGAGATAAAGCTTGGTTTTACCTACTGAAATCTATTACAGTTTGAATTTAAGATTGGAAACTGAAAACACACAACCAGGTGCATCCCAAGACATTCAAGCTACATTGGGAATATAAAGCCTCAACCTCTGTGTATAATGCTCACAAGCATTTGGAAAAATGTACTCTCTGCCACATAGGATGGTGGAAATGTAGCCACCAAAGTAGAGGGGAAGAGAACATCTCCCAGGAAAGTTCCAAGTGATAATCACAATCTCTGTGAATTTTACCCAGGTCCAGGGTCTGGCTCTTAGCTCTGTAGGCCCAGAACCGTGATTGATTGGGACAGGACACCAAAAGAAGAGCCATCAGCCTGGCAGAGACTCACCTTAATCAAAGTACTAATTTTACTCATGATAAGAAACAACTATGACAGCATCAGGGCATTAGCATGACCAGCATATTCTCGTTCTACAGAGATTTCTGATGGCTTGATAAGAACGGAGTCATAACTAGGGGCTCAGAAGTTCAAAACCTCCAGCCAGATGCACCTGTATCTCACTAAAGGCGGGATCTTGCTCCTCAGACCAGCACCCGTATCCCTGTTTGGGATGCCCTTAGAAATCATTACCTCAAACTCCGTGTGCCTGGACAGAGCTTAGAAGGGCATCACTGTTCTCCTTTTATTATACTTCTCTATGCTTCTCTCTTTCTCATTGATAACAACATTCTTTATTTTGGTGCCTTTAATCAGAATCTCAAGAACCTAGCAGCCAGCCCGTCTGCTTCAGGTGACGAGGCACATTCTTGCTCTGCTCCAATAGGCAGTCTTCTCATAGTATCACTCTCGGAAGGAAGATGAGGTCATTTTTCTCACTGACAAGATTTTGGTAGGGCCTCCTCACCACTGCTCCCAAGTTCTGACAACAGGATCAGCTGACATCCCTCATTATCAACCTAATGCTATTTTGTAAAGCTTTAAAAGACCTATATATCAGGTTCTTCACTACTCTCACTGTATTATGAAAATAACATCGCTACAATAAGGGAATTCCCTTCTTTAAAAAAAAGAAAAAGGGTGGGATCATCAAGAAACACACAAGCCAAACACATAAAATACAGCATAGAAATATAATAATAATAATATTAAGAGCACATGACTGCGTCTTTCATATTTTTCTGATCACCCAGGAAAGGCCTAGCAGGAATCTGTTTTGAACAGAGGCTGTTCAAGAGACACAGGAAAGGAATTTAAGAGTTGATCTGTTTAATTAAAGAATGGATCAAAGTGGGAAGCAATTTTATATTACTGCAAGTCTGTTAAACGAAGGCACTGATTTAGTTACATATGTGGGAAGAGTTGGCAGAATTCAATATTCAAAAAACTTCAAGGCTGAAAGATAATGAAGCACTGTCAGCTTTTTCCCCAGGACTCCAGCACCAATGAGAGTTTTACAGGGAGGCCTTTCTATGAACTACACAAGCTGCAGGAAGTAAGAACTTCCAGCCAGGAATAACTCAAGCCAAACAGAGATGGGATCTCCCTGCTGGCGCATGGGCTTCACAAAGTCAGGGAGTGATAAGTGGACAGAACACGAGGGTCTTTACCTCTTCTCTTATGAGAGTAAGCACGGCTGTCTTATCTGATTCACTGAGGCAGATGCCATCCAGGGGGCTCTCCCCTCCACAGGCCACAGACACGGGGGCCTTCTCCACAGAGGACTCCAACAACAGTCCCTGAGGGGGCAAGAAGTTACACTTAATACCTTCAGGCTTCAGCTTCCCAACCCCAAGCATCCTTCAATAACTTCCTTATTACTCAATGGACCACAATGTTTAAAAACATGTTTGAAGACAAAAACACAGCAGGGGAAGCTTTCAAAAAATAAAATCAAATCTAGTTATAGTACAATCTGAAGGAAAAAGTTCTCTAATGAATATGGGGGTGGGGGGGAGCAAGTTAACTTCCATTTAACAGACAGCCTAGTGAAGTTCTCTCCTTATCCAAAAAGGAGAAAGTGTGATTATCACAGTGACCGGTCACCAAAGAATCACATGCTTGAAAAGGAAAAATGTCTCATTTTTCAGGGGATTTCTGGGGATAATGCATTCCATGTAACTTTTCCCAAAAAAAGTATCAACTTTCAAACATATTGATACTTTTGTGTACCTCTTTAGTCACCTTGGATAGAAATGTTTCTAAAATGGACTAGTAACTCTCAGGCTTCAGGAAGCAGAAATGGCACACACATCTGAATGCTGACTCCCCTGCCCCACCCCTGGAACGATTCGGGGCCACCAGGAACTTCAGCTGCTCTGCAGTGACGTCCAGCCCTGACCCAGTGATGCTGTCAGGTGGACACCATGAATGGTCCCTGTACAAAGTGGCCAGATCTATGCCTGCGCTTTCACTTTTCACTTTTTTTATTCTTTTTGATTCTTCCTTGCTGTTAAGTTTTCAGTTCCCTTCTGGTGCGGCAGCTTGCTTTTATAGTAAACTCAGGTTCCAGAAAGCCACAGTAGTGGTTTTTTCACATGAACATGGACTTCATTCTCTGCTCTTTCCTAAAAGGCATTTTTGGGGCTATTTCCTCCCACCTGTGTAAGTAAACTTTTTGTGTAAATAGGAAAAAAGCTGGGGTGCCTGAGTGGCTCAGTTGGTTAAGCGACTGCCTTCGGCTCAGGTCATGATCCCGGAGTCCTGGGATCGAGTCCCGCATCGGGCTCCCTGCTCAGCGGAGAGTCTGCTTCTCCCTCTGACCCTCCCCCCTCTCATGCTCTCTCTATCTCATTCTCTCTTTCAAATAAATAAATAAATAAAATCTTAAAAAAAAAAAAAAAAGGAAAAAAGCTGATCTAATAACATCCAAAATGCCAGCCCAAGGACTGGCAATAATCTTAACACTCTTAAGAATCTGTATAACCAATCTCTCTGGTATCTTGTTTGAACCAAGACTGAACAGAAAGTCCAGAGTCAGCTTAGACCAGTAGTTTTTAAACTTTTCACGGTCATTGCAACTCACTGTTTCTCTAGAAAATGCTCAAAAATTCACGCATAATTTTGCCTTTAGCTTCACGTAGAAGGGCCTGATACAGAAAACCCTGGCTTAGGCCAGGGAAATGGGGAATGCGAAAGCCACAAGCTGGCAGCGCCCGTTTCAAGCAGCATCTGGAGGAAGGCAGCCCACCCTGCTGACAGGAGTCCACGGTCCCCCCAGAAACACTCTCTGTCATGGGGCAGATCTATCACTAGAGCCAGAGGCCACTTGTGGGCAGGCCCCCGATGACCCCCACCGTCCTGGTACTCATCCTCTCATGTAATCTCCTCCCCTTGAGTCTAGGCTGGACCTGGGGACTCACTTCTGAAGAGACTGGTAAAAGCCATGGGATGTCACTTTTGAGATTAGTTTACAAAAAGACTCCAGCTTCCACATTGTGAAGAGCTCCCTATGGAGAGGCCCACGCGGCAAGGAATTGATGTCTCTGCCAACAGCTAGTGAGGACCTGAGACATGGCGACAGCCGCGTGAGTGAGCTTGGAAGTGTCTCTACCCCAAGGGGAGCCTGGAGGTGACCGCAGCTCTGGTCAATACCTTGACTGCAGCCTGTGTAAGGTCAGAGGCACCCAGCAGAACCGCCCCAGGATTCCAGAGCCAGAAAGGAGGACATCAGAAATGTTTCTTGTGGATAATGAATAAACCTCTGGACATTTGAGTCGTCAGCCCATTAACTTCCTGTGCCATGCTTCTCCCTCAAGAAACTTTCTCATACTCTTGTTCCCATGTAACTTGCCTACAGGGAGGTAACACCCTAGGTCAAGTTGACACGTTTGGTTCACTTTGTTAAATTTGTGATTCTAAGTTAATACATTTTAAAATCAGTCTTTTGTGTTTTTATTAGTTGAAGCCAGAATCACCAAGTCAAATCAATTCTAAGAAACAGCCCTTCTGTGCCTCCCATGACCCTCAAGTTAGCAAGATTTTGGGAAATAAGCCAAAAAGAGTTTTTTTAGTAAGGAAAACATCAACGTCTATTCTAGAAGTCGGCATCTCATTCATTTGTTGAGAGGATACATGAGTTGTCTGCCCACTTGCTCAACAACTTAATGTATCTGGAAGAGGCAACATTCCAAGTGGAAGCAGGTGATCAGACCTTAGATGGGGGCAGATTTATCCAGATGAGTGGGCTCTGCGGCCTGCGGCCCTCCCCTGATCACTCCCTTCCACCTGGCCCCGTGCTTCTCCCCTCACGGCTTAAATGCAAAATGCAACAGCTTTTATGAGGAATTTACGGCCAGGGCCTAGTTTAGCCACCTTTTTCAAGAATCCTAGGATTTAGCTTTTCACCTTCTTTAGTCCTTTATATTGCTTATCAACAGCACAGAAAGCCTACGGAATCTACCATCATAAAGAATTGACCTGACAATCTCATCCTGGGCTGGGTAATCTATTATGTTTAATAAAGATGCTAACCTAATCAGTCAGTTCCAGCCTTCCAAAGGATCCTGTTTCACGTCCCCTAATCCTTTCCCCTATTCCCAAAGCATTCACAACTGAGGGCCAAGAAAGACCTGTCTCTAGACAGTGGAACTCAATGCAGTCTGTTGCAGACTGGCAGTGAGCACGGATGCCACCAAGGAAACCTCTCTGCTCATGTCCTTGCAGTGGGAAAATGAGCACCGTTAGTCTCTCACAGCAAGCGGAGTTCATCCCATCTTCTGTCCTTGAACCCACTGGAGTACTAGCACCCCAGCCACTGAGCTCTAATAGCGATATCCTTGGAAAAACCAAATGAACTCAATTTTTAGAAGTTTAAGCCTTCCTAAAAAAATAAATTGACTCCTAACTGAAAAACGCTGCAGATCAATAGATGATAAGCAAGATGAGACTCACTGCCCACCAGTGAGTGCACTCTGGCCTTAGTCACTTCGCCCCGGCTACCACCAACTGCTGCAACAGGAATGCACTTCCAAGAAACACAGAGAGGCTTAAACAAGTCAATGCTAGATGAACCAGATTTCTTTATTCAATGTTTTGAATATTGCAATTTCCTTATGTGACGCCTATTCCACATTCTAGGAAGTAGAAATTCATTGATTTCAGGAAGTTCCACTGGGGTTACTTTTAAAAGATCACAACATAGGGTATGTTCTTCGGCAGCTAGCTCCAAAGACAAGTATTCCCCACTTTTCTTTCTCGCTCACTCTCCCACCCTCTTCCTGGCAGCATCACCCCACCTGACAGTGGCCTACCACTCTGCAGCTCCCATTTTTGACGTTATCACTGCCTTTCATCCTCATGACCACCGGACGAGGCCAATAGGTGCTCTCATTTTATGGATGAAGAAGTTGGGAATCCGGAAGTTGAACCAGTCTGTTCCCAACGCTGGGGAAGCCACCTAAACCTGCAGCTGCGCAGACCAAGGCTTGGTCCACTCGACACAACCTGCCCCGATCATCTGTTTGCTCTTTTTAAAGACTGAAAATACAAGAAAGTGCTCCCTTAGTACTTAGAAAACTTCCAAAGGAACTGGTTTCCCCAAGTGCATGAGCAGGCTCTTTGGGTAGCGGCGTGTGTAATGTCAGCCTATTGTGGGTGGGGGTGGCAGGCATCCCTCCCTCCCACAGATGAGGAGAGACAGGCCCATGAGTGGCTGTCCTGGGATTAGGTGACCTGGCTCCCAAAAAAGGATTTTGTCCAGAAACAAATTCACTAATGTGTGAGGCCCTTGTGGGGGGACAACGCTCCTGAGACCCTATGTGCTTTGTGTATGTCTTCCTTCTGCCCACGTTTCCACAGGCTACTCCTTCACCCATCTACCTTCACGTTTGCTCATTCTGTGTCCTCTAGGGAATCACTGTGTGTCTTGGCCTAACAGTGAGTCCTGAAAACAATTTACTGGGACATGCAATCGGCATTAAAAAATGAAATGGAATTTAAAAAATGAAAGAGAGGAGGTGCCTGGGTGGCTCAGTCAGTTAAGCGTCTGCTTTTGGCTCAGGTCTTGATCCCAGGGTTCTGGGATTGAGCCCTTAATCAAGGTTCCCGGCTCAGTGGGGAGTCTGTTTCTCACTCTGCCCCTTCCTCTTCCCCTGCTCGTGCTCTCTCATGCTTGCTCTCTCTCTCTCAAATAAATAAAATCTTTTAAAAAATGAAATAGAATAGAAAAATATCAGAGCGAATCACATGAAGAAAGGTAGATACTGTTTTGTGCAATTTGTTTTATAAAAATACAAATGCATACGTTGTGATGTGTCATTCATATATACATATATATATTAGTCAAGATGCAAAACATTTTTACTGTGGATTAAGGTAAAGGATGTTTCAATCACAGCTTCATCTAATCCTATAGCTTCAACTATCCTGTGTCCTAAAGACCCTCAGATTTTTTAAAGATTTTATTTATTTTAGAGAGAGAGAGAGAAGGGCAGAGGGAAAGGGAGAGAGAGTCTAAAGCAGACTCTATGCTGAACGCGGAGTCCGATGCAGAGCTTGATCTCACAACCCTGAGATCACCTGAACTGAAACCAAGAGTCAGGGGCTTAACCACTGCGTCACCCAGGCACACCCTGGGTTGGCTTTAATAGATTTAAGGGCTGGGGTGCCTGGGTGGCTTAGTGAGTTAAGCCTTCAACTCTTGGTTTTGGCTCTGGTGGTGACCTTAGGTCTGGGGATTTAGGCCCGCATTGGGTTCTGCATTCAGCGGGGAGTCTGAGGATTCTCTCCCTCTCCCCACCTTGCACACACTCACTCTCTAAAATAAGTAAATAAATTTTGGGGCACCTGGGTGGCTCAGTCGGTTAAGCATCTGACTTTGGCTCAGGGCATGATTTTAGGGTCCTGGGATTGAGCCCTACCTGGGGCTCCCTGCTCAGCAGGGAGTCTGCTTGTCCCTCTGCCCCTCCCTCTGCTTATGCTCTCTCTCAAATAAATAAATAAAATATTTTAAAAAATAAAAATCAGGGCGCCTGGGTGGCTCAGTTGGTTAAGTGACTGCCTTCGGCTCAGGTCATGATCCGGGAGTCCCGGGATCGAGTCCCACATCGGGCTCCCTGCTCGGCAGGGAGTCTGCTTCTCCCTCTGACCCTCTCATGCTCTATCTCATTCTCTCTCTCAAATAAATAAATAAAATCTTAAAAATAAATAAATAAATAAATAAATAAATAAATAAATAAATATCAATCAATCTTTTAAAAAATTGTAAATAAAGCCAACCCAGGCTTTTACTGAACTCATGCTATGTACTTATCAGAACT
Source organism: Mirounga angustirostris (assembly GCF_029215605.1). NCBI lineage: Eukaryota > Metazoa > Chordata > Mammalia > Carnivora > Phocidae > Mirounga > Mirounga angustirostris. Next base: position 167,247,436 of record NW_026991710.1, read on the forward strand.
GCCTCCTGGAAATATGGACTTAGAAACTGGTCCCACAGATGTCTCAAAGCCACAGATCTAAAAATTAACTTCTACAATTCTGCTCCTCTTTCTGTATTCTTACTTTACTGATTCCTGTGTTCAGCAGAATTTATTGTGGTAGGTGCTGAAGTAGCAGCAAACGGACAGTCGTGGTCCCTACCTTCACCAAGCTTAGTGTTGGGAGGAAGGAAGGGAGAACAAGAAGTGACTCCAAGGGGTAGGTTCACAGAACTGAAAGAACTTCCATGTGGTTCAGTCAGATGTGTGAGGGAGAGAGGAGACAGTGGAAGCTGGAGAGAAAGGCAGAGTCCCAGTGCAGAAAGCCACATCCGCCGCCGGAAGAGTCTGAACTTATTCTAAAGACAAGGGAAGCCAACCAAGAGGGGTAAGCAAAGAGTAACAAGATCAGTTTGGTGTTTAAAACATTACCTTGGCTTATGTAAAAGGATGAGAGAACAGCCTAGAAACAGGGAGACTGGTTAGGAAACTACCACCATATTTAAAAAGACTGGTGGTGGCCACGGGCTGGAGAAACATTGGTGGGTTTACAATATATGGTTTCCGGACTTTTAAACAGCAGATTTTGCTTGTGGGAATAAGGGGGAGGGAGAAGCCCCTGGGCACCCCAGATTTGCCGGGCAGGTTATCAGTAACACTGACCACTTGGACATTCAAGGAAGAAACCTTGGGTGGCTTTCACCAACTTTCTCTCACCACCACTCCACCCCAGCCACCATGCACATCTCCCAAGTCACCAAACGGTGATGGTTCTACCTGATAAATCTCTCTCAGCCTCCACCCCATCCTTTGAACTCTTACCCATCACAATGCTCCTTACTTAAAACCCCATGATAGTTCCTTACTGCTTCTACTACAAATTTCAAACCTCCTGGCACCATGTCACTAGCCCCTGATGATCTGGCCCTCAGCTACTATATGTGGGCTACCCTCTCACACGAGATGACTAACACTTCCACTTCCTCATAGAGCCCATGCTTCTCACTCCCAGCCTTTGTGCAGGCCAACTCTGCTGCCCAGAACACCCTTCACTGCTTTATCTTTCAAACTAAGTTCAAATGGCGGAAGCTAAGACAACACCACCTTAACCAAGTGATCAAAGTTAACTCCACCAATAATGGGACAACCTGGGATCCACAAGGTCACTTCTGATGGCTTTGTGCCCAAAATGCATAAACTGAATTTAATTAGCAGAAACACTGGACGAACCCAAAATGAAAGATATTCTACAAAACACTGACCTGTATTCTTCAAAAGTGTCAAGGTCAGGAAAGACAAAGACTGAAAAACTATCATAGATTACAGGAGACTGAGAACCCGAGAACTAAATGCAACATGGAATCCTGAGCTGGATCCTGCACCAGAAAGAGGATGTTACCGGGACAACTGACACAATTCAAATACGGCTTATAGCTTAGTATTATAATA